>NC_060074.1:9919285-11210000 GCF_922984935.1 Meles meles
ACATAGGAAATTTAGTTACAAGGTTAAGTTACCAGTCTTTTAAGACTGATATCTTAAGAGTATTTTCCATAGTTGTAGACTTTGTAGTTTTCAAGTTAATATGATTCTGTGACTTTGTGTTTGTAACATAGGGAAATAGGCTTATACCTAGACAATTTTCAATTTATATAGCTGTATCAATGGCTAAACCAGAAATCATAAAGCTTCAAGGACCAAAGTAATAAAGGAATTCAGGCCTATCCCTTGAGGCTTAAACCCTTTCGGACTATAATTTTTGATCCCAGTTTAATGTTAATTTCATTTTGTAATGTATTAGTAGTGTTACCAACATTCTAATTTCCCTGGGAATTCTAGGTTTATGCCTACTATATTATTAGAGTTTTATTTTTGAAAAGTAGACTTTGAATAGAATGATTTTATAGGTCTATTGATAAGATCAACTTCTTTATTGGTTAATAAGTACATATTTCAAAAATTGTATCATTTTAACTACTTTTAGTGTCCCCTTTCACTCTCAAATGTCCTGATTTAATGATGAATATATCATTTCCGCATATAGTAAGAACTTGGGGCAGAGATTAGCAAAGTCGAGAATGACTTCTACAAAGAGAAGTGAAAGCAGAACTTCCTATGATTGACAAAACATCAGAGGACCTTGTCCATAGATAACAGCTCTGATTTCTATAAAGGCAATCAAATCAAGGCTGTCTGCTGCTCATTAATGAAGTTGGGAGTGAGATTCAAGAGGAAATAAGTGCTGGAGAACAAGGACTCCTAATTCTGAATCCATATAATCATATTTCAGAGAAGCTTAAAGCTAATATTCATATTGGAATTTGGCAAGTCTCTGCGTATGTAATTATTTCTGAGAAAAAATTACTTACATTCTTACACATGACCTTATTCAGATAGATCCTAATTACAAGTTTATCTTATTATAATAGAACGGACTGCACTTTATTAACAATAGAGACAAGATTCTTTTGAAACTGCATGACCTGAGATTAAATTGTGTCAGTGAAAACTATATTGTTGGTTATCTTTACCTACAGAGTATGAATATGTTTATTTCGAAGGATGTTTAATAAAGACCAAGTGGATGATTTATTTGAAGAAATGATCTTTAGAATGAATTTTGAATATTTCCCCAAATAGTTTATCATTTAAAAGAAAGCAGAAAAGCTAAATTCTCTCTTGGATATACAGCTTTTAAGCAAAAGTGACAATGATTTATAATGTAATTTTCAAGAAGCAAGTGAATGATTAAATGGCTTGTGTAGTGTTAGGTTTATATCATAAATCAGAATCTATAAAAGAAGTTTTTAACTTCAAAAATATAAATATTGAAGTACAATAC
The DNA here is from genome assembly GCF_922984935.1 of Meles meles. Classification (NCBI taxonomy): domain Eukaryota; kingdom Metazoa; phylum Chordata; class Mammalia; order Carnivora; family Mustelidae; genus Meles; species Meles meles. The sequence continues at coordinate 9,920,643 of NC_060074.1, forward strand.
AGAATGTCTGTATTTCATTATTGTCCAGGGTGGCATCTATAAAATCCTTTTGGGAAACAGTAAGAATAAGGCACAGATATACATAAAGATGTGTATTAACTAACATATTCTCTTCTCTATAGTTGTATCTGCTCTTTAGGAGTTAGACACTGAGGTAACTCTTCCTGATTGTCATCTTTTAAATTCCTTTTTATATATTTATAACATATAAAGCAAAATAAGTTGAAGACTAAAAGGATATAACATTCTATGTTAAAAACTTTTTTGGTTCTTTTTTCATACTTCCAAAATGCTCACTCTATTATTAGAAACCACTGTGAGAAGAATGGTGCTATTAGAGTACCAATAAGCTCAGAAACGAAAGAAGGAAAGAAGCTGTGAAAACCAAGGATGACACTCTCTCAAGCATGAATTAGCTGCTTTTAAGCTAGATTCCTTAACTCAAAACATCTTTCCCCATAGAGCCTGATTTTTTTTTCTTTCATGTTAGATTATACTATTAGAAATTCTACAAATTGGATTATTTGGTTTCATTGGAATTCTCTTAATCCTATTCTAGTCAAGTTGAGACAAGGAAAGATCCTTGTTTTCTCTCTTGCTTTTATTTCCAAAATCTACAATTCAAGTTAGTATTATTAGATTATATATTTAGCCCAGTGTAGATATCTTTTGTAGGAATATCCTGTGAATTTCAACATCATTAAATATGGTTGGAATGGGACAAAACCCTTCCAAAATTAAGTATACTAGATGGCATTTTTTTCCTTTCAGTTTAGAGTCACGTTTGAAAATGAAACCAGAGAGGACTGCATAAATAATGACTACACAGTAAATATCCTTAAGCTCTGTCATTTTAAGTCCAAGAAAGTTAATTGAATTGGGTAGATAAGAAAAGAATCATGGTCTTTAAAAATTTGGAGAAATTCTATCCAAAATAAAAAACAGAGGTCCTTCAGAATGCTAATAGCCAGTATGGGGAAAAACCAGATGGAGGGAGGTTTTTCTCATTGTTAGCACGCTCAGCTGGTTTTTTTTTTTGTTGTTGTTGTTTGTTTTTTTATGTTGATTCAAACAATAAGGATATGGTACTTGGAAAACAAGTTGGAAAGTAGATATTCAGATGAATAGACAGGGAATTCTTTCCAGATTGAAAGAGGACAACTGGTAGGCTTAGGGAATTCATGGGACATGAAGAGTACATTTGATTTATAGTTAGGAATTTTCCAAAGGGAAAACTTCTTAAAATACTGAAACCTATCAAAGACTAGAGTAAAATGCCACAGAACTTGCTAATGTTCAGTAAGAGGAAGAAAATAAATGCTAAAAACTTGGACACATTTATTTTGAAGGCTTTAGACTTTAAAGCAGAAACTTGACTCTCCTTATAAAACAACGTAACAATGCAAAAAATTAGCATCTTCTTAAAATTGTTACTTTCCCCATGAAAGAAAAATTCTCAGAGTTGTATTTTATCTTTTCTACTCCATGAAGGAGGAAATGAAGAAAAAAGAGTCTAATCAAGGGGCATTCTTATTAAAAATTCTCTTTTTTGGCCTACTATACTTGTAGGTGTATCCCAAAGAAGTGTGAGGATCTAGGGCTTCCCAAATTTTCTCTGATGAGAAACTAAAACCAGTAAGTAAAATGGTTAAAGTGGGGAAAAAACTCTTAGCAGGGAAGGAAGGGGAGAGATTTAATTCCTAGGTATAGGGATACAGCTTCTCATATCCCTGTTTTCCAAAGGCAAGAAGTACACCACAACGTTTATGACTCATCTTTAGAGAAATACTAAATGACATTTACTCATGGGTACATACCTTGACAGAAATGCAAAACTAGCTTCACTAAGAAAATTATGTACCAAAATATTAGTAAATAATCTAGTATTGGCTTGTTTTAACTAAGAAATACATATCAAATGAGGAAAACTGACAAATCAGTTGGAAAAATTTTTAATTACATGTCTTAAAAATAAGTCAGATGTCAATATAATATCACTCACTAGCTTAGATAAAATGTTTTAGTGACTATTCAGCCTGTTACTGTGTCTCTTTACTTCTATACAATCAGGGTTGGTATTATATTAGCTGATACTATTTTAAACAGCATACTTAAAAAGAATGGTAAGACTGGAAAACCTTAATCTGTTAGTTCACTAATTTAAAATCAATGCCTGCTCTTTTATTTTGCAGATTCTGACAGATCAGAAAGTAGGTATTAAGTTAACCGGTATATAGAAAACTGAAGAAAATTAATATTGGGTGGAAAGGACAAAAATGACAATGTGAAAACAAGTAGTCTTGAATGACTCTTGATTTCTGAGAGGAATCATGAGAATGCAGGAAGTACTAGCAACTTTATGCAATACATAAAAGTAAAGAGACAAAAACACACACAGCAGGTCCAACAAACAACAATAACTAGCTGTTAATCAGAGAGTGGTACTCAACATGGAAGGACAGAGCTGTAGCATATTTTTAGGAATTTATGCACAGGAATGGAAACATTGGATAGAGTTGAAAGAAAAAGCACCAATTAAGATTATTATACCCACCCTTTGGAAAATTTTGCTCTTTCCCCCAGAAGTCTATAGAGATTTCAGAATACATTTTAGTCAAAGTACAGGCCTAGAGGCCAGTAATTTATTATCATAACAGTAGGGCATGTTGAAGCATGATATCAAAGTTGGATAGGATGTCCCTGTGAAGTCTTTTCTAGTCCCTTGATTCTATATTTTAGTACTATCCAAACACTACTTCTGGGAAATACATAAAAAATTCTTGTGTATATGACCCCAATTCATTATTTTAATTAAATGTAGCATTAATCCATGAAACACACTCCTATACCTGGGAGTTTTGTATGAATTTGTTTGAAAATATTGTACTGACATTTTTGGCAGAAATTTATAAAGCAGTATTATAAACTAAATCATACCTCTTTCCTAAGGGATCATTCTAAAATTGGCTGACAGGAAAGGAAGTTAAAGTCTTAATTTTCCAAAATCCTTTATCTTTTGAGATGCTACTGTCTTTCTGTCTCTGATTATATAAGAGATTTTAGGAAAACAGGCTGCAGAGTGATTACTTTGTGATTGGTACATGTACTAATATTTATATTATCCATTTCACTCTAACACAGTGAATTTCAGATATCTTCAGATTGGCCTTTCAAAATGGGGACTAAGTAAATAAAAACTTTTCATATTTATATATAGAAGATACCCTGCAAAAAAAGAGAAAAATTAAAATGGGCTTTACTTAGTTATATAAGAAGAATTTTTACCCTCTTATTCAGTTTTTAGAAGTAAGATGTTTGGTCTGTCAAGCCAGGCCAGAAAGAAAGTTGATGATGTTTTCAATATATACAGGTTGACAATAAATTCTTCAGTTTTAATTAGCTTCTCAAAATAAAGCTAAATTCCAAGAAAGTGTATACATGTGAGTTATATATATGCATAGGTATATAATGTGCATATGTAAATAATTTATATATGTGTGTATATACATATGTGTGTATGCATATCATCTATACAGCTCTGTGGAAGAAACATACTTGGGTATCAATTATTATTCGAAATTCCTTATCCAATAATACATCATTAACTTTTATTAACAGTCCAGGATTTGTTTAGCATCATGTTTAACATCTTGAAAATCAAAACATTAACTTTTTTTGTTCTCAAGGACAGTGGAATTAAAATATCTTTAACATCAGTGGTTAATAATGTTTACTTACAGAACAAGAACTTTTGAATTTCATTGTGGGACTTTAATAAGTCTATTAACATTTAATAAGTCTATTTATATTTCTAAAAATTGAGAATAATTAATGTGCATGGGATACTTGTATGCTAGTATATAATCATACAGTCCTACTGTTTTCATGAAACCAATTGGCTGGCAAACATACTCATTATGGTTTCAAAAGAAACACGCTATTTGACTCACTGGGAAAATCTTTAAGATCTAAGTCCTGTTATTTCTGCTTCTGCTGGTGGACATATATACATTTGGGGATGGAAAAGGGAGAGGAGAGAGATTTATTAGGGTAATGCTAATATTTGTGGATTTTCCTCTTCTCTCCTAAAATTAGGAAGTTAGTATAAGAAAAAGCAAATGAATGTAGAATGGATTTTTTTATACTAGTACAGCAATTTTAGTAATTTAAAACACTTAAGCTTTTTCTGTAACTTTTGAACAATGGCTTTTCCTCCCACCTATTTTCCAATTTTATAATAAGAATTGACTTTAGAATCAGAATTTAAAGTTTTCCTTTGCTGTAAGAAATAGTTTTGCTTTTTTATGAAAATAATTGTCTTTTAAAATATTAATAACATCTACAATTGCATATATTGGTAACCTATAAGAAGAAAAGTTCAAAAGATTAAAGCGTTCAAAGAACACGAAAATATAGTGGAATATCAGTCAGTGTTACAGGATCATGTCAGAGGTGAACCCTTCTTTTATCAAAACAATTCTATTCGGTGATTCATATTATATAAATTTTGGTACCAGATGGCTTATGTTATAGGAAAGCTGCAGCGTTATCACAAATATGAGAGAAAAAGTTTAATATAGTCAAATTAATCACATGAAAAGTAAGAACACTGATCATGTTGAATTTTTTCTAATATTTGGAAAATGTTATTAAAAAATAAGTATAAATATTACTCAAATTTTGAAAACCATGGCAGAAGCAAAATTAAATAAGAAGTAGCAGTAACGAATAAATAAAAACTTAGACAAAAGCATATTAAATGACAAAATAGCAAGTAGTGGAACTGAATCATTAAGATCAAATGTACTTATACTAAAAGGCATGAAAGTATTAAAAATTCTATTAGGAAAGACTCATCCTAAATATTAAAATAAATAGCAAATACTATTAAACATTACTTCAAAAAAATTGAAAGGAAAAGAAATAACACAAAGCAGAGAAAATGAAAGACACCTCACTATTCCCAATGTGATTATTATTTATGGAATGGATAAAACAAGTAGAAAATGTCACTACAGTTAGATTAACACATAAACAAACCAACATGCCACAACTACCTAGTTTTGTAGAACAGTTGAAAAAGCAAATTTCATCAAATTTAGACAGCTTATAATGGAATAAATAAGTATGGCGAGGTATTAACTAACCCTAAGTGTCACAACGGGCAGCTTCTAGCCGGTTTGTTGAAGCTGGATCTCGGCCACACAAGGATCATTGGACAAGAAATCAGTTGAGCTGGACTAGAGCTGCTTAATAATTGTCTTAATAGTGAATGCTCCACACTGTCTGTTAAGCAAAGAGAAAGAAAATATAGATCAGAAAGACTGAACGGGAAAGAGAAAGAGCAAGTTAGGGTAGATGAATGTAGGACATCAATGAACATTTACTCAATACTTGCAGAACATGTGTACACATTGTATTAGAGTGTTAAGAAGTGAGAGACTGGAGATGAGGAGGGCTCCAGAACTGCTTCCTGCTCCCTGAGAGCTTACAGTCTATTTTAGACAATCTCTAATCTAGTGTCACAGTACAATGCTTGGTATATAAGAATGAGGAACAGATTTACACAGAAACAAGTGACTTCAAACATTCCTTCTGTTTTTGAAAACATTATTAGGTGGGTTTTAAAAACATGCTTTTAAAAGGGGAGTTTGGCAGAAGGCTGTTCAGAAAGTTGTTCAAAACCCAAAGGATACCCTTCCAGTTGGCAGTGGTAGATTAGCCATATAACAGAGTAATTCCATATATCTGTGTCATCCTGAGATTTTGTGTTAAGATCAGTTTGGGTCAAAGAAACACCTAGTTGCTAATATCCTTTTGGTACTTTGAGTGTTGGTTAGCTTCTAATTTAGGTAACCAAGCTGTCCTAAGACATACATATTTTTAAATTTTAGATAGGTTCAAAATTTTCCATATTTATTCCAGTATCTCTAGAGCAGTATTTTCTGATAGAACTTGTTAATGGAAAAGTTCTTTATCTACATTGTCAAATATGGTAGCTACTAACCACATGAGCTATTTAGCACTTAAAATGTGGCTAGATGCAGTTGAGGAACTGAATTTTAAATTTCATTTAATTTTAAATAATTTAAAATTGAAATTAGCCTTATGTGGCTAGTAGTTTCATGACTCTAGGGGTTCAAATTCATCTGGTTTGCTAAACTCTACAGACTGACCTGAATTTATCTGGCTTGTTCACTACTGTCCAATACCACTCAGTATTGTTCATTGCTTTATTCTCAGTATCTGGAATACTGGCTAGCACATGGAGGTGCTCAATAAATATCTGGTAAATTAATGAAATTTGTGGTAATATTCGAGTCTGGTCAACAACTCACAGCTCATTGGCAATATGCCCTGGTACTCTCAGGGAAAACAGAGAAGTGAAGACAAACTGTTCTATGTGAGTGGAACTGCTTGAAGACTTCATATATCTGGGGAGAACAGGAGCAGTCTTGCTTCATTATAGCTCAAAGAAAAGAACTAGAAATAGCTGTATATGAATAATTTAGGTTGGTAAGTTTGTGAATACTGAAGGGAGAATATAATATTTAATGGTAAGGGATTTAGAAAGGATGTGGATAACAGTTGATGAGAGTGACTAAGAGGGAAAAAATTACTTCAGATTAAAAACCTAAATTTAGATTGTATACATGACTGAAGGATGGAAACTGAAGATAAGGAAGTTTTGAAGAAATAGTAATTTGGTAAGGCAATAATAGAGTTTAACAAAGGGATTTGGCAATGGAAAGAAATACATTATTTTTATAAAGTTAGCTGAAAAGGGGACATAAAATAAATGGACCATGTAGCATCAAGAGGTCAGAAAAATCACTGGTACTGTTTTGATTTTAGGGGAGAAGAAAGATGGGCAAACTAACATTAAGAGGTATGGATTATGAAAATAAAATGTAAAAAATTGTGTATTTGTGATTTTGAGTTAGAGGAGGGGGTGACCACATATTCAGGTGGTCTTTCTTCCTTTCTTTCTTTCTTCTTCTTCTTCTTCTTTTTTTTTTTTTTTTGGCTTAAATTAGGAAAAGAATCAGAGCACTAAGGTCAGATTCACTATTAAACACTATTAAAGTACAGAAAAAAACAGGAAAAACTCCCTTCTAAGACAGTTTGTAGGACAAAGGGAATTGTCAGTAGCCATAATTAGTAGTTGGTGAAAGAAGAAATATATTTTTGAAAGAGATACTGAAAACTCAAACTGAATGTAAGGAAAGAGAACCACATCTGAGTTCAATAAAATTTGAGCACAGGCTGTTGACAGTATTGAATTAAAGAGAATCTAAGAGGACAAAAACTGAGACAGGACCCTTGGAATTTGGCATCAAATATTGGCAATCTTACATGAGTAGTTTGAATAGATCTCAGGACTGAAGAAAAAATAATTTCATATGGAATGAAAAAGACAACCTTATACTCTTCTTCTTGCCTTTCCAAAACAGATAAATTTAAAATATCATTAGTGAAGTATGTAATACAAAATCCTACTGCTTATTATCATATATCCTTAAAGCAGGGGATGATGTGATCCAAAAAACGTTTCCAATTCTATAAGGGATTTGATGAGTTGACTCTTGTGAAAAAGGAGATGTTCATGTGTGCTAAGGGGAAAGAAGATTGAGTAAAACGAGAAAAAATGTTCAGAGGGAATGATAAACTCAGAATGCAAGGAAATTAAGTGCGCAAACTCAGGATGGAAATAATGTAGTGGGATATGCAAATAAAATGTGCTACACAATGGTATAGCTTTCCCCCATAACAAAAGCATAACATTGACTTAGAATACTGTATCACCCAATATCTACCTTTGCGGTGTCATTAATATATACCTCAAATTGTCTTTATCCACATGTACTCCACATTGATTAATAACTATTTTGGCTGGTAAGAACTTATGACAAATGTAAATATTAAAGTAGTCCAAAGGCCCAGGGTAAAATAATTCATATTAGTTTAAAAATGATTAAAAAGAAATAATTAAAAATAGAAATATATGCAAAGCATTTGTACTGTATTTCACATTATATTTTATGAGGATGCATGATCCCGGCAATGGGCTAACCCAAGAATTGTGAAATTATGGCCTTCAGGCGAAGTCTGGCCTATCTTTTGCTTTTGTAAATAAAGTTTTACTGGCACAGAGTCAACTCATATTTATATTTTACCTGTGGTTGTTTTCATGCTACAAGTAGCAAATAGTTGAGATACACATTGTGTAGCCTCAAAGCTAAAAATATTTACTATTGGGCCCTTTATTATATAAAGTTTGTTGACTCCTGCTTCAACCTGTTTAGGCTGCAAAAAAATTTTCAGTCTGAGAGCTTCTGAAAATCTATGAAAGAAAACCTTAATAAGATGCCTTAAATATAAAGAGTGTATATACTCCATATTGTGGAAGTAAATTATCACCAACCTCAAATATATTGGATTCACCTTGATTAAGTCAGACATTACAAGTTTAATAGAAACCTTGAGAGAAGTTCAGAGCTGTTGAAACTAATGTTTTTGACACTACAAAGAACAGGATTAACTAGGAACATGCTTAGATATAAGCATGATATAAGATTAGTGAGTATCTGTGAACTAGTACCATAATGTTTAAGTTAAATCTATTCTTATTCTGTTTTACCATAAGAAATTGAGTTTCCTGTCTTTACAAAAGCACAAAGAACTATCCTGTAATACTGAAGTTTGTTTCTAATACTTCCAAGGCCTTGACTTTTTAAACACTGAATATTAGTGTTTTTTAAAAAGAGAATTACATTCATTATAATATTTGTTGTAGTAAGTTGTGTTTATTAAATGTGGAAAACTGTATTTGCAATGTCTGGTTGGTATTATTCCTTATCAACCTGCTTCCTATATTATTGCTTATCTAGTTTGAATAACTTCAACCAGTATGGAAGACTTAAAAGCTCTTAGAATTAGCAACATGTGGCTAAAGACATTCCTCCTTGCAAAAATTTGTTACAAGTGAAATAAAGTAATTCTAACACAGAGGAAACTTGTTTTATAATTTTTGTTTCTTCTTTCTCTATATTACAGGTACAACATAGGTTTTCATAAGTAGTTGTCATGGACTCCTTTGGAGTATACTGACGTATATGGACCCCTTCTCAGAACCTTTTTAAAAAATATAAAATATAGGGACGCCCGGGTGGCTCAGTTGCTTAAAACCTCCGCCTTCGGCTCAGGTCATAATCCCAGGGTCCTGGGATTGAGCCCCACATCAGGCTCTCTGCTCCCCAAGCAGCCTGTTTCCTCCTCTCTCTCTGCCTGCCTCTCTGCCTACTTGTGATCTCTGTCTGTCAGATAAATAAATAAAATCTTTAAAAAATATATAAAATATATAGGATTATAAAGGAAACAAGTTATATTGTAATACATTTTTATCCACAACCTCTTTGGGCAGGGTCTTTGGACTAGATTAACTTTAAAACTCAATGTAGAATGTTATTAACTCTTTTCCTTGAACTCAAAGATTAAATGTAAATGATTAGAACAGCAGTTATTCTATAATACCATTAAGAAATCAGTATGTAACTTTTTTCTACAAAGGTACTCAGGACAGCATATAGACCCCAACTCCTGTATGCATTCATCATTAATGTTTCAAGTATAAAAATGACATAATATTCAGTTTGGCTATCTTAATGCAGTCTCAGATGCATTTTAACGTTTCAGGAAAACCAAAGGCAACAAGATTCAGGTCTGTATATTTAAGAGCAGCAACAGGACTCTGAAATTAGTGTAATTCCCCAATTCTTTTAGAGAATCTGGTTGAGATGGGATATACTATCACTTAAAATGTATTAAGAAGATAAAAAGAAAAGTATAGTGATATGAATTGCCATTTGTGTGGAAAACAAAAACTTCCAACAATTATACATTATAATGACTAAATATATAATATTTATATTGTACATAATAAACATTACCTTTTGAAGAAGATGTAAGTACAAAGAAAAGTGTCATAATTATGACAATATAAGCATGGACTGCTTATTTTTGACAGTATTTCAATGTTCATTTTTCATATGGGGCACATCCACAACTAATTATACTACTGAATATAGGAAATCAGTAATTAAAATACAGATTATTAATACTGTACAGTACTTAAACTTATTACTTATTACTTAGTATTACTTAGTACTTATTACTGTACAGGAATTAAAAATACAGATTAGAACCTGATTACCTTATTAATTAAAAAGAAACAGGCTAAATTTTTTAGAATGGGTTTAAGTTCATAGCAAAAATCGATCAAAAAAGTAGAGTTCCCATAGACTCCCTAACCCCATACATGGGTAACCTCCTCCACTAACATCTGGCAGTCAGAATGGTGCATTTGGTTACAACTGATGAGCCTACATTGACACATCATTATTACCTAAGGTCCATAGTTTACATTAGGGTTCACTCTTGGTGTTATATATTCTATGGGTTTTGACAAATGTATAATGATGTGTATCCATCACAATACTATCACATAGTTTCATTGACCTAAAAATTCTCTGTGCTCTCTTCATCTCTCCCTCCCTCACCTCCTAGCAACCACTTACTTTTTTACTGTTTCCATAGTTTCACCTTTTCAAAATGTCATATAGTTGAGATTATATGGTATATAGTGTTTTCAAACTGCTTCTTTCACTTAGTAATGTGTATTTACATTTCTTCCATGTCTTTTATGGCTTTATAGCTCATTTCTTTTTGTTGCTAAATAATATTCCAATGTTTGGATGTACCATAATTTATTTATCCATTCACCTACTGAAGGGCATCTTGGTTGCTTCAAGTTTTGACATTTGTGAATAAACCTGTTAATAAACATCTGTGTGCAAGTTTTTGTGTTGACATACGTTTTCATTTCTTTCTTTCTTTTTTTTTTTTAAAGATTTATTTGACAGAGATAGAGCACAAGCAGGCAGAGCAGCAGGCAGAAGGAGAGGTAGAACCAGGCTCCCCACTGAGCAGAGAGCCTGATGTGAGGCTCTATCCCAGGACCCCAAGATCATGACCTGAGCCAAAGGCAGATGCTTAATCTACTGAGCCACACAGGTGCCATGGACATAAGTTATCAACTCATTTGTGTGAAAATCTGAGAGTGAGGTTAGATTCTATGGTAAGAGTATGGTTGATTTCATAATGAACTATCAAACTGTCTTTCAAATTGGTTGTATCATTTCTACCAGCAATGAATGAAAGTTCCTGTTGCTCCACATCCCTGTCAAAATTGGTATTGTCAGTGCTTTGTATTTTCGACAGTGCAATAGGTTTGTAGTGGTATCTCTCTCTCTCTCTTTTTTTAAACTAACATATAATGTATTATTTGCTTCAGGGGTACAGGTCTGTGAATCATCAGTCTTATACAATTCACAGCACTCACCATAACACATACCCTCCCTAATAGCCATCACCCAGCCACCCTATCCCTCCCTTCAGCCCCCAGAAACCCGCAGTTTGTTTCCTGAGATTAAGAGTCTCTTATGGTTTGTCTCCCTCCCCAGTCCCATCTTGTTTCAATTTTTCCCTTCCAACCCTGCATGAACTCCACCCTGCCTCTCAAATTCCTCATATCAGAGAGATCATATGATACTTGTCTTTCTAAGATTGACTTATTTCACTTAGCATAATACCCTCTAGTTCCACCCATGTCGTTGCAAATGGAAAGATTTCATTTTTCGATGGCTGCATAGTATTCCACTGTATATGTATAACACTTCTTCTTTATTCATTCATCTGTTGATGGACACCTAGGCTCTTTCCATAGTTTGACTATTGTGGACATTGCTGCTATAAACATTCAGGTGCACATGCCCCTTTGGATCACTACATTTATATCTTTAGTAGTGCAATTGCTGGGTTATAGGGTACCTCTACTTTCAACTTTTTGAGGAACCTCCATACTGTTTTCCAGAGTGGATGCACCAGCTTGCATTCCCACCAACAGTGTAGGAGTGTTCGCCTTTCTCCACATCCTCACCCATATCTGTCGTTTCCTGGCTTGTTAATTTTAGCCATTCGGACTGGTGTGAGGTGGTATCTCTTTGTGGTTCTGATTTGTATTTCCCTGATGCCAAGTGATGTAGAGCACTTTTTCATGTGTCTGTTGGCCATTTGCATGTCTTCTCTGCAGAAATATCTGTTCATGTCTTCTTTCCATCTCTTGATTGCATTATTTGTTCTTTGGGTGTTTGCTAAGCTCTTTATAGATTTTGGATACTAGCCCTTTATCTGATATATCATTTGTGAATATCTTTTCCATTCTGTCAGTTGTCTTTTGGTTTGAAAAAGCTTTTTATCTTGATGTAGTCCTAACAATTCATTTTTGCCCTTGCTTCCCTTGCATTTGGTAATGTTTCTAGGAAGAAGTTGCTGTGGCTGAGGTCGAAGAGGTTGCTGCCTGTGTTCTCCTTAAGGATTTTTGATGGATTCCTGTCTCACATTGAGGTCTTTGATCCATTTTGAGTCTATTTTTGTGAGTGGTGTAAGGAAATGGTCCAGTTTCATTCTTCTGCATGTGGCTGTCCAATTTTCCCAACACCATTTGTTGAAGAGACTGGTTTTGTTTTGTTTTGTTTTCCATTGGACGTTCTTTCCTGCTTTGTCGAAGATTAGTTGACCATGGAGTTGAGGGCTCATATCTGGGCTCTCTCTCCTGTTCCGTTGATCTATGTGTCTGTTTTTGTGCCAGTACCATACTCTCTTGATGATGACAGCTTTGTAATAGAGCTTGAAGTCTGGATTTATGATGCCGCCAACTTTCGTTTTCTTTTTCAATATTCCTTTGGCTATTTGGAGTCTTTTCTGGTTCCATATAAATTTTAGGATTATTTGTTCCATTTCTGTGAAAAAAATTGATGGTATTTTGATAGGTATTACATTAAATGTGTAGAATGCTTTAGGTAGCATAGACATTTTCACAATATTTGTTCTTCCAATCCATGAACATGGGACGTTTTTCCATGTCTTTGTGAGTTCCTCAATTTCTTTCAAAAGTACTTTATAGTTTTCTGAGTACAGATTTTTTACCTCTTTGGTTAGGTTTATTCCTAGGTTATTTTATGGTTTTGGGTGCAACTGTAAATGGGATCCACTCCTTAATTTCTCTTTCTTCTCTCTTGCTGTTGGTGTATAGAAATGCAACTGATTTCTTTGCATTGATTTTATGTCCTGCCACTATACTGAATTCCTGTATGAGTTCTAGAAGTTTTGGAGTGGTGTCCTTTGGATTTTCCACATAAAGTATCTTATCATCTGCAAAGAGTGAGAGTTTTACTACTTCTTTGCCATTTTGGATGCCTTTTATTTCTTTTTGTTGTCTGATTGCTGAGGTTAGGACTTTTAGTACTATGTTGAATAGCAGTGGTGAGAGTGGACAGCCCTGCCATGTTCCTGACCTTAGGGGAGAAGCTCTCAGTTTTTTCCCCATTGAGAATGATATTCGCTGTGGGTTTTTCATAGATGGCTTTGATAATATTGAGGTATGTACCCTCTACCCCTACACTGTGAAGAGTTTTGATCAAGAAAGGATGCTGTACTTTGTCAAAGGCTTTTTATGCATCTACTGAGAGTATCATATGGTTCTTGTTCTTTCTTTTATTAATGTGTTCTATCACATTGATTGATTTGCAGATGTTGAACCAACTTTGCAGCCCAGGAACAAATCCAAATCCCACTTGGTCGTGGTGAATAATCCTTTTAATGTACTGTTGGATCCTATTGGCTAGCATTTTTTTTTTAAGATTTTATTTATTTATTTGACACAGAGAGAGAGAGAGAGATCATAAGTAGAGAGTCAGGCAGAGAGAAGGGGGAAGCAGGCTCCCTGCTAAGCAGAGAGCCAGAGGTGGGGTTTGATCCCAGGACCCTGAGATCACGACCTGAGCCAAAGGCAGAGGCTCAACCCACGGAGCCACCCAGGCGCCCCCTGTTGGCTAGTATTTTCGTGAGAATATTTGCATCTGTGTTCATCAGGGATATTAGTTTGTATTTCTCTTTTTTGATGGGGTCTTTGGTTTTGTGATCAAGGTAATGCTGGCCTCATAAAATTAATTTGGAAGTTTTTCTTCCATTTCCATTTTTTGGAACAGTTTCAGGAGAATAGGCATTAATTCTTTAAATGTTTGGTAGACTTCTCCTGGGAAGGCATCTGGCCCTGGGCTCTTGTTTGTTGAGAGATTTTTGATTACTGCTTCCATTTCCTTACTGACTATGGATCTGTTCAGGTTTTCTATTTCTTCCTGCTTCAGTTGTGGTAGTTTATATGTCTCTAGGAATGCATCCATTTCTTCCAGATTGTCAAATTTGCTGGTGTATAGTTGCTCATAGTATGTTCTTATAATTATTTGTATTTCTTTAGTGCTGGTTGTGATCTATCCTCTTTCATTCATGATTTTATTAATCTGGATCCTTTCTCTTTAATTTTTGGACAAGTCTGGCCAGGGTTTTTATCAATCTTATTAGTTCTTTGAAAGAACCAGCTCCAGTTTCATTGATTTGTTCTACTGTTCTTTTGGTTTCTATTTCATTGATTTCTGCTCTGATCTTTATGATCTCTCTTCTCCTACTGGGTTTAGGCTTTCTTTGCTGTTCTTTCTCCAACCCCTTTAGGGATAGGGTTAGGTTGTGTATTTGAGACCTTTCTTGTTTCTTGAGAAAGGCTTGTATTGCTATATACTTTCCTTTCAGGACTGCCTATGTTGTGTCCCAATGATTTTGAACAGTTGTGTTTTCATTTTCATTTGTTCCCAGGAATTTTTTTAATTCTTCTCTACCTTCCTTGTTGACCCATTCATTCTACAGTAGGATGCTCTTTAGCTTCCATGTATTTGAGTTCTTTACAACTTTCCTCTTGTGGTTGAGTTCTAGTTTCAAAGCATTGGTCTGAAAATATACAGGGAATGATCCCAATCTTTTGGTATAGGTTGAGACCAGATTTGTGACCCAGGATGTGATCTATTCTGGAGAATGTTCCATGTGCAGTAGAGAAGAATGTTTATTCTGTTGCTTTGGGATGGAATGTTCTGAATAGATCTGGTCCAGTGTGTCATTTAAAGCCTTTATTTCCTTGTTGATCTTTTGCTTAGATGATCTGCCCATTTCAGTGAGGGGGTGTTAAAGTCCCCTACTATTATTATATTATTATTGATGTGTTTCTTTGATTTTGTTATTAATTGGTTATATAATTGGCTTCTCCCATGTTAGGGGGCACAGACCCTTTAAGTATGATATAGTGTCATTCCTCAACTCTTATTATAGTCTTTGTCTTAAAATCTAATTTATCTGATATAAGGATTGCCATCCAGCTTTCTTTTGATGTCCATTAGCATGGTAAATTGTTTTACATCCCCTCACTTTAAATCTGGAGGTGCATTTGGGTCTAAAATGTATTTCTTGTAGATAGCATATCGATGGGTCTTGTGTTTTTTATCCATTCTGATACCCTGTGTCCTTTGATTGGGGCATTGAGATATGAATTTAGTGCCATCGTATTGCCTGTAAGGTGACTGTTATTGTATATTGTCTCTGTTCCTTTCTGGTCTGTTACTTTTAGGCTGTCTCTTTGCTTAGAGGACCCCTTTCAATATTTCCTGTAGGGCTGGTTTGGTGTTTGCAAATTCTTTTAGTTTTTGTTGGTCCTGGAAGCTTTTTATCTCTCCTTCTATTTTCAATGACAGCCTAGCTGGATATAGTATTCTTGGATGCATATTTTTTTTCCTTTAGTGCTCTGACTATACTGTGCTAGTCCTTTCTGGCCTGCCAGGTCTCTGTGGAGAGGCCTGCTGATAATCTAAAATTTCTACCATTGAATGTTATTGACACCTTTTGTCCCAAGCTGCTTTCAGGATTTTCTCTTTGTCACTGAGACTTCTAAGTTTTACTATTAGATGATGGGGTGTTGATCTATTTTTATTGATTTTGAGGGGGGTTCTCTGTACTTCCTAGATTTTGATGCTTGTTCCCTTTGAAATTAGGGTAATTCTCTGCTATAATTTGCTCCAGTGTATCTCCAGTATACTTTCTTCCCCCCCTCTCTTCTCTTCAGGAATTCCAATTATTCTAATATTGTTTCATCTTATAGTATCACTTATCTCTTGAATTCTCACCTTGTGTCCACTCTTTCTTAGCTCATTTATTCTCCATCATTTGGTCTTCTATATCACTAATTCTCTCTTCTGCCTCATTTATCCTAGCAGTAAAAGCCTCCATTTTAATTTTAATTTTATTTTATTATTTTTTAAAGATTTTATTTATTTATTTGACAGACAGAGATCACAAGTAGGCAGAGAGGCAAGTAGAAGGAGGAGGAAGCAGACTCCCCACTGAGCAGAGAGCCTGATGTGGGGCTTGATCCCAGGACCCTGGAATCATGACCTGAGCCGAAGGCAGAGGCTCTAACCCACTGAGCCACCCACGTGTCCCAAAAGGCTCCATTTTTAAAAACGATTTTATTCATTTATTTGATGGAGAGCAATACAGCGAGATAGGGAACACAAGCAGGGTAAGTGGGAGAGGGAGAAGCAGGCTTCCCATAGAGCAGAGAGCCTGATAAATGTTTGATCCCAGGAGCCTGGGATCATGACCTGAGCCGAAGGCAGACGCTTAATGTCTGAGCCACCCAGGTGCCCCATAGCCTCCATTTTTTTATTGCACCTCATTAATAGCTTTTTTGATTTCAACTTGGTTAGATTTTAGTTCTTTTATTTCTCCAGAAAGGGATTTTATTTCTCCAAAAGGGATTCTCTAGTATCTTCCATGCTTTTCTCGAGCCCAGCTAGCACCTTGATAATTTTCATTCTGAACTCTGGTTCTGACATCTTACTAATGTCTATATTGATTAGGTCCCTAGCCATCAATACTGCCTCTTGTTCATTTTTTTGAGGTGAGTTTTCCTGCCTTGTCATTTTATCCAGGTAAGAATAGATGAATGAGAGAACAAAATACTAAAAGGGTAGCAATGAACCCAGAAACATATACGCTAACTAAATCAGAAGAGAAAAAAGGAGAAAAAAAAATGTGTGTGTGTGTGTGTAGTGAGATATATATCACATAAACATATATAATATATATCATATATTTATATATATATATATATATATATATATATATATGATCATTATTATCAGACTGGTAAATAGAACAGAGCCACACACTTGATTTTGGGTGTATTTTGGTCTGTTAGAAGAAACTGCTTCCTAAAATTTTAAAGAAAAAGTTATATACATACAAAAATAAGGGTAAACGTGGTGAAGGGATGGAATATGAATGTAAAGATGAAAACTGAAAAAGATTCTAAAAAGAAATAGATAAGAAGTTGGTTGAAAAAAGAAAAAGAAAAGAGGAAATAATGTGATTAGACTGGAGACTAGAACAAATCCATGTGCTAGATTTAGGGTACATTTTGATCTATTAGAAGAAACTGTATCCCAAAATTTTTAAGAAAGAAAAACCTATATGTATACAAAAAATAAGGTTAAATAAAATGAAGGAATAGAATATGACAGTAACAATGAAAATTTTAAAAGATTTTAAAAAGGCATTGATAAAATAGTTAAAAAATTTTAAATAAGAGAAAAATTTAAAAAATAGAATAAGAAAAAATAAAATTAAAAAATTTAACTTGGAAAGACTAAAGAATCATGGGAAAAAAGCCACAAATTCTATATTTTGTATTCCTGTAGCTCTGAAGTTTTGCAGTTCTCATTGATGGGTGAACTTCATCTTGGCTGGATGTTCTTGGTGACCTCCTGGCCGGGGGGGGGGCGGGGGGGGGCTGTTGCAGTGATTCTCAAATGTCTTTGCCCGAGGTGGAATTGCACCACCCCTGCCAGAGGCCAGGCTAAGCAATCTGCTCAGGTTCACTCGGTAGGTTTTGTTCCCTGAATGCTTTCCGTAGAGCTTTGGAGGATGGGAATGAATATGACAGCCTTCTAATCTCTGGCCCTGTAAGAGCCGAGAGCTCAGGGTCCTCCTCCTCAGTTCGCTCTCAGAGAAAAGCAGTCAATCCCTCCCATCTCCCTGGTCTCCAGCTGCATTCCATGCCACCCAGCCTATGACCAAGCATTTCTATCTCTGGTGCACAGCCCCGTTTGGAGTGTCCGAACCCTGCTGATTCCTGCAACGCGTTCCCACAGTGCTCTTCCCAGAGGAAGAAGGAGGGGGTGTCCCCGGATCTGCCACTTGTGAGGTCCCTGCTCAAAGAACAGTGGCCCGACTGTGCCTCGGATCATGGTTTAAGGTAACCCTGAGCTGAGAGCTCACTCCTTGGCTCTGTCTCTGCAGCTGGGTTCCCTGCTCTGATACCTGGACAGCTCTGCCACACTCAGGCATCCCAGGTCTTTCTGTGACCTCGCAGGTCCTGAGACTCCACTGTCCCCACAAGGGCTCCACCCCCGTTTAGCCTCTGGAGCATTGTCCTGCAGAGGAACAGACTTTTAAAAGTTCCTATTTTGTGCTCCACTGCTCTACCGCTTGCTAGTAGCTATCCCCCACCCACCCCCCAGAGCCTATCTTCTGTGTATCACCTTGGATTCACCTCTCCGCATGCCCTACTTTCCAGAAAGTGGTTGCTTTTCTGGTCCTAGAATTGCTGCACTTCTCTTTGATCTCCTGTTGAGTCTGTAGGTGTTCAGAATGGTTTGTTAACTCGCTGAACTCCTGGGACCTAATGATATTTAGGTCTCCTACTCCTCCACCATCCTACTTCTCCTGTGGTATCTCATTTTAATTTGCAATTCCCTATGCTGTTAAATATCTTTTCATATGCTTACTTACCATTTGAATATCTTCTTTGCTGAGGTGTCTATTAAGGACTTAGCCCCGTTTTTAATCAGTTTGTTCATTTTCTCATTGTTTAGCTTTAAGACTTCTGTGTATATTTTGGATAACATTTCTTAACAGATATGTTTTTGTTTTCTTTCAATCTATGGCTTGTCATTTCATTCTCTTGACACTATCTTTCACAGAGCTGAAGTTTTTAATTTTAATGAAGCTCAACTTATCAAATATTTTCTCATGAATCATGACTTATGTGCTGTATCCAAAAAATCATTGTCAATCTCATGGTTATTTAGATTTTCTCCTGTGTTATCTTCTAGGAGTTTTACAGTTTTATGTTTTACATTTAGATCTGTGAATTAATTTTTTGAGAAGTGTAACATCTGTGTCTAGATTCACTTTTTTAAAAAAGATTTTTTAATTTATTTATGACAGAGAGAGATAGCAAAAGAGGAAATACATGCACAGGGGAGCTGGAGAGGGAGAAGCAGACTCCTTGCTACTCTGAGTAGGGGAGCCTAATATGGGGCTCAATCCCAGGACACTGGGATCATGACCTGAGCTAAAGGCAGATGCTTAACAACTGAGCCACCTCGGCGCCCCTTGATTCACTTTTTTGTATGTGGATATCTGGTTGTTCCAGTATCATTTGTTGAAAAGATTATCTTTTCTCCATTGCGTTGTATTTGTTCCTCTATATAAGATTAGTTGAACATATATATGGGTCTATTTCTGGGCTCTCTGTTCTGTTAACAGTGATTTGTCTGTTCTTTTACTAATACCACATTGTCTTGATTACTATAGCTTTATCGTGTCTTGAAGTTGAGTAGTGTCAGTCCACTGGCTTTTTTCTCTTCCTTTAATATTGTGTTGGCTATTCTGGGTCTTTTGTCTTTCCATATAAACTTAAAAATCAGTTTGTCAATATCTATAAAATAACTTACTGAGATTTTGACTGGGATTGTGTTGAACCTGTAGATAAAGTTGAGAAGAACTGACATCTTGACAATATGGTGTCTTCCTATCCATGCACATGGAATATCTCTCCATTTATTTAGTTCTTCTTTGATTTATTTCATCAGAGTTTTTAATTTTTCTCATCTAGATCTTGTACACATTTTGTTAGATTTACACTTAAGTATTTCATTTTTATATTCACTGCTGGTCAGCAGATAAACAACTGACTTTTGCATATTAAGCCTGTATCCTGCAGCGTTGTTATAACTGCTTGTTTCTTCCAGGAATTTTTTGGACAGTTCTTCTGGATTTTCTATATAGATGATCATGTCATCTGCAAACAAAGGCAGTTTTATTTCTTCCTTCCCAATATGTATACTTTTGTTTCCCTCTTGTCTTTCCTCATTTGCTAGGACTTCCAGTACAATGTTGAAATGGAGAAGTGAAGTGAAGACATCTGTGCCTTGCTCCCCCATTAATACTTTCACTATAGTACAGAAGTACCTTTGAGTCCACATATGAAAATTTTTTTAATGTAACATTACATTACAAGTAACAGTTAAAGTGAGAAAAAAGTTATGGGCTCGGGGCATGGACAGAACCGAATATAATCTTGAGGGTGAAATCTTACTAATTATACTTATAGCACTTCAAATATTATTTTTCATATGTAATGCTCAATATAAATGCTTGATAAATTGAACTACTGAGAATGAATTGTTACTTAAGACTTGTCATATGGTAGCATCCATATAACACGTCTATGCAAGGGGCAACTTATTTATGTGATTTATTAATTAATTTATGACCCATAATTTGTTTAGATTCTGTCAGATTTGACACTATACAGTAATATGAGTCAGAAACAGTAATAAATAATTTTAATCCATACAGTTTTTTATTTCGGGTGTAGTTTCAATTTAATCCTCTAATTAAATCTTTGTCAGATTAGAAAGATAAACAAACTGATTTGATTTTGACTCCCTTCTTTTTAAAGAAACTTTCCTGAAGAATATTCAAGAAAGGATAAAAATTACCAAAAGTCAAGATAGAAAGTGAAAATAAAGGAGTTGAGGTAACCTCCAAGTAGTTATAAGCATTACAAATTGATGTAAATTGGTATATGTGAAAAAGACAAAATTGACAATATAAAACAAAACATATCCTATAAATATTTTTCAAGTAAAAGTTGTTTTGGCCTATTTTTAAAGTTGAGAGAGGAGGTTTTTAAAAAACCTTGGTTAAAATTTCCCGAATGACATAAATGTCTTTTCCTTAAAGGTTTACAAGATGAAATAGGAGGTTTTAACCCTTGCAATGAAGAGTTAATAGAGTTTAGATTAAGAACATATCACTGCAGAAAGAATGAAGGAAGATAAGGTGCTTTGCAATGTACAAATGCTTTAAAATCTGTCACTAATGTATTTATTCTGAAGTTTTAAAGATAAGTAACAGATACACACTCTGAAACAACACTGTTTCATGAAAGGTCTAAAGTCTGAAGTATTCAAGAAAGAATGGCTAAGTGAATACATAAGAAATTTCAGTATATTTTAACTGATTTAGTTGTGTGGAGAAAACTCAAATTGATAGAACCTTAAGTCTGAATAATGGAAAAGTAAGCAAACATAACTGCTTTGGTAATACATATAGAAGACATTTCTAGGGGCGCCTGGGTGGCTCAGTGGGTTAAAGCCTCTGCCTTCGGCTCAGGTCATGATCCCAGGGTTCTGAGATCGAGTCCCGCATCAGGCTCTTTGCTCAGCAGGGAGACTGCTTCCCTTCCTCTCTCTCTGCCTGCCTCTGTCTACCTGTGATCTCTGTCAAATAAATAAATAAAATCTTAAAAAAAAAGAAGACATTTCTAAGTAGACCACTAATGTAAGCATGGTGACTATAATTAATAATACTGTATAATTAATAATACTGTAACTATTTGAAAGTTGCTCAGAGAGTAGATCTTAAAAGTTCTTATAAGAAAAAAATTTTAAGTATGTGAGCTTTTGAGTGTTAACTAGACTTGCTGTGATGATCATTTCATAATATATACATGAATATGTTGTACACCTGTAACTAATGTTATGTCAATTATAGTTCATTGCTATTTCTCTCACATATTACTTATTGTGTTGTTTTTCAGATGTTTTGTGGTTTTCACCTTGAGAAAATTTTCTCTTGAGGCTATCATCAGCTAAGATGGTCGGTAATATTTAGATGGCTGGAAAAAAAAGAGAGGACTGGAGAGTGGTCCTAGTTCATGCTGTGGTTGAGGAGGAGTGGGGATTGTCATGACCAGGACATAGAGCACTTAGGTCTCATCATCTAGGTTATAGCAACTCTTTGTTGCTATTTCAGTAGGCAACCTTGTCTACTAGGGGTCATTCTCTAAATACTTCTGCCTTGCACGTGCTCTCCTTTCATGCATGTAACTCATTATAGTTAGTGAAAATAGCCTGTTATAGTTTATTGAATTTACATTTACTTTGTGATTAAAATATTATCAACTTGTGTGATTGCTAGAAAAGAGGTAGCTTCTCTTTGCAAGGAACAAAATTTATATGTATTATTCATATAGTGTTTTTAGGTCTTACTTATTTGAATCTGTGTTATGATATCAAAGTCTCTTATCACAGCTGTGTTTCTTTTTGTTGGTATTTCTAGAAGTTTTTACTTTATATTTTATGTTTTTTATTTTTACTAAGAAACCTCTATACTCAAGATGGGGCTTGAATTTATGACCCCAAGTTGAGTTGAGAAGAGTTGCACACTCTTCCAAATGAGCCAGCCACGTGCCCCTACTTTATACTTTTGATGTTACATTATTAAACTGACCTTTTTCATTTAATTAAATTAATTACTTTTTAAGGAGACTTTAAAATTTATTTTTAGAGAGAGAGTGAATGATTGAGAGCTGGGAGAGGGGATGGAGGGAGAGGAAAAAAGAGAATCTTGAGCAGACTCCCCTCTGAGTGTATAGCCTGACATGGGGCTCAATCTACCCTGAGATTGTGACCTGAGCTGAAACTGAGAGTCAGACATTCAACCGACTGAGACACCCAGGTGCCCCCTCTATTTTATTTTTCAAAGTTTTATCTAAGTAATCTCTAGACCCCATGTGGGGCTTGAACCCACGACCCTGAGATCAAGAGAGGCATGCTGCTCTGACTGAGGCAGCCAGGAGCCCCTAATTTTATATTTTTGATGTTACATTATTAGACTTACTCATATTAGATTTGAATTTTTATCATAATAAACTGGACTTCTCTGTCTTGTTTACAATGCTTTTTACTTTGAAATTTACTTTCTTATTAATGTCATCCTGGATTTTCCCCCTAATGTTCACATTTGCCTGAAATATCTTGGCTGGAAACAATCTGATGTTCATTGCACTTTTGAAGTTAATTTTTAAATTTTTATTAAAGTAATTATATACCTAGTTTTAAAATCGAATAGTGGTTAAAGGGTAAGGAAAAAAAGGTTTCAACACACTCTTCCTCTCTTGCCACTCCATTCCTATTTCACTTCACTTTTTCAGAGGTAGCCACATTCATTTATTTCTATATTTGTTTATCTAGCATTTGTTTCTATATTTCTGTCTCTATTAACTGAAAAATTTCATTATCTAATGACTTCTTTATGGTAGATAAAAATTTTAACTCTTTTATATTTCTTTTATTTTCTTGTCCATCTTCTTTATGTCATAAGTTTTGCTTAAGTTTATGTTAATTATTTTAATTATTATGCTTAAATACTGTTCACTAATGAGTCATCTGGTATACTATAATTATGTTCTCTTTTTTTTTAAAGATTTTATTTATTTATTGGACAGACAGAGATCACATGTAGGCAGAGAGGCAGGCAGAGAGAGAGGGGGAAGCAGGCTCCCTGCTGAGCAGAGAGCCCGATTCGGGGCTCTATCTCAGGACCCTGGGATCATGACCTGAGCCGAAGGCAGAGGCTTTAACCCACTGAGCCACCCAGGTACCCCAGGCGCTCCTGTATTTTCTTTTTTGAACAGATTTTTTTTTTTTTTATTAATTGCTTCATTTTCCCCATTCATTTAGTTTTCTTCAAACCTATGGTTAAGTCTCTCTATATTCCTTCCACAGTTCTTTAAGATACTCAATACAAATTTCTACACAAATAAAAATTACTTCTCCTGCAGAGAACAATCCTGAATCTTGCTCCAATTCAGAGCTGACTGCTTTTTAAATCAGCTAAACAGCCATCATCCCGAGACTTCTTTCTGTTGTCATCCTCAGAATTCCCATAGCCTTTGCCCTGTTTTAGATGCCTGTTTTTTTTTTTTTTAATCCCATATCTTTTCTTAGTTTATTGTCTTATTTGGTGAAATGTGTTTAGCAGCATCCTGAGTAAAGGATGCATGTGGGGCAAAGTTTTTTGAGACTCTACTGTATGAAAATGTATTTTTTTCATTTTTACTTGTCTATTATAGAATCCTAGATTAAAATTTTCATTAAATATTTTTAAAGCTTTGCTCCATTGTTTTCTGGCTTCCAATGTTGCTGATTCTTTGTATGTGATCTCTTTTCTTGCCATAGGTTTTTTTGTTTGTTTGTTTTGTTTTGTTTTTTTTAATCCCTGACATTCTGAAATTTCACAATAATGTGTCTTACTGTGAGTCTTTTGCAGTAATTACGCCAAATAATTGGTAGGCCCTTTTAATCTAACGACCCTTGTCCTTAACTTCCTAGGGAATTTTATCGTGTTAACTTTTTGCTAACTTCCTCCAAACTATTTCTTTTTTTTTTCCCATTTTATTTATTTTTTTCAGCATAACAGTATTCATTGTTTTTGCACAACACCCAGTGCTCCATGCAAAACGTGCCCTCCCTATTACCCACCACCTGTTCCCCTAACCTCCCACCCCTGACCCTTCAAAACCCTCAGGTTGTTTTTCAGAGTCCATAGTCTCTTATCTTATGGTTCGCCTCCCCTCCCCAATGTCCATAGCCCCCTCCCCCTCTCCCAATCCCACCTCCCCCCAGCAACCCCCAGTTTGTTTTGTGAGATTAAGAGTCATTTATGGTTTGTCTCCCTCCCAATCCCATCTTGTTTCATTTCTTTTTCTGGAATTAGTATTTTACTTTTTGGATCTTCTAATCTTTTAAACATTTTTTTGGATTAATCTTCTAATTTTATCTTTTTCTCTATTATTATTCACCTCTGTCTTTTTTTGTTCTATTTTCTCAAAAGCTTTTGCCTCTACTGTTTAATCCTTTAACATTTAATTTATTTCAGCTATCGCATTAATGGAAAAACTAGTACAATTTGAGTAAGGTATATAGTTTAATTAAGAGGATCGTATTAATGTTCATTCCCTGTACCAGTGCCCTCTAGTCAAAGAATAGTAGGGTGAAGGATATACAGAAACTCTATTATTTCTACAACTTTTTTGTTAATCTGAAATCAGTTCAAAATACAAAGTTAAAAAAGTTAAAAGGACCAATATGTTTGAGAAAAAATGCAGTGTTTGCCAGGATGTCTATGTATGACCACTTCTCATTAATTTTCTCTCAAAGAGAATATTAATTATAGTATCTTTGATATTGTCTTCTGTCCCCTGCATTATATGCTTCTTTCTGTTTGTGATGGTCTCTAATTCTGGAGGCCTTCTTCTAATGTGATTGCATGTCCATGTTTAAGAAGGATGCTCTAAAATCCCAAGGGGAAGTCCTTCGTGCATAGATAGGTTTGTCAATGAACTTTACTGTTGGGGGTTTCAGAAGAGCAGCTAAGTTTCTCTCTTGGTAGAAAGCATGCTTTGGTTGGAATCCTGGATCTCCCACTTACTAGCTCTGCTACTTAGGCAATTTACCTATCATGCTTAAAGTGATCAAGCTTAATATTACCAGCAATCAGATATACTGGCATCTTGTATCCTTTGAAATAATACACTGAAAAGGGCACATCACTTCTGTGATATTCTTGTCCCAAATGCATAATTTTTTTAAGATTTTATTTTATTTTTTAAAGATTTTATTTATTTTTTTGACAGATAGAGATCACAAGTAGGGAGAGAGGCAGACAGAGAGAGAGGAGGAAGCAGGCTCCCTGCCAAGCAGAGAGCCCGATGCGGGGCTCGATCCCAGGACCCTGGAATCATGACCTGAGTGAAAGGCAGAGGCTTTAACCCACTGAGCCACCCAGGCACCCCTAAGATTTTATTTTTTTAAAGTAATCTTTACACCCAAAGTGGGGCTTGAACTCACAACCCTGAGATCAAGAGTTGCATGCTTTACCGACTGAGCCAGCTAGGAACCTCTGTATAACTTCTATTTAATCAAGAGAAGATACCAAACTCATATTGATGGATAATCAACAAAATAACTGACCAGTTACTTTTTACTGACTCTTTAAATAACCAACTCTTTAAAAGTGTCAAAGTCATGAAAGACAAGGAAATACTGTAAACTTCACAGATTGGAGGACAGTAAGGGAGATCACAAATTAATGTAACATGAGGTCTTGGGTTAGATCCTGGAACAGAAAAAGAACATTTGTGGGAAAAACTGGTGAAATTTAAATAAGGTCTGTAGTTTAGTTACTAGTACTGTACAAATGCTAATTGTTGTTTTTCCTAATTGTTCTATGATTATATTAGCTGTTAAAATTAGGAGAAGGTGGGCTAGGGGATACATAAACTCTGTATTATTTTTTGAAACTTTAAGTCTAAAGTTATTTAAAAATATATGGTTTAAAAAAATAAAGGGACCAGGATGTTTGAAGGAGGGTAATGGATATTTATCAGAATTTTATACATGGATTTCCTCTCATTAATTTTGCTTGAAGGATGGTGAATCATTTTTGACTTGTAAATTCAAAACAAACCAAAGGTGTTTTTTGTTTTGTTATTAAAATTTCTGCTTGTTCCTTTTATTCAATTTTTTTCTGTATTCTCTTTGAGAATTATTCTTTTTTTGGTTGGACTTGTCTTTATTCTCTCTAGTGTAGCATTTTATTTTTCATCATCATTTAATCTTTCATGTTATCTTCTCTATTTTGGGAGAATTTAAAAAAATTCTTCCTAGATCAAGGATTTGTTTTTATGTAGTAATGACTGGTCCTTTACAGAAAAGGAAAACTTAATTTTTCAATCATATCAATAGTTTCATACAGTGTTTTCTTACTGGCCAGCAACCATTTTATCCTTCCTGTTTTTCAGTCTGTAATTACTGGAAACATGGAATATGTTTTTACAAGTTTATTTAATTTCTTTTTATATATATGTTCTTAATAATATATCCATATTTTTGCTGTTTACCTTACCTTCAGTGTAATGCCACATGCAAAAATATTTTCATGGGGGGGGACGCCTGGGTGGCTCAGTGGGTTAAGCCTCTGCCTTCAGATCAGGTCATGATCTCAGGGTCCTGGGATCAAGCCCCACATTGGGCTCTCTGCTCAGAGAGGAGCCTGCTTCCCTCTCTCTCTGCCTGCCTCTCCACCTACTTGTGATCTCTGTCTCTCTCCGTGTCAAATAAATAAATAAAATCTTAAAAAAAATATTTTCATGGGACCTATACAGTGCATACTTTACTGTTTAGCCTATCCTTAAATGGAGATCTATCCACGACAATTCTAAAAGATTCGTGAATTCTTGATTCCTCTTACTATACCCATCCTCTGTCTTATGTTTATAGTAAGAAAGAGGCTTGATACACACAGAACCTATGCAGTCTCTAGTGCCTAGCTCAATGAGCTTTTTTGCTCCTACTGCCAAGTTCTCTATTGAGTAAAATAATTTATTCCATAGAATCTGAGACTATTGTTTGACATGTACAATGAATGAAAAGTTAATCTGTGGTTCTTACAGATATAGTCCATTTCCTCCAAGTAATGATGAAGAGTTTCACTAAGAAACTAGGTTATAACGGAATAAGCAGAATTCCCTGCTACACAGCGAAGAGTTGAAATATATTGAATATATACATGGATCTAACTGGATTCCCACTCTTTGGTCTGCATCTGATTTAGGATGCGTAAGCACAATTCCCAAACTGAAGGAGTAGATTTTCAACTCGATTTCATCTTCCCATAAATACTATATGCCATTACCAAAACCAAAATCTGAGTATATGAACCATCGAGGCAAATTCAATGAGATAAAATGTTGATTAGAGAGTACCAGGGACTGGTAGGGAGAAAAGAATGGTAAGTTATTGCTTGATGGGTACAGATTTTCTTTTTGTGCTAACGTGTAAGTGTGGAAACAGATAGTGGCAATGGTTGCACAGCACATGGATGTAATTAATACCACTTAGCTATACACTTAAAAATGGCAAATTATAAGTTATATATATTTTATTACAGTAAATAAAGCATTTTTGACCCTGTGTGATTTATAACTTACTCAAAACTAACTGTAAAAATTATAGTTAATTTAAAATTGTACATTCTCCACATGAAAGAGTTCATTAATTCTGTTCTTCTGATCACAAATCTGATATAAATATCCAAAATTATTTCTTTTCAGAAAATAAATTTGAAAAGCCTGAAATATGACTGCAAAAATAATAACAAAATCAGAACAAACTTCTTACTTTAATTGGTTCAGGCTGCATCACAGGTGCAGGCATAGCAATAGCACTTGGAGCATAAACCTGGTGATATGTTGCTTGAACTCCGTGATCAGAATAAGGCTGTTACAAAAAAAAAATGTGTTACCTTTTATTTATTAATTCAAAGTTTTTATTCATTGTTGCAATGTACTAGGCATTTTGCTATGCAATGGAGGAACACAAATGAAAAACACATCCCCTATCTTTAATTAATTTATAGATTGACCAGGGACAGTTGAGTCGTCAAAATTACTGTAAGTCCTATGAAACATATATAGAAGAAAAGAAAAGAACTGCTTGATTTAGCTTAAGAAAATTGGGGAGGCAGTCAGAAAAAGCTTTCTTGGGAGGTGATGCTTGGATTTGAAAAATTAAGAGAAAGAAGGTGGGAATAGTTTATGCAAAGACAACTAAGAACACACCTCATGGGGTGCCTGGGAGGCTCAGTGGGTTAAGTGTCCAACTCTTGATTTCAGCTCAGGTCATGATCTCATGATTGTGAGACTGAGCCCCCTGTCGGGCTCTGAGCTCAGCACAGAATTTGCTGGTCTTTCTGCGCTTTCCCCTGCTCTCTCTCTCTCTCTCTCAAATAAATAATAAAATCTTAACAACAACAACAACAACAACAACAACAACACACCTCCCATCAAAAAGCATGCAGGAAGAAAAAGCAAATTTTGTTTGGGGGGAAAATAAGGCTGGCTTCAAACTTATGGCTCCACTCAACACCAGAAAAGAGTAGACTAGATCATCTATTAAAAAATAGTACTGTTAAGAGTTAAATTAGGTTCCCTCAAAACATATGTTGAAGTCCTAACCTTGAGTATATCAGAGTGTGACTTGATTTGTAGACAGGGAATTTGCAGAGTTAATCAAGTTAAATATGGTCATTAGGGTAGAAGCTAATATAGTATGATGACAGCTATCCTTATGAAATTGAGAAATTTGGACACAGAGATAGAAAAATAAAGTAAAGATCCAGGGAGAAGATGGCCATCTATAAGCTAAGAAGAGAGTCCTGAAACAGATGCTTCCTTCATGGCCCTCAGATGGAATCAATCCTGCCAATTCTTTGATCTTCAACTTCTGGTCTCTAGAACTGTGAGACAATAAATGTCTGTTGTTTAAGACACCTAGTTTGTGGCACTTTGTTTTGGCCGTATGATGTAGCTATTTTATAGCCAGAGTAACTGTCTTTCATTTTTATAGACAACAATGTTGAACAAAGAGGCATGAAAGAACTCAGAGAATATGGCACCCACAAGTTTTCTTTAACAAAGAGTACTTTGCAGATTCAGTCAAGCAAGTGATGAGTGGAGGGTGAGATGAAAACAGAGATCCTGGTAGAAGTAGTGATAGTAACATTAAGATCCAACTGTGGAAATTATTGTTCCAGAACATCATAATGTTATAAACCTTAGAAATATAAAAAAATTAAAAAAAAATCATTCTAATTGGGAGGTGGGTGCTAATTTTCTAATTTTTTACAACACTGATTTAAAACATACCTTTACAGTTCTTGGCACATAGATGGTAAGGTAAGTAATGGTTTGGGAACATAAAGACACTGAAAATAACATTTATAATATTTAGTTATTAAGTATTTTTTAAAGATTTATTTATTTATTTGGGGGGAAGAGCGGAGGTAGAGAAATTCCAGCAGACTTCTGTGTGCAGAACCCAATGATGTGGGGCTTGATCCCATGACTCATAGATCATGACCTAGTTGAAATCAAAAGGTGTATGCTTATGGTGCAACCACTCTGGAAAACAGCATGGAGGTTCCTCAAAAAGTTGAAAATAGAGCTACCTTATGACCCAGCAATTGCACTACTGGGTATTTACCCTAAAGATACAAACGTAGTGATCCGAAGGGGCACGTGCACCCGAATGTTTATAGCAGCAATGTCCACAATAGCCAAACTATGGAAAGAACCTAGATGTCCATCAACAGATGAATGGATAAAGAAGATGTGGTATATATATACAATGGAATACTATGCAGCCATCAAAAGAAATGAAATTTTGCCATTTGCGACAACGTGGATGGAACTAGAGGGTATTATGCTTAGCGAAATAAGTCAAATGGAGAAAGACAACTATCATATGATCTCCCTGATATGAGGAAGTGGAGATGCAATGGGGGGGCGGTTAGGGGGGTAAGAAAAGAATAAATGAAACAAGATGGGATTGGGAGGGAGACAAACCAAAAGAGACTCTTAATCTCACAAAACAAACTGAGGGTGGCCAGGGGGAGAGGGGTAGAGAGAGGGGGGTGGAGTTATAGACATTGGGGAGGGTATGTGCTATGGTGAGTGCTGTGAAGTGTGTAAACCTGGCTATTCACAGACCTGTACCCCTGGGGCTAATAATATATGTTTATAACAAAATTAAAAAAAAGTTGTATGCTTAACTGACAGAGACACCCAGGTAGCCCATGAAATACTTTTGATTTACATATTTAAAGGAAGAAGTTAAGATTTTTTGAATTTTTGTAATCTTTTAATTGACAGAATATTAGTAATAATACAGATTGACAGGCAAGCCAAAAGAAAGAAAAACATTTGGTGTCTTACTCTTTCATGATCGAGTCAGGGATTAGCCTAGTACAGTGAACAGTTGGTTTTAGAAATTGTTCAGAACTAGTTAGTAAAAAAGTCTAAGATGAAGCATTTTTAGATACATATAAAAGGTGAAATGCGTGAATAGGTCAAAGAAAAAACGTGCAGCTTCCATGAGGGTCTTAAATATTATTTTTATTTTTTATTTTATTTTATTTAAGATTTTATTTATTTATTTGACAGAGAGAAAGAGAGAGACAGCGAGAGAGGAACACAAGCAGGGGGAGTGGGAGAGGAAGAAGCAGGCTTCCCCACTGAGCAGGGATCCTGATGTGGGGCTCAATCCCAGGACCCTGGGATCATGACCTGAACGAAAGGCAGACACTTATTGACTGAATCACCCAGGCGCCACTTAAACAAATATTTTTAGAAAAGAAAAAGAAATAAATGTTAAGACGAGACAGTTAAATTACCTTGAGACTAATACATACCTCTGGAACTGAAGCTTCCATCAGAGATAGAGGAGGAGGAACACATCCACCATCTTGTGCAATTTCCACTGGTTGATAAATAACCTCAGAAGGCTGCAGGTAGAAGAATGGAGCAGACGAGGCAGGAGACTAAAACAAAACCAGATTTCTAATTCAAATATGATTATTTATTTCAATTAAAACAAATGACTTACCCAACAGATGACAGAAATATTTATTTCATATTTTCCTGAAGTTCTTTACCAGAGATAGCATAGATGTGTCTTGTTACAAATTTCAATTGTGTAGATGTGATTAAAGAACTTCATCACTGGTAAGTATTGAAAGTTCTTAGTGCTTCAGAACTTCTTTTATAAATTCAGAAAATAGTTATATTAAGATCATTATCAAAGACTGTAATATAACTTACAGTATTTGAGTTGGCATAAACATCTATTCTCAGCTTTGTGACTTCACATGGAAGTGGGAAAGATCATTAAATAGCCTTTTTGGTGATATACTATTTGTATCAAAAGTTGAGAGTGATTTATTTACTTAGGAGCAGAAGTAAAACTGAAGCAAAATCTGAAGTACAACCGGAAGAATGATACATTTTCCCATAATGGTAAAAAGTAATTTTTCATGTTTATATAAGTGCTCACTTTTTAAAAGAATGCTTTCACTTACATGATCTCATGTGATCTTCACCAAGATCAGGTAAAGAAATTTACAAATGTACGCTATCATTACTTCCTTTTTACAAGTGAGGAAGTTAAGAAATAGTGATTAAATGGACTGCCAAAGGTATCACAGTTATTAAATAGAAGAGGAGTATCTCAAATCTAGTTCTCCTGACTTTAATATTCATTCAGTCTTCACAAAAACACTATGAAAAAAGTTAATATTTACCTGAGGAACACCCCACTGCCATTGTCCTGGTAGACACTGTGCAGGGGCCTAAAATGAAAACAAAAACCAAAAAACCCACCCAGATTATAAACAAAGATCAAAACTGGATATCTATGTGCAAAAGAATGAAGCTGGATCCCTAAACCTCAAACTATATACAAAAATTAATTCAAATTGGGTCAAAGACCTAAATGCAAGAGCTGGAACTATAAAATTCTTAGAAGAAAATATGTGTAAATCTTTGTGGGTTTGAATTAGGCAATTAAAAAAATTATGACATGAAAAGCACAAGCAGTAAAGCAACAAAAAAAAGATAAATTGGACTTCATCAAAATGAAAAACTTTCGTGCCACAGCATAGCACTTGAATACATCAAGTAAAAATAAACTCAAAGGATGGGAGAAAAGATTTACAAATTATATATCTGATAAAGAATTTGCATCTAGAATATATAAAGAAATGTTATAACTCAATAATAAAAAGAGAAGTAACCCAAATTTAAAAAGAGTAAAAGAAAAAAAAAAGTAAAAGATATGAATAGATATTTCTCCAAAGAGGAGTGATTACTAATGGGTAAGGTTTTTTTGGGGGGGAAGGTTGATTAAAATGTTCTAAAACTGACTGTGGTATGGTTACACAACTCTGAATTTAGTAAAAAAACACTATTGCACATTTAAAAAAGCTGAGTTGAATGTTATGTGAATTATATATTAAAAAGCTGTTAAAAGAGGGTCAAATTTTTTAAACTTACTGTAAGATGACACTATGTCAGACTTTTATTAAACTAGTTGTATTATTTCTTAGTAACGTTTTGTTCTTTAGTTATTTTCCATTTTTAATTAAGTCTTTTTAATTATAAAGAAAAAAAAACAAACAGAAAAAAGAGTAAGACGATGCCTGGATCTGTCATCTAAACTGAATCACTGTGAATTTAGTGCTATTTAAGTTGCTAACGGATGACATCACTGTATTATAATAGCCAAGATAATGTGAAGTCTATGTTCTATATTCTACATTCAGAAAGGCAGGATAGGGGCACCTGGGTGGCTCACTGGGTTAAGCCTCTGCCTTCAGCTTAGGTCATGATCCCAGCGTCCTGGGATAGAGCCCCACTTTGGGCTCTCTGCTCAGTGGGGAGCCTGCTTTCCTCCCGCCCCCTGCCTGCCTCTC
The DNA here is from genome assembly GCF_922984935.1 of Meles meles. Lineage (NCBI taxonomy): Eukaryota > Metazoa > Chordata > Mammalia > Carnivora > Mustelidae > Meles > Meles meles. The sequence continues at coordinate 9,954,087 of NC_060074.1, forward strand.
TGCCTACTTGTGATTTCTCTGTCCAATAAATAAATAAACTCTTAAAAAAAAAGGCAGGATAGTAAATAACCTCTTAAGAAAATATTTTAATAAAAAATTGGAAATAAAATGACTTACATAGTTTTTAGATAAATGAAATAACTATCTACTTATGAAGTGAGAAATATGAGATAAGTACTAATTGAACCGTGCATTACCTGATTTGACTAACAACTGATAAAGCTACCAATCTTAGAATTTATGAAAAGAACAAGATTTTCAACAAAGAGGCAGAATGATGAATATATATCTGAAGATAAATATGGGAAGTGAAATGATTTTCTGTATTATAAAAGTTATAAATTGGTACCAAAAAAGATTTTGGTAATATTCCTGAGTAATATCTAGGTAACATACTTCCAATTTTATAATTTGTGTCAAGGAGAACACCAGAGTCAGAGTATAAAATTAAATGTATTACAAACTTTTAAGAATGTATTTGGTATGTCAAATGAGCTATAGTTGTATGTAATCAATTAGAAAAGGAGGAGCTGGACTCAATGAGGAGCAAGCAGAAAGCAGCTCTATTCTTTCTCATCCCCTGACACTTTAAAAGCACTGTTGATCTGTTCTTCCTTGCCCTAGGATTAAAATGAGGACAAATCATTTTTTTGGGGGTGTGGCAGATTTCAAATGCTGACTATCTAGATAGGTAGTTTACTGGATTATTTGGTGATCTCTCTGCTGAGAACTTTTTTTTTTTTTAAACTTTTATTTATTGAGAGAGAGAGACAGAACAATAAGAGCACGAGAGGGGGAGCAGCAGAAGGAGAGGGAGAAGCAGACTTCCTGCTGAGCAGGAAGCCCGACACAGGGTTAGATCCCGGCACCCTGACCTGAGTGGAAGGCAGACACTTAACTGACTGAGCCACCCAGGTGCCCCACCCTGCTGAGAACTTCTAGCTGCAATTCTAGCCCTTAATTCTAGAAGTCTCCTTCACACAGGTTCTTTATTAGGATCTCCTTAAAGTTTTTTTTGAAAAGGGTCTCTTCTGTGAGGTTCACATCTTGCTCTTGGGACACATAAACCTTTGCTTGTTGTGAGTAGAAGTTCAGCACATTCTCAACCATAGTCTTCTCTCCAGGCTCTGCCTCCAGAGACTAGTCCAGCTTCCTCTTTGGACTTTTTAATTAATTTGCTTCCCCTGCCACCAGCTTCCATAAAAATCCAAAGAGTCTCTCTTTTTGGACTTTTTCAGGAGAGGTCAGATCCAAGTACCATCTCACAAATTTCAGGAGACAAACAATAAGTTTTCTCGGTCATTCTCTGATGTCTTCTTTACTTGGTTGGGAAGAAGGGGACATGCCACAGCATCCTAACAACCCTCTTGCAGTCTCATCCTCCCATCATGTACTCAAGGTAGGCAATTAGCTAAGGATCCCCCAACTAGTTTCACAATATTTGACTTGTCATATTGAAAGATCTGGTACCTAATATTCTGTCTTTGGGGCCTCTACCAAAATACAGAGGTAACTTAGGGAAAGTCATGTATTTTAAATATATGTCATTAAGTTACTTTTATATATATATTTTAAATAGATGTCATTAAGTTATTTTCATCTTTAGTAAGTGAAACACTTTTTATATTTAGCATAGTAATAGGACTTATAAATTTATTACAAATAATGTAATATAATAACATATGATATACATTAATATATAATAATAAGTTTAAATCTTAAATTCTATTTAAAATTTAAACACCACCGTCCCCCCAAAACCCAGTCTAATATTAAAAAGAATTCCAGTAAACTTAACATTTAATCTGGGTCTATTTTAAAAGTTCAGAAGAAAAAAAAAAAGAAAGAAATTCTCTTCCACAATTCCAGAGGTAGGACAGAATGTGATTTTATTTTTGAGTGCAATAGATGAGAGGTTGGCAAACTTTTTCTTTAAAGGGCCAGAGGGTAAATATTTTAAGCTTTGCAGACCATAATATCTCTGTTGCAACTACTGAACCCTGCCATTATAGTACAAAAGCAGTCATAGACAGTAGGTCAACAGGTATTCTTTATTTACAAAACACCAAAATGGTCTGGCATTATGGTTCATTTATCCCCAGTCTCCCACAAGAATTAATGAAGAGTGTTGGTTAACTAAAAGAGGCTGCCATATTGTGAACCATAATATATGACTTATTTTAATACAGATTATGTTAAATACAATAGCAAGAAAGTGACATAATGTTAACAATAACATTAAAAAATCAGGCTGTGATTCGGTATGTGTTATCTGTATGTTGCTTTGGGAATTGTTTTTAAAAACTTTTTAGATTAAATGTTAGCCAAGGGAGCAAAACCAGCCTCATTACATTTAGTTAAATGAAGAAAACCTGCTATCTTCTTGTATGATATTGTTTAGTTCCCCATAAGAAAAAAAAAACAACCCAGCATTGTTATCAAGGCTTAACTATCTTTTTCTAATTATGAGAGTATCTACATGAGAAAGAATACAATGAAATTTACTGAAAAAGGACTGAGTATTAAAGAGAATTATTTTGTAATTTCATGTTTACCTGGTAGTGATAGGCAGGTTGCTGATAAACTGGCTGAGCTACCATCACAGGGGAACTAGATATAGAACGTGACTATAAGAGGAGAAAAATGAAAAATTATTTTTGGCTCTTTTCTTGGAAGTGTTATGTTTTAAAAAGATGAAACTACTTCCATAAAGGAAAACATTAATACATATGTTAACATTAAAACAAAGAATTAGTGTATAACAAAAAACCCCTGTAAAGTTAATGGACAAACCACACACCAGAAGAACTCACAAAATTCATATAATGAACTCAAGAAAAAGACAAATAACCCCAATAGAAAAGATAAAGGATAAAGGATATGCAGAGGCGCTTCACAGAAGAAAAGTGGAATGGCCAATAAATACCTTAATTATGTTCAATCTTACCAATGACTAGGAAGATAAAAAAACAAAATACTATTTCATAATAATATTGGCAAAAATTGAAAATTAAAGGATTGGCACGTTATGGCGAAATTGGAGCTCTCATAAACTGTTAGCTAAAGTATAAACTGGTATACTTTGGAAAGTCACTTGGCAACATTTAGTCAAAGATATGCATATTCTATAATGTGAAATTTTACTTCTCTGCATATATTGCAGCCTAGACCAAGGGAGGGGAATACAAAATTTTTCCAGTGGTAAATGGGCATGAATAGGTTTCGGAGTATTAATTTTTAGATCCTAAATTTCATATGTACTCCTTCCTTATTTGATCTGTGACTGTGTCTCTGTACCATGTGTCTGTTTTCTTTTCATAACGCCCTTTCACAATTACCATTCTCCTTCATGATGAAAGGCACACTTCTCATTCTGGATCTATTATAATGCTTTGTTTGGGAATATAGATACCAAAAGGGCATCAAACAAATAGATAATTCAAGTAGGCAATGCCCTTGAGAAGTGAGAGAAGCAAAGCAAAAAGAGATTTTATAAGAAATATTAAAGGGGAGATGGTCCTTTATTTCATCCAGAGAACAAAATAAATTATATGATGGTTATAAGAATACATTTAACTCATTTATTTGAACTTAAAAATAATTGAAAGTTAGAATTTTCTAGTAGAAATGAAGTTTTATTTGACTGACTAGTGTTGTTAACAGAGTTCTAGACATTTTCCATCTTTTTTTTGAGGTATAACTGACATACACCCTTATATTAGTTTCATGTATACAGCATACATAATATGTTGTATTCCTAAATTATTTAAAATTATGATAAATTTCAGATATCAACTTAAAAATAAGTATTCATAATTTTCCAGAAAATTTTTTGAGGATATACAAGCAAAAACTTTGAAGACTACTTTCCTAGACAAACTCTCACATAGTACATACAAGATCTGGATGTTCACTGTAGTCTTGATTACAGAAAAAACTTAAAACATCCATCAATAGGGGAATATACACTTATAATATGGAATATTATAAATTATTAAAATAAGTGAATTAGATATTCTAGTAACAACATTGTTTAATCTCAAAAACACAATTTTGAATAGAAAAACTGGTTATTTACGTAGTGTTGAGAAAATGACCCAAAGCAATATTACCTATTGTTTAAGGATACCTACATTTGTAGTAAATACATAAAATGATAGGAAAGATATTCTGGTTATATATTCCAAATATGTCTGAGGAGAAAAGGAGGGTAATAAAGTGAGGGCAAGGAAACTATACCTGAATTTCTCATATTTCATTTCTCCTCATTAAAAGAACTTACATAAATATGGCCAAATGTTAACGTTTATTAAATTTAAGTGGTAGCTACATGAATGTTAATTATTATTCATACTTGTCTATGTTGAAATATTTCAGAAATAAATGTTTTAAAAAATGGATAGAATAGATGGAAACCCTTTTAAGATGAAAATTACTTACAGGCCAAGGTGGTGGGACAGAAGCTACCTCTGGAGTATGAAAATAAGCAACACCATTATGATATGTGTAAGGATATCCAGTTGAAGTGGTTAGATACATTGTTCCAGCTGCTGGCATTATACTGGAACCTAAAGTAAAGATTAAATAATAATAATTAAAATGTTCAGTTTAACTTTTAAGACGGTAATTTCTGAACACTTGATACAATTACAGTAAAAATTGAATGTTGCAAATTAAAAAAATTCCAAATGTTGAAGTATTTTTGAAGTATATATTTTCAAACTATCTTAGAACTTTTATTAGCTTAAAGTGAGGAAAAAAAATAAGTTCAATAAAGAATACTAAAAACTCACCAATTTAGATTTTAATAACAATGTGATCAAACACAAGGCTTAAAATTTTAAATTATTATCAGCAGGGTCATAAGACCTAAGACCTTAAGACCTAAGGTCTTAAGACCTAAGATCTTAGTTAAGACCTTTATTTGTAAAAGGCCAAAGATGATGAAGGCAGTGAAGCTGGAAAAGATTTCATACTTTCCTGAAGATATTTTGGTTCCATCCTACAAATTCTTTGGTTCTGTTATCACAAGCAGTCATTGAGGCTATGACTCTTACTCTCCAGCCTCCCTTTGCTACAACTGCTGCTTATTGCAAACATGACCACAAATCTTCATGTGTAGTTCTGGGTCCCATCTCTTTTATCAGATCAAGTTATATATAAACCCTTCCTCCCCCAGAATAAAAGAAATATTTTCTTGTCAAGAGAGCACTTGAAAAATTTATATAAGCCAAGTCAGATTAGTACTTAAGCCAAGTCAATTAAGTACTTGACCAGCAAGTTTATGTAAATTACTGGAACTGGCAATCCTCCTTCCATTATACCAATAATTCTCAAATTTTAATGTATATTAGAATCACCTACATAGTTTGTTAGGATACAAATTCCAGGGCCACCTTAGCAGAGATTTAGATTCAGTAAGTCTGGGATAGACTTGAGGATCTGCATTTTGACAGATTCCAATTGAACTGTTACTGGCTGCAAACCACACCATGAGGAGCACTGGCCTACCACTTTAAGCAACACTATTTCTTCTGAGCTTTTATATTTTCACTATATTTCATCTGAATTGTTATTGCTTATTTTAGTGATTCTTAATCTCATCTTTTAGAGAATCTGATGAAAACCATGCATCCTTTTCTCAGAGATATATACATTAAAATTTTTTTTTTGCACAAATTCAGGAGGTTCATGGATTTCCCTTCAAGATACTCAAGCAACCACAGGTTAATCTGTTACATAAATAAATAAATTTTGAGACAGTACTATTACAAGGCATTGAACTTGGCTGGTGATACAGCCAAAAAGAAAAAAAAAATTGGACCTGTCATATGAAAGTTACCTTCTGGTGGAGAAAATAGTTATTAGCTTATTACACAATTAATTAATTAAATACAATTTTGATAAATACATTAAGAGGTAGCATAGGGTATTACACAAGGTAGTATAAACTTTCTAATTATATTTAATTTGTGAAGAAATGATGTTTGGGCTGAGCTTTAAAGAATGATTGGGATGCACCCAGGAGGCTGAGTTGGGTAAGTGTCTGACTGTTGATCTCAGCTCAGGTCTTGATCCCAGGATCGTTAAGTTCAACCCCACATTGGGCTCCACACCTAATCTTAAAAAAAAAAAAAAAAAAAAAAAAAAAAAAAAAAAAAAAAAGATTGGGATGGGAATGGGATGGCAAAGAGTGTTCTAGACAAAGAAAATAATGTATATCAGGAGTAGGGTATGTTCTGGAACTGAGAGAAAGCTAGATGGCTAACGTATAGGAAAAAAAGGAAAGAAGAGCTCAAAATAAGCTAAGAATAATATGAAATATACGCTTCTGAAAGATCACTCTGGCTGCCTTGTGTATGATGGGTCAGAAGGTACAAAAAGTGGATTCAGAAAGACCTGTTAGGAGGCTTTTCCAGTAGTCAAGGCAAGTGAGGTGGGTAGCTAGGACTAGAATATTGATAATAGAGATGGAAAAAGCTATAGATTTGAGAAAAAATTGAGATAAAAATCCCCCGTATTTTGTAAGTCTACTTTTATACTAAAAATTTATTTGCAGAAAAGTATAAAGAGCTTTGGAGTCAACTTGTCCTGGATTTGAAGGCTAATGCAACTATTTGGTTAAGTTATTAACCCTATACTTCTCAAATTTACTGTCTATTTGAAAGCATTCAGCATGGTGATTTATGTTTTCTTTAAAGCAATTTATGGGTCATAATATGAACATTACTATTTATACCTACTGCTGGTAATATTGAACTACTGCTACATGTTACAGCTTAACTCTTGGAACTAATAAGAAGTATTAACCTATTTAGGGCACTCCAGTTATCTTCTAAATTAACAAATAACTAAGTCAAAATTAAACTTGATAACTATTAATTTCTTTTTTTAAAGATTTTATTTATTTGACAGAGAGACAGAGAGAGAGAGAGAGAGAGAGAGAGAGCACAAGCAGGGGGAGTGGAAGAGGGAGAAGCAGGCTCCCTGCCGAGCAGAGAGCCCAATGCAGGACTTGATCCCAGGACCCTGAGATCATGACCTGAGCCAAACGCAATCATTTAACCAACTAAGCCATCCAGGTACCCCATAATTGTTAATTTCTCAGTCAAAAATAGAACAGTCCAAAGGAGCACAACTATTAATTTTTTAACAGGTATATAATAACCACCTAATGTTTAAAACATCCCAATAGACTGTGCCCCTAGGGCACAGTTAAGGAAGAATAAGAAAATTCAGTTACTAATTTTAGGTATCTCCTTCCAGCTAAAGACTACTATAGAGTTCAGTAAATATTCAGGTAAAAAGCTAACTGTAAAGATGCCTAATATAATAGAGGAAGAGAGAGAAAAAAAGAAGAGTAGAGTTGACAGCATTACAGAAATTTGAGGAAGGTACAACTTTGCCAGTTCTTAAAGCTTTAGGAATTGTTCCTTCATAATTATAACATATCTAGTTGGGCTACAGTACCTACCATCACTGCAACTAGAGTTTCTGATATTGGTTCTATATTCTTTCTTTCAGTATCTTCAATTTCTAATTTTATTTTATTTATTTTTTTAAAAAGATTTTATTTATTTGACAGAAGGAGACAGATCACAAGTAGGCAGAGGCGGGTGGGGGGAGAGAGGGGGGGAAGCAGGCTCCCTGCTGAGCAGAGAGCATGATGCAGGGCACGATCCTAGGACCCTGAGATCATGACCTGAGCTGAAGGCAGAGGCTTAACCCACTGAGCTACCAGGTACCCCTCTTCGATTTCCAATTTTAAATTACTTTTCTAATTAGAAAAATTTCTAATTAATAGTACCAAAATAATTCTAATTACTTAGTAATTTTAAATTGTATTTTTATGTAGAAGAGTTTTCCTTTAAAGATGTACCTATATGCAATATATGTAAACACCATTATTTGTGTAAAATTTTTCCTGCCCCCCAAAATCTAACATATATTAATTTTGGTAAGAAATATTCATTTGATCATCAACTTTGCTAAAATAACTTTATTAAATGAAAGAAGCATGATATTTTAATTAATTTCTTAAAAACTAATATTTCAAAAAAGAACCACGCAAAAACACTGAAAAATACATTAGTTCTCAATACATACGAGGGATTCCTACTTGTTGTTTTCTTATTGCTGGACCAATGTTCAGTTTCTTATCCTTATAATTAAGTTTTTCAGCCTAAAATAAGAAAAAATTATTTTATTATCTTGGTACTACTATTTTATAAAACCAATAATGAAAAATTAGTGAAAAACAATTTTTAAAATTCAGACTATAACATTTTTTGAAAGCAGCCAGAATATTGGAAAGGGTAAAGTCTTTGTATATTTAAAGATCTGGGTTTGAATTTTCGTTCCAATGGTATGACCCCAGTTCTTTAATTGGAATACAGTCAATCCTCTATTCATAGATCCCATATTTGGGAATCACCTATTCATTAAAGTTATTTGTAACCCCAAAAGCAAACTTGTGGCAATTTAAGCAGTTACTAGTGGACATGAACAGCGAGGTGAAAATTTTGAATTGCCTGACATACACAGTCCCAGGCTGAGGTCAAATAAGGCAACACTCTGTCTTCTTGTCTCAGCTCTTAAAAAAGAGTCTGTTTCATGTTGTTTAGTGCCAATTTTTTTTGTATTTTTGTGTTTTATGTTGGTGATTTTGCTTTTTTTTTTTTTTAATTTTGCTATTTAAAATGGCCCTCAAATGTAGTGTTAAAGTGCTGGTTCCTAATGTAGTGTTAAAGTGCTAAGTTCCTAAGCACTAGAAAACTCTCATTGTCTTATTGAGAAAATGCTTTAGATGGGCTTAATTCAGACACGAGTTACAGTGCTGTTTGCAGGAGTTCAATGTTCATGAATCAACAATATATATTTAACATGATGTCTTTAAACAGAGACGTGGATGGAACTAGAGCGTATCATGCTTAGTGAAATAAGTCAATCGGAGAAAGACAACTATCATATGATCTCCCTGATAGGAGGACATGGAGAAGCAACATGGGGGGGTAGGGGGATAGGAGAAGAATAAATGAAACAAGATGGGATTGGGAGGGAGACAAACCATAAATGACTCTTAATCTCACAAAACAAACTGGGGGTTGCTGGGGGGAGGTGGGATTGGGAGAGGGGGAGCGGGCTATGGACATTGGGGAGGGGAGGCGAACCATAAGAGACTATGGACTCTGAAAAACAACCTGAGGGTTTTGAAGGGTCAGGGGTGGGAGGTTGGGGGAACAGGTGGTGGGTAATGGGGAGGGCACGTTTTGCATGGAGCACTGGGTGTTGTGCAAAAAGAATGAATACTGTTACGCTGAAAAAATAAATAAAATGGAAAAAAAAAAAAAAACCAGAAACACACATAAAACAAAGTTATGTATTGATTGGTTGGTTGGTTGTTGTAAACAAACTAGTGGGAACATTGTATTTCTTCTAGGAAGAACAGTCTAGTATTTGCTAACTGAATGTTCATGGTGACTCTATAAAACATAACTATTAAAAATAATGAGGATCAGCTGCATGTGATTAATAATGTACAATTCAAACTCTATTTTTTCCTAAAAAAATAAAATGTAACATTTGTCAGATTTAAAGTTATTACACTCAACTGCAGGCTATAGATTTTTTCTTAGCTTATGTAAGTTTTTCAGAAAGGAGGGAAATAATCTCAGATAATTTCACTCTAGGAATCCATGTTTGTTGTGTTTTTAGGAATTCAAAGTGCTATTAACACTTCAGAAAACATATACTCCCAAGTTCTTAGTAAGCAAATAAGGTAAAAAATTATAACTTCGCAAACAACTCATGCAATGATTTGGAATTTTTTCTGTAGATAAAATTTGTTTAATCTTTAAAAAAAAAAGATTTAATTTTTAAGTAATCTCTACACCCAATGTGGGGCTTAAACCTACAACCCCAAGATCAACAGTTGCACTCTCTACCAACTGAGTCAGTCAGGAGCCTCTGTTTAATCTTTTTTTATTCAATTTTTTGGGAGACTAATGTCAATCTTGAGATGCAAATAAGTTAAAAATTTTTTTCTAGCAATCAATCATTGTATTGGAAGGCTAATAATTAAAAAATATCCTAACGGATAGTTTCAAAGAAGTTCCAAAAAATGAAGTTAAATACATCAAAAAAAACTCACCTCTTGTAAAATTTTTTGTGCATCTTCTTGTGTTTCAAAAGTGACGAAACCATACCTAAATAAATATATTAATTATTTTCTTAGAACATTATATTAGAGTTATATTAAAATTAAATTTCTTTTTAAGAATGGGCCACTGTAGGAATGAACAGTTTTCTCTGATGCACCACCATGCAAAATTTAAGAGAATCATTCAGAGCATAATACTGTCGCCTCCTCCTAGAGTTGGGGCACTAAGAGGAAAAAAACCCAAACAAACCCAGGATCTTAAAACAGTTTCAGATCTGAGCTGTATACAAAGCAGGGAAGCATGAAGGATTCATGTCGTAGCTTACAAATTAGGATATAATAAATTTTAATACAAAGCAATAATCTCTTTTAAAATAATAGAAGTTTAGCTTAAATAGGAATCAGAGTAGGAAAAAAACTTAAAAAAAATAAAAATTTCAACGCATACAATTTTTTATATGGGAAAATGAGTATACAGATATATTATTTATTATTAGCACATATAAACTGATAATGCAATTATTACTGTTTTTCAAATATAAATCAATTAAAATATGTACATCTAGATTATATATCTGCTTTTTATATATAATTGTTCCCTTCAGAGTACAATTTGTATAAGGTTTAAGATACAAATACATTATGTATGCAACATCCAAAAAGCCAAAGTAGACAAAAAGATATGAAAGAAATAAAAGGTATATCCCCCCAGCATAATTTCTATTTAGATAACTTAAGGAAACCAGAGTAGTGTTAAATATCTTAACTACTACTTGGATTCATAATTACTCTGTTGTATAAAAAGTTTATTTTTTTTAACAAAGGAATTTCTTTTTCTGTGTGCCCAAACATTAAACAAGAGCTAATATTTTTATGCTAATTTTTTTGTAGAACACATACACCACCCAGTGGAAAAGGCATAAAATACAGTTTATATCTCTATGTGTTTTTCAATGGTTAAAAAAAGGTTATTATCAAAATACTGAGAATTCTATTAACCATATACAAGTGGTACAATCTCACTTCATCCTAATACTGTTTGTCAGTCTGAGGGAGTATCTCAATCGCTTAAAAATAACCCCTCTGCAGAATCCCATTTCTTCCAAAGTGCTTATCTGACATACTTAAATGTGGTTTTCCACTATTATAATTTTCTATCCACCTCACTGGTCCTTTCTCTTATGTCTATTCATGTATGTCCTGCCTCTCCTTCAAGAAAACAAACACAGTCCTTCACTGATCTCCACTGTCTTACCCATTTTCTTTAACTTTGTTGTCAAACTTCTTGAGTACACTATGTAAACTATCTCTTTCTTCTCTGAAATTTGGCTTTTGCTTATACCAAGCCACTGAAACTGCTCTAAGGTCATTAGTGATTTTTAGACAAATCCTACTGATTTCTTCCCAGTTTTCATTCTCTTTGATTTGGCAATTAAAAATCATTCTCATTAAAATTATATTTCTCAGGTTAGTCCTCTAACTAGGTATCTGAGGCAAAACCTACAGATATTCCTTTGTGCCAGCTTTTTTCAAATAAAGCTTTTTCTACTCTAAAGCAAGCATACAATTCTAAAAGTATCTGATTGCTTTAGTTTCTGGTTCTTTAGCTGCTGTACATTACTCAACATTAAATGCTTCCTACCTAACATTGAGTGGTCCCTCAGCCCATGCAAGAATAACTTCCCAACAAATTAAGGAATGTTACTATGTTACCCCTCCCTCCAAAATACACACACCCACACGAAATGGAAGATTAAAGGTAGGAAGAAAAGAAGAGGGCATGAAATTCTCTTTTTAAAAAATGGAATCAAAGTAAGTTAGCATATAAAACCTAGTAATCTAATAAAAACACAATTGTTAATTCTATGTACTTTCTATAGTGATACTAACCCTTTGGACACTCCAGCTCTGTCATTTACAATCTTCACTTCTTTTACAGACCCATACTGGGAAAAAAATTTTCTTAAATCATTTTCATTTGTCTAATGGCATAAAAGAAATACACAAAAATATTTTTAATTGCTAAAAACTGAAACAAATCTTATGCTTGTTTTGGGGACAGAAAAGATTATAAGCAAATAATAATATGAATATAAGAATGTCTCTTAGCATTAAAACAGTACACAAACCACTAAGTTATTAGAATCAATGTAAATACATTGCTTTATGCAGTAATCATGTTGTTAAACTATTCAATCAATAAAAAATTTTTAAGCTGAATTATTTTATAACTACAAACAAAGTACACTAATATTTAAATAAATTATTTTTGGTCAGTTTAAAAAATAATTTAAATTAGGCATGGCTGTAACCTATAATAATTGTACAGTACTATTGGTTCTTTTGGCTCAGAGAGGCCACGATTATGGCAGTGGAACTAGGATGTTGGTATGCACCAGTCCCTCTATTTTAATCAGCTATCTCCGTGAAGAGTAAGGTCTTAGGAAAGGAATATATTTCCAAAAGTACTTGAACTCAGTTTGTGATACCAATGAAGTGACTACAAGATTTAAAGTTTTTAGATAGTTTATCTGTACTCAATATACATTTTGGCTAAATGATGACATTATGATTCAAAATAAAATAAAATCTGAGTCATTCAAAATAAAAATCAGTCATTATTAGACTATAGTGTACAAGATAGTTACAAAGATGGTCTTAATTGAAATAGTCTCTTAATAGACTCATATCACCTTTTCCTAGAGTAGTCACACTAAATTCACTGCAGTTTCATTTTCTGGCTTGGGTATAACTATCCCATGGGGAACTTTAAATATCTCTAGAAAAAAATTTTCTTTAGATACACAGAAAAAGACATGCCCAATAGTAGGGCTATGCCTCTTGAGTTCCTCTGCTACCTCACTACTTACATACGTTAGCAGCTTAGTTGATTACCTAAAGATGCTAAACTGGATGATAACAAATACTGAGTTAATCTAAGAATAACTAAATATCTCTTATTTCAATAAACTGAAAATGGAATCAATACCAGAATAAGAATTTTTATTAGAGATATGAATGCAGATTAATTCAAACTATTCTGATAGAAGAATCACAAGTTCAATTTTGCGGCTCTACTTAGTTGAAAAATAAGGAGCCAGAAAGTTAAGATGATTAAGGATGAAGAGAGATGGGCTATAAGCTTCTAAAAAGAGTAATTTTAAAAAGTTTGACACAGCTTGCTACTACAGTAATTGTCTGGTTTTGGAAAAGGGATTAGTACCAGGGAGGGAACCCTAGCAATTACCTGTAAACTATAACTGCACTGTAACAATGGCCTCCAAAGTTCATAATGTAGTTGACAGAATTAAGTAACCTAGAATAACCTAGCCATACAAATGCTTCCATTTATTGAGGATTTATTTTAAAAATATACTGTTTGTAACATAAATTAATTCTGAACATGAATACTCAACTTGAGTATTTACGGTTAGCCATTACTATTTTCCACAGAAACAAAAAATCTTTTAAAAAATAAACATTTCATTAGAAATAATTTTTCTTTATTTTTAGTGAACCAATCACATATTTGCTTAATAATCATTATTCTGACAAATACAGTAAGTGTAATATTTCTCTGGAGCAGAAAAAAAATAATTTCATCCAAATTGTGAAAGGTTGATTACAGGGAAATAGTAATACATTTCATATCCTAATGGTACAAGGATATTTTTTGATTAGGAAAAACAACTATGCCTGTAATTTCTAGCATATAAAATGGAAACTTGGAAATGCTTCTATATATCCACTTGGAAATAAGGATATTCTACTTATAATAGCCATGCAGGCCTTTCCCATAGGTGTTTACTATTACCTCCCAAATAGTGCTGCAAAACATCTAACAACACCAACAACAACAATAAACTAAGCCTCTCTGAAACAGTGAAATGGCTGATTACATAATTAAAATATATTAATGTTAAGATGCTTTATTCTGACAACGTCACAGGTCTTTTATTGGTGACCAAATTCTAAACTAGGTGGCAGAAAGCAATTTGTAAACGATGTAAGTTCAGGAACTTACTTAGCAGGAAAATGAGAGTAAAATTGGGATAAAGAAACAGGATTTCATAGGACTAAATTTTGTGGTTTTTAAAAAAATATATTGAATCTTTTTAAAAAATTATAGTCATGCATTATTTGGTCTACTGGAGTACTGTGTAATAAAATATAATTAGTATAGCATGGTGAAATGAAAAATATGAAACTATGAGTCGGAATACTGTGATTCTAGTCTTCACTCTGTCACTAAGAAGCTAGGAGCCTACAGATACGTCAATGAGCCTCAATTTCCTTGTATGTGAAAATGGACAATTATACATGTTCTATTTAACCTACGTTGTTATTGAAAAGATTCTTTATAGTAAGACAAAATGAAACCTAGTAATCATTATGCAATTAGTAAATATGATTATTTTTGCAGTTGTACAAAGTATTTCTGAGAAATAAAGTAACTTCTAATACAAAAAATACACTACGTTGCATGCATCAATAGGTACCTTAAAGTCAATTCCTCCTACAAAGATGCGATTAGGGATCACTGTTCCATATCTTGGGGCACTTGTTGGGTTATTCAAAGGCACAGGTGACACAGGATTAGGGGATGGAGATAATGAATCTGTTTGCGTCTGATTTGATGTTTGCTGTAAAATAAAATTCTTTTGAACTTTTAGCATTGGGTATAAGTTTTGATGCAGACTGAAAACATATATCCATCAAAAAGATGAGTCATTTAGACAAAATGTAATATTTTAGACTTCAATTTTATGCTAATATTATAAAGATTATAGTTAGAACTAATACTTTTTGGAGCAACAAAAGTATGAGAAATACAGAATCTGTTCCACTACAGAGAAAATCTTAAATATTAAAACACATTATTTAAATATACTCATGTTGTTATTAAATGTACTATTTAAGTATTATAAATGTTGAGGAATATTAAATTCAAAAAGAAGTTTGAGAAAGAGAAAAGCAGCCCAAGACATCTGGGGACTGGCTTGGTTCTGGTGGTGGTAGGAGTTGGCCTGGAACTCACAGTAAGGTTGTGGCGTTCTCTTCTTAACAGACATTAGGCAAAGTTACTCTGTGATTGTGATGGATCACCATAAAAAATAGACCATTCCTTAATCATATCTGAACCCTGACAAAAACAAAAGCATTGTCCAAACCACAAGAATGACCAAATATCCTTCTATCCTGGCCGATATGTGTAACTGCTCCTTCTTTATCAATCACAGATTTGGCCTCAAACTGTTTTTCTTAACCTTCTAAATAAAAATTAACATACCCAATCATAGAATTACTCCCACTTTCTGACAACAGAGTAAAGCCCTTCTTCCTTAAATATTCTCTAAAAACAGCTTAACACAAGCCTAAACCCCATAGTAAATTCTTTTCTAACATCCTCTTACCTAGAGGCTCCATGATGTATGCTCTTCCTTGTGTCAACAGTTTAATAGACCCAACATTACTTAACTACAGGTATGTTCCTGGTAGTCTTTGGCTAAAAGGGCACTGATGAGTCATTCAAGTTCGCCATATTTAGCTCTAAAGTCACATTTTAAAATTTGAAGATCAAACTGATTTTTTTTAAAAAAAGGTATATACCTATAACTCATAGGTATAAATCTGTACACTAAAGAACTGAGCTCAGAGGTGCCTAGGTGGCTCAGTGCCTTCGGCTCAGGTCATGATCTCAGGTTCCTGGGATCAAACCCCGCATAGGACTCTCTGCTCCGGGGGAAGCCTGCTTCCCCCTCTCTCTCTGCCTGCCTCTCTGTCCACTTGTGATCTCTCTATCAAATAAATAAATTAGATCTTTAAAAAAAAAAGAGAGAACTGAGCACAGTACATATATGTTCACAATTCTCAGTTGGGGGCCTAATTTAGATTTTAATAAATATATATTAACATGTAAGCCTTTGTACAATGGCACGATGGTAGACTCTTAATGTATATCTGAAAAAAAAAAAAACAAGCCTTGAGAATAAGATTCTGAAGAGAAACCAATTTAAGCACTTGCTAATTATTTTCCTTCTGGGAACACTTAACAGACTTCTGAGACAGTCTAACATACTAAATGAGAGCTTCAAAAAGCTTGCAGTTCATAATTTCAATTTTCTGAGAAACAAATACATGAAAATTAATCTCTAACTTAGGTAATAGAATTGTTCTTTTTCATATTTGCTCTCCTCTCTCACTTCATTGGCCAATAAAACCATAACCCCTAATCTCTTCAAGATATATTGAGAAATGACTAGGCCAGTAGTGATTATGGGGCTGTAGGCTGGACCTTATTGGGCTCTATTCTGCATCTAGTATTAAGGGAGGGAAAACAACACATATTCCCTAATAGGGGAGTTCATAACAACATCTGTTAAACCACAGAAGGGTTTTGAAGGGTCAGGGGTGGGAGGTTGGGGCAACCTGAGGGTTTTGAAGGGTCAGGGGTGGGAGGTTGGGGGAACAGGTAGTGGGTAATAGGGAGGGCATGTTTTGCATGGAGCACTGGGTGTTGTGCAAAAAGAATGAATACTGTTACGCTGAAAAAATAAATAAAATGGAAAAAAAAACCCACAGAAAAGTTATCCCATTTAATAATTGCTATGTTGTAGTTTCCATTTAAAGAAACTGGAATCCAATCTTAACAGCATGCTCTCTAGGGAATGACTCTGTAGTGCAAAGAATGGATGATCTGGGCATGCTTAGTTTTATTTTTCTACCAGGTATTTGCATGGCTAGAGATAATAGCACAGCTCTAGTAGATATAATCTTGTCTCTGTTTAGAGAGTATAGAAATTATGTATTTGCAAAATTAAAAAAAATCAGTCTTTACGAAATTTTCTTCTTTAAAATGAGTTCAACATATGAACTTATTTGTTCTCCAATTTGTTTAAAGTTAATTCCACTATTTTTCCTTGAGAGAGATGACATGAACAGAAGTGAAAAGAGTGTTTTATTTCCTACATTGAGAAACTAGTTAAATGATACCCAGAAAGAAAAAAACATCTTTTCCAGCCTATTCACTTCATTCTCCAGTTTCTAAGACTCCTGCTGTACTGTGGGTTCCAACTGCCTCATTTTTCTTACCACTTATCACTTTCCAACATGCTATATAATTCACTGTGTTAATTGTCTATCACTTTCCACTGTAGTGCAATGTTCATATGGGAAGGGATTCTGCCTGTTCTGCTCACTCAGCGTCTGACGTAAAGCCGGTGCGTAGGAGGTGTTCAATTAATATTTGTGGAACAAATGAATAAACGAATGAATCATTTCTTTCTGCTCATGATATCCCAACCATTAGGCTGAGGTTTAAGAATATGGTATTAAAATAGCCTAGAAAATTTTTTAATGTTAGCAGTGACAAGGTTCATGCAGAAGCAACATCTGAATTCCTTCGAGAAGGCTAGCGATGCATGGAGCCAAACAACAAAGAAAGCCTCAGATTCCATCGGCAGTAATTTTGCAAGTGTAGGGCAAGCACTTAGGTAGGTGCCATTATTTGGTTAGAAGTAAGCGTTCTTGGCTTAGGAAAACTTCCAACACCCAAGAGTTTATTAAGAGTCTCCCTCTAAAGTAACGTGCCCTGACTGACTTCTTCCCTTGAGAATTAACCTCGGAATCTAACATCCACTTTGCCAACGAAGACAACAGGAAGAGGGCGGGCTAACCGTCGCGGTCACAGCCTCGGCGCTCCGTCCCCTCCGAGGCCAGCAAGCCGAGGCGCTGGGGGATATGGCCGCGGCGACAACTTCCTCGGGTTCTCGCGGGTCATCGTGAACTTGGGCACTGACACGAGGATCCACCCCCTCCCCACCAAAGTGCGGGAGGGAAAAGAAAGCCAGCCAGCGAGAAATTTTGTCCCGCAAGCCCGCCAGCAGCAGTGGCGGGAACCCTCAACGGCACCGGCCGGACGTCGGCCTCGAGCGCAGGCAACCCCTCGGCCGCACGTGGCGCGTGCTGATTGGCTGCCGCTCGCGCCTGCAGCCGCGCCTGCCTCGGAGGCTTAGGCCCCTCAGGCCCTACCTGGCTCCCCGGCCCCCCTCACCCTTCGCCCCCCACGGGGCCTTAAGGGGCTCCAGCGCGCACAGGGTGTTGGAGAGTCTGGGTCCGTCGTGGGCCACGGTGCCCCTCCCCTCCCCCCAGGTCTCTCAGGCCTTCCGGTCTCCACCGAGACGCGGCGTCAGCCGCCCTGGCAACCCCTCGCGGTGGGCGGCTGGGGGAGTCCCGCCGCAGCGAGCGTCGAAGACGCCGCGCGGCCCAGTTTCGGCGGGAAAGCTGTTGCTCCGGCCCAGCGCCGCCTGCTGCACGGGACCCGGCCGCCCGCCCACTCCTGACGCCTCCCGGCCTTTTCGGGGGTCCCCCGGCCAGCCTACACCCGGCCCAGGCCCGGCGGCTCCACCTTCCGGACCCCACGACACGACCGGACGGGGCCAGCAGGCGGGCCGCTCTTCGCGGTGGCCGACGGGGCGTCCTGTCCGCGTTTCTTCCCGACAAAATAGTGGGCGTCTGGGCCCTCGACCTCAGTCTTCAGCCCCTCAGGACCGGAGTCCGCGTTGCTCCTTACCCCCGCCATCCCCGGGCCGGAGGCCCTGCCTGCTGTACTCACCGCCCCGGACTCGGTCTCCATCTTCCTCCACGCGCTTCGAAAAGCGAGGGCAAGGACCGCAAACCCGAATCTGAAAGCACCTTCACACCGCGGAGGCAACACCACGTTGCCCGACAGACACTCCCCCTGGCGGCGACGGTGGCACTGGCAGCTGCAGGGGCGCAGGCTCGGACCCGGGGCCTGAACCCGCCACCCGGGGGGGTGGGGAGGAGCAGCGACGTCGCCTCAGGCGGCGGGGCGGGCGGGCGCTGCAAGCCGGAGAGCGGCGCGGGCGGGCGGCTTCGGCTGTGGCCGGCGTCGCGGAGCTGGGCCGTCTGAGGGGGAAGAGCGTGCGGCAAGTCGGGGTGGGCGTGGGGTGTGCGGACGAGGGCTCGGCTCAGGGGCCACTGTCGCCTGCCTTCGGACGGCTGGGGAGGAGAGCGCGGCCAGTTATGCAAAGCACCGTGTACTGCACGCCTCCCTCTCTTCTCCCCTTTGGAGGAAAAGTCGGCGGTGGGACTGGTGGGTGACGTGACCTCAGGCTTTACTAAGGAGCACGAGGCCCGCCGAGGGGTGACTTCGCGAAGCTGGTGCAAGGCGAGGAGGGCGGTTTCCAGAGGCAAACTCTGACCCCTCGGGCCTGACGCGCCAAACTCGGGGACTCCGGAGCAGCCTCGGACTCCGCGCTCGCACCTGTTGTCGCCGTCACTCATTCCGGCCGGCGGGCGGGGCGGCGCAGGCGACTTGGTTAGGACCCGCCGTGCAGCCCAGTCTGGGCCCCGGCGCCCGCCGCAGGCCGGCGCCCCTTGCGGCTGCCGCGGGCCCCTCGCGGCGGAGCACTGCCTGGCCGGCGCGACAGCCTCGGGAGCCGCGCGCCGGAGGGGGTGAGCGCCGGGCGGCGCGCCTGGAGCGGCTCTGGCCGCTCAGCCGTAGCCTCGGGACCGTCTTGGAAGGAAGAGTTCTTTGCCAAGGTCTGTGAGAGGTACGTACATACGGAATATCATGTGTTGGCGATATGAGATACATAATCGGGTCGTGAGTAATCACAGCGAGTGAACGTGCGCCGTCGTGCTGGTGATCGCTACTACCGCCATTGACCGAGCCTTCGGTCGGTCGGCGATCGAGTCCACTTGGCCAAAGCCTAAAGCTTTCAGAGATTTAACTGGGGTGTCCCCGACAAGAATTCACGAGTTTAACCATGGTGACACGTAGTTTTAAAAAGTTAGTGGCGACACTGTTAAAATTTACAATAGTAATAACCCCTGTCCTCTCATAACAGTTTGACTTCGGGTTATTCGACTTTCAAGAGAAAGGCTTTAAAAATATGCAGTATCGCTCTATGAATTTTTGATATGCTCTTAGATCTTTATATTATTTACCAAAAGTAGGAAATATAATTTTTTTCATTGGATTCAGTTCAGCTAAAGCATCCTAAAAGTCACTATACATTTCTGCATGCGATTTAAACTCATTTCAAGTTTTAATTTCTGTGGAAACAGAAAATACAAACCTATTCAAATTAATACTCATATTGTAGAGCAGAATAACTTCGCCGTTCGATAATATTAAAGCTAATCTTTGGGCTTTTTTTGTCAATAATATTAATGGATGTGAGGGGCTATTACTATCTTCATTTTTTGCTCAAGTCTTTTTTGACTGAAAACCTTTATTTTAAAGACTGCCTTCACCACAATAGGTGTTCAGTCTGTGACACGCAAATAATCAACTTAATTTAGGGAACAGTGGCTGTATTTCAAGGCCCAAGATGGTAATTCTTTGTTCTGTTTCTCTTTTAAATTTTTTTTAAAGATATTTATTTATTTATTAATTTGACAGAGCGAGAGAGCACAAGCAGGCAGAGCGGCAAAGGGAGAAGCAGGCTCCCCACCAAGCAGGGAGCCCATAGTGGGGCTCAATCCCAGGACCCTGGGATCATGACCTGAGCTGAAAGCAGTCGCTCAACCAACTGAGCCAACCAGGCGCCCCTTCTCTTTTAATTCTTAAAGCAAAAGGATATTTTTGTTTTAAAACTTGGGTAAATCATGTGAAAGTATACAATTCAACGAGTAGACGTTTATCGTGCTCCTATTATGTGTAGTGCCTAATGTTAGATGTTATAAGAGAGAAGATGAGCAAGATCAAATCCTCAACTTGAGTTTTTCCAACCTAGAAGGGGAAAAAGGACTAATTGCTCAAAGTAATAATTATACCTAAATCTGCTTATGGTTAATAAGACACAAGCAGAATAAGATAAGTGATGTATGAACTGTGATCAAAGATTTTGTAGGAGTGCAAAGGACAGCATCATGGAGCACAATGTCTAGAGCTGGGTAAAGGTATCATCAAAGCTGAAATTCTGGTCTGGGTGGGAAAGTGGGAGGAAAGATGTAGAGCCCCTTTTATCTACCCAGCACTAGACTAGGCACATTCTTTTTTAGTCTTCTTAGTTACCATTCCTTTTGTCTGAAAATCTGAACCTTAGAGAGGTGAAAGTGACTCATGTAGTTACATTGCTGGTAACTGGTAGATGCAGTTTTCAAAAGTTGGTTCTATTTGACCCCATTCCCATGCACTTTCACTCCGTGATGTATTTACACTGTGGTAATAATGACTTAGAGTTTTATTCTAGAGACCTTTGCAAACAGAAGGCCATTGAAGGTTATTGAATCAGGAAGTTATATAATCAGAACCAAAATTTAGAAAGATAGTTTCAGACCAGAGAACAGCTTTTAAAGGACAGGAAACAAGAATTGAATTAGGAGCATACTACTCTAGTGAAAAATAATGGGGACCTAAACTGAAGTGGCAGCTATGAGAATAAAATACTGGGAAAGGGTTAAGGAGAAACCCGAGAAGAACGGAGACTCTTGGACATGGTGATGATGGAGAGGGATTGGTTAGGATGGTTCAGAAGTCTCAAGTTTCAAATCCTGGAGATGTCATTGACAAAGATAAATATAAAAGTGCAACCCATAACAAATTGCAAACCTAATATTCCGTTTATTTATATTTTGTGGTAGCCCCCCAGTGTTTCCCTCTTCCCTTCACACAGTCAGTTAAGGGCATAGTTCTTGTTTCAGGGCATTATCCGAACCTGCTATCCCCCTTGCTTGCGTTCCCTTACTGACAGGTCTTCCATTACTTCTTGTTGAGTTTTCTATACACTGATTCTAACTCCTAATCATCCATTTTAGGCAGTTCTTTTCTCAATAACCCTTTGGATGTGTTCTCTAGCTTACAGACCTGATAAGTATTTGTGGGCCTCCTATGGACCAGGCTTTACTTTATGGGAGGGGCTATGGCAATAGTTCTTGCTCTCCAGCAGCCTGTGGTCTAGTGCAAGAAGGAGCTAAGTAAGTAGAAAGTTTATATACTCAGTGTGCTAAGTGTAGCAGTAGAAGAGTGCTAGGTGCAGAGACAGCCCAGATCAGGGGGTGACTAAAACAACATGAAAAGGACATGTTTAGAAGATGCCTCTACTTCCATTTTATTTCTCTCCTGTTCCCATGTCTGTTAACCTCTTGTTGTATTTTGCAGGATGATTAGGTGCTTTCTTCTTCCGTATGCTGGTTAGATATTTGAAATAGGAAAGGTGAGGGATAGAAGTTTTAAAAAATCTGTCTTAAGGACCAGAGAGTCCAGTTCAGATTTCCTTTTCCTTTACAGAATGTAATACTTACATTTAGAGAGGATGTTATAGAGATGATCTAGATCGGAATAGTAAGTGTTTATTGGAAAATTCCTTATAAAATTGTTTTATTTTCTTTCTTTTTTTTTTTTAAAGATTTTATTTATTTATTTGACAGAGAAAGATCACAAGTAGGTAGAGAGGCAGGCAGAGAGAGAGAGAGGGAGAAGCAGGCTCCCCGCCAAGCAGAGAGCCCGATGCGGGGCTCGATCCCAGGACCCTGAGACCACGACCCGAGCCGAAGGCAGCGGCTTAATCCACTGAGCCACCCAGGCGCCCCGAAAATTGTTTTATTTTCTTATGCTGTTTATTTTGAGCAACTACTTAGACACGGGAGTATACAATATAGAACTCACTGTGCAGCATAAGGTAAGACCTCAGTAATTATATATAGAATAGAGACTAAATGGACATACAACCCTCACCCCACCCTCCATTTTATACCCATTCCTTACCATTTTACTCTTACTTCTGGAATAAGAATGGAAAACAATCATCAGAAAAATATTTTCTTGATTCACTTACACAAGAATGGTTTAATAATTATACACATATTTTCAGTTGCTTTTCAGGGGAAGACCTTGTGTTTGGAACATCCCACCTGCAAAATCCTTTGAACATTCACAGATATTTCCTTAAGGGCAAATAATACCACCATATACAGAAATAAGATCTGTGCAGGAAGGCTTCAGTGCAAGAATGATTGCCCAGAACATACTGTCCACTAATAGACTCAGTCCTGCAGTG
Source organism: Meles meles (assembly GCF_922984935.1). NCBI lineage: Eukaryota > Metazoa > Chordata > Mammalia > Carnivora > Mustelidae > Meles > Meles meles. The sequence continues at coordinate 9,977,274 of NC_060074.1, forward strand.
TTTGCTGTGGCTTGGCCCTTTATGTTACCCTTACCTGCTCTCACCTTCTGACCACAGATGACTGGCTGGCTGGTTGGCTTTCTTTCTTTCTTCTTTCTTTTCTTTCTCTCTTTCTTTCTTCCTTTCCTTTTCTTCCTTCCATCCTTCTTCCCTTCTTTCTTCCTTTCCTTTCCTTTCTTTTCTCACTCCCTCTTTTCCTCCTTTCCTCTCTTTCTCCTTCCTTCCTTCCTTCTTTCCTATCTCCCTCCCTCCCTTCCTTCCTTCCTTCCTTTCTTTCTTTCCTTCTTTCTTAGATTTATTTACTTATTAGAGAAAGAAAGCAAGCATGATCGGGGGAGGGGCAGAGGGAGAAGCAGACTCCCTGCTAAGCAGGGAAGCCTGTGGAAGGGCTCAATTCCAGAGCCCTGGGATCATGACCTGAGCTCAAGGAACACACTTAACCGAATGAGCCACCCAGGCACCTGCCCACACTTTTTTTTAAAAGATTTTTTTTTTGGTTTATACAACAGCTGTTTTTTAACCTCTTCCCATTCTTATCTCATCTTTAGATATGATCTGTCTGAGAGGAAAACCTTTTCCTTGACCCTCTTACGGTCCCTGGCTGGGTCTAAAAATTAAATTGACAAAGAGTAACAGGAGAAAAGCAAACACATATTACTGAATTTTTACATGTACATGGGGGCCTTCATAGGGGAATGAAGACCTAAGAACTGTTCAGATCCGGAAGATTTTATACCTTTTAGACAAACAATAAATTTATGAATAATTGACAAGATGAAGGAGTTTAGGCTAGAGATAGTAAATGGTGAAGAAGTAACTAGGAAGATAATGGTTAATTTAACAAGATTAGTTTGCAGTTTCATCTAGTGCTCTGTCTTGGGGCTGATAAGAGTTGGTCTCCAGTAAAAGAATTTATTTCCTGCCTTTAGGCACAAAAGGGGGAGCTATTTCTGTGTTTATTGCTTCTTAATTGCCTTCAACTCATAATAATTAGTAGGTCAAAGGGGCATATTTTGGGGTGACATATCCTGGTTTCCTTCAAAGCAAGAGGTATTTTCGGGTACTATCATGAACCTCTTAATTCATATTTCTCCCACCCATAGGCATCTTGGCTATTATTCACGTTCCTAGTGTCCTTCTATCCATGACATTTCAAACATCTTTGTGTAAATATTTAGTTGTCACTTGTCCTTTACTCCAGCAACTATGTTGTTTTTGAGTAGTGGACAGTTGTTGCCTTGGCACACTCTGATCTTTTGAATCCAAGAAAGGCCACCATGTGGTGTTGCATAGATTACTCAACACATTACGGGTATCTGGCCAAAGGAGCTAGTAGGATGAAATCCAGCCCTTAGTGCTCCACTAAGCACTAGCCATGGGCCCCTCTACTCAACGGGAATGCATTTTTCTCATTCATAAAAAGATGCTGAATGGGCCAGTGGTAGCCCTACCTAAACATAGCTCCTGTACTGTATGATGGTGTCAGGAAACCCTCGTTCTTGTTCATCATGATTTACTATCATATTCTCAGACATGAGTAACTGTTTGAGATTTGGAAAAATACTCATCTTGGTGAATGTTGCAAGTGGGTTCCTCAGGAAAGGTATACTCTGAGATTTGCATGTAGAAATTTTGGGGAATCCGAGTTTGGGAAGAGTACCTGAGAAGAGTGAGGGAAGCAGGACTGGGCAGAGGAAGTTGAATTGTGATTTTTTAAAAAATTAATTAATTATTTATTTTTTTAGCATAACAGTACTCATAGTTTTTGCTCAACACCCAGTGCTCCATGCAACACGTGCCCTCCCTATTACCCACCACCTGGTTCCCCCAACCTCCCACCCCTGCCCCTTCAAACCCCCAGGTTGTTTCTCAGAGTCCATAGTCTCTCATGGTTCACCTCCCTTTCCAATTTCCCCCAACTTCCTTCTCCTCTCCATCTCCCAATGTCCTCCATGTCATTTGTTATGCTCCACAAATAAGTGAAGCCATATGATACTTGACTCTGCTTGACTTATTTCACTCAGCTCAATCACCTCCAATCCCGTCCATGTTGCTACAAAAGTTGGGTATTCATCCTTTTTTTTTTTTTTTAATAAACATATAATGTATTTTTATCCCCTGGGGTACAGGTCTGTGAATCACCAGGTTTACACACTTCACAGCACTAACGATAGCACATATCGTTATGATATGATATGGACACCTCCTCAGTGTCCATAACCCCCTCCCCTCTCCCAACCCTACCTCCCCGCAGCAACCCCCAGTTTGTTTTGTGAGATTAAGAGTCATTTATGGTTTGTCTCCCTCCCAATCCCATCTTGTTTCATTTATTCTTCTCCTATCCCCCTAACCCCCCATGTTGCATCTCCATGTCCTCATATCAGGGAGATCATATGATAGTTGTCTTTCTCTAATTGACTTATTTCACTAAGCATGATACCCTCTAGTTCCATCCATGTTGTCACAAATGGCAAGATTTCATTTCTTTTGATAGCTGCATAGTATTCCATTGTGTATATATACCACATCTTCTTTATCCATTCATCTGTTGATGGACATCTAGGTTCTTTCCATAGTTTGGCTATTGTAGACATTGCTGCTATAAACATTCGGGTACACGTGCCCCTTCGGATCACTATGTTTGTATCTTTAGGGTAAATACCCAGTAGTGCAATTGCTGGGACATAGGGTAGTTCTATTTTCAACATTTTGAGGAACCTCCATGCTGTTTTCCAGAGTGGTTGCACCAGCTTGCATTCCCACCAACAGTGTAGGAGGGTTCCCCTTTCTCCGCATCCTCGCCAGCATCTGTCATTTCCTGACTTGTTAATTTTAGCCATGCTGACTGGTGTGAGGTGATATCTCATTGTGGCTTTGATGTGTATTTCCCTGATGCCGAGTGACGTGGAGCACTTTTTCATGTGTCTGTTGGCCATCTGTATGTCTTCTTTGCAGAAATGTCTGTTCATGTCCTCTACCCATTTCTTGATTGGATTGTTTGTTCTTTGGGTGTTGAGTTTGCTAAGTTCCTTATAGATTTTGGACACTAACCCTTTATCTGGTATGCCGTTTGCAAATATCTTCTCCCATTCTGTCAGTTGTCTTTTGGTTTTGTTAACTGTATCCTTTGCTGTGCAAAAGCTTTTGACCTTGATGAAATCCCAATAGTTCATTTTTGCCCTTGCTTCCCTTGCCTTTGCCGATGTTCCTAGGAAGATGTTGCTGCAGCTGTGGTCAAAGAGGTTGCTGCCTGCGTTCTCCTCAAGGATTTGGATGGATTCCTTTCTCACATTGAGGTCCTTCATCCATTTTGAGTCTATTTTCGTGTGTGGTGTAAGGAAGTGGTCCAATTTCATTTTTCTGCATGTGGCTGTCCAGTTTTCCCAGCGCCATTTATTGAAGAGGCTGTCTTTTTTCCATTGGACATTCTTTCCTGCTTTGTCGAAGATTAGTTGACCATAGAGTTGAGGGTCGATTTCTGGGCTCTCTATTCTGTTCCACTGATCTATGTGTCTGTTTTTGTGCCAGTACCATGCTGTCTTGATGATGACAGCTTTGTAATAGAGCTTGAAGTCCGGAATTGTGATGCCACCAACTTTGGCTTTCTTTTTCAATATTCCTTTGGCTATTCGAGGTCTTTTCTGGTTCCATATAAATTTTAGGATTATTTGTTCCATTTCTTTGAAAAAAATGGATGGTATTTTGATAGGGATTGCATTAAATGTGTAGATTGCTTTAGGTAGCAGAGACATTTTCACAATATTTATTCTTCCAATCCAGGAGCATGGAACATTTTTCCATTTCTTTGTGTCTTCCTCAATTTCTTTCATAAGTACTTTATAGTTTTCTGCATATAGATTCTTAGCCTCTTTGGTTAGGTTTATTCCTAGGTATCTTATAGTTTTGGGTGCAATTGTAAATGGGATTGACTCCTTAATTTCTCTTTCTTCTGTCTTGTTATTGGTGTACAGAAATGCAACTGATTTCTGTGCATTGATTTTATATCCTGACACTTCACTGAATTCCTGTACAAGTTCTAGCAGTTTTGGAGTGGAGTCTTTTGGGTTTTCCACATATAGTATCATATCATCTGCGAAGAGTGATAGTTTGACTTCTTCTTTGCCAATTTGGATGCCTTTAATTTCTTTTTGTTGTCTGATTGCTGAGGCTAGGACTTCTAGTACTATGTTGAATAGCAGTGGTGATAATGGACATCCCTGCCGTGTTCCTGACCTTAACGGAAAAGCTTTCAGTTTTTCTCCATTGAGAATGATATTTGCGGTGGGTTTTTCATAGATGGCTTTGATAATATTGAGGTATGCGCCCTCTGTCCCTACACTTTGAAGAGTTTTGATCAGGAAGGGATGCTGTACTTTGTCAAATGCTTTTTCAGCATCTATTGAGAGTATCATATGGTTCTTGTTCTTTCTTTGATTAATGTGTTGTATCACATTGATTGATTTGTGGATGTTGAACCAAACTTGCAGCCCTGGAATAAATCCCATTTGATCCTGGTGAATAATCCTTTTAATGTACTGTTGAATCCTGTTGGCTAGTATTTTGGTGAGAATTTTTGCATCTGTGTTCGTCAAGGATATTGGTCTGTAGTTCTCTTTTTTGGTGGGATCCTTGTCTGGTTTTGGGATCAAGGTGATGCTGGCCTCATAAAATGAGTTTGGAAGTTTTCCTCCCATTTCTATTTTTTGGAACAGTTTCAGGAGAATAGGAATTAGTTCTTCTTTAAATGTTTGGTAGAATTCCCCTGGGAAGCTGTCTGGCCCTGGGCTTTTGTTTGTTTGGAGATTTTTGATGACTGTTTCAATCTCCTTACTGGTTATGGGCCTGTTCAGGTTTTCTATTTCTTCCTGGTCAGTTGTGTTAGTTTATATGTCTCTAGGAATGCATCCATTTCTTTCAGATTATCAAATTTGTTGGCGTAGAGTTGCTCATAGTATGTTCTTATAATTGTCTGTATTTCTTTGGTGTTAGCTGTGATCTCTCCTCTTTCATTCATAATTTTATTTATTTGGGTCCTTTCTCTTTTCTTTTTGATAAGTCTGGCCAGGGGTTTATCAATCTTATTGATTCTTTCAAAGAACCAGCTCCTAGGTTCATTGATTTTTTCTATTGTTTTTTTGGTTTCTATTTCATTGATTTCTGCTCTGATCTTTATGATTTCTCTTCTCCTGCTGGGTTTAGGGTTTCTTTCTTTTTCTTTCTCCAGCTCCTTTAGGTGTAGGGTTAGGTTGTGTACTTGAGACCTTTCTTATTTCTTGAGAAAGGCTTGTACCACTATATATTTTCCTCTCAGGACTGTCTTTGCTGTGTCCCAAAGATTTTGAACCGTTGTGTTTTCATTATCATTTGTTGCCATGAATTTTTTCAATTCTTCTTTAATTTCCTGGTTGACCCATTCATTCTTCAGAAGGATGCTGTTTAGTCTCCATGTATTTGGGTTCTTTCCAGCTTTCCTCTTGTGATTGAGTTCTAGCTTCAGAGCATTGTGGTCTGAAAATATGCAGGGAATGATCCTAATCTTTTGATACCAGTTGAGACCTGATTTGTGACCCAGGATGTGATCTATTCTGGAGAATGTTCCATGTGCACTAGAGAAGAATGTGTATTCTGTTGCTTTGGGATGAAATGTTCTGAATATATCTGTGTTGTCCATCTGGTCCAGTGTGTCATTTAAGGCCTTTATTTCCTTGTTGATCTTTTGCTTGGATGATCTGTCCATTTCAGTGAGGGGAGTGTTAAAGTCCCCTACTATTATTGTATTATTATTGATGTGTTCTTTGATTTTGTTATTAATTGGTTTATATAGTTGGCTGCTCCCACGTTAGGGGCATAGATATTTAAAATTGTTAGATCTTGTAGTTGGACAGACCCTTTGAGTATGATATAGTGTCCTTCCTCATCTCTTATTATAGTCTTTGGCTTAAAATCTAATTGATCTGATATAAGGATTGCCACCCTAGCTTTCTTCTGATGCCCATTAGCATGGTAAATTGTTTTCCACCCCCTCACTTTAAATCTGGAGGTGTCTTCGCGTCTAAAATGAGTTTCTTGTAGGCAACATACTGATGGGTTTTGTTTTTTTATCCATTCTGATACCCTGTGTCTTTTGATTGGGGCATTTAGCCCATTAACATTCAGGGTAACTATTGAGAGATATGAATTTAGTGCCATTATTAGCCTGTAAGGTGACTGTTACTGTATATTGTCTCTGTACCTTTCTGATCTACTACTTTTAGGCTCTCGCTTTCCTTAGAGGACCCCTTTGAATATTTCCTTTAGAGCTGGTTTGGTGTTTGCAAATTCTTTCAGTTTTTGTTTGTCCTGGAAGCTGTTTATCTCTCCTTCTATTTTCAATGATAGCCTAGCTGGATAGAGTATTCTTGGCTGCATGTTTTTCTCGTTTAGTGCTCTGAATATATCATGCCAGCTCTTTCTGGCCTGCCAGGTCTCTGTGGATAAGTCTGCTGCCAATCTAATATTTTTACCATTGTATGTTACAGACTTCTTTTCCCGGGCTGCTTTCAGGATTTTCTCTTTGTCACTAAGACTTGTAAATTTTACTATTAGGTGACGGGGTGTGGACCTATTCTTGTTGACTTTGAGGGGGGTTCTCTGCACCTCCTGGATTTTGATGCTTGTTCCCTTTGCCATATTAGGAAAATTCTCTCCAATAATTCTCTCCAATATACCTTCTGCTCCCCCCTCTCTTTCTTCTTCTGGAATCCCAATTATTCTAATGTTGTTTCGTCTTACGCTGTCACTTATCTCTCGAATTCTCCCCTCGTGGTCCAGTAGCTGTGTGTCCCTCTTTTGCTCAGCTTCTTTATTCTCTGTCATTTGGTCTTCTATATCACTAATTCTTTCTTCTGCCTCATTTATCCTAGCAGTGAGAGCCTCCATTTTTGATTGCACCTCATTAATAGCTTTTTTGATTTCAACTTGGTTAGATTTTAGTTCTTTAATTTCTCCAGAAAGGGCTTTAATATCTCCAGAGAGGGTTTCTCTAATATCTTCCATGCCTTTTTTGAGCCTGGCTAGAATGTTCAGAATCGTCATTCTGAACTCTAGATCTGACATATTACCAATGTCTGTGTTGATTAGGTCTTTAGCCTTCGGTACTGCCTCTTGTTCTTTTGTTTGTGGTGAATTTTTCCGCCTTGTCATTTTGCCCAGATAAGAGGATATGAAGGATCAAATAAAATACTAAAAGGGTGGCAAAGACCCCAGAAAAATGCGCTGTAACCAAATCAGAAGAGACCCCAAATTGTGGGGGGGGGTGAGAAAGGGGATAAAAAGAGGTTCAGAAAAAAAAAAGAAAAAAATTTAAAACATAAAATAAATGAAGAAAAAATATAAAAAAAGAAAAAATATATATTTTAGATAAACTAGTCAAAAAACGTTAAAAACGAAAAGGGTAAAAGTTTTAAAAAATTTAGCAGAAGAAGAAAAAAGAAAAAAAAAATTGAAAAAAAAAATTGAATTAACCGCAAGACCAAAGAATCATGGGGAGAAAGCCATGAGTTCTGTGCTTTGCTTTCTCCTCCTCTGGAATTCCGCTGCTGTCTTAGGTATTGAACCTGTTTTCCTTGATAGATGAACTTCGTCCTGGCTGGATATTTTGTTGATCTTCTGGGGGAGGGGCCTGTTGTAGTGACTCTCAAGTGTCTTTGCCCGAGGCGGAATTGCACCGCCCTTACTGGGGGCCGGACTAAGTAATCCGTTCGGGTTCGCTTTTGGGAGCTTCTGTTCCCTGAACGCTTTCCGTAGAGTTCCGGAGGACGGGAATGAAAATGGCGGCCTCCCAGTCTCCGGCCCGGAGGAGCTGAGAGCCCGGGGCCCTGCTCCTCAGTGCACCCCCAGAGGACAGCGCCCAATCACTCCCATATCGCCAGCCTCCAGCCACGCTCCGAGCTCACCCAGCCCGCGACCAGTTCAAGGTAACCCTGAGCTGAGAGTTCAGTCCTCAGCTCTGTCTCTGAAGCTGGCTTTCCGTTCTAACACCTGCGAGCTCTGTGACATTCCGACACCCCCATCCTTCTGTGACCCTGCGGGACCTGGGGCCATGCTGACCCCGCGTGGGCTTCACCCTGGTTTAGCCTCCGGAGCAATGTCCCTCAGTGGAACAGACTTTTAAAAGTCCTGATTTTGTGCTCTGTTGCTCCGCCGCTTGCCGGAAGCCGGCCCCTCCCGCCTCGGTCTATCTTCCCGTCGTTTTAGATTCACTTCTCCGCCAGTCCTACCTTTCAGGAAGTGGTTGATTTTCTGTTTCTAGAATTGCTGTTCTTCTTCTCTTCCATCTCCCGTTGGATTTGTAGTTGTTTGCAATGTTTAGATAAGCTATCGAGCTGATCTCCTGCTACCTGATGTAGTCTCAGCCTGCTACTTCTCTGCCATCTTGACTCCTCCCCTCTTGAACTGTGATTTTTGCAACAGAGTCTCAGCAATACTAGGATGGCCTGGCAGAGTTGTCCCTAGAGACTAGGGTCCCTTCCCTCTCCGCCATACTCTCTATCCTCATCTACCCATCTACAGATGTTGGGTGCAGGCTGCTTTGGACAAGATGATTTTCTTTGGCTGCGGGAAATTTCTGGAGAGGAATTTACGTGAGAACAGTCCACATGCCCAGTATCTGGTGGAACAATGGCTTGGTCCTGAAGGGAGATTTGGGCCAACCACATATACAAAATTGAGTTCATAACCATTGAATGACCTTTTCTCTACAAGAGGATTAAACAGGTTGAATTTAGTTTGCTTTCGGTTGAAGGAAAACATGACAAAAATAGAATAACTGAGGGAAAATTCAAACTTTTTTTTTATTGGAGAGGGCACCTCAGAGATTGCAGGAAGGAGGCTATCAGGAGCACCGATCTGGTAACCCAAGATCTGGTAACCTTGTGACACTGCAAGTTTAGGTTGCACGTTGTGTTTAATGATTACAGGCTAAAACCCAGCTTTCTATGAGTTTGCCCTCTGTTGGTTCTTTTTTTTAAGGATTTGATTTATTTATTTTAGAGACAGAGCATGAGAGGGGAGAAGGTCAGAGGGAGAACCAGACTCCCTGTGGAGCTGGGAGCCCGATGCAGGACTCGATCCTGGGACTCCAGGTTCATGACCTGAGCTGAAGGCAGTAGCTCAACCAACTGAGCCTGCAGGTGCCCCCCTCTGTAGGTTCTGCCCTCAAGAAAATATCCATATTGGTCATCATTGGAGAAATATAATTAAAATGCAAAATCTTCTCTCCAGTCAAAAAACCTCTCCACAAAGGTAATAGAGACAGAAACCAGTTTTACCACTGAATAAGCATGAACATTGTGATGCACATCACAGGTAAGAAATTGCAAAGAAAAAACAAAGAAAGGAATCTTACCCACTTATATTGCCAAGCAGACACAACCCATCAGATCACAGATAGTTCATCCTAACCTTTCCTGATGATTAGAATCACCATCTTATTGACTTTATAGAGAGGAGAAACAAAGCTCATGTCTTTATAGCAGGAGGTTGTTTTGCAAACTAGAATAAGGCAAACATCAAAGTTGGGCTCTTAACTTCTTACTGAACTGGGAAATATGGAACCATCTCCCTTGATGTTTGCATTTCGAAAGATGGTTATTTTTTAAAAAAATTTTATTTGTATTTTAGTTAACATGTAGTTTAATATTGATTTCAGTAGTAGAATTTAGTGGTTCATCACTTACATATAATACCAGTGCTCATCACAACTGGATCAGAACCAGTAATCCGAAAGTAGACTGACGTGTATGTGGGAATTAAACATATGACAAGAGGGATAATTCAATTTAGTGAGAAAATAATAGATTACTTAATGAAGAAAATAAAGGTAGCTCACCATCTTATTTTAAAAAATTTTATATAAATGCTTGTATACACATATAAACTAAATTAAAAAATAAAGTATAGAAGGACTAAATACTTAAATATTAAAAAAACCTTGCAAGAAAAGGTAGGAGATTACATGTACAACCTGGGGTTTGGAAAGTGTTTCTTAATGCTGAAAAATGGAGAGACATATTTGTTTATATAAAGATTAATAGATTATATAATACCATAGAATCAATAAATAATAGTCTGGAAAATATTAAAGCTGATGACTTAATAAGGATAACATCTATAATATACAGGTTGGGTTCTCTGAGAAGCATGTGGCATTAGAGATGAAAGGTTTATTGGAAAGTAACACATGTGGAGGGAAAAGGGAGAAGTAGGATTGGGCAGGAGGAGTTCAGATACAGACATGACAAAAATCTCAAACAGTCCAAGGGGCAGCTGGAACAATGATTGCCTGTTGGAGCAGTCCTGCCATGGTGTAAATGGCTAAGGCCCGTTGACTCGAGATTGCCCAGAGAAGAGAAGAGCTTGCCCTCAGCTATCAACACCTCACTTGTTCGCTGGCAATGGGCTGCTCCAAGAAGAACATGACTTTGGTTCAAAAGTTGAGGTGAACCCTGAGTAACTGAGCAGCTGAAGGCTGTCGAGAAGCCAGAGAGTGAGCCTCTTACTGAAGCAGGATCTGAGTGTGGCATCTCTGTGTTTGCTATAGAATGCTTACAAACTAAGAAGAAAAAAGGCATTCAGTCCAATGGAAAAAAATTACTCAAGGCACATGTGTAAACAGTTTACTGAAGACTGAGTCCAAATGACCCAGAAACATTTGAAATGATGCTTAGTAATCTGGAAAGTGAAGTTAATTTAACAATGGAAGCTAACTTTATACCTATAAGATAGGCAGAAATTATTGAGAGCTACAATACCTATTAAGGTGGAATGTGAAATGTTGTGACTCGTTGGGAAATCCATCTAGCATTATCTATTAAAATTAAAAATACATATATAATTGGATTCCCAAAATTCTACTCTTGGGAATTTATCTTATGGAAATTAAACAACTGGTTCATACAAATATGTGTGCAAAAATGATTATTACGATGCTGTTTGCAGTGGAGAAAACTAGAAATAATTTGAACACCCCAAATAGAGCAATGCCTAAATGAATTATGGTATACCCATACCGTGGAATACTTGCAGTCATTAAAAGAATGAATTAGTATATGTTGTAGATAAGGTGGGGATTCTTACCAGGTATTGTTGAATGAGAAAAAGAAGATGCAGAACAGTATGTATAAAATATGTCTGCCCACGTCTTCTTTTTTTAGTTAATTAAACAATGACAAACACACATACTTTCTCTACACACATGCATGCACACACACATGAATGTACACCAAGACTGAAAAATGCTTTAACTTGGCAACTTAGGTTGTTAATTTGAGTTACCTTGCAAGAAGTGGGAGGGTTGATGTGGGTGGAGGAGGAGAGAAATGTTCAAGACAGGTAAAAGGAAAAATTATACCAAAGAAGCATACATTGATCACACTTTTGCACCTTCCTTGCATCGGTGTGTGAGGAAACACATTCATCCTCTTGTTCACATATGTGTAAGAAAGGATATTTTGACATTAAAAGTCCATTCTCCTGGTAAGTTCAAAGATACATTGAATGGGAGTATGACATTTTCAATCGATCACACCTAACAAGAAAGGCAGAAATAGAGGCTTACATAGCTTATAGGAAAGAAATAAATGAGAAAAATATGTCACAGCAATAGAAATAACTATACACAATTTTTGGATATCCAGAAATTTTTAGTTTTTACTAGTTTAGTAGATGCCAGGAATGTTTATTTACTATATAAATCAAGTGATACCTGGCCATATGGACCGATAACATTTTTGTAGAAAGTATAGAGTTTTCAGTAAACTTACGTATCTTTATCAGGAGAGAGTCAGTTATACTACAGTAACATATGACCCTCAAATCTAAGAGGTAAGCCGCTTAGACATTGCTTTCTTGCTCATGTTATACATCCACTGTAGATTGGCTTGAGCTCTGTCCCTTGCCATTTTCACTTAGGATCAAACCTCTATCTGGTGACAAATTAATTTTGCGGCAGAGGAAAATGAGTAAGCATACACTGGCTCTTGAAGATTCTGTTCAGAAGGGGCTTTGACTCATCTTTCATGGGCTAAAGCAAATCACCTGACTGAGCCTGCTGTTAACCAGTTGAAGTGGCATAAGCCCTTCCACAGGGAGGATTAGTGAGCGTCCCCATGAGTATGAAGATTGTCTTTAAAACAAAGAGTGTTAATGAAATATTTCCATGTGAGTCATACCTAATGGGCATCATTAGTGATTGGTGAGTATGAAGAATTAAGGTGAGAAATAAGAGGGGTGCCTAAGTGGCTCAGTCAGTTGAACATCTGGCTCTTGATTTTTGGCTGAGGTCATGGTCTCAGGGCTTTGGAATTGAGCCCTGAGTAGGGCTCCATGTTCAGTGGGGAGTCTGTTGGAGGATTCTCTCTCCTTTCCCTCTGACCTTTACCACATTCTCTCTTTTGAAAATGGATAAATCAATCTTAAAAAAAAAAAATGAGAAACAAGAGGGGCACCTGGTTGGCTCAGTCAGAAAAGCATGCGACTCTTGATCTCAGGGTTGTGAGTTTAAGCTCTACCTTGGGTGTAGATTACTAAATAAATAAATAAAATTTAGGATGAGAAATAAGAGAAAATACTTTTTTCTAGTTAGATGCTATTTTTTCCTCACCTCCTGGGTGTACAGATAAGAAGTACTCCTTTTGACTTTAGTTTCAATCGCAGACCACACACCATTATTTACATTTTCAGAAAACAAACAAAAAACCCGTTTAATCCATATTTTGAAGATAGGAAAAATATGGAAGAGGTAAGATTCTATTTTTTCATATATTTTCATATATATATTTCATATATTCATATATTCATATATTTTTTCATATATTTCAATATATTTCATATATTTCATATGAAATAGAATCAAAAAGATTCTATTTTTTCATATATTTCAAATATATATTCATATATTTCATATATTCATTATATATTTTTCATATATAAAATATATTCATATTTTATTTTTCTGAAGTTTAAAATTTACAGCAGTATGATTATGAGAAATATAACATCTATCAAAAATCAGAAAAATATTCTTTCCCTTAGAAATGATCATCTAAAAATAATGATGTTTAGTATTTTTTTCCTAGCGTTTAAGTATGGTTCATAAGGAATCTTCCAAATAAATTCTATATTATGGTTACCAGTTTAGTTACTAAAATCCCATTTTGGTTAGGGGAAAAATTAAAGAAAGCTCTATGACGTCTCATTACACTAAATGTAGTATTGCACAATGTTTGTTGTTTATTATCCTACTTCACAGTTTAAGTTAAATTTTAGTTCTTTGTTGCTGCTTTATATTTTAGATGATCCCTGCAACATGACTTTATCCCCCCTAATCTTTAAAAAACAATTGTGACATCATCTGAAGTTTCACCAGTACATTTTATATAGAACAGAGAATGGCAAACATTCCAAGTGCAGTTCAGCAGCTGTTGCTCCTCTACTGTGGATAAGGGAAGAAGTAGTTGTCTCCATGGTGACCTATATGAGTCAGTGAGGGTGGGAACTGGGGGATTCTCACGGGGTTAATGACAGAGGAAATGCTAGCAGTCCAGTTTTCAGTAGACATTTGGCCTCAAATGGAATTTTTTTAAAAAGGACTCACTTTTTTATGGCTTTTCATTTTGCAAAGGGGATAAACTTGCATTATGCTCAATGGAAGAGCTAGGTACCTGAAAACTTATGGGGAACTAAAAACGCCTTACAGAAGAGACTATACTTTATTTTTGTTTTATACTTCAGAACATGCATTACAATTTTGTGTTTATTTAAATATTGCACTCTGCTTCATCTTCCCAAAACACTTGAGGTAGAATGTAACAAAGGCATATCAATAAGGTTAACAAAATAGATATAAGACTGATACATCATGATCAAAAGAAATGAATTAGGGAAAGAAATATCACTCTTCATTTTCTTCCAGTGGGTCCTAGGATGCTTAAAAAAGCATTAATAAACCTTATGTCTTGGCATAAATCGGAGGAAAACCCCTTACCACATGCCAATGAATTAGATTTGGGGTATGTATCTGGATGGGGAGAGGAAGAGTCTCCAAACTTATATTTACTCCAGCATTTCAAGTGTGAGGCATTGGGAGTGTGTTTCATTTGAAGAGGTTTCTATTATAACTTCATATCTGAAAAGATCCAAGTTGTCAACTAAAATAGAGAAAGAAGAGAAGTTTTCATGTGGGCCTCATTGGTGCCATTCCAGGGGTAGATTTCATAAATGCCTCTGTGGTTTCTGCATTAGTGTGGACCATAATGATGACATGAGCTCCATCTTCAGGATCCATGACAAAGTCAGTTAATACCTAGAAAATAAATCAACACCGACTTCCTCTTTTCTTTTATTATTATTATTTTTAACACTGCCTATTTTAAAAAGACATTTGCCTTGCACATACAGAATGTTCCCAGATGATTTGCCTGGGACTCCTAATCCTGTATCTTAGCCTTCGGGTCTACATGATTCCCGAGAGGGCAGTGTTAATGGACAGACACCCAGGTATTCTGCTTTCCTGCAGATAGTAGAAGTTCCCCAACATGGGAAGGAAGCAGCAGCCTTAGGACATTGAAGAACATTAGCTGTAATGAAAGATTTCTTAAATGTAATGCCTTTCATTACTTTCATTCCTTCATTACCTGAGGAATCTAGATCTATTCTAAACAATTTGTAATTTCTCATTTTTGTAGGACCACTATCATGGAGTGGATTACTTGTACCTTTACATAAAATTAGTTGACTTTTATGTTTTAGTTACTGATATTTCCTGCTTAATTGCTAACATAAGGGATAAAATTATACCTTTGAAGAAAAACCCCTTGAATTTTAAGAACATGTATTTGGTTTTGCTTACCTTTATTGCCTTCATACATTCATACATATTTATTCTACTACAATATTTATATTACAAATTACCCTGCAAATTGTTTTCTTAAGTTAAATTGAAATGACTACTGTGTGTGTTAGAGAGTGTTATGACTGAATATAAGGATATATATGACTCAGTTGAAAATGCCATATTCCTATTCAATGTATCTTTGAACTTACCAGGAGAACTGACTTTTAATGTCAAAATACCCTTTCTTACACATATGTGAACAAGAGGATAAATGTGTTTCCTCACACACTGATAAATCTGTCAGCTTCACACTCTGCCTTGATGACATAGAGGCAATGCTGATGTCAAGAGGAGAGGCCATGATGCTGAACGTGAGTGGTTCCAGACCTGGAGAAGTGGCTCTTCAGAACAGGCGAAGTCTCCAGGACTTCACTGGACTCACACCTTCTGAGAGCCTCATCCTGGTTCCATCACTTCCCTTTGGCTCTAACTCTGAGCAAGTTCATTGACCCTTTTGATCCTTAGCTTCCTTATCTGTAAAGTGGAGATCAGAATACTTCATAGAGGATTATCTGGTGTATAGAAAGCAGTTATCAGTTCTCTTCCCCAACTGTGATTTCCTGGGAGAGTACAGAAAGTGTTAATATTCTCCCAGGATTTTTCCTAGGCCCAGGGCTCTGGGGTGACTTTTCTGGGCTGGAAGAACTACATTGACATATCTGGTCATTGATTCTGGGCTAGGTATTTTCAGGTTTGCTGGACCTGGTTAGGTTTATTAGTTGTCTTTCAGTCTAATTCTCAATTTCAAGTTATTCCAATTCATAAGTATCCTTCTACTTTCGCAACTGCTTGCTTTGGGTCTGTTCTGATTTCTGCCCTAGGATGGAATTCTAGGATCCCAGAAGATGAGAAGTCCTATAGCGTGGGCAGTGACAGAGCCAATTTTTTAAAATAAGAAGTGGATTTTATTCAGTTAGAGGATTGCAAAGGTGAAGATTCCATCTACAGATATTTATCAAGCACCTATTCTTTGCCAGGCATGGTTCTGGGAGCTGGAGATAAAGCAATGAACAAGGTCTTTTGCACATGGAGATGACTTTCTCAATTTTAGTGGCGGCAGAGATAGGAGGTGAGTAAGACAGAATATATAAGTAAACAATTCCATGGACTGGACAGTTTATTCATAGTGATGAAATTCTATGAGAAAGCAAAACAGAATAATATGAGTAACATGGTGTGTGTGTGAGGTTGAAAGAACTTGAGAGTTGTGATCAAAGGAGACCTTTCCGTGGTGGTTACATTGGAATCACTAATTCATTACTCTTATTCATCTTTTCTCTTCCCTTCATCCCAGCTTCTAATTTGCCAATCAAGTGATTGCTGTCTTATTTGGTGAAAGTTTGAGAAGTAAGAATTGTGGATGATATTAATTTGGAAAGGGGCGATTATTAATGGAGGGGTAGGAATGTGCCAATAGTTGCTGATTTAACCAAATCTAGTTAAACCTTTCATTCTTGGGAATGGGGCCAGAGTAGAATCTGTCCCCAGGTAGAAGATTCAATGGGTGGCTCTTTTTTTTTTTTAAACTGCAAATATGAGTATCAGGAAAAGCCTACTGAGCTTATACTAGAAGACAATAGTATGAAAGACTTGTTAGATTAGGGTCCAGCCATTTTCTCAAAGCAGAATGAATTACATAATAGCCTTTATGAACAGAGGCTCAGAACAAAGGATTTAGTACGAGGTGTGTATGTGTGTGCATGTGTGTGTGCGCGTGTGTGTGTGTGAGTGAGAGAAAGAGTCTGAAAGAGAGAGAAGCTGAGACTGTGTGTGTGTGTTTGCCTCTACATAAGGATGAGAGAGAAGTCCGCTAAAGGAGTGAAGAGGCAAAAGTCCAACTAGATAGCATTTAGTTGAAACAAATTTTGTACATTTTTAAGCTATACGTTCTCGCAGCTGCTGCTGCTGCTTTTGCTTCTTCTTTTTTGAAGATCACTGACTTTAAATGTTAATAAGGTGACACTAATTTTAATAGTTTAAAACAAATTATTATCAGAATTGTATATACAAGCCTGTAGGATGGGAAGTCTTTGTAGATAGTATTAATATGGGAGAACAAGATAATGAGTAAGATAACTGCCATTTACATTTCTTGGAGGACAACCCAAGAATGGAATTTTTGTGAGGGTAACAAAGAAAAATGAAGCTCTGAAATAACCATATAAAGACAAAAGTAAAAGATAGTTAATAGTGGAGTATCAAAGAAAAAAAATGATAGCCTAAATAGGTTATATTTGTGAGGATAGCAAGTAAAGATATTTCCTGTACAAGACAGGGACAGATTCCCTGAACTAATTAGTGGAGATGAAAGACACGCATGGTTGTTTTAAGTCTGGGGGCCTTTTTACTGTCTTCTGGGGGTAATAAAGGCAGGTCACTTGAAAAGGAAACGAATTGAGTTTCTCTGTCTTCAACATATAAGAGGGAAAGAAGAGAATATTTGCTATTACAGATGCAGTTCTTAGACTCTCACTAGAGGGTGGTGTTGGTTCTAAAACCGGAGGTTGCTAATCTACAGTACATTCATTACTGGGCTGCATTTATATTTAAAGAAAAGGTAGACTTGAGCTTTCTCAGACTTACCTAAAAGTTGGTAAATGTCAAGTCTGAAACTTCCCAAGGGTCTTATCCAGTTCTGACTGCTTGCAGACCCAGAGGAGGGAGATAAAGTGGTGGAGATTACAGGAGGAGTTAAGTAGCAGATTCTAATTTCAGCTCCTGCACTAAGTAGTAGACAAGAAACTAAAGCTTCCCAGGCCTTCAACTCATCTGTAAAATAAAAAGGCTGCCTGAGATGATCCCTTAATCTCCTTGAGTCTCTGAACTTCTGAAATTCTAACAAATTCTAGGTCTAAAAGCCTGAAGTATTTCTGATGTTCTTGGCCAGCCAAAGGAATGGGTATCATCTCAAATTATCAAAATATTAATAATTAAAATATTAAAATATAATTAATGCTATAATTAAAAGATACTTAGTGCTATAAATAAGGTTTAATATAGATTTGGGTATTAAAAAGCATTTAAACGAAATCATCATCTTCTGTCCTGCTATGGAACCTCACAGCCATCTTTCACATCTACCTGAGCATTCTGTGGTAAAAATTCAGTGACATTGCATTATCTAAAGATCTCTCTCTTCTTGGTTGCTAACTGGCTGGAAATGAGCAAAATATGTTTGTATAGGATTATCTAGAGAGAGGAAGTTGAACCGTTATCAAATAGGGATGTTTTAGGATAGGCTAAACCCCCCACCTCATTTTGTACTTAACCAACTCCCAGCATATCTATGCTCTGCTAGGAGACGCTCTCCAGAGGGATTTAGCTGGTTTAGTTGCCCACTACCCTCACTTTTTTTTTTTTTAATCTGATTCCCTTGCCTTGTTATGTTTATTCACAGTGCAGAATGAACCGAAGATCATTTTACGAAACCTGAATCAAATCATTCAGCTCCAGGGCCGCAAGAAGCCCTTGTTTACCTCTACGTGGATTTGACTTCAAAGGGGTGGTGGGAGAGGCTGCAAAGCCCTGATGGTGCGAAGCTCCGCTCTGTCACCCTCCAACACTTTGACACTCGGGCTCTACACCCCTTTCCTCCAACTGCTTGGCTTTGCCTGGCCGAAGATTTCCTTCCCCCGCCCTCTCCCCCGCCCCCACCCCCGGATTTTGTTGCATTTTCAGGCCCATTTCGAAGATCTAAACTTCCTGAAACGTACGCGGAGCGCCTGCGGGTGCGCACACGCGCGCGCTCACACCTTCGCTCGAGTACCCGAGCCGGGCCGGGCCGGCTCCCAGCCGCAGAACACATTCTTCCATTCTTCGCGCTCGGGCACACCCCTTCGCAGTGGGGATTGGTCGGGCCGACCCCTCCTCGGCGACGCGAGGCTCCTAAGAGGCTCAGACGCCTGCCAATCCCCACGGGCTGTCAAAACAAGTCTTCCCTCCCTGTCACAACAGAGCGGAGTGGAGGCCGCCGCCGCCGCCGCCGCACTTCCTGGGGCCGCTGCGCCGCGCTCTGCGGGCAGGTGGCGGGTGCGACGGGCCGCGGGCGTCTGACTCCGGCCCCCCCTCCCCAGGCCGCGCGCGTTCCGGCCTCTGAGGCCGCCCGGCCCGGCGCCGGGTGCCTTTTGTCTGGCGCGGAGCGAGCGTCTGCATCACGTTTCGGACACCTCCCTCTCCTTTTCGCCTCTGCTCCCGCCCGCTCGCGTCTCCTTCGCGTTCCCGCCGCCGTACCCCTGCGGACCGCCGGCCTCCCGGACCGAAGCCCGCGGACGTCTCCAGCCGAGCGATGTCTCCGCTCCAGAAAGTTGCCGCCGCCGCCGCCCCCGGGCGGTGAAACAAAGTCTGGCGGGGCCGCCTTCGGGTGCAGGAGCGCACTCGTGCCCAGAGGCTGGACTCCGCTGCCGGGCGTGCCGTCTCCCCCGGAGAGTTCGAAACGCCGGCCATGGCCGAGGGCGCCGCGGGCAGGGAGGGTCCCGCGCCGCCCGACGCAGCCGGATGTGAAGACGACCCCCGAGGGGGTCCGGACGCCGCCTCCGGAGAAGGCGTGGCTGGGGCCCCCGGGGGTCGGTGGAGGGACCGTCGCAGCGGGGTCGCGCTGCCGGGTGCCGCGGGGGCCCCGGCTGACAGCGAGGCGGGCCTCCTGGAGGCCGTGCGGGCGACCCCCCGGCGCAGCAGCATCATCAAGGTAAGCGAGGCCGCGCCGCCCAGGGAGCGTGGGTGTGGGTGCTCGGTGCGTCGGGGATCCGGGCAGGATGCGCGATGTCCGGAGGCTTCGCGGGCTCGGCATTGTTTTCTCCCACCTCCCTCA
Organism: Meles meles; assembly: GCF_922984935.1. Lineage (NCBI taxonomy): Eukaryota > Metazoa > Chordata > Mammalia > Carnivora > Mustelidae > Meles > Meles meles. Next base: position 9,997,013 of record NC_060074.1, read on the forward strand.
TTACCAAACCTTCCTTCCTCGTCCGGAGGTTCCCAGACTCAGCTCTTGGCCGTGAGAAGCAGAAGTCACTTTTTTTTTCCCTGACAGCAGAGGAAAAGTTCCGCTCTGCGTCTTTGCGCTTTGATGGATGCTTTCCCTCATTTTCTCTGAAAGCTTCACTAAGCCGTTGATGGAAGGAAGAAGGAAGGAGTCAGTGTAAATGCAGATCACGGGATGGTTGTGCATTGCTTTCTAGAGAAAGGTTAGCTTCCCCCTCCTCCCGCCCCCTCCCCCAGCACAGTAAAGGAAATGCACGGTTTATCCTCAAGTGAAAAAAAAAAACAAACAAAAAACAACCAAAAACCAGAACCCAAACAGCCCCCTTCCCAAAGACTCAAACGGTCCCGAAATGCCAAGAAGCGTGAACTTTCCAGGTAGGCAAGCAGAGTTTTCAGTGGGCCCTCTGGCTAAGCGGAGAGCGATGGTGGAGCCCAGAGTTTCTGCACTGCAGAAAGCGCGAGCGGAAAGCCATGAATCCCCCAAGCATCATCCCAGGTCTTTGTGGTTACCGCTGCATGCAGGGAAAATGCTTCCCCACCCCTCAACCACCAGACAAGATTTCATCTGTTTGGCCAGAAATTTGAAAGCCTTTCTCTCCCTTATCTCTTCCTGTCTTCCTTCCACTTGGGGCTTACTTCCTGTTTGAAATTTCATCTTTTGGGTGCATGACATGTGGTAAGGTATCCTGGAAGTCGCTCTCCCCCAGGGTTAGGAAAAGGGCCTCTTGGCATAAATGAATGTGAGTAATCATGTACATGTGAGATTAAAATTGATTTAGGTAGAGAAAGTAGTCTGTATGAAACTACATATATATATGGTTTCATACAGACTACTTTTTCATACAGAGTACTATATATATATATATATATATATATCCATATATATATATATATATAGTCCAAAGATGATAGTGAAAGATGGACTTGGAACTTCTTCCTATTTTCAGTTTACTTGGTGTGCTAATACATCCAAGACCCTTATTCAGGTTAAACTGTGTAACTACCTCATAATGCATGTCTCTTTCTTAGGCTCAGACTTCCCTTGCCAGTGTGGGAAGCCTGTGCCCAGAGTACAGCCACCCAACTCCAAGTATTGCCTAGGCTTTTCCCCAACACTGACACATGGAAGTTTAAAACCAACAGGAAGATTTCTATATAAAAAGAAGAGTGGGTGGTAGTTGCAAATGACTTATAGTAGTTTTTGTTATTTTGTGCCTTTTAGATTATGTGAAAAGGAATGTGCTATTCTGGATGTGAATTTGGATAAAAAGGAAACGATCACTTTTTTTTTTCTTTTAACCCAGGAGTCAGAAATCATATTATTTTGAAACTTAAAAAACAGCACAATTAAGAAACAATTACATTTTGGATTCTAAGATATTGATAAAACATGAGGACCTGTGTGTGTGAAAACAAATGCCCAATGATAGTTTAAAACATACCGCCATAAAAAACAGTGGGCTCTCTAGTGTTGTAAAAAATAAAAGTAACAGAGTGTAAGGAATATACAAATTCTTGCAACTCAATTTGCAGTTTTTAAGTTGTATTATGTGCTGGTTTATATTCTCAAAAGGGCCCTTCCTGAATAATTTTTGCTTCTTTTGTTTTGAAGTTTATTTTTGTGGAAAAAAGAGGGAGGCAACAGAATATCAACTTGATCTTTTTCCTATTTCATAGTAGAACGAGAATTTAATAAATGGCATTTATAATTAAAGATACTAGAAAATGAAGCACATTGTTGTTACTCTTTTAAATTAGGTTTTATTGAAAAAGTAATATAAGCACATGATAAAAAAAAAAATCAAATGTTACGAAGGAGCACGAAGGGAAGACTCCCAGCCACTCCACACTCCCACTTCCATAGTCCGCCCCCATAGCTGCTAACACTTTCTTAAGTATCCTTCCAGAAATATTCCATGCGTATGTAAGCATATGTATCTGTATATATCTGTGGTGAGTTATTGATGTTCTTGATTTATAGAATAAAATTTAAAGTTTACAGGCCTCATATTCTCAAATTTGCTCCAAATGTTTTTGATTCCCAGTGGGTTGTCCAAAATCATTGTGATGTGTTCTTTAATCTTCAGGAATAAACTGGAAGGTGTATTGATGGGTATGGGTCCTTAGGGTTTGTTCTTAGAGAACTTTATTCCCTTCCAATGGGGAAAGAAGCAGGTGATGGGGTTCTGTTCCACACAATCTCTGAGATAAGGACCTTTCTGTTTACATCTTGAATCTGCTGCCCCATGCTTCACTTTAGCAAAGTAAAAAAGGATAGTCTCTAAAAAAGGTCTAGTTCATATAAGAAATATATAACATGTGGTCTATACTGAGAGAAAAATGCATTCTTCAGAGTTTGGCCAAGGATTCTTTTTATTTGCATTAAAACATACACAGAAAAGAAAGGCTTTAGTACATTTTACATGAATCAAACTATTAAATTTTCTCTGATTGCTCCAAATAGCCTTCACATAGTGATAATTCATATTCATGATCATAACTCTGAGCCCCTGAAAGATTGTGAATCATCAAATATTAAATTATTTTCAGCTCAGTTTAGGATATTGTTTCTATTCTCATTATTTGACTGCTAATTCTCTATTAACTTGAATATTAGACAAATCAGAATAGTGCATTCCTCTATCATGCCAGGAAACAGACTATCTTGTATATTAATAAAAAATGTCTTGTATATTAATAAAAGGAATGTTTTCAGTAAACTTGCCCTCTCTAATCTGTGAAAACATGGTTTTAGTTGAGAAAACAATTTCCTTCTGAGCTGACGAAGACAATAACATTTATCTTTACACATCTTTGTAAAGTCTTCTTTCTACTATAGTGTTTCTTCCCTTATATGCCAAGCCTAAAGTTTTTTTTTTTTTTAAGATTTTATTTATTTATTTGACAGACAGAGATCACAAGTAGGCAGAGAGGCAGGCAGAGAGAGAGGAGGAAGCAGGCTCCCCGCTGGATGCGGGGCTCCATCCCAGGACCCTGGGATCATGACCTGAGCCGAAGGCAGAGGCTTTAACCCACTGAGCCACCCAGGCACCCCTCAAGTCTAAAGTTTTAAAAAATTTAATAGGAGACTTAAACTAGGTTTTCTTTAACCCATCCATTTTTTTTCCACTGTGTTTTTCTGTGGGTTGATATTTGATAGCATTGCCACTGAAAAATGATGCATGTTTTTGGTAAGTGCGTTGTTGAATACCATAATATTGCAATAGACGACATCTTAATTGCTTCTTGATAACTCGTGGTTTAAAATGACAAGTTAGTTACATGCAAGACTGATAATATCTAACAATTACGTACTATTCTGCATATGAATATACTTCTGTTTAAGAAATGAGGCCTTTTCCTATCTAATATTTGCTATCAACCTTATAGGTTTTAAATCTTTAACACTTTAAATTGTAGTTTATGATATTTAAACTCCATAATATTTTGGAAATAAAAGGCAGTGTAACTCATTCCTTCTACTAGATGATGAGAACTGAGATACATACATATTTTCAGAATAGCAGTTGATTTTTCTTTCATTATATGTAACATATTGAAGGGTTCTACTTTTTTCCTTTCAATCCTACTTAAGTATGAGTTCTCTAGAAAAAAATCACCCTTTGGACCTCATGAACATAGGTTTGTGGGAGGAAGATAGGAGCTGGAAATGAGGTGCTGATACCTGCACCCAAGTAGCTAAAGTAACTGCTTTGGTGTTTTTTATGTCATTATTTTGTGTCATGCCATTCTCATTTTGTCATGTTCATTGTGGGACTGCTATAGGGGTTTCTGAGCCGTAGCTTCAAAGATATGCCTTGAGGGGGCGCCTGGGTGGCTCAGTGGGTTGAGCCGCTGCCTTCGGCTCAGGTCATGATCTCGGGGTCCTGGGATCGAGTCCCGCATCGGGCTCTCTGCTCAGTGGGGAGCCTGCTTCCATCTCTCTCTCTCTGCCTGGCTCTCAATCAACCTACTTGTGATCTCTCTCTGTCAAATAAAAAAAAAAAAAGATACACCTTGGGTACCTGTTGATACATATCAAAATTATGACTATCTTCAGAGGGGCAAGAGGCGTTTTATTCACATTTGCCGAATACTGCCTACTATGAGTCAGGTGCTAAACTAGAAGCTTTTATACATCATGTCACTTAATCCTCACAGCGAACCCTCTAAAGTAGAGAAAAGAGGCACAGAAGGCTACTAGTACAATGTGGAGTTCGGATTCATACCCACGTGGGCTTAACTCCAGAACTTGTGCTCTCATGCTGACTCTCAGAGGCAGGGAGTCCGCTCACGCTCTGTGAATTCAATATGTACATATAAGAGAACGGCACAAGAGTCTGAATCTTGGGCCCTGTGGCTTGTGGGGGAAATGATCCTTTCTCTGCTCCCTCACTTCCCGACCCAGAACACCTGGAGATGGATGACTCTAGGGAGGGATGACAAACCTTTCTGTCTTTGGTCATTTTGTGAGGCTTGCACTGTATTTTAAAAGGCAGAGCCATTTGGCAGGTGTTCTACCTGTCATCAATAAATGGAGTGCACATCTGTTGTTTTACACCAGGACACTTCTCCCATGTCCCTCCAAACAGTCATGTTGGTGAGGGGTTGTACTCTCTTTTAGACTGATACAGAAAGGGAACAAGTCTCTGGGGATAAGAATATGTCGTATCCTAGGAGGGTGATGAAATAGTGGCTTTCAAGTTGGAGCTCTGAAAGCATTTTGTATGACAGCTATGAAGGATGACTAAGTATGATTGAAAAATAAAATTTTTAGGCCCACCATAACTTAAATAGGCTTCTGTAGATTGGGTTGGGAATTAATCAGAATTTGTAGACTTTTTTTTTATTGCCTTTTGAAATATGTGTTAAAATTTCCAAATAACCAACTTATGGGTGAATTTTGGAAAAGCCACCAGCCTTTCTAGTGAGCATGCCTTCAGTTGGGGGTGCTCCTCTTAAGGTAGGATTCAGCTGTATAAATAGCATTGAACTTCTTAGGTTGATCTGGTTTATTATCCCAGCAACTTCACTTACAGTGTTTACTTTCCCTGAAATTGCCTTAGAAACACGAACACATTTTGCTTTAGAAGTGGTTGCCTCTCATTGTGGTCCCCTTCTGATCTGATTTCTTATACCTCTTAAGAGTATTAGGAATAAAATTTAGATAAAGACCTTTGTCCTATTTTGATGAAAGATTTTAGGAGTGCCTGCCAATTAGTGTTTGCTATTGCTATCAGAATTTACACTATTTGTTTACCTTCTTGGAAAATGTTTTAAGTTTCAAAAAGTGTAAGTTAGTGATGTATTCATTGAGAGGAGACATATACATTGCAATCTAAACGAAATAGGTTTTTTCCCCTCATTTTTTTCCCATTTTACAGTAGAGGACACAAGTAATTAAATTTTGTACTGTAAAATGTCAATTGAACATATATTGCCAAATAACACCTCAGGCACAGCAGGGTGTTATGAGAAGATACCAGGAGAAGCCGACTTGGCCTTCAGTGTGAATGAACAATCTGCCTCTAGCTAAGGCCAGTGCAACTGGTCGAGCAGTGGACCAGGAGTAGCTCAGTCCCCTTGCTCCTCCCTCACTTTCGTTCAGCTTGAATGACTGTGAACATCAAACATAATTCCATTTTTCAGGAGTAATATCCCAACTGAGATATGTATAAGATTGGACATTTAAAACAATTGTCCAACTGAAAATGACTGAACAGCAGCAAGAGGCAGAAACAATGTTTTGTTTCCTGTTGGGATCTCAACACCAATAAATGAACCATTGGTTATTAGATGGGAGGAGAGGAAAATCTGATTGAACTTTCTATCTAAATCAAAGGTATGAAATCAGTAAACTGTATTATAGTGAAACCTGTCAGTTCTATAAAATCTTATATTTTGATAAATGTTTTAATAATGTCAAAAGTGTTTATTTGTAGTTTTATTGAATCTTATTTATCTCAGCATCCCAGTTCCTATAATAGGGTACAATAGACAAAGTTTATTCTGATTATTGAGTATGTGAAAAGTGATCATGAAAATTAGCACTAAGTGGTCAACTTCTATAACAATAATTTTTCTCTTATTTTAAGTTGTCACCAACGTAGTATGTATTTCAGCTAACACTTGATGGCAACAAAATCATAGTATGACAAAGTATTGGAATAGTTCCTTGGATTTAAAATCCAATCTAGCATTACTTTGAGAAAGTGGGATTGTACATGGTGAATAGAAAGGAATCATTATTTATATTCTCATTAACACTCCAAGAAGAAGAAAGGCAGGTTAAAATCGAAAACAATGCAATCCCTCTAAAACAAAACAACCTAAAAACCAAACTATTTTAGAAGGTGTGTTTAGTTTCCAAAGATCTCTTAAATCATATTTGCAAATTTACAAAAGTGTGTAGCGGTTATGGGCAAAGATACTGTGTTTTTCCTTAACAATGCAACTTTGTATTCAAAAGATTAAAACACCTTTGAAAGATAACATCTGCCTTGTTAATTCTTTCACGTTGACCTGTCCAAGAGCCTTTTTTTTTTTTTAAGATTTTATTTATTTATTTGACAGAGATCACAAGTAGGCAGAGAGGCAGGCAGAGAGAGAGGGTAGCAGGCTCCCCGCTGAGCAGAGAGCCCAATGGGGGCGTAATCCCAGGACCCTGGGACCATGACCTGAGCCGAAAGCAGAGGCTTTAACCCACTGAGCCACCCAGGCACCCCAAGAGCCTTTTAAAAGACGCCAGCTAAGTCTGTATTAGAAGAAGCATGGGCAGTATGTGTAAGCTAGCATACTTGAATTACTGTATGGTACAGTGTGATGGTTAGAACTGATTGTGAGAGAGTATGCAGAACACCTTGTCTATGAGGTGTTGAGGGAGATCAACACACAAGTAAGGCAAAAAGAGACAAAAGAATGCCAAGATTTCAAGGCAGAACTCTATAGAGAGTTGGGCCTGATCACACTGTAGGGACTTTCCCCTAAGGCACAAGTGATTTCAAACCAAAGTTTGGCCAAATAGCTTGTGTGCTTAAAGCCCACACCCCGCATCCCAGATTTGACAGCCAATAATGAGGGGGGTTGCTCAGGAGCACAACTCTTAGGGCCAGAAAATAGAGTCAGCAGGGAGAGAGTGAGTTCCTTCCAAGTCTCCCTTGACTAAGGCTGAATTAGAGTCCGGCTCAGAAAAAGGGCACCAGTTTTGGAAGAACCAGTGCAAAAGGCACTATTCTGACCCCTTATAGGTCAACTCTTGATGTTGGGTTCAGGACAAAGAGAGAACAACATCCTATGTACACTCTGACTTTTCTCTCCTTTGAAAGCTTCGCTTGCATAAACATTGTCCATCATTGTCCTTGGACTTGTAGTTTCTTAATTATCAGGACCAATTTTTGGAGGACAAGGTAGAGGAGGATAGGAGTTTGTTCTCCCCCTAGAGGCTGACATATAAGTTGCAAAGACATCTTCAGCATTTGGTGAACTCTTTCAAGATACTGGGAACGATTGATTCTCTTCTATAATTAAATATTACATATTTAGAAATATTATTAATAATTCAACATATTTCTTTTAAAATTTTATCTAATGGATAAAACTCTTGAAGAGACGTGACATCTTGAAGAGGTTTTCTTATTGAGACATTTTCTTTATAATAATAGTATAAGCTTATGTAACTTTTATTATAGCCTGGCATTGTTCTAAACGCTTAACGTGTGTTAACTTAGTCAAACCTCACAATAACCACAAGGTGAGTATTTTTTATTATCTCCATTTTTATAGACAGAGAGATAAGTGACTTGCCCAAGGTCACATAGCTAGCAAATGGCTGAGCCAGGAAATGGACTCAAATAATCTAGCCCTAGAAGTTGCCTTAATCTTTATGTTATACATCCTCTTAAATAATATTGATTTAAACCTTAGCTACTGTGGGTGAAATGGCATTTTATGCTTACTTTAAAAACTAAGTTTAGTTGACGAATTTTAAAAAAGTGATTCTGAAAAAGTTTTGGGAAGCTCTTAAGGATTATTTGAATACATTTTTTTGGAATACATTTTTAGAGTTTTATAACCTTTCATGTAACATACCTATGACTTTATGTTAATATTGTATTCTGCCTTACCTTGAGAAGGGTAGAACTCCTATTAGCATTTTACTGTTTGACCAGAATTACCATCCTTACCATGAGACACAGCTTGTGATCCAACTTTGGTATAAATTAAAACAGGCTAAGGAATGGCCTGTTACTTAATCACTGCAACTTGATATGATTTATTTTCTAGTTTGATAGTCTTGCCTTCCAGCATCAATAAATCAATAAGGAGCATTTGAGTTTTTAACCCAAGGAAGTTGTAATTTTGTTAAGTGGTAGTGTATACGATGTTGTATGATTGAGATTTCCTTCCTATTATGTTTGAGGTAAGTGTAGTTCTTTACACATAGGTAAAGCTTGGCATATATTCCATTATATTATATATTCCATATATATTTGAAATTCCATTAAATTGGAAGTCTATGTAGTCATTTATTTCATTTTATTTTTTTTTGGTGGGAGATAGAAATTCCAAAGCCAATATGTGGGAAATTCAAATACATGATTATGTCAAGAAATTACTGTGCTTATGGCTGCTTTATTGTGTTAAAGGTAATGAGTCTGTTCAGAAGTCTGTTCTGCTGTTCAGAAATATGGTATGGTGACCAGAGGGTACCCAGAGGCTTGTCCCCATCACTTGGAGACTGGTTAGGTATTAAAGGCATAGTCAGCTCTTCTGTTGAAACATCCATATGTTAGTTTTTATTATCTATCTGTAGTTATGTTAAATTGTGATTATTTTTAAAGATTTTATTTATTTGAGAGAGAGAGAGAGATCATGAGCGAGGCAAGGGTGGGGAGGAGCAGAGGGAGGAGCAGAGGGAGGAGCAGAGGGAGAGGGACGAGAAGACTCCACACTGAATGTGGAGCCTGAGGCAGGGCTCAATCCCACAACCCTGAGATCATGACCTGAGCTGAAATCAAGAGTTGGCTGCTTTACTGACTGAGCCACCCAGGTGCCCTGCAGTTATATTAAATTATTGAAAAGACATCGGACCTTGGCTTTTTCTTTCTTTCTCTTTTCCTATTGCAATGATTGCCCTATAAGATATTTGTTCACATTCTTTTGAAGCAGATTTTTTTTTTTTTTTGATGGTCTTTATCCAAGGGCAAGTTTGTCACTGAAGTAGCTGCATGGGCTATGAGAAGTCATACTCAGAATTGTTAGCAGTTACGTTTGATAAGATGTTGAGAGTCTTGGAGTTTGGGAGAGAAGAGAAAGAGAAGGAGCAGGGTATGTTTGAGGGAAATGGAGTCAGATGGGACCATATTTATAAATGGACCGGGTAAACAGCTTAACGAATGTCTCTTTACCTGGATCATTCTACCAGAAGTTGTTCATTTGGGAATTCAGGTTTTTTGGATTTTGATGGCTTTTTGATGGTTCTGGAGAGTGTTTTAACTAATTAATAGCTCACACTTTAACACACCTAACGGTAATTGCTGGGCACAAAGCCATTTGCACCGAGACATTCCTGGGAAGGATCTAGGAAAGATTGGTCAGGGTTGTTGGTCAGAATGCTTGGCATTAAAGATGAATTTCGTCTACTTCGCTGGTTTTCTAGCCCTAACCCCAGGAAAGTCCAAGGAAATTCTTCACTGTTGTACCCTCAGCATGATACAGACGGACGGCTTCTGACAGATGGGTCAATATAGAAGTTAATGTAATGAGACGGAGGTAGTTGGGAGTGCTGGAATTAACTGTTACTCAAAACAAAAGGAAGGTCTGACGTTTTATAGATTCAGGGGACCATGAACTATTGTGTTCAGCCACCAGCTCTGGTCTTACAGGGAAGCTGCTTTCACCACTGCCCTTACCTATCTCTCTATCCCAGGCTAAATGAGAGGAGGACTGGGAGGGAGGAGGTCACGTGGAGAGGTGTGATGGTTCCTGAAGAATCTGTTCCTTTCACATTCCTCATTGGGGGGTGGGGGGAAGAGCTCATGACCTTTTCTTTTTTTTTTTTTTTTTTTTTTTTTTTTTTTTTAAGATTTTATTTATTTATTTGACAGACAGAGATCACAAGTAGATAGAGAGGCAGGCAGAGAGAGAGAGAGGGAGGGAAGCAGGCTCCCTGCTGAGCAGAGAGCCCGATGCGGGACTCGATCCCAGGACCCTGAGATCATGACCTGAGCCGAAGGCAGCGGCTTAACCCACTGAGCCACCCAGGCGCCCCGATAACTCATGACCTTTTCTGAGGCAGAGGAAGAAAGGACTGGAAAGAATATGTAATGATGGTGACATCCAGCAGTCCCCCCCTCTACCAAGTCTCTGTATGAATTGGGACTGATGCTCACCTTCTCTCTGGAAGATATTCGGTCTCTCTCTGGAAGTCCCCCTAATGCTGGGTATAGAGAAAGGGAATACTATAGAAGATGGCCAGGCATCTTGCTGGTGCCCCACCCAAAGAAGCCATTTGGGTAGAGGGACTCTTAACAAAATACCGGGGCAGGGGTAAGGTGAGGGGTAAGAGGAAGATATCAGTGTCCAAGTCAGACCTCTAACACCAGGATGATGAATATGCCAGGAAGGGGGGCAGTGCGGAGAACCAGCAGCTCCCGAGAGCCTGCATGTGGATGCCTGCCTCTCAGAGAGAACCAAAGGCCAGGTTAGTGTTAACCTAAGGACGAGAGAAAACTAACCCAGTGAGGCCTGCAGATCCCTCTGGGACTATCTGTGGACAACCTTGGCCTCTCCTATCCCTCGGAGGGAAGAGCAGAGAGGAAGAGAAAGGGAGAAGCGGGTAGAGTAGACCCACCCCCAACTCCAACCACTCTAACCGCCATTCTAGCTTGCCTTGTGGATATCGGGGTAAAGAAGAGGACTTTGAACACAAGACTGAAGTTTCAAAATGAATAGGGCTGAGTTTTTATGAACTTGAAAGAACCCTTCTAATAATTGAGAGAGACCGAACCATTACGGAGTCTGAGTGAGCTATTGGTAATAATCAGAGTCCCCAGGGGAAGAGAGGATCCAAGATGGTATAGTTGGGAAAAATAAAACTCACAGGTTTGTGCTCTAACAATTGGAGACTACTTAACTATCAATTACATTATTATAGAATTGGAGAGCCTAGAGATCATTCTCTAAATTTACCCCTTCATTTATCAGTATGGCTGTCCACCATCTCTCCTATTTATCCAGGGCACCGTTATAGAGAACTATCTGTGATACCATGATTAGGGAATGGAGGATTTTTTAAAGGTTTCGTGGTAAGGTATACAATAGCAGGCACTAATGTTATCAAGATCGTACGTTATCTTTAATTCTGATAACGTGATAAGACACAGCTACCATTATCATTTCAACCCTAGAGAGGAGGAACTGAGTCTCTGAGAGGTGTGGAAACTTGTCTTAGGTCTCACACCTATTAAGGTGGGTGGAGGGCAGAAATTTGCCTCCTCATTTTCTTTTATTCACCAAACCTGCAAATCCAATACTCCAATTTTCCAAAAAACAGTGATTTAAGAATATATTGATCTGGTTGGAATGGGGCCAGGCAGAAAACAAGTTAAGGTGGTTCAACCTTGCTTTGTTCTGCAATAAAAGCAACCATCATTTATTGAGCTAGGTGCCCATACATCATTTCATTTAAGTTGGAAGTCAGAGGGATCTAAGAAACAGTACTAGATCAAAGGTGATTGTTTTGGCATACCTCCTAGATTGGGAGTTTGGGTTTCATACTCATCCAAACCTACATTTTAGAAACCCTAAATATATTGCTGCTGTAAGAAATTACCACAAGCTTAGTGGCTTCAAACAACACAAATTTATTATCGTCTAGTTCTAGAGGTCTGAAGTCTGAAATATGCCTTACTTGGCTAAAATCAAGGCATTGTCAGGGCTGTGTTCCTTTTTGGAGGTTCTGAGGAAGATCTGTTTTTGTTTTTGTTTTTTGGCCTTTTAGTGTCTAGAATCTGCATCCTTTTTTGGGATCATCGACCCTTCCATCTTCAAAACCAGTGATGCCTGGTAGAATCTTTCTCACATCACATGCCCTTTGATTTTCTACCTTGCTCCCTTCTAATTCTCATGCCTCCTTTTTCCACATTAGAGAATCCTCTAACATTAGGCTAACCCAGATAATCCAGGATAATGTTCCTCTTTTAAATTTTTATTTTAAAGTTGGTTGATGAGCAACCTTAATTCCATCTGTAGTGTTAATTCCCCTCTGCCACGGAAACTAATATATTCACAGGTTCTGGAGAATGGGACATAAAAATCTTTGGAGGCCATGATTCCATCACATCCCAGTTTTACAGCTAAGTAATGGCTATAGCGATGGGTTTTTTCCAGTTTCATCTGAATTTTATAAGATCCTTTCAAGAAAATGATAATTTGTTAACAAATATGAATAGTCCATTGGGTTAAGATTCAGGATTTTGATAGTAGTTTTATTTTATTTTTTAGAAAGATTTTATTTATTTATTTGACACAGAGAGAGTGCAAGAGCAGAAGTGGGGAGAGGCACAGGGAAAGGGAGAAGCAGACTCCCACTGAGCAGGGAGCCAGCAGCACAGGGGCTCAATCCCAGGACCCTGGGATCGTGACCTGAACTGAAGGCAGATGCTTAATGACTGAGCCACCCAGGTACCCCATCAGGCTGATTTCTATCTAGAGTTAGAAAGAGTAAATTTAATTAGATATCTGGATTGCTATCTAGAGCTAGAAAAAGTAAGTTTAATTACTCATGTGACAAGTTTTGGCACATTTGAAAGGAGTTATGTGGATGTCCCCTTCCATACTCCCACCCCTGACGTTTATTGTTATCATGTCTTACTGTTCTAGGCACTTTACATGTATGAAATCACGTAAGTCTCACTAGGGTTATGAAGTAGGGACTATCTACCCCATTTCGTTGATGAGGAAATTGAGGCACAGGAAGGTTAAATAATTTGCCCAGATTCACACAGCAAGTAAGTGGCTTGCTCATCTTTATCTATATTTTGTTTAAAACTTTGTTCTGAGATCACAATGCTGGTTGCTATGTCACTTGCACTGTGGTCAACTATATTAGACTGTCTTACCTCCCTTTTTCTGGATGCTATATTTCTTTTTAAAAAAATATTTTATTTATTTATTTGACACACAGAGAGAGATCATAAGTAGGCACAGAGGCAGGCAGAGAGAGAGGGGGAAGGAGGCTCCCTGCCGAGCAGAGAGCCCCATGCGGGACTTGATCCTAGGACCCTGAGATCATGACCCAGGCCAAAGGCAGAGGCTTAACCCACTGAGCCACCCAGATGCCCCTGGATGCTCTATTTCTAAATGAATACAACCATCAGGGGACTTTTCCTTCTGAGGAAACAAAACAAAACAAACGCATTTCACTGATAGCAGTTCAGCAAATTATCTTTGTATTCCAGAGGCTGTGCTCCTGAATTTGAGAGGATCTGATGGGTTGACTGAACACAGACTTCATATGGGGACACCATTAAATTTAATAGGCTATGTAAAGCTGTTGTACTTTTCTTAAATGGGTAATTGGTAAAAAAAATAGTAGTTAAGAAATATTTCCTTAAGAGCTGTGTGAAACAATGGAGATAATAGAATTAAGAGAGTAGCTAAAAGTTTCTAGAATTAGGTGCTCGGTCCAGGAGGTAATGTACCATTGTCTTTCCAGGGGTAGGTCTTAGAATCAGACTACCACAATTGGAATCTTGATTCTCTGTTTATTAGCTGTGGTGACATTAGGCAAGTCACCTAATCTCTTTGACCCTCCTTGTTTTCTCCTGGAATGAGGCTCATTGTAGGAAAGTTTGTAAATATATATAAAACGTGAATGAAAACTTGACTATATATTGAAAAATATCATGTCTGACCTAGACTTGGGTTTTTTGTTCTATATTCCGTGTTTGATTGTGAATTCCTTAAAAGCAAGAACACTTTGGAACTGTTTGATTTGTGGTCCTCAGAAGGGACCACAAAAAGAGAGAGTATAATGCTTCATAAAGATGGGGACTTTTAATAAATAATGACCAATCTTAAAATAAATCCTTAAGATTAAGGAAAGGAGTGAACCATAACTTTGGCAGCTGTTTCTCAATTTATTGTGAGTAATAGTATGGTTAAGGGGCCATGCTGTTTGTTTTTTTTCCCACAGCCTTTTCAAGCAAGGCTGCTAAGAATTCACAGAGCTTTCCCCTCATCTTCTGTCTTAGGTGTTACCGTTTGTCAGGTTCTTATAGGTGAGGTCAAGTCAGGTTAGAAGAGGATATGGAACATTTTCTGTCTCTACCCTTATACTTAGATTCAAACCATATCTTCTTCTATAATTCTTGTTTTTTTGCACCATGTTTTTTGTTGTTTACTGAGATATAATTGACATGTAATATATTAGTTTCAGATGTACAACATAATGATTTCATATTTGGATATATTGTGAAATGATCACCACGGTAAGTTTGGTTAACATTCATCAGCACACATAATTAAATTTTTTTTCTTGTGATGAGAATTTTTAAGATCTCAGCAACTTTCAAATATGTAATACAGTATTATTAACTATAGTCATTATGCTGGACAGTACATCCCCAGCACTCGCTTATTTTATAACTGGGAGTTTGTAACTTTTGACCACCTTTACCCATTTAACCTACCCCTAACACCCCACCTTTGGTAACCATAACCTGTTTTCTGTATCTATGACTTGGATCTTCATAGAAGTGAGATATTTTCCTTTCTCTTTCTGACTTGTTACACTTTGCATAATGCCCTCTGGGTTTCCATCCATATTCTTAATGTCATGGTTTCCTTTTTTTTTTCATCACTGAGTGATAATATTGTAATATATATATCACATTTTTAAAAATCCATTTATCCATGGATGGGCACTTAGGCTGTTTTCCTGTCTTAGCTGCTGTAAATAATGCTGCAGTGAACACAGGAGTGCATGTATCTTTTCGCGTTAGTGTTTTCATTTCTTTCAGATAAATACCCAGAAGTGGGATTGCTGGATCCACAGCTTCCTTTATTAAGGCATCCTGGGTATTTGGAGTTTTGGCTGGAATCCTTGTGCAAACCGATGCATTCAATCTGAAATGTTGTAGTAAGAACTGAAGAGAATCCGTTGCTGCTGGATGACCTTGGGCCGAATCCCAGCACACCTACCAGCAAGCTTAATTGAGGAGGCGGTGTTCCTGACAGTTTAAAGGCTGTAAACCCTTTTGGTAGAACAAACAAGCAGTATTATTTAGGCTTATCAGCTATTACCTTGATTTTGGCAAAAGGAAATGAATTAGAGCCTATCTTGTAAACACTGGGAAATTATAGCATCCTTGGTTTATTCTCATTAGTCTCATCTTACCAACTCTGACAAGAGGGACCACATTTTAGATTTTTCTTGTGTCCTCTGTCGCTCCTACTGAACGTTAGGCACAGTCTTGATGTATTTCTGTCCCAGACTGAATCAAGATCATTTATTCTCTCCCATATTTCTGAAAGAATTCTTTACCTGAGTTAACATAGTTTACTGTTGCTAAGTTCACCGTACTTAATAGAAGCTTAACTCTTTCGGAGTCAGCTTGGGTGGGTGGGGAAGGGGACAGAGACTTGAGAATTTGATGTGCGATCCTGGAATCTCAGCTTTGCTACTTTTTGTGTGTTCATGTTTGTTTCTGTGTGTTCATGAGCAAGCTTTAAAACTTTTTCTAAGCCTCAGTTTCTTCTTTGGTAAAATGGCAGTTATGATGCCTGTCATTCCAGTTTGCTATATATCCTGGCGGTGAGGAATACAACATCTATAGAGATATATTCAAGATGTATTTTAGGCTAACAAAGAGAGGACTTGACAAGACATTTAACTAGATGATAGTAATGAAAAGTCTATAATTCTCTAAAAATTTTTACAGCACATTTTATATGCTTTCCCAGCAGCTGTGGTCAGTATTTCTTTCTCAATGGCTTTCCATCAAACCTCATAACAGCAGCATGCTAGTGTTCTAAGAAGCAATCCTATGGGCTGCCACCATCTCTTAATCAAACCATGCATGACATCCATTCAGTCAAGTCATCCTTCTGTTTTCATGAGATGCTCTGCCCACAATCGTTTAAATGAATGCTTGGAGACATGGGCCATGTCTGGCATCGGAACCCTGCCACCTACACCTCATTCTCTGAGTTACAACTAAAATGAAAACAAAATTAATTCTTTTGGTAATTATATACAAAGGGATTTCTTGGTTGTGACAGATTTTGTCTCTTTCATTCAAGTATTGAAAACCAATTTGATATATAATACTACACACGAGGGTGGGGAGGGATTGGCGCTAGTGTCCCATTATTCAATGTTTTATGTTATTGTATCTTTAAATGTATACTTAATATCTCTTCTGTGGTGCCAAGGCCACCGAAATTTGACTCTACTAACAGCCCCTTTGGCAATACTCATCAATTTCTTTCATGCTATAATAATTTGGCAAAGTGACTTTTAATGATTGATTCATTCAACTGTCTGTTCATTGATACTTCTGCTGTTTGTAATAGAAACGTGAAGGTGTTAGAGACATGCTTTATACCCAGTTTATTAAAGCAAGAATCTCAAAAAGAAAAGAAGTGTTTTAAAAACGGTGTAGAACTGAGCTCCAAGCAAGGTGCTTAAAAATTGCTTATTGAATTTTGAATTCAAAAATTATCTATTGAATAGATACATCTAGCCCCATGTATCTGTTTGCTGGGTATTTCCACATCCCCGGATTTGCCCTTTTCTATGTTTCCCATCTTCCCAGTTGCCCTCGTGGCAATCTGGACACGATCGTTTCCTTCTTCTCTCTCCTCTAACATCCAGTTTGTTATCATGTTCTCTTGGTTCTACCTCCTGAATAGTTCTCACTGCTCCTCTCATTTCAGCTACTTCCGTACTTGGCTTCTGTCACCACAACATCTTTGTATCTAGCTTTTCTTCCAAACCACCTTCTTTTCCCTACTCCATTCAGCGTAGCAATAGTAGTAGAGTCTCATTTCTAAAAGGCAAGTCTAGTCATATCAAAATCCTGCTGAAAAATTTTGATGACTTCCCACTGCCCTTGGAATGAAGTACAAATTTCTTTACATGGTTCAGCAGGCCAGGTACAGTGTGGATCCTGTTAATCTTCCCAACTCCATCTCCTACCATGTCCTACCTGTCACCTTCTATTCTATGAGATGATCTTATAGCAGAGACCACAGTGCCCTGCCCAGAGCTGCTCAATATACATTAGCTATTCTTGTTATTCTTGATGTGTCTTCTCCGAAAGTGGCACAACTGGGAAAAAATGTTTTTAGGAGCATTAAACAAGGGAGGTTGGAAGGGAGAGGAGCTCAGAATTGAAAAGAGAATATAATAATATTGTCTAGGTGCCGGCCACTAAATGGATAATGGATACCATGATAGCAATTAAGAAATTATTAAATCCATTAAACTTTTGGAAAACATTTTGGGGGTTGGTTTTGAAAAATAATTCAGTATAGCGTATAAAAAAGACTGTTGGATCTTGAAATTTATTGTTTCCTGAGATTATGATCTAGTTTAGCCAAGTTGCCAGGTAGTCACTCTTCAAGATTTACATTGTTTCCCAATGTCCTCAAATGGTTATGGTACCGTTGTCAAGTGTTTAGTTGGCTACAGAATTTCCTTAAATTGTGATTTTTAGTCAATGGAATATGATGACTCACAGGGAATGTAATGTTTTCTGTCTTAGTTTACTGATCTTTATCTTTATGTGGTCAAAAGTCTATGTTTCTGTTATTCTCACAAATTACCAAATGTGTTTGTGTAGAAGGGAGGAAATAAAGTGTAATTTGGTTAACATTTTTGTCTAGCATGACAAATATTATTAACTTGAGGCTGAATCATTTAGGTCATGATTTAAAGATAGAGATGAGTTTTTCACTACTGTTTTTTTGTAGTACTATATACTTTGGGTTGAAAGATCCATTTTCATTAGTTTAAATAGATCTTTTGAAAACATCAGTATTTCAGGGATGCTTTATTTAATGAAACTTTTTGCAAGAGATTGATTGGTTTATCTGATGACTGTTGTCAAGTATCTTTGGAATAATATACATGCTGCTTAAATGATTTTCTTTTACTATTAACATGTTTCAATGATCAAAATTACCTTTGAATCCAAAACTTAAGAAATTGACAGTAAAACAAAACATTTTATTTAATAATTTTGAATTTTTAAATTAGATTCAAAGTTTTACTTTTTTGCTAATTCAATATGTTTGATTAAGTGGAATTGTATATCTAGCATGGGATTTAAAAAAAATTCTTACGATTGTTGTTTAAACATTCTTATGAATGTTGATTATCATTCAACAGTCGAGTATGGATTTTTTTTTTTAAGTATGGATTTTTGTAAAACATTTAGTAATGGTGATTTGGAAGTTTAGAATAAATCTTTTAAAACTCATAGCTTTGTGATGTCAGGGGAGACTTTGTAAAAATATCTACATAGTGATGTGAAATGCGCTTGTATGGACAGATTGCTATGATCAATTTTATAATTATGTATGTAAATCCATAATTGAATATTCCAGTCATTGCTATTTGGGTAAAAGCTGTTATGCCCTCTTAAGAAGCATATTGAGAATAGATGGAAACAGAGTATCTTTAACTGTCCTAAAACAATTCTATAAATGGTTACCACTTTCAAAAGTTAGGAATCCTATTGAATTCATTTCAGTTCTCTACATAGTTGCCAGCTGACTGTATAACTACATGCCATATAACACAAAGCATGATTTATGGTACTATTGTTACAGAGTGCTTACTAAATAGAAAAATAAAAAATAGAAAGTATAGTATTAGTAGGAATACTGTAGGTAGGGCTGTCAGACAAAATTTGGGACACCCAGTTAGATTTGTGTATCAGATAAACAACACATAATTGTTCAACGTAAGTGTGTCCTATGCAAAAATTATTCATTTTTTTCCTGAAATTCAAATTTAGTTAGGTGTTCTGCATTTTTCTTTGTTAAGACTGGCAAATCTAGCTGTAGGTGGTTGGGTAAAATATAGGTAATAATAAAGGAACAGCTTTTCTAATGGAACAGAAATTTTCCTTAAAGTTCCTCCAAAATCAGATGAAGGATATTTTGGTCACCCAGCTGATAAGTCAGTTTGAAGCTTGGATTTGAACCTAAGGACTTAGCTTCAAGAGCCATGCTCTAGCACTGCCTTTCATATATTAGTATTTATATTAGTGAAATTAAAGTTAATTCTGATATTCCACTTTATTTCATCTTGTATTATTTCAAAGTTTAGCATCATTAAGGTCTTTATTTTATATTGAGAAATTAATTCAGTTAATAAATTGAATTATTTTCTAAAGCTAAGTCTTTTTGACATAATAATTTTCAAGAAACATGTAGATTATTGCTATTCTGTTCTAAGTGGTGTTCATTAATTTAATCATATGTTTTTGTTTGCTGGATGATTAATAGTACTTTGCTTTTAATTTTTATGTTAAGACTGAATTACTGTTTTTGCACCAAGGAACTGGGAAGCAGCCATGATTTGGAGCTCTGTACTGTTTTGCTTGCTTCTTTAGCTTGGCTGGCCTCTGTCTCCTCTGCTGTAGCCATCAATCATCCAGTTCTCTTTCCATGCTATAGGGCATATTTTTTGTTTTTCCCATGAGTGGCAGTGGTTTCCTTTTATGACTTAGTGCTCATTAATAATTAGGCAGGCACCACATATGAGATCTGAAAATAATTCATGATCTGCATTCATTCATTTATAAATGTAAATGCATAAAACTTAACAGTCATAAAAGACTTGAAACTTGAAATTCTTAAATACAAAGATGAAAACATTGCAAGCCGTGTTTGTTAAAAGTAAGCTCTTGAAGGGCGCCTGTCTGGCACAGTCAGTTAAGTGACCGATTGTTGATTTTGGCTCAGGTCATGATCTCAGGGTCCTGAGATTGAGCCCCAGGTGGGGCTCCCTGCTCACTGTGGATCTCCTTAAGACTCTCTCCCCCTCTGCCCTTCCCCACTGCATGCTTGCTCTCTAAAATAAATAAATAAATCTTTAAAAAATAAGCTCTTGAAAATGAAATGACTTAGACTTGATTTTTATTTTTTAACATCTTTTTTTTTTCCCCTGCTGCAGGGGAACTTTTCCTCCTAAGGAAATAGTAATGCTAATTTAGAATATTTAAGCATGGAGAGGAGACACTCTGATTAAATAATAGAAAAATAGACTAGGAACTATTTAGAAAGATTATAAGGGGCTTACTTACTAGTTAACTAATTTAATTAAGCATGCTGATATTAGACTATAGCAATAAATGGACTAATGTTTTTTTGAGTTTTTCTTCCTAGTCTACATTTTATATTTTAAAAACAAACCCTGTGAAAGAACCTAATGAGATTCTAATGAGTGGTATAAAATGCCTCAGTTGCAGTGATAACAATATTTGCATTTAAAAATGTTTATCAGTATTTTGATTTGCAGCCTCAAATTATTTTTAAGCATCCCATTATGACAATCATATAACTGAAACATCTGTGATTTTTAAAGTCTTCTGGACTATGTATTAAAATTATAGAATTTTTAGGATATCAACAAAATGGGTATGATGTTGAAGGCTTTATTTTTTATGGAGGTAAAATATGCGTAACATAAATTCACCATTTTAACCATTTTGAAATGCACAGCTCAGTGGCATTAAATACATTCACATCATTGTGCAACCATCACCACTGTTCCTCTTCTGAACTTTTGCATCATCCCAGCTGGAAATTCTTTTCCCGTTGAACAGTAACTCCCCATTCCCTTCTCCTCCAGTCCCTGACCACCACCTTGTACTTCCTGTCTCTGTGATTTCGTGAAGATCATTCTTAATAGTGTTAAAAATTGATACCCACTATTAATAGGAGCTGTATGAGAAGATGGGAAAAATTTGGGACTGGAGTCAAACGCTTTCTGCCATTTTTTATTTGTCATTTGGGTCAAATTATCTGACTTCTTTGAGCATCAGCTTCCTCACCTCTAAAGTAGAGCTAGTGGGGTGCATGGGTGGCTCAGTTGGTTGAGTGTCCAACTCCTGATTACAGCTCAGGTCATGATCTCAATGTCGTGGGATTGAGCCCGTGTGGGGCTCTGTGCAGAGTTTCCTTGTCACTCTCCCTGTCCTCCTCCTCCTGCTCATGCTTTCTCTCTCTCAAATTATAAAAAAAAAAAAAAAAAAAGAACTAGTTATTTATTGTGCTGTTGACAGGGGGCAAAGGTGAGATAATGTGTGTAAAGCATTTGGCACATAATAGGCTTTTAATAAATAATATAATATATATAGAATGCTCTCAAAATATTAAGCTCATTTCATTTATTAGCTCTCTGTAAGAGCTAGTAAAAAAATAGTATAATGTTAGGGTATTATGAATGCAAATGTACTTATTT
Source organism: Meles meles (assembly GCF_922984935.1). Taxonomy (NCBI): domain Eukaryota; kingdom Metazoa; phylum Chordata; class Mammalia; order Carnivora; family Mustelidae; genus Meles; species Meles meles. Next base: position 10,018,532 of record NC_060074.1, read on the forward strand.
TCATCTGGTTTTTCTATGTTACAAATGACATTTTTTTTTTTACCTTGGAAAATAGAAATCTCAAATTACTGCATTTCACAAACTGAAGTCTTAAATAGTGTTTTGATGTATCTATAGATATAAATTTTTTATCTACTACTGGTAGAGAGGTAAATAGTGATTTAACTTAGGAATTTTTCATCAGTGGTTTTTTTTTTTTTGTTCTTTTTAAATCATTCTCTATTTTTCCTATTCAAGTTAACCTATTTGAAAAAGTCCATGTTCTTTTGTCCTGTTTACATTTGTTATTTCTGCCCTAGAGCAAGTAGAGGAAATAAAAAGTGGTTTAACTTAAGTTTGCCAAAATTTTGTTAGCTCTGGTAAAGATTTATAAAACAGTTCTTCTGTATTATTATGGGAACCAAAAATATGTTAAACTGCCCAAATAATCAAATTGTACACACTAGGCAAATTCCTATATTATAAAGTTACATATTTAACTATTATTGATTTGACTGTCAACAAGTATTTACTTAGCACCTTTTTTTTAAAAATAGCCTTATTTATTTACTTTAGAGAGGGTGGGAGGGGCAGAGGGAGAGGGAGTGAGGGAATTTTCAGCAGACTCCTTCCTAAGGGAGGAGCCCTACTTGGGACTCAACCTTACAACCCTGAGACCATGACCCCAGCCAGAATCAAGAGTCAGATGCCCACCAACTGAGCTACCCAGGTGTCCCTACTTAGCACCTATTTATGGTACTATTTTAGGGAGTGGTTTCTCTGAAGGATTTAAAAAGGCTTAAATTATGGTCTCTTCCCCCAAAGAGTTTATAATCTCCTTGGAAGAGGAGGCCACCCATGCATTAAAGTTTAAGATTGTAGTTCAATAAGTTTGGAAGCATGGGTTTTGAGAGAAAGATGCCAATTTAGGTTGTACCCATGTTGTATCTGAATTGAAGATATGATATCCTAATTTAAATGAGGCCCTGAGCCTTATAACAGAAGATGGGAAAGTAGCTACATAAAGAGTTTATTATACACATTGAAGTGAGAGAGTGAGGTTCGTGGCTTACAGAGTGGAAGAACGAATCTCATGGACAAAAGAGAGTGAATAAAGCCTTAGAGTTTTATTAAGTGAAGATACAGATAAAGCTCTCAGGCATGAGGGGGTCCTGACAGGGTTGCCGCTAAGGACCTTTAGGTCTTTTATTGAAGGCTAACCAGGAAACTTAAACATCTCTATCGATAGCACCATTGAGTAAGGAAGTAGTGGTAACACCTTCAATGGCTTATTTCCTTTTCATGGTCTGGTAATTCTTTGTTGATCACAAGTAGCTGTTATAACAAAATTCCACCTCTGACACCTAGTACAGGATGGTCTGGTTTATTCCCTTATCTCTGGTTTCCTTTCACCTCCACATTTTTGGGATTTTTGTGAGCCTGATCCCGTAGCCATTTACCAATCTCTCCCTGCCTATCTCTCCCTACTTCTCTCTCCCTACCTAGTCCCACTGGTCCCTTACTCAACATTAATGAAACAAATACAATGTTGTTAGAATTTGTAAGTTTCACTCCCTAAATAATAAGTATATTTTAAGTGTTCAACAAATTGATTGAGTTTAATAATTTTTAGCTGCTACCTCACTCTATGGTCTCCACTTGCTTAGCCATTTTCTGAAAATCACTGGCTTCTTAAAGGTGGAAGAATCCGTGTTTGAAGGCCATCAGGAGTATATTAAGGTGGCACCTCAAGCTCAGCCCACTTCTAGCCACATATCTTCATCACTTCCTCTGGACGGATGGATGCCAAAATTCCAATTTGGGGAATATAAGTGTGGAAGATGGAGAGACAGCATTGAGTTGGATGGATGGGAAGGCTTTTGATAGTGTCCAGGGGATGAACCATTGAATCAACTGAGTGAGTGGAGAATTTCAATACACTAAGTTAGAGGGTAACATTGTCAGCTAAAATTAGATTGCTGGAAAATTTGGGGGAGTTTATAACAAAAGCTTATATCATTTGGTCCATATTGAAAATGGAAGAAAACAGGCATCATGTTTATTATTAAAAAAAAGGGGGCACCTGGGTGGCTCAGTTGGTTAAGCGACTGCCTTCGGCTCAGGTCATGATCCCGCAATCCCGGGATGGAGTCCCACATCAGGCTCCCTGCTCGGCAGGGAGTCTGCTTCTCCCTCTGACCTCTCTCCTCTCATGCTCTCTCTCTCCCAAATAAATAAATAAAATCTTTAAAAAAAAAATTAAGTAGTCTTTGTATCCGATGTGGGACTTGAACTCATGATCTTGAGATTGAAAAGTTGCATGCTTTACAGACTGAGCCAGCCAGGCATCCTCATCCTAACTAGAATATGATACAATTATATTTAGCATCACCAGGGAAGGGAAATAGTGGCAATATTTCTGTTTGAAATTGAGGGCTTCTTTATGCACTTAGATTTTTCAAAGGTTGTTCTAATCTGTGACGTTTTCAAAGAACAAAATGTAAATTGAATACAGCCATGGAATTTGCAATTCTTGTATTCTTAAATTTGAATGTGATGCATAAGATTTCTTTCCTCTGTGGGTTAAACTGGTAGGTTGAGTTAAAGATGATAATACCTAATATGGAAACTGGTCTTGGAGGAGGAAGCTTATTTCTGAGGAAGCCCTGAATTTGTTTGAGTTCTATTGCTACTTGCAGTGCTGGCCAATTGTCTTACAGGATTTTAGTTTCTTGTTGACTATCTCAAGAGGCAGTTTGATAAACTGCTTTTTGCTTTCCTTACTTAGATATGAGGGCCCATGTGATTCCAAAAAGCTTCTAGCTTCTCCAAAGAAAAGCACTTAAGCAACTAATGAATCATAAGAGTTCTAATGTTTTTCATTGTTAATATTTAAATTTTACTTCCTAGAGGCAGAAGAATCTAGGTAGTACTTATTTCCTCAGTTTCAACCTTGGGCAAAGATAAAGTTGAAATTTTCAGGAATTAAATGACTTTCTAACTTGAGAAGTATTGGATCATAAAGAACAGGAGCAAGCTCTCAGTTTCTTTCAGAAAAAAACCTTCATGAATTAAAAAACTCTTGAAAAGTCTGTTGTTTATGCTAAGTACTTCTATACCAGTAGGACCTAAGTCTGGGGACACTGTTCATAGAAATATAAACATGTACATTACAGAATGATTGAAATTTGACTTTAATGGGTGAGCAGCAGTCAAGCTTCTAAGTACCCTTCCTGTTTTATAGGGGAGGATGGAGTTGGCAGTATAGGAACTGTCTTAGTTCTGCATGGATATGGCAGTAACATGATCCAGAGTGGGTCTTCCTGACCCACAGTAGAACCAATGGTTCAGTTGTAATCGACACATGAAAATTTTTTCCCTGATTCATCTAAAGAGGCGACTTTAAGAATTGTCTTAGGAACCTACTTTATCTTAGAAATATGACAATTAATAAAAATGGTAAAAAGGAACAGCCCACTGTTTTAGTTCATATACATTTCAGTAGAAAACTATTCAGTGTTAAAAGTATTGCCTTATGGGGCGCCTGGGTGGCTCAGTGGGTTAAAGCCTCTGCCTTCAGCTCAGGTCATGATCCCAGGGTCCTGGGATCGAGCCCCGCATCGGGCTCTCTGCTTGGCTGGGAGCCTGCTTCCTCCTCTCTCTCTCTCTGCCTGCCTCTCTGCCTACTTGTAATCTCTATCTGTCAAATAAATAAATCTTAAAAAAAAAAAAAAAGTATTGCTTTATACATCCACTCTATTCAGTCTGAATCCCTAATGCTGTTGTCGACTTTTATAAAAGTTATGTTGAATACCACAGTATTTCTTCTTATGTCTATTTTTAAAGACCATCATTTTCAACACTGCCCTAAATACTTAAAAATAAAAACATTTCACTAACACAGACTTATTATCTACCTATCAATAGTATACAGAGTAGTTTTATAAAAAACTTTGAAAACAACCATAAAAAATAGTCCAGACTCAGAGTTCATGTCAAACAAACTTAACACGCTAAATAATAATTCTACCAAGCTACCTTAATATCATATGGAAGAATATAGTTCATTAGGGAGTAAAGTATTGTTTAAAAAAACGTTTTATATTTCATATTTTTAGGGAGTCTTTTAAGCCAGTTAGACTATTCAGAGAAATTACCCATCTATTATTTTAAAAAATTGCCTTAGTATATCCCAAAGCTGCATTTTCTTTCCTTTTTTTTTTTTTTTTGGTGGTTTTAACTTCTGTACACTATAGTTAGAAATACCTGTTAGAGATGAATTCTAGGAAAATCATGTAAACAGAACACAAGCTAAATTTGTTTCTCTTCTCTACAAGAATTGTTTAAGGCCTGGCAGCTGAAGACTGTTCTCTTGTCTACAAAGTATTATAGTTAAAAATTCAAGGTTATCTCTAAATACAAAAGACTCTAGATTTCTAAGGAAAGATTTTTTTTTTTCTTTGAGAGGAAGAGAAGGGGTGAAGGGGAAGAGAGGGAATCTTAGGCAGGTTCCACGCCCAGTGTGTAGCCCAACACAGAGCCTGATCTCACAACCCTGAGATCATGACCTGAGCGGAAATCAAGAATCTGGCACTTAACTGACAGAGACACCCAGGTGCCCCAGGAAAGAACATATCTTAAGAAGAATAAATGAAGTAGGTGGCTGGAGGGGAAGGGAAAGTTCCCTATTTCACCCTGAAACTTGGCAGCATTTCAAAAACAGAGATCGAAAATTTGGGATGAATTAAAGATAGTTTGGTTCACCTTCTTTGGAAGAGTCTCTGCATCCAATTTACTTTCCCCATATCAGATCGGTACGGTACTTCATCTTCAAAGATTTTTAAAAACCTCATTGGTTGATTAAAATGCAAACAGCAACCTTTTGGTGAGAAAATAATTTCAATTTTGTCAGCTTTGGAGAACTTTGGAGATACACCACTGGTGAAATAAAATATGTTTTCAAACCTGTATTTTTATATGGACTTGTTCATTAACTTCTCTTTGCCAACTGAAGCCCATTCTTTCAAGCTACTTTGCTTTGTGTATTATGGGAAGACTGAGGGTGGGTAAGGAAGAGGTTGGTGCAGCTCAAGCTGCTCAATTTTATTTCAAACAAGTCCTGAGGAAAGGGAGAGTCCCACTCTCAGCCCCATTTTCTATAGAAATGGGATGAAGAAACTCTCCTAAAATGTATGCAAAGGAGGGAAGGATAGGATAGAGGGCCATTTATATCTATCTGGACCCTGAGACCATCTATAGATAGGTAGGTTGGTAGCTAGCTAGCTATATGTATAGATCTGTAGATCCGTATGGATAGATACAGAGACAGATATATGTGTATAGATGTAGATAGATATACATATAGATACATGACTGTTCAGCTCAAGGCAGATAGATGAGTGTTTAGGGGCTGCATATATAGACAATAAAGGATTGAAAAGCTAGTCAATTTTTTGGATTTGTTTTCAGATTTGAATCATTTAATGTTTGTAGACATTTCTTAAGAAAAAAAATCAAGGGCGCCTGAGTGGCTCAGTGGGTTAAGCCTCTGCCTTCAACTCAGGTCATGATCTCAGGTTCCTGGAATTGAGCCCCGCATGGGGCTCTCTGCTCAGTAGGAGTCTGCTCCTCCCCCCCCACCCCACCCCCCCCGCCGCCCCGCCTGCCTCTCTGCCTACTTGTGACCGCTCCCTGTCAAATAAATAAAATCTTAAAAAAAGAGAAAAAAATCAAGATGTAGGGGGAAAAAATGACATAGGAGCTCTAAATTCCTGCCTTTGGGTATATCATGTAGTCAGGAGAATGACGAATATGAATAAGATGGCATCCCCTAGACCTCAGGAAGCTGACAAATCCAGTAAAGAACACAGGATATTTGCGATGGAATATAAGATATTTTGTGATGCATGAGTGCCCCACAATTCACAACGTAATTGTTTCCTAATTTAATTTGACATTGGTAAGAAAGATGTAGTGCATATATTTAGGGTAAAAAAAAGTTGTACAAAGGTAGTGGTTTGATGATAAATGTTGTCAAGGCAGACCCATATGTAGATGATAGGCCTCAAAGATGTTTTATGAGTTTAATATATTGATGATGAAAAATAGGTCTGTTCTTTGAAGAAGGATCTGGGGAATTGTTCAGTTGTGCTGCTGGTATGAGACTTATGGCTTCTTTTCCACATTTTATAACTATGAAGTAGAGGGCTGGGTCATTGAGCAAATGTGTGTTCTTTGGTTTGCATGAATGGTATGTACTTTGAATTCTCAAAATAGAACTCCAGTTTATTTTCTCAGTAGTCTCAGTGAGAAAAGCTATATTTCTTAAATATGGTCAGAAAGCACTTGGGGAGGAATGTTTACTGTAGGAACCTGTGATTGTTTGCAGGCACCAGCATAAATATGTTTCCATTCCTGAGCCCAAGGGAATAATCTCATTACTAAACCTGTGCAACATTCAAGTCAGTTTATTTATAAATGCTTGTTTTAAGATTATAAAAACAAGTAGTGAACATGAAAAAAGTTAGACAATATATAGAGTATATAAGGAACAGGAAGCCCCAGGTTCCCAACACCCCACAGGTAACCATTTTACCAGTTTCTAGTGGTCTTTCACACCACGGATATTTTATTTTCATAGTGACAATGGTTTTTCTTTTACCTCTGGACAGCATAAAGTTAATTATATTAACTTTAATTAAAGTTAATTATATTGCACCCAGCAGTGCAGTCAGTAAATGATCTTTAACTTTTCTTTCTAAGGCAACTTTGAAACATGAGTTTTGAGGAGCGGGGTTAAACCCTCTGACCAAAGAAACAGATGCTTGAATTTCTGTGAAGACACATTTCCCCTGATACCAACATTTGGAAGAACTAGATTTCATAGTCATTTTTCTCCTCCTGCTAAAACATGGGTGTTGAATGGTTTGGTTCTAATTCTATTTTTTCATTTCATTTTTCATTTTAAAATAAACATGTTAGACCACGAGAACACGAGAACACTTCTCCCCACTCATTGTACTTGTGCTGAAAAGATAGGCGACGTTTAAGACAGTAGAAAAGTTGGCAGTGTCTGTCTTAGAATAAGCTTTCACAGGCAGCTTCAAACACCTTTGTGGTTAGGGTTGTATTTTGACAGTTGCTAGGTAGCTTGAATCAGAGAGTGCAGCTGTGCGACCTAAGATGATTTTTCTTATCCCAGTATCTAAAGAGAGCTAAATGAACTGAAACTGTAATTGAACTTCTCGAGGGTTGAAGTTGACCAAACTACTTGGAACTCACGTGGTAGAATGAAATGGACGAGTTCCACTAAAGCACATTCAAATTAGAGTAGACGAGGGGATTTAAGTCGGATCAATGTAGGTAGGCTTAGTGTAAACAGGTGAATTTCTGAAATTTCTGAACTGTTTCACTGAAAGGAAAACAGCGAGTTTGGGAGAGTATGGACCTCTTAGCCCAGGTGAGGGTTTGACATTCATTAACCAGGAAATTCTACATAACATGCTGCTTTTGATGAAGAGTCATGGAGAAATACTAAGATTTCTGAAAAGGAAGAGTAGGAGAAACTGTAGAAATTCAGCTTACCTGGTAAGACGTGAACAATTTAGGTTTTGAAACTTAGAAATGGGGTCTTGTGAAGGAGATAAGAGGGAAGCTTGTTGAAGCCTTCCTATTCTGAATGTTTTTCTTGTTTTGAGAAGGACGACACTGAGAGATGTTTGATGTAAAGGGGGACAATCATTTGTTACAAACTGTAAAAAACTGCCATTGGAGAACAATGTTCACAAAAGAAACAGAGAAGGAAAATAAACAAAAACTTTGTGGAAAGGTATGTCACTCAGGGAGATCCTTGGAAAGGGGCAGATTGAGAAGACAAACCAGAGCAAATGGCTATGGAAACAGACAAGGTCAAGACTTGTCAGGGCAAGCAGGACAGTCAAACCAGCTACCAGGTGTGTTGCTGCATGGAAATTGGTTTGGGCCTGATTCTTGTGATGGTGTTTGGAAAGCCTGGAGAAATAGAAGGCCATAGGGATGGGAGAAATGCTGCCTGCCCTCAACACAGAACATCAAGAGAAGAGACAGTCCTTTTTTTACCTAGAGGGAATGGTCCCATCAGCCAACCTGCGCACTTGCAAATCTGTATGTCTTGTGTGCTCTGATTACTTCACAAAGTATCTTTTGCCGTAGGTGCTTGACTGAATTGATGCTGAAGATTTGGTATTGAGGGAATTGAAGGGTAGGCCAGGCTCTGTTCCCAAGGCCACAGCCCACAGAGTATAAGCCTCCTCCCTGCTGCCTTTAATCCCTGATGATCGTAGCAGTCAAGAGAGTAGCAAATGTGGGAAACAGTAGATTTGCAATAATACTATTGACATTCTGCCGTAAGTGTGGTTTAAAAATTATAGCACAACAATAATAGAAAATAAAATAGTTTTTCTTTTTTTTTGGGTTGGGGAGGGAGGGTCTTTCTAAACTTTGCCCTGAATTTTAAAAAAATTCTTTAATTTTTTTATTAACATATAATGTATTACTAGCTCCAGGGGTAAAGGTCTGTGAATCGCCAGGTTTACACTTCACAGCACTCACCATAGCACATACCCTCCCCAATGTCCATAACCCAATCACCCTCTCCCTACCCCCCTCCCCCTGGCAACCCTCAGTTTGTTTTGTGAGATTAAGAGTCTCTTATGGTTTGTCTCCCTTCCGATCCCATCTTGTTTCATTTATTCCTTTCCTACCCCCCAAAACACCCTTCGTTGCCTCTCAGCTTCCTCATTTCAGGGAGATCATATGATAATTGTCTTTCTCTGATTGACTTATTCCACTCAGCATAATACCCTCTAGTTCCATCCACGTCATCGCAAATGGCAAGATTTCATTTCTTTTGATTTTGCCTGGACTTTTAAAGGAAGATTTACTCATCTTGATCAAACTAATTATGGGATGTCCAGTTGATACAGAGTAAAGGAAATTTAAAAATGTATCCGTCTTCCCCCTCCCCCCCTTAAATACAAGAGTAATTAATGCTTAATGCAAGAGATTTAGAAAAACATAATGGTAGATGAGTGGCATTTTAAAGTAAAATACTCTTTTCTTAAAATATCCCATGGTGGGGTGGGTGGAGTGAAGGGAAGAAACTTCACATTGAGGGGTTCAGGAGGGTTCAAAGAATAACAAAGGAGTTTGGACACATCTCCTTTTAGTATGTGTGGAACTGGCCTTAAGTCAATACCACCAAATGTAGAACTATGTACTGAAGAAAGATCTCTCTGGGGAGGTCATTAACAGGAGAGTAGACTATCATTTGAGAGGCTGGTTCAAGTTTGCTCACTGCTCTTAAAGTGCCACTGACTGTTGAAGTGCCACTGAATCTGACATTACGGTCTCATCCAAATTTCATTGCTTCCATTAAACACAAATGTGCATGTACATATTGGCTGCCAGGAAACCTGGCCCACTTACCAGGTACTGGCATTCCTTGGGCAGGTAATTGAAACTTTCCGAGGTTTAGCAGCATGACAATATAGAACCAGATTTGCTCCAAGGTCCCATTCAGCTCTAACCCTTTTATTTTAAGGCAACGGTCTCATTCTGTCTCTGTTTAACGCCCATTCTTTCCACTTGCCTTTAACATAATAACACTATTCTCAGTTCAGATGGTGAACTAAGTGCTTTTCCAAACATATGAGTTTAAGGAGTGTAGGAATGGTTTGAGAAAGTATAAATCTGGCCTGGAATCCAGAACAGATGTTTGTCAGATTGTCTTAATACACACGTGTGTGTTGGGTGAGGTAGAGGATACGTACGAAGAGGGACTGATGGACCAGCTTACGAGTTTTAGTAATATTTGGAAGGAGGAAGATTAGGATTGTACAGTACTTGGTGAGAATATGGGTTTCGTAAAGAGAATAAACTGGCCATGCACATTTCAGGAGAGTTACTTCATTGCTTATAATTTTCTCTCCCATCTGATCCCGAAGAAGATAAGTCATACTCTACAACAGCTTTACTCAGCCACTCAAGATCTTCATCTTCTCTTCTATGGGAGTGTAACCTTTGTTATGTGGAGATAAGGTTTCTGGAAACTTCAGAGTTTGGGATCCGTTCTTTACATAGAAATAAAGCAAAAAATTCAGTACAGATGTTTTTGGTAATGAAGTGGCGTATGCATATCAAGCGACAACCAGCCTTCAATCTGGAGACTTCTTCCTCCTGCACACGGATGGAAGTATTGTTTCACAAGTTGCAAAGGAAAACACTGCTATGCCTGGCTGCAGGGGTCTTTATTTGAAGACGCAGATGAAACAATAGGTGTTTATGAGAAGATGTGGTGCCTGAACCACCATGTTTAATGTCATTGCTCTGGAAATGTTGTCTATGATCCAAGTAAGAACAAAAAAGACTTTTCCAATGATATCTAAAACGTGGGTACAACTGAGAGGAGGGAGAAGAGTCAAGAATGGGTGAAAGTGATGAAAAGCAGCGGAGGCAGTGGGGGAAGAAAGACAGTGGCTCCAGGGGGAGCAGTTTCTTTCACCCCTCACCCTCACCTGGTGCAGAAAAAGGCCTGTTGGGGAGGCAGGAAGGTAGGAGGTTATAGCTTTGGATGAAGTTCAAGGGATCTTTAGATCTACACAAGGTGAAAAAGGAGAACTGGCACTTGGCTCCTTTTACCTGACTCCCTTTCCCCAACCCCAAGGTCTGACGATTATATATTAAGAGAGTTTTGGCACTAGTGTGAGGCCATGTGAAAAATCACTCATGGGTTGGCATTTGGATTTGCCATTAGTAGTGAGAGGTGAATGTAGAACAACTTCCAAATGACACTTCTCTCGTGTGTAAATAAAGGATAGTTGGCATTTGATTTTGCTGGGTATTTCGAATCTGCAGCAAATGCAGTGAGTGAATTCAGTGATGGCTTTGGCCGTGTTTCTGATGTACTGGGTGGTGATAGCGGGAGATAGGAGAGACATAATGGCATGCAGAAAGATGGCAACAATGTCATTCAAGGCAGGATGCCTCTTTAGTCCTGGCAGCCCCTGCTGCACAGCTGTAGTGTGGCAAGGTAGGGGAGGGAGCAGGGAGGATGAGGGAGATGGAGTTGCCGAGGGCAAGAGCCCATCCAGCTTGCAAAACTGACGCATTGGCTGGAGACTACCGGTCCTGCCTCGAGGTTGTCATGGGATTCCCTCTGATTTTACCACCTTTGTAACTGTCATTTGTTTACTAGGCCTTTGAATAAATCTTCATACACATAGGGATTAAAAGATGGGTGGCCCTTAATAAGCTCACTCATCTGCATTGATGGTAGATTAAAACAGGAGATGCAAGTCTGTAACGATCCTTTTAAATCCGATCCTTTTAAATCCGTTCGCTTTCAGGATTCATGGGTTGCATTGCTTCTTTTCACTTAAAAATTTCATCTTTGCCTTGATTGATTTCAATATTCAGATACATACAAGGATGTTGATAAGTGCAAGTCACTGATAATTATATTAGGATTCTAAAGTAGTGGGATTGTTGGTAGCTTTGGCCCGAACTCTTTGACCCTCATTTATTTTGGCCTTGAGGATGAAACTAGTTAGTCTCTCTAGGAAACAGAACTATGCTTGAATTCCAGTGCAACCACTAGGACAAATGCTTAAAAAAAAATCCAACCAAAACCCCCAAAACCCCCACCTTTAAAAAAAAAGCATGTAAAATATGCATAACAAAATTTACAATTTTAACTATTTTTAAGTATATAGTTTGGTGACATTGACTACATTCACATCGTGGTATAACCATCAATACCATCCGTCTCCAAAACTTTTTTGTCTTGCTCACCTGAACCTCTTTGACCATTAAACAGTAGCTCCCCATGCCTCCCTCCTCCAGGCCCTGGAAACCACCATTCTGTTTAATTTCTTTATGAATTTAACTGTTCTACATACCTCATACAAGCAGAATCATAAAATATTTGTCCTTTTGTGACTGGCTCCTTTTACTTAGCAGAATGTCTTCAGGGTTCATCCATGTTGTAGCATGTATCAGAATTTCCTTCTTTCTTAGGGCCAAATGAATTCCATTTCATTGGAAACGAATCACTTGGAAATTTTGGTGACGTACTTCCGGCCCTGGCATCGGAAATGTTGGGTGGCTCCTGTGTGCGTTGGCCTGTGAGCAGGGAGACTGCCTTAGGGTGGGCCTGTGTCAGTTCTGCATCTCGTCTTTAGCTCTGAGCATGGGTCCTGGCACAAGTAGATAATGTGGAAAATACTTGTTGCAGAAATAGGGCATATTCTGAACTGAAAGGAGGTTGGAAGAACATGGGCTTCTTCCGGATCCTGTATTAGGGATGGCTAACTGTAGTGTGGGGTGGGGGCGAACTCTGCATTATCCCAACAAGTGAAGTACCGAATCAGTCCCCGAGTTCTATCTATGTATTGATTCCTGGCAGAGTGGGGCTTCTCTGTGCCCCAGCCTAATCTCTAGGAGAAGGAGATGGGCCCTGTTTACTTCAAATCGCCTCAGTTTCATGCCAGTCTTTTAAATGCTAATGTTTCTTTAGCTCCCAGGGCGGGGAAATTCTTTTCAAATGAGCTCTTATTCAGGGTTACAGTGCTTGCAAGGGTGTATCCTGCAAGGATTTAAAATTCTCTAGATGACATAATTTATATTACCATTTATATATGCAGAGATAGTTTATATGCACATAATATAAAAACTTGTATACTGGATGGCACTTGTATGCTAGGACTTGTAGACTACACTTTTTGCTGAAGTGTAGAAGAGACAGGTTTATTTTTGAGTGTGAGTGTGAAGGAGAAAAGGTGGATAGATATGAATTATTTAAGGACCAGAAATTAGTAGCAGTCAAGATCTACTTGAGTATATTATGGAGTGGCTCAATTGGATGGCTTGACACTTTTTCGGTATTAATAAAATGCTACGCTTTCCTCCTTCCTTAGTTTCTTGGTTTAAAGCTTAAGTTAAATAGCATCCTGAAGCTCATTTGTGTTTAAGATAAAGCCAGAATTTTTACAGCCGGACTTATGATCATTGTGAATATTCTTTTGGATAACAGAACTGGTCAGGAACTGGGATAAATATCCCTATGGTAGCTGAGGCCCTCTTTCAGCTAATATCCTGGGAGCAAATAACTTAATAAAGACTCATAACTATTCAGGTCAGTAAACTGATTTCCTCATTTAGCTTAAGGAAAATGCAGAAAGAATTTTGATAAACTGAGCTTTGAACTAAGAGAATGAGCTCTTTCCTTGCATCAGCACTTCTGATTGGTGCCTGGCATTAGTTTCCACTCATCTGAAATGCTTCCCCTTTCTTTTCCATCTCACTAGATTCACTCTTCCCCTCAGTTTTGCCCTCTTTCCCAACACAGCTATTTTTTTTTTAGAGCCTACACATGTTAGTTCTGCCATGTTTTAGGTTTTGGTAATGATCCTGTTCTTAGGGGTTTAGTCTGCTTGTTCATAAGAAATCAACCTTCATTAGCTTTGCTTTGCCTTTGTCTGATTCTGATAATAGACCTTTTCTTTGCTCCTTGTGATCAAAACTTTTGTATTATTGCCTTCCTTCCACCTTGTCTGATAGTCTAGTTATTCTGGGCCTGGGCTCCTGCTTGTTTTCTCTGGAACTGCCTAGTTGCCTGGGTTTTAATTTACCTGCTGACATCTCTTGCTAATGCCAAGAATTTGAGTTACTCAGACATTTAACTACTGGTTGCCTAGATAGGTTTGCCCACTTGATGTTCTTTACTCAAGGGCAAAATATCTTTCTACCTGGGAAAGTCTATTTAGTCTTTGTGTCCTAACCTTCCTTAATATGGCCATTTCTGCTTGAGCTGAGTCCTGATTTGGAGAACCATTCAGTGGAAAAATTATCAACATCTGTGCTTTTGATCACTGAACTATAAATGTCCTGGTTAACCTCTGTGTCTCAGCCAGTTGTTCAAATGTGCCATTTGAACACAATAAAATAATGTCATTCAGAATGTTAACTCGATAAGGGTATCTGTTTTAGCCGGACTGCCTCTTTTTGGCCTAAAATAGAATTTAGCCATGTCTAAGCAAGGGTCATCAGTAATTTTTCTCCATTGCTTAAGCCTTACCTTCCAATGTGATTCTGAACTCACCTTTAAAAGCACAGCAGGCATTTTTGATTTGCTCATCGTACTTTTCATTGTATTGATTCTAGAGAAAATATACATATGCACAACATTTTGTATATATTAGAAGTTCATGGACCCCTTAGAGGTTAATAGGTGCAGCCCCACAGGCCACCATAATGCTGTGATGGAACTTTCCCTTACTCTTATGGTCATTATATAAACCATGTAAAGGCAATCTATAAATGAGATGAAAACGGATTTTCCTGATTAAAAGTCTCTCTTGGGTTAAAAAAAAAATGAGATGAAAGTTGAAATAAGTTAGGGCAGAATGATGCTAGCATTTCTTTAGCATTATGGGTTCTTGGATTTATGCTGTTTGGCTTGTTGTTACTACAGTGATAGTTTTATGAATGTTGCTTTTAAAAACAATCTATCAAAAGCTACATATGCATGGAAGAAATGTGAAAAAATAAGAAAAGCATTTATTTTGAAAAACTGTTATTGTCAAAACAGTTTTCATTTATTGTATGTATGCAGTTACAAATGATATAAAAATGAATGTTGGCTAGGAGCCATAGACCATATTTTATTTAAATCATTTGGAATTTTATTAAAATTTAGATCTGGAATATTTTAATTGGAAGTTGAAGAATTATGCTAGCCCAGTGGTTTATATAATGCATAAGATATGAAAACCTCTTTAAAGGACATTTCACTGATTTGTTGCCAAGTTTCTATAACCAACCTATAGATGAAGATAAAACGAGCTCTTATTTCACCATTATTTGCAGTATTTGTGACCTAGCATTTATTATCTACATGATTCTGTTCTTTAAACTACTTATTGAAATACATTTAGTTGGGGCTGTTTGAAGTTTTTTTCAAAGTGGTCCAACTTTGAGAAGATCATATGTTTAGAATTCCCACACTTTAAAAATATTTATTGAGGATCGAACACTTCTTAAAGAAGATCACTTAAAAAAAAGATTTTATTTATTTATTTGATAGAGATCACAAGTAGGAAGAGAGGCAGGCAGAGAGAGAGGAGGAAGCAGGCCCCCCCACCGAGCAGAGAGCCCAATGCGGGGGCTCGATCCCAGGACCCCGAGACCATGACCCCAGCCGAAGGCAGAGGCTCCAACCCACTGAGCCTCCCAGACGCCCCAGAAGATCACTTTAATAAAGGACAAAGTCCGTAGTAGCTTCATAGACTTTTATAGCTGAGGGACCAGGAAGGTCCGGGACCAACTGTCTCAGGTGGTGACCCAGAGATGGCATGTGGCTAGTTGAAGTCTCTGATCCCTTCCTGCATTTGTGCTACACCAGGCTGCCTGGTGTGCTCTTAAATCACCACCCATTCGACCTCTGCAGAGAGCTTCAGCTCTTTTCCTTATTTCCCCCCTTTTTCCCTTTACTCCTTTTCATTTTTCTCCTAAAGTTAAACCTGACTCAGAGTTTGTTCTCTGATAGGAGTAAGTACATTGAATAACTACAGCGTAGCTGGCAATCAGGCTTCTGACCTTGAAGCGGAACAAAGGGTCAGCTGATTGGATTAGCTAAGTGTGGTGAAAAGCTAGGAATTCCACGCAAACAGCCTATGTAAATGTTAAATGAGAAGGGATCTGGTTTCCAGGTTGTAGCAATGATTCGCTGGTTTCCTAGTGGAGGTCATTTGAAAGGAAAGGGAGCAGTGATGTCTGTACCTGGACAAAGAAGGATTAGAAATTATTAAAATATGGCTTCACTTAGGGCTTATTCTAGATATGTTCTTGTAGGCACTTGATATAAATAGACCAGGCATGAGGAGACCATGCTAGGAAATGAACAGAAAAGTGCAGTGCCAGAGGCATATACCCGATAGGAGAGCAAGATAGCTATACCCCATGTGTTTGGCGTTATAGAACCTTGCCTATGAGGAAGCTGGTATATAGTAAAAGAGATCCTGAAAGAAGGGAAGATAAAAGTGTCCCTGATTTAGGGCATTTATTCTGCAGTTGATTCATCTAATCAGAGAAGTGGGTAGAAGCCAGGTCCTACTTGCCCCTGCTTCACAGGTCTGTTGAGCATACTTCACGGGAGGAGGAATGCTTAGATGCTGGGCTCTCTCCGAGAACTTCCATTGCCACAGGGAAATGCTTGGGGTTACTGAAGTAGAAGTGTTTTCAATTTCTATATAGAACTTTGTGTGGAGTAGGTCACAAGGTAAAAATGAAAGCAGAGAGTACAAAGAGCTCATGTTTTGGAAACAGAGGAATATGAGCTTAGATCCTTGATCTTCAGCTCACCATCTATGGGCTTTAAGACAAGGGACAGCCACTCAAAGTCACAGCTCCTTTTTGTAAAACTGATTAGTAATGTTAACTATTGAAATGAATTTCCCATGAAATTAATGAAACTTAGTTGTTGAAGTGACCTGGGAGGGGCACGAGCCATGTGTTTCCATGCCATATGTTTTAATTAAGCCCCTTTCCATTCTGATTTCTCCTCTATTACACCTCTTCTTGTGGGGGGTGGCATCTAAGTAGCCATTTGGGTTTAGTGGTATGTGTTTATATCCTTTGTATTTATAATTTTGTATTATTTTCTTATTTTTTAAATCCTTGTACTATTTTTCTTCTTAAGGAGAACACTCCAAATTGCATAAACTTCATGCTTCACAAAACCCGGGTCTGCCCTGGTTCTCTTCATGGGATTCTTACTATGATTAAGTGAAATAACCATGTAAACAACAAAAAAACTGATACTGTGCTTTACATGTTCCAAATTTAGTGGCTTAGAACCACAGCAGTTTGCTCACAATTCTGTTGATCAGAACTTCGGCCTGGTGGTTCTTCTGCTGGTCTCTCCTGGGCTCAATGCTATCTATGGTAGCAGTCATTGGCGGCTTGGTAGGGACTGGATGGTCTAAGATGGCTTCACTCAAACGTCTTGTGGTTGTCTGGCTGTCAGTCGAATTACCTTGTTTCTCCCCTTGGGCCTTTCTAGGTCAGAGGTGTTCACATGGCACAGCATTCCTAGAGGGAGAAAGTGAAAGGTGCAAGGCCTACAGCTCTCATAGAACCACTTGTGCCGCATTCTGCTTGTGAAAGCAAGTCACAAGGTCACCCAGATTTAAAGAGTGGAGAAATAGAGTCCACTTTTTGAAAAAAGTAGCTGCAAAGAATTTGTGGCCATTTTCAATCTACCACAAACGCTGTGCCTGAAAAGGAAGGTGCTGATATATATTAGCTTTCTTTCCTTCTTCCTCTTCCAACCTTATTTCTGCTAAAGTAAATAAACATGAATTGAAGAGAGGCTTCCAGGAAAGAAGAGAAAAATAAATAAGGCTTCCCCCAATGTGTCTGAGATTTAATATTTTTTTTCCCCAGTTTTACTGAGATATAATTGATATGCAGCACTGTGCAAGTTTGGAGTATACAGCATAACGGTTTGACTTACATATATCATGAAATGAATACCACAATGAGTTTAGTTAACATCCATCATCTTGTATGAGATACATATATATGGTGAAGATTTTAAGATTTATTTTTAAGATTTTTTTCTTTAAGATTTTATTTATTTATTTATTTATTTATTTATTTATTTATTTATTTATTTCAGAGAGAGAGAGAGTGCATGTGAGAGAGAGTGCAAGTTGGGGAAGAGGCAAGTTGGGCAGGGAGAGGAAGAGGGCAAGAATCCTAAGCAGACTCAGGTACGGAGTACAGTATGTGGGCCTTAGTCTCATAACCTGAGATCATGACCTGAACCCAAGCCAAGAGTTGGACGTTTAACCAAATGAGCCACACAGGCACCCCTAGAATTTATTTTCTTTCTCTCTTTCTTTCTTTCTTTCAAAAGATTTTATTTGGGGCGCCTGGGTGGCTCAGTGGGTTAAAGCCTCTGCCTTCGGCTCAGGTCATGATCTCAGGGTCCTGGATGGAGCCCCGCATTGGGCTCTCTGCTCAGCAGGGAGCCTGCTTCCTCCTCTCTCTCTCTGCCTGCCTCTCTGCCTACTTGTGATACCCCTCTCTCTCTCCAATAAATAAATAAAATCTTTTCAAAGATTTTATTTATTTATTGGAGAGAGAGAGAGAATGAGAGAGCATGAGAGGAGAGAGGTCAGTGGGAGAAGCAGACTCCCTGCTGAGCAGGGAGCCTGATGTGGGACTCTATCCTGGGACTCCAGGATCATGACCCAAGCTGAAGGCAGCCGCCCAACAAACAGCCATCCAGGTGCCCCTAGAATTTATTTTCTTTCCTTTTTTTTAAATTAAAAATTTTAAAAAGATTCTGTTTATTTATTGGAGAGAGAGAGAGAGAATACAAGTGGGGAGATAGGTAGATGGAGAGGGAGAAGCAGACTTCTTGCTGAGCAGGGATCCCAGTGTGGAGATCACCACCTAAGCCAAAGGCAGATGCCCAACTGACTGAGCCACCCAGGTGCCCCTAGAATTTATTTCCTATGGATCATATAGCAGTGTAAATTATAGCTATCATGTTCTAGATTATATCCCTAGTACTTATTTATCTTATGAAGTTTGTGCTTTTTGACCATTTTTATTCAATTCCCCCCCCCATAAATTTGTAACTTACTTAAATAGAATTTTAAATCTGTTCATGCTTTTTAAAAATAAAATGCTTAGAATTTTTATGGTATTTAATAACATATTCATATGGGACATTAAATGTTTTGCCTTTATTAAGTGTATATGAAAGAATTTGCTAAAGAAAATTTGGTTTTGTAATGAAAGTCTATTAATAATTGAAAATACAGAAAAAGAGAGTATTTAGCAGTTTATTAATAAAAGCTCTGACACTCTTCTAGTTTAGTGTAATTGTATACATGACATTAAAACGATCCAGTAAAGTGGGGCACCTGGGTGGCTCAAGTCAGTTAAGTGGCTGACTCTTGATTTTTGCTCAGATTATGATCTCATGGTCCTGGGATCAAGCCCCAAGTTGGGCTCCATGCTCAGCAGGAAGTCTGTTTGAGATTCTCTCTCTTCCTCTCCCTCTGCCCCACTTCCAGTCACACATGTGCGTTCATACTCTCTCTTTCAAATAAATCAGTCTTAAAATAAAAAGAGCAATCCAATAAAGCCAAATTCTAGGATTTTCCTCTGTAAATGACAGTTAATTGTCTGCTTATTGAGTAATTAAATCAATGGGTCTAATGATAGATGAGTTACATGCTGTGTTTAATGATTAAACAACATCTATAACTTTTAAAAGCCTGTTAAATGGTTATGAGAGTCAACCAGGTCCTCCTGATGATGTGTGATCATAATAATTATCATCAAAACTAAAAACAATCATTTGGAGAGTGAGTTTGAAGCACTTGTTTTTTATATAGTTGAAAACAAGAAATGTTTCTCTTATGAGTACTAACTTGACTTTATGACTATTGGAGAGACAGTAATGAGTGAAAAGAGATACAAAAATAGAAGGAAAAGGTAGTATAAGCTCTTGGTTGTCTTTAGTTTCTTAGGTTACAAAGGACAGTAAATGAAAAATGGGAAATTACTTGAGGAAGATGTTTAGGTAGAGCTGGATGCAGGGGGAACCTTGTAGGAAATCAGGACCCAGTTTTTCTCTCTCCATGGTTTGTGTCTCCCTCGTCTGTGCTGGTGTCAGTCTCGGGCTTGATATGGGAACAATTTGGCTGTAGTAGTTTTCCCTATATCTTAGGTTTAAGTAAGTGGGAAAGAGTAATTGTTTAGAAAAAGATCCTGAGATTAGCTCTGATTAGTTGTGCTGGGTTTGGCATCAATCACACTTCTGTCCATCTCCAGACAAACTGGTATGACCAGGAGGATGGAATACATTAATTATCTCAGACCTCTCTCATGCTTCACATGCTTTTCTTTTGGAACTCATCCCAACAGCACAGACTGGGGTTGAGAAAGGGTAGATTGGGGGCTGTTGCTAAAGCGAAGATGAAGCTATGGTGGCAAGCGAAACACTATCAAATCTATTATAAATGTTATGCGCATATTCCTGACAAATGGTAGAATCTCCATAATTTGAATTAGAGATAGCTGTAAGCAAAGGATATTTTAAGTACTTTTTGTGTGTAGTTATTTTGCTTTCATACCTCTGCTAAGTAGATACAGATAAGAATTAGCACTTTTTCTCAAGGCATTTATTAATGATTATGTTCCTTCCACCTGGTTATTTAACAATAATATCGTTCCTACTTTTATGGATGGCAGACACTGTGTATGATAGAGAGGCTTGATACTATTTATAAAATGCAGTATTGGACAAATTTAGAAGAAAATGTTCTCCCCATTAAGAAATTTTGTAGGGGCGCCTGAGTGGCTCAGTGGTTAAGCCTCTACCTTCAGTTCAGGTCATGATCTCAGGGTCCTGGGATCGAGCCCCACGTCGGGCTCTCTGCTCAGCAGGGAGCCTGCTTCCTCCTCTCTCTCTCTGCCTGCCTCTTTGCCTACTTGTAATCTCTATCTGTTAAATAAATAAATAAAATCTTTAAAAAAAAAAGAAATTTTGTAAACTGTGTTCAGAAAGTACTCAGAATAGATAACTATATTTATTTTATTGGCACAAATACATTTTTTAAAGATAGTCTGTGACTGTTTAGTCTGATACCAGATAGATATATGGGATATATTATTTCATGCTTTTGGGAAGCTTGTTGTATGATACGATTTATAGAATTTTTGGACACAACTGATTAGAATAGATATTTTAATTTATTTTAGCTATTAGTAAAATTCAAGTTAGTGTATGAATTAGTTTTTGCCAATGTGGCTTATTTAAGATGTTTAGGAGCTTTATAGCATAAGGTATCATGAATTTGCCTTTTATATTGTCACAGATTAGGGGTGCCTGGGTGCCTCAGTGGGTTGAGCCTCTGCATTTGGCTCAGGTCGTGATCTCAGGGTCCTGGGATCGAGTCCCACATTGGGCTCTCCGCTCAGCAGGGAGCCTGCTTCCATCTCTCTCTCTGCCTGCCTCTCTGCCTCCTTGTAATCTCTCTCTGTCAAATAAATAAATAAAACTAAAAAAAATATATTGTCACAGGTTAGTGTATAACTAAGTGATCATATATTCAATCACCTAAACTGGGACATTATTGTAAATGAAAGGGGAAAATTACACTGGGAGACCAAGTGTAATCTAGACAAATCAGGGCTTAATAGTTACTCTGTGTATAAACAATATGATTTTTATTTAC
This sequence comes from Meles meles, assembly GCF_922984935.1. Taxonomy (NCBI): domain Eukaryota; kingdom Metazoa; phylum Chordata; class Mammalia; order Carnivora; family Mustelidae; genus Meles; species Meles meles. Next base: position 10,039,807 of record NC_060074.1, read on the forward strand.
TGTAAACTTAATATTAAATTCTCTATATGAGGCTTAGCAAGAGGAAAACAACTTGTTATGTACAAGGGAACCCCCATAAAACTATCAGCAGATTTTTGAGCAGCAACTTTGTACACCAGAAAGGAATGGCATGATATATTCAAAGTGCTGAAAGAAAAAAAAAAAACAGCCAACTGAGAATATTCTACCTGACCAGGTTATCATTCAGAAATGAAGGAGAGATAAAGAGTATTCCAGACAAGCAAAAACTAAGAGAGTTTATCATCACTAAACCAGCCTTACAAAAAACGTTAAAGGGACTTTTTTAAGCTGAAAAGAAGGGGTGGTAATTAGTAACAAGAACACATATGAAAGAATAAATCTCACAGGAAAGGTAAATATGTAGTAAAGGTAGTAGATTAATCACTTATAAAGCTAGAATGATGGTTGAAAGACAAAATAGTAAAAATAGCTATGATTATAGTAATTAGTTAAGGGATACACAAAATAAAAAAGATGTAAAATATGACATCAAAAACATAAAACTTGGAGGGGGCAAGTAATGATGTTGACTTTACAATATCAGTTGTTATCAACTTAAAATAGATTGTTATACATACAAGCTGTGATATGTAAGCCTCATGGTAACCACAAAGCAAAAACTGATAGGAAATACACAAAAGATAAAGAGAAAGGAATATAAACATACCACTAAAGAAAATCATGAAACTGCAAAGGAAGAAAGAGAAGAAGAAAGGACCAGAGAGGAACTACAAAAGCAGCCAAAAAATTTAACAAAATAGCAATAAGTACATACTCATCAATAATTAAATGTAAATGGACTAAATTCTTCAATCAAAAGGCATCGTGGCTGAATGGATTAAACAATAAAACTCATCTATATGCTGCCTACAAGAGACTCACTTTGGATATAAGTACACCCAGAATGAAAGTGAAGGATCGAAAAAGATATTCCATGCAAATAGAAACAAAAAGAAAATTGGAGTAGCTAAGCTTATATCAGAAAAAATAAATTTTCAAACAAAGACAGTAATAAGAAACAAAGAAGATTGTTACATAATGATAAAGGTGTCAACCCAGCAAGAAGATATAACATTTGTAAATATTTGTGCACCCATCATAGGAGCACTTAAATATATAAAAAATATATTAACAGATCTGAAGGGAGAAATAGACAGCAATACAATACTAGGGGACTTTAATAGCTCACTTACATCAAGGGATAGATCATCCAGACAGAAAAATCAATAAGAAACATCAGACTTACATGACACATTAGACCAGATGGCCTTAACAGACATTTACAGAATGTTACATCCCAAAGCAACAGAATGAATCTTCTCAAGTGCACATGGAAACTTTTCCCAAGATAGATCATATGGTAGGCCGCAAAACAAATTTTAACCAAATTTTAAAGGATTGAAATCCTATCAAGTATCTTCTGACTACACTGGTATAAAACTGGAAATTAATTACGTGAAGAAAATGGGAGAATTCACAAATATGTGGATTAAAAAAAAGTGCTACTGAACAACCAAACAGTCAAAGGAGAAGTCAAAAGGGAAATAAAAATATATCTTGAGAAAATAAAAATGGAAATGTAGTGTATTAGAATGTATGGGATGAAGCAAAGGCAGTTCTTAGAGGCAAATTCATAGAATATATGCCTACTGAAAAAACGAGAAAAGTATCAAATAAACAACCTAACTTTACACCTCAGGGAACTAGAGAAAGAAGAATAAACAATGCTCAAAGTTAGTAGAAGAAAGGAAATAACACAGATTAGAGCAGAAATAAATGAAATAGAGACTAAAAAGACAATAGAAAAGAAAATGAAAGTAAGAACTGGTTCCTTAAAAAGATAAACAATTATTTCTGTTTAAAAATTATATATAGGGGCACCTGGGTGGCTCAGTGGGTTAAGCCTCTGCCTTCAGCGCGGGTCATGATCTCAGGGTCCTGGGATGGAGCCCTGCATCGGGCTCTCTTCTCAGCGGGGAGCCTGCTTCCCCCTCTCCCTCTGCCTGCCTCTGTGCCTACTTGTGATGTCTCTCTCTCTGTCAAATAAATTTAAAAAATTATATATAAATAAAATAAACCTTTAAGTAGTCTCACCAAGAAAAAAGGAAAGAGGACTCAGATAAAAAAAATAATCAAATAAAAGAGACACTACAACTGATACAAAGGATCATGAGACTACTATGAACAGTTATATGCTAACAAATTGGACAACCTAGAAAAAAATGGGTTAATTCCTAGAAACATTCAATCTACCAAGACCAGATCATAATGAAATATAAAAATCTAAACAGGCAACTACTAAATCAATTACTAAATAAGTAAACTAATTACTCAATAAGGAGACTGAAGCAGTAATAAAAAATGTTTCAACAAATAAAAGTCCAGGACTAGATGACTTCACTGGAGAATTCTACCAAACATTCAGAGTTAGTACCAATTCTCAAACTTCTGAATATTAGAAGAATAGAGAACTTTTCCAAACTGATTTTTCAAGGCCAACATTACCCTGATATCAAAACCAGACAGGGCTCACACAAGACAAGAATAGGCCAATATCCCTGATAAACGTAGATGCAAAAATCCTCAGCAAAATATTAGCCAACTGAATTTGCCAATACATTAAAAGCATCATATACCATCGTCAAGTGGTATGTATTCAAGGGATACAAGGATGGTTCAACATTTGCAAATTATTCAATATGATACATTCCATTAACAAAGTGAAGGATAAAATTCATATGACCATTTCAATAGACACAAAAAAAGCATTTGTTAAAATTCAACACCCATTCATGATAAAAACTCTCAACAAAGTGGATATAGAGGGAATGTACTTCAGCATAATAAAGGTTATATATGATAAGCCCACTGCTAGCATCATACTCAATGATGAAAAGCTGAAAACTTTTCCATTATGATCAGGAATAAGACGAAGACACCCACTCTACCCACTTTTATCCAACATAACTTTGGAAGTCCTAGCTACAGTAATTAGGTAAGCAAAAGAAATAAAAGGCATCTAAACTGAAGAGGAAAAGGTAAAAGTGCCACTATTTGCAGATGACATGATATTATATGTAGAAAACCCTAAAAACTCCAACAGAAGACCATTAGAACTAATAAATTCAGTAAAGTTGCAGGTTACAAAATTAATACATCCAAAATTTATAGGATTTCTATTAAATAATAATGAGCTATCACACAGAGAAATTAAGAAAACAATTACATTTGAAATTGCATCAAAAAGAATAAAATACCTAGGAATAAATTTAGCCAAGGAGGTGAAAGACCTGTATATTGAAAACTACAAGACATTGAAAGAAATTGATGGGGTACCTGGGTGGCTCTGTTGGTTAAGTGTTTGCTTTTGGCTCAGGTCATGATCCTGGGGTCCTAGGTAGAGCCCTATGTGGGGCTCCCTGCTCATCAGAGAGTCTGCTTCTCCTTCTGCCTCTGCTCCCCACCACTCATGCCCTTTTTCTCTCTCAAATAAGTAAATAAAATCTTAAAAAAAAAAAGATACTGAAGAAGACATAAAAAAAATGAAATGATGTTCTGTGCTCATGGATTAGAGGAATAAATATTAAAAAAAATCCTCGAAATAGAGAGATTCCCAGAAATAGAGAGCACAGAAGTAAATGTAGGTGTATGTTGTTAATTAATTTATGACAAAAGAGCCAAGAATATACAGGGGGTAAAGGACAGTCTCTTCAATAAGTGATGCTGGAAAAAGAATGCAAAAGAATGAAACTAGACCACTATCTTACAGTATACACAAAAATGAACTTGAAATGGATTAAATACTTGAAGAAAAGACTTGAAACCATAAAAATCCTAGAAGAAATTGTAGGTGGTATGCTCCTTGACATATGTCTTGGACTTTTTGAATCTGGTATGAAAAGCAATGCAAAAATAAATAAGCAGAACTACATTAAACTAAAAAGCTTCAAGAAAGCAAAAAAAAAAAGCATCAATGGAATGAAAAGGCAACCTACTGATTGGGAGAAAATATTTGCAAATTATATATCTAATAAGGGGCTAATAACCAATATATATAAAGAACTCATACCAAACAATCTGATAAAAAACTGGCAGAAGATCTGAACAGACATTTTCCCAAAGAAGATATACAGTTGGCCAACAGGTACATGCAAAGGTATTCTACCTCATTAATCATCAGGAAAAATTAAATCAAAACCACAATGAGATATCACCTTACACCTGTTAGAATGGCTAGTATCAAAAAAGATAAGAAATGACAAGTGTTGGCAAGGATGTGGAGAGAGCAAAACCTTGTGCACTGCTGATGGGAATATAGATTGGCGCAGCCACTATGGGAAATAGTATGTAGGTTCCTCAAAAATTAAAATTTGAACTACAATATGGATCCAGAAATTCCACTTCTGATATCTGAGGGAAATGAAAACACTAATTCAAAAAGATATATGCTTATTTTTCATTGTATGTCTCATGTTCACTGCAACATTATTTCTAAAACCAAGTTATGGCAACAATCTAAGTGTCCATTCATAGATGAATGGATAAAGAATGAAATCTGACCATTTGTGACAACATGGTTGAACTTTGAGGGCATTATGCTAAGTCAAATAAGTCATATAGAGAAAGATGAGTATGAAATATATATATATTATATAATCTCTCTCTCTCTCTCTCTTTCTCTCTCTCTCTCTCTCTCTATATATATATAATGGCTGCCAGAGTTGAGGAGGGGTGGGGATGGGTGGGAAAAATTGGACTTATCAAAATGGATGACTTTTGTGCTTCAAAAGATCACCATTAGGAAAATGAAAAGAGAAGTCATTGGCTTAGAGAAAATATTGACAAATCACATTTTTAAATAATGGTTTTGTATCCATAATATACAGAGAACTAATTGAATGAGTCAATTTTATGATCTATAAATTACATCTTTTTTTTTTTAAGATTTTATTTATTTATTTGACAGACAGAGATCACAAGGAGGCAGAGAAGCAGGCAGAGAGAGAGGAAGGGAAGCAGGCTCCCTGCTGAGCAGAGGGCCGGATGTGGGGCTTGATCCCAGGACCCTGGGATCATGACCTGAGCCAAAGGCAGAAGCTTTAACCCACTGAGCCACCCAGGCGCCCCTGTAAATTACATCTTAATAAAGTTTAAAAATTGTGCAGTCAAAAACTTATCTATATAAGGCACAATGTCAATACTTTTTTATTCTGCAAATCACTCCAGTAAGTGAGCTGTTAGTCATGTGACTTTTTGGCATGGACTCTTTTTCCCTTTAGAGATAATGATATCTTACACTTAGAGACTGTGATAGTGTTGGAAGTCCCACTGCTTCTTTCTGCATTTTCTGGTGGAGTATTTAGTAAGACAGAGAATTAGTTTTTTGAGTGACAGATTTAGCTCTCCAACTATGTCTCTGATCACTTACTAGATTAACTTGGAGCGCACAAGGTAAACTATGAGTGTAATGCCTGATAAAGATTTCTTGATGACGTAATTGACAATACCTCAATAAGGCAGTGGTGTTTGGAAGAACACTGAGACGTCTGCTACTGTTGTCCCCTCCTGGCACTGCTGATTTCAGTATATTACACAGAGGCTGTCTTTCTGATATCCTTATCTGTCTGGGTGGCATTTGCAGTCAAATGCTCTACCACTGAGCTATACCCCCTCTGGGTGGCATTTGATTTTTGAATGTCTTGGTAACAGGGGTCCAGAGAATGAAGAAAACAAATCTCATATTAACTCTTCCCTTTTTTTGGGTGCCTGGGTGGCACAGTTGGTTAAACAACTGCCTTTGGCTCAGGTCATGATCCTGGAGTCCTGGGATCAAGTCCCGCATAGGGCTCCTTGCTCAGCAGGGAGTCTGCTTCTCCCTCTGACCTTCTTCCCTCTCATGCTGTCTCTCAAAAAAATAAATAGAATCTTAAAAAAAAAACAAAAACCAAACCCAAATTCTTCCTTTTTTTGTTGCTCTATTTCTGTTGTTTGTTTGTTTTTTTTTTTTATTTTTAAAGATTTTATTTATTTATTATTTCACAGAGAGAGAGATCACAAGTAGGCAGAGAGGCAGGCAGAGAGAGAGAGGAGGAAGCAGGCTCCCCGCGGAGCAGAGAGCCCAATGCGGGGCTCGATCCCAGGACCCTGAGATCATGACCTGAGCCGAAGGCAGCGGCTTAATCCACTGAGCCACCCAGGCGCCCCTGTTGTTTGTTTTTTTAAAGAGTAGAGTCTCTTTGTTATGTATAATTTCTGTTCTACTATAGCAATTTAGTAGTATTTAGTAGTGTGAATTCATATGTCAACATTTTTAAAAGCCATAAAAGCATGTTAAAACCTAGCAATTACAAAAACAGTGGGGATCTTCCTTGTGAAAGTACAGAGCACACAGTACTTACTTCTAAGTCCTTTGTATGCTCTTAATACTAATTACATCTTGTTCCGAGCCACTTTACATTAAGCCATTTCATTTAAAGTTAGTTGGATCTTGAGCCCACTGCACAGAGACCTTCTAATTCTGTATAATGACTTGGACTTTAGCGCTCAATCAGTGCTAGAATCAAGGTAATAAGCAGTGTGCAACTTTTTGTAATTGAAGAATCTAAGGTAGAGCAAGATAAAGTGGCGTATTGAAGGGTGGAGTTCAGAATAAAACCTGAGGTTGCAGTTGCCCATTGCAGTGCTCTGCTGGGACGCCTCCTCCAGGCCTGTGGTGTTCAGTGAAGCTGGAGAAACTGGCATGGGAGGCAGGTCAGACAGTTTAAAAGGTGAGTTACAAGTAGAATATTTTAAGGGGAATTTCTCAGCACTAGAGATATTCCAACTAGATTCTGAGTCTCTTTTTTAAACTATCAAAAAAGACACGCAAACCAAAAAAAAAAAACCAAAACCACAAACCCCAAGACTAACTTAAAAAAATTAGAGAGTAAACCTTACTTCTTGTTAAAAGTTTGAAAAATATCAAGATGTAAAAGAAAAAAAAAGCTTCCACAACCCACCACCCAGAGATATAGCTTGTTTGTGTTTTTATGTGGTTCCTTCTAATTTTTAGTTTTTTCCCTTTTTCTCAGAGTATATATATATAGGCACTTAAACATTACAAATCAGGGGTCACATCACACCTAGTTTTGAAATCTGATTTCTAAAATTTAATGTACTGTTTTGCCTGTTTTGATTATATTCTTAAATTATTATCACACATACATTTTGCATTGGAATGTGATATAGAGATATAACTTGTTTAATGATTACCCTACTTCTTTTTTAAAAAACTGATATAGGGGCGCCTGGGTGGCTCAGTGGATTAAAGCCTCTGCCTTCGGCTGGGGTCATGATCCCAGTGTCCTGGGATCGAGCCCCGCGTCGGGCTCTCTGCTCCGCAGGGAGCCTGCTTCCTCCTCTCTCTCTGCCTGCCTCTCTGTCTCGTTGTGATTTCTCTCTGTCGAATAAATAAAATATTAAAAAAAAAACCTGATATAAACACTGTGTAATTCTGTGGCTATTTCTATACTATACATTCTTCGACAGAAATATAATTTTTTTTATAAGGCAACTGGATCTTTATTTTATGCTGACAGAAATATAATTTTTTAAGCTTTGGATGTGTATTACCAAATTGCCCTCAAAAGTTTTTTTCTCATACATTTCCGGCACTGTATGAGAAACCAATTTTCCCGTATTCTCCACAACAATGGGGAATTATAATTTTTAAAACTTTTTCCAAATTTACTAGGTAAAAAGTGGTATGTTATTGTTTTAATTTAGATTTATTTGGTTTTTAGCGAGGCTAAACATTTTCTCGTGTTTATTGCCAATTTGTATTTCTTCTTTTGTGATTTGCATATATAGAACCTATGCACTTTGGGGGTTCAGTTCTTTTTCTTACTGATTTTTAATAACTTTTTTGTATTAAGAAAAATAACTTTTTCTGTCTTACGTAAGTGAATATTTTCCTCTGTTTAATATTTGCCTTTAAGGGAATCTTTATTTTTATTTTTTAATTTTTGTTGTTTTTAAAAAGGTTTCATTTTTAAATAAAATCTTTACACCCTATGTGGGACTTGAACTTACAACCCTGAGATCAAGAGTCACATGCTCTACTGACTGAGCCAGCCAGATGCTCCTTTAGGGTATCTTTTTGGAATAATGAACAAATGTTTTAAATTTTAATGGAGGCAAATCAGTCTGTTTCTGTATGATAAAGTCTATCTGTGTTGAAAAAAAGCCTTAAAAAATTTTTTTTTCAAAAAGCAGATATATACCTACGTATATTTTTTCTATCTTTAAATACACACATACAGACACATACTTTTTACGTTTATCTCTTGACTCCGTCTGGAATTTACTTTGTAGTATGATGTGAGTTAGTTATATAAATTAATCCCCCTCCAAATAGTTAAATGTTAGTCATGGGCTATATAATGAAAAATCCATCCTTCTCTACTGATTTGAAAAGAGAAATCGATCATATGTTAATTTTTTATGTATAGTAAAATGTACTTTTGCTAGGGTTCCATTTAGTTCCATTGATTTTCACACCTTTTCTACTATCTAAAAATTGCCTATTATCCCAATTTTGAAAAGGAAGTCTTCTTTTGCGTCATGGTAAGTGAGGAGAGTAAGGGTGTTAGAGAGATCGGATGTTAAACCCCTGTTACCCCCTCTGATGAAGGGGGCCTAAGGTTCCCCACCTGTCAAATGGGGGTAATAGGTATCTGTCTACCTTGTAGGATACTAGACTATCAAGGATGATTTTGGTAAATGCTTAGTATGTAGGTATTGTTCTTATATTACTTTTTGTAAGACACTGTTCAGACATCTATAGGGGTTTCCTTTTGCCTCCTCTGTTTGACTTACAAGGACCTATTGATCTGGCCCTTTTCTATGCCTATGACTCTTTCCATCATTTGTTCAATATGTCATCTTACCACTTGGCAGGCAGTGCCAGTCGTCATTCTAGAGACTAGTGATAAGTGATCAAGAAGGCAAAGGAGACCTCTGCTTTTGTGGAACTTATCTTTTAGTGGTATAGTTAGATTAAATTAATTAATAATATTTCCAGTGGGTTAAATACCACAGAAAGACAAAACAGGGTTTTATGCTTGAGGTGGTTGACATCTGAGCTAAGATCTCAATGAGGAGAGGGGGAGGGAGCCTTGCCAAGTCCCAGAAAGGAGTAGTCCAGGCATTGCAAACAGGAAGCACAAAGGACAGAGGCAGAGATAGAAATCAGTCCAGAGGGGCTGGAGCAGAGACAGTGATGGAAACAAAACAAAACAAAACATAGAAGATGGGACTCATAAAGACAGACAGCAGCTAGATCATGTAACTTCCCAGTCTGTATCCCAGGCCCCTTTCAGACCATCTTCTCACAGACCTCTACCCTGTCATGCCCCCTAGAGGCCTTTGCTCATACTTCTTTCCTTTTATTTTTGTTTTATTTTTATTTATTTATTTTAAAAAGATTTTATTTATTTATTTGACAGAGATCACAAGTAGGCAGAAAGGCAGGCAGAGAGAGAGAGAAGCAGGCTCCCCGCTGAGCAGAGAGCCCGATGCGGGGCTGGATCCCAGGTACCTGGGACCCAAGCCGAAGGTAGAGGCTTTAACCCATGGAGCCACCCAGGTGCCCCATGCTGCTTTCCTTTTTTTTTTTTTTTTTTTTTTAAAGATTTTATTTATTTATTTTACAGACAGAGATCACAAGTAGGCAGAGAGGCAGGCAGAGAGAGGGGGGTGGGAAGCAGGCTCCCTGCTGAGCAGAGGGCCGGATGTGGGGCTAGATCCCAGGACCCTGGGATCATGACCTGAGCCGAAGGCAGGGGCTTTAACCCACTGAGACACCCTGGCACCCCTGCTGCTTTCCTTTTAACTGAAATGTTTTCTTTTCTCCTCTCTGTGTTTTCAAACTCTATCCATTCTTCAAAGCCTGGCTTAGGGTTCATCTTCTCTCATTTTGAATGAACGTAGCCCAATTGGTCTCTTTCTCTGAGTTCCTGCTGCTCTTTTGGCTGTATTCAGAGTTTTATGTGTGATTTTCCCCTGCTTCCCTCACCCCCACCCCACCTGCTAAACCGCCCACCCCACCTGCTAAACCGTGATCTCCTTGAGAGGGTAGTCTGAGACTTCTTTCGTGTCCCTCTTTCTATGTTTGATACAGTGTTGGGAATACATTGGACACATCATTTGATATTCTAGATACAAGCTTAGGATCAGTGCACACTTCTTGAGTTAACCCTACTTAAATCTTCAAAAACAATTTTGACTTAAAAAAAGCCCAAAGATTCGCCTGGGTGGCTCAGTGGGTTAAAGCCTCTGCCTTCGGCTCAGGTCATGATCCACAGGGAGCCTGCTTCCTCCTCTCTCTCTGCCTGCGTCTCTGCCTAGTTGTGATTTCCCTCTGTCAAATAAATAAAAATATAAAAAAAAAAACCAACCCCAAAGATAGATGGAAAACTCTAATGAACACATTAAAATAAAAGAAACAGATTGATGGAATCAAATGTCATGCTTCAAGTGATATATTTTAATATTTTAAATATTTATTGTAGATTAACATGAGCAAAATCGAATAGCTAGGCAGAAATTTATGATAGCTTTTCTTAGATTCAACACTAAAAATATCTTGAACATTTGCGTTGGCTGAAAATGTTTTGAAAAAAGCTTCGGTTTTCATTATTTTTTTAAAAAGAGAATTAGTTATATTTCCCAGTACTTTCACATTGAATTAATTTGTCACTCATTCTAGTGGACAAACAAAAATAGCTAATTTACGGGAATGTTGTTGCGGCAGATGCTGCTAGCCCCCGCCCTCTTCTCTGGGACCTTTCACTCTGCTCTGGTGGGCTTCCAGCTGTCAGGATCTGCTTCTCTGTTCCTGAGAGTTGCCCCCCAAAGGCCACTTTGTCCATAGTCAGCAGGTTGGTTCTGGGGCATTAATATTCCCTCTTCCTCAGCAGGCCTCATCCTCTAACTCTCTAGGGCTGGCGTATAAAATACCCAGCTCTCTTGCCGTCAGATGAGAGAATCTCGAGACTGTGTTTTGCTCCATTTCTCAAGGTTTCTCTAGGGAATTCACCTCCAGGCACCCACTGTAGTAGCTGATTTGAAAGCTCACAATTTATTAAGTGCCTTCCCTTCCTTTTCTCTCTTCCCCATTTACCTCTCATTGCCCCCTCCCCTCCCAAATAAACAATTTGCACTTGAATCCTTGTCTTGCCGTCTGTGTCTGGAGAACCCAAACTTAATCACAACATTACACATTATTGTGTTTATACTTCCAACACCTTCTGGATTAACACTGTGGAGTGCATGGTTCAGGAGTTCTCAAGTGTTTTTAAAGCAAAAGAAGGCCTTTCAGGATCGATAGTTCACACTAATGGATTGGAGGAGTTATCTGGCATGACCCAAAATGCATTAGCAAACACGGGAAATGTGACCTTTGGAAGAAGCCTCTGACCTGAGCCTGAAAATTAAGACTCCAGTTCGAGTGATGAAGCTTCCTTGTGCTCTGTCCACATTGGTTTGCATTTGCTGTTGAGCTAGGAGTCCAGGGAGGAGGGTTTTTGCTATGACTTTTTTACTCTTGCATTTCCCTCCTTGCTTGACTGATGTTGGCAATGATCTCATATTGTTATTTATTCCTAGAACCTCCCCAGTGTTACGTTACATACGTAGTGAATACTTGTTGATCAGTGGGCTGCTCTGTGCCGGACATTGTGCATCAGGAACGACATCAAATTTTGTTATGTCAGTTACTCTTAGCATCTGAGGTTCTCTTTTGGGTCATGTACAAACCTGCTGGTCTTTGTTGCTATTATAGAACATTGTTAAATATTGGCAAGATTAACCTCTGATTATTTATTTTTGCAAACTAGAGATAAGATAGTAGTGAAATAAGTATGACTTCTGACCTTTTGTTTCAACTCTCATTAGTTCTATGCAGTCTTTTGAGTGGGAACCTACATACGCTAAGGAGATCTTACGGGTTTCAGTGGCAGCAGCCTGGCCTGCTATTCCCGACACACCCCAGTCTGCACCTTGCTGTTCTGGCTGTGGTTCGCTGGAATGCCCAAGGCAGTAGTTACGTGAAAGCTATCATCCTCTCCCCTGCTCTGCTCAAGAGTTTCCAGCATGGCTCACCATCCCCAACCAGATGTCCTTGTCACCAATTCTTTTCGGATGCCACTCAACAGACTGCCACATTGATCTCACAGAAATGCACATAAAGCATTTGAGAATTGCTATATGCCATAATTGCTTGTCTTAGTTTGGAGTCATATCTCTCTAACTGCCTTTAATCATTTTAGTGACAAATGTATGAGTATATTGTATACTCTAAAATGACATTGATTCATCCTATAAGTAAAATACCAAATGAGAGTTGAAAAAAGGGACAAGGAATTTTATAATTGAAAAGACTCTCCGTCCCATTACCACTGCATTTTTTTGTTAGAAATGGGTATGGTCTCAGCTATTATAACTCCTTCCAGAAGTTCTGTGAATCTTTTGTGTCTAGTCAAAACTCTATACTCTGCATATGCTTGTGAATATTGCTTCAAGCTAAACAATGTTCATATATATATATTTTCCATTTAAATATATTATTAGGCATTCACTGGCAAGTAGACTGATTATGGATTACCGCAGCATTTTATCAGCTGTTGCTTATCTGGCAACCTCAGCTAGGTGGAATCTAGCCAAGAAACAGGTAAGAAGCTGAACCTACCTTGTGAGATGACCTAAGAGATATTCTGGCGTCTATGCAATACCTGTTCCTACATACTTTATTCACTAAAGAGCCCTTTGAAAACCCTCATGCAAAATCTGTTCTTTTAAAATTTAATTAATTTTATAACAAATATAACAATAATTGTATTAAATATAATTATTATTTATTATTTTATTTATTTTTAATTTTTAGATTGCAAGTCCAGTAGAGTTAACATACAGTGTTGTATTAGTTTTAGGTATACAATATAGTGATTCAGGGCGCCTGGGTGGCTCAGTGGGTTGAGCCTCTGCCTTGGGCTCAGGTCATGATCTCAGGGTCCTGGGATCGAGTCCCACGTCGGGCTCTCTGCTTGGCAGGGAGCCTGCTTCCTCCTCTCTCTCTCTGCCTGCCTCTCGGCCTACTTGTAATCTCGCTCTGTCAAATAAATAAATAAAATCTTTAAAAAAAATGTAGTGATTCAGCAATTCTATACATTATTCATTACTCATTAAGGTAAGTATATACTCTTAATCCCCTTCACCTCTTCACCCATCCCCCTCACCTACCTCCCTTCTGGTAACTATTAGTGTGTTCTCTATAGTTGGTTTGTCTCTTTTTTTCTTTGTTCATTTGTTTTGTTTCTTAAATTCTGCCTATGAATGCTTGTCTCTCTTTGACTGACTGACTTCACTTAGCGTAATACCCTCTAGATCCATCCATGTTGTTGCAAATGGCAAGATGTCATTCTTTTTGATGGCTGAGTAATATTCTGTTATATGCTTATGCCACATAATCTGCATCCACTGATCTGTTGATGGACACCTTGGGTTGCTTCCATAATTTGGCTGTTGTAAATAATGCTGCAATAAACATCGGGGTGCATATATCTTTTCAAATTAGTGTTTTTCATTTTCTTTGGGTAAATGCCCAGTAGTGGAATCACTGGATCATAGGTTAGTTCTATTTTTAACTTTTTGAGGAACCTCCCTACTGCTACTGTTACTGTTACTGTACAGCGGCTGCACCAGTTTGCATTCCCACCAGCAGGGCACAAGGTTCCTTTTTCTCTACATCCTCAATACTTGTAGTTTCTTGAGTTTTTGGCTTTAGATGTAGTTCCACTAGTTCGTCTTTGCTTTTCTTTGACTTACCTCAGGAGACATGTCTAGAAAAATGTTTTATGGCCAATGTCAGAGAAATTACTGCATGTGCTGTCTTTGAGGATGTTTGTTTCAGGTCTTACATTTAGTTCCCAGATCCATTTTGAGTTTATTTGTGTGTATGGTATCAAAGTGTTATTTTGTATTTTACATATGATTTTAATAGGTGTGGTTTAGTTATATAATTTTCTGGTCGATAGCAAATGAGAAGAGGGAGAAGAGACTACCAGAGAAAAACACCAAGAAATTACACTTTTTAATATTTTAACTAGGTTATTGAATTTTGTGGAAGAATGGGTTTTAGTCGAATATAATTTTAAAACTGGTAACAGTTGTGTTAGAAGGCTTCTAACTGACCATTTATTGAGTGCCTGTTAACATGTCAAGCAATGCCGTGCATTCTTTACGAATGTCCTCTCTTTGCCTTTGAGATAGACATCATTATTGCCATTTAAAACAAATAAGAAAATGGAGGCTCATATGAGTGAAATGGTTTGTTCAAAGCCAGGTAGTAATTGACTGAACCAGAACTGATTTAAAATCCTCAGTCATTTCTGTCATACCAAGTTGCCTCCATGTAGAACATTTCCCTGATGAGCTTAATGGAATTATTGTTTTAAGAGAAATACACTCCTTAGAGGGACTTAATTATAACCTCCTGTGGCCCTCCTGAATTTACATCTTGTCTTTTTTGCCCCTGAATGGATGTGTAGAAATCTTAATTATTTTGGCTTATATATGTATGAAAAACTTTCCTAGTTCGTGTAGATTCAATTAGTGACTTTACTAATACTCTTTCTGGCTCACACCTGATGGTTTTTGACTCGTGGAGGCATATACTTGGTCTTTGAATGTTTGTGGTGAGGGATCATGTGAGGGAAGGAGTGTACGGAAAAGCAACAGGACCCTTTTCGAGATAATTGTGGCCATGGCAACTGGAGGTATGGTGATTAACGAGAACTGATAGTGATGTGAATGTAATTTATTTGCTGAGCCATCACTGACGCAGAGAGCAAAATAATGGAGACAGGCACGACTGACAGAAATTTTGATGTTACCCTAGTGTTTCTTTTAATCTCTCCCCAGTCTTAATACCATTGATTTCTACCCATCATGTGAAAACAGTGGCAACAACCTATGGTACGATGTATGGTGCGATAGTTAGTTTCATGGGGAGGCTTACATAATTCAGAGATCACATGAAAGAAAACCGTGTTATCGTCTAGCTCTTCTCTGATTTAGTAAAAAGATTGCAAACATACCTCTTTTTCATGATGTTATTTATTAGAAATGATAAGTGATAGAAACCAAACTTTGTCAAACATGAAATGTTATAACAATTACTTTGCGGCTGGGAGGCCAAGCGCTATGGAGTTTTTGTTTTCTTTCTGGAGTTAACTGGTTTTACTACTTCCAGTGAACTTTAGCTAAAAATGAGTTTAAAAAAAAAGTTAATTAGAGTTGGTTTATTCCAGAATGAGAATCAGCAAAGCATGAAGAAATTGGAATAAACTCTAAGGGGATGTCTTTCTGTTTCTGGGATCTTTGATTTGTTGTGGATTCTGAAATGGTCACTTACTACTATCAATCCATTTGATTCCAGAGGGATTGCGTGTAAGAAGCAGTGACGCGCACACAGGCTCCAAACCTCTGTCATGAGCCAGGTTGACGCTGTGTTTTGATTTTAGCACAAAATGTAGGCTAGAGTTCTATTTCAGTTATTTATTTTGCAGTTCCCTTCTTCTGGAATTACAGCCCCACCCGTGACCTGTTGAATTAGAATCTCTTGGTTTATGGTCTAGAAATGTCCATTTTAAATATAATTCCCAGGTGAGTTTCATGAATGTTTGAAAACTGTAGCCAAGGCCTCCTAAGTGTGATAGCACCTCCCAACTTCAGAGAATGTCACTCTGTTTGCTGGAGGAGAGGAATGAGAGAAAAGTGTCAACCTGAAACATGGAGCACTTTGAACCTTTTTATTTTATTTCCAGATAGAATGTTTCCATATATTTCAATCTCAACTGCCTTGGCCTAATTGTGTTTCTTTAAGATTCGTCCTTTCCTTGTGCTGTCATAGAGTTCTTTCTCCTCAGGTGTGGATTCAAGTGGGGTGGATGGGAATGACACCTCCTAGAACAGAGATTCTTAAACAATATTAGAAAAATTTACCCTCTACCCTTCCCCCTCTCTCATTCTGGTCATTCTGATTCACTGATTCAGATGTGTGCTCCTGGGTAAGACATGTCTTAGTCTGTTTGAACCACTATAACAAAGTGCCATAGACTGAGTGACAACAGAAATTTATTTCTTACAGTTCTGGAGGCCCAGAAGCCCAGGGTCAAGTTGCTGGCAGATTCTGGGCATGTTTATGCTTGCAAGCACCATAAAATTTTTTCTGAGTTGAAAGACCCTTTTCCTGGTTTTCGGATGGCCATTTTCTCTCTGTACCTTCACATGGCAGATAGAAAACAAGAGAATTCTCTGGAGTCCTTTTTATAAGGGCACTAATCCCATTCCTGAAGAATTCCCCTTTATGACCTCGTATAATCTTAATTACATCCCAAAGGTCCCATCTCTTATACCATCACATTGGTGGGTAGGCTTTCAATGTATGAATTTGTCAATGCAGGAATTTGTAGGGAGTGCAAACATTCAGTCCTTAGTAGAGTTATTTTTCTAGAGATTGAGTATGTGACCAAGAGTGAATATATTGTATTTGTGTAAAGTTCCATGTTTGGGGGGGTTCTTGGGTGGCTCAGTTGGTTAAGCATCTGACTTGTGATTTTGGCTCAGGTCATGATCTCAGGGTCATGGGAATCTGCACCAGCTGGGGCTCTGTGCTTTGCCCAGGGAGTCTGTTTGAGATTCTCTTCCTCTGCTCCCCACCCCCAAATAAATAAATAAATAAATATTTAAAAATATCTATCCATGTTTGGGCTTGTGCTAGAGTCAGGAGTACTTTCTTGGATCTACCATGAAACAAAGAGACTTGATACTTACCGTCAAGCAGGAATGAGGAGATGCATTTAAATTTCTGGAGCCTACTTTAGACTTATTCTGGAGATTTAGTTGAGGGATGTGAATGGCCTGTGGAGCTGCAAACTCACTGGCTTGACCCCAAGCAGATCTCATGTTGAGGCTGGGAAAAAAAATCCCTGGCCTTCTCCATAGCCCTGGTTTCAGATGTCTCTTGGACCCATTCTCAGGATGACGGTCATAAAAAAGGGGGGGCAGTTTAGCCTCCTGAGGCCAGAGGAGTAGAATAGGGCAGAGGTTCTCCTGTGCTTATGGGCAGTAGAATCCTACTTGGGGAGTTTGGTGAAATGGATTCCCAGACGCCAAACTGGACCCTCTGAGGGTAGTATGTTAGCTTCCCAGGGCTGCTATGACATACTAGCCACAAACTTGGTGGCTTAAAAGAGAAGTTTATTCTTTTACAGTTTGGGAGGCTAAACTCAAGGCGTTGGCGGGGTTGGCTCCTTCTGAAGGCTCTGAGAGCATCCATCCCATGCCTCTCTCCTAGCTTCTGGTGGCACCTGGCAATCCATCATGTTCCTTAGCTTGTAAATGCACCATTCCAGTCTCTGCCTCCTTCACATTCCTTTCTCTGCTGTGTGTCTTCTGCCCTTCTCTTCTAGGGACCGCAGTCTTTGGATTTATATCCCTCACTTCCCCTAATCAAGGATAATCTCATTCTGAGATCCTTAATTATTTCTGTAAAAACCCTTTTTCCAATTAAGGTCACACTCACACCTATTGGATAGACATATCTTTGGGGAGTCATTTATTCAACCCACTACAGGTAGTGTCTAGGGACTTGCATTTAAACAAATTTCCTAGTGATTCTGATACAGATGGTTTGAGGACTACATTTTGAGAGAAAGTGGGATGGACATGTCAGTCTCTGGGGTTGCCCAGAATGGATTCTTTTGCAGCATAAACACTTGAAATAGCAAATTGTTGTTAGGATTTTCTATCATAGTAGCTGTCAAATATTATCAAAATATTTATTTATTTATTTATTTATTTGAGAGAGAGAGAGAGAGAGAAAGTGTGAGTGCTGGGGAAGGGGCAGAGGGAGAGGGAGAGAGAGAATCCACAAGCAGACTCGTGGCTGACCACAGAGCCCAGCATGGGGCTAGATCCCAGGACCCTGAGGTCACGACCTGAGCCAAAACCAAGACTTGGCTGCTCAACCGATTGAGCCACCCAGGTGCTCCCGTAGGTGCCAATTATTGAGCGCTGTTAAATGCTTTGATGTACATGATTTTGTTTAATATTCACAGTACTCTGAGAGAGATATTATGGTCTCATTTCAAATGGTTAAGGAAGCACCAGTTACTTAAGTGACAGTGTGGGGTTCCAACCCAGTTTTTTCTGATAGCTAAACCACTTTGATATGCAATTTCTAAACACTTTACTCATTTTAGGCAAAACCTCCCCAGGAAACCTTTGCAGTCTCCCCACCCTGCCACTCCAAACAACACAAAACAAAAGCAAAATCTATAATAGAAATTAAGTTAGGTGGTCTCCTTAGTGGCCCCCTCCTCCCGTGTTCTGCGGAAGGTTCTGATCAGTCTGGTGGTAACCACTCAGCTGATAAGATAACTGGGCCTGCAATGCAGATGTGTCTGACGAGGAAATCTGTGCTTTCCCCTCTGTGCAACATCATCTGCCATCCTGCCAGGGCTCTGAGAAGCTCTTTAGCCAATCAACCCTGTGACCTTTCTAAGCACTTGCCTTCAGTAGGTGACAAGCTGGGACCGGTACTTAGCTCCTCTGACTTCTCGTTTGCTCAGCTGTGCAGCAGCTTTATTGTTGTCAGTACTAAATCCCAGTCTGGGTTAAAAATATTTTGTGAACAATTCTTTGACTAATATTTACAATGTAGGAAGGCATAAAAAAAATGTCAGTTGACCTGAAATAGTTTGTTAGGTTTTTTTCCCCCCAGCCCAATCCAAGAGCTTTCTGCTTAGTTCATCGGGTTCTTTAGTGACCTTAGTTTAGGTAGCAAATTTCCTGCTCCATGCAAGGAGAGGAAGTTCTTTGAGTTAAATACAGCAAAATCAACATAATACTAATCACCTATCTAATTAATTCCTTTATGCTAAATTTGGAAGGCTTATAGAATCTTAAATCTCTTTGCCTGCCGGCTTCCTCTCTCCCTCCCCGTTTATATTCTCTCTTGGTCTCTGTCTTCCTCTGTTTTACCTCTTTAAACTGTTGGTAGACATCAATGCCAACCATACGTTTATACCAGACATATGATTGGCATCCCTTGTTGGGAGGTTTTGCACCCTAATGGGTAAGGGCTAGCCACAAATCCGGGTTTGTATTCTAGCTCTACCATTTACTAGCTTGTGACCTTGGGCAGGTTGTCCAACCTCTTTAAACCTCAGCTTTTCCATTTGAGGAATGGGGACAATTGATAATGGTGAGAATGTTAATGCCCACCTACAGGGTGATTGAGAAGATTAGATGAGGTAATCCTTACAGAGGGTTTGGGGCATAATAAGCTCTCAGTAAGTGTTAGGTACTTTTGTGATGATGGTTATTATAAAAATTATTTTATTTTTGCTGTTGTCCAAATTCTGCTTTCTCAATTCTGTTTAAAATATATAAAAAATGAACTTGAAAAAAGTATTTCTTATAATAGAAAAGAAGCCAATGACTACAGGATGATAGGCTGAGTACAATTACTTGGAAAATAATGAATAGACTCTTAATAGGTGGTAGCATCATTCCAGCGGACCCCACATGAATAAGCTCATTTAACCAGTGTAGTATGGTAAGAACTGCTACTATTATTCCTTTTTCCTGATAAGGAAACAAACACAGAGAAATCATATAACTTGTTCAAAACTTTTACAATGTACCATGTTACAGTAACTCCACTATTTCAACAGAATAATAGAGGGGCACTTCCAAATTACTTTTTTAAATTATAGAATTATTCAACATAGAGCTTATGTTTATTCAATAAAAATTGTTCCCTACAAAGTTATTCAAAAAACTTTTCTGTTAATACACACATCACAAACACATGTCCTTTGGGGGGCACAGGTAAAAAGCCTTAGTATCCTAATCTTTAGGTAGAGAGTGATCTTTTCTTTCTGGTGGCTCGCCAAGGGCACATAACCACAATGACCTCCGTGTGCCTGGGCCCAATGGACAGCATGGACCCTGTAGTAAGACTGTGCCATCAAGCTGTGGTGGTCAAGTTCCTAAACTCCGTGGGGGAGAACTCCTTTGCTTGGAGAGGCTCTTTTGGGCTGTTGCTGCTCACAACCAGGCTATAATTGGCCTCTGCAAAGTAGCAAGCATGTGGGCTATACTACCCCCCACCCATCTGGCTGTGAGTTTTACGCATATGCAAATAATGGAACCCTTATTTGTGGCTATCCCTGGGACTTATGAGTCACAACTCATGCATCCATATGGTCTACAATGTCACACAGCCAGGGGTGGGCATGGGGGAGTAGAGCACTCGGATTCAGGAAGTCGGTCTTCGTTACCTCTGCCTCTTTCCACTGTATCAGGCCACCTTCCTTGAATAGGAAAATCTTAAAAAAATACAACAAATAAAAGGCCTGAAACTGGTGTTTCAATCTTTGCCAGGTTCTTAGCACACCACGATCAGGGCTTAAATTGTGATAGAAAACATTCTGGACAGTAGATTGAAAAAATAAAAACAAACCTTTGAAGTTCTTAGCATTTCTAGTCGTTTACTTGTTTGTTTGTTTCTTGTTGCTCTCCCATGTAGTTCATTTTCATGCTCAATTATTAACTGGCAACACTTTCTTCTTACAGAAAATAATTTTTGTATTTGCTAGCATTGACATGAGTAACACGGTATGATTACTATATCTGGAATGGCTCTCTAACCAAAATGGAAGCATGATTTCAAAGCAAGCTTTTGAAATTTTACTTAGAATTTTTTTTTGCCCCTTTCAAAGGTGAAAATAAATGGGTAAGCCATTTATTTGTTCATTTATCCGAGCATTTATACTTCATTCAGTGGGGAAAGGAAATGACATTTCTGAATATTGCAATTTGAAGACTGATAAAATAAAAATAACTTATGAAAATATGTTTCTTTTTAAAGAAAAAGTAACATTATTGTAGTAAAGTTTAGAATTTTTAGAATATATAGATAAGCAAAAGAAAAAAATAAAATAATACTCTCTTCATCCAGAGAAAACCATTGTTATACTTGTTTTTTAAAATAAAATGATTTTTTTAAAAGATTTTATTTATTTATTTGACAGACAGAGAGATCACAAGTAGGCAGAGAGGCAGGCAGAGAGAGAGAGAGGAGGAAGCAGGCTCCCTGCCAAGCAGAGAGCCCGATGTGGGGCTCGATCCCAGGACCCTGGGATCATGACCTGAGCGAAAGGCAGAGACTTTAACCCACTGAGCTACCCAGGCGCCCCAAAATGAAATGGTTTTTAAAAAATTATTATTTATTCCAAGAAAATATGTTGAGAGAAAATGGGATTATCAGTTTAGACTAACTATGATAAATATGATATGATAAAGGTCTAAGGCCTACAAACCACTAAAAAAATTTAAGAAAAATTTCATCTGAAATGTTAAAAAGCGAAAGCAAAACAAATTAAATATTAAATGTTTCTTATGGACTGTTTTAAATTTAGATAAAGTTAATGATTCAATAATATTTTTATGTTATGTAGAATAGTTTTGTGTTGGGATGCAATTTGCATATGATACATTGAAGCTTCCTATACATTTATAGTATACAGTCTATTTATGCTTGCTTTTTAGGATTTGGAATATAAATTTTTACTTAAAATTTATAATAGTCACAACAGTAGTCTCTAACGGTAGAATAGATAAATAATGGCTTGCATTATTATATTGAATACTGTGCAGCAATGAAAATAAGTGAACTATGGCCACGTAGAACAATAAATCTCACAAATATAATGTTGTCTGAAAGAAGTCAGATGTACTGTGTGACTGTATTTATGTAAAGTTCAAAAAAAGGTATAACTAAACTAAAGTTAGGATAGTCGGGATAGTTAGGAATTCAAGTATAGTTAGGAAATCAGGATATTTCTTACTTTTGGGAAGACAGCAGGGGTTAGAGGTTGGGTGAGGCATAGGGGAACATCAAAATAATTAATTGATCTGAGTGATGCTTACATGAGTATATTCACTTTTTAAATTTTTTAATTTTTTAAAAAGATTCTATTTATTTGAGAGATAGTTTGAGAGCACATAAGTGGGGGGAAGTAGCAGGCAGAGGGAGAAGCAAGCTCCCCTCTGAGCAGGGAGTCTGACTCTGGACTTGATCCCAGGACCCTGAGATCATGACCTGAGCCAAAGGCAGAGGCTCAACCAGCTGAAAAACCCAGGCACCCTTAGGTACAGTCACTTTTAAAAATAATTCATTGAATTTCATTTACATTTTGTGCACTTTGCTGTATGTATGATATACATCAATATAAATATGTAAATAATTATTAAAGAAATCATATTTATTTGATGTCTACTCTTTGCTGGCTTTATAACATTCAGTCTGCATATTATTTCCTCAGGGAAACTGATCTACTTTACTGTTATTCATTCACGGTTTCCAAGAATGCATTGTGGTTAAGAAAAAAAGTTGGACTGCTACCATTTGTTTTTTTCCCTATTGTGATAAAATTTCCAAGTTACTTAACTATTTTCTAGAGAGTTGATAAATTTTATTAATTCTTGTGTACAACAGATGTGTGAGATAGGCTGGTATTG
Source organism: Meles meles (assembly GCF_922984935.1). Taxonomy (NCBI): domain Eukaryota; kingdom Metazoa; phylum Chordata; class Mammalia; order Carnivora; family Mustelidae; genus Meles; species Meles meles. The sequence continues at coordinate 10,062,457 of NC_060074.1, forward strand.
CTGTCTCCATTGTTCAGATAAGGAAAGTAGACACAGGGAGGATGAATGTTTGGCCAAGCCTGGATCCGGAATGCAGTTCTTTTGACATTTCTCTGTGCTGTCTGATTATATAGAGCTCTGCTACAGTCCTGAATATATAAGAGTTTCTAAAAACCTTGGACTATCAGGGAAAAAAGGTTTCCATGAGCACATACAGGCACAATATATAAAAATGTTTTTGTAGATTAAATTTACATTTGTATCTAAGAGTAATGCATAGGCACACTGCAAGGTTGGGAAGGTACTGACTGATTCAACAAACATTTCTGAGCTCAGGGGATTGTGCCCACCTCTATGGGGAACAGACCCAGAGATATGACCATAACACAATGTGATAAGTGACATGATGGGGGTTTGCACAGGACTTTGGGGACCACAGAGAAAGGGCCAGTAACCAGCTTCATATGAAAAGAGTATCTGGGAAGACTTCTGAAGGAGGGGGTGCTTCAATCTATTCTTAAGTATATGAAGCTGTATTTTAAACTGGATAGATCAGTTCGATTTCCTACATTTCTCCCTTGTGATATTTCCATTTCCCAATTTTAGGACACTTCAGATTCTCAGACTACGTACATATTTCTGAATTTGAAACACCAGATTGAATTTTCAAAAATGGCAGCTGGAAGGTAAACTCCTCATTAACCCTTTGTTTTTCTCACAGGCTTCAGCAATGTCACCTCACCCTTGTGGCGCTGGCTCCTTGAAGACTTCCTTTTTTAAAGCAGTTTTAGATTCACAGCCCGACTGAGAGGAAGATACAGAGATTTCCCTTCCCCAACACCGACACGGCCTCCCTGTGATCCAAATCCCGCAGCAGAGCAGTACAGTTGTTACCCTCCATGAACCTATACTGCTATATCATAATCCCCCGAAGTTCATAGTTAACATTAGGGTTCACTCTTGGTGTTGTAAATTCTGTGGATTTGTACGCATGTAATGACAGGTATCCATCATTATAGTTTCATATATTTTCACTGCCTTAAAAATCCTCTGTGTTCTGTGAAAGGGGCTATTTTTGGTAGGAATAATTTCTTTAGTTTGATACCATATTTGCTTCATTTGTCAGCAAATCCAAAGTGCTGAGCTGTTAGGTTCAATGTTATTTAGATGTTTTATTTCAGCCAAATTCTAATACCATCAAATCATACATATTAAAATTTTAACTGCAAATAAATTCCATTGAGCTGCCTAGTGTCTCTCGATGGTAATGCTTTTTAAAAATAGGCTATGCCATGGATTTCATTTATAGGCATTTAAATGAGCTTAAATTCCCAGGCGGGGGAAAATTCATGTATATGACATATTGCCAAATCAGGCAAGGTTGACATTTTTGTTTCTCAGATCTGATGTCTGCATCATCTTATTCTTTTTATTAGGTTTAGTACATGCTCTCTTGTTTGTAAACTGAGGTCAGACCTAACCAAATCTCAGCAATGAGATTCAGTTACAGAAGGAGAATGGAATAGCATCAAAACCTTTATTCAGAAGTATTATTTTGCATCTCTCAATAGACATATCCTTACATCTCTAATGGCGTAACTAAGGTGGCTTTCTAAAATATTTTATAATTGTTGCTAGAGTAGTGTAGGTGATAAACAGGTAACTCCTAAATCCTGTCTCTTTTTTAGTAGGCGTGCCTTGAAAGTTCAGGTGGGGGAAAGGAGGGCATTTGTGATCCAGCAGAAGAGGACTCCTGAGGGCTCTGTGTTTATTCATGGATTTTGAAAGTTGATTATACCATTAAAAAAATAACAAAATGGAAAATATTGGCCATCTTACATGGTCAATGAGGGAAATATCTTTTGACAGTGATACTCTGACACTTTACACTTTTCCACATCATTATATCTGCTCAGGCCTGACTCCTTTAAAAATTATTGTAATCCTCAAACATGAAATATATAGAAACAAGAGAGAAAATGCATGCAAATATACTGCCTTAATTTCTTAGAGCATATCTTGAAACAAATGTTCTTGGAGGCTGGCGTAAATTAAACAAAAATGAAATTATAGTGGTTTTGCAGTAGAGTTCTTAAATGAGGGCTCTTGGGTGGACTTGTTCAAGGAGTCCTTGATACCTTAAAATTTTGTGCAAAATGTGGAAAATCAAAGCATTTTTTTCAGGGCTAGGGTGAGTCCTCCACTTTTATCAGGTCCTTGAAAGAGTTAAGAACCACTGATTAAACCCATACGAGCAGTGTGTATTTATTAAAAATAGTGGGTAAATAGTTGGAAAATATAACAAGTCTGTAAAATACACCCATGTATATGGCAACAAAGATGAAAGGCACTGAGATTTCTGGGATTGCAATAAAATGATGCCTATGTTATTGAAATATTTGCATCGATTACTTCATTCTCTTGGTTGAGAAGCAAAATTTTATTTTCCTCTGTGCCATGTTGTCTTGTTCTGTAAACTGTGAGAAATAACATTGTTCATTATCAGAGCTGTGTGTAAATTGAAGTTTGGACTTTTTTTTTTTTGTTTATTCTTCTTCTGTTACCACACTTTGCTTGTACCGCGTCACAGACTGAATGATGAATAAACCAAGGGCGGCCTGGTAGCAGCAAGCATTTTGCTTGTCAGTGAGAATGAGCTTATTAGATTTTGAATGGGTTACTTCATACCTCTGAGAACAATTTGCAGCTGTTAAGTACATTTTGCTTTTTGTTAAGAGCAAAGACAATGGTAATTAAGGTCAGCCTATCTTTTGGGATATAAATGTGTTTTAATGGATTTCCATTTTCTTGGGTACATGTAAGCATGATATCTTTTAATTCAGTGATGGAATCACTTCAGAAATGATTTGTAATCCTGGTTCTATGAAAAAAATTTGCATGTTTGCGTGTGTAAAAAAATTGTTGAAAAAAGTATGGTAGAAAAGTAGTGTCCTCCTTAGGATCCAATTGAAGTCTCCAAAACATCTTTAATCGTCCTTTGACTAGACTCCCACAGTGATCTCCAAGACTGTGCATTACCAAGTTGGCGGAGGGTGAGTCAAGGAAATATTTTACTTCTTTCCTTCTCCATAGTTTCCCTGAGATCTCAAACTGGCAGCCAGCTGGCTGAATCTGCCCACAGACTTGTTTTATTTGGCCCATGCAGTGCTTTTAAAATTTTTTTGCCAACATTTTAATAGGAAGGTTTCACATACTAATCTGCATTTCTGGCCTGCCTTGAGAAATCAGGAGATAAGGGAACAATTGGCTAGAGCTTAGGGGCAGCTGGCCGCCCACCCCCTGGGCCACAGTCTCCTTCTGTAGCTCTTTCAAGCACCCCTACTCTGCCTGACAATGCACTTGTGCAGTTACTTGCCTGCTGGACTGCTGGAAGCATCTGAGTTGGAGACTGATCTAAGGCTGCTTTGAGACCACTTTAGTTTTCTGGTAATAACCAGGTTTTAGATAACAGCTATCTTCTTCATCCTCGGGAGCCTTACTATTTATTGTTACCTTGACATCTGGCCATCAAATCTAATAATTTTCACGTTCAAAGGATTCAGAGTTCCTAATTTGGGTCTAGGATGGGCAATAAGTACTGATAAAGAGAACATAAATGCCTAAAATGATTATCTTCCCTAACAAACATCCAATTTCTGTTGTTGTTGTCTACCAAAATGGGTTGGAAGCTATAATCTTAGTGGTGCTATAACTAAAATTGTGTTTGTTGGTTTTGGAATTTCATCTTTTTTGGGGGGGGCACTTAAGAAAAACAGTTGAATCATTTGAAAGGCATTAAAGCATGCATATTCCTAAGACATTATAATTTCTTTATGCTTTAAAGTGCAGTGGACCTTTAATAGGAAAATTTAACAGATTTTGGGTTGTCTTTTTAATTCATGAGGCTGCAAATGTCTAATTTCTAAACTTTTAATAATTTTGATCAAAATGAAGTGGTAGACAAATTCAGTCAGCCTTTCTTTCCAATTCTTCCAAATAACCCTTTCTGATGGAGACAGAGAAATCTTGCCAAAACTCATATTCAGCTTGTTGGAAGCCTAGCTTTTAGTTTGTTATCAAAGGTCTATGCAAACCATTTAAAAAATTTAAAAATCCCAATAAATTCTGAAGTTTAGTTAAGATAAAGGGGCTGAAACATGAAGTGTTTATAATGTCATGAATGTAAAGTAATTAGTATTTCATTTTTAAAAGAAAAACTAAAAACTTTCTAAGTATAGTAACTCAGAACAGTTGTATCTCCTTCAAAACAATTTGGTTTTTTAATATACTGCTAGACTAGCAATGCAGTAGAAGCATAATAGCATAAATACCCAAGATTTGAACATGGGGATGGGCAAATGTTTTATAATAAGAGAAAGAATTATTGTCTGACTTTAGGAATAAAAGTTCCACAGACCTATGAATGCCCAAAGCAACAACATTTTTTTTACATCTATAAATAACTTTGGCAATACTTACTTATGTATACAGAAGTGATCTAATGATTATGAAATTAGGTGTCTTGGTTTTTTTTCCTCTTTCTTTCTTTTATTTCTCATACAGACAGCCAAGGGACTTTGAGCAAACCACTTTAACTTGCTAAATTTCTCTCAATAGTGAAAATTTTGGATATGTAGTAGAATGTTCTGAGTGCAATTTATACTAGTTCTGTGATTTTTAAGAAGATTTTATTTATTTATTTGAGAAAGAGAAAGAGTGAGCGAGCATGAGCCGTGGGAGTAGGAGAGGGAGAAGCAGGCTCTCCACTGAGCAGGGAACTGGATATGGGGCTTGATCTTAAGACCCTGGGATCATGACCCTGAGCCCAAGGCAGACGCTTAACTGACTGAGCCACCTGGGCACCCCTATTTCTGTGATTCTTTAAGACTAACCAGAGGACACATCTGTTTTTATGTGCAAAGTAAAAACAAGATACCTTAAGAGAGTTGAATTATTTTTACTGCTTCTTCACTCTTTAAATTTGTATTATTGTTTTACTTGTCTTCAGATGTTCTAATATATAGTTAGAAGCAGAAGAAAAACATTGACTTCCTTTTCTAGGCTATTAGGAGAAAGGCAATCTACTCGAAAAGAACTAGAGGTGAGACTGTGACTGGTTAAGGTTTTAACTAACACTTCTGGGGTTTATCATGAAAAACATTTATATATAGAAGGAAAAATGGAACATTTATAGTGTATGTAATTTAGTCTTGTTTTGTTCCTTCACTCATGAAATGTTAATTAAGTACATTTATAATCTTGTTCTCATTTGTCCTACAAGGACTAAAACATGGACTGTATCCTCAGAGAGCTTAAATCTCCTTGAAAGTCACTCATATTGCTCCCTTATGGGAACATCGCCTGGGAATATATTTAAAGGCTAGGTATCATGGTCAAAGGCAAACATTATTAGTGCCTGATGACTTATTGGTTAGAGTAGAACCATATCTGGTTTATTTATTTATGCTGGCTTATTTCTTTAAAATTATGCACATCAGAAAATGCCTAAATGTGCAGAAGTGTGCTTTTTAGAGGTAAGCCAATCTGAATGCGGGGTTATAATAGGAAATTTAGATTGTTAAAGCACCCCGTGCTTTTTCTCCAGAATTATTGGATTAACAGTTCTCTGCAGGTCTGTGAGCTCTCCAAGGGCAGGGACTGTGCTTATCTCTGCAGAACCTCCACCTCCTAACACATTTCTGGGAGCATAGAAAATGCTTGCTGTGTCTTTTCTGCCTGACAAGTGATTGCGTAATCAGCTGCTAGAGTTTCTGTTGCTCCGCTGTGTAGGTCTCTGCACCCTGTGAGGAACAGTGTGACTTTAGGAGAGACAGAGGTTAACTCAACAATCATGCAAATAAACATAAAATTCTTGCCTTACTCATCAGATTTGTTCTCTTTTATAAGAAAGACAGCCCTCTTGGTTTTGTGAGCAGACCACAATTTGTGAAATAGTCCACGATTTTCAGCCCTAGGTTGTGTGTGTGTGTGTGTCTCTCTCTTTTAAATTCTTATGCCTCATGTCCTCTGCCCATTTCTTGATTGGATTGTTTGTTCTTTGGGTGTTGAGTTTGCTAAGTTCCTTATAGATTTTGGACACTAGCCCTTTATCTGATATGTCGTTTGCAAATATCTTCTCCCATTCTGTCAGTTGTCTTTTGGTTTTGTTAACTGTTTCCTTTGCTGTGCAAAAGCTTTTGATCTTGATGAAATCCCAATAGTTCATTTTTGCCCTTGCTTTCCTTGCCTTTGCCGTTGTTCCTAGGAAGATGTTGCTACGGCTGAGGTCGAAGAGGTTGCTGCCTGCATTCTCCTCAAGGATTTGGATGGATTCCTTTCTCACATTGAGGTCCTTCATCCATTTGGAGTCTATTTTCGTGTGTGGTGTAAGGAAGTGGTCCAATTTCATTTTTCTGCATGTGGCTGTCCAATTTTCCCAGCACCATTTATTGAAGAGGCTGTCTTTTTTCCATTGGACATTCTTTCCTGCTTTGTCGAAGATTAGTTGACCATAGAGTTGAGGGTCGATTTCTGGGCTCTCTATTCTGTTCCACTGATCTATGTGTCTGTTTTTGTGCCAGTACCATGCTGTCTTGATGATGACAGCTTTGTAATAGAGCTTGAAGTCCGGAATGGTGATGCCACCAACTTTGGCTTTGTTCTTCAATATTCCTTTGGCTATTCGAGGTCTTTTCTGGTTCCATATAAATTTTAGGATTATTTGTTCCATTTCTTTGAAAAAAATGGATGGCATTTTGATAGGGATTGCATTAAATGTGTAGATTGCTTTAGGTAGCATAGACATTTTCACAATATTTATTCTTCCAATCCAGGAGCATGGAACATTTTTCCATTTTTTTGTGTCTTCCTCAATTTCTTTCATGAGTACTTTATAATTTTCTGTGTATAGATTCTTAGTCTCTTTGGTTAGGTTTATTCCTAGGTATCTTATAGTTTTGGGTACAATTGTAAATGGGATTGACTCCTTAATTTCTCTTTCTTCAGTCTTGTTGTTGGTGTACAGAAATGCAACTGATTTCTGTGCATTGATTTTATATCCTGACACTTTACTGAATTCCTGTACAAGTTCTAGCAGTTTTGGAGTGGAGTCTTTTGGGTTTTCCACATATAGTATCATATCATCTGCGAAGAGTGATAGTTTGACTTCTTCTTTACCAATTTGGATGCCTTTAATTTCTTTTTGTTGTCTGATTGCTGAGGCTAGGACTTCTAGTACTATGTTGAATAGCAGTGGTGATAATGGACATCCCTGCCGTGTTCCTGACCTTAACGGAAAAGCTTTCAGTTTTTCTCCATTGAGAATGATATTTGCGGTGGGTTTTTCATAGATGGCTTTGATAATATTGAGGTATGTGCCCTCTATCCCTACACTTTGGCCAACAGACACATGAAAAAGTGCTCCACGTCACTCGGCATCAGGGAAATACAAATCAAAACCACAATGAGATATCACCTCACACCAGTCAGCATGGCTAAAATTAACAAGTCAGGAAATGACAGATGCTGGCGAGGATGCGGAGAAAGGGGAACCCTCCTCCACTGTTGGTGGGAATGCAAGATGGTGCAACCACTCTGGAAAACAGCATGGAGGTTCCTCAAAATGTTGAAAATAGAACTACCCTATGACCCAGCAATTGCACTACTGGGTATTTACCCTAAAGATACAAACATAGTGATCCGAAGGGGCACGTGTACCCGAATGTTTATAGCAGCAATGTCTACAATAGCCAGACTATGGAAAGAACCTAGATGTCCATCAACAGATGAATGGATAAAGAAGATGTGGTATATATACACAATGGAATACTATGCAGCCATCAAAAGAAATGAAATCTTGCCATTTGCGACAACGTGGATGGAACTAGAGCGTATCATGCTTAGTGAAATAAGTCAATCGGAGAAAGACAACTATCATATGATCTCCCTGATATGAGGACATGGAGAAGCAACATGGGGGGTTAGGGGGATAGGAGAAGAATAAATGAAACAAGATGGGATTGGGAGGGAGATAAACCATAAATGACTCTTAATCTCACAAAACAAACTGGGGGTTGCTGGGGGGAGGTGGGATTGGGAGAGGGGGAGCGGGCTATGGACATTGGGGAGGGGAGGCGAACCATAAGATACTATGGACTCTGAAAAACAACCTGAGGGTTTTGAAGGGTCAGGGGTGGGAGGTTGGGGGAACAGGTGGTGGGTAATGGGGAGGGCACGTTTTGCATGGAGCACTGGGTGTTGTGCAAAAAGAATGAATACTGTTACGCTGAAAAAATAAATAAAATGGAAAAAAAAATTCTTATGCCTCTGGTTTGGACTAGCTTCATGGCTTTTGCTACCACTGCACTGCAGCCGTCTGACTAGAAGAAAGAGTAGTGCCTCTTGTGTGTGCGGGCATGCCTGTGTGTGCGGGCATGCCTGTGTGTGTGTGTGTGTGTGTGTGTGTGTGTGTGTGTGTGTGAGAAACTTAGTTTTCAGTATCACTGTGCCACCAATCATGTGATCTTGGCAAATCACTTAACATTTAGACTTCAGAGTTACTCCTCTTTGGGTAAAGTCTTGATTTTAAATTCCAGGCTTCAGATTCATAACTGCTATGGTCCTTTGAAATTTCAGTTGATTGAGTGCATCAATTCACGTTTCTATTAGTCTGCATGCTCCTGGAGTTCAGAGGCTGTCTTACACATTTTTTTTATATGTATTTAAAAAAATTTTTATTATAGAGAATTTTGAACACACAGAAGCAGACAGATCAGCTTCATGAACCCCTTAGGATGCATCACCCAACTCCAGTAATCTATCCTTCGGTTTATGGCCAATCCTGCCCCATCATATCCCATCCTCTTACTCTCCTTTATTTGGAAGCAAATCTTAGAAATAAGACATTTAATCTGTAAATATTTCATATTTTTGTGTTTTTTTCCTTTCAGGCATCTAATACAGAACCTTGTATATGTTAGACAACAAGATGGTAAGTTTTGAATAAAAGAATGAAAGTGGCCTGGGAAGGGGGAAGAAGTGAGGCTCCCCAACCAACACCCAAAATTATACGTATTTTAAACCTTTAATAAAATTTGTTAACTTTGAATTTCTCAGAGTAGAGGAGGAGGAGAAGCCATAACTTCCAGTTTGGAAATCCTTACGTGGTTAGAATATTAAAGACTTTCTTTACATATTACCTATACCCTTCATTAGGGAGCTCTCCATGCTCCAAGAAGTTAAGATACATGCCAAAGATCAGTGAGCGCATCCAACTTTATGGGTGCATCCTGAGGAACTGTCTTGGCTGTAGTAGATGGTACAACCTAAGGCCAGACTGTGATTATCTAATTCATCAGGGACTTGAAAATTCATAGGAAGTTCTTGACCGAGCTACTTCTCTGTATTTTACATTTTCTATTACCTGTTTTCTATGTTCTCTATATTTCCTTTATAGCAGCCTCTATCTCCTAACCTCCTTTCTTTTCATTATTTTTCTAACAATGCTGAAGTCCCCATGGAAGTTTTTCTCAGAGCATTGAATTAGGCATAATACATTTTAGCCAAAGTATGTGTGCTTGCTTTGGATGTATTACTCCCAAATGTGTAGGCAATGTAGTTTGTGTAACACCATGAATAAAACAAAAGCAAGAATAAAAAAGTCACAGTGAAAAATTTCCCTTTAGTATACACTAAAAGACTTGACAAGAATGTTCATAGCAACATTACTTATAATATTTAAAACTGCACATAATTCAAATGTCCATTGACAGAATGGATAAATGCAATATTATGCTGTAACAAAAAAGAGTAAACTATGGCTATCTGGAACAATGTGGATGGTTTTTACAGACATAAAGTTAAAGAAAAGACGTATATTCTGTTGTTCCATTTATAACCAGGCAAAATGAATCTGTGGAATCAGAAGTCAGGATAGTGGTTAACTTTATAGGAGGATGGGCGATGGCTGACAGGTCATGGGGGAGATTCTGAGTACTGGAAATGTCCTGTAACCTGGTCTGGGTGGTGTGCTCGTTTTGTAAAATTTCATCAAACTGTCCACTGAAGATTGTATACTTCACAGTAGGTATATTATACTTCTAGTGAAAAAGTAAAAGAAAAAACCTTTTCTTTTGACTACTTAGGAACACCTAAGGTCTACCTGACCTTATAAGAAACAAGATTTGCCTCACTAATCTGATTTTCTCTCTTCTGTAGAACAGAACGGGTAGATTGAGATTGAGGAAGAAGTGATAGGTGCGTAATGCCTTTACTGTACATAACATTTGTTTCTCTGCTTCGTAAGATAATCATCAATAAACTTTGAAACTGTGGTCAAGATGAACTGCAAGTCCGATCTGCTGGTGTTGGGAGCTTTGGAGACCTTATCACTGTTGTCTTACAAGGGGCATTATTAATGGATCATGTGATGGAGGGCCCTGGCTCAGTATTGGAGTATGGATTAGAATGCAGAATTATCTTAGTATGGTGAGAGAAATTCAGAATGAAGTTCAGTTTGTATTTAGTTATAAGACAGTGCTTATATATATATATATGTAGCACTTAGCATGAATATAAAGTAGCATTTTAATACAATAGAAATAAATCTAGAGCTAGATGGATCAAGTGAATATAGTTAAAGATACATTGCCTTTAAAAAGTAGTAAAGCAAGCATAATACAATACTGAAATCATATAAATAGTAACACTTTTATATAGAAGATAATTCTTCCTTATATCAGACTGAGCAGGGCTATTTTGGGGTACCATGTGCGCAATTGATCCTAGATATGATTATGCTGTTGGAAACATTTGACTCTGATGCTTTCCTTCCCCTTTTCTTTTTCAGTAGAGGATGGTATAGTGTTAAAGTATAAACTTTGAAGTGAGACTGTCTTTGGTTTAAATCTTGCCTCTCTCTCAAGCTGTTTGACTTTGGGTAAATAACTTCTCTGACATTTAGCTTTCTCATCCTTAAAATGGGGACTCTACCTAACTGGGATATTTAATAGGCATATCATATCTATCTTTACATCCCCATATCATTTAGGATTTTGTTTGGCTGCATGATCAGAAAACTCAAACTAACTGTAAGTACACAAGAATTTAATTCCACTAAAAGAAGCCCAGAGATAGGCAGTCCAGCGCTGGTGTGTCTGACGCTCCCCGAAGTCCCCTGCAACCTAGGCTCCATTTAAACTCTTTAATATGCTATACTTAACATGCGAGTTCCATTCTGAAGGTTCCCTCATGATTCAGATGGCTGCTGGAGCTCCAGCCATGTTCCTCATTATAGGATGGAGCATAGGGCAAAAAAGTTACAATTTCTAGCTGAGTTAGCTCTCTTGCAGTTGTCCTAGAAATCCTATAAATACTTCTACTTATTTCTTCTTGGTCAGAATTTAGCTACATAACCTTACTTAGCAGTTGAAAGAAGATGGGAAATGTAGTTTTTTGGCTGAAATAAAATTGGGGTTTGGTTACTTAGGAACAAGTAGAAAGTGCATTATGGGTGGTATTTAGGGGTTTCAGCTGCAATGTTCATCTTAGGACACCCCTCCCCTCTTCTCCCTATCTTTGTAAATGGTACCACCATCCACTAGATAGCTCAGTCTGAGAATCTGGGATTAATTCAATTTATTCCCCATATCCTAATTATCACCAATTCTCCCAGTTCTGAAATATATCCTGAAATTTGAATTTTCTCTCTGCCTCCACTATAAAACCCACAATTCAAGTCACCATTACCTCTCATCTGGATTCTTTCAGCTGGTCCGTGACTGGTCCGTTTTGCTTCTTGTCTTGCCTCTCTACAGAACATTGCCTGCATAGTAAACAGAATGATTTTCTTAAAAACTAAGTGAGATCACTCCTGCCTAAAGCCCTCGAATAACTTCCCATCCCAATAAAAATAAATGTCATTTTTTCACCTTGCCCTACAAGGCCTTATACCATTTGGTCCCTGCCTCTCTAAGCTCATTGTTTACTCCTCATTCCTGGGTTCTCATGCTGTAATCACAGTGGCCCACTTTCTGTCCCTTGAATGTACCAAGTATGTGCTATCTCAGACTTTTGCCCCAAGACATTCTTCCCCATTTTTGTATGGCCAACCCCTTCCCACAGTTTGGGTCTCAGCTCAAACATCCCTCCCTCAAGTAGACCCTCACCGACCACTGAGCTAAAGCAGTTCTTTCTAGCCCATTTTGACCATCCTCTGTCTCACAGTCTAATTATATTTAATTCAGTCCTTGAAGTGTACCCGGGCCCTGCTCAGCTAGCTAGACAAAAAAATGTGCTCATGCGCTGAACTGGCCATGGTGTGGGGAAAGAAGCACTCTCAGACACCATCAGTGGAGAGTGTATTGGTTAAAACCTGTTTGAAGGGCAATTTTACAGTATCTATTAGAACTAAAAACTATATACCCTCATGAGGGCAAATCCATTCTGAAAATTAAACCACAAAGCATCTGATCCAGTTTTTATTCTTCTTTTTTCTTCATGCCCTTCAGTTTCTAGAATAAGGCCTCAGGCTTAACCTGGTGCATCTTTGGGGAATATTAATATTATTTGAAGGATTATGGGAAAACAATATTTTTCTATCAAAAGAAAGTATAGACATATTAATAGTTTGAGGGCCTTCAGGTCACTGGGATCACCGAGCTCAGGATCTTTGGCATTAGGGGCAATTTTTGTGGAGGGGTTCAGGAAGCACTGCTAAGTGCTTAAAGTGTTCGCATTGTAATAGATTATTTTTTAATGCATCGTGAAGTGTCTATTGAGGAATCGTCCTCACTGGGTCTAGCAGGAGATGCTGGGCGATAAGAAGGCTTCCCGAACTGTACATTTGTATTTTCCCTTCAGTAGGCCAAGTGCTTTAACATACATTATTTTATCTCATTGGATTTTGACCTCAGCCCAGTTGAGTGTAAGCATGGAAGCTGCCTGTGGCCCACAGATAACCAGCAGGCTTGCAAAGGATTCAACGCTTCAAATAGTATTGCCTTTTAAGATAACTGAAATGTAAGTCTTGCTCCCAGGTCAGACTCCTGAATGCTCATTTCTTTTCTCTATAGGGAATTTCTTAGGTGTCTTTCCAGAAATGTTTTAAGCACTCACACCGATGTCTTAGTGTATAATTTCCTCTCGTTCTTTTTTCATACTTGAGAAGTATACATTATTCTGCCTTTTTTTAAAGTGTAGTGGTTTACATTGAAGTGTAGGGTTCTATTGTATGAGGTACACAAAATATTTGCTTCTGGTGCATGAATATTTGGATTGTCTTCAGTATTTTGCTGCAGGAGCCAATTTCTCAGGAATTCTTTACATGATGAACTTTTTTTTCCTTTTCCCACATAAATAAAATAAATAACAAGTAAATTCCTAGGGGTGGAATTGTTGTGTCCAAGACTGTATCTCTTTAGTTCTGGTAAGTACTGTAAAATTGCCCTTCAAAGAGGTTTTAACCAGTGCATTCCCCACTGATGGTATAGGAGAACAACTTTTTCCCTACACCATGATCATTTTAGCACATGACTGATTTTTAAAGTTTTATTAATAAGAAAGTGAGAAAAAAGTTTAATTTTACTTGCCCTTATTTAATTGACTGAGATTGAGCCTTTTTACTTAATGTATTTTGAAGTTATTTGCATTGAATTTTTTCTGTAAACTCTCTGGTTATCTTTCTCTTCTACTCTAATTTTCTAATGAGTTATTGGTCTTTTTTCTTTTTTTAATTTTGTAGACCACAACATATATTATGGATAGGAAATTAGTGCTTTTCTGTTATATAGGCTTTAACTGTGGTGTTTATGAGCAACCATCTACTTTAAATTAGGTGAAAATGTGCTTTGTTTGAAACATTACAGATTTATAAACTGGCAGAATGTCAGAGAGAGCAAGAGATTCAGAAGAAAAGGTCAGGAGGTTGAGTCATGAATCTCATGCTTTCTAGCCTTATGACCTTGGACAATTAATTAATGTCAATGAGTCTCAGTTTCCTCAACTATAGAGTGGGGATGATTATAATACTTAATCACAGAGTCATGGAAACTTGGTCATGCATGTGAAAGTGCTCTATAAGTATACCAAGAGAATATTGGCTTTTATTACTGATTTGATAACTAGACTGTTTTCTACATTGGAATATGATATTTAGGAAAGTGGAATTTCTGCCTTCTGTTTTTTTTTTTTTTGAAAACAAACCTAATTATTATTATTTCTCAGATAGTTTTCTGCATTTAGCTCATCTCATGATTCTTGTTGATTCAGTAGTTAGAAAGGCAGTTTTTTTTCTCTAGCCATGGGACTAGAAAAAAAGTATGGTTTAAAATACTAGTGAGTAAAGAGGATGATACTAATAATGAAAGGTGAAGTAATTAGGTTAACATGGTAGAATTGTATCTTCTTAAAATTTTAGTGGAAAAATCTTCTAATGCAGTTCTTTTATTTGTAGCTTTCACATAAAAATACAGTATCTTCAGGTTAGATATGTGTGGAGAGAATGTATAGAATTAGAGCTTAAAAAGTTTTGATCTGGAAAGAATCAGACATCACCTAGGCCAATGCCTGTTTCTATGGATAAGGAAGTTAGATATTCTGAGAAGCAAACTAACTAACAAGTCATGTGGTCATTGCAAAACACAAGGGAAGAACTCATCCTGTCTCTTCTCTCCCCATTTAGAGACCCTTTCGCTATTATGATATTTTGGGCCCATTGGTTGCATGTCTGGATGTTTGGGGCTTATAAATAGTTGTACTTCTAAACTTGTGAAAAAAAGCAGCCAGCCATGTTTCTTGAACGTAGAAGGGTAATAAGTTATAGTCATATTTTGCTTTTTGGAGAGATCACTTTGAACTAGGTTTAAAAAAGGCTGTCTTTAAAAAATTCTTAATATTTCAATTTACACTGAATTTTAATATTCTAGCAAGCCTCTGAAAGATTTTTTTCCCTGTTTACTTTAAGTTTCATGTAGTAAGGACATTTTAGGAGAACCCAAATAGGAAATGTGTTCAAGTTATTAAACTATAACAATACGTATTTTTCTGTTGATGTGGTTCAAACAGAATATATATTTAAAGCATTTAAAATTAATTCAAACTGTAATAAAATCCTAGTAGTGACTAATAAAATTATTTTATTTTTTTTTCTTTACAGATCTTTGCTTTTCTTTTGTTTTAGGTTAGTTGTTGAAATTAATGAAAAAAAAAAAACCCAACACCAAAATGGCACGTTCTTCCTGTTGTTGGAGGTGTGACTTTAATTTATTTTAGTTATTTTTTCTTTAAATCATCTTCATTCCAGGTAAAATATTAATTGAAATGAATTTTATTTGTAGGCTTTCCTTATAGTAGAGGAGAGAAGGCTGGAGGCCTCCCTTCACTCCGCTCACCCACCCTTCTCAAGCAGAAGTAATTTAGTGATAGTAACTGAAAGTCGTTGACATTAGCTAGCACATCCAGTTTTGGTAGCATGCTAAGTAGAGTAAAACATAGTATTTAACAAATTCATCTTGGACAGTGAGCATTCTGAAAAGTGAGAAAGAACCATCAGGGAAGTGAGATGGGGTTGGAAGCTGATTTTCACAACTAAAAAAATTGACAACAGATAGTTTCTTTATGCTGAGAATAATTGATATTGTCAAAATTGTTTCCATTGGAAAGCACCATTTTTATTAGGAAAGCATTAGGTAATAAAATACTAAATATTTTTCTAAATCCTAGATAAAAGTAAGAACATTGGTGAAAACCAGTTGCTAAGGACTACCCATTTCCTACTTTCTCCTTAGCAACAACATTGCCAACCTTTGGATTGTTGCCAAACTGTGGATCATTGCCAACCTTTGGAAATCTCTGTTCTTGGGAGCTGGATAAGTCAAGCTATCATTTATTATAACAACATTCATTCCATAAACACTTAAAATGGGAATAGTTTTAAGAAATGTAAAAAAGTTATATATGCTAGTTGTAGAAAGTCCAAATAATAGATATAAAGAAGAGAATAATGTCTTTCATAATCCCACCACTCAGAGATAACCCCTGTTAATATTTTTGTGTAGATTCTTCCAGATCATTTAATACTGATGTTTGCAATTTGCCTCTTTTTTGCTGTATAAATCTTGGATATGCTTCCAAGCAATAAATGATCAGTGTCATCATTTTTAATGAATACATAACATTCTACTGCATGATTGTACTATAATTAGTTTAGGTGGTTTCTAAATGATGGAGCTTACGCTTGTTTCAGTTTCTTTTTTCCTAGTATAAATAACGCTGCAGTAAATCAGCAAATATTGAATACATACTCTGTCATACAATGTGCTGGAAGTTGGGGATATGAGGATACATGGATACACATTTCCTGAATTCCTACTCAAAGGGGAAACAGGCATGGTAACATGTAATTGCAATACTTTGTAAGGTGGACAAAAACAGAGCTGTGTCTGCGGCCAATGTTGATATTAAAGATGGGGTGACTTCCTCTTCTTGGGTATATCAGGAGAGACTTGACCAGGGATGAAAGACTTAGGCTGACAGGATGGGCAGTTGTTTCCCAAGAATCACCTTGGAGAAGTGGTTAACATTTCTCCTTTCCAGTTTTATTCCTTAGAGAATGTGATCCAGAAGGTACAAGGGGGCAGCCCACGTGGTTCTGTTGCAAGTGGTCTCTTTACTCGCTGTGAAATAGGTGTAAAGCATGTAAAGGGGCAAAGGTGGAACACACCGTTGGAAAATGACAGAGGACCTTGACTATTGAAGTAAGAGCTTTAGACTATTTGGTAGATGATGGAAGTCATCAAAAGTTTTTTTTTTAATATTTTATTTATTTGATAGACAGAGATCACACGTAGGTGGAGAGGCAGGCAGAGAGAAAGGGGGAAGCAGGCTCCCTGATGAGCGAGAGCCAGATGTGGGGCTCAATCCCGGGACCTGAGCAGAGGCAGAGGCTCATTGAAAGTTTTGAGCATCATTATTAGAACTGTGTTTTAGGTAAATTAATCTGACAGACAAAATATTATGGAAGTGTTTTCCCAGCTTCTTGTGTAGAAGAAATAAATTCTTCTTGGTTTCCTTATTATTTTTATCAATAATAAATCAGAACTAAATGCTGGCTGGGCAGGGATCAGTTTCTCAAACTTTAATGTGCCTATGAGTCACCTGTAATCTTGTTAAAATGTGGATTCCTAATCAGTAGGTTGGATGGGGAAGTGCACTGACATTCTGCTTTTCTAACAAGCTCCCAGGTGATGTTGATGGGCTACATTAGCATAGCAGATATGTTCACAGAGAGTGTTGAATCAAGTGAGGATTTCTGTTTTAATCTTTACATGTCAATGTACCTTATGATCTTAGGACTTCAGCAAGTTCACTTTGCAGTCTGTCATGGTAATAATGCCAACAGTTATATTTCAGTAGAACTCCTTTATCAGTGCAAGTAACTTCTGTTTACTCATGATTTATTGCAAGAAAGCTGCAGTGTAGAGCCAAACAAAATATATATATTTAATGCGGTCAATTTTTGAGATAAATCTTACGCCTTTCAAATAACTGGAAAATACTACTGAGCTTTTTCACAGAGCCAGTGGTTTGAAGCTGGTTAATTGTATTGAGTCACAAAGGCTTTTTGCTTATTTCTTTTTTTTTTTTAAGATTTTATTTTATTTATTTGACAGACAGCTCAAGTAAGCAGAGAGTCAGGCAGAGAGAGGAGGAAGCAGGCTCCCCGCTGAGTGGAGAGCCTGATGCGGGGCTTGATGCGGGGCTCGATGTGGGGCTCGATGTGGGGCTCGATCCCAGGACCCTGGGATCATGACCCGAGCCGAAAGCAGAGGCTTAACCCACTGAGCCACCCAGGCGCCCCTGCTTATTTCTTGATATAGTGGTGCCTTAATCAAATTCAACCAAGATGAGTTAAACAGTAGGATATAGAAATCTGTAACTTAAAAATACCTCTTTTGTTTGCCTTCACGACACTTATCCTCTCTGTCATTGGATTTGAATCCCTTCTGGTGTATAGATTCTGTGTTGGTTAGAGAAGTACCATAAATATCTCCTGGGGAAGAACAATTAAGAACCCTATTAAGTATATCTTGTTTAGTGTTCAGTAAACTCACTGCCATCGTATATTTCCTGTAGGATTTGAGGTAGGGGAGATGGCAACTAGATATACGCAGGGATCATACAACTTTTACATTCACATAGCACTTCAGGGTTTATTCCTAAAGTCAAGTCCTTCATTTGATCCCCATAACAATCACGTGCGATTGGCAGGGGAGGCATCACTATCCCCATTTTACAAACATGAGAAGACTGGGGCTCAGAGAGGTGAAGTGATTTACTTAAGATCAAAAGCAAGCCATTGCCAATGTCTGGTTAGTTCAGTGTATTATCCATCTTAGCATTCAAAACACAAACTCAAAGTTTTAAGTTATTTTTTTTAAAAGATTTTATTTATTTATTTGACACAGAGAGAGAGAGATAGTGAGAGAGAGAATACAAACACGGGGAATGGGTGAGGGAGAAGCAGGCTTCCCGCTGATCAGGGAGCCCGACACCGGGCTCGATCTTTGGACCTTAGGATTTTTTTTTTTTTTTATTTTTTTTTTATTTTTATTTAGTTGACAGACAGAAATTACAAGTAGGCAGAGAGGCAAGCAGAGAGAGAGGAGGAAGCATGCTCCCTGCTGAGCAGAGAGCCCGATGCGGGGCTCGATCCCAGGACCCTGGGATCATGACCTGAGCCGAAAGCAGAGGCTTTAACCCACTGAGCCACCCAGGCGCCCCTGGACCTTAGGATTAACGACGGAGCCATCCGGGCACCCCTCAAAGTAAGTCAGATGCTTAAATACTCTAGGTTAGCTGGGCTTAAAGTGGGTACCTACCGCTGACATTGTATCTGTTAGAGAAATGTTCAGCTTGCAGCAACAGAAAGCTTGACTTAAGGTGGCTTAAACAAATAGGTGTTCAGTATTTTCTTATATCAAGAAGCCTGGAGGTAGGCAGTTACTGCTGCTGGTTCTGCTTTTCAACAATCCACTCTGTCTGACTTTTTACTCTGCTGTTCTTGTTTTCATAGACTTTCGTTCTCATGCTTGTCTCATAGTTGCAAGATGGTTGTTCCAGCTTTGGGCAGAAAGGGGTTGGAGTGTGTGTGCAGTAGGTGTGGGTGGTCGTGGGGTGGGTGCTAGCTTCATATATTCCTCTTTTCAGGAAAATGAGAAGTTGCCCAGAAATTCTACCAGTTGACTTCTATTTAAGTTGACCAGAGAGTTGTGCCATGACCCTGAGTCCTCTATCAGGGGATAGGACCCTGACTCCCCTAAAAGTCAGTGTTTAGCTTTGTCAGTTTTAAGAGTAGAGACAGACAAAGGAGAGAAGTTGTTGGCAATGGGTGTTGAATGAGTCAGCCTACAGTGTCCGCTACAGTCTTAACAGTAATTCCATTTGGAGCAAAGAAGATTGAGGGAACATCCCTATACATTCCTGCCACTGCATGAATTTTGTGATGTTTACTTCTAGGTGCTAGGCAGCTTTTTCCTGATTCCCTCCCGAGAAAGTAAAATTTTTTAAAATATATTTTTAAAAAAGATTTTATTTATTTGTTGGAGAGAGAGCTCACACAAGCAGGGGGAGTGGGAGAGGGAGAAGCAGGCTTCCTGCTAAACAAGGAGTCCAATGCAGGACTCCATCCCAGAATCCTGGGATCATGATGGGACCTGAAGGCAGGTGCTTAACCGACTAAGCCACTCAGGCATCCCAAGAAAGTCAAATTTAAATAACATCCGTTTCTTTTCTTTTCTTTCTTTCTTTCTTTCTTTCTTTTTTTTTTTTTTTTAGTGTAATTCCATTGGGTAGGGTTGTGGGTGAGACGTGTTGTTTTTCTTTCCTGCCCTGCAGTTCTTTGCATTACTTGTGAGATAGTTACCCATATACTTTACCATCCTTTGTCAACATTTGCTTTCTACATGCTTGTAAATTACTGAAGAATAGGAATTAAAATGTTTTTGCCGACTCCAAGGATGGTTATGTAGGATCAGCAGGACTCGGACTGTGTTGTTTGCCCAGGACTGTATCATGAAGAAGCACAGGCCTGTTGATGAAGTTACCTTCCTTAGCAAACTGATAGCGGGTTTGCTTTTCCCGGGTTCATGGAATAGAAGGAGAAGGTTTGGGGTCAGATGGATGAGCGTTATAATCCCAGTCGCCTCTAAAACCACAGCATTCTCACTTTCAAGTGAGGGTGACGCTGTTCATGCAAAGCTCTGAGGACTGGTGGCATGATACATGTGACCAGCAGCACCGCAGCACTGGGTTAGAGTGGGTGTTTGTGGTGTTTTAGGTTCCCTTTCTCTTTCTAGTTCCTTATGTTCCCTACAACATCTTGCATACAACATACAGCAGTTTGGGGAGCCCGGGGGCCTCAGTTGGCTCAGCATCTGACTCTCGATTTTCACTCAGGTCATGATCTTAGGGTTGTGAGATGGAGCCCTGACGGGCATGGAGCCTGCTTAAGAGTATCTCTCTCTGGGGCCCCTGGGTGGCTCAGTTGGGTAAGCGACTGCCTTTGGCTCAGGTCTTGATGCAGGATTGAGTCCCGCATCAGGCTCCCTGCTAAGCAGGGAGTCCGCTTCTCCCCCTGACCCTCCACTCCTTGTGCTTTCTCTCTCTCTCTCAAATAAATAAATAAAATCTTAAAAAAAAGAGTCTCTCCCTTTGCCTCTCCCCCCACAACTCTCTCCCTTTCTAAAAAATAAAGCAATAAATAAATAAATAAACAAACCTTGGAAGCAGTTTATCTATTTCCCTTGATAAAAAGGTCTAGTGTTTGTTTCTTACAGAAAGGGGAAGTAATTTAGAAATTTTGGCCTGGTGGACTTCCCTTCTGAGTCAATATGCAGCAATCCTGTCTAATGAAAGAAAGGCAAGTACCCAATTAAATTATCACGAAGTTATCACATTGGAGAAAGGATACTCTCTAGCCAGGATACAAGTGTGCCCTCAAAATGGAATCCATGTTTAAAGAAAACCTTTCTTTCCCTTCATCCTACCCTATAAGCTATCTTGAGTCAGAGAAAGTACAAAGTGCCATTCTAAGAGACTTTTGAAAGGAGACCACTAATTTGGATGTGTGACCCTGAAGGAAGTTATCCCCATTTTTTAATAGGTTTTATAATTGTTTCAATTTTTTATTTTATTTATTTATTTTTTTAAATCCAGGCACCCTATCCCTACTCCCTCACCCCTCCAGCAACCCTCAATTTGTTTCTTGAGATTAAGAGTCTCTTATGGTTTGTCTCCCTCCTGATACTGTCTTGGTCCTTTTTTCCCTCCCTACCCTTGGTCTTGCCTCTCAAATTCCTCATATCACAGAGATCATATGATAATTGTCTTTCTCTGATTGACTTATTTCGCTTAGCATGATACCCTCTAGTTCCATCTATGTCTTTGCAAAGGCAAGATTTTGTTACTTTTGATGGCTGCCTAGTAGTCCATTGTATATATATACCACATCTTCTTTAGTCATTCATCTGTTGATGGACATCTAGCCTCTTTCCATAGTTAGGCTATTGTGGACTTTGCTGCTATAAACATTTTGGTGCACGTGCCCCTTCAGATCATGACATTTATATGTTTAGGGTAAATACCCAGTAGTGCAATTGCTGGGTCATAGATTAACGCTATTTTCAACTTTTTTTTTTCATTTTATTTATTTTTTTTCAGCGTAACAGTATTCATTGTTTTTGCACAACACCCAGTGCTCCATGCAAAACGTGCCCTCCCTATTACTCACCACCTGTTCCCCCAACCTCCCACCCCTGACCCTTCAAAACCCTCAGGTTGTTTTTCAGAGTCCATAGTCTCTTATGGTTTTCAACTTTTTGAGGAAACTTCATACTGTTTTCCAGAGTGGCTGCAACACCAACTGTTGGTGGGAATGCACTTTATCCCCTTTCTCCACATCCTCGTCAACATCTGTCATTTCCTGACTTGTTAAGTTTAGCCATTCTGACTGGTGTGAGGTGATATCTCACTGTGGTTTTGATTTCTATTTCCCTGATGCCAAGTGATGTTGAGCACTTTTTCATGTGTCTGTTGGCCATTTGGATGTCTTCTCTGCAGAAATGTCTCTTCATGTCTTCTGCCCATTTCTTGATTGCATTATTTTTTCTTTGGGTGTTGAGTTTGCTAAGCTTTTTATAGATTTTGGATACTAGTCCTTTATCTGATATGTCATTTGCAAATATCTTCTCCCATTTTGTCAGATGAATTTTGGTTTGAGAAAGCTTTTTATCTTGATGAGGTCCCAACAGTTCATTTTTGCCCTTGCTTCCCTTGCCGTTGGTGATGTTTCTAGGAAGAAGTCGCTGCAGCTGAGATCAAAGAGGTTGCTGCCTGTGTTCTCCTCAAGGATTTTGAGGGATTCCTGTCTCACATTGAGGTCTTTGATCCATTTTGAGTCAATTTTTGTGCGTGGTGTAAGGAAATGGTCCAGTTTCATTCTTCTGCGTGTGGCTGTCCAATTTTCCCAACACCACTTGTTGAAGAGACTGTCTTTTTTCCATTGGACATTATTTCCTGCTTTGTCAAAGATTAGTTAACCATAGAGTTGAGGGTCTATTTCTGGGCTCTCTATTCTGTTCCATTGAACTGTTTTTGTCTGTTTTTGTGCCAGTACCATACTGTCTTGATGATGACAGCTTGGTAATAGAGCTTGAAGTCTGGAATTGTGATGCCACCAAGTTTGGCTTTCTTTTTCAACATTCCTCTGGCCATTCATGATCTTTTCTGGTTCCATATAAATTTTAGGATTGTTTTATTTCTGTAAAAAAAATGGATGGCATTTTGATAGGGATTGCATTAAATGTGTAGATTGCTTTAGGTAGTGTAGACATTTTCACAATATTTGTTCTTTCAATCCAGGAGCATGGAACGTTTTTCCATTTCTTTGTGTGTTCCTCAATTTCTTTCATGAGTACTTTATAGTTTTCCGAATACAAGTTCTTTGCCTCTTTGGTTAGGTTTATTCCTAAGTATCTTATGGTTTTGGGTGCAATTGTAAATGGGATCAATTCCTTAATTTCTCTTTCTTCTGTCTTGCTATTGGTGTATACAAATTCTACTGATTTCTGTGCATTGATTTTATGTCCTGCCACTATACTGAATTCCTGTATGAGTTCTAGCAGTTTTGGAGTGGTGTCCTTTGGTTTTGCTACATAAAGTATCCTATCATCTGCAGAGAGTGAGAGTTTTACTTTTTCTTTGCTTATTCAGGTGCCTTTTATTTCTTTTTGTTGTCTGATTGCTGAGGTTAGGACTTCTAGTACTATGTTGAATAGCAGCGGTGATAGTGGACAGCCCTGCCATGTTCTTGACCTTTGGGGAGAACCTCTTAGTTTTTCCCTTTGGGAATGATATTCACTGTGGGTTTTTCATAGATGGTTTGAAGATATTGAGGTATGTACCCACTATCCCTACACTGGGAAGAGTTGATCAAGAAAGGATGCTCTACTTGTCAAATGCTTTTTGTGCATCTACTGAGAGTATCATATGGTTCTTGTTCTTTCTTTTATTAACGAATTGTATCACATTGATTGATTTGTGGGTGTTGAACCAACCTCTCAGCCCAGGAATAAATCCCACTTGGTCGTGGTGAATCACCCTTTTAATGTATTGTTGGATCCTATTGGCTAGTATTTTGG
The DNA here is from genome assembly GCF_922984935.1 of Meles meles. Lineage (NCBI taxonomy): Eukaryota > Metazoa > Chordata > Mammalia > Carnivora > Mustelidae > Meles > Meles meles. Next base: position 10,086,129 of record NC_060074.1, read on the forward strand.
TGAGGATTTTTGCGCCCGTGTTCATCAAGGATATTGGTCTCTAGTTCTTTTTGATGGGATCTTTGTCTGGTTTTGGGATCAAGGTAATGCTAGGCCTCATAAAATGAGTTTGGAAGTTTTCCTTCCATTTCTATTTTTTGGAACAGTTTCAGGAGAATAGGTATTAATTCTTCTTTAAATGTTTGGTAGACTTCTCCTGGGAAGGCATCTGGCCCTGGGCTCTTGTTTGTTGGGAGATTTTTAATGACTGCTTCAATCTCCTTACTGGTTATGGGTCTGTTCAGGTTTTCTATTTCTTCCTGCTTCAGTTTTGGTAGTTTATATGTCTCTAGGAATGCATCCATTTCTTCCAGATTGTCAAATTTGCTGGTGTATAGTTGCTCCTAATATGTTCTTATAATTGTTTGTATTTCTTTGGTGTTGGTTGTGATCTTTCCTCTTTCATTCCTGATTGTATTAATTTGGGTCCTTTCTCTTTTCATTTTGATAAGTCTGGCCAGGGGTTTACCAATCTTATTAATTCTTTCAAAGAACCGGCTCTTAGTTTTGTTGATTTGTTCTGCTGTTCTTTTGGTTTCTATTTCATTGATTTCTGTTCTGATTGTTATTATTCACTTCTCCTGCTGGGTTTAGGCTTTTTTTGCTGTTCTTTCTCCAGTTCCTGTAGGTGTAGGCTTAGTTTGTATACTCGAGACCTTTCTTGCTTCTTGAGAAAGGCCTGTATTACTATATACTTTTCTCTCAGGACTGCCTTTGCTGTATACCAAAGATTTTGAACAGTTATGCTTTCATTTTCATTTGTTTCCATGAATTTTTTAAATTCTTCTTTAATTTCCTGGTCGATCCATTCATTCTTTAGGAGGATGTTCTTGAGCCTCCATGTATTTGAGTTCTTTCCAACTTTCCTCTTGTGATTGAGTTCTAGTTTCAAAGCATTGTTGTCTGAGAATATGCAGGCAATGATCCCAATATTTTGGTACTGGTCGAGACCTGATTTGTGACCCAGGATGTGATCTATTCTGGAGAAAGTTCTATGTGCACTAGAGAAGAATGTGTATTCTGTTTCTTTGGGATGGAATGTTCTGAATAGATCTGTGATGTTTATCTGGTCCAGTGTGTCATTTAAAGCCTTTATTTCCTTGTTGATCTTTTGCTTAGATGATCTGTCCATTTCAGTGAGGGGGTGTTAAAGTCCCCTACTATTATTGTATTATTGTTGATGTGTTTCTTTGACTCTGTTATTAACTGGTTTATATAATTGGCTGCTCCCATGTTAGGGGCATAGATATTTAAAATCGTTAGGTCTTCTTGTTGGACAGACACTTTAAGTATGATATAGTGTCCTTCCTCATCTCTTATTATAGTCTTTGGCTTATAATCTAATTTGTCTGATATAAGGATTGCCGCCCCAGCTTTTTTTGATGTCCATTAGCATGGTAAGTTGTTTTGCTCCCCCTCACTTTAAATTTGGAGGTGTCTTTGGATCTAAAATAAGTTTCTTATAGACTTCATTTTGATGGGTCTTGTGTGTTTTTTTTTTTTTTTGTTGTTGTTGTTGTTTTGTTTTTAATCCATTTGGATATCCTGTGTCTTTTTATTGGGGCATTTAGCCCATTTGCATTTGGGGTAACTATTGAAAAATATGAATTTAGTGCCATTTTATTGCCTGTAAAGTGACTGTTACTGTATATTTTCTCTGTTCCTTTCTGTTCTGGTACTTTTAGGCTCTCTCTTTGCTTAGAGGACCCCTTTCAATTTTTCCTGTAGGGCTGGTTTGCTGTTTGCAGATTCTTTTAATTTTTGTTTGTCCTGGAAGGCTTTTATCTCTCCTTCTATTTTCAATGACAGCCTAGCTGGATATAATATTCTTGGCTGTATATTTTTCTCATTTAGTGCTCTGAATATATCATGCCAGCCCTTTCTGGCCTGCCAAGTTCCTGTGGATAGGTCTGTTGCCAATCTATTATTTCTACTCTTGTATGTTACAGAGCTCTTGTCCTGAGTTGGTTTCAGGATTTTCTCTTTGTTACTGAGATTTTAAGTTTTACTATTAGATAATGGTGTGTGGACCTATTTTCATTGATTTTAAGGGGGGTTCTTTGTGCCTCCTGGATTTTGGTGCTTGTTCCCTTTACCAAATTAGGGAAATTCTCTGCTTTATTTTGCCTCAATATACCTTCTGCCTCCCTCTCTCTTTCTTCTGCTTCTGGAATCCCAATTATTCTACTATTTTTTCATCTTATGGTATCACTCTTCTCTTGAATTCTCCCCTCATGGACCAGTAGGTGTTTGTCTCTCTTTTGCTCAGCTTCTTTATTCGCCATCATTTGGTCTTCTATATCACTAATTCTCTCTTCTGCCTCATTTATCCTAGCAGTAAGAACCTTCATTTTTGATTGGACCTCATTAATAGGTTTTTTAAATTTCAACTTGGTTAGATTTTTGTTCTTTTATTTCTCCAGAAAGTGATTTTATTTCTCCAGAAAGGAATTCTCTAATATCTCCCATGCTTTTTTGGAGCCTAGCTAGCACCTTGATAATCTTCATTCTGAACTCTAGTTCTGAGACATTACTAATGTCTGTATTGATTAGGTCCCTAGCCATCGGTACTGCCTTTTGTTCTTTTTTTAGTGGTGAGTTTTTCTGCCTTGTTATTTTATCCAGATAAGAATAGATGAATGAGAGAATAAAATACTAAAAGAGTATCAACAATCCCACAAAAATATACACTTACCAAATCAGAAGAGATCCGAAACTGGGGGGTGGGGGGACGTAAGGGGAAAATAGTGAGGAAAAAAAAATACATTAGACTGGTGAATAGAACAGAGCCACATACAATTTTGGGTGTATTTTGGTCTGTTAGAAGAAACTACCTCTCAAAATTTTAAAGAAAGAAAAACTTGTATATATATATGTGTATGTATGTGTGTTTGTGTGTGTATACATAAAATAAGGGTAAACATGATGAAGGGATGGAATATGAGTATAAAGATGAAAAGTAAAAAAATATTCTAAAAAAGGAATTGATAAGATAAGACGTTGTTTGGAAAAAGAAAAAAGAGGAAAGAATATGATCAGGCTTGAGACTAGAACAAAGTTATGCGCTAGATTTAGGGTATATTTTGATCTATTAGAAAAATTATATCCCAAAATTTTAAAGAAAAAAACCCCTATATGTATATAATAAATAAAGTTAAAAACAATGAAGGGATAAAATATGATTATAACAGTGAAAATTTAAAAAGGTTTTTAAAAAGGTGTTGATAAGATAAAATAGTTAAAAACATTAAAATAGGAAAGAGGAAGAATTAAAAAAATAGAATAAGAAAAAATAAAATAAAAAAATTTAACTTTGAAAGACTAAAGGATCATGGGGAAAAAAAATCCATGAATTCTATATGTTGCTTTCCCCTATTTCTGAATTTCCATCACTCTCACTGATGGGCGAACTTGTTCTTGGCTGGATGTTCTTGTATCTTCTGGGGGAGGGGCCTGTTGCAGTGATTCTCAAATGTCTTTGCCTGAGGCAGAATTGCACTGCCCTTGCCAGGAACCAGGTTAAGTAATCTGCTCGGGTTCACTCTGGGGAGCTTTTGTTCCCTGAGTTTTGGATGATGGGAGTGAAGATGGCGGCCTCCTAATCTCTGGCCCTGTAGGAGCTGAGAGCTGGGGGCTCCATTCCTTAGCGCACCCTCAGAGAAAAGCATTCAATCCCTTCTGTCTCCCTGGTCTCTGGCCATACTCTGAGCTCACCCAGCCTGTGATCAAGCATTTCTATGTCTGGCACACAGCCCAGTTTGGAGTCTCCAAACCAATCATATTCCTGCCATGCACTCTCACGCCACTCCCCCTGGTGGAGAAAGGAGGGGGTCTCCATAGGTCTGCCACTTGTGAGGTCCCTGCTCAAAAAGCAGTGGTCAGACTGTGCCTTGGATCATGGTTTAAGGTAATCCCAAACTGAGGGCCCACTGCTTGGCTCCATCTTTGTAGCTGACTTCTGTGCTCTGATACCTGGGAGCTCTGCCTGGTCTTTTTGTGTTCCTGCAGGCACCCCTGGTCTTTTTGCGTTCCCACAGTTCCTGAGACTACACTGTCCCGGCAAGGGCTCCACCCCTCACTTAGCCTCTGGAGTGATGTCCCTCAGTGAGCAGACTTCTAAAATTTCCGATTTTGTGCTCTGCTGTGCTCTCGCTTACCAGGAGCTTGCACCTCCCCCCACCTGTGGTCTATCTTCCCATTGCTTTGGATTCACTTCTCCGCACATCCTATCTTCCTGAAAGTGGTGGATTTTCTGTTCCTGGAATTGCTACTCTTCTTTTCTTCTATTTCCTGTTGAGTTTATTTAGAATGATTTAATAACTATCTAGCTGAACTCTGGGACCTGATGATATCTCAGTCTCCTACTCCTCTGCCGTCTTACTCCTTCTCTTAACCTAATTCTTAATTAAGTCAATGGGGGTTACTTTATGAGACAGTGATTTTGTGATATTTATAAAGGAAGTTATAAAATGTAATTAGAATGTAATTAAATACTCTCAGCACTTTGGTTTGCTAGTTCCAATGAGCATTTTGGCAAATTTCATTATATTTGAGCAGTGTACTTTGCAAACATTTTTTTTTTACACAACTTTGGTAAATAGCCAATAAACACTTCAGTAATAAGTTGGTTTGTACCATAGAAAGGTCATTTGTATTTAGTAGTATCAAAGTGTGAGACTTTGTGGTTTAGTGTCATAGAATCATCATGAGAACAACATGCAAAATATGGACAGTGAGTGAGAAGGCATAAGGATAAATGAAACACGTCACTGAGCCATAAGGTGTGGTAGCTGAAAGCTTGTTGGAATCATAGCCTGTGATTCCTATTGACTTGGTCATCTTTTGGTGATACTGCTACAAATAACAAGGTTTTTTTTTTTTTTTCAGCAATTGCTGTTTGTTTTTTTTTTTAAGGATTATATATCACTTGTTTTACAGGCCAAGATGCATTTTTGAAATAGCTAGTTGAGATTAGCTAAATTTGATGAACAGAAGAAATCAAAATAGGTCTCAAAAAAATTGAACCTATGACTTTGATCTAGTTATCTGGGCTTTCACTGAATGAAGTGAGGCAGATTATAAACTACACGGTTTAGTGGAGGCATTTGCTCATACTCTGAATTTTAAATGGTTGGAAGATACTATTTTATCTGGTGTTCAAATACATGTTAAAATTAACCCAAGTGTAATACATACTTTAAAACTCCTAAACTCCTAATCCTGTTAAAAAAAAACCCTTTGTTATGGCCATGTTAGATATATACATCAGTAAGTAGAATAGTGTAAATAAAACTTAGAGAACCACGTAGTGGACACCGTGCATCCATCCCCCAGGTTCAACAATTTACAGCCAACTCATGACTTACTTTGTTTCATCGACTCCTCTTTCCAATCCTCCCTTTTCCCAATCCAGATTATTTTGAAGCAAATTGTATCATTTCATCCATAAATATTTCAGTATGTGGCTCTGACAGATAGACTATTCCTAATATTAAACACTTTAAAATGGCTTTTTCATATGGTCGAAGTGTAAAACACGAGAATGACACTTGACAGCAAGGCTATTAAATTTCACATCCACATGGTTTTCACGCATCTGTGTCCAAACTTATTTTCTGCAAACTACCACTTTTGCTGCTTGATGTTTGGTGGTCTTTGTGTAGCTATCATTTAGTTAAAATGTTAAAACAGTTTTCAGTTTTTTCCCTTTCACTAGATGCCTTTTTTCCAGATGGAAATTTTTGTTTCTGCTGACTAGTTGATCTTGTTTTATATGGAAATATTATCTGTGAGAATGGTTCCACATGACCTCTGATTACTCTCCAACAGTGCTCTTCTGTCTTGAAACCGCCTCCTGCATTTGAGAACAGATGGAAAGGAGATAAAAACTCCTAAATTTAAGGTTTGGGATTTTAAGTAGACATGCTATTTTCATTTGGAAAACTGTGTATTGCTTTCAGAATTTTCGGATCAAACTACAAGAATAGTTGAACATTTTTATAATAACTCTTTTGGGGACAGGATTATGACTCTCTTTTTGGGGGGAGGGTTAATTCTGTTATGTGCAATGTGTGGTTGTGTTGGATTAGATGATTTGATTTGACATGGATGCATTTGCAGATTATATGTAAGGACACACAGTATAATGAAGTTTTATTTTTGTAGGGAAGAATGGAGGCACTATTGTGTGTTTGTGTTTCAGATTTCTGGTTTCTGGTTTCTGGTGTCAAACTGCTCAGAGTTTGAATATCTGTTTCACCAACTAATAGCCATGTGTACTTGCCTCAGCCACATGACTTCTCAAAGCCTCAGTTTCCTAATCTGTAATATCAAGATAATAAAAATACTTACCTACTATATATTTTTTGTGTATGGGTTGAATAAGATAAAAATAAACTAAAAATATAATTAATTTGGCTTAAATTAAATAGAGATATTTATTTGTTACTGGACATTTTTGTCATGCTATAATTATTTGTTGAAAGACCTAAAACATAAAGACATAAAGCATAAGGATTATTGGTTTCTAGATGTCAGGTGAATGTGCATTATAAGCTTAAAAGTGGTAAGAGGCAGGAGTACCTGGGTGGCTCTGTTGGTTGGGCATCTGATTCTTGGTTTTGGCTCAGGTCATGACCTCAGTGTCCTGGGATTGAGCTGTGTGGCAGGCTCCAGATTGGCTCAGCTTGGTGTCTGCTTGGGATTCTCTTCTCTCTCTCTCCTTCTCCCCCTGCCTTCCCCCTCCCCCTGCTCACTCTCTCTAAATAAATAAAATCTTTAAAAAAAAGGTAGTAAGAGGCAAATAAGTTATTCTGAGGTCTGCTAGCTACTGAATATTTTATATGAGAAATTCTGTATACTTCACATCTGTGATTTCTTCAGCTCTGGTACTGCATATACAATGTTGTCTTCAGAAACATGCCATGGGAGCTGAAGCTGATCTTTGTCATCTTAGAAGTGGCCCTAGTTTGCCTTAAATCTCATTTAAATTCATTTGAGAAGTGCTTAAACATGTTTATATTTTCGGTTTGTGCCATGTGTTTTAGTAATGAGTTCAACAGGTTTACCATATGTGTGCAGAATTGCCAGGCTTTTCAGCTGAAAAGGTTTCTGTTCACTTTGAGGAGGTACAGCTTAGCTGCAGTGTTCTCGAATTTGCTCCCTTGGGAATAAGGCTTGATATCCTACTCTGAACCCCAAGCCTTTGATTACATAGAATTTCAGTCCTTGGCTGACTTGTGGTTCCTTGGGACCTTTAGCCTTAGCTTTGCCATGGGCTAGCTTACCATGCCCAAGGGCTTCAATAGGCCAGAGAATTGAAGAACACACTGGAACAGGGAAGCAACACTGAAATAGAAATTGGAGAGATACCTACCTGCTTCATGGAGTTGCCAGATCTGATTCCTGGGTCCTTGTGTACTTATAGTTCGTCACTCTCTAAGTATACTTTGTTTTATTTTTGTCAGGTTGGCATTTCACACCCCAGAGATGCTTACTGTGTCATTTGCAAAATTTGAAACATCAGATTACTCAGTCTCTTCTAGTCCATTTATAAAATGTACAGCGAGGCTGGTCTTGGCATCACTCCGAGAACCCTCGTATTTTGCCTTCTTCCATCTGAGAAGTACCTATTCATCCCGAACATTGTGCTCTGTTCCTGTTTCATGTTCCTGATAAAACATTTTCCATATATCTATAATGCATTAAAATAAGATTTGCGGGGGCGCCTGGGTGGCTCAGGTGGTTAAAGCCTCTGCCTTTCGCTCAGGTCATGATCCTGGGGTCCTGGGATCGAGCCCCGCATCGGGCTCTCTGCTTGGCAGGGAGCCTGCTTCCTCCTCTCTCTCTCTCTGCCTGCTTCTCTCCCTACTTGTGATCTCTATCTGTCAAGTAAGTAAAATAAAATCTTAAAAAAAAAAAAATAAGATTTGCGTGTGTGTGTTTCCTTGTGCTTTGATTCCAACATCCTGGATTTAAATCTGAGCTCTGGCACTTAAAATTGGTCACATTTACCTCTCTCAGCTTATGTTTCCTCAACCATAACATAAAGATAATAATAGTTACTACTTCATGTGATTGTACATATCACACACTGCACTGTGAAGTGTTCAGCACAGCGCCCAACATCCCTTATGGACTCACAAAAATATTACAAGTTTTGTTATAGTCATCACCACACCAACATAGCCTCTTTTTGACCAGAATAACACAGCATGTTTCTTTCTCCTTTTTGTTATATTCCTGTTTGCTCTTCAGTATTTATTGAGGGTCTATGGACAGCTCAGGGACTGTTTTCTCAGCACTGAGAATAATGTTGAACAAAACAGAATCTCCATTGAAGTCAAGCTTTGGCTTCCACTACTTTGGTAAAATTCATCAACTAACATTTCTAGTGAGCTTCCCCCCCACCCCCGCCAAAATCCGCACGATTCTTTCATCCTGCTTTTATTTTATGTGTTCAATATTTGAAGCTGTTAATTATTCCCTTCTTTAAATTCTCTGTTCCCTGAATGCTTTAATACCATACTTTCTTTTTTTTTTTCCTTAAATATTTTATTTATTTGAGAGAGAGAGAGAAACAGATTCCCCGCTGAGCAGGAAGCTCAATGTGGGGCTCAATCCCAGGACCTGGAGATCATGACCTAAGCTGAAGGCAGATGCTTAACCAGCTGAGCCACCCAGGTGCTCCTCTCCCCTATGTTTTTTTATTCTCTTTCTAACTTTCTGACTCTTGATCTAATTTGACCCTGGATCTAATTTATTCACCTGCTCTTTAAATTATTCCCTAGGTTTCTGTTCCTGATTTATTTTCTTCTCCCTTTCTCTTCTCAGAGATTATAAACTGATGTGCTGTTCATAAATCTGGTATGCTTTTGTGCTTTTTCAGCTTGAACAGAATTTCAAAAAAATTTTTTTAATGAGTTCTTAACTTACACAAATGGAGAGATTTCATATAACAATTTGAATTTTGAAAAATTTAAATTCACTTGCTTTTGAAGAAAGCACTTTATTTGTCCCTCAATAGCTCCTACTACTATTTACATGTTATGAGACCAAAGTATTTTTCCTTACACCTGGTGTTCTGTAGGCATCAGACTCAATCTGTTCAAATTTGAACTCATTATATATTTTATTTTGTCTTTTCTAGTCTGGTTGATAGAGTGCTATTTACTGAGGCATTCAAGCCAGGGCCTGATGAGTGAGAAGTCTGTGATAGGACCCACCTTACTGAACTTGGATGACCTTCCCACTACCCCTTGCTGTCCATGGCTCCCAGGGTGTTCTCATTACCTCTATCCCCATCTTGTATCATGGGATTCACCCCGGTAGACAGATCTCTAGTTCCCTGACATGCTTCTTATTTTAAATATAATGTATGTGGTTTGTTTATCACATTAGTAATTTTAACCTGAATTTGATTCCTTTAAGAATCATTTATTATCGCAACAAAATTTATTGAGTGCCTAATAAACAAGTCAGGTACTTTTTCTAGCACGAGGGGTAGACTGCTGAACAAAATAGGTCTTCTGCTTTCATGGCACTTACATCCTCATGGAGGAGAAAGACAACATATAAGTGAGTATAATGTGAATAGTGATGAGTATAATTAAGAATTCGTAGACACCTGTCTAGTAATTTGTATGCTTTTAGGTTGTCATTTTATTTACTTAGACAGACCAAGGCCAAGAATAAGAACAAGATTTTGGGAGAACTTAATTACTCTCTCACAAAGTCATACGTCACATATAGTATGCTCTAAATCCAGGATCTGGTTCTGTCCATCTGGAACTACCCGAATGACTGCTAGTACTCAGCAACAATTAATTTAAGAGCATAGTGTAGTTTAGATGATTTTTCACGTTATATGACCATTTCTACTGGGAAAGTCATCTAAAAAATAGTAGAAAGCTTATGAGCTTTAATTAAATGAAATCTTCAGCTGACATAATCAGATGAGCTCTAGAGTTTCCTGGTTATCTGTTGATATTCCTTGACAGACCAAGCAGGCTTCTGCCTCAGGGTCATGGCACTTAAGTACTTTCTCCCAGGAATGTTATTCTAGGTTTCTGTAAGCTTTGCTTCCTCACTTTACTTTTCATCAGGCTACCAAAAATAGCTTTTTCTAGTTTTTTACCCTGCTTCATTTTTCTTTATAGCACCAAGGAGCTCCTGATACACACATGTCTGTTATCTGTGTCCCCCACGAAAATGTAACTGTGTTTTGATCATTGCTATATTCCTAGTACCTAGAGTAGTGAATGGCATATAGTAAGTGGTCAATAAATATGCACCATGTGAATAAATCAATGCAAAGGAGTTTTCTGACTTTGCAGAGGAAATGTTTTAGAATGTATTAAATATGAAAGATAAATTCTAAGTTTAAGTGAAATGGAGCTAAACATCATGATTGCTTTCATAAGGGGAGTAAGGCAAGTACTGATTAACATGAAATGGAATGGACCACGGAGGAAATAAAGTAAATCTTATTTGGGGAAATTAAGAAAAAGGAATGTGGCAGGCAATTTAGTGTTATTCATTTGAATACGTTGTCCAAGAGTACAAATATTCAGAAACATTTTAGTGACGAAGGTGCTATGACTCTCCTGAGTATGTGAAAGAACAAACAGTCCTTGGATCTTGGAATCATTGTCTAACTTAGCCCTGATACGAAATCTCTGAAGAATCTGAGGAAGATAAATTGAGCGTCTGGTGTCTCATTTCAGTTTTTATTACTACCTTTTAGTCTCCTGTGCTCTTATTGGTAAGTTTTTATTTCTCACCCAACTAATATGTATTGGTTGCTTACAAAGTGAAAGCATTGCTATAGATAACCTTTTTCTTTTATTTTTTATTATTATTATTATTTTATTTTTTTATAAACATATAATGTATTTTTATCCCCAGGGGTACAGGTCTTTGAATCACCGGGTTTACACTTCACAGCACTCACCATAGCACATACCCTCCCCAATGTCCATAACCCCACTCCCCCTCTCCCAACCCCCTCTCCCCCCAGCAACCCTCAGTTTGTTTTGTGAGATTAAGAGTCACTTATGGTTTGTCTCCCTCCCAATCCCATCTCGTTTCATTTATTCTTCTCCTACCCCCCAACCCCCCATGTTGCATCTCCACTTCCTCATATCAGGGAGATCATATGATAGTTGTCTTTCTCCGATTGACTTATTTCACTAAGCATGATACCCTCTAGTTCCATCCACGTCGTCGCAAATGGCAAGATTTCATTTCTTTTGATGGCTGCATAGTATTCCATTGTGTATATATACCACATCTTCTTTATCCATTCATCTGTTGATGGACATCTAGGTTCTTTCCATAGTTTGGCTACTGTAGACTTTGCTACTATAAACATTTGGGTACACGTGCCCCTTCAGATCACTACGTTTGTATCTTTAGGGTAAATACCCAGTAGTGCAATTGCTGGGTCATAGGGTAGTTCTATTTTCAACATTTTGAGCAACCTCCATGCTGTTTTCCAGAGTGGTTGCACCAGCTTGCATTCCCACCAACAGTGTAGGAAGGTTCCCCTTTCTCCGCATCCTCGCCAGCATCTGTCATTTCCTGACTTGTTAATTTTAGCCATTCTGACTGGTGTGAGGTGATATCTCATTGTGGTTTTGATTTGTGTTTCCCTGATGCCGAGTGATGTGGAGCACTTTTTCCTGGGTCTGTTGGCCTAGATAACCTTTTTCAAAATAAGAAAAATGCTTAATTTCCAACAACCAGTAAAACCTAAGGGCTGAAGGATGCTTTGGAAGGAGCAAGAAGAGAAAGGTGATTGAAGTGGATATCCTGTCCCTACACTCAAAGTTTCCACATCTACAGTGATTTTTTTCTCCAAAGATTATAAACATTCTTTTTTAGCCCTCCATTGCCAACCTCTCCTTTATTCCACTTTATCGGCTGGGATTTTGAAAAAAATTCTCTAAACTAGAGAAACAGAAAAATGGGTTAGGTGTATAGACATTCAGATGTGATGTCTTTGGGCATTAAATCTGACTGACAGGTAATTTATCCAATAAAGATACATGTTTCTAAAGTGTATGCCTTCCATGGTAGGGAATACAGACAGTAGTAATTAAGCTTTTACTAATCAGAATCTAGAAACTGTACGTGAGGAAACTTGCAATCTATGTAACTCACCATTACTCAGTCAATACAGGTCAAATGCTCACTACATGTCAGACGTTAATAAGGTATAAAAGTTGAGTAAGAAATAAGTTTATAATGTAGCAGAAAGGATAAAGCAAATATACAAATCATTTATACTAAAATAAATGAATAAAATAGAAGTTGATGAGGTGCATAAGACAAAGGGATTTCTCCTAGTCAAGATTTAGAAAACACAAGAGGCGGGAAGTGATGTTGTGCTGGATCTTGAGTAAGATTTTCTGACGAATGGATTGGCAGTCCATAAGAGCAGAGGCATGGAAGTGGAAAATTATGGGTCATGTTAGGCAATAGCAATATTCCAGAAGACGCAGAAGGGGATGCAGTTGAGAGCCAGGGTAGACAATTTATCTGTGATAAGAAAGAAGGATTCGTCCAATTTAGAGACAGAAGCAAAGACCTACTGGGTGAATCTTAAGAGCAATTTGAGGTAGAGGAGATCTTTTCGTAGCTTCGACCTCATCAGAGTAGGGGCAAGGTAATCTTTTGAGAAGGAGAGGGATGAAAGTTATCTTCAGATCCATTTATTCTAAGAACTTTACTTCAGAGACATGTTTAGGGAGGTTAAGGCCTTGTCCAAGGAGACCGTTTATACAGGAAACTAGAGTCCAGGTTTTATGATTTCAACTCTAACTGTTCTTTCTTTGTAAAAGTCACAATCCCCCAAAGACCTATATACTGAAAATAATTTTCTAAGTTAAGCATTTCTCATCAAACCAGTAACTTTGATCTGAGAACGTGATAATTCAGGCTATAAAAGAAATCAGATGAACCCTTATAAATATCTCTTTTTAGAGGAAAACAAAGGAGATTTATTGCTTTCAGCTGAAAGACCACAACAGAAGCACTGTGTGCCAAATAGAGACAGCCTCTGGCTATGGTTCAGGAGGCTACTGGGGTCCACTAAGTAGCCCCATTTTCTTTATCATCACACTGTTTTTGTGGGCCTGGTATCCAACTATTCTGGTACAACCAAGAAAGAAAACTCAGTCTGCTTCTGTGCACCCTGAAATCAGTAGTTCCAAACGATATCTTAGTTTTGATTACTTTCACGGATTTTGCATAGTTGGAAGTTAGAGAGACAGAATGGTTTCTGGTCATTCATGCTACTTGGTAATCCAAGGATGAGCTGAAAGCGTCAGTAGTTCTTGGACTTTAGGCAGCATGGCAGGTTTGGGGTTGGCAACTGTTGGTTTCCTTTTTTTAAAATAATTTTTTAAAAAAGATTTTTATTTGAGAGAGAGAGAGAGAGCGAGAGAGAGCGCACACATGTGCATGCATGCACGTGGGTGTGGAGGGGGGCAGAGGGAGAGAGAATCTCAAGGAGACTCTGTGCTGAGTGCAGCGCCTGACTCAGGGCTGGATCTCACACCCCTGAGATCATGACCTGAACTGAAACCAAGAGTCAGATGCTTAACTGACTGAGCCACCCAGGTGTCCCAGTAGCTGTCAGTTTCAAGTATGAATACAACATTGCATCCCTGGCCACAGAGGAGGGATTAGAAGAGAAAAAGGTTATAGAAGAAAAAGTTTCAGTAGACAATATATCCCTCTTCTTTATATCTGGCAGAGACAGTTCTGCAATGGTTTTGTAGACTGAGGGATTATTTGCACAGATATAAAAATGAACGTACTGGGATGGAGAGCAGGATGGACTTACCACCCTTGTCATTTAAAAATAGCAAATGCCAAGCTTCCATGTGCATGCTAAGAGATTGAAAGTCTCCCTGAGATATTCCTTGGGCCAGCAAATGGGGAAACATTTGAATGAGTCCTAGTGAAGGAACCGTTCGGAGTCTAATGAGCCGAGACTCTGCAAGAGTCGTGTTTTTGGTTCTGCGATTTCCCAACCAGGATTTCAGTTATGAGATTGAGTTTCAGAGTCAGACTTTAGCCTCCAGGGCAGGAGATTGCTAATTTTGCCATAGTGTTACTATTGACCTAGAGGAAACTATGTTTTTGCACAGAATTTGCATCTGAAATTTATTGATATGGTTCATGAGGTTTTATAGGCTGTAGGACAGTTAATCTAAACAAACCATTTATGGAAAGTACCCCAAAGAAATTTTGATTAGTGGGTTGATTAGCTAATATCATGCTAATTGATATGAGCATGTTTTGGTACCACTTCTTCTCCCTTAATATCAGTCTTTATTAGTTAGGAGAAGTCACAATAATTCTGTAACTCATGCTTGGGAATCTTTTCTTTAAGGACCAGATCACAAATATTTTATGATTTATGCGCCTTATGGTCTCTATTGCAAGTACTTAATGCTAGGTTCTATTTTAATGCAAGAGCAATCACAAATAATAGGCAAACAAATGGACTTAGTTATGTTCCAATAAATCTTTATTTATCAAAGCAGGTGGTGGGCCATAGTTTGGTGACTGTTGCTCTAGTCCAAAGATTGTTTTTTACTAAATCCCAGAAGTGTCTGGCAAAAGGTTACACACTGGCAGAATTGAGGCAGAAATCTAGACATCTTCTTTTCTTTTCTTTTTTTTTGACATTTTCTTTTCTACTCCATTAAAAATTTAAAAATTGGCTTTAATTTTTAAATAATTACAAAAGAATATCCATTGGATATATAGAAGATGTAAAGAATAACACTAAAATGAACACCTGTGATACTGTCAAAAGTCAATATTAAAAAAGAGGACATTACCACTTCCTTTGAAACTGGGTGCCTGCCCCTCCCCAGCCCCTTCCCTTTTTCTCTCCACCCTGGAGGTGTTTACCTGCCTGAGTTTGGTGTTTTTTATTCACTTGTTTTTTTTTTTCATGGTTTTACTACCCATGTATTTATGTCTTTCTTGTAGTGTTTAAAAGTCATTCTCAGATGGTTTTATTTCATTTCTCTGTGTTCTGAAGTTTAGAAAAAGATGGCCAAATTTTGCTTAGTGAATAGTTGCACATTTCTGTTTTGGTTTATTCTTGGCAATATGCTGAGAAGGTCCAGGAAGCCAGAGTAGAGGACCTAGATTATTTGATTTTAGTTCACTTCATGGCCAAATCTTGGGTTTCTTGTGACAGAGCAGAGAACGTTACAGGCTGACAGACAAGTGTAGGAGTTTAGTGGCTGTCTTCTCCCACCCCCCTTCCTCAGGAAATTGCTGTGGTAAATCAGGGCTGTTTCTAGGAATGGCAAGGTCTATTTAGTCTGACAGTGATTTTATCTTTGAACTAAATGCATACGATAGTACCATAACTTTTCCAAATTATAGGATGTGGAGAAATTTTTTATGAAAAATTTTGTTTTTGTGGCATTTAATAAAAAAGTCAATCTCAAGCATAATATTTGGTCAACAATCATAAACATAACTAGTGCTATTTATGCATATTAGATATGTGAATATTTGCTATTAGAATATGATTTAGATGGATATATTTCCTTGCTTTCTAAGTACCCAAAACTTTTCCAGAATCTAATTTTTTCAGGGCATGCCTTTGATGACTTTGTATAAAAGCATTTTGTGATCTACTTATACAAATACTCTATCCATTTCGTTTTCTCTCCTTCCTTCCTTTCTTTCTTTCTTTCCTTCTCTCTCTCTCTTTTTCTTTCGTTCACATCTGTAGATAATTTAGCTGGCTTACTATAGGTTATTTTCAAGGATAGTGAAAAATTTGAGCTAATCTATCTATACATCTTTGCCTGGTCCCCCCCCCCCCCCCCCGCAGCCCCCAGCAAGATGACTGGTGTGTGGGTTATATCTCTGACCATGGCATGGGATGAAAAGAGCCGGGCTTTTGCTGTGAGAGGTTAGCACCATTCTCCAATGTCTCTCCCAGTTACCTCAAAATAATTTTTCAGATTGCCATACAAGTTGCTACTTCCCTGGACTATCATTTCATATTTCAATTACCCTAATACCTTCCTGTCTGGCCTGCTTTCTTCTTTATCAGTGGTTCTCAGTTCTGGCTGCATATTGGAATCAACTGAAGTCTAAAAAAATACTAATGTCTTGTCCATCCCACAGTGATTTTGATTTAATTGGTCTGGGGTACCAACAGGGCAAATTAAAATCATATTACATTAAAAAAATAAAATCATGTTACATTTTTAAAAGGTCTCTAGATGAGTCTAATGAGCAGCTGCGGACGAGAGTCACTGCTCTAGTATGAGAGGGTCATCTGTTTTAACCTGTCATCTGATGTGAGAGATGTTTGAAAGGGAGAGTGGATAGAACTTGGGGAATGATAGTATGTTTGGGATCAGGAAGTAGAATGTGCGTAAGTTGTTGTTTTGGGCTAGTTCAATGGATGAACAATGGTCCCATTTACTGAGATAGCAAAAATAGACATCATGCTTAGGAGAGAAAGTGATGATTCAGTTTTGGTTTGAGAATTTGAGCAACCCATAGGACATCAATTTGGAGATTAGAAAGAACATCTGAAATATTAAAGCTGACCAAAATTGGAATAGGGGTTTATTCTCTATTGCTAAATATATTAAAGACTCCCTGCCAGATGCTTATCAACTTTTGCTCAAATATTTCTGGCAATAGAGAATGAATTACCAATTCTGTCTTTTTTTTTTTTTTTTAAAGATTTTTAGGCAGAGAGGCAGGCAAAGAGAGAGGGGAGAAGCAAGCTTCCCGCTGAGCAGAGAGCCCGATGCGGGGCTCAATCCCAGGACCCTGGATCATGACCTGAGCCAAAGGCAGAGGCTTTAACCCACTAAGCCACCCAGGTGCCCCTGAATTACCAATTCCAACAGCTCAGTTGGAAGTTCTTTCTTATACTGACCACAAATCTGCCTTGCTTCTTAACCTCTATCCAGTAATCCTCTCTTTCCTTTGGAGCTATTCATAATTAGTCCACTTTCTCTTCCATGCCTCAGAAGAAATTTATTCTCAAGTGTTCTTTTTCCTGGGCTCCAAGTTACCAGTTCCTCACTTAACATGCTTGAAATAGTCATGCTGTCTAGCATATCCTCTTACCAAGCCAGCTAAAACATGAATGTTAAATACCCTAAACTTGATTTGTAAAGGGAATAAGCATTTCTTGATCAGTTTTCCTCTAGTGACATTAAATATCATAACTCTTAAAAAAACTCTGTGTATGCTTACAGTGTAGAAGAGGTGAACTATATGTTTTTCTTTCTTTCTATGCCCCATTACATTTAGAAACATAATTAGATTTAAGGATAGAAAATTTATGTAAAATATGTTACACTTTGTTGAATAAAAAATCACTTATAACTATCTTAAGAGTTTATCTCAGTGTGGAAAAATACTTGACCTCTTTGTTTCAAGAGTGAAGATAGTGGTCATTTAAAAGCCTGTAAATGTATAGAAAAGTATAATCACTTAAAAAAAAGGCCAAACATAAGACTTTTGCTACTTCTCTTGTGGAAGATTTAATCTTCAAGGACTAATGTGGCATTCAGTTTCCCACTGCTTCTATTCCAGAAGGTACGCACACATTTGGATAAGTGATCTCCCTTTTCTTCCCTTGGAAACTGTTTTGAGCTTGGAATTTGCTGTTTAGATCATGATTCATACGTCAGAGAAGAATTAGAGAGTCTCCTCTAGGTACTTGGCAGAGCCAGGACGTGTTTCCATATATAGCTGAAAAAAACCTTTGTCGCCCATTCTGGCTTGCGAGAATGTTATTAAAAGTTCATTCCTGAGTGCTTTTTTTTTGCCAAGGAACAGCAGTGGGCACTGAAAATCTTGTGCCTGGAAGACTTAAGGTTTGCTCCAACATAGAGGCCTTGCTGTGTGTTCCGAGAACCTTTCCTAGGTGTCTCGGTCTCTCCCCTCAAAGCACTTAGATGCACAGCTGTGGGTGGCAACTGTTGATTCTCTCCTGGCGCACTTCTTACTCATGGCTCCGGGGAAGCCCTGTGAGCAGGCTTTACAGCGATGAATCAAGGCACTGCCTAATCTCCTGAGTCACGGCCAGAGGCTCCTCACTTACTCTCTGAGGATGGGATCTGTTTACCTCAGAGTTGCCTCTCTGAGAGGATATTTGGAATTTTGGATGGTGGCCTGGAATTTTGGAGAGTGGAGTTCTCTAGGGAAAAGTTGTGCTGGTAGCAGTCAGCGTATAAAGTTTATACTGTCTGCCCTTTGATAAGGGTCATATGATGTAGTAAATGTTCTTTGGGAAAATGAGAAATCCAGTGGATCTTCAATTCTGGCTCTGCACATACTGTGACCTCCAGGCATCAGTATGGGGAAATGTACCTTTCCTTCCAGCTCTACCTGCTGTGGTTCTACCAGCCTTCGGGCTCATCTTCAAGTCAGAGTGAAACGGGCCCGTGTTTGAATCTTGGTCCTTACTCAAAGTAGGGCTTTGGTCAAGTTCGTTTGCTTCTTTGGGCTTGTTTTCCTCATCTGTAAAAGGGGCTTAACAATGCTTATTGCACAGGGTTTTAGGGGAGAATTAAATGAGGTTAGGTGGGTTAGTAAGTTTTCTCAGGAAAGCAAGTTCTTTTTTGTCAAAAGAATATGACCTTGGAACCATTCACATTCAGGCTCTACCCTATTCTATTCTTCCCTAGCTGCATGATCTCTAACAAGATGTACAAGCATTTACATTCTATAATTCTTAACTTCATTCTGTGTAAAAGTGTATCAGGCTCGGAAGGCCGTTAAAGATCTAAGTGGACCATCTTGCCCATCTTACTTGGGCGGCACCCGGAGACGGGCTCAAGAAGCGCCAGCTCCTTTCTTACTCCCTTCTGCAAAGGCCTTTCCCAAGCCCTCCCTCTACCCCAGCACTATTCCTTGTCTTGCCCTTTCAGTTTTTTGTTTTTGTTAATAATCTTACTTCATAACTTATTTTATTCTGTTTCTCACTGCAAGTCTGTCTCTTCCCTACTTTGTGGCAATTACTTGGAAATGGAGTCTTTGCCTCTTTGTTTCAATAGGCCTTAGATATTAAACCACATTTCTTTCTTCCCAGCAACCTGGAAAAATCCCCTTAAATTCTCTTAAGCTTGAATTTCAGCTTAATTCAGAGTTAATTTCTAAATCTTTTCTGCCAAGTCAAATATCCTGCAATAAATTACTAAGAAAGTAAATAGCTTTGTGTTCAATGTAGTACGTATCATATTTGGGATTTACTCCTAAGTCCAGTAACTTTGTGTCTTCATTGTTGGTATGCAAACTTGTAAGAGAGAGGTTAGAATAAAGCCCATCAAGAAATAAAAGCTTTATACTTTGATGTAAAAATCAATGGACGTGGCGTTCATTTAGAACAAACAAAGCTTGCACACGTGGTAAAATAAATCATAATGCAGAGTGTCGGTGTCTTGGGTACAATGCAAGTCCCAAGAACACATATTTGTGATATTGATTCACTGATCTTACTAATAATAGTTTAGCAGTTTGGAAAAGAGAAACTTCTGAGAGAATATACAAAAATCAAATTTTTGTCAGAATGGAAAAAAAGGTTTTCTTAGAGCAAGTTTTCTTAAACTTAGTCAGGCTGAAATACAATTTGGAACCACACGACACAGTATATTTTATTTGCCTTTTGAAGGTCATCCAGTGCTTGCAGGTATCCTGAATGTTAGGTGGGCGAAATCTGGGAGTTCCTGATACCCCCTTTCCCCCTCTTTTCTCTCTAGCATTCTACTTAATTTGTGTGGAATGCCAAATATCCTGAGTCTGGTGTCTGAACACTTTTAGAATGTAATATTGACTGAAACAAGGATAGTTTTCAGTGAAACTGGGCATTTGCTCAATGACCTATAGCACTGCCTGTGTCTTTGTCTCAGGCTCCAGTATCCACTGCCTCTGAGTCCCTGCCAGAACACACAGAGAAGCATTCCAGACCCCCCTAGAACGCATTCCTTGCATGCAGAGCAATCTCTGGAAAGTTATGCTTTTGAAGAAAACAGAGGGAGGTGTTACGACCTCATGCATCCTAGCGGCTCCCTAGTAGGGCTCAGGGTTAGTCCCTACTACCAGAGCCTTCAGGGGCCTCACTGAAAATAAACGTGAGTCGCGCCATTGGACTCTGCTACAGGGGGTGGTGAAGATACATTCATTCCCCTGCTTTCTCATGCAGTGATATTGAGGAAGTTGCTGTCTGTGAATAATCAGTTTGGCTTTCTGACTAGACAAAGGTAAAACCTTTCTCTTTTTCCCTGGACCTTCAGATTTTGGTTTGGGAAAGGTTTTTTTGACTTCAACAATGTAGACTTAAATATGTTGAAGTGGAATGTTGGGAGCAAAGCTAAAACTGTGTACTTTAGCATAAAGGATAGGAAGTGAACAGCTTTCCCTACGGTGTGACTCCGTGGGTCTTCCTCACTCTTTCCTTCTGGAGGCAAAGGTAACTTGGTTACTCGGCAAAAATTGCCTATGTGAAGACTGGGAAGGCTTTCATGTATGTGTTAATCATATTTGGTACTCTCAGTGCTACTTTGCCAAGTTGGAGTCCCATACCCTAATGCGGTTGGTAATTATGTTCTCCGTCAATGACATTCAGCTGTAGAAAAGACTGCTTCGTAGTTAAAGCTTTCTTAGCATAAAAGCAAATGAAATAAAAGCAGGAACAAACAGTAACTGGTTTACAGGAGTGCTGCAAACTGACCTAAGCCAGTGTGTTACGGAGGACTACTAGGTTCTTTCTGATAGATAGCAGCTATAGTAGTTAGGGACAGGCACAAGTCAGCTTCTCCGTGACACTCCCTTGCCAGGTTACAGTGAAAGTAAGACTTGAACAAATTCCATCATACACAGAGACAAGTTTTTAGATAAACATTTATTACACAATTCATTCAACTTGTTGGTGGAGTTGCAAGGAATCAGGGAAGAAATGTTTGGTCCACATATTGCATGACAGCTTTACTCGAGGCAAAAAAGACAATATTCTAGGGTAGGGGCAGGATTCAGTTAACTCCTTCCCAGAAACCTCCAAACTTATGGCTGGACACAGGATTGTTTAGGGATCAGCCTTCAGTGCCACCTCGGAGGGTGGAGGTGAAGAGTCTTTCAGGTTCCTATGCCCTTTTCATGCAAAAGTGCAGAGTATCTCTTAATATTTTTTAACCCATTCATATACTTGAATGTCATGAATTTTGCCAATGACACTCCATTTTTAACACCCATTACACTAAATAATAAGACATTTTTTTCTTATGAACACTCATTTCTAACATTAATTATGCTAAGTAGTAAACCCTCTAGTTATGACTAGATATAAAGAGACTGGGAGATATGAAGAGTTTGGAAGTATTTGTGGTAGCCATTGATTGACCTTCCTGATGAAGTGTTTACTAACCTTCCCAGGAGCGTGTGCCACTGATTCAGGTAACTGATACACTAGCTGATACACTGATTCATTCGTAGTTCATATCAGTTCATAGTGAACTGATACACTAGTTCATTCACACATTCATAATGTTAAAGCATCTGAGAGTAATTTACAACCCTTGTGAAATGAGGTATAAAGAAAAAGGGAAAAGTGAATAAAAGTAAATTGATTGACATTTTTGTGCAAACAAAATGTAAAAAAAAAATAGTCCTATATGCAGTTGTTGACACATGTCCTCAGCACATGAAAGAGATGTTGTGAAACAGATTTATCAGATACGAACCCTGTATGTGTCTGGGTGACTTATTAAGTCACTTAATTCAATAAATTTTTATTGAGTACCTACTTTGTGCAGGGGATAGAGATGAAAGGGGCAGTTCTTGGTCTCAGCCCATTTTTACTGGTACAGATAAGGTCATGATGTAAGGCAGTTGCTGCACAATTCCAGGAGGCACCACTTGTTATTTATTTATTTTTAAAGATTTTATTTATTTATTTGAGAGAGAAAGAGACAGAGAGAACTTGGGTGAGGGGAGAGGGAGAGGGACAAGCAGACTCCCTGCCAAGCTGGGAGCCCGATGGGGGCTGGATCCCAGGATCCTGAGATCATGACCTGAGCCAAAGTCAGATGCATAACGGACTGAGTCACCCAGGCGCCCCAGGGAGACACCACTTGTTATAAAAGAACAATAGGCCCTGATGTAGTATCTGGGAGGAGCAACATAGTGGCTGAGCGGAGCTTGCTGTTTCCTCCTAAAGTAACCCGGAACATGACTCATCTTGTTGGAAGTAAGAATTGGATAAAGGAGCATTTATTTAAAACATTGTCAGGACATGGAACTCTTCCCAGGGAGCCAAAATACCATTTAGAGTTCCAGAGATCCTGAGTTCTTGTTTTGGCTGCATTCCTTAGTCTGCAGCTCAGGTAGGAACAATCCCGTCTTCTTAATGAGATTGAAGTGATTAATAAACTTGGAGCTCCGAAGGGGTTTGATCTCTAACTATCTGGTAACTTTATTTTAATGTTTGGAAGCAATAATGATTCACATTTTTAAAAAATGTTTGGAAACAATAATGATTCACATTTTTTTTAATGTTTGGAAACAATAATGATTCACATTTTTTTTAATGTTTGGAAGGAATGATGATTCACATGATTAAAGCTAAATGATCCAGTAGAAAGAGTCATGGCAGCTTCAACAATACCCTATAAAGTGCAGAATTCATATGTATACAGTCCCATTTTATGGAGAGCCAAGAAGTCGGACTCTTACTTCCTGACCATATTTAAACAGAAAATGAGTTCAGGAGGGATTTCAAGTGTCAAATGAGAAATAAAGAGGAGAAATAGTCAGAAGATGCTCTTTCCAGGAGCTCTGTGGGTACTGGGAAGTTTTTGCTTAAACTCAAAATTTTACTTTCTAGAAGATTAAAAAGAAAAAAACATCTTGGTGATGGCAGGATATGAAGTGCCCGGTTGAGTGGTGCTGAGGGGCTAAGCATCTCTCTTCGTACAGCAAGGGCTCCTTTCATGAAAGTGACTGGCTGATCCTCCATGAGGATTTCAGACGCTCGTATTGATTTCCAGCCCAACAGCATTCAGTGCCATGAGGCACTGACACCCTCCTGTGTCTGACAAGGGGGTGATTTCCTCCTGAACTTGAAGCTCCAACTCACATGGCTAGAGGGGCTTGACAGTGGGAGGCTGGGAGGTATTGAGGGGTTGCTCTTTGACCAGGGACAGTTCCTGAGGTATCTCAGTTGCTGTAATTTTTAGACTTGGCCTACGATTTTTGGCATACAATGGAGAAATGGCTAAATTAGCATTAAACAATGTAGCAGCTTTAGTTAGGGTAGCCGAGGAACCTCGTAGGCCCAAGTCTGTGCTGCTTGTGGTTTTGGAAGTGCTGGGACTTGGAAATGTTGAAACCTGCCTTGGTGCTAAGCAGGACATCTTTGAGGCATGGATTGTGCCTTTCTATACTTCACTCAGTAGCAGGACATTTCCAGTGTTAAGATACATTATTTTGACTGTTCATCAGTTGTTTGTGGAGATGAATGGTTGTTTCATTCCTGTTTCATAGGTAGTGATGATTTTAAAAATAGTTTTCAAAAATAATCTGATTTGGTATCTAAAATGAAATTTAAAAAAAAATTTTTATTTATTTATTTGACAGAGAGAGATCACAAGTAGGCAGAGAGGCAGGCAGAGAGAGTGAGAGGGAAGCAGGCTCCCCGCCGAGCAGAGGGCCCGATGCGGGACTCAATCCCAGGACCCCGAGATCATGACCTGAGCCGAACCCCAGATCATGACCTGAGCCGAAGGCAGTGGCCCAAACCACTGAGCCACCCAGGCGCCCCTAAAAAGAACTGGGAACAAATAGAAGTTGTTTCTAGCTTTTCAGCCTTGAGTTTTTAGGCATTGTGGGTATTCCATAGTGGTTAAGATCATGGACTTTGGACTCAATCTCCCTGCATTCCAATAGTGGCTCAGTTGCTTATGAATTATAAACATAGGCAAGTTTTTCAGTGTTTTTTAAGCCTCAGTTTCCTAATTTAGGGGACAGGGATACTGATAGTACCTTCCTTTTAGGGTTGTTGTGAAGAATAAGTGAAATAATCCATGCACTGTACTCAGAGTATCTGTCACAGAGCTCGCAGTCAAAACATATTAATAATATCATCATTATCATCATCCCTGGCTGAAGCAGTTTAAACAGGATGAAGTAATAGTTAACAATGTAGGAGTGAAGGCCAATTCAAATTGCATATTAGATGCTGCCCAAAACTAGAGTGAAGGGAAAATTGAGGGGGGGACTCTGATACCCAGAGCCTAGGAAAATAATTTACGCTAAAAAGTTATCGCTGAACAGATAATTCACTAGAGAAGATATACTGATGGTAAATTAGCATATGAGAAGATGCTCCAAATCATTTGTCATAAGGGAATCGCAAGTTAAAACCATAGTATGATTCCACTGCACATCCTTTAGAATGGGAAAAATCCCCCCAAACCTGACAATACTAATTGCTGGCAACGATGTGGAACAGCAGTAACTCATTCATTGCTGATGGGAGACAGTCTGGCAGTGTCTTACAAAGCTGAAAATGGTCTTGTCATGCAATCCAGCAACTGCACTCCTGGGCATTTACCAAACTGATTTGAAAACTTACATCTATGTAAAAAACTACATGTGAATGTTTATGGTAACTTTCACATGTTTATGGTAGTTCTACTAATAATCACCAAAAACTGGAGTCAACCAAGATATCCTCCAGTTGGTGAATGGATAAACAAACTGTGGTGTATCTATACGATGAAATATTATTCAGTGATAAAAGAATGATCTACCAAGCCACAAAAAGACATAGATTAATCCTTAAAACATATTGCTAGGTAAAAGGCTACATACTGTATGATTCCAATGAGACAACATTCTGGAAAAGGTAAAACCGTAGTGACAGTAAAGCTATCCGTGGTTGCCCGCAGGCAACGGCTCAGGGTCGAACAGGTGAAGCACAGGGGATAGCTATTTTGTATGGTACTGTAACTGTGGATATGTGATACCGTGCATTTGTTAAAACCTATAGAACTTTATAGCACAAAGAGTGAACCTTAATATGTGAAAAAAATCATTTGAGAGGTCAGGGGATCCCAGGATTGAATGCAGATTGTGACAAAACAATCTAACTGTATTAAAAATGTCTAAAACAGCTTCACTGAAGGGAGTGATGGAAAAGGATGCTGACCTAAGTAACTTTGGAAATGAGTGTGTAAGACTAAGGGCAAAACAAATTGTGCATAAGCACTGTACTAGGTTGAAAAAAGTTGTTTTTCATGGGGATATGGGAGAACAATTCTTTTTTTTAAAATTTTAATTATTTATTTGACAGAGAAAGATCACAAGTAGGCAGAGAGGCAGCCAGAGAGAGAGAGAGAAGAAGGATCCCTGCTGAGCAGAGAGCCCGATGCGGGACTCGATCTCAAGACCCTGGGATTATGACCTGAGCCGAAGGCAGAGGCTTAACCCACTGAGCCACCCAGGCACCCTGGGAGAACAATTCTGATACTGTTATGTATGTGTACTGGAGTTGAACAATTAAATAAATGAGTTGTAGATGGTGGGAGCCCGGTTTCTCATTGTTGGAGTGGGAGTTTACAAATAAGCTGGGAGAGGAGGCTGGAATTATTCATGTCCTTATGGATGAAAGTTGGAGACATCAGTACGATCTCGTCATGTTTAGCTTAGTGTAGACAAAGAGGATACATATAGTAATATGTGGGTTGATTTTTGCACGTGTATCTCCTTACTCTGACAGCTGAGAGTACCTAAAAAAATGACACTCTGGTAGGAACTAGCATACCTGGTGCCAGATCTTCATTTCTAATACCACTCTCTAGTCAAAGGAACCAGCGTTCCTTACAGAGATGGATAATTCCAGAACTGGGCAGGATGTATGCAAGCGGGACCTATAAGCATCTTACAGTACTATAAAGTAAGGAAGTGCTCAAAAACAAAACAAAAGAAAGCAAAACAAAATGATAGTAACAAAAACAAATGAAAAAAAAAAATCCCCAACAACAGCAAAAGCCCACAATGAGGAGTTATATCAAAGGGACACAGGAGCCAACCAGAAGACTCCCAATTGCCAAACTGAAGGTATTTGAGTAACAAAATAAAATGGAAAAGTATAATTGATAATATCAATATATGAGTTCATACTGATATTAAGAGAACAGTATAGAAAGGAGGGTAAAAGTGACTTAACAGTGAAGAGACCTGGAGAATATTAGCCAATAGATCCAGATCAACACCGAAGTGATAAGTCATTTGATAGTATGTATGTATTTTGTATATGATGTGATAAAAATGGTACTTCTATAATCTCCCTCCCCAAAACCTATAACTCTAGTCTGATCATGAGAAAAACATTAGACAAATACCAATCAAAGGACAGTTTACAAAATGCTTGACTAATACTCTTCAAAACTATTAGTGCCACCAAAAACAAGGATTTCTGAGAAAGTATCATGGCCAAGAGGAACTAAGGAGACATGAAATTAAATGTACTGTGGTGTTTTAGGGGCACCTGGGTGGCTCAGTGGGTTAAGCCTCTGCCTTTGGTTCAGGTCATGATCTCAGGGTCCTGGGATTGAGCCCCGCATTGGGCTCTCTGCTCAGCAGGGAGCCTGCTTCCTCCTCTCTCTCTGCCTACTTGTGATCTCTCTCTCTCTGTCAAAAAAATAAATTAATTAACTAAAAAAAATGTAATGTGGTATTTTAGTTGGGATCCTGAAACAGAAGAGGCATTAGGTGAAAACAAAGGAAGTCGGAATGAAGTATGGACTTTAATTAGTAATAATGTATCATTAATGAGTCATTAACTATAAAAAAATGTACCATTCTAATGTAAGATGTTAGTAGAGGAAGCTGAATGTGAAGGTATATGGGAACTCTGTACTAACTTCATAATTTTTCTATAAAATGGTTTTGAAAATTAAAGTTTATTATAAAAATAATTGATTTAGTTAAAAGAATTTTATTATTTTATTTTTTCAGTGTTCCAAAGTTCATTGTTTATGTACCACACCCAGTGCTCCATACAATATGTGTCCTTCTTAATATCCACCAAGAAAAAAAAAAGAATTTTAAAAGGTAAATAATGACTTTTATTCACATGCAAAAATTAGAGTGTTGAAAATTTTGTTTAACTTATTATGAGGAACCAAGGAGATGCTCTAACCATGTAAAAAAGAATCTAAGTTTGAGACACATTTATAGATCAAGAATATTGAAACAATTGTGCAAGTAGAGGCAAAACTAGCTTTTTTTCAGCATGAAGGGGATAAGTCAATTTTTAAAAATTTATTTATTTATTTATTTATTTTTAGAGTGAGAGAGAAAGTTAGCGAGTGGTGGGGAAGGGCAAAGGGAGAGGAACAGAGAGAGAATCCCAGGCAGACTCCCTACTGAGTGCAGAGCCCCATGCGGGGCTCAGTCCCACCACCAATGGGATCATGACCCGAGCCAAAATCATGAGTCCAGTGCTCAACCTGTTGAGCCACCCAGGCCCTCCAACATAAGTCCATTTAACCTCTACTGCACAACATAGAATTTACAAGTCTATAGACAAGAATTTGTTTTGGATTGCAGTTATCTGCAATTGACAGAATTATAAAATAACACTCATAAAATCAGCATCAGATAGCCTAGAGAGGTATTTCCTAGACAATGCATACTTTTCTACTGAAACATAGCTTTTTTCCCCCCATGGTGCTTTTATCCTATATACCATTTACCATAATGGTATTTCAACATAACTCAAAAATATTGAGGTTATTCTTGGAGGTTCAACCTTCTTGCCAATTCTTAATGTTTTTCCTTTTGTCTTTGAAACGTTTATTCATTGACTCCCTTTATGGTTGTCATTAGTTCTATTCCAAAATATTTTGGCGCTCTGCCTTTTTGGCACATGGTCAGATTAAATTTCCCATCCCTTTTGAAGTTTGGCATAGCCATATGACTTATGATGACCAATGAAATGAGAGAGGAAACGACTTATGTTTCTTCCTCGAAGAAATTTTAAGAACTGGCATAAGGTCTGCACATTTTCTTTTCCTGCTTTTCATGAGTGAGGAAATATGTATCTATTTTCTGTATACCTTTTTTTTTTTTTTAAAGAGAGAGAGAGTGCATGCAAGGGGTAGGAGGGGCAGAGGGAGAAGGAGAGGGAATCTTAAGCAGGTTCCACACCCAGTGCCGAGCCTGATGCAGGGCTCTGTCTCCTGATCCATGAGATTATGACCTGAGCCAAAAATCAAGAGCCACTCAGGTGCTCTTCTTTATATCTTCTGTGTATGCCCAATTCTCTGAGTGACTGTGAAGAGCAGAGCCTCCTTGATGACCTGTATTAGACTTGTAGCATGAATGAAAAATAGACTGTCATTATGTTAAGTCACTAGAAGAAAAATTACAAGTCTTTAAGTTAGATTGCTTAGGTTTGAATCTTGGCCACACTATTTACTAGTTTAATGGTCTGAGGGAAGCCCCTTAACCTCTCTGTGTTTTAATTTCCTCATGTGTAAAATGAGGATAATAATGTCTATGATGTAAGATCATTGTGATGATTAATTAAGATAATACATGCTATTCTTTGACACAGTTAGTAACAGCTGGGTTCTTATTTATTCTTTGGTATTTTAGTTCTGTAACTCAAAAATTGTCATTGGCCTCTCAAATTATACTTTTGAGTTTAATATATTAGGACAATATTGTTGAGAATAGTACAGCTAGCTATTCCTATAGGGAAATCTTGTAGAGACAACTTTCCACTGACTATCTCAGAATGCTCCCTGGGAGGCTCGCTTGTATCATCTTTCCTGCTAGTGCTTTTTATGTTGTGAGGTTTGTGAAACATGAGGAAATTGGATACCATGCTCTAGTATGAGTTGCTACATCAGTGACAGCAGAGGACAGAGAACCCGAGGAAGACTGAAATTACTTTCTTGGCATTGGAAATTCTTTTTCTTTTTCTAGCTCCTGAAATAGTATCCTTATCTTTTGAAAAATTATTATTAACCAAATGACTGCTTCACTTTCTTTTAACATTTCTGCCAAGTGAAGTAATTGAAATTAATGAAATGATTATAAAACGATAAGTATACAATAAAATATGATAAGGTATCTAAGGTTGCCCACATAGGTCATGCATATTCAAATTACTGTAGTTATTATGGACATACTTGGTATAAAAAGAAACAACTGTTATCGTCTTGTGCCCTCTAGAAAAATATATATCTCTAAGAGTGGAATGAGTTGGGATATTTTCTATAAATTTCTTGCAGCCATTTTCCAAAAATGGAAGAATATCCAGCATTATTTGCAAACCAATTTAATGTTCATTGCAAACCAAAGCATGTAAGCCCTTTGTGTTTTGATTTATGAGTAGTTTAATTTCCCAGATTAATGAAAAAGGATATAAAAATGAAATTAAAGGTGTATTTGTGCCTTTGATATCCAGTGATTTTATTTCTTCTGAAAATTTGGTTTATATTGAATAATAGTAAGTGTCTTAGTCCATTTGGGTGGCTATAAGAGAGAACCGTAAACTACAAACAACTTTTATTTTAATTTGCTTCTCACAGTTCTGGCAGCTAGGAAGCCCAAGATCAAGGTGTGGGGTGATTTGATGCCTGTGAAAGGCAGCTTCCTGGTTCATAGAAAGCTGTCTTCTTGCTATAACCTCACAGGGCAAAGGGGTGAGGGAGCTCTTTGGGGCCCATTTTTATAAGGACAATAATCCCATTCATGAGGACTTTGCCCTCAGGACTTAATTGCGATCCAAATGTACCACCCAGAAATACCATCACATTGGGTGTTATGTTTCAACATATGAATTTTAGGGGCATGCTCAGATTATGTTAGGAATCTATCTTTTGTTGAGTGTTATAATGGCATGGAACCTATGAAATACAAAAATAAGACGCACCTTTAGTAATTGGGGTCCTTTTTCAAAGTCCGGGGCGGGGGAAGCTTTTAGATGTGGTAAGAATGCCTTGATTATCAATATTGGCATGCAGATAACATACTCATATTTAATTCTTACAGATGTGGGGCACCTGGGTGGCTCAGCTATTAAATGGCTGCCTTCGGCTTAGCCCCTGATTCCAGGGTCCCGGGATTGAGCCCTGCGTTGGGCTTCCTGCTCAGTAGGAAGCCTGCTTTTCCCTCACCCACTCCCCCTGTTTGTGTTCCCTCTCTCACTTTCTCTCTCTCTGTCAAATAAATAAATAGATAAAATCTTTTTTTTTTTAATTTTTTTTTAAGATTTTATATATTTATTTGACAGAGAGAAAGACACAGTGAGAGAGGGAACACAAGCAGGGGGAGTGGGAGTGGGAGAAGCAGGCTTCCTGCTGAATAGGGAGCCTGATGTGGGGCTCGATCCCAGGACTCTGGAATCATGACCTGAGTTGAAGGCAGCGGCTTAACCCACTGAGCCACCCAGGCGCCCCTAGATAAAATCTTTTAAGAAAAAATCTTACAGGTGTAGGCTTCTAATAAACACAATTTAATTAAACAGGTAGAACTTAAAGATAAAAATATAAGTAGAATTTTAATTTGTTAAACAAGCAAATACTCCTTTAGTTTATGCTTGGAGACTTACCAACCAAGATGTCTCCATTTTTTTGTCACTTAATTTTTATGCATTCTCCACTTTTGTTCCCACTTGTGTACTTTTTTTTTTTTTAAAGATTTTATTTGTTTATCTGACAGAGAGAGATCATAAGTAGGCAGAGAGAGTGGGAAGCAGATTCCCCACTGAGCAGAGAGCCCTATGTGGAGTTTGATCCCAGGACCCTGAGATCATGACCCGAGCTGAAGGCAGAGGCTTAACCCACTGAGTCACCCAGGCGCCCCTGCTCCCGACTTGTGTACTTTTGATCATACTGTCTTTCCATATGAAATGAACTTCTTGGAGCTTAAGGTCTCATAGAAGTTGTGTATCTTTCCCAAAATATCAATTGACTTCTCTGGCCCACACTGATCTTAGAATTTCTACAGATACTGAAGTCTTTATGTTATAATTTAAGTTCTGCAATCTTGCATTTTTATCTCTATAGTTTATGTTTCTGTGGTTTTTTTCCCCCTTAAGGAAAGCACCCTCTATACAGAATTCTGGGCACTGATAGAGATACCAAGTGCAGGATGATAGCTAAATTCTTAATTGCTGGAGATTAAAAGCAGTTATATTACAAAGATCTTTTCGGGTGAATCTTCATTGGTATTGACAGTGAGGGGAGCTCTGATGTATTCAGTTTATAGATCTGAGTTAATTTTGGTCATGGTAAATTCTAGTAACAGCAGCAATAAGAGTAGCAGCTGAAATGTATGTAGTGCTTACTCGGCCATACATGTGACACACGTCACTCTATTTAGTTCTCACAACAACTCCATGAGCATCATCAACAGGAAACTGAAGCACAGAGGGCTTATGCTCTTTACTGCAGGTCCCACAGAGCTGAGACTGATTCCAGAGCCACACTGTCAAGTACTATGCTGATCTGCCTGTCACCATGGGGCAGGCGGCAGCTCAGTTAAATATGCTTCTCATTTTGTGGGTCATGATTAGAAAAATATTCATATTCTGAGGACGTAAGTGGTTGACTGAAAATTCTGAGTACTTAGAGATTAAACATTTAGGGTTCCCATAATAATTGGGGATGATCTAGAATTGAACACGGAATAAAGTGAAGGGAATATAAATTTCTAGCTCTGGTTTTCCCTACCAATTTATTGAATTAATTACAGCAGTAGACCATCCTGAGATGTAACGTAAAACAGCTATTTTTAAGATGGAGAAGTGCTTATAAAAAAAAAAGATTAAGAATCTGTCTTGATTTTTCCTGATAGACTTTCGTGGATAGTGATGTAATTCTTAATAGTCTTAATAATTCATAACAATGAATTTACGAATGTACTGGTTAGGAAATTATGAACAGCACATGCAGTTTCTCAAACTGAAAACATTTAAGCATTTAGGAAAAAAAATCTGCAAATGTTTGAGTGATAAATTTAAAAATATAAAATGAACTTTTCAAGAGTTGTGAAGGATTTGTTTATATGCTATAAAAGTATGTTGGGGGAAGTTTTAAAACACAATTGGATAAAAAAATCAGTTAGCTTGAATTTTGGGTGGAGTGGCTAAGTTCTAGCCAGTGGATTGCTTAATCAGTCATCAGTGTTCAGCTTCTGGGAAGAAACTTCTTCCCAAGTGAATACGATAGACTCTTGGCTTTTCCAGATTTAAATTTTCGGTTTCCAGTATTTGGGAATGGACCTTAAGTTCTGCAACATGTTGATTTATAATTCTGTCAAATTGTAATTATGACATTGAGAATGAAAGGCTGGTGTGTTGGAGCCACTCACAGCCAAGGAGAGTCTGTACCCATATCTTTCAAGTGCGTATTTTTTTTAAAGATTTTATTTATTTGAGAGAGAGAGGGAGGGAGAGACAAGTGGAGGTTGGGGTCGGGGAGAGGGGGAAGAAGATTTCCCTGCTGAGCAGGGAGCCTGACTCAGGGCTTGATCCCAGGACCCTGAGACCATGACCTGAGCCAAAGGCAGACCCTTAATTTACCGAGCCCCCCAGACACTCCTCAAGTGTGTATTTTATTGAGGAAATCGTAGGATCTTTTGATAACTACAAAAGCCCAAGGACATCTGTCATTAATGGTAATGTCTACAAGTTCTACTTAAGTTACGTTTTTTTCCATTCACTCACTCTGTCATTCATTCTCTCACTCATCCACTCTCTGAGACCTCCTCTGTGCCTGCAAAACCTCCTGCCAAAACCTTTCCCACACCTTTGCCATTTGTCTCCTCTCATTTTGATTTCTCTTCTAACCAATGACCTGACTTTTCCGCTCAGTTTCAAATGCTCTTAGTATAATATTTCAAGTTGTTTCTTTCATAGCACATCCATTTTCCTTTCTTTTGTATTCCAAACATGTTCTGAATCAAAGTCAGTCTTTTTTTGAAGGTCATTTTTTATGGTATTCAAACTGTGTTGTCTGCCTGTTACGGCTTTTGGTTTGCTTTTGCTTTCTCTCTCATCTTCATGAATCCCATTTTCTCTGTCATCTTTATGGATCCTTATTTGCTGCTTTACAACATGTGTGAACTTCCTGTTTGTGGCATGTTCCAAATAACTTGTCAAACTTCCGTGGGCATTTTGTGATTTTTTTTTTAAACCTCTAAAATCTTACATGGAGTAAACAGTATCAGGAGCCCCCCCAAAACAGAGGTCAGAGTGGCCCTCGGACCCTGCAGTGAGAACTCAGGAGTAAGTGGTGACGTCTGAGTAAAGAGATTCGGACAATGTCAAGCACAGGCGGACCCACTTCTGGATCTTGTACTGCCATTTTACCTTTCCGAAACAAAATGGCAGATTTCTGTTTTCTGATTCTAGTTTCTTCTTTTAGGACCTTCCCATGTTAACACTCTTCATCTCTTTGTGTAATGTTTCCCAAATGTCAGCCATTCACAGTCACGTATTCCATTACAAGTTTTCAAACCCAAATTATAATTAACTTGATATTTTAAAAATTTGTCTAACCTAACTATATTCATATGAAGTTTCTCTTTCTAATCATTACCATAAATAAAAAGAAACCTCACTATCAGTTGCCATAAATGTGAATGAGATTTAAAAAAAACAGTCTTTTTATATATCCTACTGTTGGCCTGTGCAGATGCTAAACCTGAGCTTACTCTCTTTTTATTATTCTGGTTATCAGTTGCAGCCAAACAAACCACCCCAGATTCAGTGGCTCAAAGTAACCTTTTATTACTACCTCTCATGATTTTGTGGGTTGACTTGGGTCATCTGATTGTTGCCACTTAGTGGTCGCTCATGCGGTTTCAGTCAATAGCTGGGGAAAGATTCATCCGAAGGTCTGATTGGGCTGGGTGTCACGATGGCTCTCGCATTCAGCTGGGCAAGAGATGTTGCCTGTTTCCCGAGACTTCTCCTGGGACTGTTTACTGCAGCTCTTACCCATTGCTTCTTTATGTGGTGTGTCCTTCTCACACACGGCAGCTGGGCTCCAAGAGTAAGTGTCCAAAGAGGTCTAGGTGACACTCTGGAGCTCCTTTTGACGTAGCCTCTGAAGTTGCCTAAATCCTTTGTTACTTTCTATTGGTTAAGAAGTCACTAAGTCCAGTCCAGATTCAAGGCAAAAAATGGCAAAGCATTTTTAATTGATCACAACTACTGTTAGAGTGGTGTTAAAAACTGGCATCAAGGGGCGCCTGGGTGGCTCAATGGTTTGAGCCTCTGCCTTCGGCTCGGGTCATGATCTCAGGGTCCTGGGATCGAGCCCCACATCGGGTTCTCTGCTCAGTGGGGAGCCCGTTTCTCCCTCTCTCTCTGCCTGCCTCTCTGCCTACTTGTGACCTCTGTCTGTGTCAAATAAATAAAATATTAAAAAAAAAACTGGCATCAAGCTTAGATGCTCTCCATGATGTAATCAGGGTTGAAAATGAATCAAAAGTCTTTCTCCCTGTATAATTCAATGTTATTTAATTCTGACTCCATTTATCACCTAAACTCATCTTGGTGCTGTCAGTGGCAGGGAGCCCCTCCCCAGTGTATTCATCGTCTTCTGTGTGTCTCTTGCCTTTGAGATTTCAAGTATTGATTTGCTGGTATGTCCTGGTGTTCTCGTTCTGAGGGTAGCCTTCTGCATTTTGCTAATGCCAGTAATACAAAGAAGAGAGGTAGAACACCAAAAGGAGCATTGTAATGAACAAAATTAGCTTTTTCAAAAGCAAACATGCAGATATTATGTAAATCAACTTAGAGATCATCTTTATAAAAGTTCTGAGGAAACAGCTACACTGGTTTTTAGATATATAAACTTCTCTGGCTCATTTGGAAGTATTGTTTGAGAAGAGGATTCTCAGTAGACATCTTTCTTCTTGGGTCAGACTTGTGATTCAAATATGTGTAGGGGAATATTAGTATTTTTCTCAGGGGACATATTGGTGGCACAGTTCTATTTCTAAGACAAAATAATTTGAATACCACCACCTGTGTATATTATGGAAAATTTTAAGGTTGTGCAGTTTGTTGGGAATAATAACCCAAATCAATACTTATAATCAGCCTTATTGAAGTGAAGGCAAGCACTTGTGAAAATTAATAAACAAATAATGTGTAATATATTTTAGGAAAACACATAAAAGGACCAATTTTTTTTTTTTGAGAAATGCACAGACGATTAAGCTTCAATTTGGAACCAAAGGTCATTCATACCAATTGGTGGTGTGAGGTTTTTTTGAATTGGTGTACTGCTCTATTTCTGCATCTAGTTATTATGTGCATATATTTCAGCTAAAGATACACAGATTTCGAACCTTCCTTTCATACAAGTGTCAGTTTTTCCTTTAGCATTGCTCAATAAACATACTGAATGATATATTAGTTCATTTTGAATAAGCATTTTTTTCTAATTTACATTATTATTCAATACAAATGGCTTAACTGTCAAGGTTAAATCTTCCTGGCTCTGTACTCAATGACATTAAGCAAGTAAATGTTGTTTATTTGGTGGTAAGCCTTAACTGTAAAGAGGTGTTAGAAGCTTCCAGGCAGTTTCTGATATGAAAATTCTCTTGACCCCATTAGATTTTTAAAGAAGCAAGATAGATAATAGTTGATGCTTGAGATATGTTCTAGATAAATATTTGAGATGTTCTGAGTGGAATCCAGGCTAACATTATTGTCACTGGTATGGATTTTAGTTTTGAAGTTTTCTGAAGTGGATTATTTTTTGGAAGTTGTTAAGCATTGATAGGGAACTCTTTTTCTCTCCTAAAGAACACTAGATCCTACAGTTTGAAAAGTATTTATGGACACAACATGATGAAGCATTAATGATGGAAAGTATCTTTGGATTTTCTTTTTATTTGCATGTGTGCTAATTCACTGATGAGTCACTGTCTCTACTTTTGTTTAATTTCAAGATTAAATTCATTCATGAACGTGATATTTATAAAGAGTTGTTAATAGCTTGGATGTTACAACAATAAATGAAATAAAGGATCCATAATTATGTACACATCTAGGCACAATAACATAAAAATAAATAGACCTAGAAAAATTCCTGGAGAAAATACACCAACGTGTCCATGGTCATTGTCTTAATATATTTAGATGACATCTTTTCCCTTAGATGATGTTTTTTCTTTATACTTTTCTTTAATTTTAACCTTTCTGGAATGAGAACCCTGTAGCATGGGCATGTGTCAAATAACTAAATGAGATACTGTAATTGTTAATGTTTATTCTCCATCTTAATTGTTGGTTTTAAAATTAGGTTCATGAATAAACAAAGAAAAGTTTCTAGGTCAGTCATTTTCTGGCTTCGTTTGTGCCATAGTGACGTTTATTATACACATTTTCCTCCTTTCAGTTTTATACATTTATGTTAGTGGTCTTATAAACACTCCAGGGGACACAGCTCCTTCTTCCAGGTGATGAAGCAGTATGTTTCTCTACTGGTGAACAGAGATGCTTCCCCTCTTTTACTCTTGGTTCTGTGGCCAGGAAAGCCCCCATTTTTCGCTTGGAAATGATGCACCTCGGATATTAGCAGACTCACTGTGACTCACTGGGATCCTCAGCAAAAATGCCTTCTCTTAATCTTGTCAGCTTTCAGGGGCTTCAGAAGTTTATGCAGAAGGGATGTGAGTGGTTGAAGGATATTTTACAGGAATAAACAAAGGGTGAGCACTTTATACGTTTTGATTCTGAAGTAGAGGATGGAAAAGCTTTACATTTGGACTCTGGGCAGCTGGAAATTCTCGTGAAAAACCATGGAAAAGGCAAAAACAGTGCCTAGGTAGCTAGCAAAAAATAAATGATACAGAATCTTTTTCTGTGTGTTTTTCCATCTTTGTTTCTCATTCTTTGACTTGCATCATCTTTCATGCTTTCTCTAATCCATCATGTGAGACTACGGAGTAATGGAAAAAAAGGAAAACAATATGCCTAATGCCTGTCCATTTACTGAATCAAACTTACTGCCTAAAGTTGTTCCGTTGCTATTTTTGTCCTGTAATAAACATGTCTCATTGAGTAAGAGAGAAGAGGAAGTCATCCCCATGGGGTGAATCTGCATGGAAGCGTGTGTAGTAATTTGTGCAAATGACTACTGGTCATAGAACTTCTGGAATAGAGAAAAATTCATTACTATTGCTTTAGGTATTTTTGAAGCAGTAAAAGTACTTGAAAGTAGTTTGAAATGGAATATGTGCCACTTGGGTGCTTTTAACCAGATCATGCCTTTATAAAGAGAAGATAGTGGCCTTTTAGCATATGACTTACCACATATTTTAACCTCCCATTTTAAAGAGATGCTTTTGGAACTAGCAGTCAAGGAGAATCTTCAATTACTGCATTGCTTCAAGAAACCATACAATTTTGGTTGTTTGAAACACGACTCCAACAGATGTGTTTTTCACAAACTAGAATACACGCAAACTCTGTGACTGAACTAAACTCACATGCTTTGCAGTTGAGCTGTTGGGTACGGTATCTTGAGAAAAAGATGTTTGGATTCTTTTACATTTAATGACTTTGTGTGAAAAATTAAGGGGTTCAAAATAAAATGAAGTAACTCAGTCTTTTATTTTCCTCACTAATAGTTTATTGTGTGAAGAGACTTTCTTTTCCTACTGTGATTTATCCTTTGATACTTTTCATCTCCTTGCAAGCTTAAGAGAAGTGATGTACAATTCATAGATCCGTAGTTTATCAATTTGTATCAAACAGCTGGCCAGGCCGCCTGAGCTACAAAGTACAGACCGCCTGAGCTACAAAGTACAGACATTGAAATTTCTGAATTCTGTAATCCAATAGGTCATTTGCCTCTGTAATTTTTATTTATTTATTTTATTATTATTATTTTTTTAAAGATTTTATTCATTTGTCAGAGAGAGAGAGTATACACAAGCAGGCAGAGAGGCAGGCAGAGAGAGAGGAGGAAGCAGGCTCCCTGCGGAGCAAGGAGCCCGATGTGGGACTTGATCCCAGGACCCCAGGATCATGACCTGAGCCGAAGGCAGTAGCTTAACCAACTGAGCCACCCACACGTCCCACCTCTGTAATTTTTAGAGAACCATTTTTGCACCACCCAGACACATTTTGAGGGGCGTTTGCAGTTTTATTAATTGCATTTGTAACTTACAGAAATTCTTACCTAAGGAGAGGGATGGGTAAAGTTCTTCAAAATTTTTCAAAGTTTTTTATTCTATCTGGAAAATGTTTATTTGACTTGTTGTATCTTCTAGTCTCCTTTTCTATAGAGATAGTCTGTTGAATAATGTAGAAAGCCACTCTTTGTGATATTCACGCTTTAATTATCAAAGTTCTGAGACAGCAGATGCTGTGGACATCAGGGTAATGAAGGACAGGTTGGCAGGGAAGGTAAGTGAGGGGTTAGGGCTAAGTCACATTCTGTGCTTGCTCTCTTAAATTTCTCATGGATAGATTCTGACTGTGTTGAAAATAAGGGCCACCTTGACAGGTGAATGAAAGTAGGTGGTGTCTCAGAAGAGAAGGTACAGACTAGGCAGTGTCTATTGCCAGTTGCCACGCCCAGGCTCTCTTTGTCCCTATAAAAGTGTTTAGATCAGGTCTGTGGAAGTCATTCTCATTCTCTTCTTCCCTATGGCCCAACTCACTGCAGAGCAGCAGTCTGGAGAAGCTACTATAATTTACACTACTCAGAGCACATTTTATTTTTTAAAAGAGGATTAAAGTCATTAACCTGGACTAGAATTACAGGGGGCTCAGCTGTTGCTTATAAGGCTCAGCAACTTATAAGGCTGGTCCTTAATGATGTCACTAACCTCTCCACCCAAATTCCACCCATTTTTTTCTCTTTCATGGCGGAAGCTATCAGTACCTTTACACAAATGGCCCTGGTAGATTTTGTCTTCCTGTTTAGAGATGGCCTTATTGAGTATGATTTTGGGGGTATTAGAATGGACTTCTTGCCCTTTTCCAACTAACCTATCTACTAACCAACTAACAAACCTATTTACCAACCGATCTTTTTATCATGACACAGAGCCCTTTATTCCCCAGGTTTAAAGCCCCTGTGATGTATAAATGACCGTAAAATTCTTTCTTGAATGTTTCCATTACTACAAGGTCAGTTGAACAAGGCGGGGAAATGAAGAAGTTTAACCAACTGAGCCACCCAGGTGCCCGGGAAATGAAGTTAAAGATGTTCGGGGAAGTTATTGTAACTACAGGGCTCTAGTCACTTTACATATATATTCCCAATTTTGTTGAGGGCTAGACTGTTAAATATACTTCGTGGAGCAAAGTTGGGCTATTTTAGAATAAATTCTCTTGAATAGTGAATGAATAAGACATGTGTGACTTAAGGATCCAAAATATTTCCAAGTTTGTTTTAGGCTTCTGGAAGTCTCCCCGTACTTGCCCTGTTTGACCATTGCTACTCATGTTGACTGCAGGGCCACTCAACAGTAACGCATTACACAGAGTCACCATCTGGTGAGATGTGGGTAGTTTCAGTGCTCTGGTCCTGTGAAAGGGGGTTGTGCTGAGAACTAGGGTGTTTAGCTTGTGGTGGTTTAGGAATTATCCTGAGACATCTCTCTGCCACATCAGACAGTTATTCTCCCTTTCTAGATACTTTTGGCTTTCTGACAACTCATTATTGTGTGTGTGTGTGTGTGTGTGTGTGTGTGTGTGTGTGTAGAAAGGTGTTTTTAATATAGTTTAATTCGAGAGTTATTCCTTAGGCACCTACTACGATTAAAACACAGTTTCGGGCACTGCAGGGATTTGGAGGGAGGCATAGAAATGGTGGCCTTGAGTTAATATTCAAGTGGGGTGAGGAGATGGGGCTCCAAATGGTGAAGAAAAAGAAGACAGCATTTTAAGCATTTTGCTATATTAAAAAAAAGGAAGATCTCATCCAGTAGGGAAGGTATCCTGATTTATTCCACGTCTGCTGGTTTTTGTTTTGTTTTCTCCTTCTCCTTCTTTGGTGAGGCTTAGGATCAATCTATAAAAAGTGAAAAATTAATAAAGGAAGTATTTTAAAGTACCTGCTCTTAGGAACAAAGCACATATGAGTGGAGCAGTTACGAGCTCTTTAGAGGGCTTGCCCTTGACTTAAAAGAGAACTTTCAAAATGGGCACCATTTCTTAGCTGATTCTTAATTATTCAAGAGCTCGTTATCCAGTTGGAGAATTATCTAAGTTGCCCTCTTTCTCCTCCTTTTATTTTTGCCTCTCATCTGATCTTTGTGTCCTTTTTGTATATTAATTCCTCCATAGCTGTTAGGAAGGAGAATAAAAAGATTAATTGCAAACCTTTTAGGTAGATTGGTTAGGAAAAGGCTCTGATGTTTGGGCAAATGAGAATAATAGGCAAATTGCCTATTTGTTCTGGTTCGTTATCATCATAGGTAGCAACTGATGGAAACCAATGGAACTGGGCCTGCTGGATGACTTAACATCAAGAGGCAGGAGGAAGGTTCTTAATGTTCATACTTTTTCTTTGTTTTATACATTGTCCCAATAGCCTGTCTCATAATGATTTTGTAAAGTCTTTATGCTTTTTTCTTAGTACACTATTTAAATGTTGGAGTCTAAAATAAATAAGCTGGGTTAAAATGGTTATAGCTGCAAGGATATATGCTGTGAGATGCTTCCAGAAATCCATAAGTAAAACGTGAGTATTTTGGCTCTAATGCACCTTAGCCAATTAGAGTTTATGGCAGCTGTCATTTAATATTAGTGGCCTATAGTTAAAAGATGAATACTTTAAAATGAATATGTTTACGGTTCCTTCTCTTAAGATAACTCGTTTGACTTGCCAGCAGGTGGTTTTTGTTAGGATCTGTTCTGGGATATAAATGGACAGAAAGTCGTCTTCCAAGGTATTTCTTTCTTCAGCTCTTTTAAAAAAGTAATGTTAGCAAGGGATGATGAGATAAAATGCCTATTGGATCCCTGAACCCACTTTCTTCTTCTTCTTCTTCTTTTTTTGTTTTAAGATTTTATTTATTTGAGAGAAAGAGAGAGAGAGAGCATGAGTGCATAAGTAGGCAGAGCAGGAGGCAGAGGGAGAGGAGAGTCAGGCTCCCCACTGAGCAGGGAGCCCGACATGGGACTCCATCCAGGGACCCTGGGATCATGACCAGAGCCGAAGGCAGACACTAAACCCACTGAGCCACCCAGGTGTTCCTCTCTGAACCCACCTTCAATGAGTTCATGGAGTGTATAAATGTGCATCTGGGGAGTGTTCCTTAGAGCCGAGAAGATTACTGTGCATCCTTTTGGCTTCGTGAAGGCAGCACATCCACAACACCTTTCCCAGAACCACAGCAATCAGGTCAGAAGCTTCTCTCTCTCTCTTCTATTCAAAAACACTATCAAAATGATTGATATAATTTGAATGAGTACTTTCAGATAGGAGAGACATATGTTAAAATTCTGGCCTCTGGATAAAATTTTATAAAGCCCTTTTATCTCTTTTCTTACCTCCTTTACTAGCTCCTTATATAGATTGCAGTCACCAACACCCTAAGATGTTCTCTGCCATTTTGGCATCTAAATATCTCAGAGATTATTTGGATAAAGACATTTTAGAAATAAACTTTAGACATGGAATTTTGGAAACACATATGAAATATACACAATTACAATGAAAGATTAAACAGAAATCTCTCAATGTTTCACATAAGGATTAAAGAATTTATTAAAGTCAATTAACCCCAAAGGGAAAGGCCATAAAATAAAACCAATAGACAGACCAAAAGAATTATGATTTTTCCTTGTGGAGGAATGATTGACTTGGCACCCCTAAGAATTTAGGATGGTATTTGGATGGTTGTGCTGGTTTTGTACTTTATACTGGGGATATGTTGGGCAATGATTCCAAGGGTGATGATTGAGTAGAGAAGTTACTTTCAAATCACCTCTGGAGCAAACTTGTTTGAATTTCAAACTCATCCCTTCATTTCTGATGTGACAGCACCATGTTTATATCTCACATGTATCGCAAATTTTCCATATTTAAATTTCTTGATCTTCCACTAGAAATATGCTTCTCTTCTGGTCTTCATAAGTAAATAATACCTCTATCTTCTTAGAAACTTGGGAGCCATGTTTGACGACTCCCTCCATGTTTAGCGTATCATCAATTCACCTTGATTGCACTTTCAAAGTGTGTCTTTTTAAAAAAGGTTCTTATTTAAATTCCAGTTAGTTAACATGCAGTGTAATATTAGTTTCAGGTATAATGGTGATTCAACATTTCTGTACAACATCTGGTGCTCATCACAAGTGCACTCCTTAATCCCCATCACCTAATTAACCCATCACCCCAAAGTGTACCAATCCCACCACCTGAGCCTGGACTTCTGCAGTAACCTCCTAAGTGATTTTATAACTTCCACGTTTTACTATTTTTATTTAATGAAGTTTTGTCTTTTAAAATGTACAGCTGGTGGGATCTGTTCGTGCATCTTCACTGGCAGCTGGGGCATCTCTACCCTTGGTGTTTCTGGTGTAAATTACTTGTGCTCTGCCCTTTGAAACCAGTTTAATAAGTCATTTACTAAGGAACTCCTGAAGGTCTGCCCTGGCCAGAGGACCTTGAATCCTTAGTCTCTCAGAAACAAAGCTAGGGTTATAAGCTTGTAGTTGGGAATTCCCTTGTAGAGTTTTGTTGTTTTGTGAAACAAGACCAGGTTATTGAGCTTGTCCCCAACTTTGCCTTTGGACCACTTCTTCTTTTGACCTTGCCCCCAGATTTGTTCACTGGGTCTTTGTCTTTTTGGCTTCATATTTCTTCTTCTTGTTGCCTTTGGGTGACATTGTGAAGCTCAGAGAGCAGTGGCCACCCCTGCAACCCCGCTAAGATGTCAGACAAAAAGAAAGCTAACTTCCATGTTTTTCTTTCTTCAAACTCTTCTCCACACAATGGTTAGAACTGGGATAAGCCATACCATTGTAATGTGGTATCCCCCAAATAGAGTGTTTCAGCCAAAGTAGACATTTAATTCTCTCTCAAGTAATATTTAATCTAAGTGGGAGTTTTCAGCTAATGGTCTGTTCTACTGTTGTCAAAACATGGTTTCTATTTTGGGCCATAGACTCCACTTGTTACTATCTTCCAGCAGCAGGTAGGAGGGAGAGGTCCAGGGGAACATATACCTTGTTCTTTTTGGAGACTGCCTAGAAGCTTGGAGCATTTATATAACCTCCTGATGGTCACACAACTATTTGATGACAGAGCTGATGGTTTGTGTGACTCTGAAGCCACGACATCACGCTTATGGGGAAAGAAAACCTATAGCTGTTGCATTGAACTTCTTAAAATTCATATTTTGAAATAATTATGTAAAGTTTAGAGTATGACACTATTAAGAGTGAAGATAAATAGAAGTAAGAATATTTGAAAAGTATATCTGTGGAAGATAGGAAACAAATATATCGCCACTATAAGGGAAAAATACTCACCTTCTACT
Organism: Meles meles; assembly: GCF_922984935.1. Lineage (NCBI taxonomy): Eukaryota > Metazoa > Chordata > Mammalia > Carnivora > Mustelidae > Meles > Meles meles. The sequence continues at coordinate 10,129,719 of NC_060074.1, forward strand.
GATGGTATTGGAAACAGAGGTGAGAAAGAGAGTCTTGTGGGACTTTTTAACTGTGTGGAGCAAAGTCCTCAATGAAATAAAAAACTTAATTTTCAATTCCATATCTTGGTTATATTCATTGAATAGTTCTAGTAGAGAGGTGTTACAAAGTGTAAGTGGCCCCTCTCTCAAGTTAACATCAAGTAGAGAATAGGGGAAGTCAGACCTCAGTATACCTAAAGCTATGGCCTTAACCCTGGGTGCTGATCCCTGGCTACATCCATGCCTGATACTCTGGGGATGGAACTAGAACTGCTGTAACAAAGCATCACAGTGTAGGTGGCTCACAGTTATTTTTTTTTTTTTTTTTTTTCCCTTTTTATTTATTTTTTTTTCAGCGTAACAGTATTCATTCTTTTTGCACAACACCCAGTGCTCCATGCAAAACGTGCCCTCCCCATCACCCACCACCTGTTCCCCCAACCTCCCACCCCTGACCCTTCAAAACCCTCAGGTTGTTTTTCAGAGTCCATAGTCTCTTATGGTTCACCTCCCCTCCCCAATGTCCATAGCCCGCTCCCCCTCTCCCAATCCCACCTCCCCCCAGCAACCCCCAGTTTGTTTTGTGAGATTAAGAGTCATTTATGGTTTGTCTCCCTCCCAATCCCATCTTGTTTCATTTATTCTTCTCCTATCCCCCTACCCCCCCATGTTGCTTCTCCATGTCCTCATATCAGGGAGATCATATGATAGTCGTCTTTCTCCGATTGACTTATTTCACTAAGCATGATACGCTCTAGTTCCATCCACGTCGTCGCAAATGGCAAGATTTCATTTCTTTTGATGGCTGCATAGTATTCCATTGTGTATATATACCACATCTTCTTGATCCATTCATCTGTTGATGGACATCTAGGTTCTTTCCATAGTCTGGCTATTGTAGACATTGCTGCTATAAACATTCGGGTACACGTGCCCCTTCGGATCACTATGTTTGTATCTTTAGGGTAAATACCCAGTAGTGCAATTGCTGGGTCATAGGGTAGTTCTATTTTCAACATTTTGAGGAACCTCCATGCTGTTTTCCAGAGTGGTTGCACCATCTTGCATTCCCACCAACAGTGGAGGAGGGTTCCCCTTTCTCCGCATCCTCGCCAGCATCTGTCATTTCCTGACTTGTTAATTTTAGCCATTCTGACTGGTGTGAGGTGATATCTCATTGTGGTTTTGATTTGTATTTCCCTGATGCCGAGTGACGTGGAGCACTTTTTCATGTGTCTGTTGGCCATCTGGATGTCTTCTTTGCAGAAATGTCTGTTCATGTCCTCTGCCCATTTCTTGATTGGATTGTTTGTTCTTTGGGTGTTGAGTTTGCTAAGTTCCTTATAGATTTTGGATACTAGCCCTTTATCTGATATGTCGTTTGCAAATATCTTCTCCCATTCTGTCAGCTGTCTTTTGGTTTTGTTAACTGTTTCCTTTGCTGTGCAAAAGCTTTTGATCTTGATGAAATCCTCAACTCTATGGTCAACTAATCTTCGACAAAGCAGGAAAGAATGTCCAATGGAAAAAAGACAGCCTCTTCAATAAATGGTGCTGGGAAAATTGGACAGCCACATGCAGAAAAATGAAATTGGACCACTTCCTTACACCACACACGAAAATAGACTCCAAATGGATGAAGGACCTCAATGTGAGAAAGGAATCCATCAAAATCCTTGAGGAGAACGCAGGCAGCAACCTCTTCGACCTCAGCCGCAGCAACATCTTCCTAGGAACAACGGCAAAGGCAAGGGAAGCAAGGGCGAAAATGAACTATTGGGATTTCATCAAGATCAAAAGCTTTTGCACAGTTATTTTTTTATTTTCTATAATTTCATCTTCTCATGATTCTGGAGGCCGGAAGTCAGAGATCAAGGTGTCTGAGGGTTGGTTTTTTCCTGAGGTCTCTCTTCTTGGCTCGTAGATGGTAGTCCTTCTTTCTTGCACCTTCCCATGGTCTTCCTTCTGTACCTGTCCGTACTTAATCTCCTCTTCTTCACTTTCTTCTCTATTTTTATAAGGATGAGGGCCCACCCTCGTGACCTCATTTTACCTCTTTAAAGAACCCATCTCCAAGTACAGTCACATCTGAGGTACTAGGTATAGGACTGCAACGCATGAATTTTGAAGAAACACAATTCTGCTCCTAACAAGAGCAAAGAATCCTTGCTTTTAAGCCCTGCCCACAGGTGGTCCTGTGTAGGATTCTCAAACCTGGCTCCTTCAGAATCACCTGAGTAGCTTCAAAAAAGTGAAAAACTGGGCAACTGGGGGGCTCAGTCATTAAGCATCTGCCTTTGGCTCAAGTCATGGACCCAGGGTCCTGGGATCAAGCCCCATGTCAGGCTCCCTGTTCACGGGAAAGCCTGCTTCTCCCCCACTCTCCCTGTTTGTGTTCCCTCTCTTGCTGTGTCTGTCTCTGTCAAATAAATAAATAAATAAAATCTTTACAAAAAAGGAGAAGTAAAAAACACCAATACTTAGGCATCGCCCTCAGAGGTTTGATTTGATCTGTGTGGGATGGGTATTAGTTTCTAAAAGCTTCCTGGTAACTTAAATGTGCGGCTGGGCTTTGAACACCACCGTCCTAATGGTTATATTCCTTAACTGTGTAAGTGAAAGCACATTTCTTATCTTTCTCTAAATTTTCTTTTTGAAAATTCACTAAGAAACATAGCTCCATTTTAATGAAAAATGTGTATTCAACAAAGTAATATTCAGGTCTAAAAAAAGAGCTAAATACTTCTAAGGTGGTATCGTTTCAAATGTTAAGCATGGGTTTTGCAATATGCATTAGGCTTACTGTGTTTTTCTGCTTAATGAACATAAATCAAAGAAACTTGGGTATATCCCTCAGAAAGCCAATGAAATTTGGTAACTGACACTTTAATGATTAAGGTGACTAAAATGTCATACCTTTTAGTGAGGAATTTTTAAAAATGTAACTTTGTTTTACTTTATTCTTTTTTAGTTCACAGAATTTCCCTTTCAGCAATGGAAAGTTCATTTAAATTCTTTTTATTATTGCACTATAGTTGACATACAATGTTATATTAGTTTCAGGTGCACAACATAGTGATTTGACAATTCTCTACATTGCTCAATGCTCACCACAGTAAGTGTTGTCACTGTCTGTCACCTACATTATTAAAATATTATTGACTAGATTCCCAATGCTGTATTTTTTTTCATCTCTGTGACTTATTTATTTTATAACTGGAAGTTTGTACCTCTTATTCACTTTTTCCTATTTCTAGTGAGGAAATTTCTTGATTAAAGAAATGTTTTTTGGCTTTCAGAAGGAGGCTAGATTTTCCTTTCCAGATGATATCAAAATCTGATAGAAGTTCATTGATTTAATCAGGTCTATTTCTGTGTTTTGAAGTGAAACCACTTATCTGGCATTTTTCATTACAGCTTGACAACAACTGGCTGCTTCCCAGAATGCAGTACTGTGACAGAAATTATTTTATGAAGTCATGGATCAACTGCTTTTGTAACTTGCTTTAATTGGTTATGTGTACATTACTTCACTCTCTGGGCTTAAAAGAAGACTGCACTTGAGTGAGGAAACAGTTGATAATTGATAAAAGATCATTTCTATTATGCTATGTTACACTGTCTTTCCCATTGTGCCTTAATAATATATTTTGGTTTCAGTTTTTTTGAAAGTTGTCTTTAAATACTGTAATTTCTATTTTGACTGAATTATGTAGCTTTAGAAGCAATATTTAAGATCACAAAAACCATTTGAACTATAGAAAATACTGTTCCAGTAGTGTAGTTGATTTTTTAAAAATTTTTAATTTATTTCTTATTTTTTTATAAACATATAATGTATTTTTATCCCCAGGGGTACAGGTCTGTGAATCACCAGGTTTACACACTTCACAGCACTCACCATAGCACATACCCTCCCCAATGTCCATAACCCCACCCTATCTCCTACCCCCAGCAACCCTCAGTTTGTTTTGTGAGATTAAGAGTCACTTATGGTTTGTCTCCCTCCCAATCCCATCTCGTTTCATTTATTCTTCTCCTATCCCCTAACCCACCATGTTGCATCTCCACGTCCTCATATCAGGGAGATCATATGATAGTTGTCTTTCTCCGATTGACTTATTTCACTAAGCATGATACCCTCTAGTTCCATCCACGTCGTCGCAAATGGCAAGATTTCATTTCTTTTAATGGCTGCATAGTATTCCATTGTGTATATATACCACATCTTCTTTATCCATTCATCTGTTGATGGACATCTAGGTTCTTTCCATAGTTTGGCTATTGTAGACATTGCTGCTATAAACATTCGGGTGCATGTGCCCCTTTGGATCACTACGTTTGTATCTTTAGGGTAAGTACCCAGTAGTGCAATTGCTGGGTCATAGGGTAGTTCTATTTTCAACATTTTGAGGAAACTCCATGCTGTTTTCCAGAGTGGTTGCACCAGCTTGCATTCCCACCAACAGTGTAGGAGGGTTCCCCTTTCTCCTCATCCTCGCCAGCATCTGTCATTTCCTGACTTGTTAATTTTAGCCATTCTGACTGGTGTGAGGTGATATCTCATTGTGGTTTTGATTTGTGTTTCCCTGATGCTGAGTGATGTGGAGCACTTTTTCATGTGTCTGTTGGCCATCTGGATGTCTTCTTTGCAGAAATGTCTGTTCATGTCCTCTGCCCATTTCTTGATTGGATTGTTTGTTCTTTGGGTGTTGAGTTTGCTAAGTTCTTTATAGATTTTGGACACTAGCCCTTTAGCTGATATGTCGTTTGCAAATATCTTCTCCCATTCTGTCAGTTGTCTTTTGGTTTTGTTAACTGTTTCCTTTGCTGTGCAAAAGCTTTTGATCTTGATGAAATCCCAATAGTTCATTTTTGCCCTTGCTTCCCTTGCCTTTGCTGATGTTCCTAGGAAGACGTTGCTGTGGCTGAGGTCGAAGAGGTTGCTGCCTGCGTTCTCCTCAAGGATTTTGATGGATTCCTTTCTCACATTGAGGTCCTTCATCCATTTTGAGTCTATTTTCGTGTGTGGTGTAAGGAAGTGGTCCAGTTTCATTTTTCTGCATGTGGCTGTCCAATTTTCCCAGCACCGTGTAGTTGATTTTTATTTGTCCTTTCTCTTTGATGATTTTTGACAGAGATCTGAGGAAGTGAGCTTTTTTTTTTTCCCTTTAGGATTTTATTTATTTTTTTGAGGGAGAGAGAAAGCATGAGCAGGGGGAGGCAGAGGCAGAGGGAGAAGCAGACTCCCCACAGAGTAGGGAGCCTGATGCAGAACTCGATCTCAGGACCCTGAGCTGAAGCCAGATGCTTAACCGTCTGAGCCACCCAGGCATTCCAGAAAGTGAGCTTATAAGTAAAACTAAACAACAAGAAAAAACCCCAACTATTACTACAAGTGTGCAGTACATAGTCACATAGACATGTGGGGTACCCATGTCTTGTTGGAACTAAGAATTCCAAGGGCTGACATTAAACTAGACCTAAGTATATCAATAAGCATAGATACCTCAGTTAAGAACACTTAAGAGTGCAGAAATTCACTAGCACGGACCCCAAACTGGGGAACCAAATAATATGTTTTTCTTTTATTCAAACTGAGGCCTGACCTGGGACACAAGTGTCCACATAGAGTGAGGTAGTGCTTTTCTCAATGAAAGGTGCTACTTTTGGTTAAAAATTGATTGAATAAAAAAGAATGGGAAATGAGGTTTTGCGTTTCAGTTTTTTTTTTTTTTTTAAGATTTTATTTGTTTATTTGACAGAGAGAGATCACAAGTAGCAGAGAGGCAGGCAGAGAGAGAGAGGGAAGCAGGCTCTCCACTGAGCAGAGAGCCTGATGTGGGACTCGATCCCAGGATCCTGAGATCATGACCTGAGCCGAAGGCAGCGGCTTAACCCACTGAGCCACCCAGGTGCCCCTTGCGTTTCAGTTTTAATCATTTTTCTCATGGAACCAGGAGTGGAGATTTGGTCAGCAACTCAACGCTGCTGTAATTCCCAGTTATTGTGTGGATTGCTAGCCCTCACAGTTCTGTTTTCCCTCTTTCTGCCTTTTGCTGATGGAGAAAATAGCAAAACCTCATAGATATGGCTCCTGGCAAACATTGCAGTTTGGCTTCCCTCATGCCTTTAATATTGTTTTATCTGTATCTTGGGGATCACCGTCCATTGGCTTCAGACTGAACTACTCATAAAGATGTCTTGGAAGCCTTTAAAATTGATCCCTCAGTTTTATCCTGGACTTACTGAATCAGACTTTCTGAGGATGAGAATGTGGAATCTTTGTTTGACCCTCTCCTGGTTGATTCTTGGTGTGGCCAGTTTTTCGCTGGTCCAGGAATGGTCTCTGGGGACTTGTGCTCTGTTCGTGCAGAATGACTGCTGTCAATTCCTTCCAATCCTCTACGTTTCCAGTCCTAGCTTCGGCCTCAGAAGATGACTGGGTTCTTCATTTCATTCGAAAGTAAGTCCATTCTGAAACTATCCCTCATGTTCCTCATGTTTACCTCAGAAACATGTCTCTAGTTATCGTCTTGCTTTGAATTTCACAGAAAAGGGCTCCCTGATCAAAAAGTAAACTCTATTTTCTTTTCAGTTTATCCATTATCATCTTTTTAAAAAAGATTTTATTAATTTTTTTTTTTTTGAGAGAGAAGGAGGACGAGGAGGGGGAGGGGCAAAGGAAGAGGGACAAGTAGAGTCCCTGTTGAGCAGGGAGCCAAAAGCCAGTCTCAATCCTAGGAGCTTGAGATCATGACCTGAGCTGATATCAAACCTTTAACTGACTGAGCCACCCAGGCACCCCTATCCATTTTCATCTTTAATTTCCCCTCACACCACCATCTAACGTTTTTTTTTCTTCCTTCCTTCTTTCTTTCCTTCCTTCTTTCCTTCCTTCCTTCCTCTCTCTCTCTCTCTTTCTTCCTTCCCTCCATCCCTTCCTTCCTTAATTGCATCACTTCTCTTTGCCTTTGCACAACACAGGTTTCCCCTATCTGGAAAATTCTCCTCCCCCCATAATCTCTGATACTATTGAGTTTCTCAGTCTTTTCCCCACCAAAATTTCAGAAAGAACGATGTATTTCTTCCTTGCTACTAAGCTTTGGGGCTCCTGTTTTTCTCACTCTAACCTCCCACCCCCAGTAATTTCCTCTAATTATGAAATCAATTTTCTTTTCTAGAAGTTAGATTGACATTTCAAAGCAGGAAATAGAAAGCATGAAGAAAACTATAAAGAGAACATTTTTTTTCTATTTTCTTTAGAAAATAAAATTGGAAATTCAAAAAGGATACATAGATTTTATCTATTATGAACATTTGATGAGTAAGCATCGTTGTCCCAATAAAGATTCTGGCTTCCCCCAAAAGATAAGGTTGGAAGACAAATCTGTCCTAATTTATCCTTGACATAGTCATCACAAGTAACCTTGTCTAATGATCCGTCACTCAGGCTTTGACTACAGGACCTGATGATGGGTACTCAGATAGTTTACTGCAAGGTGTTTTACACAGATCTTTCCTCATTTGGATTTGTCTTGTTACAGTGCCGGAATCCCATTATTACTAGAATATCAGAATAATGGCCACATTCTCTGGAATTGCCCATAATTTATCAACTATTTTATTTTTCTTTATTGCTCTATTTATTAATTATTTAAATTAAAAATATGGTGACAGTATGAAAATTATTGAGTCAAATATTTTTAATAGGGCATATGACAAAAACAATATTCTTTTTTCTCTTCTCTTACTGCCTTGTTTCACTTACTGGAAGAACCACTTCAATGTGTTTAGATATTTGTTCTGGTACTTACTTCCTTATTTGAGAATAATATACCTCTTGATTAATCATTTTTACTTTGTATTAAGGTATATGAGTATTTTTACTTACCTATACCTCTTCTTTAAGTTCAAAATCCCACATAAATTGCTGTTATTTCCAAGCATAACCTGATTTGAAATGTGTATACTACAAAACCGCACTAAATAATTTGGTTTATGTAGTAAAGTAAAAAATTTCACTTCCTCCTTATAATTTATTATGTCTAAACTTTTAGTAACATCTTTTCCCAGTATCTTCTTATGACTATGTCAGTGCTTTCCGCAGTTGAGTGATCTCCTGTGTGACTGCATTTCTTTTATTTTTTGTTCTCATTTTTAGCTGGAGTGAATAATTGCCTCATTTTTCCCCCTTTCATGTTCTTGGAATGCTGTGCCTTCTCCTATCCTCCAACAGTTCTGCAAAATATCTCCAGTACCGTCTTCTGTATGCTCAAGTCCTCTGCCTCCTACCCCAGTGTGCACTGTGTTCAAAGGGCCTGAGGCACAGCTGTCACTCTGGGAGGGCCCACTGCCTTTTCACGTCCTCTTCCTTTTTAGTTGATTTTTTGGCCTTGGTAAGGCATAACTTGCAGTGACTTCTTGAAAAAGTGTGTTTGGGAGTGAATTTTTTAACCTTTGCTTGTGTGCTTCACCACAGGATGATCAGACAAGTTAGCTAGATCTTCTGTTGAGGGGCCTGCTCACCCACAAAATATCATTAATACATAAATCTTTTCTCTTCGGCAGTTTAGTTCCACCAGAGAAGGATCCTCAATCCCTTGACAAGGGAAATGCAGCCTGAAGGCGTTCTCTGTGATTGTTGCACAGAGTTTCACATATTACACTCATTTTCAGCATTGTCCCCTTCACTTGCTCTCTTCCATGACTGTTGTGCCTGAGTCTGAAACCCCCGTCATTTGCTTTCCCTGGAAAACAAACCTCAGATTTCTAGTGGGTACTGAAGGTTAGAACTTGGGAGCTGTAGTGTGCTGGGAAATGTGTAACAACTAGCTCTCTAAAAAAATCAAAACAAAACAAAACTCTGATCTGTAGCATTTGCCACCTTCTCCAAATATTCATCCTATAGTTGCTTTCAAGCTCGATACGACGTCACTGCAGAGTTCACTCTTGCAAGCTGGTACAAACCAGTTGCAGCCCACCAGTGATTGAAAGAGTCTAAAAATCCCTTCATTTTAGCAAGGGCCCTAACTTTCATCTTCCAAAGTACCCAGCATCTCCATTTCATAAGCATTTCCAGGGGCAAATTGGCTTGCTTCTTGTAGTCATTGGCTTCACTTTTCTCCTCTCTGCTAATTTGTTCCCTCCATCTGCTTTCCATCTTCAAATGTTGGATTATAGTCACTTCTTCATTTCACTGAAGTTGGAGTTTGTGTTTTTGTTTCCTGTCATCTTTGTGGTTTCAGAATTTTGAGAGAAGAAGGGAGCAAAAATGCCTTTATGTTGCCATCATGAAACCAAAAGTTCTACTCATTTTTTCTAAATAAAAACTAGAATTACAAAATGACACCTGTTGTTGTTAATAATATTTTGAATCATCTTGTCGAAATCTTTGAAAACCTAATGTATAGCATAAAATTTGGAGAAGGAATTTTTGACTTTGCTACATAGACCAAATTATTCAGTGCAGCTCTGTAGTACATACAATTCAGATCAGGGAATGCTTGGAAATTGGAGCAATTTGTGGTGGGATTTTGAACTTAAAAGACGTGAGAGAAGGTGGATTAGGGGAGTTATAGATCAAGTCTTGAGTTACCTTGTGTTGGACCCTCATAGGTCCTTTATCAGATATTGTATCCAAAGGTAATACTGAGTTCTGAGGAAGGTAATTTTGGGGGGGTGGCAATTGGGTGAGGGTGGGGATGGGGGCATATCAGTTCAATTTTCAGATTAGAAATACAGAATTAGAAAAATAGAATGTCCTTTTTTATTTATTTATTTGACAGAGAGAGACACAGTGAGAGAGGGAACACAAACAGAGGGAGTGGGAGAGGGAGAAGCAGGCTTCCTGCTGAGCAGGGAGCCTGATGCAGGGCTTGATTCCAGGACCCTGCGATCATGACCTGAGCCAAATGCTGATGCTTCATGACTGACTGCCCAGAAACATAGAAGATGTCCCAATGTGTACCCCTTTTAGATGTTAATATCAAACACATCCTGTTTTGTTTTGTTTTGTTTTTTCTATTTGGGGGTCAACAGTGATCTATAATACAGGATAACATAGTGGTTAAGGCATAGAATTCTTAGTGTTTCGGTCTCAGGGTATGAATCTGCCAGATTCTAGTAGTCATGGGACTTGAGCAAGTGTCTTCATCTCTGGGTGCCTCAGTGTTCTGGAAAGTTAAGATCGGACTAGAAACTCCTCATAGGCTTGGTTTGAGGACTAAGTAAGTTAGCATATTTAAGGCACTTACAGTGTATGAAGCATAGTAAGTGCTTGATAAGCAGTAATTACTGTTACTCTTGCATCTGGCATTAGTAATAACCAAATTTACATTGGTTAATACTTATCTACCTATTAAAATATACATCAATATACATTAATGTCACATTAAAGTCATAATGTTCACGTTTTATTGGAGTCTGTTGTTTGTGATCCATAGTTCTTTTGTTGCTTCATCACCCTCCCAATAACTTGATAGACAGAAATTCAGCACCAACTATGTACAGTTTTACTGTGCTAAATGCTGAGGTCATAGAGTTTCCCAAATGAACTCATTATTTGGAGAAAAAAAATAATATTAGAACCTTTCCTCATTCTTTTTTTATATTTTAAAAATTTTAAAAAAGAGTATTTATTTATTTGTGATAGAGAGAGAGAGTGAGAGCATGAGCAATGAGGAGGAGCAAAGGGAGAGGGAGAAGCAGACTTAGGGCTCGGTTCCAAGACCCTGAGATCATGACAAGAGCCAAAAGCAGATGCTTAATTGACTGAGCCACCCAGGTGCCCCAGAACTTTTCCTCATTCTTCACACCAAAATAAACTCCAGATGGATCAAAGAGGTATACTTAAAAAAGAAAAATAGAGCCACAGAAATACAGATAGGAGGTATGGGTGAATATTTTAATGTATTCGATGTACAGGAAGCTTTTCTATTTTTTGACATAAAATCAGAAACATTAACACAAAAGATGGGTACATTTTCTAAATAAAAACTTAAGGGGCACCTGGGTGGCTCAGTGTGTTAAGGCCTCTGCCTTCGGCTCAGGTCATGATCTCAGGGTCCTGGGATCAAGCCGCGCATCGGGCTCCCTGCTCAGCGGGAAGCCTGCTTCCCGCTCTCCCTGCCCACCTCTCTGCCTACTTGTGATCTCTCTCTCTGTGTCAAATAAATAAATAAAATCTTAAAAAAAATAAAAATAAAAATCTAAGTTGTGAGCGAGGGAGGAATCATCAAAACAGAGTTGAGAGTGAAATGCAGACTGGGAAGAATAATGACAGCACATAGGATACATACGATACATAAGAGGAAATTTAATTGCCAATTACCTGGAAAATGGCAAACAGCCTAAAAGAAAACTACAAGAACAGACCATTCACAGAAGAAGATGTTACAAATGTAAAGAGTTGCAAAGTTCTTCACTAAAATTTAAAGAAATTTAAATCAAACAAAAGATATTTTTCATTGACTGGGAATGGTGGTGTGGGTAGAGTGGGAGGGGACACATGTTTGAACAGAAAACCACCGTTTCCAGGGGCCTGACTCCAGGGAGAATATCCTTTGGGGGTGGGATTATTTTGGCTTCTGACCTGAGTGCCCAGCCCCCTCCTTATCTCTGCTTTTTTTTTTTTTTTAATATTTTATTTATGTATTTGACAGAGAGAGAGGTCACCAGTAGGCAGAGAGGCAGGCAGAAACAGGCTCCCCACTGAGCAGAGAGCCTGATATGGGGCTCGATCCCAGGACCCTGAGATCATGACCTGAGCCGAAGACAGAAGCTTAAACCACTGAGCCACCCAGGCACCCCCTTATCTCTGCTTTCGATGTACCTTCTAGAGTGCTCTTTCCCTGCCTGTTTGTTTCCTTGGAAAATGCCTCGCAGGTTACCTGAGATCGAATGAGGCTTCCAGCTGTACATTAGTCGTACATAGCAAGTGCTTCACAGTCGTATGAGCCAAGCATGTCCGACATTTAAATTAACTGCCTTCTGAAGAGCTAGAGTTGGCTGGTGTGTGGCCATTTGGTTTGATTTTGATATTGTTTTCTGAGACTTTCTACTGTAGATCTCTGTATACATCTTCCTCAGGGGCCCTGACTCTAGAGGAAAACAAACCAAACCGTTGGAGCTTCTGGGAGAGAAAGGGACTAGACTGGTTTGTTTGTGGGCTCATTTATTCAATAAATATTTATTGAGAACTTACTATGTGCTATGTGTCAGATACTACTCTAATCATTGGGCATAGAAGAGTGAACATAAGTTTCTGTGGAGCTTATTCTGGGTGGGGGGAGGGACAAACAATTCACAGAATTGAATAAAAATTTCATATGGTTGCTGTGAAGGAGATAAAGTCAGGTAAAAAGAGTAGAAGGGTGGGGGTGCTTGGGTGGCTGGTGGGTTAAGTGTCTGTCTGTCTTAGGTCCTGATCCTGGGGTCCTGGGAGGGGTCCTGGGTTTGAGCCCTACATGGGGCTCCATGCTCAGTGGGGAGTCTGCTTCTTTCTCTCCCCACCCCTTCCTGCTCCTGCTTTTCCTCTCTCTCTGTTAAATAAATAAATAAACGAATAAATACATCTTTAAAAAAAGAGTGGAAGTGTGGAGGTAGATAAATGTATACAGATGCAGATGTACACACATCACACACACACACACACACACACACACACACACACACACACACTAGTGGTTCTCAAACTTTAGTTTGCATCAGAATCACCTGTAGGACTTATTAAAACATTAAGATTGCTGTGCTCCCTCCCTCAGAGTTTCTGATTTAATAGGGGCCTGATGTGGGGCTTGGAAATTTACATTTTTAAGAAGTTGTCAGGTGTTGCTGCTGCTGCTGTAGAGACGACACCTTGAGAACTACTGGTGTATGTCATTAGTTGGTCCCAGAACGCCTCCAAAGAGGTAATATATGTGGGTGATGAGAAGGAGCCAGTGAGATGAAGATGGTCAGTGTAGGAGGTAAGGGGTGGGAGGAAAGAACTTTCCAGGTAAAGCAGAGAAACTGTGGTTTGAAGAAAGCAGAGAGGCTCATGAGTCTAGTAATGAATGGAGGGGACAGGGGCAAGAGATGCAGTCAGAGGAAGATGTGGAGAGAGTCCTCTACTCTGCAAGCACACTTAAAAAAAACCCCACAGTAACAACACATCAACAAGCCAATGCTGGAGTCCACCTCCAGAGACTTTGATTTAATTAATCTGGATGGCACTTAGGTATTTTTAAAAGCTCCTTATGTGTTTCTGCTAAGCAGCCCAAACCGAGAATGATGGATACAGGCCCTTTGTAATTGTGTAAAAGTTACGATTTTGTATCAAGTGTGATGGGAAGCCATTGAGAAGTAGAGGACATATGTGGGTTTAGTTTCTAGATGCTAGAATGGATTTTGTAAGGGGTTAAGAGTGAATGAGTAGCCCAGTTAGAAAATGTTACCGTTGTCTAGGTTAAAAGTGATATTGGCTGTGTTTAGGTGGTAGTGGTGGGTATGGTGAAAAATGGGTGCAGGATGGTGGATGGGATTTTAGAATAAAAGAGACTTGCTAGTGGATTGGATATGAGAAGTGAGAGAGGGAACATCAACTGTGATTCTAAGGCTACCTTTCAACCGGGTGAAAGGTGACACCATTAACTGTTGACACGGAGATAGAAACAGTTTTGGGGAGAAATAAGAAAGCGTTTATTTGGGTTTTGTTAACTCAAAGATGCCTTTAATAAGAGTGAAGAACTGGATGAGTTTTAGGGAAAGAGAGTGGGAATGAGGGTAAACCCATGCCTTGCTCCTTGACAGGACTGTTGTGATAGCTGGCTAGGAAAGGATTATTGTTCATGTAGATTTCACATGCTTCTTAAAAACAGTAACCGCTCCTCTAACTATGTGGTTTTTTAAATGGGTGAACGCAATAATGGCAAGAACTTTCTAGAAAACCTGTGAGCTTGAGCTGGTGGGCGTATGGTAGGCCTTCAGTAAACATTTGTTGAATTAATTAACGAACAGTGAGTGAACTGAGGACTTTTATATATCAAGCCTATTTATCATTTTGGTGGGTGGTGTGTATTCAGATTACATTGTGTACGGAATATAAATATCCGGTGGTTTCCAGTTAGATTATCATAAAATATTTAACTGGTCAAATGAATCCAAAAAGGGCAGAAGGTTTTTGGTGTAAGCTGTGTTGAATTCCTTGTGATACAAGGAAAAGGGATAGTAAATTGAGTCTCCTAAGACCTGTCTGGATTTCTCGTTACATGTCTCTTTGTCTTTTTTATTTTTCTCATGAGCCAGTGTCACCAGTGGCTTTAGCAGAATCAGATCAGATTTGGAACCTGCCTTCATAGATAGATATCTTGTTTTTCTATATGTCATGGGGAAGAGAGGTTTCAGGGGCAAGTGTTCCTATAAGCCAACTTGGTGCAGTGTGGAATGTGAGATCATAGGCGACTTATCTGAGATTTCAAAGATAACCAACATTTGCCTATGAGTGCCTTTTCTGATGAACCAAAAGTCAGAATTTGTTTCTGGAGAGTTAGTTCCTACAACTAGAGAGATCAGAGAAGAAGCTGAGAATGGTTGCCAGACTGTATTCAGATGCCCAAACTTGTGAATGAACATGTGGAGTCCCTCCCTAGTTCAGGCTGCCATGTCCCCAAATCATGGAGTGAAGAGCTACTCAAACTCATTTCTCCTTGTTAGCTCCATTTAGGGACAAATTATTCTGCTTCAGTCTTGCGAAATGGGAAAGAAGTTGAATCCATATCTTAACAACTATCATCCAAGTTCTGAAGGGACAAACTCTGTAAAAATAGCTTGACAATTCACATAGGAGCACAAAGTGAAACAGGGGAACATGTTGGATGTTTGACCCAAGGTCGAAGAGGAGAAGTGGTAAGTTGACATCCTGCCATAAGAAGGAGAGTTTGTTGCGCTCTTTCCAAAGGGGTAGATTGAGAGAAGAGAGAGAAGCCTACAGATGCTGCACAGCTGGGTGAAGGGATCTGTGGAAATAGTACAGTGGTAGGATGGACAAAAGATAACTTAGGAAGAAATGCTCTGTGTTCAGTTTGAAATTGTTTGCTTTGCTCTTGTATATACTACTTTTATATCTCTCTTGAAATAATTGACAAAGTCTCTTATATTCATGGAAGATTTATGTGAGTAAAGCTTGAGTTTGGCATTGGGTCAAATGGTGGAGACAGACAAGTCTGTGAAGTAGGAGTTGAACTGGCCTTGAGAATGCAAGTTCTGTCTCATCCTTACACTCTACACACCTAACGAATCCTCAGAAATTTTGCGTAGGACTTTGGTGGGAGACCCAAACCCCAGGTGACTCTTGAGTTGTGAAATTTTGGATAGCAAAGATGTTTTCTTTTGAAAAATCTAGGGTTCTTTTTCTTTTAAATTGATTTGGGCCCCAGGGGCTCTTCTTCAGCTTTACTAGATGTTTCATTAAACCCATGACCCTGACTCATGAGTTTTTCCACTATTTGCTTCTCCAGCTGATGCAGTCTCCTTTGTCTGATCTCCCTTTGTTTTGGATCTGGTTCTCCTTCCCTTGCTCCTATGGCTTTGTGCAAGATTAATTCTTCAGTTCTATACCTGGGTAGGGAACTATTGTACCCTGTCCAGCACCTGAACCTGGAAGACCTCTGATCACTCAGGAAGATTAGACATGACTAATATTCTGGGAATTGCTTACCTGAGTGTGAGTATGGGTAAACATTTGTTTTCCAAAGATCATGTTTACCATGATCACATGGATTTAAACAGGTAAGCATTTTTGGCATATCAAATGATAGCAAGAGACCATTTCACTTAAGAGAGGAAGAAGACAACAAAAGATTCATTATTAGCCATCTTGTAAACCCCAGAACCAGTGCCTTGAAAATATTTTGTGTACTGCAGATATCAAAGTCAGCACATATGTTTTTAGAGGAAATAATTAAAAATGCTAATCTAAGATAATTTAAAAATATTTTAATATTTCTACTGAGTCTTTTTTGCTACTTCAGAATTTGCTAAATATAAGGAGGCAGCATTGTAAGCTAGGAAGTGGTTTATATGTGCACACTGACCTTTTGACTTCACTCTACGGGTTGCTTAATATTCTTCTATAAAGAAATTGTTTCCAGTAATAAAATTGCATTGCAAAAACTTCTTAGGTTATCTGAGACCAAAATTAGACATCTAGAATAACAAGAAAATAATTCTTGCCTAAGGGCTGCTTTAGACAAGAGAAGCACAGTTGTGAAATCATTGTAAATGCATTTCTTCCTGTCGAATTTGCTACTTACGAGGTTCATTGTGTTTCAGCAAGTCTAGATGTGGGAATGGTGGAAATAGAGGACTGAGAAGATGAAGGATACAATAAGGTACCTGACTTGAATGGTTATACATTTTATGGCCTGCGATTAAATTTGGTGAGGGTTTAGTTACAAAATGAACAAACATACACGTTTTCATACCATGCTGATTACTAATATAAAAATTGCATATAAATACCTGTAGTGGATTGCCTTTGTTGTCTTTCCAGCACTATCCTCAGACTTTCTTTTGGTAACAGTGCCTCTTTACCTTTGGGAATGGCTCAAGCTTCCAGTGGGCACTGCCTTGTTCTTTATATGATTCTTTCCTACTCTATCATTTCTCTTATCACCACTGTGGGCCACAGTGGACTGATCAGTAGTGGGCATCTGACTCCAGCTAGTCCTTCCCCTGAAAATTTCAAATGAATTAGGAAATATTTCCTTTGGGCTGGGGGAGTTTATAAAGTGTGAATCCTGGGAGCTTCTGATAGCTTGGTTTGCTGCCCAGAAAAGGAAACCAATCTACAGTGAAAGGATCAGACTGTGGAAAGAAGCATCTTCTTGTAGTTTGAATGTTAGTCCCTTCAAAACATAGGTACTTTAGTGTGCTTCCTATGTATCTTTACTCTGCTTAAGCTGATCTAAGCTTGGTTTTTGTCACTTAGCAAAAAGAATCCTGATGAACACACAGGCACCTTATGTAGGAAAGTTGTTTTATTAAAGACTGACAGTCTGGCATCAAAGTAATTCTGAGGTTTATAACCCTCTGAACTGGTTGGTTGTTGGACATGACTGAGGAACATGAACTTGGGTCGGTAGGAGTCCCATTGATTAAGTGATTGATTGTCTTCTGATAAATATATAATGGTCCACATCACCAGTCAAGAGAACTAAAGACTAATCAGGCTCTTTTGGTTGGTAAGGACAGTTGTCCAAACTCATTCTGTCTGTTTGATGAGTGTTCATGATCAATTTACTGGGACCGATTGGACCCTATCCTGTGTCTCCTGCCTGAGTAAATAGATCCTTTCTCAAGCATGAGTTAGGACAACCTTGGAGTATACCCTTGAAGCTGTTTATTGACAATATAGGCAAGTAGTGAAAGTTTATGTCCTATCTTAAACTTTCCCAGCTCTAAGTCCGTACTTTCTTGCTGATGAGCCAAAGAATGTGATAAACTGCTCTCTGCTGAAGTGAAATTCATTGATAATGACTTATTTTATTTCCCACTCTAATTAGTACTTAACTTTTAATTCACTGGAGCAAGCTACTTGTGGATTTAAGGTATGATAGTAAGAGAGGGGAAGAAATTTTTTTTTTTTTTTTTTTTTTTTTTTTTTTTTTTTTTTGTGGAAGGAGCACCCAATTTTCAGTAGGAGAAGCCATTAGGTTTATCAATGCTAAAATTCTTCCTACTGGTGAGCCTGTCATAGAACATGTCCCCTTTGGGTAAATAGTATTTTATATCATGTATGTATTCTGATGTGGATCCTACATTCTTGCTTTTATGGGAATGAATCATATTTCCATATAGTATAATATGTACCATTTGTAGAGAACTACCATGTCCTAGATACTGCTAGAAACTGATAGGTTGGCTGTTGCGGACATTTGGGTTCCTGTGCCCCTTCAGATCAATACATTTGTATCTTTAGGGTAAATACCCAGCAGTGAGATTGCTGAGTCATATGGTACCTCTATTTTCAACTTCTATACTGTTTTCCAGAGTGGCTGCACCAGCTTGCATTCCTACCAACAGTGTAGGAGGGTTCCCCTCTCTCCGCATCCTCACCAACATCTGTCATTTCCTGACGCGTTAATGTTAGCCATGCTGACTGGTGTGAGGTGGTATCTCACTGTGGTTTTGATTTGTATTTCCTTGATGACAAGTGATGTGCAGCACTTTTTCATGTATCTTTGGCATTTTGTATATCTTCTTTGGAGAAATGTTGTTCATGTCTTCTCATTTCTTGACTGGATTTTTTGTTCTTTGGGTGTTGAGTTTGATAAGTTCTTTATAGATTTGGATACTAGCTCTTTATCTGATAAGACATTTGCAAATATCTTCTCCCACTCTTTTGGTCACCTTTCAGTTTTGTTGATTGTTTCCTTTGCTTTGCAAAAGCTTTTGATCTTGATGAAGTCCCAATAGTTCATTTTTGCCCTTGCTTCCCTTGCCTTTTGTAATGTTTCTAGGAAGAAGTTGCTGTGGCTGAGGTCAAAGAGGTTGCTGCCTGTGTTCTCCTCAAGGATTTTGATGAATTTCTTTCTCACATTGAGGTCTTTGATCCATTTTGAGTCTATTTTTGTGTGTGGTATAAGGAAGTGGTCCAGTTTCATTCTTCTGCATGTGGCTGTCCAATTTTCCCAATACCTCTTGTTGAAGAAACTGTCTTTTTTCCATTGGACATCCTTTCCCGCTTTGTCAAAGATTAGTTGACCATAGAGTTGAGGGTCCATTTCTGGCTTCTCTATTCTGTTCCACTGATCTATGTGTCTCTTTTTGTGCCAGTACCATGCTGTCTTCATGATGACAGCTTTGTAATAGAGCTTGAAGTCTGAAATTGTGATGCCACCAACTTTGGCTTTCTTTTTCAACATTCCTCTGGCTATTCGGGGTCTTTTCTGGTTCTATATCAATTTTAGGATTATTCCATTTCTTTGGAAAAAGTTGCAGGTATTTTGATAGGGATTGCATTAAATGTGCAGATTGCTCTAGGTAGCGTAGACATTTTCACAATATTGTTCTTCCAATCCATGACCATGGAATGTTTTTCCATTTCTTTGTGTGTTCCTCAATTTCTTTCATGAGTACTTTATAGTTTTCTGCATATAGATTCTTAGCCTCTTTGGTTAGGTTTATTCCGAGGCATCTTATAGTTTTGGGTGCAATTGTAAATGGGATCGACTCCTTAATTTCTCTTTCTTCTATCTTGCTGTTTGTGTATAGAAATTCTACTGATTTCTGTGCATTGATTTTATGTCCTGCCACTATACTGAATTCCTGTATGAGTTCTAGCAGTTTTGGAGTGGAGTCTTCTGGGTTTTCCACATAAAGTATCATACCATCTGCAAAGAGTGAGAGTTTGACTTCTTTGCTGATTCAGATGCCTTTTATTTCTACTTGTTGTCTGATTGCTGAGACTAGGACTTCTAGTACTGTGTTGAATAGCAGTGCTGATAGTGGACAGCCCTGCCATGTTCTTGACCTTTGGGGAGAAGCTTTCAGGTTTTCCCCATTGAGAATGATATTCACTGTGGGTTTTTCATAGATGGCTTTGATGATATTGAGATATGTACCCGCTGTCTGTACAACATGAAGAGTTTTGATCAAGAAAGGATGCTGTACTTTGTCAAATGCTTTTTCAGCATCTGTTGAGAGTATCATATAGTTCTTGATCTTTCATTTCTTAATGTATTATATCACATTGATTGATTTGCGAATGTTGAACCAAGCTTGCAGTCCAGGAATAAATCCCACTTGGTCTGGTGAATCATCATTTTAATGTATTGTTGAATCCTATTGGATAGTATTTTGGTGAGGATTTTTGCATCTGTGTTCATCAAGGATATTGGTCTGTAGTTCTCCTTTTTGATGGGGTCTTTGTCTGGTTTAGGGATCAAGGTAATGCATAAAATGTGTTTGGAAGTTTTCCTTCCATTTCTGTTTTTTGGAACAGTTTCAGGAGAGTAGGTATTAATTCTTCTTTAAATGTTTGGTAGAATTCCCCTGGGAAGGCATTTGGCCCTGGGCTCTTGTTTGTTGGGAGATTTTGGATGACTGCTTCAGTCTCCTTACTGGTTATGGGTCTGTTCAGGTTTTCTATTTCTTCCTGCTTCAGTTTTGGTAGTTTATATGTGTCTAGGAATGCATCCATTTCTTCCAGATTGTCAAATTTGCTGGTGTATAATTTTTCATAATTTGTTCTTATAATTGTTTGCATTTCTTTGGTATTGGTTGTGATCTCTCCTCTGTCACTCATGATTTTATTAATTTAGGTCCTTTCTCTATTCTTTTGGCTAAGTCTGGCCAGGGATTTATCAATCTTATTAATTCTTTCAAAGAACCAGCTCCTAGTTTCATTGATTTGTTCAACTGTTCTTTTGGTTTCTATTTCATTGATTTCTGCTCTGATCTTTATTATTTCTCTTCTCCTGCTGGGTTTAGGCTTTCTTTGCTGTTCTTTCTCCAGCTCCTTGAGGGGTAGGGCTATGTTGTGTATTTGAGACCTTTCTTGTTTCTTGAGAAAGGCTTGTATTGCTATATATTTTCCTCTCAGTACTGCTTTGGCTATGTCTCAAAGATTTTGAACTGTTGTGCTTTCATTTTCATTTGTCTCCATGAATTTTTTTTAAAATTCTTCTTTAATTTCCTGGTTGACCTGCTCATTCTTTAGTAGGATGTTCTTGAGCCTCCATGTATTTGAGTTCTTTCCAACTTTCCTCTTCTGATTGAGTTCTAGTTTCAAAGCATTGTTGTCTGAAAATATGCAGGGAATGATCCCAATCCTTTGATACTGGTTGAGACCTGATTTGTGACCCAGGGTTTGATCTATTCTGGAGAAAGTTCTATGTGAACTAGAGAAGAATGTGTACTCTGTTGCTTTGGGATGGAATGTTCTGAATAGATCTGTGATGTCCATCTGGTCCAGTGTGTCATTTAAAGCCTTTATTTCCTTGTTGATCCTTTGCTTAGATGATCTGTCCATTTCAGTGAGGGGAGTGTTAAAGTCCCCTACTATTATTGTATTATTGTTGATGTGTTTCTTTGACTCTGTTATTAACTGGTTTATATAATTGGCTGCTCCCATGTTAGGGGCATAGATATTTAAAATTGTTAGGTCTTCTTGTTGGACAGACCCTTTAAGTATGATATAGTGTCCTTCCTCATCTCTTATTATAGTTTTTAGCTTAAAAGCTAATTTGTCTGTTATAAGGATTGCCACTCCAGCTTTCTTTTGATTTCCATTAGCATGGTAAATTGTTTTGCTCCCCCTCACTTTAAATTTGGAGGTGTCTTTGGATCTAAAATAAGTTTCTTGTAGACTGCATGTTAATGGGTCTTGTGGTTTTTTTTTTTTTTAATCCATTCTGATATCCTGTGTCTTTTGATTGGGGCATTTAGCCCATTTACATTCAGGTTAATTATTTTTTTCTTTTTTTAAAGATTTTATTTGTTTACTTGACAGAGAGAGAGAGAGAGAGAGATATCACAAGTAGGCAGAGAGGCAGGCAGCGAGAGGGGGAAGGAGACTCCCTGCTGAGCAGAGTCCAGTGCAGGTCTCAATCCCAGGACCCTGAGATCATGACCTGAGTCGAAGGCAGAGACTTAACCCACTAAGTCACCCAGGCGCCCCTCAGGGTAACAATTGAAAGGTAAGAATTTAGTGCCATTGTGTTGCCTATAGGGTGACTATGACTGTATATTGTCTCTGTTCCTATCTGGTCTAATATTTTTAGACTCTTTTTGCTTAGAGGACTGCTTTCAATATTTCCTGTAGGGCTGGTTTGGTGTTTGCATATTATATTAGTTTTTGTTTGTACTGGAAGCTTTTTATCTCTCTTTCTATTTTCAATGACAGCCTAGCTGGATATAGTATTCTTGGCTGCATATTTTCCTCATTTAGTGCTCTGAATATATTATGCCAGTCCTTTCTGGCCTTTCAGGTCTCTGTGGATAGGTCTGTTGCCAATCTAATAGTTCTACTGTTGTATGGTATACACCTCTTGTCCCAAGCTGCTTTCAGGATTTTCTCTTTGTCACTGAGACTTGTAAGTTTTACTATTAGATGATGGGGTTTGGACCTCTTATTATTGATTTTGAGAGGGGTTCTCTTTGCCTTCTGGATTTTGATACTTGTTCCCTTTGCCAAATTAGGGACATTCTCTGTTATAATTTGCTCCAAGCTACCTTCTGCCCCTTTCTCTCTTTCTTTTTCTTCTGGGATCCCAAGTATTCTAATATTGTTTCATCTTATGGTATCACTCTTCTCTTGAATTCTCCCCTCATGGTCCAGTAGTTGTTCTTCTCTCTTTTGCTCAGCTTCTTTATTCTCCATCACTTGGTCTTCTATATCACTAATTCTTTCTTCTGCCTCATTTATCCTAGCAGTAAGAACCTCTGTTTTTTATTGCACCTCATTAATGGTTTTTTTTTTTTAATTTCAACTTGGTTAGATTTTAGCTCTTTTATTTCTCCAGAAGGGGATTCTCTAATATCTCCGATGTTTTTTTTGAGCCCAGCTAGCACCTTGATAATCATCATCCTGAACTCTAGTTCTGACATATTACTAATGTCTGTATTGATTAGGTCCCTAGCTGTTGGTACTGCCTTTTTGTTCTTTTTTTTTTGTGGTGAGTTTTTCTGCCTTGTCATTTTATCCAGGTAAGAATAGATGAATGAGAGAACAAAATACTAAAAGAGTGCCAACAACCCCAGAAAAATATACACTTTCCATATCAGAAGAGATCTGAAACTTGTGGGGAGAAGAAAGGGGGAGAAAAGAGAAAAAAAATATTCATTAGACTGGCAAATAGAACAGAACCACATATTTGATTTTGGGTGTATTTTGGTCTGTTAGAAGAAACTACCTTCCAAAATTTTAAAGAAAGAAAAACTTATATATATATATATATATACATACATACATATATATATATAGATACACACACACACACATATATATATACACACACAAGTTATATATATATATATATATATAAAACTTGTATATATATAAGGGTAAACATGATGAAGGGATGGAATATGAGTGTAAAGATGAAAAGTAAAAAAATATTCTAAAAAAGGAATTGAGAAGATAAGACGTTGTTTGAAAAAAGAAAAAAAGAGGAAAGAATATGATCAGCTTGAGACTAGAACAAAGCTATGTGCTAGCTTTAGGGTATATTTTGATCTATTAGAAAAATTATATCCCAAAATTTTAAGGAAAAAAAAAACCTATATGTATAGAAGAAATAAGGTTAAATACAATGAAGGGATAAAATATGATTATAACCATGAAAATTTAAAAAGATTTTAAAAAAGGTATTGACAAGATAAAATAGTTAAAAACATTAAAATAGGAAAGAGGAAGAATTAAAAAAATAGAATAGAAAAAAATAAAATAAAAAAATTAACTTTGAAAGACTAAAGGATCATGGGGAAAAAGCCATTAATTCTATGTGTTGCTTTCCCTAGCTCTGGAGTTCTGCAGTTCTCATTGATCAGTGAACTTGATCTTGGCTGTATGTTCTTATTGATCTTCTGGGAGAGGGAACTGTTGCAGTGATTCTCAAATGTTTTTGCCCAACGCAGAATTGCACTGCCCTCACTAGGGGCCAGGCTAAGTAATTTGTTCGGGTTCACTCTTGGGAGCTTTCGTTGTCTGAACACTTTCCGTAGATGTTTGGAGGATGGGAATGAAAATGGTGGCTTCCCAATCTCCAGCCTATAGGAGCTGAGAGCTTGGGGCCCCACTCCTCAGTGAGCCCTCAGAGAAAAGCAGTCCATCCCTTCCGTCTCCCTGGTCTCTGGCTGCAACCCGGACCTTACCCAGCCTGTGACCAAGCACCTCTGTCTTTGGTGCACAGCTCTGCTTGGAATCTCCAAATCCAGCAGATTCCTGCCACGCACTCCCACGCCGCTCCTCTCAAAGGAGTAGGAGGGGATCTCCCCGGATCTGCTGCTTGTTGGGTCCCCACTCGAAAAGGGATGGTTTTGGATCATGGTTTAAGGTAACCCTGAGCTGAGAGCCCACTTCTTGGCTTTGTCTCTGTGGCCAGCTTCCCTGCTCTGATACCTGGGAACTTTGGCACACTGAGGCACCCCTGGTCTTTTTGTGTCCCTGTGGGTCCTGAGACCACACTGTCCCAGCGGCGAGGGGTCCACACCTCGCTTAGCCTCTGGAGCAATATCCCTCAGTGGAGAAGACTTCTAAAAGTTCTGATTTTGTGCTCTGTTGCTCTACTGCCTGCTGGGAGCTGGCCCCTCCGCCTGTGGTATATCTTCCTGTTGCTTCAGATTCTGAAGAATTCCTTTTGCTCTCCATGTCCTACCTTCTGGAAAGTGGTCGATTTTCTCTTCCTAGAATTGCTGTTCTTCTCTTCTATCTCCTGTTAAGTCTGTAGGTGTTCAGAATGGTTTGATAACGATCTAGCTGAACTCCTGGGACCTGATGATATTTCAGTCTCCTACTCCTCCACCATCTTGCTACATTTGAGAAATATCTTAAGGGTTTTGGAATGGAATGTCAAGAATTACTATACTAAAAATAGGATCAGTTTCTAATTCCTATGGGAAAAATATATTTTCCCTCATATCATTTTCATATATATATATAATGTTCATTTTCTAGGTGTATCTTCTAATTAATATCAGAACATTCTACATTTAGGAGCAGGTACTACTTCCGTTAACAGGTACCACTTGCCTTCCTGTGCCTACACCCATTTCCTTAATTTCGGCATTTGTCATCACTCTTTTGGATTATTGTAGGAGTCACCTTGCTTTTCTTCTGGTTCTCACACTTTCCTAAATACTACTTTGTCCTGGTTAGAGCAAAGCAGCTACAATCAGATTAAAGCCTTAAGTGGTTTCCTATTGTCCAGCAAGTAAAACCCAAACAATGTAGCCTAGCACTGAAGATCCTTGATGGTCAGGTGGGATTCCTGCCTTGTCCCCCATAACTCTCCAGCCAGTACTCTGTGTCCTAGTGGATTCAACTACTTGCTTTACTTGGTTGTTCTTTTGATTTTTTCCTTCACAGGCATTTGCTTGTGTTGCTTCTTTATATTTTGGCTTCCTTCCATCTTATAATCAAGTCAAGCTTGACTCTCCAGGCCTTCTCAAAAACCACTAAATTCATTCATTCTTTCTAATTCACTTCCATTAAAGTAATCTTTCTTTCCTTTAACTCTGCTAGAATACTGAAACTCAAACATTATGATTATTCCTTTGTGTTACTTTTGTTTCTTATATACATATTCTTTATGTTCTGTCCTTTGACTAGATTCTAATTTGTGGGGGCATAGACCATGTCTTTTATTTTATTTTGGTTTCATTTTGTTTTTCCCTTGAACAGTACCTTGCATGGGATTGACTTTGGCAACTGCTAATTGAATGGGCCAGTGGATGAAGGGTCTGGTAAAACCCCTTCCCCTGCCGCTTCTTTATTCTTGCTTCTGTCTTTGAGAAGTCTCTCACTAACATGAAGTTGGTGAGTTTTGTGTGATACTGGGTACATGTAAATGTGTTAGTCTGCCCTTAGGCTGATAAACTGTAACCACTGGTATTCTAGTCCTGAATCTAGTCCTCAGATTACTGATGTTCTCCTATTTCAGATCATCTCCTCTATAGGGAACAGCTACTTCACTCTTGGTCTCTCTGCCTCAGTTCAACCAGGAGACTCCCTTCTGGAGAGCTCGTCCTCCTGATTTAAGTGCTAAATGGAAGAATAACAGTTTTTATACCCAAAGCCTTATTTTGCCCATGTCCTTATTTTCTTGGGCATATTCCCTCTCTTCTAAGTCAAATCCTGCCTATCATAATTATTGATTTCTCTTATTTTTATTTTTCACTTTCAATTAATTCCTTAATTGTGCCACATAGGTTCTGCAATATATTTCCCATGTTTTAAGCTGTCCTAAAGCAGATCTACTCTGTTAGAAGACAATTTCTGACCTTCTCAAATTCATGCACAAAGAGACCCAAGTTTGTATACAGTTCTTAATGATTAAAAAGACTTCCATATTTCTGGCTTTTCTCAATTTTTTGTCATATGGCTTCCCTTTACTTGTGTACTAGCTCCTGTATTTGGGTAGGTTCTGTTTATTAGCTATAACTCCTCTCTGGTTAAGAGTTTGGTGGGATAAAAGATTAAAATACAAGTGAATTGGACTTTGAGGGGGGCATGGGGATCACCTAAATATTCCACGAGTCCATATTATTTCTAGCCTACTTTTTAAACTACTGTATGTATATATTTTCTTTAGATAGTATGACAGTTTGTTAGTGGAAGAATGGTGGATCAAAGCCATTATGTTAGTGTTAAAATTTAATTCATGAAATAATTTATTTTGAATAAGTATAATGGAGGCTGACTGAGGTAAGAACTGGAGAGCTAAAACGTAAGTAAAATAAACATCAACCCTTACAGAAATAGAGAAGAGATCAGTAGATTGCGGAAAGACCATACTACTTAAAGTATTTGTCTTCACACTACATGGTGCACATATACAACAGATTCTCTGTTATGTGTTATAGTCAAATGTGGTATTCAGGCTAATCAAATGTTTTAATC
This sequence comes from Meles meles, assembly GCF_922984935.1. NCBI lineage: Eukaryota > Metazoa > Chordata > Mammalia > Carnivora > Mustelidae > Meles > Meles meles. Next base: position 10,156,342 of record NC_060074.1, read on the forward strand.
TTTAGAGAGTTATTATAAATATTATACACAAATCCCCCAAATTACAAAGAGTCACCAGTTAAAAGAAATCACCAGTTACAAAGAATTTGCATAAAATGAAACACTCAGCATCTAACCACATTGATCTTTGCTTTAGAAAGTAATTTAGCAGGGTGCCTGGGTGGCTCAGTGGGTTAAGCCTCTGCCTTCAGCTTGGGTCAGGATCCCAGGGTCCTGGGATCAAGCCCCACATCAGGCTCTCTGATCTGCGGGGAGCCTGCTTCCTCCTCTCTCTCTGCCTGCCTCTCTGCCTACTTGTGAGCTCTGTCTGTCAAATATATAAATAAAATTTTGAAAAAAAAAAGAAAGTAATTCAAGATCTTAAAGTGCCACTGTGCTTATCACTATAAATATAGATTAACATGATACTGAAATTGTGCCAAAACACCTGTGATGAGAGAGTTTAGTAGTAATCACTACCGTTAATTAAATGCTAATTACATGTAAGTGTTTACAACATTTCTTTTTTCAATCATCACATCATCTCTATCACTGGCCCAAGGTCACTCACATAGCTAATAAGTGGTGGGGTTGGGCTTCAAACCCAGGGAATTTGCCTCCAGAATCCATGCTTTTAAACACTAATCTGTATTGACTCCTAATTATTTCACTGTTTTCAAATTTCAGTGTGCATTAAAATAATCTTAGGGAACTTTCAAGATGCAGATTCTTGGGCCCCATCCTGGAGACCTGGATTCAATAGATCTGGAGCTAGGCCTAGGAATCTGCATATAAACAAGCATCTACATGATTCTGTAGTGCTGCAATTACACTCTGAGACATACTGTCTCAGATTTTTATAATGTATATAGATATACACACCTGTAATGTCTTCTCTTACTCCACCAGGATTACTGATCTAGCACAGTATGCTGGAATATATTCTAGGCAGAGTTAGAACAATTCTTCCCCCCTACCTGCCCCCAAATTAGCTATGTGATTTTGGCCAAATTATTCATGTTGGTCAGTGTTCTTTGAGAAACAGAACCAATAGGATTTGTGTATCTATATATTCAGAAAAAGACTTATCATAAAGAATTGGTTTAGGTGATTGTCGAGGCTGGTGAGTCCAAAATCTGTAGTGTGGGCCAGTGGGCTTGGGACCCATGAGAGCTGATAGTACAAAGTCCCACAGCAATCTTCTGGAGAATCTTCCAGAAATCTTCTGGAGTCTTCTAGCTCAGGGAGGCCACTCTGTTCTTTTCAGGCCCTCAGATGATTGCATAAGTCCCACCCATATTATGGAGGGCAACCTGCTTTACCCCAGATTCATGGATTTAAATGGTAATCTCATCCCAAACACCCTCCAAGTTGACACATAAAATTAACCATCATATTACTTAATTTCTCTGAATTCTGTAGGTAAAATCTCTTCGGTAAAATCATCAGGAAATAGAACCAGGTGATCATAACTATATAAAAGAGACTCCAAATGGGTGACAAATGGGACGCACCCTGACAGCTGATGGCTTTACTTTGACTCACCCAGAGTTGTCTTAGTCAGTGTTTTTCAAAATTTGAATTACTGGTAGTTGCTAACAAAATTTACAAGAAAATCTGTATTTCTGTTTTCTTTAAAAAAAAAAAAAAAAGATTTGACAACGTTGCGTGGCCACAATGTAGCTGAGTCACAGATGTCACTTTTAGGGGATTTTGCTGCCTCTTCGTATCTCACTCCCTGTTTCTCCCTCACTCAGTCCACGCTTTTATTTCTGTGAGCTGCTCACAGAAAATGCTGAGGCATTTGAGTTTTTGACCATTGCCTTCCCAGCTACTAAACATTTGTGGCAGCTCTACCTCCCTGCTTAAAAATGACAAAGGGAGAAGTACGATTTCTGAAACACATGAAAGCTTATACCAGGAAACCGCTATTTCTTCAGTGTGAGCAGTATGGTTTATCACCTCTCCCAGGGTTACCCTCTCTGGGTCCCTCAGGTCACTAACTTCTTTTGAATTAACAGCAGGGATGCTTTCATATTCTCGTACACCTTCTTGGTAGGAGATGATAGAAATTGTGGAGTGTGTTCTTCAGTCACTGAATGGGGTCAACCAGATTAAAAAGATGGAGGCACATTGATGTAAAAAGAGAAAGAGAACCTGCTCCTTTTGTATGGAGTTGACATAGTTTAAGAAGCAGTTTCAAATGTGAGGGTTATCTTTCCAAAGCAGCACTGGCTTTGTAGGAAAATAGGATGGGCAGTTGTTTAATAGTAAGATTTCAAAGGTAAAATAGCCTTATGACTTCCCCAGTTGCTCTCTGAATGCTGAAATTACTTCAACCAGGACAAAGTCTTTTATTCTGTAATGGGAAAGAAAGCAGAGACCTTTGAAAATAGCAACACAGGGCCAAAGGAAAAAAGCGGTGATATTAGATCCTTATTGCAAATACATTTTGATGGGGGACTAGGGAAAAGATGAAACCCAGGGGCCTTGTAGGTCTGAAAATAGTTGAGGGAAAAAGAGTACAGTAGAAAATTTACTTTACTGACTACTTAATATGGCTGGCCCAGCCACATCTTTTTTGTTTTGTTTTGTTTCTTTAAGTAAACATGCCTATGGCCACTTTTTTCCCTTTTTTGACAAAATATGTATAAATTACCTTCAGGACCTTGAAAATTAATTCCATCAGGCATATGGTTTGCAAACATGCCCTCCTTTTCTGTGTTAAAAAATGTATTTCAGATGTATAGCCTTATTATGGTTTCTCTAGAAGTCATCCTTCATAAAAGTAATTCAGGAATGTTAGAATCTTCGTCAGTTTCTTGGCAAACAGTATTCGATTATATATTCATGCTCCTCCATAGGATGCACAATTTTAGAATGATTCTGGAATGTTTCCAAATTTTATTTTGGAATTCAGCATTTGGCCATCTTTATTAATCCCAATCAATAATAGCTTATAATAATCCTAAATGTGTTAGCTATAAATCGCTGCTGTATTCCATTCAGCAAGAGTGTTCTTGCTGTTCCTTTTCCCAGAGTATATATTCAAATACTGACTTTCATGTGCCAGGGTTTTTTTTTTTGCTCTAATATTTGGATTCCTGTGGATAATTTGTAAGAAGATCATCCAAAGAAAGAATGCCTAGGTTTTAATGTCTAATGTTAGATTTTCCACTTGGGAGGCATATACTTGCCTCTGGATTTTCCATTCGTAGAATTTCCTATTACTTTTTCTTTTCCTTTCTATTAATTTTGAACATATTAAGGTCATCATTTACTCTAGCCAGTTGCTTATTTTCATCTTGAATAGATTTGTAGTTTTCTTATTTTTAAATCCACCTAGTAGTTTATTTCTAAATCCCTTTTCCTTAAGTCATAGAAAGAGAAATATTATACTTAGCTAAAGGTTTATGCTTCCTATGCTGTCTTTTGGAGTAATTTTAGTAAATTACTGACTGTAGCTCTTAGAAGATTGCTTATTATGCCATTCTGTTAGGAACTGTAGTCTTCTTTGGCTCAGAGACAAAATAAGCTTAGGTTCTAGGGCTATGGAAGTTTTTTCCCTCCGACCAGGTAATAAGCTCTATATGAGAGGTGGTTTGGAAATGAAACTTCCAATCTTGAAGGGTTATTTCTGATCTTCAAGGATAGGTGATAACTGTGCTTTCTCTTGGCTCAAAGGCTGGGATACTTCCTGCCTTTTCAATTCAGGTAAATGTTGGAAAGTAATTAAGAATTATATTGTATTTTGGAAAAATAAATAGATGGAGGAAGACTGTATTTGTTGAAAGTACCCTTTCTATTATAATTAGAAACATGAATAATTTGTATTTGAATAAGAGAAGTGATTGAACTGTGCTTGGAATTTATATGGCATAGTATATAGTGAAGTTTTTCTTTTTAAAAGAGAGAAATAAATTTTATAATACTCCATGTTCTCAAAATAGCTTGCAGATAATGCCTTTATCTCCATTCTTTTCCTCCTCCTTTTAAAGATATATGAACACAAAAGACAAGACAGTATATGTATTGACAAGTAGGGTGCCAGTGGAAAAACCATCCAGGGGCTCCATGAGCAGACTGCTGAAATTCAGGTCACCACGTGCATTTCCAGGCATTTAAAGAGAAGTAATAGACCTATGGGTTGTCTGTGTTTAACCACTTGATTAATCGCAGGTGGGTTATCCATAGTGGTTTTGAAATCTCCAGTTAGTTTTTTTCTTCAACTCAGAGTTCTTCTGAACCACATGTTACTCTGTGCTAATGCCAACTAATTTCTTATTCCAGGCTAGGTCCTCAAGTAGCGTCATTTGGTACAGAACCAAACTTGGAAGAGGAGGTTGCTTGGAAACTAGAGGGGCAGAGAGTTTAGTAGGTTCTGACATTGCAGAATCCCAGGGAGTACTGGTCTCTGCAGCTGTGGGAAAACCTGCTCTTGTACTCTGTGGGAGAATCTCCCTTTATGTTAGAGGTTTAATTCACTTTCTATCACTCATTGATAACTGTCCTGAGTTTCAAAGTAACTTGGGATGCTATCAGCACTCTAGGAAGGAGGATTCTTCAGTCACTATGTCAATAGGCACAGATGTTTCTCTTTCTTCGTCCAGTGAAGATCAGGGATCTAAACTTATTTGAAAAGCTAAAGATGCACTGTTCCCATTGGAACAGCAGGGTTTGCAGCAATCATTGCATATGGATTATATAAACTGAAGAGAAGGGGGAATACTAAAATGTCTGTTCACCTAATCCACATGCATGTGGCAACCCAAAACTTTGTTATGGGAGCAGTTACCCTTGTTATGGGCTGTTCCATGTATAAGGACTTCTGGACAAAGCCTAGACCTTAGAAGAAGAGAAGCGGTCTTGGTTTTGTTGGTGGTGCTTGCTTTTTAGTTAGGTATCTCATTTATTGAGTTATATGTTTATGTTGAAAATAAATCATCTGCATAGGTCAGACAACAGCATGGTAATTTAAATATTGCCTTCCTTTCTTGCAGGCTTGATTTGCCTGGTAACAAAATTACTAGTGACCAGTTATTTAGTTAGGTCATTCAGGGAGTCAGATTAGCACAAAAGAAACATGTCACTTTCAAATGTATTTGATAGTGATAATATATGCTCCTTCTTAAACTCTTCTGATAAAATTAATTATAAAGAGGACAATTTACCAATTCTTAAGTACTCACAGTTGCTTTTGATGTTATGTAGGAATCCTGTTTAACTTTTTTCTGCCTGTTTTTCAGACTGATTGAGTACTCTAGTTTTTAGGGCTGGTTAGCTCTTGACCCTTTCAGAACAGTGCATGGAATATTATTAATATATTATATTAATTGTATATTTATACAAATTTTATTTATAGATAATATATATTCACATAAATTTTATATAAATTAATATAAGTAGAAATATTTATGTATTTATATATAATTAATATTATTATTATGTTATAACTTTCCCCACAACTGAAAATATGTGTATTTAAACCAAACCTAAAAAGCTGATAATAGCTGCTTGGAAGTAGTGTTTATTTCAGAATCATACTTGTAAACATGAGAATAACTTACCTCTGGATCTCAGTTAAGCTTCTTCTGTAATTGCAGAGTTATATTTATGCTGCTGTTGTATTAGAATAATTTTTAAATGTCATCTTGAAATAGAGATGTGTATTCTAAGTACTAACGCAAAGGTAAGTGAAAAACACTTTTTAAATGTATGAAGTTTGTTTATTTTCTCTGTAAGAATCATAAATGTTAACAAATTACCTGTGGTTGAAGTGATTAATGATTTATAAGCAAGGAGGTTTGGTCAGACATTATACTCAAACTTTGGTATACTCCAGAATGCTTTATTACAGTTGTGAAGTTTTCTTGTCTAACCTGAATTTACATTCCATGGTGATAACACGGTAAATGTGTTAGTAAAGTAAGTGAACACATTAAAAAAAAAAAAAAGAAGTAACTTGGGTATCATTAGATACGTACTGACAACTGGAATAAATTCTAAGCTGAGTAGTTAGAACAGAAATAGTCTGCTCAACGGTAGAACACTGTTTTCCATTTCCTTTGTTAATTTATTTGGGGGGTTTCTTTAGTGACTGATGATTTGCATACATATTCATTATCTACTTGACAGTTAAAAAAGTTGATCAGAAAAGTTATCTTTCCCTCATGATCCTAAATGAAAAGGTAAGAAACCCAGAGGAAAAATTACGTCTTCTCTCTTGGTTTATTTTTAATATTAATACAATGTCAGTGCTCTTTAAAGGCTGAACTTTGTAATACATGTGTACTTTGAATTATTTTGTTCAAAGAGAGCAGGGTGGGAAAAAATTATATGCTTCTTCATGTAGCTCAAAGGGCTGATCCATCAGAGCTGGAAAAATTATAGTTACCTTGGGTGACTTCAGTTTCTCCCTTGTTCTTGTAAGGCTCACTCTCTTTCACACGCTAATATTCTCTAACAGTTTCCCACTGGTGATGTGTGTTTGGCTGAGTAATTTCTAGTGAATGTAGCCATTATTGAGCTTAATTTGTCTTTCACTTATTATTCCAGTGGTATTCTATTACATCAAGATAACTTACAAGTCTAATTTACCTATGTGGATATTGCTTTTGTGCATTACATTGTGCTCTAGAATTTCAAGGCTCTGAAATTATTTTCTGCTTTTTCGGGTTTCAAATATCAAATTGTTTTCTGTTATCTTTAATTTTCACAAGGAAATCGAATTCAGTTGGATGGACCTCTGGCCTTGGGGGAGCTAAGCCCAAGTGGTCACATAAAATTCAGACTATGGAGACCCCAAAAGGCTAATCTAGAGGTCCAAGCAAGGTGAATACATAACATAGAATTATTAGAGACCTCTTAATAATGATAATAATGAGAGCAGATGTCATTATGGTGATACTTACTAGGTGGATTCTTTATGTCTATTATCCTCAGGTAATATATTGGGAAGGTAGGATACAGTTCAAACTGCTTTTCTTTGCATTGAAGGGCTTTCAGCGTATCATAGCAGCAACTTAGTTTTCTAGTTTCGTTTCCATTCCTTTACTATCAATTATCGTATCTGGTCAGATGGCCTATTTATGGTTCCCTACAAACACACCTTGCATTTAAAAAAAAGGTTTTGTTCACATATAATTCATATAACCATGCAATTCACCTATTTACAGTGTATAGCTCAGTGTTTTTTTTTTTTCCATTTTATTTATTTTTTCAGCGTAACAGTATTCATTCTTTTTGCACAACACCCAGTGCTCCATGCAAAACATGCCCTCCCCATTACCCACCACCTGTTCCCCCAACCTCCCACCCCTGACCCTTCAAAACCCTCAGGTTGTTTTTCAGAGTCCATAGTCTCTTATGATTCGCCTCCCCTTCCAATTTTTTTTTTGTTTTTTTTTTTTACTATATTTATACAGTTGTGCAGCTGTCAGCACAATTTTAGAATATTCTCATTACCTCCTCCCCCCAAAACCCCATGCTCATTAACAGTCATTCCTTCCTCTCCTTCACCCACCCTTCTATAAGCTACTAATCTACTATCAGTCTCTATAGATTTGCCTGTTCTGGTCATTTCAAGTAAATGGAACCACACCATCCGTGGTCTTTTGTGACTGGCTTCTGTCACTTACCCTGATGTTTTCAGAGTTCATCCACGTTGTAGCCACGTGTCAATATTTCTTTTTATGGCTAAATAATATTTCATTGTATGAATATAACATTTTTTATCCATTCATCAGTTGATGAACATATAGTTTGTTTCTACTTTTTGGGTATTATGAATATGCTGCTATGAATATTCATGTTAGGTTTTTGTATGAATACATGTTTTTATTTTTCTTTGGTATATATCTAGGAGTGTAAGTCCTGGGTCAAATGGTTACTCTGTGGTTAACCTTTTGAGGAAGTACTAGACTGTTTTTCACAGCAGCTACCACACTTTACTTTCTCATCAGCAGTTACTGAGGATTCCAATTCCTCCACACTCTTGCCATTATTATTATCTTGCCTTGTCCTTATCTGTGTTTTTTTTTTATTATATCCATGCTAATGGGTGTGAAATGGTATTAAGTGGTTTTGATTTGTATTTCCCTGGTGACTAATGATGTTAAGCATCTTTCCATCAGTTTATTGATCATTTGTGTATCTTCTTTGGAGAAATACTTATTCATAGCCTTTGCCTATGCTCCAAATGGATTTGTGTTTATATTTGTGTTTATATTATTGCGTTATAAGAGTTGCTTATGTACTCTAGATAATAGTCCCTAATCAGTTATGTGAGCTTCAATATTTTCTCTTCTTCTGTGAGTTGTCATTTCAAATTCTTAATGATGAAACACACAAGTTTTTAATTTTTAATGAAATCCAATATGTCTGTTTTTTCTTCCTTTTTTTTTTTTGCATGTGCCCCTGTTATCATAATTAAAAAGCCATCATCTAATCCAGGGTCATGAAGATTTATGTCTTCATTTTCTTCTAAGAACTTTATAGTTTCATAGTTATGTTTTTTATCTATTTTTCAATAATTTTTTTTGAGAGGGAGGGAGTGACAGACAAAGAGTGGGGAAGGGCAGAGGGAGAGAGAATCCTAAGCAGGCTCCACACTCAGCACAGAGCCCAACACAGGGCTTGATCTCACAACCCTGAGATCATGACCTGAGTCAAAATTAAGAGTTAGATGCTTAACTAACTGAGCCATCTAGGCACCCCAGTAATTTTTGTGTATGGTGTGAATTAGGGGTCCAATGACGTTCTTTTGCATATGGATATCCAATTGTTTCTCCACAATCTTACATTTTTGAATTTTTATTTATTCCCAGAATGCTGTTCTGTTTTCTTCTTAGCAGTTGAAATCCTTTTGAGTCAGCTCACCTTTTGATTCCTATAAGTCTTTTGACCACCTCAACTTAAAGTGATTTTTCTTCTTTTAACTTATTATCTTTTCATGGGTATGTACCTTTTCTCTCTGCTTAGTAGAGCCCCAAACTATATCTTATACCCTCTGTGACCTACAAAGTGTCAACTGATCAGTGTCCCTTAATGCCCTGCCAAAGTCAGTGGAAGACTGGAAGAGTAATGGCGTTGGTCCTATAATTCTGATGTTCTTAATAGTTTCATGTGTGACTATGTTTTAATTGCAGGAGGTTATCAGAGGTGTTATAGCCATTTCATGGTGATATTCTGTATATTCTAATAATCTTATTGACAATTATGTTAAGTATATTAATAATTCTAGTATATACTGCATTTTAAAGAATAATAATATTGACATTTATATAAAGCTTTCAGGATCTGGTAAATAATTGTCTAATATTTGCTTTTTCTGTGAAAAGAATTTGGGAATAAGGTCTCTTCTCCTGAAAAATTCTATGTATTATTATGAATATCTAATGTACTTTTATCTTCAGTGATTGACAGAATGAGATACAGTTTTTGTAGCACAGTTTTTGTAGATTAGTGGCTATTCTGCAAATTGTGTTTTTTTTTTTTCCTGAATTATACATTGGTGACCCTGCCTTTTTCTGGTATAATAGAGAATTGTCTGCCATTTGGTTTCTCAGTGAGGATGTGGGAATAAGGCTGTATTTCATGAGAAATTCTGTAAGTTGTTTTGTATATCTGATATACTCCCTTTAGTGATTGATAGAATGGGATATGTCTTATGCACATACGACAAATCAGTAGGTATTCTACAAGGTATACGTATCTCTTTCTGAGGTTTATGATACTCAACCACCCATCTATGCGGACACGAGGACAGGTCTTTCATGAGTTATTCTTGGTGGTATCCACAAGTTCTACATTCCTTGATACTTTAAAATCCATTAATCTCACATTTCTGTAATATATAAAATATTCCTGGATACAACTAGCTCCTTTCCAAATGGCCGCGGGAGCCTATGAGAGCAAAAGAAGTCTCTCAACCAAACAGTGTCTCAGTAATGTCCCAAGATTTTGCTTAGGAAATTGAAATTGTCTTTTTGATACTATGTTTTTTCATTGCATTTCTTGTTCTGTTGTAGGTTTCCAGAACAGTGCATGTGAGTAACTGTAGGTTTCTTCCTTCCTTGCCCCTTTTCTGAGGTAGTGAAATGGTCTGGGTGATCTGATGACTGGTTCAGAGATGGCTGTTTTATTATCTCAGAGTGAGTGGTTTAAAAAGACAATTTATACAAAATTACCCTCAAAGTGGATGTGTGAGTTTAGTATATATTGTATTCTGCATTTCTATAAGGTGTGTGCAGTGGCCATTTGTACTCTATTTATAATAGAGTTGAGATATCTGGTTTCTCAGGGCTAGCCTCTGAGTTAATTAGGTGGAACTGTCTTCCAGATGTGTCAGATAGTTCTAGGCAAGCAGTAACCATTTCTAGCTGCTTCTCCACTGGGGCCAGAAGTAAGTTTGCCTTCCCCTGAATTCCCTCAGCATTTTATCTGTCTCTTGCTGCTCTCATCACGTTCTACCCCCTGTTGTAACTTAGCTCTAGCTGTGTGCCTTATCTCCCTGTTTCCTTTTCACATAGTTTGACTCATGATGTTCACTTAATAGATGTGGTAATCACTGGTGTTGGACAGCAAATATTCCAGCTCTCAGCTTTCTGGGCGGCGATAGGATCATACTTCCCACCGCCTTTGGCTGCACGCCTCGCTTTGGCATAGAAGTAATGTATGTCATTTTCAGGAGAAAGCATTTAATAGCCAGTGTTCAATTCTACTTTTCCTTCCTCTTAACTGTGATTGTGTGACGGGATGAAATCTGAGTCCTGAATGACTTCTACGACCTGAAACCCTGCTGACCTGCAAAAGACATGTAGCTTGGGTGAGAAATGTATTTTTAATGTTTTAAATAGCTAGGATGTTGGGGTTGTTTGTGCACATCGTAACCTAGCCCATTCTGACAAATGCACTAGGCTTGTACTTCCAAAACAATAGCCACCCACCACGAGTGGCTATCGAACCCTGAAATACGGCTGTCCAGTTGGAGATGTGCCATGTGTATGAAACACATACTGGATTTCGAAGACTTAATAAAAAGTATGTGAAATATCCTATTAGTAATTTTTAAATGTAGTTTACATGTTGAAATGATGTTTTGGGTATAGTGGGTTAAATAAAATATATTATTAAAATTTATTCCCCCTCTTTACTTTTTAAAAAATTATACATGTGATTGCATTATCTTTCTGTTGGACAGCGCAGCACTCAACCATAAACTTATTGAAGGCAGGAGCTCTATCTTTCACCCTTGTTCCCCTACAACATCCCACAGTATCTGGGATATGGATATGTTAAATCAATCAATCAATCAATCAATAAATGTTAAATAAATAAAAGTTTAATGAGTGAACTATGTTTCCATTTATATTTAGTTTAACATTAATGCAGTATTCACCATGAAGCTTATTTGTATTTTTGTGTTTAATAATTTCCTCTTTTAGTTCCTTTAGCTAAAAAATAAAAATGCTCAATCTTTTTAAACCATTAGAAAATTGAATACTAATTATACTTTTATGTAATGTTTGTGTTATGTTAATGTTTTAAAATGTTTCACACTGCAGAAATGCTGGAATTATGGTCCTTAAATACATGGCCTAATCAAAACTTCAGCATGGTTAATCCCAATGGCCAGCATTTTTTTTTTATTGTTGTAAAAATAACCAAGAAGTCCCTATTTGTTTAGTCATATTGTGACCTTTATTTATTTGCCAATGTCATCCATTTTTGTAATTTATATTATTGTTTTGCTTTTTGTATGAGGCCTTATGCTACAAGTCAAAAGGAAACAGGGAACAGCAGAGCACCCTGAGGACCTTCTGCAACATCAAGTGTGGATGACTCCTCATATGAGGAAGCAGGGCTTTCAGGTTCTAGATGAATGAGGCAGAAAGCAAAATAGGAGATGAAAGGAAGCCTCAAAAATAACATGTCTTGGTGGCTCAGTTAGTTAAACTTCTGCCTTCAGCTCAGGTCATGATCCCCAGGTTCTGGAATGGAGTCACACATCAGGGTTCCCTACTCAGCTGGGAGTCTGCTTCTCCCTTTCCCCCTGCTCTTCCCCCCAGCTCATTCTCTTTCTCTCACTCTCTTTTTCAAATAAATAAATAAAATCTTTATATAAAGAAAGTAACACGTCTTTAAAAAATAAAGTGGAACATAGGTAATATAGTCAGCAGTATTGTAATAGTGTTGTATGGTGACAGATAGTAGCTACACTTGTGGCGAGCATAGCACAGTTTAGATTTAGGTTTAAACATGGACTTGTGGAATCACTAGTTGTACACCTGAAACTAATGTAACATTGTGTGTCAACTATACTTCAGCCAACCAACAAACAAAAGAATAAGCTGAGACATCTAGGGAAAAAAAGGGTGGAGGAAAGATGCCAGAAAATATTATAAACACTTAATAAATTATAGCTATTGACATAAGATTGTGTGAACATGGAGGGAGTTATGGAGGGACATATACTAGGCTTTTCTATTGGCTCAGGAGCCATAGGCGAAGGAGAGATAGATGCCTCCATCAAAAGACTGTAGGATCAGCAAGGACTTGTCCACAAACCAACTTATGTATAATTCCCACAAATTCCTATGTTATATGTAAATGCATAGAAATACATATGACACAATGGTTACCAAAATATTAATGATAATTCTCTTTCTGGGTGGTAGCTGAGTTTCAGACAATTTTACTGTCTTTGTTATACATTTGACTTCTTTTCACAAATGGGTATTTTGTTTAATCAGTAAATAATCTGATCTGGCATTTTTGCACTTTTGACAAAGTTTAAAGTTTGTTTAATCAGACAATAATAGAGACAATCAGAAGTTGTCTCTATTATTTCTGTTCCATTGAAATGACTGTCAAGTTATTATACATAATAATAGATATAACTATATATATTATTATAATAATTATACATAATTAGAAATGTATTAAATTAATGTGTTGATTTTGGTTATCAGGGCTATTTTAAATGCACCTATTAATAGGTGTGGTAGTCTCTTCCATGAGTTAGGCTTCAATTTCCTTCTTTTTTTTTTTTCCATTTTATTTATTTTTTTCAGCGTAACAGTATTCATTCTTTTTGCACAACACCCAGTGCTCCATGCAAAACGTGCCCTCCCCATTACCCACCACCTGTTCCCCCCACCTCCCACCCTTGACCCTTCAAAACCCTCAGGTTGCCCCAACCTCCCACCCCTGACCCTTCAAAACCCTCAGGTTGTTTCAATTTCCTTCTTAACTGACAAAGCGAAATAGCTGGTTCAGATAATGGAAGCATCTTATCTGAAACTGGACATTTCTTCAGAAAGAAAGTGCTTTTGTAAGATTATAAAGGATTTGGGAATCACGCCACGAGGGCACATGCTGGGTAATGTCAGTTTTTGAGGCAGGGTGCCAAGTTTTGTCAAAGAAAGGCAAATGGGGGTTTGTTTTGCAATATCTGGAAAATTTAGAACTCTTATTTCTTGGAAAATCTTTCCAAGATAAATTTAGTGTGAAGCCATTCTACTTCAAAAAACTACATATAGCAAGAGGAAAGTAAAAACAAAGTGCAACAAGATGTTAGATGAGAAAAGGAGGTTTTCCTTCCCCCAAGGAGATTGTGACCTTGTTGAATTCAATTTCACTCTGATAGCCTCATAGAAAACATCGTCATAACGTTAATTTTGCTGAAACTCCTGAGCAAGGGCAAAGTGAAAAAAATCGTCTTTCACCATCAGTTCACTTTTCTTCATTTTTAAAAGTGTGCAAAAGATGAGGTGTTATGTATTCAAAAGCGTTCTGAATCTCTGGAGGATTCTGAGCAAGTCATTGAAACTTTCTGGGTCTCATTTTTTCTCATTTGTCTAATATGGAGGATTTGGATGGTAAAACCTGCTATGTTTTCTCCTAGGTTTTATCTTTTTAAAATAAAATGAAATTATTTTCATGATTTTTGACATATTTATATACTGTTTGGTATATATCAGTAACAAAAAATTTTTTTTTATTAAGGTCTGGTTCTTCTATGATGTGAAAAAGCCCTATGGGTGAGTTTATGGCATTGCCTAGAACTAGACCGTCCCCCCAAGTCCCTTTGAGTTTTCCACACACTTTGAAAGCCTTTGCTTGGTTGCCACAAGGGTCGTGGTGATTGACAGGATGAATCCAACCAATACGGGTTCATGTCTCTATCTACAAGATGGCTATATAGACCACTCCATCTCCAGATAAGTATCCCTTGCCCTCAAGTCTTCTTGGAGCCATCCTGCTAATGGTGACTCTGCCTGCCTTGGGTGGGAAGTCTGCTCAGGTACTTGAAGAAACACAGTCTGGGCCTTTATCAGGCACAAGTCTCAGCTGCTCTGAGAGGCTCCAAGCCAAAGAGTGCATGTAGGTGTGAATTATGAAGCTGTAGAAGACAGTAAGTGCAATTTGCTCTGGGACCATTTCTCTCCACCCCTCTCCATCAGCTTTGGAGCTGGTACAAGTCAGTCCAACAGATTTCTGAACAACTTTTGAATTGAAGATAAATTCCAGATGAACTTGAGACTTGATTGTCTGAAGTAGGGTATTTTAAACCTGTCTGATGAGTTTACAATACTCCAATTGAAGAGAAGTTGTGTATGGTTTATTCATTAATTCTACATTTATTGAGTGCCTACCAAATGCCATCTTGGTGACTACAAATATGAAAAGACAAAACAGGATAATGCAATAGAGAAAGACTAAGAGATGTTAATTAAGGAACTAATTAAGATTAGTATAGCTTCATTGAGGAGATAGCATTTTCTCCCTGATGAAAAGAAGAAGTCAGCCATAAAAAGGCCTGCTGTTAGGATATTTCAGGCAGAGGGACTAGCCTCTGGAAAGGTAGGATGAGCTTCATACGTTCAAAGAACAGAAAGAAGGCCATTGCGGCTAGAGTGCAATGTGCGCTGGAGAGAAAGACAGCAGTTGAGGTCACAAAGGTGTGCAGGTGTGAGGTCAGGTGAACCTTGTAGGGAGAAGTTTGAATTTCATTGTAAGAGCATTGCTAGGGTTTAAGAAGGAGAAGGACACCATCTGATTTGTGTTTCTCATGGTTCTTCTGGCTATTCAGTGGAGAATGGATGGTTGGAAGAGTATGGAGGAGGATAAAGGAGTTAGTAATCCAGTTATTCAGGTAAGAGATGATAGTGACTCAGATGAGATTTGCAGCTATTGAAAAGGAGAGAAACGTCATGACTTTCGTATACATTTTAGGGTAGAGTCCATGGGGCTTGTTATTGAATGCTTTTAGGATAAAAAGAAAAAGCACAAATCAAGGATGATTTCTATATTTGGGCTTGAATAACTAACTGGGTGGATGATGGTTCCATTTACTGGGGATGGGAAGACCTGGAGAGGGACTGGTTTGGAAACACACAAAGAATTCTGTTTTTGCTGTTAAATTTGAATGGCCAATTAGATATCGAAGGGGTGATGTCAGAGAGCTCATTTGGACCTCAGTGGAAAGGCCCAGACTGGAGATTTCAATTTGGGAATCATTGGCTCTGACCTAGTATAAATTTTGAAAAGTGAGATAAAATTATAAGCCAGTTCTATAATTTATCTTGAGTGTGTGCTACTTTCAGTCAGGAAAAAAAAAAAGATCTTTTATAGAATGATATGGTAATTATTACTTATGCTTCGGCTTTTTGTAATAGTTGATTATCAGACAGAATAACCACATCACTTTTATCTGATAATTAGAGTTAATTTGCAAGTACTGATAATAGGCTGATTCACTGAATAAACAAAATACAGAGCACAAAGTTTTTCTCTACAATCATGTGGGTGAAGTTTCTCTTCCTGTCTTTGTAGCCTCAGGGTGGCTGAATTCTTGAGCGTTTAATTCAGAATTTTCATTCTTTTTCATTGGTAAGCCATTGCCTTTCTTCTCTAATAGTATTGTGTACTTCAGGAGAAATGCTATTGGGGAAAATTCTTACCCCCGCCCCACACTCCCCCTCATCTAAGCTGTACCTTTGAGAGCTGTTTGCACTGGCAGACCTAGAAGCTTGAAGCCACGTGTGATTATAGAGATGTTTCACCTTATTGAGTGTCCATTGAGTGTCTGGTATGATGCTGAGTGTTTTGCATAGGTTATCTTGAAATTTCACAAATGCCCCTGCAATGTTGGCTTTTTTATTTCCATTTTAATGGTGAGGAAACAAAAGCTTCAAGTCACATGGCTAGTAAATGGCAGTTAGGATTCACATCTGGGTCTGCCTGGTTCCAAACTTATTTACACTTCTTTATTCTGCCAGGTTGTTAAGCTACCAAAATTCCCCTTAGTTGATTCTCCAGCCCTGTTTTCCCCTATCAACACTAGCCAGCTACTCAATTAGCTACCACCTACATTTTTCTTTTTGAAAAATGGTCACCAGAGATGCACATGCCTAGCCTCTGATACTTCTGATTTCTGTCTATCGATTTCAGCCCCTGCCATACCTGCCTTCTTCTCAACCACGCCCCTCTTCTACATTCTAGGATTCTATTAGTTAAGCAGACCTCACGTTCTTTAGCCTTTCACTTCAATATTTCCCTATATTCTTGCCAAAACTCAATCTTGGCCTCATTCTAAGTTTTAAGTTTCTGAGCCAAATCCATCCCTAGCGGTCACTTATTCCACTTTCTCTGGCTCTCAGATGGAGGAGCAGGAGTCAGCAAATTTCCTGCTTCCCATCACACCCAGACTATTGTGTGCTCATTGTCTCTCAAGAACTTGTGTTTTGAACTGTCCTCTATCTGGTATACCCCACCTTTTCTATCTTATATTCAACCCACAACTTCTGCTTTCTTCTCACCCACCGAGAGCCTGTTTTTGCAGACTGCCTCTCTTTCTTCTAGCAGCTCAGGAACCTAAACCCTTATCTGCTGTTCTAGTCCCTGTCTTCACAGATCTCTGGCCTCTGGACCATAAGCAAATTTATCTGTGATACTTTTGCTCCTTATAGGCACTGCCACACTTCTCATCTGATATGGTCTTCTCAGATTTTGGTTGTGGTTCTACCTCTTCTTAATCTCCTCTCCTGTTGAATCTTGGCTTTATTCTCATTGTAACAGCTGCTTGCCCCATATTTTGCCCTTACTTCTCACTTTGGCTTCACCTGCCTTCCTGTCCGTATGGATCTTTTGGCCCACCATTTAAACTCAGGGCTTTCTAGCTTCGTGGCCTTCAGGTTCTGGTTTCCATGTCTTACATTACTTGCTCTGCAAATCTATAATTCTGAATAGACTCCACTATCTGATTTCTCTACTCCTGCTCTCATATTACTGAGCTAAAAAGAGGAAAAAGTCATAAACTTGATTTTTTTTTACGGTAAGGAAAATCCATTATAACAGTTTTGCACATAGTCAAAAGGCCCGTGGTTAGTTAAATCAGTGACTCATAACATCATCAAAGACCTGGGGTCTTTCCATTCTCCCCCCAACCTGTTGCTCCTATTAGGTTAGCTTCAGTCTGACTAGTTATCTTTATGATTATAGGACAGCTGCTGCAGTTATAAGGGCCATAGAGAAATAACCCTCAGCAGAAAAATTGGTTTGATTGGTCTTGCTACAATTATCAACCCACAGTTAGACTTCTGACTCCATTGCTAATTAGCTTGCACATGTGTTCCCTACTGGGACTCGTCTGAGTTTTTTCCAATCCCAATCTTGTCAAGATTCAAAATTTTCTCCCTTATGTGTTCCTACTGCCAATACCTATGGTCCTACTCATTCCCTCCATCTTACCTGTCCCTGATGAGCAACTCTTTCTGAAGCATGGTGCTGAGTATGCTACCTTTTCCAGCCCACTTGCAGTGAATCCTCAAGTCCAGACTCCTCTGTGTGACATTCACGTCCGTCATGACCTGGGCCTGTACTACATTTTCAATCTTAACTTCCATTGCTCCTATTCATGCACCCAGTGAGCCAATCAGACTGAAAATTCCTGATCATTCCTTCAATGCTCCCACTCTTTTCCACCTCTGTTTTTGTTCCCTTCTTCTGAAGAGGATATCCCTTCAACACTGCAAATGAAATTACTACACACTTTAAGGTCTGACTCCAGTGTTACTTACTATAAAAGCTTTCCTGATTTCTCTCATTCCCAGCAAGAAATTACAGTCTTTTCTGAATTTTGAAGTTGATTATTTTTGTCATTTTTATTTTGTATGATAATTTTTTATACCTCATATCAATTGGTCTATAGCCCCAGTTTTCAATATTTCCCACTAATATTATTTGAACAGTTCTTCAAGTGTTTGGTTGTTTTAGTTGTTTAGACTTTTTCCTGGCCTCTGATCCTGAAATCTATTATATGCTTAGAGGACATCCGGCTTTGGGGCCCTCTGGGACTGTACATAATTTTTACTGGAAAAAGCCCAAACATTATAACAAAAATTATTCCCCTGGGTATTTAGTCTATTGATTTGAGGTTGTTTGTGTCTTTTTAGATTTATTTATTTATGTAAGATTTTATTTATTTATTTGAGAGAGAGTACAAGCAGGGGGAGGAGCAGAGGGAGAAAGACAAGCAGATTACATGCTAAGTATGGAGCTCAAAGCTGGGCTCGATCCCATGACCCTGAGATCATGACCCCGAGACCACAAGCGGAGCTGAAACCAAGAGTTGGATGCTCAACTGACTGAGCCACCCAGGTGCCCCCTGTCTTTTCAGTTTTAATACAGTGTTTTAATAAAAAAAATAACAAAAAAGATTTAAACAAGTATCAAGTTAACATTGAGGTACCCATTTTTTTTTTTAAACATCAGTTAACTACATTGATCTTATCTTTAAAATGTGTATGAAATCTGTCTCCTCTCCATTCACGCTGCGGGCACCTCATTTCTGATGCTCACCAGCTCTTCCTGCCACTAGTTTCTTTCAACTGCTACCTGTCCACAGCGGAGTTGTCTCTCCCCAAACAAATCTGGTGATCCCACTCCTCTGCTTATACACACTTTCTGATTCTCTGTTGCTTCTAGAAGTAAGTCCAAATTCATTTGTGGGACTTTAAATTCTCTTTAAATTCCCACTTGCCTTTCTCATGATCTTCTGAGGCCTGAAATATACTCATTTCTTACCTGTGCCAATTCCCATTGATTGTCTAAGACCAGCTCAAATATTACCTTGTCTGTAAGACCTTTCCTAGCATCCTCAGAGAGTGGCTCCTTTTCTGTATGATTCATTCATTCATTCATTCATTCTTGTGTTGAAATCCAGGTGGTGAAAAATGCTGGTATATAACAACATAAGCCTATATTTTATTGTATTTTTTATTTAAATATTTCAAGTTTTTATTTAAATTTAAATTCTAGTAAGTAACATATAGTATAATGCTAGTTCCAGGAGTAAAATTTAGTGATTTATTACTTATATATAAAACACCTAGTCTTTAAATATGGACTGTATGAGGTTGTATGGGGAAAAGTACAAGAAAATGACCAAATAGAAGGATTGGATGGGATCAAATCTGAAACCCTCCCGAAACATTAGAAAGAAATACTGTGCCTGATTAGATGGTGGTGGAATGCAGAAAGTGGAAGAAAATAGAATAATCCCCAAATTCCTGTCTTGAGTGACGTAGTAGGTCTATAAACATTCAGAGATGGGAAATAAAAGGAAAGAGCAGGCCAGATGGGTAGTATGAGTTTAGTCTTGTTGTACCTCTCAGATTTCTGAGTGAACATGGTAAGTGTACAATGGGATATGTGGATTAAGATCTCAGGTCAAATAAATTTCTGGGGTGTTCCAGTAAGCAAAAGGCAGCTGATGTCTGGGCAGGGGTATTTCTGAACTTACCAGGCACTTGCTTTATACCTTTCTTTTGTTTCCATACCAAATTGTAACATAATTATCTGTTGATAATTATGGTTATCATAATGGTTGGTTGCTTCATAAAGGCACAGACTCATACCCATCTGGTATCCTATCACATTCTTTTGTACATAAATATTTCATTTAACATGAGAGAATGAATATGTGAGTTCACTCAGCTGTGCCTTAATCATGAGTGATTGGAAAATATAATAAGTCATTTAGTAAATAATTTATTGAGCACCCTCTATGTACTTGGCAGTGTCCTAGACACTGGAAGTAAAGCAGGGCAAATGACATGGGGGGACAATAAGAAAATAAATAAACAAGATAATAACTGAGATAGCTAATACTACAGAGTTTTTATTGTGTGTCAGGCCCTGTTCATTGTTAATCCTCACAAAATCCTTTAGGTGGTAATAAGTTCTGAGGGAAATTAAACAAGGTAATACAGAAACAAGTGACTCAGAGATGGTAGTTCAGTAGTTTGGTTAGAATGGTCAAAGAAAGCTCTCAGAGGTTACATTTGAGCTGAACAGTGAAAGAGCCAGCCATCAGGAAATCTGGAGGAGGGATGTTCTATGCACAGTTTAAGTAAATTAAAAACTTTTTTTTTTAGTCCTAAAAGAACAAAAACTTTTTTTAAGCATTAAAGTTACATTCTCTAGCCTTTAAATACACCACATCTCCATCCAGCTACAATCAATCAAACCAGCTGTAGTTTTTCCCTGTATAATGTAAGGTTAGGGCAAACGGTGTTCCAATGTACATTAAATCACACACTTAGCTCCTGTGGGTGGGGATTGGTGAATTACACCTTACCTTTCTAAGCACTAATGTACGACAAAGATCATCAGGGAAATTATATGAAAACAAATGTAGAGAAATGATTCTGATTTTAAAATAGACTAAGTTTGGAAACTAACAAAACCAGAAAAATCATAGAGGTATGTCTCCTTTACCTGCTCAGGTTACTTTCTTAATGAGAAAGTTCTCAAGAACAAGCAGTGAGAAGCCATCCGTTTTCTATTCATCTTTTCCCTCAGCTATATAGGTATTTTGCAAAGAAATCATACTGACATATAATGTTTACTCCTTGTCAACCATTTAGGACAACTCTGAAGACTAGTTGTTGGAAATGCCTTTTATTTTCCTTCCTGTTCTCAGATAGAAGGTTTTTTGTTGTTGTTATTGTTTGTTTTTTGTTTTTGTTTTTAAGATTTTTATTTATTTTTGAGAGGGAGACAGACAGAGGGAGGGGCAGACAAGGAGGAAGTGGGGAGAGAGAGGGATAAGAAGCCTCTGTGTTGAGTGGGGAGCCCTACTTGGGGCTCAATCTCGGGGTCCTGAGCTGAAATCAAGAGTCCCATGCTTAACTGACTGAACCACTCAGGCCCTCCTTAGATAGAGTTTTTGATGAGGCCATGATGGCTAAATCCAGAGAGGACTTGAAATTAAGGGCCTGAAATGTCTGTCTGGGTTCCAGAAAGGAGATTTCACTTTCTGAACTGAATTTGTCTATAATAATCAGTAAAATAAATCCACACAGAGAGACCTCACAGATGAAGGGCATGATGAAAATTAGTACCTTACTATAGGAAAGAAGCTGAGGAGAGAGATTCTAATCCAGTTGCCTCTGTTTGCAAATGGGGAAAGGCCAACTCTTTCCAAAGTCACAGTCTTGAAGTAATGGGATTCTGGATAGCATTTCTTGGTAGATGTTCCAGTTTACCTGGCATTTTGCACTTATAATCTTATCTATCTATAATCAAAATCTTATAGATTTTGATTATTTTAACTTAAATAAGAGGATTTGTAATATAGTTATAAATTTCAAATTTAATTATATTATTTTGTCTTAAGGAGCAATGGCTTAATTTTACGGGCAGTTTGTATTTGGCTATGGGAAAGTAAAAAATGCATGCTATTCTATTTGGCTTACCAAATTAATAAAACAATTTTTGTTTGAATTTTTATTAAGTGGTGTGCTTTTATCACTAGAATTTTCACATATATCGTTAGTTTGGGCTGCCATAACAAAATAACATAGACTAGGTGACTTAAACAACAGAAGTTTGGTTTCTTACTATTCTAGAGGCTGGAATTCTAAGGTTAAGGTGCAGCAGGGTTGGGGTCTTGTGAGAGCCCTTTCTTTAGATTACAGATGGCTGCCTTCCCTCTGTGTGCTCACATGGCCTTTGGTGCGTGCATGTGGAGAGAGAGAGAGAGAGAGCAAGTGAGCTTTCTCTTGTCTTTTCTTATGAGGACACTGATCATCTGGAATTGGGGCTACACCCTTATGATCTCCTTTAATCTTTATTTCCTTAACAGCTCCATCTCCAAGTATAGTTACAGTGGAGTTAGGGCTTCAACTTAGGCATTTTGGAGGATGAACAAACTTTCAGTCCATAGCATATATAGAAGTCTAAAACTGACAAAGTAAAAAGACAATGAACAGTAAGGGACCCTATATAGTTCTACTATCTTTTTTGCTTCCTATTTTCACATTATTTCCACTTCCATTGATGCCCAAAGTCTTTGCAAATTTAAGTGCAAATGCCAGAGAAGATTTAGGAATTTGCTGATGGACAATAGGGAAAACTATACTTTTAACTATCTTTAAACCTCCCTCATAAAAACAACTTAAATTCAAGGGATGAATGAATGAAGAAAATGTGGTATATACATATGATGGAATACTTTTCAGCCTTAAAAAAAAAGAATTCGTGCCATTTGTGACAATATGGATGAGCCTAGTAGACATTACACTAAATGAAATAATAGTCATAAAGGACAAATACTGCATGGTTCCACTTATATAAGGCATCTAGAATAGTTAGATTTGTAGAAGCAGAGAGTAGAATGGTGGTTACCAGGGACTGGCGGGGGGAAGGAACAGAGCAGTGGGGAGCTGCTATTCAATGAGTATAAAGTTTCAGTTTTACAAAATAAATAAGTTCTGAGCTCTGTTGTACAATTCTAGCCTATAGTTAATAATACCGTATTACGCACTTAAAAATTAGTTAAGAAGGTAGATCTCGTGTTAACTGTTCTTACCACAGTAATACTAAAAAAATTCTCCCCCGTGCTTTCTAAGAAATTAAGTGTTTTCTCTTTTTTTTATTTCTTTCTTTTTGTCTGTTTCTTTGGGGGTACTTGGCTAATTATTGGAATTCTCCTGCAGTTTAGTCCAAATTTTGTTTCTAGAATTTTATAGGTCTATAAATATAGAGACAGTCTATAGTCTATAGTCTATAGATCTTCAAAGTTTGAAAGACTACTGACCTTTCTGGGTAATAATCAGTTATGGGACTCTAACATGTATAAACTTTCATGTCCTACTTCATATAATAAATGGGCCTTACCATTGTTTGCTTCCTTTTGTGAAGTAAACATGAGGTAGCCTGATCTGTTGAGAGAGTAGCTGTGATCCCGATAACTGGATACTGTGGCATATATTACAGGATACTACAAGCCAGGGTGGGAGCCTTGGCGTGGCCTTGCTTCTATCCTTCACTACAAATCAACTGACTTCTCTTAAGAAAGGAAATCCTCAACAATTTGTTAATCAAACCCTTTTAAATATCAATATTTCTCCATTAATTGTTTTATTTGTCTAAGCTTTAAGGCGTGATTTTTCTTTTAGTTAAGTGGCTGCTTAATTTTAAGGAGAAAATATACAAAATCCATATACAAATTAGCCATATTTTAAAAAAAAGATTTTATTGAGAGAGAGAGAGTGCGCGCGCGTGCACGTGGAGTAAGGGGAGAGGGAGAGGAAGAATCCCAAGCTGACGCTATGCCGAGCTTGGAGCCTAGCCCCAGGCTTGATCTCACGACCCTGAGATCATGACTTGAGCTGAAATCGGGAGTCAGGATGCTCAACTGATTGAGTCATCCTGCTGCCCCACAAATTAACTGTTTTTGATAGAATGGATTTTTAGTTCATCATTTGAAAAATATTTTCCTTCCCTATTACCCTCTGTTCAAATGAGGAGGTAAGGAGGGGAGTGATTATTTGCAATGTAAATCATCTCTCAGGTTTATAAATTGGCTTGCTGAGGGGCTTCTTGCAAGAGTGAACTCATTTCATTTAAAGTACAGTTACAAATATATAGGTTAATATATTTTTTCATTTATTTAAAATTTATTTAGCAATATCAGGTTGTTTGAGACTAAAATAAACATTTTCTGTAAAAGACTTACTGGCACAGAACCTGGCATATGGAAAGGTTAGAATTAAAGTTAGTTGTTGTTTTTACTATTATTATCGCCAGACCGTGTTAGATAGAAAGAAGATAAAAGGACACTATTTCAAAAGGATCAAAGCCTGCTATGAGGCCTGTAGGGATGGAGATGGAATTACCATTGTTCTCTGAAAATAGAATTTTGGCTATTTTGTAGGTTGGATCCAGAGCCTTTTGCCACCAACTCCAGGTCTCTGTGCATCTACTCTTTAAATAATATGCAGGTCTGCAAAACACACAAAGGATTACAGAGGATGAATAAAGCGTAATATTTTCACCATAACACAGCTCAGCATTCTCTAGTTTAAAAGTTCGACTATGTTTCCCAGGGTTTTGATTTTATGTTATCAGTTACATCTTCCCTGTCCCTTGAAGGGGAGCATAACTGAAGCACAACTACCAGTGGTATTTATGTTAAGCTTCATCTATTTGGTTATCAAAGCACAAATCTTGCTTTGCTGAAGGACTTTTTAGATTTGTTTTTATTAGTGTAGTGATTAAGCAGATCTGTGGAAAATGGGTACTTTCCAATTTCTTGAAATCTAAACATGTTTTAATGGTTTGTTTCAACATGTTTTATTTTCTGTGTTTCAGTAGCTTAAGGCGTATTACTGATTAGAAGACAAACTCTTTCAAATTACTGTATTAATTTTACATTTACTACTTATAGTGATTTATAGTCAGAAAAATTTGGTTATCTTAAAAACATTTGAGACTCATTTTTCTTAGCATCTAAAGTGGTAATGTTCAGATGTGTTACAAAACTTTGAACAATAACTGGCTCTGGTTTCTAAGGAAGTTACGGTACATTATTTCCTCAGAAATCAAAGCCGGTAGGTTGGATTTGCAAATGATTAACTAAGATCTATTGAAAACATTTTCGATATTAAGACAATAGTTAAAAAAATCCATTTGAATTTATGTTACCAGATCCTCCATAGAAAGAATATCATGTTCATGCTTTCTTCCTGCTAAATATTTTTTAATAATAGGGTTCTTTCCTTTTAATGATTGTCTCCTGGGTGGTCCATAATACTGACTTTGTTAGATTTCCAAAATTGGTTTGTATTTCAAACTTAATCGCAAAAAGAGGGCAAAACATATTTCTAGTGACACTGTTTATAGGAAGAGAGTGAGACGGCCCAATGAAAATACCAGGAAAGTGATTTATCTTATCTAGGAAAATTAGAAGTGGTCCTGTTATTACTTCATTGGCTTTTTCCACAAAACAGTTTGTAAATAAAATTTTCTAGGCCTAATTGAAAATAAAAGAATAGTGAATGGAATTCAGCCTTAGTATTCCTGTTTTATTAAAGCATGGCTCATTTTAGCTAAAATTTTTGAAATACTCACCTTCATTATGAGCATTCTTTAATGAAAATTTAACAAGTATCCATATCTCAGATTAGCTCAGGAATTTTTGGAGGCATTTGGAAATTCCCGAGTATACCACATGGGCAGCTGCGATTTTGGTGAAAGGCCAGGTAGGGTCAGAGAAACCTAGGATGAAATCCTGGCTCTATCACCTACTAGTTGTGTAACTTTGAACCACTTGATTAAGCTTGCCACATCTCAGTTTCCTCACTTACAAAATGGGGGACAAAATAACCACCTACTAAGGTTGCTTTGAGAAGTAAAATTCATTATGTAGAGCATCTTAGAGTGTTTTGTTAGTTTTACTTGGCATCCTTTTTCATTAAAATAGTTCTTCAAAAGTTTGATATTATCGGGGCACCTGGGTGGCTCAGTCACTTAAATGTGAAAGTGTCTGCCTTTGGCTCACGTCGTGGTCCCAGGGTCCTGGGATCGAGTGCTGTGTCAGGCTCCCTGCTCAGCAGAGAGCCTGCTTCTCTCTCTCCCTCTGCCCCTCCCTGCCCCACCTGTACTCTCTCTCAAATAGAAAAAAAGTTTGATCTTATCTGATATTGAATATAACTCACAGAATGAAGAGAATATTCCAAGCCAATGGTTGGCCAACCATGGCCTTCTGCCATTTTGGTAACTGTGGTTTCATTGCAGCATAGCTACATTCATACATTCATTTAGGTGTAGTTCCCAGATGCTTTTGCACTACCAAAGCAATGTAGTTTCAACTCTGTAGTTTCAACCCAGAGACCCTGTGGCCCATAAAGTCAGTAATATTTATTGTCTGATCTTTTGCAGGAAGTTTGCCAACCCCTGGTCTAAGCTGTTGTCAGGAGATTACTTAGTTGATATTATGCATGTTACGGTTTGGGCAAATGGAGGATCCACTTTTAGTGAGGTGCCATGGGGAGCAGACTGTAGTATGACTTGGCTATTCCCAGAGTTAACCAGAGAAGTCTAGGGATTATCTGTGATTCGTGGTGAGGGCTCCTGGAACAGTTGGGAATAACAAATCCAAACCCTACAGAAGGGAATTTGGGTGAGACTAAAACTCTTCTTGTGATTCAGTTTCAGAGTGGGGAGGAACTAGAGACTGATATCAGATCTCACCATATGGTGTCCTTTATCAGCCCAGTTCTAAGGAAATTGTTCAGAGTTCTGATTACACTGTGTGGATTTAGTCATTCTCAAAAGATCCTTGCATATCATTCTAAGACCTGAATTACGAGACTGCCATCAGGTATCTGAAGCCCTGAATTGAATGGATTTTACCTAGTTATTGGAGTATTCTCCAAGTGCTGGAGTGAGCCAAAATCAGTAAGTCGGGGTGTGCTCTTTATTACCTGAAAGTCTGAAACCACATCACACTTAATTTAATAATTTTCATAGATTTAACATCAGAGCAATTGTTGGCTTCTACTAGAAGTTCTAAGGAATATGTCTCATTTATCATAATAAGTTATACTTGGCTACTCTCAAAATCTGTTTTTTCTTCTCCTGAATTGATCTTTGGGAAGTTAGACAATACAATAATAACTCGTGAAAGCTCTTTAGTGCTTTAGAGTTTACAAAGTACTTCCATTTTCACTATTTTCCTCAAATATCACCATTCATGTTAGCAGGACTGGAATGATCCCTCTCTTACAGATGATGAAAACTTCAGGTCCAAGGACGTTAAGGCACTTTGCCAAAGCCATACAGCTCTGAAGGGTGAAGGAGGGCCTGGGATTTGTCTTCTGACTTCATATCCTGTGTTTGCTCTACCACGTCATTTTATCTGACATTCCCTCTCAGCCAAACTTACTGAAAAATAAGTAAAATATATAATCCCATTAGTTTACAAAAGAGACATCTAGAGAACATAGAGAATTTCATATTAGAAAGAAAGATCACCTGAACCTAAAGTTTGAACTATTGGCCCTAAGTCTCATTTGGCCTGCAGATGTATTTGACTTAACCTATATGATATTGGCCTATATGTGGTTTTATTTTAAAAAACACATGAAATTAGCTATTGATTAATAACATAAATAAGTCCTAATTTCCAGTTTCTTTAGACAAGTCAGAAGATTTGGCCATATTGGGCCCACACTCCACACTACATGGCAATAGGCTGGATTTAAATGTTATTAACACCTGCCTCCTTTGGAGTGGGCATCCACTTTCCAGTTTCCATCAGTCTCTCACACTCTTATCTTCCCATCCATACCATGTTTCATTCATTTACAGTACTTCTCTGACATGTAGGCATTTGAATGTGTGACCACTGGTCTAAACTAGAATACTCACTTTGTGAATGAGTGAATGAGAAAATTAAATTTGAAGTAGTAAGGTAATTTGGCAGCCCCAAGATTAGACCTTGTTTTTCTCAGATAGAGCCCTTGGGCTCTCTGGCACAATGTTCATATTACTCATTTTTACTGAAAAATAATGGAACAGCAAGGGAATAGTAATTAATCAACCAAGAAACGATGCATGCTTTTTAATAAACTGATTGTATTTAGTGAGGGTCTACTATATTTAGGTTTATGCTATGTGAGCCAGATTTCAAATATTTATCAGACTATGATTTGTAGCTTTTAGTTCATAAGACAAGGTCATACAAATTGAATGAATGAAGTTTATTTTCTTATATTGGAGAAGTTGGTTAGAGGGTGCATTTTTTAATTGAAGTATAATTGACATCATGTTTGTATTAGTTTCAGGTGTACAACATATTGGTGTGATATTTGTGTTCATTGTGAAATAATCACTACAATAAGCCTAGTTACCGTCTGTGGAAGGTGCATTTTGAATGGATTTAGGAGAGATTGAGTTTCAGTTTTAGAAGCAGAAGTGGTTTTTCTCTTGAGTGTGATGGAAGCGTCATCAGGGATGTGAAAAATGCCTCCTTTGTGGAAGACCTCATGCTAGGCAATAGTGTATGTTAAAGAGAAACAGTGAAGAGAGGCAACTATAGGTAATAGTAATTGTGGTTAAATACTGAGAGACTAGAAAGAGAAGTGCAGGCTGGGCAGACGGAGCACTATCACAGGAGGAATGTGCAGAGAGTGAGTGAATGTAGGCGGTTGAAAGGAATTAATGGTGAGAACTACCCAGTGATAAGAAAGGGTGTCAGGTACACAAATGGGTTGAGTGAAGCATGGTGTTTATCATTTATTTTTTCTGAAGTGTAATTTCTAGGATGGATGATATAGTTTAAATCGAAAGGGATAAATTATATTCTATTGAGTGAAGCAACTAACTAGGGGATTTGCCAAAAATAACTATAATAAACAATGAATAGTTGACATTCTTGTTTTGAATGGACCTTTAAAATCCCTAAAACAAATGTTAGATGAATATATTTCCAGATAGTTATGATTGCTGTTCTTGTTGTTATTCATTCATTCAGTAATTGTTTATATCAACTTGCAATGTGTAGGGAACCACACTAAGTGGTAGTGGGGAATATCCAAAGACAGAATCATTAGTCCCTGCCTTTGGGTTGCTCTCAGACTAGTTGGGGAGTTAAGATAGGAAGACAGGGAAAGTTTTATATAAGACAAGCCTCTGCAAGTCCATGTTTTGTCCATTTAGGAAAAGAGATACCACTTCTGGCTTGATCTGGAGATTTTGTAAGGGAGGATGACTAGGGATTTGAACTAGACCTTGAAGGATGAGTAGGATTTGAAATACCAAAGAAATGGTAGAAGCTATTTTTTTTCCCAAGATTTATTTATTTGAGAGAGAGAGGTGAGGAGAGGCAAAGGGGTAGGGGAAGAAGAGAATCTTAAGCAGACTCCATGCTGAGCTCAGAGCATGAAGCCTGATGTGGGACTCCATTTCAAGACTCTGAGATCATGACCTGAGCTGAAACCGAGAGTGGGATGCTTGACCAACTGTGCTTCTTTAGAGAAGGTGTAGTTGCAGAACATAGGCCTGGTGTCAGAGGGCTATAAGGAGACAAATGTGACAGAAGTACATGAACTTCCTGGCAGCGTGAAAGAGAGCCAAACTAGGTAGAAGGGCCTTGATTCCCAGGCTAGAAACTTGTATTTTGAAGATATGGTTTCCATAGTTGATCTAGGGAGCTCAGTGCCAAGATGATGGTATACATTAAACAGTGTTTGAAATGGATAACTCTCCATAGAGTTTGTAAAATGCCTCTGTTAATAGTTGCAGTTTAGAAGGCAGTTTGCTTGGGAGAGAATCCAAACCTTCCTAAGGAGAAACAACTCCCCAGACTCTCTTTTGGAGTTCACTTGGAGACTCTCCAGGTTGTACAGAAACCAATGTACCAGACCAGGGGTGAAGGTACAGGGGAATGCCTATGAGGAGCAGATTACATCTGGAGAATCCTATTTTGCTAAAAACAGTATTGAGTCTAGAATGTTATTTTATTTTTAGTTTCTGTATATGCCTATGGGAGTCAGCTTATATTGGAATCCTTATAAAGCCTCTCATATTACAGGGCACTCACTCAATTATCTTATTTGGAATGGCAAAGTACTATTTGGGGATGACACTACTCTGCAATGACCTCAATCAGTGCTATTTTTATTTGTTCATGGAGGTATGCTGACATGATGGGTAAAAAAGGAGGCAAGGAAATTTAATACACTCTCTGTTATTATTCCTGGAGGCATGAGTTTGCAATGGCAGGTGCTGCATGTAATTTTAAATGTGCCCTTTAAAGCCATGTAGTAGGTATTTATGTTGTGGACATCATGAATATATACCCACAGGCCAAAAGGAAAACAGCTCCCTAACTTAATATGACTGTGAACTCATGGCTTGTAATAAAATTTCCAGTAAGGGTAGATTCAGAAAATGTTGTTTCTCTAGCACTGAGACAGATGTAAAGATGTACTTTTTGGAAAACTTTGATGACTTTAAGTTTGGGTGGAAATGGAGAGTCTGGATAAAATGGTTTCATGAAATTTGCAATATTCCCAAACTCACTTTTTATATTTACTTTTATAGGCGATGAGTTTTAAAATATGAACAATTAAAATAATCATGTAACCATTAACCTTGGACAAGTATTAATCATGGAGCGCCATCATAAAGCAACCGAATTTTGTCACTCACTGTTCTTTTCAATTTAGTCTTCTTGTTCTTGTTTGAAGTTTAGAGAGAGCCTTATAACTCTTCCAGTCATTTTGACTTCCTCTGGAAGTTTGTGAAACACAGTCTTCTGTTTAGTAACTAGTATGTCTAATCCAGGGTTTATCCCAGACCTGACATTTTATTGAAGTTAAAGCTTCTCCTTTTTCCCAGTGCAGACCCCTGCAGACTGTCCACTGTAGTGGGAGATGTGTGGAGACGGTCTCTTTCTCACTCAGCACTTCTATTTCTTCTCTTCTCCCAGCTTGCTGGTCTTGAAGCGCAGTGGGGTAAGTATTCAGAGAGAAAAGGTTGGAGCAGAAAAGCTCTCATTACCTTCTGTGGATTCTGGAAATCTCTCCGTCACTGGGGCTTACTCTGTAATTTCTTCACATGGTAAAAACATTTCTTCAGGCTGGTCCTTCCGGCTATTTTTGTGATCTCCTGGTCATCTGGCCATTCACCTATGGTTCCTCATAGGGTCAAAGCCCCTCACCTGCTTATCATTTCTGTCATTTTTAGGTGTACAGTTTTGAGGCTTTAAACACATTCACACTGTGGTCCACCCCTTACCACCATCCTTCCCCAGAACTTGTTCATCTTTCCAGACTGAAACTGTGTACCTGTTAAACATGAACTCCCTATCACCACTTTCTCCCATTTTACTTTCTGTCTCTATGAATTTGATGACTGTAGGGACCTCGTATAAGAAGAACCATATAATGTTTGGCCTTTTGTGACTGGCTTATTTCACTTAGCATAATGTCCTCAAGGTTTATTCATGCTGTAGAATGTGATAGAATTTTCTTCCTTTTTAAGGCTGAATACTATTCTATTATATGTATATACTACATTTTAAAAATTTATTCATATGTTAATGGACACTGCTTCTTCCATATTTTATATGTTATGAATAATACTGTTATGAATATGGGTATATAAATATCTGTTCAACTCTCTGCTTTCACTTTTTTGAGTATATGTCCATGTATAGAATTGCTGGAATTTGTGTTAATTCTGTGTTTAATTCTTTGAGGAACTGCCATGCTGTCTTCCATATTTGACATTGTGCACCAGTAATATACAAGGGACCCTCACCAATACTTGCTCTTTTCTGTTGTTATTGTTTTTGTTATTTGATAATAGCTTCCTAATGGATGTGAAGTGGTAGCACATTATGGTTTGGATTTTTGATTTGCATTTCCCTAGGGTCTAGTGATGTTGAGCATCTTTTAATGGTCATTTGTATATCATCCTTGAAAAATGTCTATTCAAATCCTTTGCCCATTGTTGGATTGGATTGTTTGTGTTTTTGTTGTTGAGCATAATCATCCTTAGATAAGATTGAAGGTGACCTCATGCTGGCCCCTGGGTGCTGTATCAAGATCTGAGAAGGACCTAGAGGGCATACTCCAATGAAGGGACCTGGGAAAGCTTGGTGAGGTGTGCGCAGGTTTATAACACACTAGTAAAGGATGTAAAATATCCCTTGTTAACAATGTAGAGCTTTGGGGCACCTGGGTGGCTCGGTGGGTTAAAGCCTCTGCCTTTGGCTCAGGTCATGATCCCAGTGTCCTGGGATCGAGCCCTGCATCGGGCTGTCTGTTCGGCGGGGAGCCTGCTTCCTCCTCTCTCTCTCTGCCTGCCTCTCTGCCTACTTGTCTGTCAAATCAATCAATCAATCAATCTTTAAAAAAAAAAAGTAGAGCTTTTATTGACCCTGGGCTAGGGGACAAGGGGTTGGAGTGTTGACAGCTTGGAGAGAGCTATATCCACAGGAGAGGCCTGCCCAGCAAAAGCTGTGGGTTTCACTTGAGCCTCCATTAATTTTCAGGCAGTAGGGAGAGAAATGGAGAAATAAATAGCCAATCCTCTTCCTCTTCCCTTGCTATTTCTTGCTGGTACCTTTCATTGGCCAGTCCTATCTTGAAGTGTGGTTGATGCAGTCTACAGAGGTCTGCTCTCAGGGCACAGAACAGGATGGCTAAAGGTGGAGGCTGGATCTGAACTGGTGCACAAGATGTCCCGCACATGTGTGGCATTCCCCTTGGGTCCACAGGACCTTCTCCCTGTTTTTGGAATGCGTTTACTTCTCAGACTACAGCCCCTCCTTTGCTGCCTCAGGCTGCTCAGCCAGCTTCTTGCCCTTCAGATTCTCAGGTGTGTGCGTCAATTGCCCTTGCACCACATCCAGGAAACATAGTGGATGTTGCTCTAAGTCATCCTATTTCAACAGTTCACCCTAAAGTTGAGGTGAGGGGCAAGTCCCTCCCTGGCTCCTCCCTCTTGTAGGGAGGATGAAGCTGTCAGCACACCAAGAGTTTCTCCATGTATTCTTTCCTTTCCAATCACCTGCCCTGTTATGCCCTCCGCGTGGCTGTGGAAAGGGGGTAAAAGCCATGAAACTCCACGTCTTGCACAGTGATCTCACAGCTCTTTTTGGAATATTTTAGTTATGGTTTAGGGACTTCAAAAACCAAGACTGAATTAGTTCCTTTTTTATTTTTCTTTTTGTAGATAGAAAGAGAGAGAGGGGGGCTCCTGGGTGGCTCAGTCAGTTAAGCACTTGCCTTTGGCTCAGGTCACGATCCCAGGGTCCTGGGATCGAGCCCCATGTTGGGCTCTCTGCTCAGCGGGGACCTACTTCTTCTTCTCTCTCTGCCTGCCTCTTTGCCTACTTGTGCTGTGTGTGTGTGTGTGTGTGTGTGTTTGACATAAATAAATAAATAAATAAATAAATACATAATCTTAAAAAAAAAAGAAAGAGAGAGAGCACATGTGTGCATATGCAAGCTAGGGATGGAGGGGCAGAGGGAGAAAGAGAATCTCAAGCAGACTCCTGGTTGAACCCAGAGCCCATTGCAGGGCTCAATCTCATGACCCGAGATCATGACCTCAGTGGAAATCAGGAATTGAAGGCTTAACCGATTGAACCACCCAGGCACCCCTTAGTTAATTCTATTTTAACAACCTGTTACAAACATCATATGCAATATTTACTCCTAAAAGTTTATATATTTGGGGGGCATCTGGGTGGTGCAGTTGGTTAAAGCATCTAGCTCTTGGGGTTGTGACATCAAGCCCCAACTTGGGCTCTGTGCTCAGCAAGGAGTCCTCTTGAGATTCTCTCTCTGCCTCTGCCCCTCTCCTGTGCTTGCACACACACTTTCTCTCTTTCTCTAAAGAAAAATAATAGATATTTTTTAAAAAAAATTTGTTTATTTGCATTAATTTAAATGTATTTTTTTTTTCAAATCTCTTCATTGGGAATGAGGAAGATTGCTTTATATTTGGGATCACTTTATACTTGGGGATATATGATGGGCTTTCTTTGGAAACTTTTCTAATGGAGAAACACAGATCAATTAGGATAGCTCATAATTCCCATGGAATTTACCCAAGTATTATTTAGCTTCAAACAGCTAAAACCTAAATTAAGTATATCAAAAAATATTTAGCCTAATTTGAAGATAAAGTTTATACAAGAAATAGTCTTGTTCAGTTCCTGGTAAGTTTGATAAAGTATCTTCCGTGGAATAACTAATTTTCCAAATGATTTGTTTATACTTTTAATTTGTTCCAATTGTGAAGGCTTAATTTTTGAATTTATTTTAGACTGAGGTTTAAGCCATTTTGTCTTTCATGTATATGGTCGCTCGGGGCAGATGAATGCTGGAAACTGGTTTCCTTACCCAAGCAGAAATAGTGGGGAAGAGTATTCATCATCTGCACTCAGAAACAAGGTATTATGCTGTCATTTCTCAAAACATTCTCTTAATACTTAGCCCTATAAATTTTCAGGTTTTAAATACGTTTAGTGGAATCTGAAGACTTCACTCGTGACATATATTGATGACTTTGGGTGGCTCAGTCGTTAAGCATTTGCCTTTGGCTCAGGTCATGACCCCAGGTCATGATCCCAGGGTCCTGGGATAGAGCCCTGCATGGGGCTTCCTGCTCAGCGGGAAGCCTGCTTCTCCCTCTCCCACACCCCCTGCTTGAGTTTCCTTTCTCGCTGTGTCTCTCTCTGTCAAATAAATAAATAAAATCTTAATATATATATATATATAATATGACTTTAATAAATTACAAATATTAAGTTTGTCTTCTGGTGTAAATATGTTGTCATTGTGCTCTGTTTGCACTCATAATTTCAGCCTTCTATATGATATTGACATAGTTTCATGTGCTATCATTTTAGGTAAAGGCTTTCTTCTTCTGTCTTGTGAATCTTCTAAGAATGGACCCAGTGGTTCGAGAGGATGCCAGGAGCAGGGGACACGTTTGGACAGGTGGAGCATAGGGCATTTTTAGGGCTGTGAAACTATTCTGATGGTATTATAATGGTGGATATATGATGTTATGTATTTGCTGAAATCTATAGAACTATACAATACAAAGAGTGAACCCTAATGTAAAATACAGCCGTTAGTTAACAATAATGTATAAATGTGGGTTTTGTACTACACATTGGTAAATTACCACAGTGATGCTAATAATAGGGGAAACTGTGTGGGGGAAGAGTATATGAGAACTCTACTTTCTGCACAGTTTTTCTGTAAATCTAAAACTGCTCCCCCAAAAGTCTGTTAATTAAAAAAAAAAATTGCCTGTGAAGATCAGTTATGTGCATAGCATTTTACTTTTGCAGAATCTCTTTGGTGAGCATACTCTTTTCAGGTTACATAATATAGTTAAAAGAAAAAAAATGACACTCCTCTCAAAGAGAAATAATCAGTTGAACAAATCGGTAGTTATCAGAATGCAGGCTGTGGTACATCCTGTTTTTCTAACTCCTCCAATTTACTAGTAAAGCAACCCAAATTGCATGGAGGAAGGGAGGACGTTGCTTGTTTTTAAGGCTACGTTAATGCTGTTAGGGTCCCATTAGAACACTGGAAGAAAGTCTTCAGTACCTATAACAAATTCTAGAACTGAGAGAGAGACAAAGGGAGAGAGAGGGAGAGAGAGAGCGAGAGCAAGAGAGGCTGGTTTATTGCTTATTCTTTTACCTGCAGGAGACTGCAAAATTCTTAGTGTAGTTATTTATGCTCACTGAATACCAAGTAGCCCCTCTGTGCCAGGCCATTCCCATTTCCTCTCCTTTCTGGTCCGGATATGGCAGCTGAGTGGTTTCTTGTGGTCTGCTGAGGTCAGCCTCTAATGATCAGAAGAGATAGGTGATGACTTTCCCTTCTTAGCGTGCGGCTGAGCTGTGTCCTTTGACATGTCACATGCTCCCAGTTCTGAAATAATGTGTAATAGAAATGGTCATTTGTTAATGGAGGTTGTTCTCGGCATGGATGATCTTGATTCACACCCAAGAGAGGCCTTTCCTTGGCTCTGCACATGCTCACTCTCTTTCAGATAGACCACTGTAGAAGGCTGGGGACTTGAATCTCTTCAGTTTTATGTGTGAAGGGGCTACCTGGTTTCTTGAATCTAAATAAGTTGGATTGAATCTGATACATTATAGTTTTGAGGAAGCATGCCATTCCTGATCCTCCCACGCCATGAGCCCAGTCATGAGTGTTCAGAGAGGAGCCATCAGAGAGGAGGAAAAAAAAAACTAGAATAAAGAAAGCTTTACATTAGTCTGATGAGGTTGTGCCCCATGGGGTGAAATTTCAGGAGCTGCAAGAAGGGTCCCTTTGCTTCCCCAAAAGTACACTGAAGTGAAGGCTGGTTCCTTTAATTTTATAATTAATAATACATTTACTAACTCTAGATGAAGAATGGTCTTGTGTTAAAATATAAATATTTCAAATGTATTACTCTTATCAGTCATAGTTTTTATAGTGAAGGAGCTGCAAAGAGCTCAGATATTGATAAGGCAAATGAAGGAAAAAGTGTGAGGGTTTGGTGGCCTTATTTGGGTGGGAGTGGTGGAGGGTGACATGGAGGGACACAGAGAATGAAAAGAGAGGCCAGGGAGAAGCAGTACTTGTTGGGTTTATTCAGTTTTCCCTGGGAGTTTTCTTGAGAGGAATTGAACTGGGTTTGTGCATATTGTATGAGAGACTGTGCATGTGTGTGTGTGTGTGTGTGTGAGAGAGAGAGAGAGAGAGACAGAAAGACGGAGAGAGAGGTGATGTGTTAAGGGTAGGGTGGGAAGGTTGGGATAGGAAATGGCAGCTTTGTTATGAAATAAGCTTAAGTGAGACTTTTGTCACAGTTGTACTTGTAGGTGTTAATTTATAGCAACATGTCTCTTTAATTTGGACAGATGGAAATGTACAGAATTGTAATTTCAGCTGTACAGAATTCTATAGATTATGTGCATAGGGCATTGCTGCCCCAAAGAAATACCCAGTCTGTTTCTTTCTCAATTTATACCTCAAATACTGAAAGTATGTAACTTTTGACATGTCATTAAACTGATGACAATTTTATGCTGCAAGTAGAAGCTTTTTGTGTACCTGTAGTGTTTCTTATCTATAGGAAAGGTGGTACCAGAGTTATTGAGGAGTCAGGCTTTGACTTTTGTCAAGTTCAGTACATTATAATTGCAACATTTTGCACTCCACAGATTTTTTGTGAGCACAGAGATGTCTGCAGAGTTTTAGAAGAAAAAACTAATGAGATTCAGTGTAGCATTAAAAATATTCCCTTCTTGTTTCATTTATTCCTTTCCTACCCCTTAAGCCCCCCGTTGCCTCTCCACTTCCTCATATCAGGGGGATCGGGAGGGAGACAAACCATAAGAGACTCTTAATCTCACAAAACAAACTGAGGGTTGCTGGGGGGGGGGGGTCGGGAGAGGGGTTATGGACATTGGGGAGGGTATGTGCTATGGTGAGTGCTGTGAAGTGTGTAAACCTGGCAATTCATAGACCTGTACCCCTTGGGATGAAAATACATTATATGTTTATTAAAAAAATATTCCCTTCTCCCCCAAGCCAACTGTGTGAGCCCCAAGTTGAAAAAGTAATGTTACAATAGCAGTATATACTCTCAGAAGTGCTTTGCCAATAATATCCATTTGTGGGGTCTTGTGTGGTCATGGAGGCCTCATATATTATACTTAGAAGGGATCAGGGGAGTCATAGGGTTTAAACCCTCACTTTCTGAATGAGGAAACTGATGCCCACAGGGGGCTTTTTCAAAGCCACAGTCCTATACCTCAGAAAGTTGAAAATAGATCTACCCTACCACCCAGCAATTGCACTACTGGGTATTTACCCCAAAGATACAAATATAGTGATCCGAAGGAACATGTCTAACCCAATGTTTATAGCAGCCATGTCCACAATAGCCAGACTACGGAAAGAGCCTAGATGTCCATCAATAGATGAACGGATAAAGAAGATGTGGTGTGTATACACACACACACAGGAATATTATACAGCCATCAAAAACATGAAATCTTGCCATTTGCAATGACATGGATGGAATTAGAGGATATTATGCTAAGCTAGGTAAGTCAGTCAGAGAAAGGTAATTATGATATGATCTCACTGACATGAGGAAAATTGTGAAATGAGACAGAGGATCATAGGGGAAGGGTGGGAAAAATGAAACAAGACAAAATCAGAGAAGGAGACAAACCATAAGAGACTCTTAATCTCAGGAAACAAACTGAGGGTTGCTGGAAAGAAGGGGGAGTGGGAGGGATGGGATGGTTGAGTGATGGGCATTGGGGAGGGCATGTGCTATGGTGAATGTTGTGAATTGTGTAAGACAGATGAATCACAGACCTGTACCCCTGAAACAAATAATACATTATATGTTAATAATAATAAGAAAAGAACCATTCAAATTTTCTTTTAAACCCATATCTATGAGGCCCATATTATGAGTGGTCTTAGTGTTCTAATTTGGTTGTTTATTTGAAAATATTTATTATTATTATTATTATTTTTAAAAAGATTTTATTTATTTATTTGACAAAGAGAGATATAGCAAGAGAGGGAACATAAGCAGAGAGAGTGGCAGAGGGAGAAGCAGGCTTCCCGCTGAGCAGGGAGCCTGATGTGGGGCTCAATCTCAGGACGCTGGGTTCATGACCTGAGCCGAAGGCAGACGCTCAATGACTGAGCCACCCAGGTGCCCCTGAAAATATTTATTAATCTTCTATTAAGTTCTGGGCACTGAGCTAGGTACAGAATCTGTACATAGTGGTGAAAAAAATATACATGGTTTCTGCTCTCATGGTGGCTACAGTTGACTTATGGGTATTTACCCTGTTAAAATATAAATCATCATCATAAATTATTTACTGGTAGCTTATGATACGCCGGGCACTAAGTTACACAAATATAAAAGCAGGAGCTGGGTGCTTTTTACTTCCTCTCATTTGTTTAACTCTAGAACTCTGCAATAGAAATGCCTCTAGCACTAACCACAAGGGGTCAGTGAGATCAGACTCCACAAGCATGACCTGTGGTACATGAGGCTGGGTCACTTTTGCTCTGCAAAGACCGTGAACTGAGAGTTAGAAGACTGGGGTAGTAAGAATTGAGCTACCTAAGCCAAATATTAACTTAGTTAAGTTAAACAACTTTTCAGAGCCTTTACTTTCCTGTAGACCCAGCAAACTTTATTAGCAAAACTTGGGCTTTGAAGGTAGAAAGGTGCTGTTTGAATTCTGGTTTTCTGTTTACTAGATGTGTAACCAACTCATAGAGGAGTATCCTTATGGGGTTATCGAAAGGATAAAAGTGAAGCAACCTACATAAAGTGTGTGATGTTTATTTCCTTCTTACTACACCAGTCCACCACATGGGATTGTAATTGCCATGGAGACAGCAGATGAGACAGGACACCGTAAATAATGAAGGGTCAATGTTACACCACTGACTGAGCAGTATTTTTGAAGTTTATGTAGTTAATTAATATAAGCTTTCTTTGAAATTGAACATGCATACGGAAAAGTATACATATTATTAGTGTACAACTCAATGAATTTTTACAAAGTAAACACATCCCTGTAAGCAGAAGCCAGATGATAAAAGAGGCCATCCTATAAGGCCCTATGGGCACCCTCGCTACCTCACCACAAAAATGATTATCCTGACTTCTAACACCATAAGTTAGTTTTTCCTACTTTGGAATTTTTTTAAATAAATGGAATCACCCAAAATATTTTCTTTTTTGTCTGGCTTCTTTTCCTCCCATTGTGTTTGAGATGTTAATCCATTTTGTTCCACTTAGTTGTACTCCATGGCTTTATAGTATTCTGTTTTATGAATATACCACAATTTACATATATATTCTTTAGCTGATGGACATGAGAGCTGTTCTAATTTGGGGCTTTTGTGGTTATTGCTTCCATGATCATTCTCATACATGTATTTTGGGAACATGTATGTGCATTTTTTGGCATATATATCTTGGAGTGAAATTGCTGGGTGAAAAGGCATACATATGTTCGGTTTTAATGGTTACTGACAAATAATTTTCCAAAGTGATTGTACCAATTTACACTTTCACAAACAGAGTAATTTTTTTAAAGATTTTTGTTTATTTATTTGTCAGAGAGTACGAGAGAGCAGAAGCAGGGGCAGTGGCAGGCAGAGGGAGAAGCAGGCTCCTTGCTGAACAAGGAGCCCAATGCAGGGCTTGGTCCTGGGATCATGACCTGAGCAAAAGGCAGCCAATGAACTGACTGAACCACCCAGTTGTCCTGCAAATAGAGTATTTTTAACATCCGTAAAATTCTGTTAAATCTGTAGTAATATTTTATAAAAATACAGTTTGATTCATGTGAAAAATGGATATATGTAGGTTTCTCTTCTGTTGACATCCTCTTCTAGGTTCTTAGATTATGTGGAATAGGGCCTTATTTCCATTAACTTAGCTCATGGGGAGGGGATTGTTACTGGAAAGCTTCATAGGCATGTGGAATTAGAGAATCTGAACTGTAGCTTTAGAAAGGTCATAGGAATGAACTGTGGCCAGGCTGTGGGATCTTGAATGTTTGGCTCTTTGGACCTGCTCCTTTCTGTAACTTGTGCTGGTTTCCTGAGGGCAGTCCATTCTCCCTGGGCTTGGGTTCAGCAGGCAGTTACCAAAAGTACCACTGTAACTAGCATCCATTCTGTCCTCTGCCAAGTGCTTTATTAAACATTTGATTATCACCTTTACTTAAGGGGAACTATTCTTTGCAAGTGATTTCTGATGTATGGTTCCTAAGCCAATCAGCCCCCAGTAGCTACCTGCTCCCACCAGTTCTCAAGGCACAGACGTATATACCAGCTAGTCTTCTAGATTCAGGGAGTGCCAGTATAATCTTTGTTTATACTAGACACTAAATGAATTACACAGAATTATAAAGTTATTAAGAAGATTTTAGCAACCATTATTTCGAACTAACAACACGAGATATTTTTTACAATAAGCATCTTTTTTTAAAAAGATTTTAATTTTTTTTAAAGTAATCTCCACACTCAATGTGGGACTCACGTCAAGAGTTACATACTCTACCAGGTGAGCCAGCCACGTACCCCTATAGTAAACATCTTAAAGCAGACCTCTACTAAGACTTACTAATATTTTAGTGGTTCTTTATTGTTTTTTTAAAAAACTATTTTATTTATTTATTTGACAGAGAAAGACACAGCCAGAGAGGAAACACAAGCAGGGGGAGTGGGAGACGGAGAAGTAGGCTTCCTGCTGAGCAAGGAGCCTAATGCGGGACTCGATCTCAGGACCTTGGGATCATGACCTGAACTGAAGGCAGACGCTGAATGACTTAGCCACCCAGGTAGCCCTGGATATTTATAGCTTCAAAAACAAGGGGTAGGACTTACCATTTTGTGCTAATTTAGTCTCTGCTGGTTCAACTAGTCTTCATGAAGGACAGAATCGATAATGCGGGGAGCAGAGAAAACAGGTCTAAACAGTCCTGCACTTAATGGATAAATGAATGAATAAAAGTGATGTTCCTTATGGGACCCAGGCATGAAAACCATCCTTGAAACTGCCACCTCTTGCAGTTACTTTCTGGAATCTTTTATTGGTTCAGCGAGTTTAGTTATAAGGTGGAACATGATAGCTAAAAACGTGGACTCTCGCTTCTAGCTTTTAGACTCTCTACTCGTAATAGAAGACTGATCTATTTTACCTCATCCACGTTCTAATATTACAGGCAATCTCTCCTGGGCATTTTCTTGGCCCAACTTATGCTTAATATTTTTAGCTAATGCCCACTCTGTCTGTCATCATCTAGGTGGTTTGCAGAAGAACATATGGACTATGCAAATAACTTCCTATACTCTTTGTACAGACCTGCACAAGTATTTCCATAGCACTTTTGAACTGGATGTGAAACCGTTACAAAAGTGTTGTGGTTGGAAAAGGTTGGGCTTCTGATGAGTTCAAGTTGCTCTTCCAGACCTCTTTCTACCACAGGCACACAACTGAGGATCCTCCTTAGAGAATCCATTAAAAGGAACTTGACCTAGTCTGCGGCTTAATTTATAAGTGTGATACTTTTCTGTAAGTGAAGTGATTAATATTAGTCAGTGCATGCGTAGGACCAGAAAGTCTTGTTCTAATAAGTTATTAAACTGACCGGGTAATTAAAAATTGGAACGAAAATGTCATTTCACTGCTCTATTCCTATAAATTAAATAAAACTTTAAGCATTATTTAAGGCTTCAGTGTAATATATTTAGCATTTAAAAAAAAAAAGAAGTCTGGAAGCTGAGCCTATTTTTATAAAGGTTCTGCTCAGTAGCCTTTTGTAGAAACAGTAGATTTTAAACATTTGGTTCATTTAAATTACTCTTTTTGCTTTCAAGAAGGACTGAGAAAGGTTACAGGGAAGTTTAGTGGATTAGTCATTCAGTTCCTTGATGGATCATTCACATGTACCAATGCCAGGGAACATTTAACTGATTAAAACGTTCTGAATGAATTTGTCATTTGAGAGTACTCTTTGAATAACGTCTTTATTATATTGAATGTATCCTACTGATAATATTTAGGCTTGTTTCCAGTGTTTGTAAGAGGCTCTGGCTGACTTAACCATGGAATTATATATCCAAGTCAGGTGCATTGTGTATTTGGCTAAAGAAACTTTATAGCTCTTGAAAGAATTACAGAAATTTCATAGTATTATTTTTAAAATCTAGGTGGTATGTTTAAATGATAAATTTAAGAATAAGATGATTAAATTTACAACTTTTTCTGGCATTAAACTTTAAATATTGGGAAAATAGATTCTTTGAAAAAAACACCTAGTGCTTAAAACCCAAGTATTTAAACATATATCACTCTCACATACAAACAACTAAACTTACAGCATTGTTTCCTGGCATCAGCATCTCCTCCATGTTTTTGTATAAGAGGTTTCTTGAGAGAGAGTAGATTTGCCGTGTTAGATTGATTATTTAAAATCTGTTTCAGGGGGCACCTGGGTGGTTCAGTGGGTTGGCCTCTGCCTTATGGCTCGGGTCATGATCTCAGGGTCCTGGGATCGAGCCCCGCATTGGGCTCTCTGCTTGGTGGGGAGCCTGCTTCCTCCTCTCTCTGCCTGCCTCTCTGCCCACTTGTGATCTCTCTCTGTCAAATAAATAAATAAAATCTAAAAAAAAAAAAATCTGTTTCAGGAGCACATGGCTGGCTCAGTTGGTTAAGCGTCTGCTTTCAGCTCATGATCCCAGGAGAACGGGATCGAGCTCTATGTCTGGTTTCCTGCTCCTCGGGGAGCCTGCTTCTCCCTCTCCCTCCGCTCCCCTGCTCCTGCTCTCTTGCTCTCTCTCTATCTCAAATAAATAAATAAAATCTTAACAAAAAATTAAAAAAACTTAAGTTCTGTTTCCGATTTCAGGTTCGTAGAAAGGTCCAGTTTAGCCGGTGACATACTGCTCAGTTAGCTGCAGAACATGAAAGGAGATCAGGAGGCCACTAGCATGTCTAGAAATAGTCCCTATCTAGCCTTCGATTCCTAACACAGCCTAGCGAAAATGAAATATTCAGTTAAGATAGGGTAGGGAGATGAGTTTTAAAATTATTTTCTTTTTAAGCATTCCTTCCTTCCCACGCTCACTTCTGCCCCTTCTTTATTTTTCCCTTTCCTCCGACTTCACATTCAAGCTCTTCCTAGTGCTAAGTGATGAGAGCAGTGAAGAACACACTTTATCCCTGCATATGCAATGAGTGGAAATGATGGCAAATTATTGCAAATCCACCACCAGATCTCAAAGGTAAAAATGTGCTTCTTGTATGGGGGTTCGATGTGACCTGCAGAAGAAGGTGCCCACTCTGTAGAAGGCGAGGTCCTGAGAGACTGAAAAGGAGTCCACACTTCACTTACAGCATGAGAGTCCCTCTAGGCTAGTGCTCAAGAAAGATCTTTATTTCCTTCCTTCTTTTTTCCTTCAGTGCCTAACTGATGTTAGACCCTAAGCTAGGTCCTGGGGTCCTATCCAAAAGATTAAAATGTTGAAGAGCAGACAGAAGAAGACATTAATTAAAGACTCATACAAATATCAATATACACAATGTGATGGAAGGTACGTGGTGTCCTGAGAGTGCGGAGCAGGTGTGGGATGTGGTCAGGGAAGCCTGAGTCTTGTTAACTTGGCAAAGGAGGCAGAGAGAAAGGCCTCCAGCATATCCCCCAAGGAGGGGAGTCCAGTCTGGTGGCCCGAAAAGTGGAGTGTCTCACGGAGCCATGCCAGAAGATGTGGGGGACTGAGGGCCTGTTTTCAGCTGGGCAGACACTGCAGATTCCTTCAACTCAGGCTGTTCCTTTTCTATTAAGATGGGAATATCCACATATGTACAACACAGCCCATGTGTGTGTATATAGTAGCTGCTTAATAAACATTTACTGAAATAGGGGAGGTGATGAAGGCACCTAGGCCAACAGTTGAAGGATGCTTAACATTCAGAGATGATTCCTGGCTGTCTAGAAAAGAATCCTTTAAACAAAGAGAGAGAGACAGTTTAACAGTTTCTCTCTTTCAAAAGAAGTGACATAAAAGGACTAGGGTTGCTAGTAGTGGGAGTGAGATGTCTCACAACAGAAGACA
Source organism: Meles meles (assembly GCF_922984935.1). Classification (NCBI taxonomy): domain Eukaryota; kingdom Metazoa; phylum Chordata; class Mammalia; order Carnivora; family Mustelidae; genus Meles; species Meles meles. The sequence continues at coordinate 10,200,825 of NC_060074.1, forward strand.
CAAGAAAATAAAGCTAGTGATGTTATGATTCAGAAGTACGTTATCAGCATTGTTGTTAACAGTGATAATGGCATTGATTTTATGAAGATGGGCAGTTCTTTTCTCCCATTAGATATCAAGGGAGGGGTGTGTGTGTGTGCCTGTGTGTACATGCAGTTGAGACCAAATGAAATTTTGGTAAGAGAGGGTAGGGTTGGTAGATTCAGTACATGAAATATAAGATGCCTATCAATTTGGATTTCAGGTGAACAGAGAATAACTTTTAGTATACATATGTCCCTAAAATTACCCTACAAGATGGGCCTTTTCTTCCAGGAACTTTGGGGGTGAGTTGTTTGTTTCCCCATGTTTTAAACCATTGCATACACACATTGTCTATATTGATGTTTTTCTTAGTTCATTCCCACCACATGTATTTTTAGAATTTAGGATTTTTCCCAATAGCCTGGAACTTTTGGTGAGGGTGTAGTAACATAATGAAGGATCCCTTTCCTGGGAAGCCTGCTGTCTCACAGCCAAGACTCTGCCTCCTTGTTCTAGGCTTCTACCTCTCCAGTATTAGTATTTCAAGAACAAGGCTGTAACATTTTGCTGAGTGTGGTGCCCTTCGGAGCATTGAAAGCGAGGGCTGCTTTTGCTGCAAAAGCCACACAGAATGATCATTAATCTGCCTTTTAGAAACTGAAATGTGACCCCAGACTCTTACCACTTTCGAAAGACATCTGCTGCTGCTTCTTAGGAAGATCTTAGGTGAGCTGTGGGAACCCCTACAGCTCTGCAATACCGAGCAGACAGTTCACATATATCGAGACCATGAAAGAGAAACAGATCCATGAAGATAAAGATTAGGAGGTAATCGACACAAAGGGAAACATTTGTTGCTTTGGATGGCAGGATTTTACAATGTTCCTCAGTATTGATGGTGATGATGTTGATAAATGAAAAAAAAATAGAATCGGATTAAGACACACAGAAGCAACTATGCTATGCCTAACAGTTTGTTTTTCTAAAGAGAAAAGTAAAAAATTAAAAAGCTGGGATGTTGCTCGGAGGATTAATGTGCCGAATGAAGTAGTGTCTGTACAAATCTTTTATAAGCCATGACATATTTACACCCTTACAATTTAAAGGCAGCACATAATTAGAATTAATAAATGCCCTAAAGCGAGTGAGCTTTTTTGCTTTAAAGGTTAAGACATTGTGAATGAAAATGGTAAACCACCAAAGCCAGCAAAGTGGTATTTAAGATCAGCTGGGCTCTTATTATTTTGAAGAGAACTCAGAGAAGGGAAATGATCTGTTTTAAGGTCACCTGGCTGATAAGGACCTGGTATAGAATCCACATTTCCAGATAAGCTCTCTAGTTCTCTTCCTGCTTCACTTGGCTAGATCAGCTTTGAAGTTTCCACTATGGGCCTCAAATCTGTTTTTGAAACTTTCATATAAGGAACTGGTTACTTAGCGTGTTTCACATACAGCACAGATCGTAGTCCAAAGGGATTTCTGTGGCTATTGTAACAAATGATCATAAACCTGGTGACAAAGATTTACTTTCCCCAAACTCTAGAAGCCAGAAATCTGGAATCAAGGTGTCAGCAGGGCTGGACTCCCTCCAGAGGCTCTTGGGAGAATCTGTTCCTTGCCTCTCCCAGCTTCCGGTGGCTGTTGGCCTTCCTTGACTTATGACTTCATCACGCCACGCTCTGGCTCTTCCTTCACATTGCCTTTTCTGTGTGTCTTATCCCCTTCTGCCTCTCTCTTACAAGGATACTTGGGATAGCATTTGGGGCCCAGCAAGATAATCCAGGATGATCTTCTCATCTCAAAAACCTTAATCTATACATATCTGCAAAAACGACCATATAAGGTAATAGTCACAGGTTCCAGGGGCCTGACATCTTTTGGGGGTCACCATTCAGCCCATTATATGCAATAAGTAAATAAAAGTCCTTGGAAACCTGGAAATTAAACCAAAAAATATCCCAAATCCCTCTGATTCATCCGGATAGATTGCTTACTACCTGACAGTTTACTAACTGTTTAGGTATATTACGGAAAGTGGTTTTGGAGGGCAAGACCCCATGAAGAAGAGCTGGAATTATGAGTTGCAACAGTGACAGCTAATGTACATGTACGGAATTCAACACCTGCATTAAAAATGCTAAACTTACAATATTACAGCCCAAAAGAGCCTATTGATATGACTTTCATGACAATGGTGCAAACAAGAGATGCTAATTAAATATCACCATTTCTCAAAATAAAGGAAACCATTGTATTAGTTGAATGTTAGCCCTCTCTTTTATGAGTCAGTGATACCAATTTCATCAAAACCCGTGAAAAATACGTTTAACACCTGGATGTATTGAAGATTCATATAACTGTTTTCATCAGGCGGTTGTTTAAAGTTCAGATTGTACTACTCGTTCTCCGCAACCATTGATATTTCCTAATTTATTTATAATTACATCCTGCTTAACTCCAAGAACCATATAAAGTGGCTTATCATGAAAGATATATGTAGTTAGAAATAAAATTTCAGTTTTAGAGAAGGGACATAAATATGCCTCCCAAAGGGAGACAAACCATAAGTGACCCTTAATCTCACAAAACAAACTGAGGGTTGCTGGGGGTGGGGGGTCAGGAGAGGGGGAGGGTTATGGACACTGGGGAGCGTATGTGCTATGGTGAGTGCTGTGAAGTGTGTAAACCTGGCGATTCACAGACCTGTACCCCTGGGGATAAAAACACATTATGTGTTTATAAAAAAATAAACAAATATTTAATAAAAAAAGAAAAGAAAAAAAATATGCCTCCCAAATCCAGGCTAATACATTCACTGAGAATGAGTGCTAATACTTATTTCTAAGCTTCCTGGCAGTCAAGACAAAAGAGATCTCCAAAAACATAATTTAGTACTTGTTATTTGTGTTTACTTTTACTGTTTCTCCCCATCCCAAGATGAAACTGTTTTAGAAATGTTAGTGATCACCTGTAGTCTTAGTTATTATCTCCAGAAGCAAGATTTTATTTTGATTTACAACTGCAATGAGCTCTTCCAACTTTTACATACTATGTCATGTTTGTTTGAATAATTCTTTGGCCGTGGTTTTGGATTGTATGTAGTGATGTTAAAAAACCAATATGTGGTAGTGAGTGCTATGCCAAAATGATACCGTCATCATCATCCTTTAACTGTGAACATTTTATTAGGATTGCTGCTTTTCCCTTAAGGTCTTTGTTTCCGGTTGAATCCCATGAATTGACTCAAGTCACCTTTTGAGTACCCAGAAACTCTACTCATGCCTACTACCATGTTTATAAATATTACACTGGGAAGTCACTTGCTGTTTTATTCAACCATAGCTTAATTGCAAATCTGTTGACTTTCACTAAGGAAATCTGAGAAAGCTTTCCATAGTTGGCCTGAACCGAAGACAAATATGGGCAGTGATTAGACAAATTATAGATGGGTAAGGAAGCTGCAAGAATATATAGGAGATGAATCATGATTGAATACCAGTAAGCCAGCCCAGCTGAGGATTCGACATCTATGTGGGCTGTGTGTATCATTTTTATACAGTTGAACGAAATTAAAACAATGCTTTGTGTGAGCATTAAACTTTTCTCTTTCGGCTGAGGATTTGGAATCATAGGATTGCTAATTTTCAGATGAGTTGTTCACAGCTCTACTGAGATCTTAATGTTACCTATGGCCAGTTGAGCATGTGAGACTGTGAAGCAGTGAACTCTTTCCTTTGTGGCCACAGCTTTTGCCCCTAATTCCTCTGGCCTGTTTCAACCTGTGCATCCTGCTCCCAGGCTGAATGAGGTGGAAGAATGTTGATGGATCATCACATCTAGAAAAGCATCTCAGAGATATATTATATCAACAATTGGCTAACAAAGTAAGCTTTTTAATTTTCTAGGAAGTAGCAAAGTTTAGTATAGTGAACTGGTGTACTACCTATGAGGACATGCTCTGGCTTAATGATTTGTTGGCTGTCTTAGAAAAGTTTGAGTTTGAAAGAAAAGTGGTAATTTGTGTCAAAGGAATGAAAGTTCTTAGGGTTTCACCATAGTTTATTAGGTAAGAGCTCAGCTCTGGATCAAGTGTGAGGCTTCTTGAGTTCAAATTCAAGTTGCTCAATATACCATCTGTGTGACCGTGGTCAAGTTAGTTCTCTATCAGCGTATTCATCTGAAAATGGGAATAGTGATCAGACCACAATATACAGGGTTCTGATTAGAATATATGCTCTTCTGTGTGAAGCAACGATGAACACAGTGTCTGGCATATGAGAAACTCTCAAAGGCATTAGCTCTTTTTGCTATTTCTGTTGTTGATTTATCTTCATTATGATCATGTGGGAAATGTTGTGCTGAATAGTAAATGACACTGGGTTTTTTTAGAGAAGGTGTGATAGCATCGGTAGTGAGTACATAAACAATTCTTGCATTTCTCCAAGTACTTAATTATTTTAAATGAAAGATTCATGACTTAGTTCAAATGTATAAGCAGATTAGTCTTTGCATGTGATTCACTTAATACCAGCTTCTGTATGTGGCAATTGGCTTAATCTTGGTATCTGGGAAGTATACAGAGTGGGGGGTATACAAATTTCTATGCAAATTTCTTCCCTTTTTATTTCATCAGTTCTGAAAACATAGGTGATTTTAAAGGCATTTCTTTCCCCCAAAGATTTTTGAATCTCATGCAATTTGTATAGCTGTTGCCAGTAAAGTTACCCTTTTTGCTTTTTTTTTGGCGTAGTCACTGGGTCGTTTTGTCTCAGTGTTTCAGAACTTACTGTCTGCTTTACCCTTGGCACTTACATGTTCAGAGGTTCAGAAGGAAATAAAATGAAGGAACGCTCTGATTCCCACCCCACTAGAAACAGGGCACCTCCCCCGCCACTGCTGCCACCAAAAGTGACAAGATGTGTATATTGTTTTCCTTTTATTTCATCAAATCTGAAACCTCGGGGAGATTATTATGGCTCAGGTTGGGTGTCTTACTGCTCTTGTCTGCCTCTTTCTCCTTCCTTCTCTGTCTATTTATCTAATCTGTATCATTTGTTTTAGGTGTACACAGAGGAGTTAAATAGGACAAAAGCAGAGTAAAAAGTGTCTTTGGAAGATACATTTTACAAGAGAGGGAAATAGTAACTACTTAGTAAAAGAAATATAAAACATTATGTCTTATAGCTTTATTTTTCACAAGTTCTTCACAATTTAAATAATCACTTGAAAAATCAGAAAGCAGAGGCACCTGGGTGGCTCAATTGGTTAAGCTTTCAACTCCTGATTCTGCCTCAGATCATGATCTCAAGGTTGTAAGATCATCCCCCATGTCGGGCTCCACGCTGGGCATGGAGCCTGCTTAAGATTCTCTCTCTCCCTTCTTGCAACGCCCCCCCCCCCCCCGCCCTCAACAGATAAGTAAAATCTTAAAAAAAAATCAGAAAGTAAAACTTATTTGGCCTAAATCTAGTTAGCTTATAGTAAATCTTGTTGGTTATGGTGAGCAATCATTTAATAGCTGTTAAGAAATATCTAGGTAAGAGATATGGGGACTGTTTTTCTTGGTCTGGAAATTATTTATTCAACAAATATTTATTGAGTGGGCTAGATACTGTTTTAAACATTGGTAATACAAATGGTAAATAGAACAATGTGTATGCCAATGGGGAAACAGAATGTTCTAAGTTAACAAATATATATATATATTTGTTAATATATATATATAGTATATACAGATAAATTATATATATGTATACACAGACACATACACGATTCTCTCTTTGAAGGGAGATTTTTACAACTTTACTTGACGTGATCTTTCCAGGATTATGATAGATTTTATGTGTTGGAAAACATTTATGTGAAATGCACAATGAGTCTGACATGTGGATTAATTTTTTCCCTTTACTTCTGAAATTGCTATTCTCCTGTATAATATCGAGTGAAATAGTGACACAAACGCCTTGCTCAGTGGGGAGGCAGATGCTGCTGGGGAGGAACAGATGAATAGTTCCAGTTGGTAGCAACACATTTGAAGTTCTGCTTGATCAACGGAGTCTTTCACTTCTGAGGTCAATGTGGTAACAGCCAATTAACAGGAGAGCAGACTGGGGAAGGAATAAAAGATCTACATGCTAATGCTATTCGTGCTGCTCACAGAAAGCAAACTGGTTTTGTGTGAGAAAATTGTTCTCCTCCAACTTAAAAGTGCTAAAATTTGCTCCCCCTGGAGCTTTCTTAGATACTCCTCCCTTCAAGTCCCACATGGCTATCTCCTTCCTGAGAAAGCCTTTTATAAACTGCAGTGCTCTGTGCCCCTGTAAGCCCAGAGGCCATGGCCTAGTGGGAATGTTTTGGGGTTCTAGGAGTTCTGAATTTAAATCCCAGTTGGGACTCTTTCTAGGTGTGTGACTTGAACAAGTTATTTAACTTCCTCAATCGATGACTTCCTAGACTCTAAAAAAGGGGAGAAGACAACAACCTTCTAAGGGGGTGACCATAGGGAAGGTACTGTGTCTGGTACTTAACTGGTTTTACTTCATTTTTTAAAATTTTTTTTTATTTATTTGACAGACAGATATCATAGGCAGAGAGGCAGGCAGAGAAAGAGGGGGAAGCAGGCTCCCTGCCAAGCAGAGAGCCCAATGAGGGGCTTGATCCCAGGACCCTGGGATCATGACCTGAGCCGAAGGCAGAGGCTTTAACCCACTGAGCCACCCAGGTGCCCCGGGTTTTGCTTCATTTTTGAGGCTTAACTCCAAAAGCACTTCAGCTTACAAAGCTTCTGTGAGGTTGTTTCATGTTGTTTCATCTGTAGGCCTCATTTCCCCCATCGTGTGGTAAGAATCTTGAGGACAGGAAACATATTTCATGCTTCCTTTCTACCTTCTGTTGTGTCTGGCAGGGTCCTCAGCACCGAGTCAGCACTTAATTGATGTTTATATTGCCACTTCTGGGCTGTCTTTTGAAAATTTGCTTAAAATTAGGGACTGTGAAAGGCATGGAGAGTGGTGCTTTTCACAGCGTGCTTACAGATTTTGGTAGGGGCTGGTGATGAGGGAAAGCCAATGGCACCACATGAAATCAGCTCTTAAAATCATGATGTAGAGTAGGAGAAGAAAATGCACCATATTTTTGAGAATCTCTGTGTGTAGACCAAATTGCGTAATGTATTTTATTATGATTAAAACCACAATGAAGTGGGTGTTATCTATTCAGCACGCTCCAAGACACAATGGGAATTCACCTTCATAAAGAACAATAGTCATGGGGCCAAGACCTTGGATTCTGGCCAATTTTAAACATCTGCTTCCTCCTTAGACAGTCCGGAATTATCTTATGGGATGCAGCCTTAAAACTGGGCTGGGGAGCGAAGGGCTTGTTTCAGTTCCGTCTCAGGAAACCCAGGTTGGCTGAATGTGTAAGACGGCAGTGCCCTTGTTCCCCTGAATCTGCAGAGACTGGATTGTGTGTCCTAAGATGGGGTTTTTCCAGGCTTTCTGGGCAGCACTGTCGTTATTTACCATAATAAAGGACTCTAAGGAAATACTTCCACATAGTGGACCCCTGATATCTTTTTTTAAAGGATGAAAGTGGTGGGGGTCGGGGGTGGGGTGGGGGAGATGTTCTCTTTGCATATCTCTTTGTAAACCTAAGGAGTTTTTTTGTTTTTGTTTTTTTGTTTGTCTTTATTCTAGTACAGTGTAAAGATATGGACAGGCCCCTGGAGTGTGTGGTGATGTTGTGTGATACTGGCTTGTTGGTTTCTCAGCTCTAAGAAAATATTTGCTTCTGGCAATAGGGACAGATAATAGTGTTCTTCCTGGTAATGCTTTAGGGATAACATAGTTGTCCAAAATGCTAAACTTTATTCTGCAAAGTTATAGCCCCAAACAGATTTTAAAGTTTCTATGTATTCCCTAAGCAACACTGGTCAGACATTCTTTCATTCAACAGTAAACATTTATTTAAGTATACAACCAGAGGCTGTTCTAGGTTGTGTGGTAGTTCCAAGGATCAATGAAGTTACATTTTGCCACTTAAGACATTACAATTATTATATAGACACATAATTTCATATCTTGAGGCAACTGATGGTTACAAATTATTGCAACAAGTGGTAAATATTTTTACACTAATATATCCTTTATGTACCATCATGACAAATTCTGAATAGATGGATTTCTCTAATTAACTTAATGCCATTATTCCTAGAGGCTTTAACATAACTTCTAATGATAGTACCATAAACAATAGGACTAAGATACAGTTTTCAAGATTTCTTTGTGGTTCTTTTTATCCTTAGGATATTCCCCACTAGGGTATACTGTTAAAATTGCCATTATTTTAATTTCAGTTTGATACACAACTAATTTGTTTCAGTTTGTTTTTTATTTCTAGGGACTGCTTTATTTTTTCCTTTTGATTTAACCTAGTTTTTTAATGATCTAAAACTTGTACTTGGTTCTGTAATCAAAATCATAGTATAAGGTGCATTTGGAGAAATCATGACTGTCTACACCTATTTAAAAAACTTATTTTTAAAATTAATTTTTTAGAAGATTTTATTTATTTATTTGACACAGAGAGAGAGAGAGAGAGATCCCAAGTAGGCAGAGAGGCAGGCAGAGAAAGAGGAGGAAGCAGGCTTCCCACTGAGCAGAGAGCCCAATGCAGGGCTCGATCCCAGGACCCCGATATCATGACCTGAGATGAAGGCAGAGGCTCAACCCGCTGAGCCACCCAGGTGCCCCTTTAAAATTAATTTTTATTTTATTTTATCTGTTCAGTTTTTTTCCCTTTTGTAAATAAAAGCAAATACACACACAGACACACAAAAATAAAAGATAAATGTATGTATTCATAAATCCCTTTCCATTGTTACAAAAATATAGTATATTAGACACAGTCTTTTGGACCTTGCTTTTTTCACCCAACAATAGATCCTGAACATCACTCCCTTTCTTTTTACAGCTGCACAGTACCACATTATGTGGTTACCTAATATTTTATTCATTAGGTTACCTATTGATAGACATATGGCTTGTCATATCAGACTTTAAATAATATTTCCCAAGCAGGAAAGGAAATAGACTGATCGCTGCTCAGAATGTCTATCTGTAGGTGCTATACTTCTCACTGCAGACATTATACTTAGTATCAGTTTTTTTCTGAGTTGGAATATCATCTTTTCACTTTTGGCACAACCCTGAGGAAAATACTGGAGCCCCAGACTTTTGCACCTGTGTAACTAGTTACCGAGACACAATGCCCTACAGAGGACTTAGCCTGGATAATTTGGTACAATCCTGTGTATGCGTTAAGAACCCAGAAGAAAGAGTGTTTGGGGTTTATGATTATCACTTAGACTTCTCTTTTCTGAAAATTAGAAAAACATTAGATTGTGAATTTTTAAAATGGTGCTTAATAACCTGTTTGGGTGACTTGTTCTGGAGCCATTGGACCAAAAGTTTTATTCAAAATGAAGGTATGATGAGGTCATTTGTTGTTTGGTTTTGTTTACAAGGCTAACGTTAGAGTTCTTTCTTTCTTTCTTTTCTTCTTCTTCTTCTTCTTCTTCTTCTTCTTCTTCTTCTTCTTCTTCTTTTTCTTCTTCTTCTTCCTCTTTTAGAGGGAAAGAGAAAGAGAAAGAAAGAAAGAGGGGGCAGAGGGAAAGGGAGAAAGAATCTTAAGCAAGCTTCTTACTCAGTGTGGAGCCTGATGAGGGGCTTGATCTCATGACCCTGAGATCATGACCTGAGCCAAAATCAAGAGTCGACACTTAGGCAGTTGAGCTATCCAGGTGCCACTAGAGTGTTTTTAAAAATTCCCTGGGCCAGGAATTGTATGTGGGCTTCATGGACACACACAGTATTTGCCACAATGTCTTCTAGGGAACAAATATATACCTAGGAACAGAGTTCTATATGGCAAGGTTTCTCATGGCCTTTAATAACTAATGTGTATGTGACTCTTCAAGACAAAAAAAATGTTACTTTTCACAAACTTTTTCTTAATGGAGCCTTTTTCTTCATGGTTCCCATTTTCGAAAAGTTGGATGTAATAGTTAAGCTTTTTGCAGTTATGAATGATTTAGAGAGTGAGATAGAGGGAGAGAGAATCAACTGAACAGGGTAGTTATCATTCCTGTGTTACAGGGGATGAAACAGAGGCTCAAGTGTTAGCGATGTGCCTGTAGAGATTGGAGGCGGTTCTTCCACTGAACGTTGGTATCATCACCGTATGTAAATATTAGAAGAGATAAAATATCTGGAGAGAGTTTAGTAATTTTCTTAAAAATATCAGTTGGTGTATCTAATGTAAAGCTTTTCTAACCTCACTAGGATTTCTTACTTCAGGAGTGAAAAATTTTCCAGGCCATGTATAACTTTAGTTGGAATGGTTTTGGGATTCCCACTGGCCTTCCTTTTTCTTTTCTTTTTTTTTTTTTTAAAGATTTTATTTATTTATTTGACGGAGAGAGAGATCACAAGCAGGCAGAGAGGCAGGCAGAGAGAGAGGAGGAAGCAGGCTCCCCGTGGAGCAGAGAGCCCGATGCGGGGCTCGATCCCAGGACCCTGAGATCATGACCTGAGCCGAAGGCAGCGGCCTAATCCACTGAGCCACCCAGGCGCCCCGGCCTTCCTTTTTCTACGTGGAATTTTAGATGAATGTACACACTTTAGACGGTGATTCCTGTGCTTCTGATGCTTTATAACCAAAGCCCTGAGAGGAGGATTTATCCTGGTTTCAATTTCACAGAGGGAAGAAATTATTTTTATCCTTTAAGCAGTTTCTTTTTTTCACACTGAATATTTCCACTTACTCATTCCCCCCCACCCCCCGCGACTGAAGCAAATCGAGTTATCCTTCACGTGACAGCAGAAGAGGGGGTCCCAGTCATTTTCTGATGCATAAACGTTCTCTACTTCATATCACTGTTGACCTTTTTCTATTCAGGGAGAAAGGTACTAATTGCCCACTTTCTCACCAAGTTCTTTAGTGTTTGATGTTCAGAGTTGTTATAAAAGCAAATTTGAAATTTCATAGAATTATTTTCTTTGGTTGCAGCGATGAGCTTCTAATATGGCTTCTACCTGACCTGGTCATACAAAATGTTCTATCTTGGAACTTCCTTTTAGTTTTTACAGAATATACATTTTGAGTCTATTCTAAGAGAAGGGATTGCAAACAAATATGCAGTGATTTTCAAACATTCCAAAATTGGGTATAGTTAGATATAGATGAATTGAATAAATAAATGAAAAAATAAATGCCTGACAGTTTTTAACCTGGTATATTTACAGCATAGCAATGCAGGAGTAACTAGCTGTACTTTGCTATTCACGCCATGGTCATGAAATCTAGCTGGTGTTTAACTCTCTGATGCTGAGACTAACTGATCTTCCTGAAGACTTTTCGTCGGGAAGGAGGTGAATCTTCCTGTCTGGCTTTCCGATGGTAGTGAGAACCATCATCATTTCAGGCATGTCCCATTGCTTACTTCATGTCATTATAAAGCTGCAACACTAGAAAGATTGATTTTTGTCTGTCTTATCAAGTTCAGAAAATGTAATTGTTTTAGAGTATAATTTAAAGATTTTCACAAACACATAACAACTCTTCTACTAGACGCATCATTAGAAATTGTACTTTTCCTGCAGTGACGATGAGAATTGCATTCTGTTTGAGGTCGAAATGCTTCGGTGGCAGGCATTTTTGTGTATTGTTTATTACTGTATCTTTGAGGAACAGCCAGAGCACCAGGACAAGCAGTATTTTGGACAAATGATCTAGGGCTATTCCATGTGGGCCAGTAGCTACACTTGGCATTACCAAATGGAGACTTGACATCACCAGGTGGAACCCTTTGCCAGGCATCGCCTCTGCAGACGATGCTGGTGTGGCTCATCACTCTTCCAGTCTCGTCCCTTTCTCTCTTGCTTTTGTTGAGCTAGGGAATGGCGAGCACTGCCGTCTGATGGTGCTGTCATCCCACTGGTCTTCCAAAGTGTTGGATCCCAGAATTACTAACTAAGAGGCTTTCCTCCAACTGGGGAAAGGAGGATGAAAGAAGTTGAGGAGGGAGCAGAGAAGGTGGTAACAGAGTTTTTAATAGCCTTCCCCTTTCTGTGGTTTTTGAATGTGTGTGTACAAATGCAACATACTAGCGTACTATTATTTGATGGTAATCATAGTAGTTACCACTTGCTGGACACTTACTGTATGCCTGACACACATACCCACAACTTAACTCGTTATTGTAGTTAACTTCCCTAACTGCTGTGTGAGATAAGGGCCCTGTTACTGCAGCTTAGAGAGTTTAGTGCAGGAACTTAGCCATGTTTATAGAGTTTGTGTGCTGAATAAAACATTTTCTCTGCTTTGACTGAGGAGCATGGCAGGTACCTGTACACGAACTAGTGAATGTTGTTACCCAGAACATAGACTTCCCGTGTTCACAGGGCACATTGGACTGCCAAGGATTTTCTCTCTTGCTTCATTTTACATTTTGTTCAAAGGTTCAAAATTCGCAAATTTAAGTAGAATATCAGTTCCTTAATAAGGTGCCCGAAAACATGATTGAACGAAAGTCTATACATGATACCTTAGTTGCTTTAGTAATGCAATGTTCAATATATATTTTCCAGTTTTTGTGATTGCATCATTGTTGAATTTTTAAAAATATAATTTGCTTTTAACATGACAAATCAATATAGTGATTTTGGGATTGGCTCCCGGGACGCAGTCATCAGAATCTTTTGAGTGAATGGGTATTTAGTTTAAAACAACATTTTTAGTATTATAATTGGTTGTTTTTAAATTATGATATCTACTTCATTTAGAAATACCAACAATGCTAAAGGAGGGGGAAGTTTTATATTTATCACTATAGGGATTAACCATTCAACAGTATTTTTCATTACCTCTTCTTACACATCACTTTTGGTTTATATTATTGTTATTCATATGTACGTCTTATTTTCCCCCACTGAACTGGAAGCTCTTTAGAGTTTTTTGTTTGTTTGTTTTCTATTTCATGGGCTTGCAATAAATATTTGTGTCACAAATGACTGAACATTTACTTGTTACTATTAAACTTGTGTCTCTCAATATGTTGGGTGACAGTCAGAAACTGATGATAATTGGTGTATCAAAAACAACTGGAACCACAAATCCTGTGGCATTGTTATGTAAGGATGGGACCTATAACCTTAGGTTATCTCTCATTCTTTGGGCATGTAAATTAATCTGTAAAATTCAATTGGAGGTGAAGCTTATTTCTGCCTGCGTATTTAGAGAGACAAAATATTGATTCTCCTTCTTGGAAAAAAAAGAAAAGTTAATGACTAAAATTTCTTTGTGATCTCTATGACAGTTTTATCACATATGTCTCCAAAAAACTAATTATTTTCTGAGAACAAATCTGTGTGCTAACAGACTGTGAAAACCTATCAGATGCTTTGCTTTTCCTTTCTTTTTTTAAACCAAAAGCAAAAGGAGCCAGTCTTTAAATATTTGGATGTTTTTCTCCGAGATACGGCTTTACTAGGCAAACACACTGGTATTAACATTTCTAAAGCAGGCTCAAAATAAATGAGATTTAAAAAAAAAAAGCCAAACTCGATCCCTATGTGAATAGTCATTTTAATTAAAGCTTCTATGTGTCATCAGTGACAAGAGATTGCCCCAGAAAGATAAAGACTGTGTCTGCCTTTGGTTTACATGAAGGTAAAAGGAGTGTATAAGAAACCAAATAGCCAGATAAATTTGCCATTACATTAAAAAAAATAATTTGCTAAGCATGAGGTGAACCACATTATTAGCAGATTAACATCCTTTTCTTTAGATTATTACATTTATGTGTGTTTTTTTTTTTTTTTTTTTTTTTTTTTTTGGTTTGGGGGTTTAGGCTAGTGTGCGCTAGAGTCTGCTAACACGGACTGTTTTATGAAGATAAAGGAATCTGGAAACAGAAATCACTTATTTTTAGTGGCTTTTGATTTGAAATTTTATTCAGGTTAGTACAAGGTTGTGAGATCAAATAAGAACATACTTGAAAGCACTTTGTAAATATAAAATGGCACTTGTTATTATCTGAATTATTATTATGTGGACAACAAAGTAAAATGTCTATGTTCGTTCAGCTGCTCCTTCTGACCCACATTACTCTGCTAGGAAATTGGGAATTTTCTTTAGTGTATCTGTTTAAAAGCTGAGAACTGGGCCTTGAGGTTTGGTGCTCAAGGAATCTTAGCCCAAATTTTTACAAAAGTAAATAAATCTAGGGTCATCAGGCAACACACAAAGAGCAGTGTCCTCATTCTCTCAGCTTTCTGACTGAGCTGAAAATGTGTTCTATTCTAGAATGGGTAAAATTTGAATCTTGTTAATGGAGAACTGAAGAATAATTTTAGCCATGAAGACAGACCTGGAATCTGAACCTCAGAGATGAAATTCAATCGGTAGAGCCACGTTTTCCAAATTGCCCCTGCACTGGAGGGAACCCAGTCAGAAGGGCCTTGAGGTCTCTCCATATGAGAGCACTGTGAACGTGGAGATTCAGAGACAGCAGGTTTTCTTAAATGAGAGCTATTTTACTGATACTGTTTTCTCACAGGAGTCCTGACAATGTAAGCTCCTCTGAGCACAGCGTCTGTATTTCCCTCATGCACACCCATGTTTCTCACACAGCATACATGTGGCTGAATGAGTGAGTACCATTATACCCACACTGCCAGAACCTAGAACAATATCCAACCTCATCTTGCTCTTTAGATTTTATGTTTGAGAATCATCTAGGAGCCCTGCTAATGCTCTGACCCCCAATAACACTTGCGCATGTGTGTATGTGTCTGTGTGGGGTATACCGTTGTGAAATGTTTACAAGTTACAGACTTAGTGTCACTTCATAACTCAGTGTATATGTCTAAAACCAGACACATTCTTTTATATACCAATGATCAGAATCAGAAGATTAATATTAATAATACTACTGTCTAACCTATAGACTTCATTCAAATTTTGTCCATTGTCCCACTAATGTCCTTCATAGCAAAAGCAAAAAATAAAAACAAAAAACCCCACAAATTTTGTGGTCTAGGAGTTCAATCCAGGATCACAAGCTGTGTTTTGCTCTCATGTTTTGTAGCCTCTTTTAATTGGGAGTCGTTCTTCAGCATTTCTTTGTTTTTCACGACCTTGACATCAGCATTTCTTTGTTTTTCACGACCTTGACATTTTTGAAGTGTCCAGGCCAGTTATTTTGGGTTCGTCTGATGTTTCCTAATGATTAGATTTAGATTATATATTTTTGGCAGAAATAGCACAGAAACGATGTGCTCTTTTTAATGTCTCCTTTCAGGGGCACAGGATATCTACTTGTGACATTGCTTGTGGTCACTTAGTTAAGTGCTGGAAAACTATTCTTTTCTTCTTATACTAATAACTATCTTGTGGAGAGATACTTTGAGACTATGAGAATAAATGCATATTATAGATAATGAAGATGATAATTCTCATTACTGGAAAAGGGAATGCAAATATGGAAAGGTAGAAGTCTAGAATGAACCCATGTGGTGTTGGATTGGATTAGAGGTAACAGTGTGAACTCTTTGCTTTTATAGATATATCTGTCTGTCCGTCCATCCATCCATCCATCCATCCATCCATCCATCCATCCTCCTCGTAGCTCTATCCTTTAAGAGGATAAAGAGGCAATAATAACTCAGTAACAATGGGCATAACTAGTATTATATCTTATTTTCTAAATACCATTCTTCAATAAAAATAGACCAAAAAAAGAACAAGATAGGAATGGCTTGTTTTACCAGGAAGTAAGGACGTGAGCAAAGAGTGATGGAGGCATGTCAAAAGGCCACAGAGCCAGCTTGAAGGGCTAATTCCCGCTGAACATTAAAATAAATGATAGTAAACAGAATAAAATAAGAATTTGAGTATACACATAAGCAAACAAATAAATGAGTAGGGAGAGCTATCCTTTACAATAGAATTCCAACAAATAAATGTAGAAGGAATGATTGAACGAAAATCACCATTTGTCAAGTACTATAGCAACTCATCTGAGGTTAAGACTCAATGGATTCTTCCACTTTTAATAATGTTAGATGTGCTCTTCCTGAATCCTCCACACCCATCCCACCCACTGTGCTCAGCACCATATAATGTCAAATCTGTTCTTAAGCTGGCCTTCCCTCTGCCTATTTCACCATGTGTTCCAGTATCTAAGACCAGAAATACCCTGTTTTCCCACTATTGATTAGTATCTTGTAGCATTGTCTAGACCTTCCAAGAAAACATTTAGCTTGTATAAGATCAATCCATATCAAGATGAGAGCTAGAGAAATTCCCTGGAAACATCTTCCCCTGACAACTAATGCAAGTGCATTTCAAACACGCCATTGGTAAAAATCCAGATAGGTAAGAGAGGGCTATCTGTCTGGAAAGCAGCTAAAAGGAAATCTGTTGCAGACAAATCAAATTTTGGGGCCTACCCCTGTGTCATGGGATAGATTTCTTTGGCCTTGGAGAGAGGCGTTGAGAATTGATTTAAGTCGATGGTCATGCACAGCCTTAGCTTTTTTTAAATTTTGTTTTGTTTTCCTTTTTGCTTTTCTTTCCCCTTGGTTCATTAATTTGGAGGATATTTGAGGTTACTATATCTACCACTGTGAACACACACACACACACACACACACACACATATATATATAAAGTAAAAGTAAGTCTCAGACTACCATATATATTATATATACACATATAAAGTATATATAATACTATATATAATAAAAGTAAGTCTCAGACTAAATACTGCTACACACAGAAACGTTTATTAAGTAAACACTTATTAGCAAGCAAACAAAATGGCTTATTTTATAACTTGTTAGGAAGTCCTAGTTTTACTACTTTGCATAAAGCTCACTTCATGCAGATAAGGCTAGATTCTGAAGCTGAATTCTGTTGCCCTTATCACAATTAATAGGCAACCTCAAATCCTTTTAAACCAACAGGTGGATATGGGGCCATTTCGAGATCAAGCCTCAGGTCTATCCCCATGGGGAGAACATCCCTGGGTCTTTATATTCTGTTCACACCAGAGAAAGCCTCTAAAATATTTTTGCTACTCCACTATTCTTAACTATCTTTAATTTTATTTATGAGAGTTTGCTTCTAGATTCTAAAAATTAATAAGCCATTAATTTCACAAAGTAAAATATATTGCTAACATTTCATTATACTGATGATTGAAGTCTTAGTTATTAATATAGATAATAGAGGTACTTATACTGTAATAAAAATATGAGAATAGAAGTTCTCATAGTAGTTGCTTCTGGAGTGTTGCCTTTCCAGTTAGATATGGGCTGAATGTGGAATCTTGCTTAGGTCAGCCTACTACTGCAGAGTAAAAACTTCAACCAACTAGCAAGCACACAATATCACACTGCCCATGCTAAAGTTTTAAAAACAAATTACACAAGTCGTAATAGAACTTGGGGAGGAGGAGATGGTCTAAGCACCAGGATGTACCTAGGACTCCTAGTTCCAAGAGGTTCTTGATGAAAACAAAGTCCTTGGTCAAATGATCAAATGCATTGGGAAAAACCTACATTCTGTAGCACCATCTTGGAATTAAAAATACACAATAGCTATTCAGAGGCTGATGTCCTGCAATAAAGGAACCTGCTGAGCTTTGTTTGACCTTGCATTCCCAGACTTAGTTGACCACAGAGTCCTTTTGTTCAGCACTCCCCTGAAATTAGTTTTCCTTGGGACATACTTTAGAAAATACTGCTCTAGAGATTATAGAAGAAACTTTTTTTTTTAAAGATTTTATTTATTTATTTGAGAGAGAGACAGAGACAGAGACAGGGGGTGGGGGGGAAGAGAGGGAGAAGCAGACTTCCCCCTGAGCAGGGAGCCCGATGTGGGGCTCAACCTCAGGATGCTGAGATCATGACCTGAACTGAAAGCAGTCGCTTAACCCAGGGAGGCACCCAGGGGCCCCTAGAAGAAACTTTCTTAACCAACATCCACTCAACTGACATTCCCTTCTTAAAACTTGATATTAACAGTCTCGTCTTTAACATCTCTCCCATCACTGGAGTTGTATGCTTACAAAGAGTCAATTGAGTTTTTTCCAAAACCTGTTTATTCCATTTGTACTTGTAGTTACAATTACATAACATAATTAAATATTACATAATCCTGTGGCTTGTGAGTGTAAATATAAAGAGTTATTGTTTCTTTAAAAAATAAATCGAATACTTCAGAAAGACACAGTAAAGGGCAATTGCTGAAAGTGTCGTTAAATTGATTTGGGGAAAACAATAAAAAAGGATTTTTTAGATTGCTTTGCAAGTGTCTATTGAGTTACTGATGCATTTTAAAGACATTAAAATGTATCATTATTTAAAGAAGATTAAGTGGAAAACCCAAATTAGTGGAACCATACTCAAAGCCTTACACTCAAATAAAATATCTAAGGTACATATATACTGATTTTTATTATTTCCTGCTTTTAATGATTTTTTTAATTAAGTGGCTAATTACAGGCCCTGTAGGTGTCAGATAAAAGGGCTGTGTTCTAGTGAGAGAGAACAGAAGACAAGACTAAGCAAAGGAAGTATATATACAGGGGCACCCGGGTGGCTCAGCTGGTTAAGTGTCTGCCTTTGGCTCAGGTCATGATCCCAGGATCCTGGGATGGAGCCCCTCATGGAGCCCCTCATCGAGCTCCTGCTGCAGGGAGCCTGCTTCTCCCGCTTGCTCTGCCACTCCCCCTGCTTGTGTTTTTCTGTCAAATAAATAAGTAAAGTCTTTTTTTAAAAAAGTGTGTATATACTCTGTGGTATGTTTTTAAATATTTAATGAAAATTTTGTCCATGTCTCTCAAGCCAGTCTCAGGTGTCTTTAGAACTTTTGCCCCTCTTTACTTGCTGTCTTTGTTTTTTGTTTTTGTTTTGGCTTTATTATAAGTCCATGGAAATGCTTAGTACTATATGCTGTTTAAAAATGAGGGTTAAAATTTTAATTTCTCTCTGGGAGTTATCCATACATATACACATGTGCATCCTTTCGACTTCTATCCTCTGCTTTTGGTTTGGTGCCTGGGAACAAATTTTATTTATTCATAGTGTATTTTTCAGTACAACTTAACAGTAAAAGTTCTTGAAAGAATGTGCAGCAAATGATATTTTATTTCTATCTAGATTCTCTTAGGCTTGGTCCCATGGTAGCCTATAATTTAAGGTTAAGGTTATGTTGCTCTCTAAGAATTTTTAGGATCTGTACTTATATGTGCTATGTAAACAAACCAATTATTCTACTGTGGTCCATTTTTTTCTTTTGAAGTACATAACACAACAGTCATTTTTCAGGTTTAATTAGGACTGCGTTTGTATAAAGATCTGTAGTTTATAAAACCAGTGAAGCAAAGACGAAATGGGGACCAAAAAAAAAAAAAAGAAGAAGAAGAAAATGTTGCCTGATTCTTTCATTAAAGTACAAGTTTGGAAATCACTCAATTTTTTATCATTTTTTTTTTCACAAACACCAGACACAGAGCCATAAGATAGTAATCTGTGAAACTACATAGTAAGCTGTATTTGAATTAGAAAGCATTCAAAAAAATGCTTTTTTGAAACATTAAAAGCCCTTATATTAGGGTGGTAATTGAAGGGCTGCTTCAAAAAAACCTCAAGAAACTCGGCTTCAATGTAATGCATTTTTCATATATTTTTTAAAGGAGGTAACCATATCAGGATATAGAGGGACCTAAGAGAGGTGTGGAGCCATAGCTTTTCACTCTGAAGAAGAGTAGTAGTTGGCATGAATTTAGTTATTTTCGATTCAACATGGAAAAATTGTTTTAAACTCTAGTGATCTACTTGCCCGTATTTTATGCTAAGCAGAATGGATTATTTGTTATCAATGCCTATAGACATTTTAGGAACCTTTTGATGTTTAGTTGAAATCTTGTCGTTAGTGATATAATTTTCTGTCAAACCCTTTGTGGGATCAATACGTAATGACTTCTCAGGATTTGTTTATTATTTTATTTCAACTGAACCTTTTCTTATACCTCCGTCCCCCTCCATCTGTTGTTCTCATGGAGAGATGACTTCTATTTTTGTGCTATTGTAATTGAACCCTTAAACCTCCTTCTTGGTGGGGGTTCAATTTTCTGATCATTTTAGTATGGTTACCTGATTTCTTTTCTTCTTTGGGGTCAATTTGTAGGATCGCAGTAGTACTTTCAGAAACTTGAGGAGCTTTTATTATGTTAGGAAGGTAGGCATTTTAAACATTAAATCACATCACTCATTCACTCATTCAGTAAACATTTGAGTCAAATAACTTCTAAGAACAAGAGATATAGTTCTTAGATAACTGCTAGAACTAAGATAAATGAGAAAATTGTCTGAAAGTTTGCTCAGTATTCTTTTTTCAGTTGCTACTTCCTAGAAAATGGATAGTAAGTACTACATAAACATATAATGGAAATGGAGAACGAAGGTTGTTTGTTAGAATGGGCAAACATGTCTCTTGATCTACATCAAAAACATAGAAGTGACAGACACTGAGATTGGAAGCTAGGGAGAGGGAATGGATATTGTACCGTAAAGGGCGCTCCAAGAGTAATAGTCCTTTTAGGTGTACTTTTTTTTTTTTTTTTTAATCTTATCTTGTAGTAGAAGTCACAAAACATGCTGAAGTTCCAGCATAGAAGGCTAGTTGAGGAATGTTGGGGAAAAAGGAGGCAAAACATGCTTAGTGAAATAAGTCAATCGGAGAAAGACAACTATCATATGATCTCCCTGATATGAGGACACGGAATAGGATTTTTATTGGGTGAGCATTCACTTGTTGGAAAAACTGGCTTTTGGGTTTCATGTTTTGGATAATCAGCATAGTAGTCCTTTTCAGTGATTATTTCACAGAAAGTTCTATTTGCAGCTTTTGCTCTCTTTGAGAATGCAGCCATTGTAATACTCTCACATGGTGTTGGGAGCAATGAAGGTAGAGAAAGGGAGCCTCTTTTCAGCTTTGCTCCAAAGTCTCTGACTGGGTCTTCCTTGGCCTGTTAGAGACCGAGTGGAAACAGAGAGAAACCTAGTGCCCAGCTGTAGCGCCGTGTGTCCAGATTACTGCTGCCTGGAGGGGGCGGGGGTGGAATTTCACTTTCTGGTGAGGGCCTGAGGAGGTTTATGAGCCTTCCTATGAATTGCTTCCTTTTCCCAGCTTCTGGAAGGATGTACTCACGCAGGGCAAGAGAAAGGAGGCAAATGTTACACATCTTTCTATTGTGCAGGCTCCGCGATGAGTGAAACTCAGGGTGAAGCTGCTGGTTTTCTAGTTGGAGAGAATGTTTTAGGTATTCTACTCAGTAAACCACAGAAGGAGAAGGCAATGAGCAAATTCTAAGGACTGTTTAAAAGCCTGATCGCTAGGGAGCTGGAGGATTTGTGTCTCTTCCATAAGTTGCACCGGTTTGAGATCTTCTTAGTACACTCCCAAAGCTGCTCTGTGGCTGGCTGGGGTTAGGTGGAGATCTTTTAATCCCGTACAGATCAGCATCTCTCTAAAATAAATCACTCGACTTTTTTCTGCCTAACATTGCAGGGGATGGCTTAGGAGACTAACCCTCAGATTTGATATGTCTACGGATTGCTTCTCTACTTGATAAGCTTGAATTTTACTTAGCTGTGCTGGTCTTTTTAGTTTTCTCGAAGGAGATGGATTATATTTTGCTACTGAAGTGCAAATATAATCATTGTTATTTTCTTGTCTTGAGGAGTATATTTTGACTGAAATAAGTAGATAATGTACCGTATTTAAAGTGCCAACCACAGTTTTGTGTTTTGTTTTGTTTTTTTAAAACATTAAGTAATTCATGCATTGTTCTTTCCAGGCAATTACAGTTTTTGTTGTTGTTGTTGTTGTTTGTTTGTTTTTTTTTTGTCACTGAGTAATTTACTAAGCACATACATTTTCAGCACTGTGCAAGGAACTGTGGCAGACAAAAGAAATCTGAGGCACAGTGCATATCTTCATGTAGGTTATAGTATTTGTAGAGGAATGAAACCAAGTCAGGGGAAACAAAGAACGATTAAATGTTCAATTGTGTAGTGCTCTCTATAGGAACCATATGTGAGTAAAAATGAATATAGATGAATGAATGAATGAATTGCATAAGAGTGTTCATTCGAGGAAGAAATCACTGTGGACTGCAATGTGTCATGGAGTAGATGAGATATGAGCAGAGCCACACATGACGAATGGGATTTGGCAAGTAGAGGGAAGTGAGGGAAAGAATGTTCCAGGTAAAGAGAGGTGAACATGGCCTATGTTTGGGACAATGAGAGAAAAGACCAGGCTGACCAGAGAGCTAGAGTAGTATTCAGGAGGAATAAAAAAAATAAAGTTGGGTGTCTCCCCTTCTTTCTTGATAAATGAGGCTGAATTTTATGCTTACTCCCAAGCAATGAATCATGATTGGTCTAATCCACTCAGAACAACTCTATTCCCTAATTTCCCAGCATCCTTTGCAGATAAGACATCTCTGGGACCTCATTCTGGCTAAGCTGAAGAATGCTGATGGTATTTCTGGAAATGTTTTTGCTCTCTTGATAAATGCTGGAACTCTCTTTTCCCCTCTTCCCACCCTTGAATGAAGATGCAGAGCCTAGAGCCATGCAGCAGCTCTTGGTACCATGAGCAAAACGCTGAGGTGTTGTCTCTGACAACAGCTTACCAATAGCTCTCTACTTCTGGGCTTCCTGTTATGTAAGAAAAACCAACCCCTGTTTATGTAAAACACTCTAAGTCATGAGTTTTAAAGTTATTTGCAGTTTTTTAATATTACTTTAAGAAGGTTAATCTGTAATAGTGTGTGAGGCGAATTGGAAGAAGGTAAGAACTGAGGTTGTTATCATAGCACTATAGGCCTGAGGTAAAGAGGTTTTGGACAAGACTTATGGCAAGGTGGGTAAGGGAGAGGCAGACATCTCAGAGAAGCAAAAAGATTCAGTACAGATTCAATGAAGGAGATAAGAAGCCACGTAACTTTGAAGTTGCTAAACAGGAAGACAAGTGGGATGGCCATACAGCATTAGGGATAGGCAAATGATAAAGATAAATTCTCCTTTAAGGCATGTTGAGTTTTAGATAATGATGGAACACCCAATGGGAAGTGTTTCATAAATATTTAGAAATATAGCATTTGTATTTAGGTGTGTCTCTAGGGTGCCTATGACTTCAGACATGGACAGAGACAAAAGCACGAGATGATGCCTCCAATTATGAGTGGAGAGGAAGAAAAGAGTTTAACTGTGTAACCGTGGAGGCGGAGAGAGGAGATAACACAGGGTTAGAAGACTGAACAGGGTGCCGTGCCATCACAGCAGAGGGTACAGAGTGGGCACGAATAAATGTGTATCGCAGGGATGAATGAGGTTGTCATCAGTATCCAGTACCCTAGAGAGATCAAGAAGAGGAGGTCTGAGGAGAGAAGTGAATCTAGTAAAAGTGACACACCAGTGATTTCCAAGATTTCCAAGAGAGGGGTTTCTATGCACTGGAGAGCCTTGTATCAGCCGCCCAGTTCCGCAAAGAGGATGGGGCGGTAAGTGAAGGGAAGGGAGTACAAGCCGAAGGTGAGAGATAGATCATTCATGAAGGATTTGGGAATTGAGAAGAAGGGCTGGTCCTTGTAGAGGTAGTGTACTTAGCAGAAGATGGTTTTAAAGGGACTGAAAACCAAGATGGAAGAAGCGGGAAGGTCCAAACACGGCAAACATAAAGGCCATAGTTGGTACTAGAAAGAGACTTTAGTTTTAGGGAGGTTCACGTTCTGAACTTAGAGGCAAGAACACCAAGGGAGCTGTGGAAACTAGTAAGTAGAAACAGAGACACTTGGGTGTGTCTGTCCCCATGGGGCAGCTGGTGTCAGGTGTTGGGGGCTGTCTGGTTGAGGGAAGAAGTGGGAGGGGTTAACTCTGGAGCACCTGTTATGAGGATGTGTTAGAGGCACCTGCGCAAGGATCAGCAGGCCTAACCTAAGTGAGATGGCAACAGTCTGGCAGGCGCAAGGCTGCATCATTTTGGGTCTGGGTCTGCCTCAGGCAGGATCATAGCAGAGAACTGCCGCCCAGGAGGAGGCCCAGTGTCAGGCAGAGGGAGCAGTGAAGGCAAGGGAATCTAGAACAGTGATCCTGGGGAGGAGGCGAGGAAGGAGTCTAGTGTGTCCGGAAAAGGACCTCCAGAGGACAGAGGACAGATCTGGGGGGCAGTGGCAGAGTGAGGGTGGGTGGCCCGAGAAAAATAAATGCAGAGCTCAGACTTGGAGCAAGACCTTGGGATGGGGAGACCCGGGCATTGCCTGTTTGTACTAGGACACGTGTCAACAATTTTAACACCTGGGACTTCTTTTTTTTTTTCCCATTTTATTTATTTTTTCAGCGTAACAGTATTCATTCTTTTTGCACAACACCCAGTGCTCCATGCAAAACGTGCCCTCCCCATTACCCACCACCTGTTCCCCCAACCTCCCACCCCTGACCCTTCAAAACCCTCAGGTTGTTTTTCAGAGTCCATAGTCTCCCATGGTTCGCCTCCCCTTCCAAATTTTTTTTTTTTTAATAAACATATAATGTATTTCTATCCCCAGGGGTACAGGTCTGTGTATCACCAGGTTTACACACTTCACAGCACTCACGATAGTGCTTACCCTCCCCAATGTCCATAGCCCCCTCCCCCTCTATGAACACCTGGGACTTCTTGCAAGTAGAGGTTTATTTTAATTCTTGGTCTAGTTTTTTTTTTTTTTTTTAGAAAAGACAAGCAAAATTGTGTATCATTTGTTTAAAAGTATGCTGGTATACTATTTACTTAGAAATACAATTTATGCTGAGTATAGATAGGTTAGGCACAAATCTCCTGGGCTTTATCTCACTTTGGCGAGACATCCTAAATATGAACTAAAAAGCTATCTGTGTTCCAATTCTGGCAATATTTCACCCGTCCACATATTCAACGCTACACTTGCTGGGCTCAGCCCTGGATTTCCAACAGGGTTTGTTGAAACCTGCCATCCATTCACAGCAGCGTCTCTTAGTAATCTCTGGGAAGCACAATTTTAAACTGTCCTTAAAAAAAGCGTTCTGCTTTAATGAAATGGCAGATGGCATGTTGCATGATTTCCTAACCGGTGTTACTTCCACACGGCAATGGAACTATATAAAGAACTTTGCTCTCAACTCAGGAGGAATCCTGTGAAACTCAAGCTTTTGTTAACTTATAAACAGATCACTTCTCTATGTTGGGATCGATTTCATATATGTGTGTTCCAGCATTTGTTTTATTGTGTAGAAACTGCACATAAATAATGAGGGACCAAAGCAATAGATACAAATTGTGAGGTCTATAATAGGTCTTTACATGTTTGTTTTCATCTCATTTTTAAAAGTGGGGCATTATCATGGTAGAGAATTTTTAAAAATAGAGAAAAGGCAAAAGGAAGTAAGAATTGCTCCAACTTCATGGAGGGAAACACTGTTAGCTTCTTTTTGGGTGGTGGGAGGCACTTTTTTTCCCCCCCAAAAGTGGGGTCATAGGAAACATACTTCTGTCCCCTACTCCAGCAGGCCAATTCACTTCTAACTTTGGTTTCATTTCTGAAAACTCAGATCAGCAAGAAAAGGTGTTAGAAGGAAGTAGCATGCAACAGAAGAGTTAGCAGAGGGCGTTTCTGTGGGCGATAGAGAAGCTGACTAATTTGTGGTCTCCGTTAATTTTCTACTCAGAAAAATGTGGTTGCAGTGCGTAAAGTCTTCATTGCCCCTAATCTTTAGAAGATAATGATTTAACCCTATTAAGTTTTATACTATATCCTTTTCAGGATTAACACTAAGTATAGAAAAATCTTAGTTTTATACTTTGATTATAATTAGGTACTTATAGCTCAAAATAGATGAATTAATTTTGGGTGGTAAGTCCTTTTATGTTGTCAGGTTTTTTTCCTTTTAACATTATATAGTTTTTGCATGTTTTCCAATGGAAATCAAATGTTCCTTTGAGTGAATCAACTAACTATTCAAGTCAGATTTGCCTTAATCTTACAGTATATATTCGGTTTTGTTTAATATTGTAGTTTATGAGGATTATAAATCATAGGAATGTAGGAAATATGAAACATACCATACTGCATTCTTTTAGACAGAAAGCTAAACTGTTTGTAATTTCTAATATACTATCTTAATTTTTACAACACAGGATATTTTTACTGTTATTTTAACTGTGGAAATACTTGGTGTGTCGGTTCCTCTTGCTTTATAGAATTTCCATTTTGAAATGGACAATGAAAAGGGATAATTATTTTGCATTAATTTATATTTACTGTAAGCACTAAAGAAGTAACCAAAAGTAGTAGAGAAGGGATATTCATATGCATTTTGGAGTAATGAATTTTAATTACCAGAGTTGTTTGGTCAACCAAAGACTCAAATGTTACTCTTTTAATAAATAGACATTTACATAGGAATTGATTTCTTTGGAATCAGATGAAATATAAAAACAACTGAAAGACGTTAATAATAGTACATAATCACCAATTTGAGTTTAGTTATTATTATCTCTGTAATAAAATACTCAGGAATAATGTGGGTTATAAGGGGGCACAAAAGTCTTGGAAGTAAGCCCTAACAGGGCACAAATGTACCACTTAATTTCCCAGAGATCTTCACTGAGGTGTATATATTTTACCACTTTTAATTTCAATTTAGTGACTAGTCAAAAACTTCTTGTTGTGTTGAATCTGAATTGCGGTGGTGACTGGTGAAGTGTTAATATATCATTTGTTTCTCCTGATGTTGTCATAGTTTAAGCTTGAGGTCAGTAAACTATAACCTGCAGGCCTAGTCCAGCCTGCCATCTGCTTTTGTAAATAAAGTTTTATTGGAAAACAGCCACTTTAATTTGTTTATGTATTATTTCCACTGCAATGGCAGAGTTAAGTAGTTTTAACAGAAGCTATACGGACCACAAAGCTTAAAATATTGACTATCTAGTATTTTACTGAAAAAGTTTGCCAATTCCCAGTATAAGACAAACTTTTCCATTTTAGTATTCTTCATACCTGATAGCATACCATCATTTACATGTCAATATGGACCAAATTACCAAGATGCTAAAGGAAATTAGAAAAGAAGTAAAAAACTGTATTCCTGGCCGTAGAGAACTTTTCAGACAAGACACATAAGAAATAACCAGAGAAAAATATGACACTTTATAATTAAGGGCTAAATTGTGTGATAGTATAAAAAATCTCCTCCTCTATTCTATGTCCTAAATATATATGAATTGAAAGTTATTTCAAACTGGTCAGAGCCAGAGTTCTCAAAATTATAATGTGAGCACGCTAATACATCGGGGTATTTTTGACTTTATGACTTAGAAATGGGAGCACTAGCTTTTTGCCATACAGTTATATGGCTGAATGTAGGTAAATTAGATTTCAGAAGAAGTCTGCGTCTTTTCTAGAAATTGCAGGGTCTGGATGGACAATATACTAGGCTTTCTTCAGTATGGACAAGGAAAGAGGTAGTTACTTCAGGAGACTTCTGTGATCAGTGTTTAGGGATGCCCTCATAAAGGGCAGAATATAATTTTTTAAAAAAATTTATTTATTTATTTTTATTTTTTATAAACATATAATGTATTTTTATCCCCAGGGGTACAGGTCAGTGAATCGCCAGGTTTACACACTTCACAGCACTCACCGTAGCACATACCCTCCCCAATGTCCATAACCCCACTCCCCCTCTCCCAACCCCCCCTCCCCCCAGCAACCCTCAGTTTGTTTTGTGAGATTAAGAGTCGTTTATGGTTTGTCTCCCTCCCAATCCCCTCTCGTTTCATTTATTCTTCTCCTATTCCCTAACCCGCCATGTTGCATCTCTACTTCCTCATATCAGGGAGATCATATGACAGTTGTCTTTCTCTGATTGACTTATTTCACTAAGCACGATGCCCTCTAGTTCCATCCACGTCATCGCAAATGGCAAGATTTCATTTATTTTGATGGCTGCATAGTATTCCATTGTGTATATATACCACATCTTCTTTATCCATTCATCTGTTGATGGACATCTAGGTTCTTTCCATACGTTGGCTATTGTAGACATTGCTGCTATAAACATTCGGGTACACGTGCCCCTTCAGATCACTACGTTTGTATCTTTAGGGTAAATACCCAGTAGTGCAATTGCTGGGTCATAGGGTAGTTCTATTTTCAACATTTTGAGGAACCTCCATGCTGTTTTCCAGAGTGGTTGCACCAGCTTGCATTCCCACCAACAGTGTAGGAGGGTTCCCCTTTCTCCGCATCCTCGCCAGCATCTGTCATTTCCTGACTTGTTAATTTTAGCCCTTCTGACTGGTGTGAGGTGATATCTCATTGTGGTTTTGATTTGTATTTCCCTGATGCTGAGTGATGTGGAGCACTTTTTCATGTGTCTGTTGGCCATCTGGATGTCTTCTTTGCAGAAATGTCTGAGGGGCAGAATATAATTTTAATAAGGACCTAGGGGGAAAGACTTGGGATCAAAATATAGCAGATTTGTATCTTCAAGGATTAAATGGAACTGAGAGAAATAAACTGACCCATGAATAAACATAAGTTGGGACACCAGAAACAATTATACATTGGTGCAAACTTATATGCATGGATGAGCTATGCAAGATGATATATTTATAATTTGTTTCATTTATGTTTAATTTTTGTACCTTGATTCTCTTGCATCATAATAAAGCAGACCCCAGCTTTAAACAGTGAAGTGTTTCTGTTCTATATTGAAGTGGCTGTTACAGGAAGTTAAAGTCTGGGAGTAAGATACCAGCTCAGATCACATAATCTTCCATGTGAATGTTAGCAGATGGAGAACCTTCTATAGTAGAACAATTTTGTCACTGTGTACCAACTATGAGATGCCATAGAAATCAAAGGAAAAGAAAGGTCAAGGTGATAGCCGACTATCTAGGAAAAAAATGATGGAAAACTTGGAATTGATCTCAGTGTTGGAGAGAATTATAAATTTGGTTTGACAGAGAAACAGGGCTCTGGATGTGAATGAGCATGGTTTGTGTGGAAGAAGATGGAGTCAATGGTTTATGCCTAGAGTTAGTAGGGTAGTTGAGTAGCAAGAAGGGTGGGAAGAAGTGGAGGTAAGTGGCAGATCATACAGGAACTAAGGCGCCATTTTGCTTAGCCTGGTTTCTGTGATTCCACTGCAATATGGGGTTGAGTGTTTAATGCTCAGAAGCAGCAAGAGAATAGAAGAGGTAGAGCAGGAGAGGTCGGGTGGTGCCAGAAAGTCTACCTGGTTTGGGAATCACTGGCATTTTTTTGTCTGCTCCTAGTTGTGACCGATGGCAAATCACATTCCTAGAGAAGAAGAACATCAAGTGACCAAAATACAACAACACCTGTAGGTCCTGATCCTCTGCTCTAAACCTTCCATAGAAGAAAATAGGGTATAAATAAAGAATTTAAAAAAATGACTTCCTGATTTTATTTCACTGTACTTCTAGTTGGGAATCTCTCTCCTTTTGAGAGCAGTCGCAGAGACAAAGAAAACAGAGCAAAGATGGGACCATTTCTCTCATTTTCTCAGATGGACTTCCCTGAGGAGTGGTGCCTTTTTAATGAAGGTAGATGGTAGAGCAAGCTCTTCAGTGTAGTTTAACCATAAATTCTCCCGACGGGGCGGGGGGCGGGGGTTGCTGCTGTCCGAGACCCCAGGGGGGTGGAGTTGGCCAAGGCTACAAAAGCAGCAGGTGCTCACAAGTCCAGAAATGCCCCGCTCATTAGGACTGCTGTAAATCACAGCATCTTTCACGCCTTCTGAGTGAAACTTGGCACCTCCAGCTTACTACTGTGTGGTGGTCACACCGTCCCTGACTGCAAAAATATTAATAGATGGCACCTTCCTCTGAACAATGAAACTGGGCATGCCTGTGTCAGAAATGATGGATGGAGAGCCTGAAAGATTCTACAGAGAGGAGAGTAAGAGGATGCCGGGGAAGCTGTCTTTTTGTGACTAAAGACCAGTATAGAGAAAGAGCTGATGGGCACATCTGTCACCCACGGTGTCACTGTATCCTAGAAGAGCTTGTGTGAAAGCCCGGCTGAGCTTGGGCTTCGTGAGCCGGGCTGGTTAGGGAGGGCGAGGAGTCAGGTTTGTGACGCAAGTTGGCCTCCTGTCGTGTTCAGTCTGATGTGGAGAAGGTTCTGGCTCACACTGGCCTGGTTGAGCCATGGAAATAACTCCTGCTTAATATTCAGGGTCTCTGTCTGCCAATGCCTGTTTGTTTTCCTTCTTTTTTCTTCATGGTTGTTATTGTATGTAGACAATGGTAGACGAGATTTCAGACTTAGCGAAATAGAATTCACCAAAAAGGGAAAAAAAAAAAAGAAAAAAGTGACTCTTTTCAGTTCCAATAACGTGACTAATATTAAAGATTCTTTATCGCTCCTGCATCCCTGGGAGGTGGTGGGTTGTGGGGAGCCAAGGAGGAAAAAGGAAAAGAAAAGAAAAGAGAAAAAAAAGGTGTTTTCTATTTGAATGTGTAAAATTAAGATCTAGTAAAGGTATCCTTCTGGGCACCTTAGGAGTGATAAAAAGAAGAGAACACTTAATAGAACTCTTGTTTAAAGCTGGATTTTAGAAGATTGTTTTGTCTAGTGTGTGCCATGAGTAGAAATATAAGTCTCATAATATTTCTTCGACTTCAGTGGTGGTATTTAAGACTTCCATATACCAAGTATTATTTACTTACCCAGTCTGACTGCTACAAAATGATCAGGAACTAAAAATTCCTCTCTCTAGCTTTTCCCCTAAAAGGTCTGTCTTCTTAAACCATTTTGCTCTCATTCGCTTCTTCTTTCCTAATTCTTTTATTTCCTCTCATGTGCTAACAACATCTGGAAACTCTTTCTTTAAAGGATTCTATGGTCCTAGATTATGCAGTTTGTTCCCCAGTCAACACCTTTGTGAGCTATTTTTGATTTTCTGAAATTGGCTTTCTTCAGATAGTTTTATTTGAAAGCACTATGCAATATAATTATTTGAAGGGGAAGTTTCAACATGAAACAGCCACAATGCAGAGAGTGGAGATTAAGCTGAATGTGTTCTATATCTTTCAGGTTCAAATTGCTAGATTTTTCTGGCTTGAACACAAAATGAAATCAAACTGAAGGATCAGGGATAAAGCTCTGAGAAGAACAAAGTCATTGGGAAGGGCACTGAGAAACAGCAGATAACAAAAGGAACAAACAGGGATCTTCATATTGATAGAAAGACATTTCATTATATATATATGTGTATATATACATATATATATATATACACACACACACACACATATAATACATAGATACATACTATGGAGACCCTAAACATAGAGCAAATTTTTAAAAATAAAAGTTTTATTTTGCAGTAATTTTATTTTTAATTTTGTGATTATTTTATTTTTTAATTTAATTTAATTTATTTATTTGAGAGAGAGAGAGGGCATGAGCAGAGGGGAGGGGCAGAGGGAAAGGGAGAAGCTGACTCCCACCTGAACAAGGACCTTGATGTGGGACTCAAAGCTGGGACTCCATCCCAGGACCCTGAGATCATGACCTGGACTGAAGGCAGGTGCTTGACTGACTGAGCCATACAGCACCCTATTTTTGTGCAGTATTTTAGATTAATAGAAAAGTTGCAAAGATAGTATAGGTAGTTGCTGTATAGTCTTTACCCAGCCTTCCCTAATGTTAACATCTTATAATTCTATATTTTTGATGGTTATGATAAACATGAATCTATGGTTTATGGGTGTCACTATTTTTTTTGTAGTATTAGAAAAAATTAAAAATACTGAATTTTCTACTCAAAACTTCATATTCCTGTTTACACTTTAAGACTGTAATAGCTTCTAGGGCTCCTAGTGCTCACAGGTATAGTCTGTGAGTTTTGGGGAGGGAGAATTATCTTTTTTACTCCACGACAGTTCCTTTTCCCCAGTCTTTCCATTAAGAGTGAAGTGGGTAACATTTGTTTTGAGGTCCTTATCCCTCTGTTTCATACCTTTTCCATTTGCTAATGGTAGTTTCTCTTCGGTTCCACAGTTAAACTGAAGCTCTCAACATCTCTTTCTCCACACTGTCAACCTACCCTTAGGAAAGACTCCCAACTGCATTCACATCAAAACAAATTTTAAAAAAGACAGTAAAATGTGGTAATAGCTTAAAGAGACTGTCCTTCTTCAGGGTGATTTATATTTTAGCAGGGATGCAAAGTTTTATGCCCAAGCTTCCCAAGTTTTGATGTGTTACCATGACATAGTGTCCTGGGAATTGTTTCTACCAGAAAATTTTTTGGGGAAATCTCATTTTTATATTAAAATGTATACGAAATTATGGTAGAACATAATAGAGTATAATGTTCATGCAGTTTTTAAAGTAAAGTTTTGTCTTAAAGTAGGACTCTGGTAGTTTCTAAGAGTGCAAAAATCCCAGAGGTAATTCACTCTGATTTGAATTATGTCTATTAGGTTGAAAAGAAAAATTGAGGGGCGCCTGGGTGGCTCAGTGGGTTAAAGCCTCTGCCTTTCGCTCAGGTCATGATCCCAGGGTCCTGGGATCGAGCCCCGCGTCGAGCTCTCTGCTTGGCAGGGAGCCTGCTTCCTCCTCTCTCTCTCTCTGCCTGCCTCTCTCCCTACTTGTGATCTCTATCTGTCAAATAAATAAATAAAATCTTTAAAAAAAAAAAAAGAAAAGAAAAATTGAAAAGCTACTGCCTTACACTAACCAATCTAAACTTTGGAAGTAAAATTTTAGCACCAACCAGTACAGATTCCCCGAGCTCTTGTAATGCATCTTCCCTTTTGATGAACATTTAAAAAAGATGTATACACACCAAGATTCTGATTAACCTTCTCTTACTGAATATCATTAAATGTGTATATTTCTGCATTTGATAAACATTTTTCAATAAACGAATGAAAAGTTGGAATATTATTTTGCAATATGGGACCTTTCTTATGTCTTCAGAAATTCCACCCTGGAAACATTCACTTATTCCTGGAAAACCAGGCAATGCTAATCCAATCTCACACTGTAGGCCTTGGCCTGGAGGAACAAGGGATTGACCACTGCAGGAAATGACTTAAGGTATTGGGGGTCTCTCAGTAAGATGTGGTACCTTACTCTTCATTGGTACCACATGGGTACCTTGAGATTATAATTGCAATGTCTATTATGCAGAAGTGATCAAATACTATATCCCATGATGATATAAGGGGAAGATGGGTACCTTGAGATTTTAATCGCAATGTCTATTACGCAGAAGTGATCAAATACTATATCCCATGATGATATAAGTGTTATAGCAGAAGAACAGCCAGCCAGAGAAGGCAGCAAAAGCTGGGGGAGAAGATGGAGTTTTGAGTGGAGAGATCAAGGCTCAAAACTTGGCTGCACAATTTTACCCCAGGTGTGATACTTATCCTCATGAGACTTAATTTCCTAGTATGGAAAATGAAGAGAATGTTATCCACTGTGAGAACTAAACAGTGTATTTCACTCATGAGCTGGTCTTTGGCCTTTTTGCTCTCAGAGTTGTTCCTGGTCTCCCACCATGGTAGAGAGTTCAGTCCCAGCAGGCTGACTTCCCGGCTCTGATTCCAGTCAGGGGGAGGCACGGGTGGGAGATCAGAGGGCTGCAGCTGTGTTTGCTTCGTGGCTCCAGCTTCTACAAGACGGGCTAGTGTTTCTAGCTTCTTCCATGACTTTGGCCCTGGGTGCAGCAACACCACTTCCTGCTTTTGTCCCTCCAGCGGGGCGTGTTGTGATCTCTCTCTGGGTCACCTCATTCTTCACTCTCAGCTTCTCAGCTCTTGCAGCACTTGTATGTCCAGTTCTCTGTATTTAATTCTCTCTATCTCTCTTTTTAAAGATTGTATTTATTTGAGAGAGAGAGCGCCTGAGTGCACGGGCGTATGCATGAGTGGAGGAGCGGCTGATGGAGAGGGAGGGAGAAGCAGGGAACTCAATCCCAGAACCCTCAGATCGTGACCTGAGCAGAAGGCAGACACTTAACGGACTGAGCCACCCAGGTGCCCCTAATTCCCTCTTCTTTTTTTTTTTAACACTTGGAGCGGTTTCTGTTTTTCTCATGGTTGGACCCTCATTGAGACAGCCAATTGCAGTAATCCATGAACTGAGGGGAGCTTCAGCTGGTTATGATGGGAATAGAAGGGAAGGCGAGATGTGCCAAAGGAGGAAGGACAAAGCAGTGACCGAGTGGGTAACGAGGTGAAAATCAGGAGAAATCAGGCAATGCAGGTAGTAGTGACTACCACTGACGAAGATGGGCCATTGGAAAGGGAATTTCTTGTGGGTAGAAGTTGTGGTTTGGTGTAGAGCACGTTTGAGAAGAAACTTCATGTCACTGTCTCAGCGCTCTGCCTTTCACAGTGCTGCAGCCGCAAGAGAACTTATGGATTTGTCTTTCTCTCTTGGGAAAGGGTAAGGGGAGAAGTACAGAGGAAGGAGAGGAGAACAGCGTGTGGCCGGGAAGGGAATGCCCTCTGGTACCTTGCTGAGCCTGGACTGTATCTCTCCAACATCATGGCTCCAACCCTACCACAGAAACGTTTTTAGGGAATAGAACAGGAGGTTGGCTGCTCAGAACCCATTCTTTGTTAGTAGGGCAGAGCTCTTCCCAAAAGGAACCTGAGAAGAGCACGCTGTGCCTCTTGCCAGTGTGACATTTTTAAGAGGAGCGTTATGGGAGGAGATAAAAATTGACTTCCAAGTGGCCTCCAGAAATTAGGAGACATTTCTGGAACCAGCGTTTAGGTCCAAACTCAATAATCTAAACAGCAGATACTTGAGTTGTGATTCCCCACGGGCGAGGATAGTTCACAGTGGGGACAGTCACCATTGCTGCACGGCTGGAATCCACTTCCTCAAAGTGCGGGGGCCTGACGGAAAATGATCTCTGAGGGAGAGAAGTGAGTTCGCATCTTCAGGAACAACGTCTAGATATATTAAGAAATGACCTCAGATGAAAAACAAACAGAAAATCATTCTGGCAAATCAGAAAGAGCACATTATGTAGCGTTCATGATGCGTTTTATATGTGCGCTGGGAAAGAAGAGTCTAGTAAATGAAGACAAACAGGAAGCCTTTCCCAAACTCTCTTCCCAGATCCTTTCCAGTCACGTTGTGCAGGTCGAAGGTTCTGGGAAGAAACAGCTAGTACTCTGACCTGCCTTCTGCAAATATAACATTTCCTGTTTTGTAGGAACTTGGGGCTGAAAAGTGCATAAACCAATTGATTTAAACCCTTAAGCTCATATTATGCACAAACCTCAAGGACTGCTGTTTGAAAACTGTGTGTGTGTGTGTGTGAGAGAGAGAGAGAGAGAGAGGAGAAAAGGGATTCCAGATGTCCTTGGAGTATCACATTATATCTAAATTCCAGATAATCTCCAGTTAATTGAATAATTGATTTAATTAAATATTTAATGAATCAATATTTTATATTTTCCCAAACTAAACTTTTATGTTCTGTGGTCTCTTTTCAATTCTGAGTGAATTTAGTTTGGCTGAGGAAAACCATGTATGTTACGTCCTTTAAAATACGGTGAGGTGAGGGGCGCCTGGGTGGCTCAGTGGATTAAAGCCTCTGCCTTCAGCTCAGGTCATGATCTCAGGGTCCTGGGATCGAGTCCCGCATGGAGCTCTCTGCTCAGCAGGGAGCCTGCTTCCTCCTCTCTCTCTCTCTCTGCCTGCCTCTCTGCCTACTTGTACAATAAATAAAATATTTAAAAAAAATACGGCGAGGTGAAGCACGGTTCTCCTTGGATGGGTGTTCACATTAATAAAGCCTTTTATTCGCAACAACTTAAATAATATAAAATTAAAATCAACTGCTGATCTCAGGGAGCAAACAGATTTTTTCAGTAAGGATGGTGCAGCCACCTTTACATTTCTTCCTTTCCTTTTTAATACATGATGAAAGCTCCGGCGTTGCCGTAAAATCACAGTGATTTATAGCGGTAAGGGTGAAGCTAATCCCTGTTTCATCACTCTCATCCACGGTCACACAAACACAATGGAACCCGACACACTGGCAGCCTCGCTCATTCTCGCTTTCCAACCAACCTCCAGCTCATGGCTGGGAGTCACATGGGGTGGGCTGGTTCCAAGTAAGAAAGGAAAATAACTGGCTTTGGAGATAAAGGGTTATTAAAATTTCCATACAAATTTTCGACCACCTCTTGGCTTCCGATGGAATAGGAGCTATACTAAGACTTCTGATGGAATAGGAGTTATACTGAGATGCCTCGGTTTCAATTTTGAATTTAAAAGCATTCAAGAAATGGAGAAAATTATTACGGACAACAACCACCGCTTCAATAACATTTCCTTGCCTTCATGTTGTTTACCCCATTATTGATGACCCGCTAATTAAAAACAAAATAGAACGATTCTAGTAACAAAGTTTTTCATCAGGGAAGTTTTTGGCTAAAGAATTTCCCTGTCCTTACAACAGCAAGTTCTTCTGCCACCCAAAAGGGATGGATTCATTTTTTAAGTTGCCGCAGACATCAGGGGAAAAGCATAATGCTTGGTTTGAAACCTTGGTGTGGACAAAGGCAACTTTTCTGGCAGTCTGGTCTTTAGAAACAAACACCGCAGTCCAATAGACTCAGGCTTCCCTGTTCAGTGATCTCTTCTTTGGTTTACACTTGAATCTCAAGTCACCTTTGCTGTGGGATCTTGGGCAGGTGACATCAACTCACTAAACCTCAATTTCCCCTTCTGCAGAATAGGGGTAATGAAGCTACCATGTAGACCTGTTGTGAAGGAAAAATAAGGAAATGCATGTAAACAGTCTGGCACATAGTAAGATCCAAACCATAGTAGCTGTTTTTTGTTTGTTTTGATTTTAAAAATTATGCTGCCTATTTGCTTTCGTGACTATTAGCATTGGACAGTCTGCTTACTGTGTCACTAAATTTTGTCTTTGTACAGCCGTGATTGAGTGATGGTTGAGATCTGAAAGATGAGATAGAATTATGGAAGTTTGGGTATTGCTGATCATTTGGACCCTTTGGTATCACACTGGGTCCTTCAGTAGCTTTGGCAGCAACAGCAAAAAATAAATTCCATTCCAATCAGTGCTACTCACAATCCCTGATTTGGGCTTTTGGAATAAAAATAGGATTCTGTGCTTGAGGATATAACACCCTTTGAGCTGCTGAGTGAGACTGCACCTGGCTTGTGTGGGTGCTGTGGTGAAAATCCAGGGGGCCTTCGCCTTTCATTATATTTTTTAATAAAACTTGGCAAGTCACAGAATTAAACTTGTGAATCATTTTAACAACTACTTTTCTTAATGGAGATAAGCCTCTTTATCTTTTAGCCGTTAATACTTTGTGGTTCTAAGTTAGGATCCCCGATGTGATTGTATTCCTCTCAAACATTATTAAGAAATCATTTACAATGGAAAGGCTTAAAATTAAAGCAGTCCGAGGGACAAGGCATTCCAGGCTTTTAAGGTGGCATTGAGTTTAAGGAGGAGATGAGGTCCTGGGCTATAGCCAGGACGCGCTCTCTAGTGTGGGTTCAGGTAGGGAGGAAACTCATTTATACTGTGTATTAGAAGATTTGGCTACATCGTTTCTTTTAGCCATCCTAGTGCTCTTTAAGGCATGTATTATGCCCATTTCATAGGCTCAGAAAGATGATTTGTCCAAGATTACATCATGACTAGAAAAGCAAATTAAAAGAAGAAAATACCAGTTCTGGTTACACAGTGTATTCTGTGAAAACCTATGAAGATATATATTTTTATTTGTGCACTTTTTTGGGCATGTGCCACCTTATGTGTTAGTAAAAAGTTACTGATCAAAAAAAAAAAGTTACTGATCAAAACAAATAGTTTCTGCCTGGTGCAAAGTCTGTGCCCTTTTCTCTCTATTTTGCTGTTTCCAAAGAAGCATATGATGGATGGAACCCCAAGGAATTTCCTCCATCAGTTACAGCTGGTTGTGGCCAGAAATAGTGCTGCCTTATTAACTAGAACTGGCTTTGAAAGACTTGGATATTTCCAAGGAAAGATACACTCAGAGGAGTGTGGTTTCCTAAAATTGAGGATATGGATGTGTCAGAATTTTGAATGATGTTCTGAAAATGCACTGAGCTTGTTGAAGAGTTGCTCATAATAGTGGAAAATCAGGGGAAAAAATCCCTGAGATATCTATCAAACAGGAATTAAATAAATAAATACTATACGGTTTAGAAACTGCTTGTTTTGAATGATGCTTATGGTGTGTGGTGGAGTGGAAAATGAACTGCATATATATCAGGATGGCCTTTTCGTAACTTTCTTTTGTTGTATATATATATATATGCATAAGTATCTGGACAGTTGTTTGCTAAAATACCAATAGTGATATCTCTGCATTTTGGAATAGTGATTGAATTTTGCATTCTTTTTTTGTGTCTTTCTATATTGTTTTCCTACAATTCAAAAAACAAATTTTGTTTTAATTTTTAATAAAAAAATGGCAAAGGCTGAATCCTGAATTAAGTATAGCACTTTCCAAGTTGACTATGTTGAAGAAGGAAACAGTTTACTGTATGAGTTCCGACACGTTAAAGCAAAATATGACTTTATAGTCAAACCAGAGAAGAGCATTTTCAGGAGTAAAAAGGGCCATTCTGTAGGAGCAAACACATGAAATTATTAGGCTGCTTGGATTGTTTAAGCTTTTAAAAATATTAAAAATAATTAAATATTTTAATTATATTCTATGTAAGCAGGACATTCTACCTCCTTCTACCAGATATCATAACAATCTTGAAAAATAGTTGTTTTACCTACTCAAATGTATGTCTTGTATGGCTCAGTTTAAAAAATTCTCCATTCATTTTAGATTTTAGTGTCACAGTCTAGACATATGATTGCTTTATTTTGTTTTATTCCATTTTATTTCATTCTAGTGACTTTCTTCCTTCAGTGAGGCTAACTGAAGACACAATTGAAATCATAAAGATTACATATTCATGCAAAAACAGATAATAGAGCAAGATAGGACTTTCTTTTTTGTCTTTTTGCAAAAGATTTTCAAGAAACTGGCTTAAGAGAATCCTGAGTACATCTCCATGTGTGTCATTAATATATGGGAGTTTGTTGGGGGCGCCTGTGTGGCTCAGTGGGTTAAGCCTCTGCCTTCGGCTCAGGTCATGATCCCAGGGTCCTGGGATCGAGTCCCGCATCGGGCTCTCTGCTCGGCAGGGAGCCTGCTTCCCTTCCTCTCTCTCTGCCTGCCTCTCTGCCTACTTGTGATCTCTCTCTCTCTGTCTGTCAAATAAATAAATAAAATCTTTAAAAAAATTAAAAAAAAAAAAAGAAAAAACATATATGGGAGTTTGTTACCTATAAACACCAACACAAACTGTGAGATCCAGCCAAATTCAGATAATTACTACCCTCTGAACAATTAGCAGTCCTGACAACATTCTCTCCTTTTGGATAGGGAGGACCCCTAAACGGGAAAACTCTCCTTCACACTTACCTGAACTTATTGATCACAAAACAGCTCAAGCTTTTTGGGCCACAGCAAGCTCTCTGTTTTGAACACATTGAACTCTGAAAATGGACAACATGTTAACAAAATCCTGTGTGTGAATTGATATGTATGAAAAGATTTAGAATGTGTAAAAAGAAAACCAGGGGTTTGTATTTCACAAATCTTGCTTATTAAGAAGAATGTATGAAGAATTAAGATTTTTTTTTCTGGAAAATCTAGCAGTTTGGTTTCTGTTTAATGCCAGTAAAATTGACTTTTTTTTGGTATTTTTAAGAAATTATTACTGAAGTATAGTTGACATACAATTTTATATTAGCTTCAGGTGTACAACATGTGATTTGACAATTCTATGCATAACTCAGTGCTCACCACAATTAAGTGTAGTCACCATCTGTCATCATACAACGTTATTATAACATTATTCATTATATTCCCTATGCTGTACTGTTGATCTCCATGATATGTTTACTTTAAACTGGAAGTTTATACCTTTCAATCTCCTTTACCTATTTCACTCATCTCTCCCCATCCCCACCTCCTTTCTGGCAATCTGTCTTCTATATTTGAAAGTCTGTTTGTTTTTTTTGTTCATTTACTTATTTGTTTTGTTTTTTTATATTCCACATACAAGTGAAATTATTTGGTATTTGTCTTTCTCTGCCTGACTTATTTCACTTAACATAATACCCTCTAGGTTCATTCAAGTTGTTGCAAATGGCAAGATTTCATTCTTTTTATGGCTGAGTAATATTCTATTATATATATCCCACTGTTATATATTATACATATATACAATATTCCATATATATATACCACATATTATTTATCCATTCATTTATCGATGAACACTTGGATTACTTCTGTATCTTGGCTATTGTAAATAGCATTGCAATAAACATAGGGTTACATATATCTTCCTGAATAAGTGTTTTCCTTTGAATAAATACCCAGTAGTGGAATTACTGGATCATGTTGTAATTCTATTTTTAATTCTTTGAGGAATCTCAATACCATTTTCCACAATGGCTACACCAATTTACCTTCCCACCAACAGTGCACAAGGGTTCCCTTTACTCCACATCCTTGCCAACTCTTACAATTTCTTTTATTCTTTTTGAAAATCTAGCTGTTTGGTTTCTGTGTGGTACCAGTAAAGTTGATTTTTATATTATGTTTTTTACATATAGTGAGGTAGGAAAATTTCCTTTGATATAATTGGATCATCTCTTTTACCTAAACAAGGTATTTTGTTTGGGGAGAGATGAGTATTTTGTTTACCAGAGAAAGAAGAAACCCTGAGGAGTTTATGTATATAGTTGGAAGAAAGTAGCTTTAACTTTGAGGGAGGAGAAATTTGAGAGAGACCAAGGGGAGTGGGGTTGAAGCCAGTCAAATCCCTGTCAGTTATTGCCCCTGATTCCTCTGCCTGGGACACATACACTCAGAACTAAGTCAAGTCATGATATTTCTTTATGTGTGGATTTCAGAGGAATTTGGGAAAGGTTCTGAATTCTCTGTTTTGCATGCAGAGGTTTTCTAGAATAGAGGTAGCCCAGGCAGGGGAGCCTGGGTGCCTCAGTCAGTTAAGAGTCTGCCTTCAACTTGGGTCATGATCCCAGGGTCTTGGGATGGCATCCCACTTCAGGCTCCCTGCTCAGTAGAGAGCCTGCTTCTCCCTCTACCTCTGCTTGCTGCTCCCCCTTGCTGTGCTCTCTCTCTTTCTGTCAAATAAATGAATACATAAATAAAGAAGTAACCCAGGCAAATAGAGGTAGCAGACAGAAGGCAGCATTAGGGCACACATGTTGTAGGAACTCCGGAAATGCACGTGGTCTGGAGAGCTCTGGGCTGTCATGGGCTGTAGAAATGAATTCAGGCCGTGTTCAGCCCCGCTTCTGAGGGTGTCAGTTTTGCAGAGCGAGGCAAAGTTGTGTGCTTATGATGCTCCAGGTAGGGGATGTACCCTCCCCATGTACACACATAGGAGTGATGGCCACTGACAGCTCACAAACCTCTGATGTCCTGTTGGATTTGAGTCATTTAAAAAAGACCACTGGTCAGCGTTTCTCACCACTGTTTTCCTTAAAAATGAAGAAATCAGGGACTCCTGGCTGGCTCAGTCAATTAGACAGTTAGGTGGCTGCCCTTGACTTGGGTCATGATCTCAGGGTCCCGGAATCAAGCACCACCTCCCCCCGCCATGTTGGTCTCCCTGCTCTGAGTCTACTCCTGCCTCTCTCTCTGCCATCCCCCTCCTGCCTGCCCCCTCTTCTCTCTCTGGCTCTCTCTTTCTCTCTCTCTCGAATAAATACAATCTTTAAAAAAAAGAAGAAGAAGAAACCAGAGGCTACTGCTCCACTTAAAATGCACAGAAGTAAAGCCTTTCACGGTCTGTCAGTTCATTTCCTGCTCTCTTTACAACCAAAACATGTATTAATGTTAAGCAACTAGCTAAGTGTAACGGATTCAAGTCCAATATTCAGCAGAAAATTCATGATCTAATTTTGATAAAGATGCATGGATTAGTGAGTTGAAGTTGTTTCTGTGTAAATTGCTAAGGATGTTAAAGTCAGCGTAGACCTAGAAACTCCTGGTTCTGGAGACTGTAGAATATTTTAATGTAAACGCTCCTACACAAATAAGTGGCTTGTTGAGTTGGTCTCAGACGTATTCTCCTGCTGAGCTACAACAGCCGTGGTGGATGGGTTGGAACACCTTAGTCCTACGATTCACCGTCATACTGTCAGTTTGTCCAGGGCAATGACTCAGGGATGCGTGAATATATACATGTTTTTGAACTCTCGATGTAGTCCATCCTTTTCTTTCTCCTCACCCCCAAACTTTCATATAGAACTTTTTGATTAATACATTTTATAAATTAGGTCAAATTGATTAGAGCTTTCTACCTTTGCGCTGCTTTTTAAAAAAAAGTTGAATTTGTTGTTATAAGATAGTGGTTGGTTTCATTTCCTGAGATGACTTGAAAATAGTCTTTCTCATGTCACCTTCCTTTAAAGTACCATTAAGTAAAGTGAACATAAAGAATGTTAATAAGATTGTTTCAAGATTACTGTGCCAATATTGATATATCAAACATTGGGGTTATTAGCAGAAAGCATTTATCAACACTACTGGGTAGAGAAGACCCAGACCCACTTTTGAAAATGCATCAGCAGCTATATGGAACTTTCCATTTAACTTTCTTAGTAAGCTACTTTGGTTTTAAATGAGTCCCAATTGGAAGTTAAAGACTGCAAATTCGACCCAGTAAGTGTAATGATTAGCATTGGAAATGTCCCATTGTGGAACTCTAGTTCCATCTGCCCGTGAAAAAGATTCTGGGTAATTATAATTAGGAATTCAGTGTGTGGCAGTGGGTTAGGTGTGGAAGGAATGACTGCTGCAACCCACTGATAATGGTGGGGGTGCGGTATAAAGAAAGTGAAAATTTCACCTGGAATCTATGAGGCATGTTTGGTGACTTAGTGACTCTAAATGTGTTTATATCCTACTGGTGGAATTTCTAGTATTCTTTGAATCCTGGAAAATGCTGGGCTGTGAATAATATTTCCTAGTAGAATTTTGTACTACCTACACATATTAAAGGGCTGTTACTCATTCACATTCTCTATAATGGCCCCCAACAATGAAGGATGGTGGGGAGAGGGCAAGTCCTACTGAAGGGGGAAAGGGTGAAGAGGAAGCTGGGAAATGGGTCAAACTGGCTTCAGTTGCCTCAGGGAGAGTGGGAAACACTAGTTTAGGAGCTATCAAATCTTTTCTTTCTTTCAAATGCATTCTTAGGTTAATAGATATTGTTGATCCAGGGTGCCAGGGTTTAGCATCTGCCTTCAGATGAGGTCATGATTCTGGGGTTCTGGGTTCTGGGGTTGATCCCCACTTTGGGGCTTCTGGCTGTGCAGGGAACTTACTTCTCACTCTCTCTCTAACCCTCCCTCCTGCTCATGTTCTTTCTCTCACTCTTTCTCTCTCTCAAATAAATAAATAAAATCTTTAAAAAAAGGGAAACAAAAAATAAAAAAAAAAAGATATGTTGAGTATTTTCTTTTCCCACCCCATACATACTACGTGATACTGAGAGAAGGTATTGACCCTGTCTGGCATGGCAGTGGTTAGACTTCAATAAATGACAGCTTCCTTTTTCTTTGTTTGAGTACATTTAAGAGCTACAACCCATTAACCAAAAATCTGAATTATCCAGAACATGGTGAGACCCTGGAGCCTATTGCTCAGGAAATAAAAGTGGAGGTTTAAAGTAAGCCCCAAACAGCCCTTTACATTTCTTATTTATACTAAAGCTTGCCTCACTAAACACAAAACTATATTTTTGTGTATATGAAATGGCAAAGGTTAATTTTCCAGTAAATTGTGTGTCACCTTGGTTAAATAAATAATAAAATATTAAATTTTATAGTGATCTCTGATCTTATTTAGGCATATGGTTTAGAATCTTCTAAGCTTCTTAACAAAGTTCCTAAAAATTCAAATTCTAAATAAGTCTTTTTTGATTTATTAGGCTTGTATATTTGCTATGTTAAGTTACATTGGAAGCATTGTCAAACAAAAAATGATTATTTTTGTTAGATTATATTATGTGGGTAAATACTGGGATGGTTCTAAGAGTTATGCAAAATTCTTAAAGTTTTAGTATGTTTTGACATAATGTAATTCTAGTTATTAAAATGTTGTGCATCAAAGAAATTACTGCATTTCCTTGTCAACTACATTATATTAAACTCTTAACAGATTAAAAAAACAAACAAGTTTTAGCTACACTAGAAGAGTGTCAGATTTATATAAGACTGTTGCCATGAATTATTTCTTAAAGCAAGAGAACTCCTTTATAACACAAATAAAAACCCTTTATTAGATTCTGTGCTTTTGTATGGATATTGGGCTTTTCTCAGAGTTGCCTACAATTTTATATGTAGCTATTAATCTCTGGAATTCTGAAATTATATGAATTCTCTAGAACTGCTTATCTAAAGTAGTATTTCCTAATATTTTTTAAATGGTGACTTCCTATTACCTTTCTTAATTTCATCTTCTTTCTGAACTAACAATAGGATTTAAAATGTTGAAAAAATATGGTTTCAATATACAGATATTCTTAA
Source organism: Meles meles (assembly GCF_922984935.1). Taxonomy (NCBI): domain Eukaryota; kingdom Metazoa; phylum Chordata; class Mammalia; order Carnivora; family Mustelidae; genus Meles; species Meles meles. The sequence continues at coordinate 10,245,656 of NC_060074.1, forward strand.
CATGGAACTATCACATCACTATATGTAATACCCACTTACTTTTTAAAAATAATTATACAGAAGTTCAATATCCTGATTCGGTGCAGTGTTTTTAAATTTCCCTGACTGTAAGAATCACTTGAGGTGGTGGTGGGAGAGCATTTGTTAAAAATGTGCATTCCTGGAACGTACCTCCGTCCTACTGAATCAGATGGGGCAGATATTATTTAAATGCGTGATCTTAGGTGATTCTCGTGGTCAGTAAGATTGGTACCAGTGATGTTGTGTAGTGAAACTTTAGGGTGCATCAGAATCACCCTTGTCTTATTACGCCCCAAATTTCCAGACTCCACCCCGGATTCAGTGAGTCTGGGGTGAAGCCTGAAAATCCTGTAAGTCTACTTTTTCCTTTGGAAACTTCCTTTATCTCTAACCCCTCTGCCCTCCAAGACACATGTTGGTAATCATCCTCTGAGCATATGACCCACCAATATACAACTGAAGAGTCTCACGACTGAGTTTTTACTAAACAGTATTAAATGACTTTTTTCTAACAATAGCGAGGCCCCTAGGATTCTGGAAACATTTTTTTCCAAAATGCCTGGGATATGCTATCCCTAACCTTACCCTCCCAATTTGAAAGTCTATAATGGGCCACTCCTCATGACCCCAGTGCAACTCTTTCTGCCCACATGTCCTGTCCCCATGTTTTAATAGAATCACCTTTTTATACCAAAGACATCTCAGGAATTCTTTCTTGGCTGTCGTCTTTGAATCCTGACATCTTTCCTACATTATATAAAATTGTAGCTAATTTAAAGAAAAGACTCCTTTATGTTTTGTAGACAAGAGAGCCCCTTTGCCCTTATGGATGAGCTGTTGGATCAAATCATTGCAAGAGACTGGTACGGGGAAGATTATGGAGGCAGAATCATTAGTGGGCCAGGCAGATTTCTTTCTGGCCCAGGGACGAATTCCAGTTTTTCTGTGACACATACATAGAAGACTGCTCTAAAGTAAAGCTCTAAAAATCCACCTGAAGATTTTCGGCATGATCGTAACATACCTTAAATAGATTTACTTGTGGATGTAAGTGCTAAAAACTAACAGATCCCCATGGGAGCCCAAAAATCAGAAGGCAAAAGAAGCATAATGGTAACAAGAAAATATGATACTAAAAACATTGAAGCTTAATGTAGCTATGAACAGAAATATGATAGGAAGTAATTTAGGCGTCGTGGTGATAGTGGGACTAACACAGCATGTAAGTGAAATGCAAAACTGATATCATAAAAGATACATGGCAAGTACCATACCTAGGAACTTGGAGGCCTCTTTACTATCCTTAGTACTGGTCTAGCCACTAATAATTTGTCAGGATAAGTAAAATGCCTGTTCAGAAAGAATATACACAGATAATTAAAGCTTCAGAAAATCAGACTCATGGGCTAAAGCATTAAGATTTTTGAAATGAAAATGAAGTCTGAGAGGCAACAGAGATTTCTTCTTTAATAATGCACATAGGCATATTTGCGACGACGTGGATGGAACTAGAGCATATCATGCTTAGTGAAATAAGTCAATCGGAGAAAGACAACTATCATATGATCTCCCTGATATGAGGACATGGAGAAGCAACATGGGGGGGTAGGGGGATAGGAGAAGAATAAATGAAACAAGATGGGATTGGGAGGGAGATAAACCATAAATGACTCTTTTTTTTTTTTTTTAAAGGTTTTATTTATTTATTTGACAGAGAGAGATCACAAGTAGGCAGAGAGGCAGGCAGAGAGAGAGGAGGAAGCAGGCTCCCCACGGAGCAGAGAGCCTGATGCGGGGCTCGATCCCAGGACCCTGAGATCATGACCTGAGCCGAAGGCAGCGGCTTAATCCACTGAGCCACCCAGGCGCCCCTCCATAAATGACTCTTAATCTCACAAAACAAACTGGGGGTTGCTGGGGGGAGGTGGGATTGGGAGAGGGGGAGCGGGCTATGGACATTGGGGAGGGGAGGCGAACCATAAGAGACTATGGACTCTGAAAAACAACCTGAGGGTTTTGAAGGGTCAGGGGTGGGAGGTTGGGGCAACCTGAGGGTTTTGAAGGGTCAGGGGTGGGAGGTTGGGGGAACAGGTGGTGGGTAATAGGGAGGGCATGTTTTGCATGGAGCACTGGGTGTTGTGCAAAAAGAATGAATACTGTTACGCTGAAAAAATAAATAAAATGGGAAAAAAATAATGCACATAGGCATGCACACTTGATGTAGTTTTAGAATATAGATGGGGTTTGGTGGGGTGGGATCCTGAGCTAACAACCAAGAAAGAATTCTTTGGCAAAGAATTTTTATTAAAGCGAGGGGTGAGGGAACAGGACCCTTGGACAGAAAGAGCTGCTGCCCAGCTACTGTGAGGGGTGGCTGATTATAGATTTGGGAGTTGGGGATGTAAGGAAAAGGGAGGTTTTCAAAAGAACTTTCTTTTTCTTTTTAAGATTTTATTATTTGACAGACATAGATCACAAGTAGGCAGAGAGGCAGGCAGAGAGAGAGATGGGGAAACAGACTCCCTGCTGAGTAGAGATCCCAATGCAGGGCTCGATCCCAGATTCCCTGAGATCATGACCTGTGCCAAAGACAGAGGCTTTAACCCACTGAGCCACCCAGGCGCCCCTCAAAAGAACTTTCATATGCTCAAGAGGACCTACAAGGTACTGGAGGCCTTGCCATTGTCAAGTTAGGGTTGTTTTCCCCTCCAGCGAGGCATTAACATTGAGACAGTTGGGAGCTTCCTGGAGGAATGTCCACCTGGGAGTGAGTGTGTGTGGGGGGAGGAGCTGTGGGGTGTCAGGTCATGCTGAGTCCTCCGCATGCCTTCTCCTCCTTCATCACACTTACACATTGTGCAGACCCTGCACCGTGGGTGAGGAATGGATCTCAGATTACAGCAGAGACATGTGCTTTCTCATTGAAGAAAGGAGGAATAATTTTAGGAAGCGAGGATAGTAGAGAGGGAAAATTTTGCATCTTCTTCTCTGATAGCCCATTCTGGACTTGTCACCTTGCCAGAAAACCTTAGGAAACTTCTTTAGAAGAGTTCTTTCTTCAGTTTTCAAAAGGCTATAAGGGGACTCTCAATCCAGACTAATCACTTTTCTAGTCCAAATGTATAAGAAAATCAGAAATTGCTATTTCTCATCTTGATAATGTAATTCTCTCTAATAATTGCTTGATAAATGTCAATTCAACGAAATGAATTTTACACTTAGTATCATGGTAAAATTTTCCATATTTTTTAGAGTGGTTCTTTTAAATATCCAAATATGTGGCATGTCAATGACTCATTATTTTGTAATGTATGTTTCCTTTGTCATTCAAAAAAGGTTGTATTGTTTGGCTTTACTCAAGGATGCTGATTGACACCTGCAAAGTTTGCTTTACTGGCATTAAAAGAGAAGAAAGAAAATGATTTGTTTTACTGGTAATGAATTACTGCTCCTATTTGTGTCTTTAACTAAATTATTTGTTAAATAATTTAATAGAATTTATAGGGCCTGTTTTCCATTGGCTAAACTGTAGCAAATATTGATCTTTGTCCTCTCTTGGATATGGTTACAAGAAGGCCATCTTTTAACTTGTCTTTTTGCCAGTTTAGATGTTGATAAGATATTGAGTGATCTTATATCATTTTTGCATTTAAGTTGAATATGTCTTTAATTTAAACTTTATAAACAAAGGGAAGATTGTTACATAGCAAAACTAAGAGTAAGGTGCAGAGATTTCTCCCACGTAGGTGTAGCTTCCCAACAGACTGGTGTATTTGTTACAATCTATGAACCTACACTGACACATCTCTCAAAGTCCAGAGTCTACATTAGGGTTCGTGCAGGATTGTACATACTGTGGGTTTAGGCAAGTGTATGATGGCATATATCCATCATGATAGTATCCTACAGAGTATTTTCACCTCCCTGAACATCTGTGCTCTGGGTATTCATTCTTCCACCCACCCCCAACCACTGGCAATCACCAAGCTTTTTACTGTCTCCATAGTTTTGCCTTTTCTAAAATGTCATAAAGTTGGGATCATACAGCATGTAGCCCCTTCAGAATGACTTCTTTCACTTAGTAATTTGCATTTTAGATTCCTCCGTGTTTTTTCAGGACTTGTTAGCTCATTTCTTTTTTAGTGCTGAATAATATTCCATTGTCCAAATGTGTCACGATTATACTCATCCATTCATCTAGTAAAGGACATCTTGGTTGTCTCCAAGTTCTGGCAATTATGAATAAAGCTGCTCTAAATATTCATGCACATATTTTTGTGTGGAAATAAGTTTTCAACTCCTTTGGGTGACTATCACGGTGGCTGGGGAAGGAGGGGGTCACTAAATCATATGGAAAGGTGTTGGTATGTCAAAATGTCTTCCAAAATGGGAATACCATTTTGTATTCCTTCCCATCAGCACTAAGTGAGAGTTTCTGTCATTCTAAATCCTTGTCGGCATGTGGTGTGGTCAGTGGTCTGGATTTGGACTGTTCTAATAGGTGTATATGGTATCTCATTGCTGTTTTAATTTGCATTTCCCTGATGACTTATGATGTGGAATGGGTACTTGTGTGGTTATTTTTCATCTGTAGATCTTTGGTGAGATGTCTGTTAAGGCCTTTAACCCATTTTTTAATAAGTTGTTTGTTTTTTTCTCAACTTTAAATAGTTCTTTGTATATCTTGAATAACAGTCCTATATCAGATGTGTCTTTTGCAAATATTTTCTCCTAGACTATAGCTTGTCTTCTCATTCTCTTATCTTTGTTTTTTAATAACTTATTTGTTTTTATATATAATAGTAATAATTGTATCAAATTAAGTTGCTAACTATGTAAAATATCAAAAATTAAGTAGTATTACTGAAAATTTCAAATAATTTGACTTATTTAGTGGAAATCCCAAGGTTAGTGATATCAGCACAAATTCATGATAACTGGCAGCCAAATGGATCCTCAGCAATGTCTTATAGTCATTTCTCTAGTGAGTTATTCTCCCATTCCCCACAGGGTTTATTACTCTGTCTCAGTCAGGATGCCTTTGCTTGCAAGTGTCAACAATCCAACTCATACTGACATTTTCTGTGTTGGAGGTATTGGCTCAGAATCCAATGTTTGGGAGTATCTAGCTGAATCTGGAGCAACAAAATTATCTGGACCTCTTTCTTCACATCTTTTGGTTCTGTGTTCCCCAGGTTTGCTTCCCAGATATATAAAGGTTGATTCCAGTAGTTCCAGACTCACATCCTACCATTTAGGAGCCCCAGAGAAAAAGTGTGCCTTTTCCCCCAGGAGCTTCTTCTTTCCCAGTGGTTTCATTGAAAGTTCTGGGATTGGGTTTCATTGGATTGAAGCAATAGCTAATGCAAGGGTGATGCTTCGGTTGGCCAGGCCTGGACATTCCCACACCAGGATCTAGGTCAGTGGTGTGGGAGTGATGGGGCTGGAAAGAGAAGGGGAGAGTGGTGTCAGCTCTATCTCAAGACCATAGGCTAAGAATGGGGAAAGGCAATTCCCCAAGGAAATCACTGTTAATAGAAGTGTGAATGGAGGTGAACCTGCAAAAGCAACTAAAGATATTTCTTCTCCACTTTTGTCAAATCTCTGATTTTCTCTACCTCCTTCTCCATCCTCAACAAATGACTTTGCCTTATTCTTTAGTGATAAAATAGAAGCTACCAGATGGGAATTCCCCTGTTTTATTACCACTCATTCCTCCCATCTACTTATTTCTGCACTCATCCTCTTTTTCCCTCTTGTTACAGTGGAGGAAGGATTTCTATTATCAAAGCTGTTCTGTCCACATTAGCCCTAGATCTCCTTTTCTTCCTCTTCTCAGTTATCCTTCCCCCAACCTCACATTGTCCTTGTCTTCAATTATTCTCTTTTTTCCCCTTAGAACAATAACAAAAACAAACAAGAACCCCTTTGATTCATCTCTCTCTCTCTCCAGCCATTGTTCTATCTCATCATTCCCTTCCTCAATCAAACTCTTATCTTCTCTACACATTCATTTAATCTACTGCTCTCTTTTCTCTATATCCAACACTACACTGATACTGCCTTAAGATTGTCAAAAGCATTCATCTTACCATGTCCACTGGAGACCTTTTTTCGTTGTACAGGACTTCTTACTAACATTCACTACAGTTGACCAGCCCTTCTTTCTTGCAGTGTTCTGTTCTCTTGCCTTTCGTGACAACATACCCTTCTGGTTTCCTCCTGCTGCTTTGGCTTTCATTATCTATGTTCTTCGTAAGCTCTTCTTCTAACTGATCTCAAAATGTACTGTCACAAAGGTCAGTGTTAGATATGTTTCTCTTTTTATTCTGCCTTTGAAAGTTATCTCATCTAGTCCTATGGCTTCAGAGACCACAGATAACCCGACCGTTCTCAGCACCCAGATTTATATCTTGAACCTAGATGTCTATCCCAAGATTTACTCCCATTTTGCAACTGCGTTCTCAACACCTCCAGAGACACTCACAAATCTGCTTCTTCTCTAGTCTTTTCTGATTCTACAAATGGCTCCCCCAGCCTCTCAGTTGCTCAAACCAGAGAACTGGGGAGTCACTTGTAGTGGTCCCACCTCCCACACCAGTGCTTCCAGTCCACTTCTGGTGAGTCTTCAAATAAAACCATTTCTCTTATTCTCATCCTAAGTCCTCTGTGTTCACCATCTGAGCGATGCCCCCTTCATAGTTCTGTATCACAAATTCATTCTCCAGCAGCTAGAGATCCTTTTTTAAAGAACTTTCACCTTTCTGACTTACAATCTCTGTAGAATAAATTGCAAATTTTTTAGAAATGGTTTTCACAGCCCAACCTGATCTGCCTTCTCCTTGACCCTCCAGCTTCATTTTACTTTTGCCCTCTGTCACTATGGACTTGCTACACAGGCCTGCCATTAGTACACTTACTTTAGGATCTTCCCTTGTTTTTCTTCTGCACAGAATGTTCTTCCCACACTATTTATCTGGCAATTTGCCTAGTTTAAATGTTAGTTCCTCAGGAGACCTATGGGACCCCAGTCCAATCTAAATTAGCCCCCCTACCTAAAATATTTTCCTTCCGTGCATTTCTTACAGTCTTTAATTACATGTTTGTGTGATTGTCTTTTGGTATCTCTTTCTACTCCAAGTGATATTGCAGTACACCTACCATGTAGCTGAGAGCCTCCCTGCTCACCTAGATGAGTGCCTAGCACAGACTGTGGCTCTACAAATGTATTTGAAAAAAATTTAAAATATCCCCAAATTATGAAGAATTTTCTACATCATATCCTCTTTCTTAGAGGTACTTTTGCCAAGGAACATAGCACTTCTGGGAAGAAATAACTAGAATAAGTGGCATTCCCCTTTATTCAACATTCAGTAAGAAAAAATAGCTAGAGTTGTAAAACTTACGTTTCTTATCATGGTGAAGGGGTGAGAAGATGCTCTGGGAACTAGAGAAATATAATAGTAAAATGAAGAGGTAGTGTGAGTTCATAGAAATAAATTCAACCAGGAATAAGAATATCTGGGTTTGGCATTCAGCTCTGCCACTGGTATCTATGTTTTTGGCAAGGTATTCAGTCTCCTGTGTCCTGGATTTTCTCATCTTTAAAATCTTGTGGCGATCTCATGAGAAAAATGAATGTGGATATCCTTTGAAAGGTATTAAAACTTCTTAGAAATGGGAGATGCTCTTACTCTCCTTATTTTGACTTTCATTTATGAACATAAAATGACTTTACTTGGAGGTTGTTAAAACAATAATGAGTTTAGTCTCTGTCATAGATGGGACTGGCTGTTACTTTCTCTCAATTTATAGAAGTTGCTATGAAGAAACCACCTAGGGATGATAATATGAAAGTGAGTGAGTATAGTGAATTCATTATGGATTTCCTTTGTAATTTTTTGCAAGCTTTCCTGATAGCAATGCTAATTAAATTTAAACATGTTGGTGTGTCAAGTCTCTTTTTCTAAGAGATTAATTAGAGATTAGTCTCTAAGCTATTTGTAAGTTACCATGCTTTTTTACTGTAAACTGTTTGGTAAAAATGCTATTTTAGGAAAGTGATTATAGATTACAAATGATTTTATTAAGTACTTTATTTCCCTACCATTCTACCAGTTTTATAATAATAAATGACTTTAATGTCCTTTTTCACTGATAATTTAAATGAGATCTATGAGATGAAACATTATTTTGGAACAAGTTTAATTTAATTGACCCAGCATGGCTTGGAATTTTTGCTGCTATGATCCTTTTATGATTAAATACTAAAGAAGAATCTGTAATGTGAATACTTTTATTTCTTCACCATGGGATTCATATTCCCTGGGATAAAATATCCTTTTCAGAGAACATTAGCAGACATATTAGAAATTTATCCTCTCAGGAGATGTACCAGTTTCATCAACAAATGGGAATTCAAAGTCCTTTAGTAAAACTAATGACCTTATATACAATAACAACAACAAAACCCCCACATAATTCAAACTGTCTTTTAAATATCTTTGTGTTCAAACTGGTAGCCTAGAGATCAGTATGTGCTAATACAGAGTCCTAAAAATGCTGTGATGTTCATCTTGTTTTTAAAACTGCTAAGATGAGTAAGTCTAACTGTTTCAAATTTTACAGGGTTTTGTAAACTCTCAGTGCCAAGAAAACAAGCCACCTGGCAGTTTTTTAAGAACAGTGAGCCAGTACTTAAGAATATGCACCAGGTTGCCCCAACCTCCCACCCCTGGGGTGGGAGGTTGGGGGAACAGGTGGTGGGTAATGGGGAGGGCACGTTTTGCATGGAGCACTGGGTGTTGTGCAAAAAGAATGAATACTGTTACACTGAAAAAATAAATAAAATGAAAAAAAAAAAAAAGAATATGCACCAGAATTCACTGTTAGTATTTCAAGTGAATTTGGCTCAGATTTACATGGGATATGATAGCATTTTTATTCTAGTTACCATTTCTTATTTTCTTAGGATTATATTCTCTTGCTGCAGATTATATTCTCATGAGGCAATTTCTAGTGGTAATTGAGCAGATTTAGTGTATTTTAATATATTGACAACCATTATTTTTCCTGAAAGTGCAAAAATGACTCAGAAAAATACTTACTATTTTAAGTAGCATTCAAGGTAGAATACTGAGTTCATTAGTTGAATTTCCTAAAGTTCGCAAGTTAAATGTAGAGAGTTAAGTATAACTGATAGAAGAGTGTTTTAAAGCTTTTGATCTTGATGAAATCCAGAGGGTATCATGCTTAGTGAAATAAGTCAATCGGAGAAAGACAACTATCATATGATCTCTCTGATATGAGGATGTGGAGATGCAACATGGGGGGTTAGGGGGATAGGAGAAGAATAAATGAAACAAGATGGGATTGGGAGGGAGACAAACCATAAATGACTCTTAATCTCACAAAACAAACTGGGGATTGCTGGGGGGAGGTGGGGTTGGGAGAGGGGGAGGGGGTTATGGACATTGGGGAGGGTATGTGCTATGGTGAGTGCTGTGAAGTGTGTAAACCTGGCGATTCACAGACCTGTACCCCTGGTGATAAAAATACATTATATGTTTATAAAAAAAAAATTGGAAGGGGAGGCGAACCAGAAGAGACTATGGACTCTGAAAAACAATCTGAGGGTTTTGAAGGGTCAAGGGTGGGAGGTTGGGGGAACAGGTGGTGGGTAATAGGGAGGGCACGTTTTGCATGGAGCACTGGGTGTTGTGTAAAAACAATGAATACTGTTACGCTGAAAAAATAAATAAATTTAAAAAAATGCAAAAAAAAAAAGAAGAGTGTTTTAAGTGGTAAGGATGGACAGACATTACTCTATGCATTGGAATAAGAAATTTCTATGAAAGAAGAGACTTGATAGCTGTAACTAAAGAAATAAAGGAAAGTGAATTAGGTGACAATGAAAGATTTTGTGCACTGTTTTGTGAAGATATGAGAGTATGTTAAAGAGGACAGAATGCAAAGTTAGGGTGCCTGGGTGACTCAGTTGCTTAAGCATCTGCCTTTAGCTCAGGTCATGATCCCAGGATTCTGGGATGCAGGGATCCTGCTTCTCCCTCTCCCATTCCCTCTCCCTGCTGCTCCCCCTGCTTTTGCTCTCTCTCTCTCTGTCAAATAAATAAGAAAAATCTAAAAAAAAAAAAAAAAAAGAATGCAAAGATAAATTTGGAGTCACATATCTAGAAAAGACAATAGAGGGTTAGGCTATGGTAGCTATGGGGAATTTTGACGGCTACACTTTGTACTTGATGAAAATTGTTGAAATTTTTATAATTAGTATGTGTGCTCTGGAAGATTAAAGTTCTTGTAACCTATATGGAATTCTTGCTGAATCCAATTTCTTTGAAATATATTTAAGTCCTAATTTAATACAACAGGTTTGAATCTCATTATCAGTGGAGTGTATTTAATTGAAATCAAATTGATTTAAACAATTAGTTAGGAAATCTCAGTTTAATCTCTCTTCTTCCTCTGGGAAATTCGTCTCCTTATATCTATTCTCAAAGCTTAGAGGTAGCAAAAGTTGAAGAGAAGCCATACCTCACATTTTCATTTAAATCGATTGTTTAAGTAGTTATGAGATTAATTTCATAGATACATTATAAAACTTTATTGTGTTTTGGAAATTCTTTCCACCAAGGCTAACTAGAGTCAGTAGTTCTAAAATGTAAGATTCGGGGCGCCTGGGTGGCTCGGTGGGTTAAGGCCTCTGCCTTCGGCTCAGGTCATGATCCCAGGGTCCTGGGATCGAGCCCCACATCGGGCTCTCTGCTCTGCAGGGAGCCTGCTTCCTCCTCTCTCTCTGCCTGCCTCTCTGCCTAGTTGTGATTTCTCTCTGTCAAATAAATAAAATATAAAAAAAAAATGTAAGATTCATTTTAAAGATTTTATTTATTTATTTGACAGAGAGAGAGAGACAGCGAGAGAGGGAACACAAGCAGTGGGGAGAGGGAGAGGAGAAGCAGGCTTCTCACCCAGCAGGGAGGCCGATGCCAGACTCGATCCCAGGACCCTGGAATCATGACCCCAGTCAAAGGCAAACACTTAATGACCGAGTCACCCAGATGCCCCCTAAAATGTAAGATTCTAAAGTAATTTCCAAATAAAGATTTATCATGATACTTAAAGGATACATTTTATACTTTAATAAGGATACATTGACCAGTCCCAAGAATAATAAACATTGAGAATATTATTATTTAAAATAACATCGATGTAATATTTTAATACAAATAAACACAATGCACTTTGAAATTGTAACCATTTTAGTTATACCTCAAGTAAGTTTTAAGATAGATATCATTAATTATCTCTACAAAGTATAACTTTCTGATAATTAATGAGGTAATTATAAGACTAATTCTATGGAAATATCTTTAACATTTTTCCTCATAATATGCTAATATTTATTAATTTTAAATAATTTGAACAATACAGAGAAAACTAATTCCATAATTTTGCTCATTTCCCCCTAAGATAACTACTATTATCAAGTGAATATATTCTTCCAGATTTTCCATATATAATGAGATCTCATACTGTACGTACTCTTTATAATACCTACTTTTTTAAATACACACACACACACAGATTATCCATTTTAAGATTTATAGATCTATGTCATCCATATTAGTGCTGCATAGAATCCTGTGGCATTAATGTACCAGAACTTATTTTGCCAGTCTTTTCTGGGGATAGGCGTTCATTAGTTTACTTATTTTTTGATATCATCACCAGAGTGGCATAACTGCCTTGTACTTACATCTTTGATCATTTGCTCAAATATTTTCTTAAAATAAATGTTATAAAAAATGATCTTGCTAGATCAAAGTAGATATATCCTTAACATTTTACAATATATTGCTACATTGCCTTCCAGAAAAATTGTACAAATTTATATTCAGCATAACATTGAAAATTCCCATTATCTCACTTTTTGTAACCTTTGATAATATGACAGGCAAAATAATAATTTTATTATTTATTTACTTAATAAAATTTTATTTATGAGATATGTTTGAAAGTTTTTTCATATAATTTTGAAGCAGTCATATAATTTTGTAAATCTATCATTACCAAAATTGGTTTGTGAACACTTTTTGTAAATTAAGAAACATATAGCAAATATTTCCTTCCCCCCCTTTTCCTTTAATTCATATATGGTTTTAAGTTTTAATGTAGTCAATTTAATCAGTATTTTACTGTGTGGTTTCTGGTCTTGATATGTTTAGTAAGAAGAGATTTTCACCACCCCCAATTACATAAACACATGGTTATAGTTTTTTCTAGTACTTACATGTTTCATTTAATCTTTAATACTTTGAAATTTTGGGGTATAGGCATAAAGGAGAAATCTAGTTTTGTTGTTGTTGTTGAAACAGATAGTGAATTGTTTCAACATTAATAATTTCCTTCATTATTTGAAATGCCGCTTCCGCCTCTACCTCTTGTAAGATCCCAGTGGGCCTTTTATAACGATTTTTTTTTTATCTATCTACTAATTAGTGGAATTTTGCCAATATTATCTTTTAAGTATTTTTTATGTTTTCACTTATTGCATCCTTCTTTTTTTGACTTTAAATGAAATAAAATTCCACACAATTTTTGGACATATCTTATTAAGTTTGTCTTTGGCTGGATTACAGTATCTCTTGTTAATTCGAGTAGGAGTCCCCTCACATTCACCCACCCATGCCATTATATTTAGAAGCAGGCTGATGTATGAGACAGCTATTAATATTTTTTAAAGATTTATTCGTTTATTTTAGAGAGAGAGCATGAGTGGAAGAGGCAAAGGAAGATGGAGAGAGAATCTCAAGCAGACTCTGTGCTCGCTGCATGGCCTGACTTGGGGCTCAATCTCAACGTTCCAAGATCTTGACCTGAGTCAAAATTAAGAGTTGGCCACTTAACCAATTGTGCCACCCAAGTGCCCCTAAATTTTTAATATTTGTATTTTATTTTGCCACCATCACTTTTATTCGTACTGATAATTTTTCAGTTGATCATTTTTTATTTTTTAAGTAAATAATTATATTCTCTAAAGTAGTAATGACCCTTCACCTCCTTTACAATATTTTATACTTAATTTCTTATCCTTGTCTTATTGCTTTGGCTTAAATATCCAAAATTATGTTCAAATATAGAACAAATAATAGGGTTTTTTTGTTTCTTTTTTGTTATAATGAGAATGCTTTGAAATTTTTCCAAGTTGGCATGATATTTCCTCTAGGATTCTGGAATAAGATTGGTCATGTTAAGGAAGTTTTCTTCTTTTCTCATTTTATAGAGAGCTTTACTGGGAATTAATGTTGTATTTTATCAATTGCATTTTGGGGAATGTATAGGCATAATCCTATTGTTTTTCTCTTTTAACCTATTTATTTATTGAAGTACATTGATGGCATGCCTAATGTTGATCCTTTCTTACATTCCTAGAATAATACCTAACTTTTCAAAGACTTTATTGCTCTTTTAATACATTGCCATGTTTTACTTACATTCTTAAGTGAGCTATATCTAAAATTCTGTTTTGCAGTTTTATGATTTTCAAAGTGCTTTAGCATACCTTATTTCCTTTGATCCTTGAGATAGCACTATGATTTACGTTAGGAATTATATTCTTTTGACAAATAAAAACAATAGACATAGAACAATAGACACAGAACTTTTGCACAAAGTCATTTAACTAGATGGAGATGGTGAGAGTAAAATCCATTAGTCCCCAATCCAATGTTTTTTGGGGTGGGAGAATTTAATTACTTCAGTAATTTCTATCAAAATGTATATATGGGGCACTTCGGTGGCTCAGTTGGCTAAGCCTCTGCCTTCTGCTCAGGTCATGATACCAGACCTGATGGGATCAAGTTTCACAATGGGCTCCCTGCTCTGCCAGGAGTCTGCTTCTTCCTCTGCCCCTCCAGCCTGTTTGTGTTTTCTCTCACTCTTTCTCATGCTCTTTCTCTCTCTCAAGTAAATATACAAAATCTTTAAAAAAAAGTTATTTATGGACTCTGAGTTTTATTATCACAGAAAAACTATCCTTACATCTTACATTTTTCTTTTTACATTTCTGAATTAAGACAATTTTTCATTTTTACATTTTTCTAAATTAAGACAATTCTTTGTTCCACTTTGACCATGGTATCTGGTTGGGTGGGGGGGGGTAGTGGGGGCAGAGGGAGGCATTTGCCCTTAGAGTCTCTGTGCTGAGAATATGCATTCCCTGAGATCTGTCATCTGTTCCTTGCATATGGACAGATGCTGGTGTTCAGTTAATCAGAGTCATACAATAAGGATTAAAGTTTTAGATGGTTCTAACCCATTCTGGAAGTTATGGATAAAACTTGAAACCTTTAATCAGATTCATCTTGATGTTCAGGTCAAGTTGACTATTTGAGCCAAAGCTTTTATCTCTCTAAGGTCATTAATCCTGAAGAGCATATTCTATTATCACTGTAAGAGAGAAAAATCATTAAGAATGTGTTTGCACATTGCATTGGCTCAAGGGAATTTTTATTTTATTTGTGGTTCATGGATCCACCTTATAAAAAGCTTAGAGTTTTCTTTTAGGTATTTATTACAGAAAAATATCCAGCTGGAAAGAATAAAGTAATATAAATGTTAGTTTTAGAGTCTATAAAGACTTAATACAAGTGCAAGAAATGGTCCATTTGTTAACATATGCATATTCTTATTAAATGGCAGATTAGACTTCTCCAAGTCCAAGAAAAATGGATTTAGTTTATACATGAATTGTTTCTTAAGTTTGAATAGAATTGTGCTTTTATTACATTGGCATTTAATCTCCATGTCGCAGGTCACACAAATTTATAAAATGTTTTCTAAAAATAAATTCATTGTTTTTTAAATTTTCTATAAGAATTTTTTTCTTAATGAGAAGCCTACATGTATCTCTTACTATATAGTACAATGGCACTGATTCCATCTCTAAGAAATATTACTAATAGTTATGTTTTCTATATACTCTATTTGGAATTTACAAATGATATATATACTCTGAAATCTTGTCCTTACCAAATATTGCACAAAAAACTATGAATTCCTAGAAGTTGATTATTTTTCTAATTCTATTTTTTTTAAAGATTTATTTTTTTAATTTTTTTTTTATTTATTTAACAGAGAGAGACCACAAGCAGACAGAGAGGCAGGCAGAGAGAGAGAGGGAAGCAGGCTTGCCGCCGAGCGGAGAGCCCGATGCGGGACTCGATCCTAGGACCCTGAGATCATGACCTGAGCCGAAGGCAGCGGCTTAACCCACTGAGCCACCCAGGCACCCCTCTAATTCTATTTTTGTTAAAACTTTATGCTATGAAAAAAAGCTGATTATATCTCCATTTCCACTTAATTTATTTCCATTTAATCTAATATAACTTTTTCTTTTTTCTTTTAAATTGAGATATAATTGACATATAAAATTGTATTAGTTTTAGATATAAAACATAATGATTTGAAATATGTGTATTTATGAAATGTTTACTAGAATAAGTTTAGTTAATACTCATTACCACGTAGAGTTACAATTTTTTTCATGTGATAAGGACTTTTAAGATTAAAAAAAAACTTTTAAGATATACTCTTCTAGCAACTTTCAAATTCTGAATTATTTTTTATTTTTATAAATCTGTTTCTGAAACTCAACTCTACTAACACCCTATGATAACAAGTGGTAGAACTCTGTAGTATTGAAATATACTTTTCACTCTTAAATATGCTTTATTCAAATTAGGTGATTAAAGGAAATGCCAAAGTGACTAAAATCAATGTAAATAATACATTGGTGTCTCATATCTGATTGTAAATATAACCATTAAACACTGAGAAGTTACAATGAAGGACAAACTATTCTGTGAACTGGCTATTTAGCACCGAAAGAAAAATAGAAAATTTTTTCAGGAACATTTTTGAAACAAACTCTAGTTAAGAATGTTCCATTGCTGTTGATATTTTGATTTTTTGGGTAAAGTAAGTAAATATGCAACATGAGTTAGACCTTCAAATCTATGCATAATTCTGAATGCATAATTATGTATGCATGATTTTTTTCATTCTAACTAATTATTTATCAGTTTTTGATGGATACCTTAATAAAGAATCCATGTATATGCTTATACCTGTGAACTAATTAGGGCATTACATTTAATCTCTACAATAATACACCAAAAGAGATGGATTAGATACAGGCATTAAAAGAATATATTTACTTATTCTTCATGACAGAGACTTTCTTTAGGGACCACGACGTGCTGTTTTCCACGAAGAGCACCTCCCATGAATCCTCGCACCAGAAACAACAAAGTCTACGTGGGCAGGCTGTGAGTTCAGCCAGATTCTCAGGCCCTGCTGTGTGTGGAGTCTCTTGAGAAAGGACAGAATCCTATCTCAGTCTCCAGGCCCACTTGGTTCTTGGCACCGATGAATTGTATTGTTTTTACGTGTGAGGTGGACATCTATCTTAGAGGACCGGGCCGATCGCAGTATGTCATTCCTCGGAGGCCAGTGAATAATTGTGAGGTGCCCTTTACTGGTGCCCGCTTCACTCTGTCCTTAGTGGCGCTTCAACTGTGACAGTAATGTAACATATTCTCCTGGGACTTACATTAAGCAAAACCATGTACTGCGTGCGACAGGGTTAATTGAAAAAGGTTGTTTTCGACTGGAAAAATGGGAGTGTTAATGCTCCTTGTAACTGTGTACAAAGGAGTGGATCGTGAAGGATACAAGCGGAGATTAGGAAGATGCAAGTGAGAAACAAGGCTTTTCCCGTGCAAACAGTTGACACCATAAAGGAACATCTGTGCTTATGGACTTGAGGGGAAATAAGTTGAGAATAGAGTCTGTCAGTGAGGTTTTGCAACGAACCACCACAGGGTTTGTGCTTAATGCTGCAAGAAAATCTAGAAATGGCAGCAATCAGTGGGACTATGGAAGGAATTAAACATCTGGAGACGTGGGCTTCCAAAGCTTTTTCTTCTGGTTTCCCTGTGGCCGGGTCTCCTCACCTACATGGAGTAATTTCCGTACAGGTGAAAAAAAATCCAAACAAGTGAAATAGTCTTTGATTTTACCTGTGACTGTTGATCTGCAATGAACAGCCAGTGGTTTTTACTAGATTTTAATGGATTTTTTCTTGAATGAACCACAAAGATGAAGCATAGAGAAAAAAGTACAGGGAGAGGTAATCCCTCAACTTTATTGTTGTTGAATAAACATCATATAAGTAGGTTTACTTATAAATAACATCATATATTTTGTATGTTGGATATACGAATATATGTTTATATACTGAATAAATATCATATAAGTAGGGTTATTTCAGATCTTTAATAAATAACATTTTAAGTGTATAAATCAGGCTATAATATTCTTTAAACTGTAACACAGAGAGGATATTTTGATGTTATTTACCATTACTCTTACCATTCTTTTGAGTCAATTTCTTCCCAGTTTTGTTAAAAATTTCAAACCGAAATTAGTTTGAGACAAACATTATTGTCTAGATGAGGTTAAAGAAATCTTTGTCTCAAAAATGAAAATCATAGAATGTGACTCCTTAATCTTGATTCTTCAATTCCAGTTATTTTAGTAGGCATTGTAAAGTCATTAATCTACTGAAAATCCAGTACTATTCTGGTTAATAAAATGCTTTGCAGTCTATTAACAGTTACAGTGACCCCCCACCCCACCCCCTTATCCACAGGGGATATGTTCGAAGACTCCAGTGGATGCCTGAAACCACAGATAGTACCAAACCCTACAGATAACTACATTTTTCCCTGTACATATATACCAATGATAAAATTTAGTTTATACATTAGGCACAGTAAGAACAACAATAACGAATAATAAAACAACTGTAACAACATGGTGTAATGAAAGCTATATAAATGTTGTCTCTTAAAATAGCTTATTGTGCTGTACTTACCTGTCTTCTTCCTGTGATGATTATGAGATAATAAAATGCCTATATGATGAGATGAACGAGGTGAATGATGGAAGCACGGTGACATGGGGTTAGGTTACTACTGACCTTCCAACAGTATGTCAGAAGGAGGGTCATTTACTTCTATACTATGCTTAACTGAAAAGCAAAATTGCAGATAAGGGGGACACCCTACTAGGGAACATGGCAACAGGATCTTGGTGTCACTAAGCCCGCTGATGCCATCTTCTGGGGTTCCTGCAGCAAACTTTTATAAGCCACACTGTTAGTAACAAGGTCTTTCTAGCATATTCAGGAATAACAGAGTTCCAGGTAGAGCTGTGTAATTTGAGATTTATTTTCCATGACATAAAATGATATGGAGGCTCCATATGGAAGTTGTGTTTGTTTTCTTATTAAATGGCAATGCTTTTAACATTATTTTTCCTAAGACTAGCTTTATAGATTTTGGACATTTCTTCAATGCTTAGTTTGCATCTTGTCTGTTTTTAATTATCTCAGTAAAGGCTGTAGTGTTAAAGATATAATAACTATGTATAATTGCTATAGTACTTCTTTTTCATAATTCCCTTATCAGCTCATGTTCCCCTTTATGGTCTTGGTTATCCAACATTCTTAATGTTATAGAAAGCTGCTTATTTATTTATTAAATGTCTGTGGGTTTTATTTATTTTTTATTTAGTAATCTTTTTTTTAAAGATTTTATTTATTTATTTGACACACACACACACAGAGATCCCAAGTAGGCAGAGAGGCAGGCAGAGAGGGGGAAGCAGACTCCCTGCTGATCAAAGAGCCTGATGCGGGGCTCGATCCCAGGACCCTGAGATCATGACCTGAGCTGAAGACAGAGGCTCAACCCACTGAACCACCCAGGCACCCCTATTTAGTAATCTTTACACCCAAACTCACAATTCTGAGGTCAGAGTCTCATGCTCTACTGACAAGCTGACCAGTCACCCCTGTTTTTATCTATTTAGAAGCATTTGTTATATGCTTTTCTCGAATTAGCAAATTTGATAATTTTTGTCATTGTTCTACTAACTATCATTTATAAAAACTTGTACATTAAAATAGTGATGGAGAAAAAGCATTTATTCCAGGCAACATTCGTTTTGGGATTAATGATTTTCCAGAGAACCAGTCACTAAGACAGTGTCATAGTAGGCACTTGATCTTGGTATAAGCAGATGCTCTATTTTCAAATAGTACATGGGACATGCATACCAAGAGTCATATTTACAGAAATCCCTGGATAGAAACCATGCAGCAAAAGAGCTTGAGATAATTTTTATTGAGTCATTTCTTAATGAGTTCTGAGTAAATGATTGCAGTGAGATTTAGCACAATGCTTCCTCTGCTCAACAAGTCAGTGTACTGAGAACCTACCCTGATATGGACTTTCTACACTCTATGTCCATGTTTGCCTATAGGATATCAGTTGTTTTGCTTTCAAATGAGAAAAGTCATGTAAGAGAAGATGTTATTCTTTTTTAAGAGAAGTTGTCATTTTAGAGAATATTTAGATTGTCACTGGCTTCCTATAACTCAACTAGTTTTCTATCTCTACCACAGTGTATACATATCAGAGTAGGTTTCCTAAAGAAGATGGCTTTAGTTTAGCGTATTTTATTAAATAGATCACCTTTTATAAATGAGATGCATGTAAAATACAGACATAAAACTTAATTTGGCAAGAGATAGGTGCATGCATACCATTAGCATTGCCTTTAATTGATCCTTTAGTTGAAGTATAAGGTGTAGTAGAGAATGAATGTTTTCTTTATGGATAACGAAATAGTTATTCAGCTTCTTACCAGCTAGGCTTAGGGAGCCACCAGGGAGAGCCAAGGGTATGCAGAGCTTGGGTCAGACATCCACCCCTTCTCAGCAGAGTGATTTCAGGACCTCTATCCCCACTGTACCACATAGTGACTTTAGGTGGGTCACGTGGTATTAATCATGAGTAAGTCATGTCGCCTGTTGGTGACTTTACATTATTACATAATTTGAGTTTACTATGAGAAAATAACTTTGGAAATTTTAACGTGGAATGAACAGAATAATTCTACAGTTGCAACCTTCCCTTGCCTGAAACTTGAAGGTGACAGGTGTAGTGAGGATACCACCACCTCCCCCACGTCCTTGAGTTCTGCGTGAAGTGGTAGCCCTTGTGTGTGGGGGTGGGCTTTCCCTAGACTGCCTCACTGCCAAACATGGTTGTGGATTTGGGCATTGGCACACTGGACAGGATATATTAGCTATATGTATATATTAGATATAATATATACATTAGACCTAAATTTCCATTCCTTGAGCTATCACCAATCCAAGGTAATAAAGCCGGCATTTGTGAGAATAGCCTTTTCCAGGATGATCACTCTTGGTCTCTGTCTGTTGTTCTTGTCTCAACTGGAGCCACTTATCCCTCACTGGCCTTCTTTCCCACCAAGGAACATTTATACCTGCTCCTCCCTTTCCTTGAAACCCTTTGCTCTCACCCTCGTCACTGTCCTCGCTATCCTGAAGGTGAGGTAAGACATTCTGTCCTCATGGGACACCTCGGTGGCTCAGTAGGTTTAGTTTCTGCCTTCAGCTTAGGTCATGATCTCAGGGTCCTGGGATCGAGCCCCATGTCAGGCTCCCTGCTTCTCTCTCTTCCTCTGCATATCTCCCCCTTCTTGTGCACTCCCTCTGTCTCTCCCTCTCTCGCTTTCTCTCAAATAAATAAAATCTTAATTAAAAAAAAAAGACATTCTCTAATCAGAGTTACCAGCAGACATTTGAATGGCTAAATCCAGTCAGCCATCTTAACATCTTGTTTTTCAGCACTCACTCCTTTAAGTCTATTCTTTGTCTTCTGTGAGAGTCATGCTCCTAGTCCTCTTATTCCTTGTACTTCATATTTTAGGTCTTCTCCTCTGCCTAATCTTTTCACCTAGGTGGCCCATGGTCATCTAAAAAATTCACCATGGCCCAAAGTAAACTCTGTTTCCCTCCCACTTCACCTTTCCTGGTAGTTCATATCTCAGCAATATTTCCATTCACCTCTCACTCAAACCAAAAACCTAGGAGTCATCCTAGACCCAGTGATGGACTTTCGATTTTTACCATCTGCTCTTTTGATACATCTCACCTCTCTCCATTCCTTTTGCTAGTAATCTACCTCAGGCAATCACCATCTATTTCCTTTAATGCGTCAGTAGTCACCGACGGCACCATCTAGTGCATATGTGGAGGGATCTCTCTGAGATAAAAATTAGGATTTATCGGTCTCTCCAAAACTCTACGAGATACTGGTCCGTCGGATAGAGTAGGTATACCCATTACTGTTAGTTAAGTGAATAAATGAAGAATGGGAACCTGAGGCCTCTCCATATCCAAGGTTGGGCCTCATTTGGGTTCTAGATTATATTGCCCACAATCCTTGGAAGAGTTCACGTATCATCCAAATCTCTTTCCTGAATTTTGCTTGGAAGTTCATAAAACAAGAATGAAGAGTATAGTGTTGTAGTTCATAGGGTGTCTGTAAGAACAAGATAGAATCCCTATGGGGAAAATAAGATTTATGTGCCTATATTTTTGCTTATCTTTTAATCATGATCTATTAAATTTTTATATGAAGACTTTCTTAAGAGAGCTCTTCAAAAACAAGGGCCCCCCCCAATACAAAAAGAAAGAAGTGGATGTCACTTTAGTGTATCTGCGTCTGTATAGCTGGATTTCTGCATAATGAAACAAGGATTCCTTCTAATCAGTCTGACAACTGGTGTTTGGACTGCTATTTTTTAAGGTTTGTAAATTGGTTCTGTTTTAACAAAGAATCATTCTGAAGTGTTCATTTATAAACAACTTACCTAAAAAATGAAAAGAATATGTGATGATATAATTTGATGTTTAAATGAGCTCATCAGGTGAGAAGTAGCAAGACATTGATACAATGTTTCCTTTATTCATAAATTTGCATAAAGTGCTTTAGTTTACTTATTTTGTGCATGGTAAAATTTATATAACATAAGATTTACCACTCGAACCATTTTTAAATGTACAGCCCTGTGTCATTAGGTACATTCATGTTAGTGTATTACTTTAGTATACTTTTCTCTAAAATTATTATATTGAAATAACTCAGTAGTTTTGTTATTGAGACACGAAAATGCTCACATTGAATAAGTTGAGTTGCTTCTGCAGTTCATCAGTGTGTTACTGAAGAAAAATGATTTTATTTGTTGTACTTGTTAAGGAACTTGCCGCATATCCAGCCTTGTTGGGTGAGAGAACAAATGCCAATGGAAACTTATAGAAACAAGTTTATTAATTTGGCTTATTTGAACATTTTTTAAAATAAAATAAAATATATTTGGGGAGCTATAAAGATTTTACTGTTGTGTAAGAATCTCATTTAATCATGATTGGTGTCCTAGTTCTAATACTAGATAAATAGCAATGTTGTAGAAAATAATGAAAAATTAAAAAAAAATGGAAAACAACATTTGCCCATTTTCTCCTAGTATTCTGAAATTCTTTTTTTTTTTTTTAAGATTTTACTTTATTTGTCAGAGAGAGAGAGGGTGAGAGCATAAGCAGGAGTTGGGTGGGGTTGAACAGCAGGCAGAGGGAGAAGCAGACTCCCCGCTGAGCAGGGGGCCTGACGTGGGACTCGATCCCAGGACCCCTGGATCATGACCTGAGCTGAAGACAGACGCTTAACCGACTGAGCTCCCTTAGGATCCCAAGACTTTTCTTGATTCTGATGCTTAAATCCTTTATGTAAAGTATAATTAATTTAAGAAGACAGTAGATTCCAAATGTAAAGTGTTATCTGGAAATGTTTAAAGATGATATAGACATAATTTGGTCTATTCATTTTATTTATTTAACTTGTTTAAATGTGTTCCCTTCCCGTGAAATGATCATTTGGAAACTTGAATATAAAATGTTAGGCAATAGAAAGGACTGAGTTCAATGCCTGACTAAATCTTGTACCCTGATGGAAGAGGAAGCTAAGCTTTAATTTAGGGGACAGAGGTGCCATAATGTACTGTGTCCAAACTAATACATATTGTAAGCCGCACTAAGAGAAATTTTGGGGGTAATAAGTACCTTAGCCTCTTCCCTTCATTCCAGAGTGAGAGGATTTAGCTTTAAAATAAATGGCAAGTGGGACACTTGGGTGGGTCATTGGTTAAGCACCTGCTTTTGGCTCAGGTCATGGTCCCAGTGACGTGGGATCTAGTCCCCCCACGGGCTCCTTGCTCAGCTTCTCCCTCCCCCTGCTTGTATTCTCTATCTTTCTGAAAAATAAATAAATAAAATATTTTAAAAAAATAAAATAAGAGTCATTTATGGTTTGTCTCCCTCCCAATCTGGGGGGAGGTGGGATTGGGAGAGGGGGAGCGGGCTATGGACATTGGGGAGGGGAGGCGAACCATAAGAGACTATGGACTCTGAAAAACAACCTGAGGGTTTTGAAGGGTCAGGGGTGGGATGTTGGGGCAACCTGAGGGTTTTGAAGGGTCAGGGGTGGGAGGTTGGGGGAACAGGTGGTGGGTAATGGGGAGGGCACGTTTTGCATGGAGCACTGGGTGTTGTGCAAAAAGAATGAATACTGTTACCCTGAAAAAATAAATAAAATGAAAAAAAAAAAGCAAAAAATAAAATAAAATAAAAGGAAAATCCTCATGCTTCATAATAATCTCTTCATAAAAATGACCTTATGACTATAGGAGTCAATTCAATCATCTAATGAACTGGAAGGTAACACGAGCACACCTGAACCGACAACGAGCTCTGGTTTCTCCTGGAAGTGCAAAAAACACCTGCCTTTCTGATATAGATAACCACAGTGGATTTTCTCGCAGTCGGCCATCAGATATTTTTTGTACTTATCAACAGGATGCTGTATTACCAACACTTCACATCTTTTTTCATTTGGGGTTGTCTCCTGTCTGTTTACCTGAACAGTCCCCCTTCTCCACCACCGATCTGCCAAGATCTTCTTGAGGGAAACACACGTGTGGGGGTGTAGGGTTTGGCAGAGAGGCCGTGGTGGTGATGAGGCTCAGAAGGGGATTCGGAGTTGTCCGTCTTCCCTGTCCACTCAGTACACGTCCACCTGCCTCCCCTCTCAACTTTTTGGAGCTAATGCACAGCATGACCATTGAAAACAGACTTGGAAAAATATTGGAATCCTGAAACTTCCCAGCATATTTTGAATAGAAATAATCTTGACAGCAGGCAAGCTAATTATTTGTTCACATGTGCTTTGGCTAGTTTTTTGCTCTTCTGGGGGGACTTGTAATAACTTTGGAGTTTGTCCTTTGTGAGATGGCAACCTAAGAGTGTATCTTTTCCACTGGTTTTAAGTTTTAAGGTACTTTGGGATAAGTTTTCGCTTTTGGGAATTGGAGGTCAATGCAGGAAATTTTGGAGCATTTTGGAGCAGGTCAGTTCTTCCCTAGGCTAGGTAGAAAACATTGATGTCTTGAAGGCTTATCATACTAGGAGAGAAAGTCTTGATTTAAGGAGATAGCACCACAAGGAAGAGAAGCTTGTGGCTCAAGTCAGAGGGGAGTGTTAGGACTGTGAAGGGGGTGGTACCAAACGTAAGGCACAGCAACTACAGACGTGCATTTACAGCAACGTTAATTTCCCACTTCAGCCTTGTTGAAACTATTAGAGGTTTTATAATTCTGTTGACAATAATCCTACTTGGAACACGATATGCTTTATATAAAAATAATTTTTTTTTTGGTGAAAAGTCTAATTAGTTTAAAAGCCTCGTCAAATGGTAGGTCTAAAAGCTGAGTCACAGTCTAATTTACTATCACAATTCACAGTTTCCCTCTTCATTTTACTTGGTAGATTAATCCCATCTCAGCAGTGCCATTCTGAGCCTGCCTTCATGATGTGGAAAAACACACACATACATCCGAGATTTCTGAGCTTGTGGATTGCGATGAATTTAAATGTGTTCTAATAGTGCAACTGCATGTAAACAGCTTAAGTTTTATACTTGTTTTGTAACTTAAGGATGAAGAAATTGACGACTATGGGATAATTAAAAATAACAACTCTCTGGGAAAGCAAGAACTAAGTTTTTCGATGCCAGGGCATCAAGAAACAATATTCTGTAATCTGTACAGAATTGTTTTTATTCTGTAAATAAATTGGGTAATTTATATCTTTGTCACTTGAAGATCAGATATATATTTGAGTTAATGAATCATCCCACCAACATTCCGTAACTAAAGCAAATTTTGTTTTCCTTTCATGGGCAAGGTTTTAGTCAATTGAATAATAAATCATCCTGCCTTTTCCTGAATCACAGGATAGGGAGGCTCTTATAGGCAGGATCTCAATTAAATAAGGCCTTAGAGGAGAGATTCTACCCTGTTCTTTTTATTTTTTTATTTTTTGGGTCAGTATGGCTAGAGGTTTGTCAATTTTTTTTAAAGATTTTATTTATTTATTTGACATAGAGAGAGAGAGATCACAAGTAGACAGAGAGGCAGGCAGAGGGAGAGGGGGAAGCAGGCTCCCCGCTGAGCAGAGAGCTAGATGTGGGGCTCGATCCCAGGACCCTGAGATCATGACCCAAATTGAAAGCAGAAGCTTAACTCTCTGAGCCACCCCAGGTGCTGCTATTGCCAGTCCTTTTTGATGTAAAGCATATGAACGTAAAAATCTTTTATTTGGACTAGTTTTAAGTTTAAAACTTAAACTGTTGCTTAGTATAAATGAAGAAACTTTTAAAAGAAATCCAGTGTTATTTCTTTCACATATCTGTAGAGATTTGAGCTAGGGTGTCAAAGTACCAACACATAGAGGTTCTTAGGAAAGCTGCTCTAATGAACGAATGAGTGATTTGTAGTTAACTTAATAGTTGATTATATTTCAAAGAACACCAGGCATTTGAAAAATAAGTTTTTTTCTGAACCCAATAATTACCAATTTTCTCCGTGATTCTTCTTTTTCTGGAACAGTGAAAATGTGAAAATAATGTAATATCTGAATGGAGTCTGAGGAGTTCATGGAGTGTTATTGAGTCTGTCTATTTTATAAGGAAAATTGATTCATTATTTTCAAATTATTTTACAGGATCCTTCAAACCAAAAATGTGGTGGAAGAAAGAAAACAGTATCTTTCAGCAGTATGCCATCGGAAAAGAAAATCAGCAGTGCGAGTGACTGCATCAGCTTCATGCAAGCTGGCTGCGAACTGAAGAAAGTCCGGCCAAATTCTCGTATTTATAACCGTTTTTTCACTCTGGACACAGACCTCCAAGCTCTTCGCTGGGAACCTTCCAAAAAAGACCTTGAGAAAGCTAAGCTCGACATTTCTGCTATAAAAGAGATCAGACTGGGGAAGAACACAGAAACATTTAGAAACAATGGCCTGGCTGACCAGATTTGTGAGGACTGTGCCTTTTCCATACTCCATGGGGAAAACTACGAGTCTCTGGACCTAGTTGCCAATTCAGCAGACGTAGCAAACATCTGGGTGTCAGGTTTACGGTACCTGGTTTCTCGAAGTAAGCAACCCCTTGACTTTATGGAAGGCAACCAG
This sequence comes from Meles meles, assembly GCF_922984935.1. Classification (NCBI taxonomy): domain Eukaryota; kingdom Metazoa; phylum Chordata; class Mammalia; order Carnivora; family Mustelidae; genus Meles; species Meles meles. The sequence goes on from NC_060074.1 coordinate 10,272,219, forward strand.
AACACGCCAAGGTTCATGTGGTTGAAAACAGTGTTTGAAGCCGCGGATGTCGATGGGAATGGGATTATGTTGGAAGACACTTCTGTAGAGTTGATAAAACAACTCAACCCTACCCTGAAGGAATCCAAGATCAGGTTAAAGTTTAAAGAAATCCAGAAGAGCAAAGAAAAACTAACCACACGGGTGACAGAAGAGGAATTTTGTGAAGCTTTTTGTGAACTTTGCACCAGGCCAGAAGTATATTTCTTACTGGTCCAGATATCTAAGAACAAAGAGTATTTGGATGCCAATGATCTCATGCTCTTTTTAGAAGCTGAGCAAGGAGTCGCCCATATTACTGAGGATATGTGCTTAGACATTATTCGGAGATACGAACTTTCTGAAGAGGGTCGTCAAAAAGGGTTTCTTGCAATTGATGGCTTTACCCAGTATCTGTTGTCGCCAGAATGTGACATTTTCGATCCTGAGCAAAAAAAGGTTGCCCAGGATATGACCCAGCCATTATCTCACTACTACATCAATGCTTCCCACAACACCTATCTCATAGAAGACCAGTTCAGGGGGCCGGCTGATATTAATGGGTACGTTAGAGCTTTGAAGATGGGCTGTCGAAGCATTGAACTCGATGTTAGTGATGGTTCAGACAACGAACCGATCCTCTGTAATCGAAATAATGTGACAACACACCTTTCCTTTCGAAGTGTCATAGAGGTGATAAATAAATTTGCCTTCGTTGCTTCTGAATACCCACTCATCCTCTGCTTGGGAAATCACTGCTCCCTATCACAGCAGAAGATAATGGTTCAACAGATGAAGAAGGTCTTTGGCGATAAGCTCTATACTGAGGCACCTTTGCCATCAGAAACCTACCTCCCATCACCGGAAAAATTGAAAAGAATGATTATTGTGAAAGGAAAGAAATTGCCTTCCGACCCAGATATTTTGGAAGGAGAAGTAACAGATGAAGATGAGGAAGCAGAAATGTCGCGAAGGCTGTCGGTAGATTACAACGGCGAGCAGAAACAAATCCTGTTGTGTAGGGAACTCTCCGATCTGGTGTCCATCTGCAAGTCTGTTCAGTATAGGGATTTCGAACTGTCTATGAAAAGCCAAAACTATTGGGAAATGTGTTCATTTAGTGAAACAGAGGCCAGCCGAATTGCAAATGAGTACCCAGAGGATTTTGTAAATTATAATAAGAGGTTCTTATCAAGAATCTATCCAAGTGCCGTGAGGATTGATTCCAGTAACTTGAATCCACAGGACTTTTGGAATTGTGGCTGTCAGATTGTGGCAATGAATTTTCAGACTCCGGGTCCAATGATGGACCTTCACACAGGCTGGTTTCTTCAAAATGGAGGCTGTGGTTATGTTCTAAGGCCATCCATCATGCGGGATGAAGTTTCTTACTTCAGTGCAAACACAAAGGGCATCGTGCCTGGGGTGTCTCCTCTCGCCCTTCATATCAAGATCATCAGTGGTCAGAATTTTCCAAAGCCCAAGGGAGCTTGTGCCAAAGGAGATGTCATAGATCCCTACGTTTGTATAGAGATACATGGAATTCCAGCAGACTGTTCAGAACAAAGAACTAAAACTGTCCAACAGAACAGTGATAACCCCATTTTTGATGAAACTTTTGAGTTTCAAGTAAACCTACCTGAGCTGGCCATGATTCGTTTTGTTGTTCTGGATGATGACTACATTGGGGATGAGTTTATAGGACAATACACGATACCATTTGAATGTTTGCAGCCTGGATATCGGCATGTTCCCCTGCGCTCTTTTGTGGGTGACATCATGGAGCATGTAACCCTTTTCGTCCACATAGCAATAACTAACCGAAGTGGAGGAGGAAAGGCGCAGAAGCGCAGCCTGTCAGTGAGAATGGGGAAGAAAGTTCGAGAATACACCATGCTCAGGAATATTGGCCTTAAGACCATAGACGACATCTTTAAAATAGCAGTTCACCCCTTACGAGAAGCCATAGATATGAGAGAAAATATGCAGGTAGGAAAAACTCCAAGCTCCTCTTCTCTACCCCTCCTTCTTCCTACCCCTGCCTTACTGGTGAACATTGTGTTTTACTAGTGATCTGATTCCTCAAAAAATTATCAGAAAAGTTGTATAAAGCCACTACCACTGAATTAAGTGTTAAAGTGCTGTGATAAAGCAGATATATTTTATGTATCTGATTGTGAATGAAGGCTGTGTTGAATTTCACCTCAACTAAACCAGTTAATATAAATGCTTTATAGATCCATTTTAAATATCCCTGCCACAGAATCAATATGGGGTTGTATTTATGAAACAATGTGAGCAAAATAAAATATAAAAATTATATGTATGCACAACATATAAAATATTATATATATACAGACAATACTAATTACACTTATATATATTCAATATTTGCAGACATGAACATGAAAGGGAATTTAAAGTCCTAAAAAGAAATTCCATGCCTATTAAGTTATTTTAATTAAGTGTATGAAAACAATAACAATAAATTACTCCTCACCAGAGCAAACACAACTGAACAAACAATAGTCACCACTTGAACTTGTTGAAAACTATGCAGTCTTCCCTTAGAAAAGTGGTTTAATTGAAAGAACATAGATTATGGCTTAAACTCTATCCCCTTGTGATCTTGAGCAAATTGTTTCAGATCTCTGATCATCAGTTTTCTCCACATAAAGTAAGAAAAATAGTAATGCATCACAGAATTATTACCAGAATTAAATGACAGTATATGTAAATTGCCTGCTCCTGGCATGTGGAATTTCATCGTTAATTTCTTTCCCTTCATGAATGCTTGTAGTCAGAGATGGCTGCCAATTTCTTTCTTGACTACTACAGAATATACTTATTCTAGGGTCATGTGACTGAGAAACAACCAAACAGTAAATACGAAGTTCCGGCAGTGTGCAAAGAGGTGTTGGTTGGTAGCAGAACCAGCAGTCTGAGAACACAAGAGAAGAGTATTTTCCAATGCAGCTTATTTGCTTCTTTATCTAACATTGTTTTTAATTTTTTTAAAAATTTGTTCATAAAAGACAGAGAGACAGAGAGAGAGGCAGAGGCAGAGGGAGAAGGAGCCTGATGTGGGACTTGATCCCAGGACTCTGGGATCATGACTTGAGTTGAAGGCAGATGCTTACCCGACAGAGCCACCCAGGAGCCCTAGATAACATTTAAATGGTAATGCTCACCAAAAAAATAAAATAAAATTAAAAAAAAAAATCCCTATTTTCAAGATAGAAAACAAGCTTGAAGAAGTTACGTGATTTCCTAAATAGGAGTGTTGGTCTTTAAATCCAGAATTGCCTGCCACCAAAACGCATGATCATTCATGGTTTTTTAGTCATTTTATGTTGAACCTCAAACCCATAATTTGGGGAATACTTTATTTTTACATTATTTCACAGAGAAATTCCAGAATAGACTTAAAATCGATTTTAATTAGCTAAAGCGGTGGAAAACAGTATGGTATGTGAATTGTACACGAACACTTAGATTGTAAACATTTTATTTGAAGTGGTTGCCTTAGCCACTATTTTAAAAACAGGCTCCAAATATTAGCATTGTCTATCTGGCTTTTTCTGGCATAATACGAAACTATTATAAATCCCCGTATTAGATTACTTATACATCATTTCTGTATCTTAATTTATATCTTAGAAGTTTCAATTAGCAATAATTGCACCTCGGATAAACCTCATTGCCTACGATACTGCCACTGTGCAAAGCTAGAAGTTAACTTTATTTATTTCTACGTAATTCCTGAAAGATTTCCTTTACACATACTGTGTGTTTAAAATGTGTAGTAAGGAGAGTTGGTTATGATAAAGTTTTCCAGGTAATCCTGATAATTTATATCATCTCAACATAAAGTCTTTTGGGTTTAGGATTATTTGGAGCCTAATCAGTAGAAATATGGAATACCAACATGTCGTTAAATTCATGCGACATATAATAGGTTAGGTACTGCTCACTGTTAATAAAACGTGTAATAGTTACAATTTCTATTTCAAATGAATTTTAAAGATTTTGGTTTTTTTTATTTTATTTATTTGACGGAGAGAAATCACAAGAGAGGCAGGCAGAGAGAGAGGAAGGGAAGCAGGCTCTCCACTGAGCAGAGAGCCAGATGCGGGACTCGATCCCAGGACCCTGAGATCATGACCTGAGCTGAAGGCAGTGGCTTAACCCACTGAGCCACCCAGGCGCCCTCAAATGAATTTTAAAAGCCTGTAAAACATGGACAAATGTAGCTTTACATGAAATTTGTTTTAGTATGCGCATCTGTCAGGTGCATCTCTGACGGGATGACAAAGAAATACCATTGATGGTTAGTCGAATGCATGGCGGTGGGTAATGGCAGCCTAGTACCTGGTACCTTGTGGGGGAAAAGCCCAAAGGAGATGCACTCCAATGTATAATGACATGTTCTTACGATCATCATACTACAAGTGGAATACCATATGCACAACCAGCCAAGGCTAATTTGTGTGAATATTCCAGTGCTCTGCTTTGAAAAGCACTATGGAGCCTTGGTTCACAATCAGCTTTGCTTTATGGAATTTTTGTGGCAGTTGCTAAAAATTGACAAAGATGATGTATAATAGTGAATTAGTTCTGTGTGTTATCTCGGTACACATTATGCTTCTGGTTAATTATAATCCAGTTTCCTCCAAATTACACATGTATCGGAGGGTATACTTCTAATGAACACGCTTTTGTGTAAACCTACAAGTGCTCGGGTGATGTGTCATGTGGTCAGAAGTCTAATTCCATGTTTGCTTCCCCACAGAACGCCATAGTGTCTATTAAGGAACTGTGTGGACTTCCTCCAATTGCCAGTCTGAAACAGTGCCTGTTGACTCTGTCCTCTCGGCTCATCACCAGTGACAATACTCCTTCAGTCTCTCTTGTGATGAAAGACAACTTCCCTTATCTGGAGCCTCTGGGGGCAATTCCAGATGTGCAGAAAAAAATGTTGGCTGCTTATGATCTGGTAGGAAATTGTGACTTTAGATTTCTTATCTGTGTGTGTGGGGAGAGAGGAGGCGGGGGATCATCTGGCAGGGGCTCTTTTGTGGAACTCTGATGAATAAATCACGTTGGGGTGGCAGGCAGAGCTGGCCCACTCAGCTTCCCTTAAGCCCCAGCGAAGACCTCTGGGGCAATGCTTTGAACCCAGAGCCCCATAGATTACCATCAGAAATTCTCTGTATCAGTAAGGAATGAATTATTAAGTCTTCAAAAACACACACAATTTCCCATCATCTGAATGACTTTGGCCTGCAACATAACCATTTAATTGTGTACCTGTAAGAAATGGCCATATGTTTCTCAGGGCTGCCTTGTGATGTTTGAGACAAAATATTTCTCTGGAATATATGTTTCTTTTTTTTTAAAGATTTATTTTTTTGAGAGAGAGAGAGGGAACAGAACACAAGTAAGGGGAGAGGCAGAGGCAGAGGAGGAAGCAGACTCCCCACTGAGCAGGGAGCCAGATGCAGGGCTCGATCCCAGGACCTCGACTATCATGACCTGAGCTGAAGGCAGACTCTTAACTGACTGAACCATCCAGGCGCCCCTGGAATTTATATTTCTAAGCTAATACTGTTAGATTTTTTAAGTACATAATGTGATTTATATAGTCACTTAAATTTAAGAATAATTACATGTTTACACCTCCTAATTCCATAAAAAATGAGGTTCAAATGAAAATCTAGAAAAATTTGTAACATATATACCAGATAAATTGTACCTATCCTTAAATAGAAAATGCACTCAAAAATTGGTAAGATGAGGCACCTGAGTGGCTCAGTCGGTTAACCAGATGACTCCTGATTGTGGCTCAGGTCATGATCTCAGGGTCTTGGGATGGAGCTCAGAGGGGAGTCTACTTCAGGCTTCTCTATCTCCCTCTGCACCTCCCCCTGCTTGCTCACTCTCTTTGTCTCTAAAATAAATAAATCTCTGAAAAAAAAAATCAGCCAGAAAAAAATATGGAGAAAAATATCTTACATCAGTAAGGTGTTAAGTACAGCTTGATAAAACAGTGACACATCGTGGCTTAAAAATACAGTTTTACTCTTTCAAATAAAGACCAGCCTTCTAGGATGGAACTTCTGTAAAGTTCTTAGGAACCTAGGCTCCCTCTAGCTTTCTGCTCTACCATCCCTATAGTGTGACCCTTATCCCTGTAATCCAAAATGGCTGTTGAAACTCCAACCATAACATCTGCATTCCAACCATGAAGAATGATGAAGAGGAAACAGAGGGCATATTTTTTGTTTTTAAGGACATTTCTCTGAAATAGCATAGATCATTTTTGCTTATATTTCATCAGCCTAGAATTAATGCATAGCCACACTTAGCTACAAAGGAGAATGACAAATGTCTTTATCTCAAGGGTCTATGTGCCCAGCTAAAAGTTATCTCTTCTGTTACTAAGAAATAGAGAGAGGAGAGTTATTAGAGGATAACAAAGATTCTTTGCTTCAGAGGTGAACAAGAAATTCATGTATCTCTTCTGCCCCTAAAAAAGAAAAAATGAAAATCTGAAAACATATTTAACCTTAAAATAAGTTTTAAATTAAAGATATTGAAGAAATATAGTGAAATATTCTCTCTCTCATTAGGACTAAAAAAATATTATCTCTGATAGAGAGTTTAAGGTAATGAGATACTCTGATCCATTTACCTCTACTAGGAAAATAAACTGGTATAATTTGGGGGGAGATAAATTTGGCAATATAATTTAAAATGTTTATCCCATTTGATTTATATATTTGTTTTCTGGGATTTATTCTAAGGCAATAGTGATAAACATTTATGTTTAATAATATCAACATAGAACTATTAGTTAAATAAAATATAGTAAACCAATATTATGGACTTTTTTGAAATCACACATCTGAAGAATATTTAATGGTATGGAAAACTTCTCATATTTTGTGAAAAAGTCCAGCTACAAAAAAAATATGCACTATAGGATTTAAACTGTATTTATATGTATACACATCACACATCTAAAATGTTAACAGAATATTTAGAGTGATTATTTTTAAGTAAGGAGAATGAACTTTATTTTCTTGTTTATGCTTTTCTACTTTTTATTCTATATTTGCAAAACTCTTTACAATGAACCCAACTAATTTCCTTAGTTGAACAAAAAAATAAATATTAAGAAAGAAAAGAATAATATTTTATCCTTAAAAAAATAACTAGAGGAAAGACATTTGGGATAAACATCCTACAACTGAAAAAGAGAAAAACAAAAACCAAAACCCATAGAATGCATTCTGCTTCCGAATGATCACACCGCTTATAAACTGTGCTCCATGGTTGCTGGGGGAAACTTCACCTATTACCTACATTTCATTTTTCATGAAATAAATCTTTTCATCATAAAAGTAGGGACTGAAAGCTATTCAGTGAGTAGGTATAATTGCCATCTAAGAGGTGAAATTAGGGTACGAGTTGCCATAGAGACAGACAGTTGAAATCACTTATTCCTCCAATTCTCTGTGAAGCTAAAAAAGAAAAATCATTCCTTGGGAGGGGAGGCTGGTCCCCTGGAGCTGGGCTTGGAATAAGCAGAAAAGCACCTGGACTATGTTTGGCCAATTTCCATTTCACATTCTCAAGTGTCCCGTGCTTTTTGTTTTTTCAGTTCTATCTGCTGGAGCTAAATCTGGACATCAGCCTTTTCTCATTTGTATTTTTAAAATGCAGTTTGTAATTACAGACGTAGCATGGCTTTCCAAACCTTCAGTAAGAGCTCCAGTAGAAAGCAGAAATACTTACAATGATATCTTCATTTAGAGTTCCCTATGGAAATGGTTTTTCATATTGGTAGGGAACTGAATATAAATATCCCTATGCCAAATGGTCAACTCGGCAGACCCAGCAAGTGACTGGAAACTCTTCTGATGGCTCTGTTGGGTTATTTCTTTTGGGGGGAACGTGGGTGGGAACTTACACAAGTAATGATATTGGCCTTGAATGTAAAAATCTCATTTTTACTTTCGAGGATTTGCACTGTATTGGTCGGCATCTTCAATGCTCTTGATATGTCAGTGTTATTATTTATTTTAAAGAAGACTTCTAAAATATTCTGTAGGTTGAGTAATCATTTTATTTTATTTATTTATTTTAAAAGATTTTATTCACTTGTTTGTTTGTTTGTTTATTTATTTAAGAGAGACAGAGATAGCAAGAGAGAACATGAGCAGGGAGGAGAGGGAGAAGCAGGCTCCCAGCTGAGCAGGGAGCCCAATGCAAGACTCCATCTCAGGACCCTGAGATCATGACCTGGGCTGAAGGCAGATGCTTTACCAACTGAGCCACCCAGGTGCCCATCAAATAGTCATTTAAAAAAAACAAGAATTGGATCTTGTCACTTTCCTGCTTAAAATCCTACAGTGGTTTCCCATTAAAATAAAATGGAAACTCCTTACTGTGAAGTTATGATCTGACCTCGCATACCTATCTCACTCCCCTCTTCCAAGGTCTCCTGCCTCTCCCAACCTCACCCTCACACTCTCCTGTTCACTTACCTGCCTGCCTCCAACCGGCCACATGGCCTTTCTTTTTTTCTTCCTTTCTTTCTCTTTCTCTCTCTCTCTCTCTTTCCCTCTTCCTTTCCTTCCTTCCACCCACCCTCCCTCCTTCCCTTTTTTCCTCCCTCCCTCCTTTCTTCCTCTTTCTTTCTTTCTTTCTTTCTTTCTTTCATCTTTCTATCTTTCTTTCTTTCTCCCAAGTTAGTTCCCATCTCTAGGTTATTTTATTTGCGGTTCCCTCTGCCTGAAATGTTCTGTTGCATGAATAGTTGCTTCTTATCTCTTAATTCTTAACTCAAATATCATATCCTCAGAGACATCTTCCCTTACCACTGTCCCCACCTGTCACTCTATCATATAACCTTGTTTTATTCCCATCATCCTACTTAGCAGGGTTGAAAAACATTTTGCTTGACCTTTTGTTTAATTTCTGTCCTCCTTCACCCTTCAATTTAAATGTATACTCCATGAGGGCACAGATCCTGTCCGTCTTGCTTATCCCTCTTACCTCTTGCATCTAAAACAATGCTGGCATGTGCTATGCTACCTTTAATGTTAGTTGAATAAAAAGTAAATAGAAGCGTTTATTGTTGGTGACAATAGTGTAGTTTTGATGCCATAATTGATGTGTTTATGGTAAATCTTTCAATCTTGTATGTTTTACCTCTGTGACACACACTAACCAAATTGTTCCCTTAAACATACAGTTAGAAAACCTATAGACTGAGGCAAAACTATGGAATAGGAAAAAGATCATGGGGTCAGGGGAAGGGGCAGGAGGGGTTGAGGGAGGGAAGGATGGGTAGGTGGAGCACGGAGGATTTTTAGGACGCTGAAACTATTCTATATGATGCTGTAATAGTGGATACATATCATTATGCATTTGTCAAAGCCCCTAGAATGTATAATACAAAGAGTTAATCCTAGTGTAAACTCTGGATTTTAGCTAATGACACTCTATCAATATTGGCCTACCAATTGTAATAAATATAACATGCTAAAGAAAGATGTTGATAGTAGGAAAACTGGGGATGGGCTTGGAGGGTTTATGGGAATTCTCTGTACTTTCAGCTCAGTTTTTATGTAAACTTAAAACTTCTCATAAAAATAAAGTCTAAAACAATTCCTCACAGACTATTAATAATAAAAACATTTGGATGACTAGGGCAGAAAACAAATCCAGGGTGGCGGTCATGGTAAGGGGGCAGGTACCCCAAAATGAACAGTTTGAATGTTCAACTCAAATCACCTAAATATTTGGATTCTTCAAAAATGGTACTGAACTGTGTAGAGGCCAACTAAGAGGAAAAGTTGTAACCACTAAAAAAAGGACAATACATTTAGAATAAAAAAAGACCTGAACTCATTTCCAGACAGATAAAAATTTGGCTTATTTCAGCCTTAAAAGAAACAAATCAGGCAACTAGTAACCTCCATTTACTGAAAACCAACCTGAGTGTATGAAACAATACTACTTATCAACAGGAAATGAAGTGAAAATATTTTAGAAAACATTGACCCTGAGTTCATCTGCACAGATTTTTGTTAAATTTAGCTTTTCCCTAATGACCTGAGATGGTTCTCTTCCTTACCAAACACTGGTAATATGTGGAACTATATCCTCTTGAGGGTCTTAAAAATTTAGTCTTAAAGGTCATTTTAGTAATTCTATTATAGTATCTGTGTTGACATCAAGAAATCAAACACCAAATATATCCATAGTAGAGTGGGCTTATTTATGTGGCATAATTTCAGAAGACAGCTTCCCCCTATTCCATATCTTATTAAAACATGCATTTTCTATCTGCTCACTGGTACTTGGAATTTCAAAATTACAACCAATTCCTTTGGGTGAAGACTTTTTAATCTCATTTAAAATGCAAAAAAAAATCTCTGTGAATAATAACACATTGGATTATCAGTAATTTGTAGCTTTGAGTGAATTTAACAGATCCCGTACTACCTGGGATTTTTGCCTGGGAAAAGGAAGAGATCTTAATGACAGAGTGATCTCTGAGTCTGGGTTAGGTGAGAGTGGGGTTGCTTAAAGAATGACAATTTGTCCTGAGAACTATGATCTCCCTTATGACTCCGGATACGGATACGGATGCGACTATGTAAATGCCTGTCTGATATTCAGGGCAGCAGAAGCAGAGGTGACTTTGCTGATATCAGATACCTGTCCCAGCCGGGGTGGGATGCGACAGCTTCTGAAAAGCACTAAAGCCAACTGGGAACATTTTTTTTTTTTAAAGATTTTATTTATTTATTTGACAGAGAGAGAGATCACAAGTAGGCAGAGAGGCAGGCAGAAAGAGAGGAAGGGAAGCAGGCTCCCTGCCGAGCAGAGAGCCCGATGTGGGGCTTGATCCCAGGACCCTGAGATCATGACCTGAGCCGAAGGCAGAGGCTTTAACCCACTGAGCCACCCAGGTGCCCCAACTGGGAACATTATTAATCAGTAACTGAAGAAAGTAGAACTGGGCCTAAAAGCTGAAGGTAGAACCGAGGCCTCCTTCCTGGACCAGACACATAGCGGAGGGCCATTGGCCTTAGACTCGCTGTACTACTGTTTCGGTGCCTCTATATGGCCTTTAGGATGGGTTTTCAGAAACTGTCATTGAAACCAGGGTACCATTTCTAAGAGACCTGTCCCTTGATCGCATTGTGATTTTTCCCCTCAGGTCTTTGAAAGAGCAAGCTTCCCTTCCCCACTCTGGCTTTTTACTTTCTCTAAGAAAATATCCACTGAACTAGGTGATGTAGTCATAGAGTCCCTTACTGCCCAGTCTTTTAAGGTTGCCAATGCAGTGTTTTAATTTACAATTCAATATTAATGAGATCCATTGTTTCTTTCCTCATGTTCTTCTCATAGGTATCCATTTCCTTTTTCTTTCTTTCTTTCCTCTTTCCTTCTTCCCACCCTCTCTCTTTTCCTTTTCTCTCTCTTTCTTTCTGTCTTTCTTTCTTTCTTTCTTTCTCCTTTTCTTCCTTCCTCCCTTCCTTCATTCCTACCTTCCTTCCTTCCTTCTTTTTTGTACCCCTTTTCTTACATTGTCTTAGCTAAGGTTCTTACCAGACTCTCTTCTCCTCCTGCTTGAGGTTTTCAATAGACTGACTTGTCTTCCTTTAGTCTCTACCTTTCCCTCTTTCAACAATGGAATAATCATCCTCAAATTCTTTGATTTTTTTTTCCCATTTTATTTATTTTTTCAGCGTAACAGTATTCATTCTTTTTGCACAACACCCAGTGCTCCATGCAAAACGTGCCCTCCCCATTACCCACCACCTGTTCCCCCAGCCTCCCACCCCTGACCCTTCAAAACCCAGATGAATGGATAAAGAAGATGTGGTATATATACACAATGGAATACTATGCAGCCATCAAAAGAAATGAAATCTTGCCATTTGCGACGACGTGGATGGAACTAGAGCGTATCATGCTTAGTGAAATAAGTCAATCGGAGAAAAGCAACATGGGGGGGTAGGGGGATAGGAGAAGAATAAATCTTTGATTTTTTTTGCCTAGACTTGTCTTCACCCTCCAGCGCTGGCTGTTTTCCAGTCTCACTTCCCATTTCTTTCTGTGGGAACCCTCTCCTGTACTCAAGCTGCTGTCTTTTCCATCTTCTTTTCATTTTCCATCCTTTGTGTTTCCATTCTATATCACCTAGAATGTCTTCCTATCCTTAATTCCCTCTCCATCAATCTAAGTCCAGATCTTTGTCCTAATTTCTCACAAACCTGACATTAAAAAAAGATTCATTTATTGAGCTTATTCATAACATTCAATACATATCAAATATAAAGAACTTTAGTAGATATTTTGCAATACAGAGATAAACAAATAGAGACAGGTATCAACACAGATAGCCATATGTAAAGCTTGACAGCTCTTTGACTCAAGACAAACATAAATAAAATGAAATGAGAATGAGTATATTTTCTGATCACAAAACAATACTTTCTCTTCTAACGTATTACTTTGTATATATCATTAGGCTTTTGATTAGTCAACTTAACAAACATATTTTGGATACCTGTTACTGTACAAGTTGCTAGAGGGATGAAATGGTCTGAATTTCTATCCTTTAGGAACCGGAAGTCCTAGTAGGAAGGCAGGACTTACACCTAAAAAGGGCAGGAATAGGTACGCGTGGGTGGCTCGATGGTTAAGCATCTGCCTTTAGGTCAGGTCATGATCTCCAGGTCCTGGGGATGGAGCCCCATGTTGGGCTCCCAACTCAGTGGGGAGTCTGCTTCTCCCTCTCCCTCTGCTTCTCGCCCTGATTGTGCTCTCTCTGTTTCTCTTTCTCTCTCTTGCAAATGAATAAATAAAATCTTAAAAAGGGCAAGAACAGAGACATAAAAGGTCCAGATAGTGGAGCAGATGATATTTTATGTCCAGAGCAGGATGGAGTCCGAGGACTTGAGTACTATGATGCTCTTTTCGCAGTGACTTGTAATAGACCACTCTCCAAATCCCACTCCGTGCTCAGCAGAATTGATTTATGAAGAATTTTTTTTTAAAATTCTCTCTTGAATGTTCTTATTTTCACTCATGGCCCTGTCCTGTAAAGAGGACCCACAAAGGTTGTTCAGGTCCTTCTGGCATTTTTTGTCCAATGTCTACTCCACCGCACTAAGCAGGTGATTCAAGGACCTATGGTCCTTGTTACTCTTGGGCAGCTCATTTGCACATTCTCAGGTTATGATAGATCCTTCATAAGGAGTAGCAGATGCAAGTGAGAAGTCCCTATTTACAACTTATTTTAAGATTTTATTTATTTATTTATTTGACCGACAGAGATCACAAGTAGGGAGAGAGGCAGGCAGAGAGAGAGGAGGAAGCAGGCTCCCCGCAGAGCAGAGAGCCAGATATGGGGCTCAATCCCAGGACCCTGGGATCATGACCTGAGCCGAAGGCAAAGGCTTTAACCCACTGAGCCACCCAGGCGCCCCGATTTACAACTAATTTTAAAAGAAAAATACTGTCTAACCTTTATATAACTTTTTCTTTAGATAGATGAATTTTACTTTTCTGATGTTCTTACCTGTCTACTTTTTCATGCATCATCAAGAAGTAATTGCTTTACATATTTGGGCTTTTCCAGTGTTTTAAATTAATGTGAATACTTTTGGGCAATTAGTGTTTTGAATACAACATTCAGAGGTGGAATAGTTACGGGAAATCGTAACTGTAAAAATAAACACAAAGTGTTCTCTGAAGGCGACGTCTGTGCTGAATTATTTAACATTAACATAAAAGTTAAAGCTTTACTATGGTAAGAGCAACAGATTTTCTGGAGATAAAAGAGAAATCAAAGCAATCTAGAGAACATGGGTCAAGGGTTATTTAATCTTTTACTAAGTCGGTTGGGGTATGATTTGGAGAGTAGTTGATTATGCTAGCATGACCAGGATTCTAGTGAAAATAACTAACTGCTGTCTTTAGTCTTGCAATGGAATCAGTACATTGGTAGGTATCAGTTAATCCATCCATAATGGGTTGGACTAAATACATTCTCTTCTGTCAGTGTTATTACAAAGATATATTGAAGCTCGGGATATGGAAAAGATGTGGTATATTTCCAGTTTCCCCATGCAGTTTTTCTTATTGAAATCAATTTAAATTGAAATTAATAAGTCATAGATACTCTCCTTCCATCACTGTGAAGTTTGTGTGGAACTTTGTATTAGTCCGCATTTCAAAAATTATGTTGGCTTGTGTGGTAATGGAAAGCAGAAAAAGACCAGCCTGCTGGCAGGTGTCAAAATAGAGCTGGTTATTGATAAACAAGATATCATATACTTAGTGCATTGAAACTTCCCCTAATTGTGGGTGTGGCAATGTCTTCTGGTACATTTTTTGTGTATTGGGGAAATTGTCAGCATCTCAAAGGTTGATAGGATTTCCACTTGGTACCAGGGTCCTAAGACACCAGAGGCTTATCAACAAGCTGGCTGCATCATAGGCTGTGAATTCCTCTGTGAAATATTGTTCATGTGTCTTCAAATTTTGCTTTGCGTTTCTGAATGCTTAAGTGAAAATTCTAGAGATGGTTCATGATGGTTAGTAACCTGATAATTTTATGAATGAACTTAATGTTAATCATAGTGGGGTAAAAGTAGTCATTTCTAATGATTATTCAAGATATAGCTGAACACTGTAGCTTGGAAATAGAACAACTGAAGAAAAGGTGAGATAATCCCTTTATCCAGAAAGCAGCTCCCTGAAGTAAATCCTGTCAGTATCATGGATGTGGAGACAAATGTCCTTTGGCCTGCTCTGTGTGAGCTCTCTTGTCCTATGCCATCTTAACTCAGGCTTGGAAATGTGACTCAGAGCTATTCCCAGGATAGAGAATACTTTGTTGCATACATCAAATGCAGTGGCCTTCCAGTGAGCTTGCAAAAGTTCTGGCCTTGTGTGTGTACCTGTTTCACCAAAAAGTAACAGCCTCCACAGGATTGACTTTGCTTAAAAGCAAAAGATGCCAATTTATTAATAGTTCACCTGATTTAAAAAATTTAAGGACATTAAAAATTAAAGGAAATTATCTTCATTCCAGTTGGCAAATATATATGTAACAGCTATCGGATTTTAAAAGGTATTGAATTTGATCAAATTTAGATCTTAGTTTAAATTATCTACAGAATTAAAACTAAAACCCAGTGTTTTGCTTAGAAGGAAGGTAAGAGATAGTTTAATTATTTCAGTCTTCTTAAGAGGAGAGACCAAAGTAGGTCTAGGCATATAGGAATAGGCATATTCTTAAGTAATTAACTTTCCAAATTAGATAACTCCTTCTTGAGAGAGCAGTGGATGCCTCTGAGTACATTTCTTTCTAGGCTTGGTAGGAAGACTATTGGTTGGTGCCTTTTGCAAATTAGACTTGGAGAAGGAGTCAGGGCAAAATATAATTTTATGATATTTTACTTGGCAAATTTTACTTTATTAATGTTTGTCACTGACCTTTACTTGCAGTAGAAATTCTATATTTTAAAATGATTTTGGTATCACAATTCATAAAGCTTAGATCTTTTCTTCAAGAGCCTGAGTTCTAGTCTAAACTATTTCACTGACCAGTGAAATAGTCGTAACATATAAGTTAAAACTTTCAGGAAAGCCCATCTGGGGCTCAGTTTTTTCTGATAGGCGGTCCTTATGGTGTTTCTAAATATAAAGTTCTGTGGTTCTAGGAATTTGGATATAATCAGGAGAAATTTGGAATCTATGGAAGATTTATGAGTCATGGTATGACAAAAAGTTCATCTTTTCAGTTCCGTTCAATAGTTACATTGACTCTGCAATGACTCTAGGCAATTAGTTAAATTCCCTATTGAGAACAGCTGGAAGGACAGTTTATTCACACAGGTTGGACACTTTAATCCATCTCTGAGTAAAAGCATTACTTCCCCCTTCAAAAAAAAATTTTTTTTTTGTTTTAAATAAATGATTTTGATCTTAACTGACAACTTTACACACCCTGTTCGGGACCCATCTAATGCTTAAAGTAATGCTAATCTTTATCCGAGTAAGTCCTCTATTATTTTATTTTTTATTTATTTGACAGAGAGAGGGAGAGAGAGGGAGTGAGAGAGTTCACAAGTGGGCAGGGAGAGGGGAAAGCAGGCACTCTGAGAAGCCTAGAGCTAGATGTCAGGCTTGATCCCAGGAGCCAAAGGCAGAGGCTTAACCCACTGAGCCACCGAGTACCCTATCCACTAATTCTTTTAGATGCAAAACCTTAGTAAGGAAATAAGATCCATTAGGAGATATTCATGGGACAGAACCAAACAAAAGCTCTTTGTATTACCACAACAAGCAAAGGCAAGTGGGAGCTAAGGCTGAGACATCAGATATGTAAATCCAGGACTCTCCCAGATTCTATGGAGTCAACCCAGCCTTCATTGGCTAAGTACACTAATTACCCAGCTGCAGGATTATATGAGGACCTGCTTCTCACCTTTTCTCCTTGGCTTTAGCACTTTATATTTCATTTATGGTAGGATCTGTAGAAACCTAGGAAAAAGATTAAACTCAAATCAATTGTTTTTCCTTCTTTACAATTTAGATAAGCCAGGGGGAGAGGTTGAAATTGTTGATTTAAATGTGGTTAGGAATTATTGGTATATTTTGGCCATCCATATTGTCTTCTCTACAACTACTAATAATTGAAAGTTGCAGAAATAGAAATAAAATTATTTTTTCTAAGTGCAATGGAAGCTGTTACCATAGAGAAGAAGATCAAAAGCTCGTATGAGAAAAGTCCATTTGAGCAGTGACTTTAAGTTAATGATGAGTTTTTTAGAGTAATACTTATGAATGTTATTACTAAAGGATTCCAGGTTATCCTCTAAGTAATCTCATAGGGATGCTCTTCTATGTTGAAAATTAAATCATACTTGACTAGCTCTTTACAAAGTGATCTCTTAGACAAGGGGAAAAATAAGCTTCTTACTATGAGGTTAACAAATATTTACTTGGGGGATTTTGAAGAGAACTTGAATCATGGGATTTGTTGAATGTTTTGGTTCTGGATTTAATTTACCTTAAATAAGTAATAAAGTTTATTTATTTGTTTTAAAGATTTATTTGAGAGAGAGGGACAGAAACAGAGACAGCAAGCAGTGAGGAGAGGAAGGAGAGAAACTCAAGCAGACTCCTTGTTGAGCCCAGAGCTCAGCTTGGGCTCCATCCCATTACTCTGAGATCATGACTTGAACCAAAACCAAGAGTCAGATGCTCAACTGACTGAGGCAACCAGGTACCCTATTAATAAAGTTTAAAAATTCACTGTATTTTCTAATACTTGAGTAATACATTTACTATAGGTATAATCCTCTTAAAAGTTTTGTGTTTATTTGAAAGTGAACTCATGCAAGATTATAGAAAAATGGAGAAGTCTAGAAAAAAGGCTAGAAATAAAAAGAGAAATAAGAGTTCCAAAAGACAGGGATGCCTGGGTGGCATAGTCAGTTAAGTGTCCGACTCTCGGGCTCCATGCTTAGCATGAGGTCTGCTCAAAGACTCTGTCCCTCTCCCTCTGCCTCTTCCCTCCAACTCTCTCTCAAAGAAAGAAATCTTAAAAAAAAAAAAGAGTTCCAAAAGACAAGTATAAGTTTGAGAAATGATTAATAGTAAATAAAATACTATATTGTGGGTAATTGATATGTAGATGAAATAAATATCACACAGTGAAAAGGGAAAAGGTGATTATGTAAATGAATTGGTGACTATGTGACTGTAAAGGTAAATAAGTCCCTGATATACTGGAATTACAATTTACTGGGGAAATGAAGGGTGGGAGATAATGTAAGTAAATAACTGCAATTTGAAGTAGAAAATAAGAAATTTTTTGAACAGACTAAAAAATAGAATTTTGGAATATGGAGGTGAGAGGGAGAGGGATAGGGAAATCAGGACACCAGTGGAAGAGGGGGCACTGAAGTAAGCTTGGAAGCTGGTAAGATTTTGACCAGGGGAGATGACTTAAGAAGACTTATCTAATAGTAAGAAATGTGTAGAAGGAGGAACAAGTAGGGTGTGTGTTTGGAGAAGCGTGACTGGTACAGGGATCTAGGAGGATTAGGAAGCCATGGGAGGAAAGGCTGCTGAGGCAAATGGGAAGACTTGAATTCTGGATTAAAATATTTTTTACTTCATTCAATAGGCAAAAGAGAAAATGATAAAACCAGGAAGTAACTAGTGCTATGTTTTTGGAAGATGATTCTGAAAGTGTTATTGAGAAGGAGTAAGGTGGAAAGAACCAGAACCTGCCAGTAGCTGAGCAGGGATTCAAAGCCACCTCTGAGTGCCTTCAAGAGAGCTTTGTGAGCATTTGAAGAAAATAGGAGATTTTTTTTGGGGGGGGGGCTGGAGTTGGGGTGGGAATTGGTGAATGAGATGGAGAAGAGCATATTTTTAATGATGGCATTTGAGATGCAACTAGAATTTGAAAGATGGTCCAGAGAGTGGACTTAAACCAGGAGTGTTGTGATTAAAGAAGGAAACAAAGGGATAAAAGTGGCAGGTTAGGCAAATCTTGGTGACTGACAAAATGTAGGAGCTTATCTTCTGGATGCAGTGAGGCAAAGAGAATATTGGAGATCTGAACCTGGATGTCTGGATGAGACAGAGAATGCTGGAAATTACAGGCACGGGTATCTGGTAGTCTAAGCATCTCTACCTCATTTGTTCTCTGCAGATAGCAAAGGGGTGATTAAAGGAGTAAATGAGGGGTTTGGTTATAAAAGTAAGGGTAAGCATTAAAGAAGCAACAGTGGATGGTGAGCACCCCAACAATAGCAACAGCGCAAAGCTGTCATTACTCCCAGGCCTAAAGGAGAAGGGGAGGGAGCCATTTGGGCACACAGTTGTTATCTGCCCCTGGCAGAGAGGGACCACTCGACAGGAGCTGTGGTCTTGTAGAGAGGAAGCTATGGAGCCACAGTCCAACAGGAAGGGAATGGTCAAGGGAGTAACTACCCTAAGCCTTCTCTATTCCTGCCTCCCGCCCATGATCCCTTGCTGATGGGTCCCCTTGACCATCCCAACAGAAGTCGCAGGCAAGGGAGCCTGCTTGATGTTACCTGCAGAGACCAACCTCCCCAGCACGGAACATGGCAGAGAGTGGGTCTGGAGGGGTGAAGAGAGAGGACCCGGCATAGGCAACTCCTTAGTAAAAATTTGAGAACGTATTCCTTCGTAAATGATATAAACTTAATAACATAACAACTTATACGGTAAAACCAAATCAGGAATAGAAATTAACATTGGATTTTAAAAGTTTTACTTACAAATAATAGAAATAAATCTTTTTGCTCTTCTAATGTAATTGGATATGTTGATCTGATCCCACTGTCGTTGTTTTCACTTGTCTGTGTTGCTGAGGAGGAAATCATGTTGTGAGTGGAACGCCGCGCGGCTTTTGCTTGTGCTTGGGTGATCTTCATCTTCTTCTCAGGAATCCATACTGGAAAGGTTTAGTTTATTTAGGACAAGACACTATAAATAGTATGGCTCTACTACTTTACAGGCATATTTAAGTTGTAATATTCTGGAGGAAACCAATAAATGAGGCTGCGGTTAGCCCTTCTTCCATGTGGAATCCCCCTCTTCCTCGTCTTTCCTCACTGACCACAGTAGAGACATCTGATCTTGACTTGGCAAGGGAGGCAGGGTCAATCTGTAAAGCTTAATTTCTGTTCTAGTTTTATAGATAAAATAAACCTGAATAAAAGTCCTTATTGTTTCTTCTCACATGTCGAAGTATTACCTTGTGCTCCCTGCCCCAGAGTGCACGTACCTCCGTACTTCGGAAACTGTTGTTGTAGTCCATTGAAAGTACGAATCTGGAATTTAGAAGAGAGGGAGTGTTGGGGACACTGGCTTCGAAATGTTCTGCATGAGAATAATATTTCATGGCTCTAGGAATGGATAAAATTACTATGAGGAGAGAATAGTGAAAGGAAAGAATGGAGAGCTGAGGCCAGGCAGCTCAAAAGATTCCTACATGTATAGATATAAAAAAAGGAGAAAGAGGTAGTACAGGAGTCAAAGAAAGAGTGAAGCCAAAAAAGAAACATGCACAAAATCAAGAAGGAGGAATGATCAGAGGTGTCAGCACCTCAGTGAATGAGGACAGAGGATGGACCAGGGTGTAGTTGATGAGGCCAAGGTTAAACTTGAAGTTCTTGATTGAGTCTTGCTTGACTCAAAGCAATGAGTGTGGGCTAATTTTTTAAAGGAGGATTAGTGGCCAGTAGAATATTTTGTTATTGTTTTTGTTTGCTTACTTTAAAATAAGAAGTGTAGGGAGAAGGGAAAAAGGAGAGAGGCAGAGATTTTGGATAAGAAAAGAAGGAGTCATTAGGAATGGATTCCTGAGGGAAGCAGTGAGGGATTGGACGTCCAGGTAGAAGAGGTAGCCATAGCAAAGACGACACTTCCTCTCAAGGTTCTTAGACAGAGGGTGTGGTGTTTCTGGATGAAGGAAGTGTATTCCTTTTATGATCAACACTGAGGAGGTATTTAGTAATATACTGCAAAGAAAACTGGCAACAAATCAATAAAGAGGGTTTTTTTTTCTTTAAATCAAAGAATATGTTCTCTACTGAAAGCAAAACCAAGAGATATGAGAGTTAAGATGTCAGGCAAGATATCATCAAAGGAAATTATCAATCCTATTACTTTTTTGAGTTTTTCTTAAAAAGGATAAATTTGAATCTTGTTGAAATGGATTGATTATGGGCATGCCCTCATGTTTTTCCTGACAGGCTGGGCCAGGTGACTTTGAAAATGCCGTATTTCAGGCTCAAAAGATAGCATGTATGTGAAGGCATGCATTCTCTCAAGGAATATGGCCAGGCCAGACAAATTCAGAGGGGTGCTATTTTTTCATGAAAGTAAGTGGATATCAGGTAACTGGGGCTTTAATTCCAGCACCATCATTAATTAGTTCTATTTTTTAGACAAGATTCTTAATTCCTGTAAGATTTCACTTCACTTCACTTCATGTCTCCCTCCCTCCCTCCCTTTCCTCCTTCCTTCCAAAATTAAGGGGGTGGTCATGATACCTAAGATTCTTTTGGTCCTAAAATTAAATGATTATAAAAACGCATATTATATTATCTAGTTTGCTTATGGTAAAGTCACAAAATGTGTCCATTATTTATGAATGTCTCCCTTGCTTGAGTTTTGTAAAAACATTTTGTCTACTACTTAGCTATTGCAACATATGATGACTTTTGAAAGTATAGTAAATCTCAATTGATGTTACATGCATGGATTCTAAGCTTAGAAAAGACTAAATCAGATGGTCCTCATATTAAATCTTTCTCTGCTTGTAAATTTTATTCACTTGGAAGCTGCAGTAAGTCAGGCTACTGTTAGGGATTTAGTAAATTGTTACTCACTAACCTTCCACTTCCTCTTGGGAGTTGAAAGCGTTAATGCAGTTAAAATGTGTGACTCAATCTAGACCTTCATGGGTATCTACTTTTATGGTTTTGATGGTCAATTTAACCCTCCAAATAACTTACTTTAAACTGCCACTTTAGGCAGAAAATATGAGTAACTCAATTTTGTTTGGTTGAATTAATTATCATATTTCATTCATCCATTTGAGCAGACTTCCCTGCTAGACTCCGAGTTCCATGGAGATAGAAATATGTCTGTTTTTGCTCCTTAATGCCTCACACCCTTTATACTTACCACAGTGCTTACACACAGCGTCTGCTCAGTAGATGATTATTAAATGAATGAATTGTATGATTTTACTCCTATAGAGTTGTTAGGCATTAAAAATATGTGATTCGATATTCTTTTCTATTTAAAAATATGTAATCATAAACCACTTTATATTGTCAGTGATTGTAGAAGACTACAATCTGTTCAACAGCATTTAACTATGAAAAATGTCTTACCCAATATCTTTATGTCCACTTTGGCTTCTGCCTTGAATTCCCTTCAGAATATTCTGACAGACAAAACATAGAATAGCCAGGTGAAATGGGACAACGCTTACCGAGAGTAGAAAAGTTGCTGGATATCAAGAAGTGTTGGTTTGTCTAATGGATGTCTTTCTTCAGTCACTTCTTCAGAAGGGCCCCAATCCCCTGTTATCCTGATCACAACTTCTTTAACCAATTTTCTTCCCTCTTCTTCAGGTACAGGTTTTTCTTTTCTCCATCTCTCCAATAGTTTCTTATTTCCCCTACTTCATTTAGTATGTTACGTATTTCTTGGACATTTTTGTTTCCTCCCCAAAGATAAAGGGCAGGAAGCACCATTTTGGGGTTATTGCCTACAACCTCTGTTGAATTGGTGTCTCTGAAACCTGACCCATTTCTCATTCTTGCCAGTGGAGCTGCAACCCTTTAGAGGGAGGACCAGACCTCTACTCTTCTTTGGGCCGCCCAAATCCAAGCTGCTAACTTCATTGATGTGTTCAGTTGTCCTTTAGCTCACTACTAGGTGATTCTTCATTCCGATTCTTGTTGCTATTGTCTGGTACCACTTGCCTTGAAGCTGCAGTCACTTGGTGGGAAAGAGGTGTTCATGAATGTGATCTGGGACTTAAAGAATGCGTATACATTTATTTAACAATTGTTTATTTGTCACCCATGGGGTGCCAAGCATGTTACATGACTGAAGTAATTACGAAGTGGGTGACTCTCGCGGTAGTCCGGCTAGAGTGGATGGGGGTTGTGGCAGACATGATCCTTCCATACTCTGTCTCTTGTGGTCAAGGCCATGGTTCCCCACTATTGCCAGTATCTCTCTGTATGTTGTCCTTCCAATGGGCTGGTTTAAGGACTTCTAACTACCACTTTTTTATGTTTATTTTGTGACAGATGATTCAAGAGAGCCGGTTTCTCATAGAAATGGCAGATACAGTCCAGGAAAAGATTGTGCAGTGTCAGAAAGCAGGTAATCCCCCTACGTCTGCCCCATTTTGTTTAGAAACTTAATGATAATTTGTAGTAGTTTTTAGAGTTTCTGTTTTTACCCTTAAAATTGAAATATTTTGTGCCATAGTTTAACTGTTCTTTTGAGTGAGACTGGAGTCTTTGTTGGGTACAGAAGAAACTGAGGTGACTGTAGGTTGGTGTATGTCCACAGAGGGAGTGTCTAAAGATATCTAGAGAGGTAATCTCTTCTGAATCTACTGGGAAGTCTGCCAAAACCCTTTACTACACGTTGCCCCTTAAGAACCACCTCATTTTTATAATTTGAGCCATAATCCTATTAATCTCCTAGACTTTTGCCTCACTTATTAGTCATTATTTTAGATTTGTTCTTTCTTTAAGGATGGGACGGGTCACATATCTGTGAGGGTACCCCTCCGTTTATCTACATTCACTTTCATCCACACGCTGTACTCTTATCTTTCTTAGATTTATGTTTTCCTTTATGCCCATGCACAATGATTATGATGAGGAAGATGACAATAACGACAATTGCTTGATATATTTGCACATGATATACTGTGCACACACACACTGTTACTTAGCCCTTTTAACAATTCTGCAAGGTAATCACCATTGTATCCAGCTTATAGATGAGGCATCTGAGATTCTGAGAGATTAAGTGAATCACTCAAGATTCCATATTAGCACAGGGTAGAGCTGACCTCTGAACTCAGACTAGACTTTAGAAAATGGTGCTTTTCCCTGACTGGTACATAGGCTTAAATGTTTCTGTTGACAGAAAGCACAAAAATAATATCAGTACCTATAGGATGCTTTTATATGCCAGACACTGCTTTGAGAGCTTTGTATGTATTGACTCATTTAATCTTCAACCACAATCCCTTGAGGTAAGCTCTCTTGTTATCACCATTTCACTAGTGAGGAAACCAGATTGCAGAGCATTTCAGGGCCTTACTCATGCTTATGTGGCCAGTAAGTAGTAGAACCAGAGTGTGACCCAACCCCACAATCATGCTCTAACCATACGCTATATTTGTGGTGTTAATGCCGGAAAGGTTAATGTGGTTTTTAGCTGCATTAGAAAAGTAGAGTAACTAAAACAAGGAGGGTGGCGGTAAATCTCTACCCTGTGTGGGCTGCTTCAACCCCACTTCGAGTATGATATTCCTGGATGCAGGTCCCTACAAGCTCGACTCCAGGAAGCTGTGCAATGTGGAGGCTCTGCCCGGATGTCATCTTTAGAAAAGAGACATTGTTAGTAAAGCTGAAACAGGCTAAAATGTTTAATCTGGAGGAGAAAAGACTCTAGTGGATTTTATCAAGTATCTTTCTTCAAAGATTTTTTTTTTAAGATTTTATTTATTTATTTGACAGAGAGAGAGATCGCAAGTAGGCAGAGAGGCAGGCAGAGAGAGAGGAGGAAGCAGGCTCCCCGTGGAGCAGAGAGCCCGATGCGGGGCTCGATCCCAGGACCCTGAGATCATGACCTGAGCCGAAGGCAGCGGCTTAATCCACTGAGCCACCCAGGCACCCCTCTTTCTTCAAAGATTTAAAGGGTTGCACAGTGGAAAAGAGATTAGACTTAGCTGGTCTGGGTCTAGCTAGCACCCAGAAGTGACGATTTCAGGGAGAGAGACTTTGGCTTGCTATCAGTCATAGCTTTCCAAAGATGGCGGAAGCTGTCCGGAAGAAAGTGTGATTCTCAACTCTGAGGATGGTGATATTTTTTATAGTAGTCAAGCTTGAGAAATGGTTGAGCTAAAAATAACTTCAAGGCCATTCCCAAATCTGCAGTATTTAGTTGTTTCCAGAAACGCTATTTATAAAACATCTTTTTATTTTTGCTCAACATTTATTGATTA
This sequence comes from Meles meles, assembly GCF_922984935.1. Classification (NCBI taxonomy): domain Eukaryota; kingdom Metazoa; phylum Chordata; class Mammalia; order Carnivora; family Mustelidae; genus Meles; species Meles meles. The sequence continues at coordinate 10,297,093 of NC_060074.1, forward strand.
ACATCGTTATCCATACGGACTCCAGGGTCTACTGTCAAACCATATGGGTGGCTTATAAGGAAAAGTAAACTAAGTGCATCTATCACATATGGTTAGCCATCACACATGGTCACACGCTACACCATGTCACATAAAAAACCGGGTAGAAGACAAACAAGACACATGTAATCTCCTAGAAGAATTTGGTTCTTAACCTCCTCCTTATGTCTTTATCTGGTGGTTCCTGGCTGTTTAAAATGTAATTTGGTCTAATGCATTTGTTATTGTTAGTTTTCCCCTAAGGTTAGCCACTGGTGGGGACGAACAGAATGGGAAGGAACATTTAATTCAGGGTTTTCAAAACTATGAGAGGAAAGGAATGGGAAATTTTTTCATGATAAGATGCCCATTTTTCTGAAATCTGTAGTAAGAATTCTTATATGTTCTTTTTCCAAAGGGATGGAATTCCATGAGGAACTTCATAATCTAGGGGCGAAAGAAGGCTTGAAAGGAAGAAAACTCAACAAGGCAACTGAGAGCTTTGCTTGGAACATTACAGTATTGAAGGTAAATTCAATTCTCAGGTGCCTCTTTGCCTTTATTTTTTCCCTGCTCATCTCTTGAATGTGTAGAAAAGCATCAGTGGTTAAATACAGTGATTGGAATTTTCAAGTAATGTGTGGCCTAATCACCAGGTTCATGATCTAAGTGATGGGGAGATTGACATACTGTTTGCCGTAATAGAGCAAATGAGGGTTGTGGTGGAAACAGGACAGCGCGACCTAATTCCGCCAGCCTGTGTTTTTACTCAAATGAATGCTTCTCCTCAAGTCAATATAGCTGTTCTTGTTTGTGGAAAGAATAACGCCAAATGTTGTGAGACAAGGATCCAACACGAGTGATTTGGAAGAGCTTTAAACTACAGAATATCTGGAGCCATTTAGGATTATTTTATTTTAAGAAGAGTCTCTATAAATACATTTATTTTTACAAATAGCTTTGGAAGTCAGTTTCTGGAGATTATGATTTGCTCTTCTGAAAATTGATTTTAGGATTTTGAAATAAAGATGCCACTTTTCATATTTTCTTATGTGAAAGGAGAGATGATTTAGGCAGTTGGAATAATTTATTCCTGACAGCGTGATGGGAAGAAAACAGCCACAAACAAAATTACTCATTGCTGAAGTTTAAAGACCTATGTCCCACATACTGTTTTACAAGCTTTGTATACATTAACATTTTAATACACACAACCCAATACTATTATTATTATTTTTAAAGATTTTATTTGTTTGAGAGGGAGGGAGAGAGCTCACACACATGAGATGGGAGGGAGGGGCAAAGGGAGAGGGAGAAGCAGACTCTCTCTTAGAGATCCCCCCGCCCCCTGTCAATGCCAGCTCAGTCTCAGGATCCTGGGATCATCACCTGAGCTGAAGGCAGGTGCTTAAACAACTGAGCCACCCAGGCGCCCTCCAATACTATTATTAGTCTCATTTTACAGGTGAGAAAATGGAGGCATTAAAAACTTAGGTATATTACCCAAGACCACGGTGCTAGTGAATGATGGTGGTGGAATTTGAACCCAGGCAGTCTGGTGCCAAAGAGATATGCTGAACTTGCTCTGCTGAGAAATACGTTTAAATGAAAGTGCTAGATAAACTGAAAGATATATCGCAAATGTTTATTAAAAATTCAGTTCACAAGTATTTGTTAACCTCCCACTATGTACTGGGCTCTGTGCTAATCATTGAGGATCCACAGAGAACAGAAGAGGTACCATCCCTGACCTCATGAGTTGAAGTCTGAGGCCGGAAGTGGGGTGGTGGAAAATAGGCATCATTTCTTTTAATGAGTAGAGAGAAGCGTTAGTATAAGGAAAAGCTCATTTTCTAATATTAGAGTACAACTTGGTAGCGTGCACGCTGATACAAACACCTTCTAGTCAGCAGATCTTTATGTGGGCTTGTTAATGTGCCGGTCACTGAGAAAGGTGCTATGGATACAAATATCCAGAGTGACACTGGAACCTCGAGGACTAGTCTACCAAGGGACACAGACGTACAACTAAAAATAGCCTTCAGTTACTCAGTAAGTAATATGTGACAAGCACTCATGGCTAAGCAGTTTATATACATTTCCCTTTTCTCTTTGCAAGGATGGGCTGACCTTGCAGCAACTCACGCTGACCTTGGTGTGACTCTCCCCGTCTCACAGATGAGGAAACTGAGGCTAAGTGAGGTTTAAATTTCTTACCTTCAGCCAGTAAGTGGCAAAGCTGAGATTTCAACTCATGCCCATGGTTCTACACTACACTATCCTCCTGCCTCCTATAAAACTCAGCCCATGTGATTGAGTCTAGTCAGCCTAGCCCAGGGGTGTGGCCGACTCGGCATGCAGGTTGCCTTATAGCTGTGAAGATTTAGCCAAGTTATGGGATCCCTCTGATGGTTGACAATAATATTAGGGTGACAATAATACTAACACTCAGGGTTTGGGGACCGTTAAATGAGGTAGTACATACAAATCTGAGGCACCGTGCTTAAAACTAGGCACTCTCTATACACACCCACATACACTATTACTTTTGGCAGGTGACGACGACCATTGGAGGAACAAGTTTGTTGTTTTTCTTATTTTCTTTAATAAATTTTTAAGTCGACTAATCTTTAAACCGAGATACAATTTCTTGTTTCTTTATTAACCTATGACGTAAGGTCTTCACTCTTTTCTGAGGTTGGTTTCTGTGTTGGTTTGGTCTAGCAACAGAGGAGGATTGCTAGATGGGGCTGAGCAAATGCTGTCCGTGTCACATGAAGACAGACCTTTTGAAACATGACCAGTATTCTACTGCTACAGTTTACGAACTAACTGCTGGTATTTCAGCTTGACTGCTAACAACTTAAGTAAGAAGAGTGAATTTTCCTCAACTTTCAATATTTCCTTTCCCTTATTGCATTTCGTGGGCTTGTTAATCAGGGGCTCTCTTCACAAGTGCTGAACAAATGACCTTCTTAGAATTTGGCTTTTTTCTTTTTTTTTGAGTGAGAGAGAGAGTGAGGACAGGGACACAGAAAGAGAGAGAGAGAGAGAGAGAGAGAGAAACCCGAGCAGGCTCCATGCCCAGTATGTGTTACTAAGTAACACATAACATGGGGCTTGATCTCATGACCCTGAGATCATGACCTGAGCCAAAATCCAGTCAGATGCTTCACCAATTGAGCCACCCAGGGGTCCTTGGAATTTTAATTTTTAGCTGAGGGACAGAGGCTGGGCTCTTTGGGAGGCTCTTTAGTCTAATGGTGCTTCTCTGAGAAGATCCTTCTGACACTCTCCCTTTACTTCTTGTATCTCAAATGTGAAGCTTTTAGTTCCTACTTTGTTCTCTAGCCTTCCTATTGATTTTCCAAGCTCCTAACATCTTCCAGTAAATGCCCCTTTTCTTAAGTTTTCTAGGTTCAGTTTATGTTGCTTACAACTGGTTGAATGAGTAATAACCAAACTCATAAGACATACTCACTGAATTACTAGGCTATGGCAGGGATCTCTCTAACATTGTGCATTTGCCAACTGGAAGGGTTTCCTTATATAATTTATATAAGTACTCTTCACTATTTAGGGGAAGGGAGTGAGGAATTATTAATATTGTTTGAATATGTGGGTTCATGTATCTAAACATATTTAATTCCAATGTACATTCCAACAAGTAAGGGAGAGGCAAGAAAATATGACAGATGTGCCCCCAGGGAAATGGTGGGTTGGAGCACGGACTGGTGGAAGGGGGGACTGACTTTCAAACAAACTGAGCTGAGACTAAAAAATAAATTCTTTAATTTATGTTTCCTACAATTCAGTATTACATTGATCTGATATTAATACATGAAAAGGAAGCTAGAGAAAAACTTGCAGAGACAAAGATGAATAGCTCTATAATACAATGGATATGAATTACACTTAGTGTCCAAATTCTGCAAGCCAGAGATGAGGACTTAGGATCCAGCAAGAAGGCTGAAATCAAGATGGTCCTAGAAGCTCCCATCCATGTATATTTTTTTCGCTTCCATTCATATTTTAGCACCATGCATGGGCTCAGATTAGGGACTTGCTTAACAGAACGTTTGCATTTCCCCACACTGTAGCCATATGCCAATAGCCAACTATAACATTTTCCTCCTATCTTTTTCTTTCTTTCTCATTGCTGAGCACAAGCTCGAACTCCCTAAATAGCCATTGTGTTTATTTGGAGTGGTATGATGAAACATGTCTCAATGACTCAGTCTTCAGTATATTTCCCAGATAATCATTGGACCAAGATAGCTCCATTTCATCCTACCCTCACACATTAAGAGTTCCTCCCATCTGTCTTTTCTCCATGCTGTCCTTCAGAAAAGAATTTTATTTGGTCATTAACATAATATTAAAATTTTACAATGGGAATTTTCCCAGTGCTTTAAGTCTTCCAGGAAAAGATGCGACAACTTCACTTACTTAGTTAACCTGTTGTAGTAAGTTGTTATTAATTTTGGAAGTGTTTCACTCATGAGAGTTCTGAAGATCTTTTGGAAGAGAGATATGAATTTATACTGTGTCACTGATAAAACACAATGTGTTATGAAGTAGAATTCACTTAAAGTCTTGGACTCCATCCAGAGTGACTTGACTCCTCAAGTATAAAAAGAACTTCATTGTAAGGCGGTTACACCTACAAAACTGAAATTAGGAAAAGCACACAAGGGTGCGTGGGTGGGTCAGTTGTTAAGCATATGCCTTCAGCTCAGGTCATGATCCCGGGGTCTTGGGATTGAGCCCCACATCAGGCTCCCTGCTCAGCAGGAAGCCTGCTTCTCTCTCTTCCACTCCCGCCGCGTGTGTTCCCTCTTTCGCTATCTCTCTTTGTCAAATAAATAAATGAAATCTTAAAAAAAAAGGAACCCATGAGTAGCATTTTTTAAAAGATTTTATTTATTTATTTGAGAGAGAGAGAGAGAGAACATGAGAGGGGAGAAGGTCAGAGGGAGAAGCAGACTCCCCATGGAGCTGGGAGCCCGATGTGGGACTTGATCCCCGCACTCCGGGGTCATGACCTGAGCCGAAGGCAGTCGCCCAACCAACTGAGCCATGCAGGCGCCCATGGGCAGCATTTTTAATGAGCTTTCCCAATATATATATTTTTCTAACTTGGCCTGTTGGCTATTTTAAGGAAATAAATTCCATTATCTTTATATTTTTAAAAATTTGATGAAAAAAATCAATTTTCGCAGGCTAGAGATGTGTCAACTCGAGATAAATAAAAATAATATTGAAAAAATGTAACCAGTGAACATTTTATTGTAAAGGAAAAGTTATGAAGGTAGGTGGTCACTAGAGCTTAGAAAGGAATAAAATATTAGGAAGTGGCCAACCTCTTATTTTCTCATAAATTTCATTGGTTACTAGTTGTAGTAAATAAATTATGAATGAATCATTACTTCATTAATGAGTACTTCTGTTAATTGATATGTACTTATACTTTCCCTAGATAGATTTCCAGCTTGTAATTTAATTCATTCCAGTGTGTGCCATTAAAAAAAACACAAGTTTCTTTTTATAGATTTATGTTCATTAAATAGGACTAATCTTTTTCTGCCCAACTTTTGGCTTTTTATTCCTGTTTAAGCCTCTGCTTCTTCGGCTTTTATCTTGGCAACAGTTTCCTTTTCCTTGGGAAGAGCAGAGGCTGAGGCTTGTCACTTTTCCTCGGGCACCTTTGCTGCATTGCTCATGCAGGCAGATTCTCTTATTTGGTCCCCAAATTTCAGGCCCCCACATGTCTGGGGAATCTTGCTGCATAAGGGAAATTAAATGGATGTCAGCTAACAGAGCCTGCAGACCCACTTGAAGGCTTTGCTCATTGTCGAGAGATAGGAGAAGGGCAGCAGGATGATGTGTTATTAAGAAAAGAGGTATGGGGGCACCTGGGTGGCTCAGTGGGTTAGGCCTCTGCCTTCAGCTCAGGTCATGATCTCAGGTTCCTGGTATCGAGTCTTGCATCGGGCTCTCTGCTCAGTGGGGAGCCTGCTTCCCCATCTCTCTCTGCCTGCTGCTCTTCCTACTTGTGATCTCTCTGTCTGTCAAATAAATAAAATCTTTAAAAAAAAAAAAAGAAAAGAGGTATGAAGACACTGAATGACTGTGGACATTTTAAATCATTCTTTGTGATTCTGTGTGTATCAAGTCAGGATCTCCGGCAGCCGTAGTGATTGTGCCCCTGGAGGCTGCTCTGAGTTTGTATAAAGAAAGAACATGTCCAGTGTCCTCTGTGTTGTCTATGGAGAACTTCTCCAGTGGTGTTTCTGGCAGCTGCTGGCTGTTGGTTGCAGAAGCTGAAGAGAGGTTAGCTTTCCTCCTGTGGCAACTCGCTCACAAAAGAACCACCATTTACGAAGTCTAAAGAAACAGACCCTCAAGAATAACCATGTATTAACAATAAACTCTTCTTATATCGATATTACTATGAATTGTTAAGAAATGTAAGGCAAAGTAGTTAAGAGTATAGACTCTGAATCCAAACACTCTAGCCTTGTAGCCTTGGAAAAATCTCCTTTTGCCTCTGTGCTTCTGAGTCAATTGAGATAGACTGTGCCATGGAAACAAAACTCTGAAAACATCAGGGGCTTAAAACAATATCTTATTTCTTTTTTTCCTTTTTTTTTTTTTAAAGATTTCATTTATTTATTTGACACAAAGAGAGGAATGGAGAGAGACAGAGAGCTAGCACAAGCAGGGGGAAATAAGCTATTATTGGGGTGCCTGGGTGGCTCAGTCAGTTAAGCATCTGCCTTCAACTCAGGTCATGATCCCAGGGTACTGGGATCGAGCCCCACATTGGACTCCCTGCTCAGCAGGAGGTCTGCTTCTCCCTCTCCCACTCCCCCTGCTTGTGTTCCCTCTCTTTCTGTCAAATAAATAAATTAAATCTTAAAAGAAAAAAGGAGAGGGAGCAGATTTCGGTGACTCTAATGAGGTTCTTCAACAACACCCACCCACTCATAGGGTGACATGAGGACTAAAGAAGTTGATATATGTAAAGTGGTTTCCAGCATATGTAAAGTGCTGTATAATTGTTATTTTTATTTCTAATAATTAGCATTCACTGCTTACATAGGCAGTTAAGTGATCTTCACACAACATCTTACGTCATTTTAAGGAGAACACTGTAAAGTTGCTGTTACTACACCCATTTTATAGATTTAAAAAACTGAGGCTGGAGACGTTAAATAACCTTCCCACTGGCATGTGGGAGTTGAGCGGTGGAGCAAGGAACCACATCCAGAGCCCATGCTGTCAGCCCACTATCCTCTACTGTCAGGATATTGATAGCACCAGAATAATGGTAGGTTAACTGAGTGCTTGCTATGTGCCTAGTACTGTACTAAGTGCTTTATATTTAGTGTCTTATAGGAGTAAGTGTCCTGTGCAGGTAACATGGGAATTCCAATCACCTTGGCAGCATATCCCTACAAAGAGTGTAGCGTTGGACTACCTGCTCTCCCTGTTCCCACACCGCATTCACCAAGCCACTCTGGTCTCAACTTGTCTTTCCAAGTATCCTGTTCTGATGGTGATGGGATGGATTGACCACATGACGTAACGCGTCCTATCTGCCTGGAAGTTACATTTCTCTTTGTAAGTGAGTCAGTTAACTTCCTTTTTCACCAGTGCCTCTCCAATGAGCGTGGACAGTGTGAATCAGCTCCCCAGGGCCTGATCACTCTGGGGCGATTGGATGTAATTGAGCACTTGGGCAGATACCACTGAGATTAGGAAAGCAAAACAAAATAACAAAAATACCAAAACCGAGGGCCGACCCTGGGCCCACCCTGAGAACCCAGCCAACCTCCTCCTGTTTCTCTTGGACAGCTACACTGTTCACTGGCTTTCAGTCTAGACCTTGCCAGCCTCCACAGCTCCATGAGGAGGAGGAAGTTTCCAGAGCTGTGCTGCCAGCAAGAGCTTTGCAAAGGCCATGCTCCTTCTCCTATTCCTTCCTCATACCCCCTCCACTCTGCTTCTCAGGTGCTCAGTCTATCCTTTATGACCTAAGCTTTTGGAGCAGAAGTTCTGGAATCTTCCTTTGAATCACAAACCTGAGATGATTTAGAAATGAGAGGTGAAGTCCCTGTAGGCAAATTCCTCACGCTTTCACTGAGAAGAAAGGAGACTGAAAAGCAAAATTGAAGAGCTTTTAAGTCACCAATCCTGAGACGGGAACTTTCAAAGAGTTTTAAACAAAGCTTTTAATTCTGAATAAAGAGACTAGACACACACACACACACACACACACACACACACACACACACACACAGCTTTTAATTCCTTGAAGAAAATACTTTCTATTAATACATACAAAGTAACAAAATTTTGAGCTGTGAGTGCCTATTTTATCTTAGAGTTAATTATCTAAGAGGTTAGACCTACAGGAAGTTAGACATGAATTTAAAAATCTGCAAGTAGTGTAATTTTTAAAAATTAGAGTATCTGGGGATGCCTGGTTGGCTGGCTCAGTTGGTTAAGCATCTGTCTTCAGATCAGGTCATGATCCCAAGGTCCTGGGATCAAGCTCTGTATCAGGCTCCCTGTTCTGGGGAGTCTGCTTCTCCCTCTCCCTTTTGCCACTTCCCCCTGCTTGTGCTCTCTCCCTGTCAAATATATAAATAAATAATTCTTTAAAAATTAAATTATCTGGGGCACCTGGGTAGCTCAGTGGGTTAAAGCCTCTGCCTTCGGCTCAGGTCATTATCTCAGGGTCCTGGGATCGAGCCCCGCATCAGGCTCTCTGCTCAGCGGGTGCCTGCTTCCCCACCTCCCCCCTGCCTGCCTCTCTGCCTACTTGTGGTCTCTCTCTGTCAAATAAATAAAATCTTTGAAAAAAAATTAAATTATCTTTCTCACCAAAGGATGAGATCAGATTTTACGATAGCTCGAGTCCTTCTAGGTCTTCACATTTTTATGATTAAAAGTTATTTGCAATCTTTCTCTGTGCTTAACTCATTACATGGCTTAAACACACTATCCTTTTGTCACTAAACCTATCAATAGTGTAAATCTCTCTACTTATACACCTTCCCTTCTATGTGTTAATCCCCCTCCTTTGTTTTGTTTTGTTTTTAACCTTTGGCCCCATGAAGCTCTAATTACATTCAGTTTCTAGTCTCACTTCATAGACTCTCACTGCAATCTTCCCCACTGCCATACTTTCCCTTCCCGATTGCTCTATCCAGTAAGATGATCTGTACTTACCATCTTCTGGGAGTTTTTGATTCCCAGAGTTTTTATTATTATAATTTTTTTATTGTGCTCAAATACATAGAACATAAATTTTACCACTTAACTATTCTTAAGCATCCATTTCAGCGGTATTAAATACATTCACAGCGCCGTGCAGCCATCACCACCATCCATGCCCATAACTTTTCTCATCTTGTAAAACTAAAATTTGGGATCTATTAAAAAAAGCTCAGCCCCTGAAAACTACCCTTCTACTTTGTTTCTATGATTTTTGACTACTCTAAGTACCTCATAAAAGTGGAGTCATGCAGGGGCGCGTGGGTGGCTCAGAGGGTTAAAGCCTCTGCCTTCGGCTCAGGTCATGATCCCAGGGTCCTGGGATCGAGCCCTGCATTGGGCTGTCTCCTTGGTGGGAGCCTGCTTCCTCCTCTCTCTCTCTGCCTGCCTCTCTGCCTACTTGTGATCTCTCTCTGTTGAAAAACTAAATAATAAAAAAATCTTAAAAAAAAAAAGTGGAGTCATGCAGGCTCAGCCATTTTGTAATATATGTCAGAAATTCCTTCTCTTACATAGCTGAACAATATTCTGTTGTATATGAATACTTTTTGTGTGTTTTACATTTATTTATTTTTAAGTTTTTTTTTCCATTTTATTTATTTTTTCAGCGTAACAGTATTCATTGTTTTTGCACAACACCCAGTGCTCCATGCAAAACGTGCCCTCCCTATTACCCACCACCTGTTCCCCCAACCTCCCACCCCTGAACCTTCAAAACCCTCAGGTTGTTTTTCAGAGTCCATAGTCTCTTATGGTTCGCCTCCCCTTCCAATTTTTTTTTTTATAAACATATAATGTATTTTTATCCCCAGGGGTACAGGTCTGTGAATCGCCAGGTTTACACACTTCACAGCACTCACCATAGCACATACCCTCCCCAATGTCCATAACCCCCTCCCCCTCTCCCAACCCCACCTCCCCCCCACAACCCCCAGTTTGTTTTGTGAGATTAAGAGTCATTTATGGTTTGTCTCCCTCCCAATCCCATCTTGTTTCATTTATTCTTCTCCTATCGCACTAACCCCCCATGTTGCTTCTCCATGTCCTCATATCAGGAAGATCATATGATAGTTGTCTTTCTCCGATTGACTTATTTCACTAAGCATGATGCCCTCTAGTTCCATCCACGTCGTCGCAAATGGCAAGATTTCATTTCTTTTGATTTTTAAGTTTAATTCCAGCATAGTTAACATAGTGTTATATGGGTTTCAGGTGTACAGTATAGTGATTCAACAATTCTATCCTCAGTGCTCTTTGAGATAAGTGGACTCGTTAATCCCCTTCACCGATTTCACCCAACCTCCCTCCCACCATCCCTCTGGTAACCATCGATTTGCTCTCTATTGTTAAAGAGTCTGTTTTTTTATTTTTTTCTGTTTGTTTTGTTTCTTAAATTCCACATATGAGTGAAATCATATGGCATTTGTCTTTGACTGACTTGCTTAGCCTTATACTCTCTAGAGCCATCAATGTTGTGGCAAATGGCAAGATTCTTTTCTATTTTATGGCTGAATAATATTCCACTGTGAGTGTGTGTGTGTGTGTGTGTGTGTGTGTGTGTGTGTGTGAGATATCTTCTTTATCCATTTATCTATTAATGGACACTTGGGCTTCCTCCATAATTTAGCTATTGTAAGCAATGCTGCAATAAACATAGGAGTCCATCTATCTTTTCAAATTAATGTTTTCATTTTCTTTGGGTAAATGCCCAGGAGTGGAATTACTGGATCACAGGGTACTTTTATTTTTAATTTTTGAGAAAACTCCAAGCTATTTTTCATAGTGGCTGCACCTGTTCACATTCCCACCAACACTGCACAAGGATTTCTTTTTGTCTGCATCCTGTCAATACTTGTTTCCGGTATTTTTGATTTTAGCCGTTCTGACAGGTGTGAGGTGGCATCTCAGTGTGGTTTTGATTTGTATTTCCCTGATGCTGAGTGATGTTGTGTGTCTTTTCATGTGTTTGTTGGCAATTTGTAAACTTCTCTGGAGAAAAGTCTGTTTATACCTTCTGCCCATTTTTTAATTGGATTATTTGTTTTGTGTGTGTGTTGAGTTGTATAAGTTCTTTATATATTTTGGGTACTAATCCTTTATTGAATATATCATTTGCAAATATCTTCTCTCTTTTATTAGGTTGTCTTTGAGTTTTGTTGACTATTTCCTTTGCTGTGCAGAAGCTTTTTATTTTTATTTTTGCTTTTGTTTCCCTTGCTTCAGGAGACATATCTAGAAAAATGCTGTTATGGCCAACCTCAGAGAGGTGACTGCCTGTGCTGTCTTCTAGGATTTTTATGGGTTCAGGTCTCACATTTAGGTTCTTGATCCTTAAGTTTATTTTTGTGTATGATATAAGAAAGTGGTCCAGTTTCATTCTTTTGCATGTAGCTGTCCAGTTTTCCCAATACTATTTGTTGAAGAGACTTTTTCCCATTGCATATTCTTACCTCCATAGTCAAAGATTAATTGTGGGTTTATTTCTGAGCTCTCTATTCTGTTCCATTGATCTGTGTCTGTTTTTGTGGCGGTACCATACTGTTTTGATTAGTATAGGTGTGTAGTAAATCTTGAGCTCTGGGATTGTGATACGTCTAGTTTTGTTCTTCTTTTTCAAGATTGCTTTGCTATTCTGGGTCTTTTTTGGTTCTATACAAATTTTAGGAATATGTGTTTTACTTCTGTGAAAATTGCTGTTGGTATTTTCACAGGGATTGCATTAAATCTGTAGACTGCTTTGGGTAGTGTGGACATTTTGACAATATCTGTTCTTCCAGTCTATGAGCATGGAGTATATTTCAATTGTTTATGTTGTCCTCAATTTCTTTCATCAATGTTTTGTAGTTTTCAGAGTAGAGATCTTTCTTCTACTTTAGTTTATTCCTAGGTATTTAATTCTTTCAGGTGTAATTGTAAATGGGGTTGTTTTCTTATTTCTCTTTCTGCTCTTTCATTTTAGTTTATAGACAAGCAATAGATTTCTGTATATTGACTTTGTATCCTGTGACCTTACTGAATTCTATCAGTTCTAGTAGGTTTTTGATGGAGTCTCTAGGATTTCCTATATATAGAAAATGTCATCTGCAAATATTGAAAGTTTTACTTCTTCCGTATGAATTTGGATGCCTTTTATTTTTTTTGTTGTCTGACTGTTATGGCTGGTATGTCCAATACTATGTTGAATAAAAGTGGTGAGAGTGGACGTCTTTTTCTTGTTCCTAAGCTTAGGGGAAAAGCTCTCAGTTTTTCACTACTGGGTATGATGTTAGCTGTGGGCTTTTCATATATGGCCTTTACTATGTTGAGGTATGTTCCCTCTAAACCTACTTTGTTGAGTTTTTTTTTTTTTTAAATCATGAATGGATATTGTACTTTGTCAAATGCTTTTTCTGCATTTACTGAAATGATCATGTAGCTTTTGTCCTTTCTCTTATTGATGTGATGTATCACATTGATTGTTTTGCAAATATTGAACCACACTTGCATCCCAGGAATAAATCCCACTTGATTGTGGTGAATGATTATTTTTAAGGTATTGATGGATTTGGTGTGCTAATATTTTGCCAAGGATTTTTTTTTTAAAATCTATGTTCATGAGAGATATTGGCCTGCACTTTTCTTTTTTTGTAGGGTCTTTACCTGGTTTTGGTATCAGGGTAATGCTGGCCTCTTGAATGAATTTGGAAGATTTCCATCCTCTTCTGTTTTTTGGAATAGTTTGAGAAGAATCGATTTGGATTCTCTTTAAATATTTCATAGAATTCACCTTTCACCTGGACAAAAGTCCAGGACTTTTGTTAGTTGGGAGTTTTCTGATTACTGCTTCAATTTCATTGCTAATAGTCAGTCTGTTCAAATTTTCTGTTTCTTCCTGATTCAGTTTTGGGAGACTATATATTCTAGGAATTTACTCATTTTTTTCTAGGTTGTCCAGTTTGTTGGCATATAATTTCATAATGTTCTTTTATAATCCTTTTGCATTTCTGTGGTGTCAATTGTTATTTCTTCGCTTCCATTTCTGATTTTTTAAATTTGAGTCCTCTCTCTCTTTTTCTTTTTTCTTTTGTCTCTTCGTCTTTTTTTAATGAATCTGGCTAAATGTTTATCAGTTTTGTTGATCTCTTTGAAGAACCAGCCCCTGGTTTCATCAATCTAATTTATTGTTGTTTTTACTTCTATTTCATTCATTTCTGCTCTAATCTTCATTTTTTCATTCTTTCTACTGGTTTTGGGTTTTGTTTGTTCTTTATTTTTTAGCTTCTTGAAGTGTAAGAGTAAGTTATTTATTTGAGATTTTTGTTGCTTCTTAGGTATTCCTGTATTGCTATAAACTTCCCTCTAAGCACTGCTGTGCTGTGTCCCAAAGATTCTGGACCACAGTGTTTTCATTTTCATTTGTATCCATATACTTTTTTATTTCCTCTTTGATCTTGGTTGATCCATTTACTGTTTAGTAGTATGTTATTTAACCTATGTGTATTTGTGCTCTTCCAGATTTCATCATTGTGGATGATTTCTAGTTTCATTGTGTGTGGTCTGGAAAGATGCATGGTATGACTTCAGTCTTTTTGCATGTGTTGAGATTTGTGACTCAGTATATGATCTATTCTGGAGAATGTTCCATGTGTACTTGAAAAGAATGTGTATTCTGCTGTTTTAGGATGTCTGCTAGATCCACTTGGTCCAATGGGTCATTCTTTTTTTTTTTTAAGATTTTATTTATTTATTTGATTCAGAGTGAGAGAAAGAGAGAGAGAGAGCTTGAGAAAACATAGAGGAGGGGCAGAGGGAGAAGCAGACTCCCCTCTGAGCAGGGAGCCTGATGTGGGGCTTGATCTCAGGACCCTGGAATCATGAGCTGAGCTGAAGGCAGATGCTTAACTGAGTGAGCGCCCCTGTTTCCTTGTTGATTTTCTGTTTGGATGGTCTATGCATTGATATAAGTGGGGTGTTAAAATTTCCTACTATTATTGCATTACTATTGATTAGTTCCTTTATGTTTGTTTTTAATTGTTTTATGTATTTGGGTGCTCCCATATTGGGTGCATAAATACTTAGAATTGTTATATCTTGTTGTTGGATTGTTCCTTCTATAATTTTATATAGTATTCTTCTTTCTCTTTTGTTATAGTTTTTGTTTTAAATCTATTTTGTCCAGTATAAAGTTTCTTTCATTTCCATTTGCATGATAAATGCTTTTTCATCCCTTTGCTTTTAATCTGCTTGTGTCTAAAAGGATCTCATATGAGTCTCTTGTAGACAGCATATAGATGGGTTTTGCCTTTTTACTGATTCTCTCATCCTATGTCTTTTGATTGGAATGTTGTCTATTTACATTCAAAGCAACCATTGATAGATATGTACCTATTGCCATTTTGTTACTTTTATGGTGTTTTTTTTTAAAGACTTTATTTATTTATTTGGCAGAGAGAGATCACAAGTAGGCAGAGAGGCAAGCAGAGAGAGAGAGAGAGAGAGAGAGAGAGGAGGAAGCAGGCTCCCTGCCAAGCAGAGAGCCGATGTGGGGCTTGACCCCAGGACCCTGAGATCATGACCTGAACCGAAGGCAGAGGCTTAACCCACTGAGCCACCCAGGCGCCCCACTTTTATGGTTGTTTTTATAGTTCTTCTCTGTTGCTTCCTTCTCTTGCTCTCTTCTCTCACAATCAGTTGGCTTTTTTAGTTATCCTTTCTTTATTTTTTAAATGTTAATGGTTTTAGATTTGTGGTTGCCATTTGGCTTGTATATAGCATCTTATGCAGATAGCAGTCTATATTAAGTTGATGGTCGCTTAAGTTTGAACTAATTCTTTACTCTTCTCTCTATTGGTTTTTGTAATATGCTCTCATACTTTACATCCTTTTATTTTGTGAATCCCTTAACTGATTTTTATAGATATACTTAATTTTACTGCTTTTGTGCTTCTTACTTTTCTTACACCTATTTATGGTCTTTCCTTTCCCCTCAAAGAGTACCTTTTATCATTTCTTGTAGGTCTGGTTTAGTTTTCATGAATTCTTTTAACCTTTTTTTTGTCTGTTTGGGAAACTCTTTATCTCTACTTTTATTCTGAATGATAGTTGTGCTGGATAGGGTATTATGGTCTGCAGGTCTTTTTCCTTTAGCACTTTGAATATATCATGTCACTTTCTTCTGGCCTCCCAAGTTTCTGGTGAAAAATCAGGTTATAGTCTTATGAGGTTTCCCTTGCATATAACTATTTTCATTTCTCTTACTGTTTTTTTTTTAAATTCTGTCTTTATCATCACATTTGCTATTTTTAATTACTATATGTCTTGGTGTGGACCTCCTTGGGTTGATTTTGTTGGGGGCTACTGTCCCCCCGGATCCGGATTTCTGTTTTCTAGATTTGGGAAGTTTTCAGCTCTCATTTCTTTGAATAATTTTCTGCTCCTTTTCTCTCTCTTCTCCTTCTGGCAGCCGTATAATATGAATATTATTATGTTGGATGGCATCACTGAGTTCTCTAAGTCTATTTTCATTTTGTACTATTTTTTTTTCTCTCACATTTTCATCTTGATTGTTTTTCACTTCTCTGACCTCTGGTTGCTGGTTCTGCCTCCTCTTGTCTACTGTTTATTCCATCTGGTGCATTTTTAGTTTTAGTTATTGAGCTCTTCATCTCTGACTGGTTCTTTTTTATGTTTTCTATCCTTTGTTGAGGGTCTCACAGAGATCCTCCACTCTTTTCTCAAGTCCAGTGAGTATCTTTATGGCATTACTTCAAATTTTCTATCAGATGTATTACTTATCTCCATTTCAGTCTCTTGCTATGACTGTCCTGTTTTTTCACCTGGGACATATTCCTCTGTCTCCTTGTTTTATCTAACTCTCTCTGTCTGCATGTCTGTGTTAGGAAAGTCAGTTGTGTCTCCAGTTTTTGAGAGTAGTTGGCCTTATGGAGAAGCCCTTTAGTTCTCTGCTGTGTCCCCTGTTCACGGCACTTCAGGGCTATCTTCTATGTGTGTTGTATGCACACTGCTGTTGTGGCTGAGCAAATTTCCTTCAGTGCAGTTGCCTGCGATTGTTCTCTTTGCCCACTATGGGCAGGGCTTTGTCCTTGTGTTGTCAGTGGGCCAGTCTGGGGCTGCTCGGGGTTTGAACTGAATAAGACCGAACATTTGTGAGAGATGCAGTAGTGCTTCCCCTATGTCGTGCCCTTAGAATCTTTTGTTGGTAGGTGGGGTCTGGAGTTAGACCAGATATCTACTACCAGCCCACTACATGAGCTGCAGTCCGACTGGTGTATGTGGTTATCTTTCCCTTTCTCCAGGGAAGGCATTACTTGGAGTGGTACTGACCCCTATTGGGGTTGTTTTCATACTGCCAGGCTTGTGGCACTGCTTTGGATGGGCTCAAGCCAAAAGCAAATTTGAGGGAGTGGAACTGCAGAAGCACACAGGGGCAGGGTGGCAGTGTTAGCAAGGTTTGTGCTGGTGTGTTATGGGAGTAGACCTGAAGCAGAAGTTGGTGTGTCTGCAGGGGAATGCAGGGATGTGGTGCACTGTTAGTAAGTTAGCAAGTGTTTGCTCCATACTAATTTCCACACCTGGCTTTGTGTTTAGGTTGCATAGCAGGTGAAGGAAAGGGCTTGTTCCTGGGGAGGTCTCCCAATATCCCTGCCTCTCTCCCACATGTTCTGAGGTTGGTAAACAGATCTCCCTCTCACTTATTCCAGACATTTTTCAAAGTGCTGCTCTGTGCTGTATCTCTGTGGGGCTGTTTGTGGTGCTACCTTTTTAAGGGCAGGGACTCAGTTTCCCATTGCCCTCCCAACTTTCCTGTGATCCTACTAATCTTTAAAGTTACAGGTTTTTAATCTCACTTATTGTAAGAACTCATGAAATTTGGCTTCTCTAGTTTTCAAAGGCAAATGTTATGAACATCGTCCTTTGTGGGCTCCCCAGTGTGAGTCTGTTTCACTCCTCTACCCATGCCCATGTCTTCCCTCCCTCCTGTAGATAGTCCTGGGGCTCCATTTAGCTCCTGATCATATCTCTGCCCTTCCTATCCTCTTCAGTGAAGCTCTTTCTCTATATTTAACTGTGGAGACTTTGTTCTGCCAGTTTTCGGGTTTTTTTTCTGGGTTATTTACACTGATGTTAATATTATCTAGTTGTATTCATAGGAGAACATGAGCTTAAGGTCTTCCTACCTTGCCATTTTCCCTGGAAGTCCTATAAATACCACATTTTGCTTATCCATTCATCCGTTGATGGACACTTGAAAACTTTCATGTTTTAGCTTTTGTGAATAATGCTGCTATAAACATGGATGTACAAATATTTCTTTGAGACCCTGATTTCACTTCTTTCAATTCTTTGGAACCCAGAAGTGGCATTATTGGATCATATGGTAAGTCTACATTTAATATTTTTGAGGAACCATCAAGCTGTTTTCTACATTGGCTATACCATTTTGCATTCCTACCAAAAGTACACAAGAATTCCAATTTCTACACAACTTTGCTGATGCTTATTTTCCTTCCTTCCTTTCTTCCTTCCTTCTTTCTCACAGTAGCCTTCCCAAAAGGTGTAAGGTGGTATCTCATTATAGTTTTTTTGGTTTGCATTTTTCTAATGATTAATGATATTGAATATTTTTCATGTGCTTATTGGTTATTCTGTGTATCTTCTCTGAAGAAATATCTATTCAAGTCCTTTGCCCATTTTTGAATTGGATTGTTGCTTTTTTTTCATTGTTGAGTTTTAGGAAATCTCTATATATTCAAGATATCAATCCTTTATCACATATATGACTTGCAAATATTTATCTCATTCTGTGGATTTCTTTTTACTTTAATGATACTATCTTTTTGATTCACAAAGTTGAAAATTTTACATGAAGTCTAATTTGTCTACTTTTTCTTTTGCTGTCTGCTTTGGTGTCATAGCCAAGAAATCATTTCTAAATCCAGTGTTGTGAAACTTTTCCCTATGTTTTTTTCCTAAGACTTTTATAGTTTTAAGTATTTTCCATTTTGAGTTAATTTTTGTATATGTTGCAAAGTAAATGTCCAACTTAATTCTTTTGCTTGTGGATATCCAGTTTTCCCAAAAGCATTTCCAGCAAAAACTACCCTTTTACCACTGAATGTTCTTGGTATCCTTGTCAAAAATCATTTGATCATATATGTGAGGTTTTTTTTTGTTTTTGTTTTTGTTTTTTTCTGGGCTGTCTCTTCTATTGGTCTATATGTCTGACTTCATGCTAGTACCATGCTATTTTGATTCCTGTAGATTTGTAGTAGGTTTAAATTTAGGAAGTATGAGGGGCACCTGGCTGGCTCAGTTGGAAGAAAATGTGACTCTTGATCTCAGGGTTGTGGATTCAAGCCCCACAGTGGATGTAGAGACTGTTTAAATAAATAAATAAATAAATAAATAAATAAATACCTTAAAAAAATAAAATCAGGAAGTATGAGTTTTCCAGCTTTGTTCTTCAAGATTGTTTTGGCTATTCAGAGTCTCTTGAGATTCCACATGAATTTTAGGTTGCGTTTTTCTACTTTTGTGAAAGTATCATTGGTATTTTGCCAGGAATTGCTTTGAATATGTAGATTGCTTTTGGTAGTATTGACATCTTAACAACATTGTTTTCCTGTTAGGAACTTTTGCAAACAGAATGATCTCTTATCCTTTCTTGCATTTTGCAAGGCTCCCCTGTAGTGAAAATACTCAAAAAACATTATAGAGGGTCTGATAACTAGATTAAATTTAAATTCCGAGTTCTCCTGCTCTAAGAATATATAGTATATCTGTTAAACTCTGTAAGTTAAGTTCTCTATGGTAAAAAATAAATTGTTTTGCAAGGACCACATAAGTAATTACTACGTCAAGACATACCTGTCTGTCTGTTCATCTGTTTAGCCAGCTAGGTGTGTATCCATCTGGTCAGAAACATACCTAAGGACCTAAAGAATTTCTTGTATTGTTAGGTCATGTGTGCCTAAAAGCTAATGAAAGGAATGTTGTGTATTGGCCCAGTCTATATCTTCTTTAGGCTATATTAATTTTTCAGACTTTCATTTTATTTTTTAAAGGCTTTTTTTTTTTTTAAAGATTTTATATATTTACTTGAGAGAGAGAGAGTGAGAGAGAGCATGAGAGTGGAGAGGGTCAGATGGAGAAGCAGACTCCCTGCTGAGCAGGGAGCCTGATGCAGGACTGGATCCTGGGACTCCAGGATTGCAACCTGAGCTGAAGGCAGTCACTCAACCAACTGAGCCACACAGGTGCCCCTCATTTTATTTTTTAATTTATTTAAATTTCTTTGCCAATTAAATGTTTTAAAAATAATGTATGAATGTTGTCAGGTAGTTACGATATTTGTCATCCTGGAAATATTTGGTGACTGCAGTGAGGAAGGGTAAAATAGTGACGATGCTAATATTGAATGTCTGATTCTAGTGGTAAATGGTTTAGTCTCAGTCAACGTAGCAAGCCTCAGACTCACCTGTAATCTCAGCCAGGTGCCTTACAATGCATGCCATTTATCACCAGGAAGAAGGTGGCAGGTGAGAAAGAATGAATGGATTAGTCGTAGAAAAACAACTCTAATCATGTGTTAATACCATTTTTATACATAAAAGAAAATATTATTAGGTCCTATGAAGGGAAGAGTATATATTTAGAAGGCACAACATCTATTCCTGGGATTTTATAGGCTGAGTTTGATAAATTTATATGCATATTAGGACAGGCAAATGTGTTTCAGACACATTTTTTAGAACCTTGTTATTCTTTGGTTTATTAGGGCAGAAAAAGACCTTCTTATTCCATCTCAAGAAGCTGGTTTAATTTAATTCCACTTTAACATTTATAAATAAGAAAGTGCGAAGCATAAAAGAGTCTTCTAGTCCATGAATTAGCAAAGTGTAATTTTTTGTTTGTTTTGTTTCAGTAAAACCACATTCATCCATTTAGCCAGTATCTATAAGCCCTTACTGGGTGCTAGGCTTTGTACCTGCAAATGTACTAGTGAAGAAAAGGATGATCCCCTGGTCTAATGAAGCTGACAGTCTAGTGAGTGAGACAGTCATTAATAACCACACGCCGCATGTTAAATTTTTCACAGTGGTCATTGTCGTGAAGGAGAAGTTACATGGTGTTATGAGACTGTGTGATGGGATTTGACCCAACAGTAGGGCTTGGGGAAGTCTTCCATGAGGAAGTACCATTTGAGCAGAAAGTAAATATCTTTAGCTTTTCATCGATTCCAAAATTCTGCCTTGTATCTTGATACTTGAGTACGGTTGTGAAAACAATCTGAAAATAATGGTGAAACTAAAACAAATCAAAATTAAGATGTGATGCATTTCTTCAACTTGGTCTCGGGAGTTCTAAGATGTCTGCCTCACTCATTTAATTACCTCTCATTAGCATCATAGCTAATTTGTTATTATATCAAATCTGGTCATGAGTCATATTGTCAATTATAAGTGACTTTAATCACCCATTTTCTAAAATAATAATCTGCAGCAACGTTCTGTGTTTGTGTGTATCCACAAAGTTTATTTGACAGCTTGTATTTGCAGAGGAGGATGTTGAAAGGTTGTTTTTTGAGAGTTTTCTGAGATTTAAAGCCAAAAAGATGCAGAAAGAGAATTATACAATGTACAATACTACTGTATTAGTGTTAGAAAAAGCAGTAAATTTTTAAAAAATGGAGTCTAATCAATGCATCTGTAATAAAAAAAAGTTGCAAATGTAAAATATTAAACAGCTCTTGTTCAAAAGTATAGGACAGTTCAGAATGAATGTTAATGCTTCTTAGCAATAAGCAGACTGGTTACATGGTGTCCAGATTTCTGCCTTGGGGGGCTGCATCCCAGCTGTGCTGCCCAGGAGTTTAGTAGAGATAAAAGCTAGGCTGTTGACATGATTATGGAAGCACAGACCACTTTATCTCCAATGGAACTAAATTTAGTGTCTCTCAGAGGTACATTTTTTTTTTCCAGATGAAAGCTGCATTTTATAATGATTTTGAATAATTCAAAAGTGGCAGAATCCTAATGAATAGATGCATCATAGACCAGAGGCCTTAGTTCCAACTTGTGAGGTTATGGAAGGTCTTACTTTTCTCACAGGAAAACTTTCTTTAGAGAACAGTTGTTTTTTACACAGTCTTTGTCTAAGCTGGTTTTAGCTGAGGTGAGTTTAATGTCTACAATGATGGAAGTGGGAAAAATTGATAACAAAAGTGTTTCATTCTAGTTTCTTATATCCCTGTTGGTTTCTCAGACTCAGGGTCTTCTTTCCATATTACTCTAGGGGGAAGATGGGATACATTTATCTCATTTCCTTATTCTTTTTTTTTTAAAAGATTTTATTTATTTATTTATTTGACAGAGAAAGAGATCACAAGTAGGCAGAGAGGCAGGCAGAGAGAGGGGGAAGCAGGCCCCCTCTGCGGGGCTCGATCCCAGGACCCTGAGATCATGACTTAAACTGAACCCACTGAGCCACCCATTTCCTTATTCTTAATTCAAATCAGAGCAACACGAGTTCACTTCTCTGAATGTATGTGCAAGTGTGATGCATAAATTGTCATGTAAATGCAAATCCAGATTTAGGTGAAGAGAGATTTTATTGGAAAGATTTATTGCAATATGAGGAAGGAGACCATTGCAAATATATAGGGAGAATGTCCCTTTCATAAAACCTGTAAGCTTCTCAAAGTTCAGGCAAAAAGGATTTTTGTTGTTGTTGTTGTTGTTGTTGTCATAGTCCCCTGAGAGGGGTCAACAAGGCTAGAAAGAACCAGTATGGGGAGTGGGTGACTGGGTGTGTGATTCTAAGAGACTTTTAAGGTGCTTTCTGCCAGCTCAGACTGGGGAGGGGTAAAGTTTAGGGACTTGGAGGAAGCAGAGAAGTCTAACTAAAGTTGGGCCAAATAAGGAAGGCAGGTATTTTGTCCAGATTGGTTAAGAGGTTCAGACAGTTCAACTAATCATTTCTGAAAGAGACTCTGGAAAGTCTGTGTCTGGCCTCAGGATATGTAAACAAGGGGGGGGCACCTATTTCCTGGAACACAAAAGGGTGGGGAATTTCTTAAAGTCTCTGTTTTCCAGCAGCACAGGGCTCAGATTGAGTTTAACAATGTCAACATACATACCCACATATATAAATATGTATATAAAAATGTTATATGTATTTAGATATATATATATATATATATATACATATATACATATATGTGTAAATGTAAACATGTAAAGGAAAATTTAGGTTAAGAATAATGAAATTAGATGTTACTCTTTTAAAGCCATATTGAAAAGGTCATGATGGGTAGGAAAAATTTTTCTCTCAGGAGGCACCTGAGTGGCTCAGGGGGTTAAGCCTCTGCCTTTGGCTTGGGTCGTGATCTCGGGGTCCTGGGATCGAGCCCCACATCGGGCTCTCTGCTCAGCAGGGACCCTGCTTCCCCACCCCCGCCCCTCCCTGCCTCTCTGCCTACTTGTGATTTCCCTCTCTGTCAAATAAACAAATAAATAAATAAAATCTTAAAAAAAAACCAAAAAGAATATTTCTCTTAGTCCAGAGGCGGTTATCTTCCAATTTAATTAGACTTCTCTTACTTTGGGTAGATCCAGTGTGCTCAAATACAATCATGTATGAGATTATATACCCAAAGATACAGACCAGGAGGGAGGGAGTAGGTGAAAAGGGGAACCTTTTTTTCCTCCTTGTTTCTCACTTCTTGTAAAACAATTTTGTGTTGTTAATCACTCCCCACACATTTGTGATACTTTAAGCATTTGTAATAGATGAAAGCACCTATTCATCGAGGAAGGATAGTTAGAAACAGAATTTCTAAAGAAAAATCTATGGCTTTATGAAAAAATTAGTTATAGATTTTTTGAAAAAGAAATCCCTTTGGATTTTTTTATTTTTTAAAGATTTTATTTATTTATTTGACAGTCAGAGAGGCAGACAGAGAGAGAGAGGAAAAAGCAGGCTCCCCCCTGAGCAGAGAGCTCGATGTGGGGCTTGATCCCAGGACCCTGGGATCATGACCTGAGCCGAAGGCAGAGGCTTTAACCTATTGAGCCACCCAGCAAGCGCCCCCCCCGCCCCCGCTGCAAAGTAACTTTAGATTCATAAAAAATTTACACGTAACTGTTGAGCAAACTATTTGAATAGGGCAAGAAACGTTCATCATTATCAGTATCAGTATCATTATATTAATGCTCTGAAAGACTTCTGGAAGGAAAAGACTGTCTACAAAACTATGATTTAGGATTGAGTCTTAAACTTTTGATTATCAGATGATTTTATGGATAGCTTACAAAGTCATTAGGTAGAAGCTGCTTGCTTTCAGAGACAACCCGACTATGGATTTCTTTCTCACTGAAGAGAATCCTTTGGTATGCAGCAAGATATGTGAACTCTTCATGATTTGGTTTGTAAATCTGTCAGGACAAAGCTATGTGTTCTAAAAATAGCCAAACTCTTTGAGTATTTGTTTAAAAGATACTATTCTCAATGAACTTTTGAGTCAATGGACTCAGGGATGGAAAGTTCTTAAATTGCTTTGCAATGTATTGCAGAATAGAAAAGATTGCAATTCAAATATCTCAGAGGTATCCCTTAATCATCTAGAATATTCTAGATTTCCCAGCTGACTGCTACCAAGCAACTGGCATTATGGAACAATGACAATAAAATTGGCCTGTGGACCTTGTTGCCTGAGAGATATTAATCTCTTGGGCTAAAAAGAAGTTCCTGATCAATTACTAACAAATCTAGTTTTACAAAGTTGAGCTTTTTTTCCTTAAACATGCATGAAGAGATGTATTTCTCACATCCATTCAGAATATACTAGATACCCTAAAATTCTGGGCTGGGTTTCAGTACTTACTTCTGATACCCTTGGATCAGAAATGTGGGGTTATCTCACTGTAATTTTCTGTTTCTCCAGATTTAGTTGAGCTTCGCTTTTTTTTTTTTTTTAAGGCAAAAATATAGAGAGGAAAGGTTGAATGTTTTAGAGCTACTTGTGTTCTTTGGCGGTACATTATTACTGAAGTAGTTTATTCTTTCACACTGCATGGATGAGCACATTTTGAACATCTGAATGAATAGTCATCTTGACGCTTGAGAGCTATAGACAGTTTATATACTGGTGAAATCATGCCTGGTTGCACACCGCTTCCTCCATTGCCTTACCTTCCAGATGGTTCTTTACACTTATTATACATATTGCAGAAGTGGCTCTTGTTTGTCGATTTGATATTAACCAAGAAACTAATATCCAAGGCTTCAAAAAATGAAGCTGGCATGTAAATGCTTGTGTATGAAAAGTGTATCTTAATAGTAACTAGATCCTAGTATTAAATCTGAATAAATAAATAAATAAAAGATTCTTAACAATGTATATTGTGTATCCTCTGAGTCAGCCCATGGGGTCTTTTCATGTAAGCTGAAACCAGAGAGGGAAAAAAACCCAGCAATTTCCTTCCTGTTCTCTTTTATCTGTAATACATTTTTGCCTGAGAGAGGAAGAATGTCATTAAAAGGAACAATTATATGTATATATAGCGTGTGCTTGTGTCCTATGTTATAACATAGCCCTGGTTCTTATATTAAACACTTCATTTATTAACCCTACTTATTCTAAGCTTTGTAAATAATGTATGAAGATATAATAATAACATTGAAGAAGTGATGTCTTTCTCTGAATTTTTTGTTATTTAAAACTATTCTCAGTTCTTGTGAAAATCATAAAAATGTATAACAATATAATGATAAGCACCACCAGGGTAGACTTTCCATTTCTGAATTCTGGAAAGTACTGTCTCAGCTATGAAATTGCAGTTAATCATTCAGACTATATCATTTCTCTTATTATCCTTTGCTTAATACCACCAACTTACAGATTATTGGGTTTGTCTCAGAAAGTATAATTTTTGTCCTAGAACTTCCTTTCTGGTTAGAGGGAGAGGGAGCAAATGGTGGAGTGATTACCACTGTCCTTATTCTTTAAATAACTGCTCCTGGGAAGGTCATTTCCTTTGGCTCCTTTGTCAAGGATACCCAGGAAGAGTTTTCACAGGAGACCTTGAACTACAGCTGACCTTGATAATTCATTACTTGAGACTTTATGAATTTCATTGAAGTTAAACATCAATACACCAAAATTATCTTACTGGAGCTCTTGATTAGACATTTCTACACCAATGCCATTTCTTTTTTGCAACACAAAGTTTAAGGATCTGATCCTTGAATTGACCAGAGCTGCCACATGCCACCATGTGAGTTGTGCCCTACACAGCTCTAGGGGATGCCATTTCCTTTGTGTCTGTGTGAATGGTGCCCCCTGGATTCGTCATAGAACCTCCATGGAATTAACTGTCAGTCTTTTTCTATCTCTAGCCTCCTTTTTGGGAGTGTCTTTATGTACTTATTGTCTTTGGGAGTGTCTATATGTATTTATTACTTATATTAATTATAATTTTTGTCTACCACAGTGATTTTTTCTGCTAAGGTTAATTTTTTTAAAGATTTTATTTATTTATTTGAGAGAGAGAGCGGAAGAGAGAGAGAGCGAGAGAGCACAGAGGGTGAGTGACAGGGAGCAGCAGACTCCCCACTGAGCAGAGAGCCCTATGTGGGGCTTGATGCCAATACCCTGAGATCGTGTCCTGAGCAGAAGGCAGACCAGACGCTTAGCCAACTGAGCCACCCAGGTGCTCCTGCTAAGGTTTACTCTTAAGAGGGGTCTTTAGTAATTTCAAGAGGATTATGTGCAGTGGTGTGTCTTCTTGTGAACCTGTTGTTTATTGGCATAGTGGAGCATGATAGAGAAGCTCAACAATCCAGAGTATTCTAGGAATCAGAGGAGGAAAATTTCATTTGTAGTTCAGGTAGATCTTAGTTAGATTTAAACTTTGACTGGTTTTAACAATCAGACTTAGTTGATTCAGTTTGTGACTCCAGATGACAGAAACAGAAGGCATTCGGAAAATAACATCCAGTCTACTTTTCAACTTTAATAAAGCTTCTTGTGAAAGATAATTTAATTAAGATTTTTTAATCTCCAGAAAAAATACTTTGGGAAAAAAATTTAAGAGTATTGAAAAATGAATGAAAAAACAAAACTTTTTAATAGCCTAGGTGAAGTGAGATAAATGTTTTATTGTTTTTCTGTGAGCTATAACACAATTCCAAGTTCTCGGCCTGGATAAGATGATTCTTTGTGGTGGGCCCTTTGCTTAGCTCTGTACTTTCCATTTCACACTCCTACGGTTCTGTGGTTCTTGGAACACACTGGGCAGTTTCAGGATTCCAGACCTTCACAAGTTCTCTTCCTGCCGATATAATGTTCTCCTCCTCCTCAGGTACCTAACCATCCCCTCCTCATCACTCAAATCCAGCACACGTGATCTATTACCTTTCCAGGGAAACTTTCCCTGCTCTTTTCTCTCCCTGTGCTCCAACCCCCATTCTTGTCAAAACCAGATAATCTCCTTTTCAGTGCTGTATCTGTAGCCTATCTACAATGTCATCCCTGAGTTCCCCACCCTGACTCACTATATCATGATGCTTTGTTCCCATGTCTTTTTTTCTTACGACACTGTGCTCCTTCAGGATGGGGACTGTGCCAAGTACAGGCTTCAGCTTAAACTGGGAAGGGATTACAGAAGCAAAGCACTGTGTTCAGTCTAACGTAACTCACTAGTAAGAAGTGGAGCTAGTCGCAACCCTTGATCTGTGACTCCAAAGCCTGTTCTTCACATCCAGAGTCATGGCGTCCAATGCCATCCCTTGACGTCTGTGTGCCACGTGGGAAGGTGAGTGCTTCTGCAGTTCTTGGCAGCTGTATTTTCTCATGTGTTTGCCTCTTCCTTCTTCCTTCTACCTCTGGGGAGTTTCACTGTCCCTGTCCTACACTTACTCAGGTTCATCTTTTCCTACCTGGGATTCTGTCTTCACAGAAAATTGGCAGGCACCTACGTGTACTAAACTGGTACTTTGGTTTTAACTTTTCCTCTCAGTAGGCCCAATGTCCACCTTTAATTTTTTCATCCTCCTGGTATCTATCCTTTATCTTTCAGGCAGTGAGTGACTACTCTCAGGGGGTATTTATAGAGTTGCACAGTTTTCCAGAGCACAAGCCCAGCTCTCTTCAGCCATTTCCCTCGGTTTATACAGTGTGCGTGTGGTGTGCGTACAAGTACACAAATATTCTGAGTCTAAGTTGTGTACAATTTTTGGTGGCCTTCTTGTGCATTTTACCATTCTAGTGCCCACACTCAGTTTCTTTATTGTTACGGTAGAAACAGCACAGGGTATGTGCTCAAGATGTGTTTGTTTAATTGAATTCTTCGAATATAAGCCTAGAAAAGAATACTAAAAATTACTCTGGTGCATTCACTAACTCTTTAGACATTATTGCTTTTCGTTTCTCATAAAAGGAGTGAGAAAAGATACTTCAGTTCTCTTCAGGTTTCTTGTCTTTTTCCAGGATGGTTCAGATATCATTAACATTCTAAGTGACTGAACTTTAGACATTTTTATATGATCTTTTTTTAAAATCTGGGTAACTTTCATCCTTGAGTTCCTTCCTCCCTTTGTGAATCATCACCATCTTCATCAATGTCACTTTTTAAATATTTATCAAGAGCTCATCATATACTTAGTGCTATAAATACATGAAAATGCCTTGAGTGTTCCCTCTCCTTCCTAGAATTCACTTGCCAAGCAGGCAAGCCTTCTCCCTTCGGTCTTGGTTACACTTCTGGAAAAATCCTCTCATCTTAAAATCATCACTATTTGTATTCAATAACTTAGAAAATTATTGAAAAACAACTTGTGTGCTCCAAAAAAAAAGGTGGGCATTTTAGGAAAAATGAGAATATTCACTGTAAAACTGGAATCCAGCGTATGGCTGATTAGAATTGATGAATCTGATTCTCTTTCAGATGCTTTAAATACAGAGTGCACTTTAGCAATAGCAACACATAGTAATAGCCAACAGAGATAACGTAGAATGTTATTCTTTATGGGATAGTGTTCCAAGTTCTTCACACTTATTAAAACACTTAATTGTAATAATGACCACAGGATGTAGGTACTATTAATATTTCTCCCTTGTACATGAGAACAACTGAGGGACAGAAAGGTTAGGTAATAGTTAACCTTTAAAAACTAGCGAATAAATGGAAAAGCTAGAACAGAGACCGAGGCTGTGTGTACTGGAGTCCTCATCCATGGAATGACAAGACCATCCTGCCTGTTACATGGCTACTCCATACATAATGCATGAAAAAGCTTTTTGATGATGGTAAAGCCATACTTTATAATGATAAAGTCCTAAGCCTACAAATACATGCAAGCAGTGGTGGTCTACAGAGAAGCAGAGAAGTTTTTGTCACTCACAGTACAATAGGCAAACCATCCCAAAATTTTAAACAGTGGTTTCTAGAGTGGTTGGATGTAGATAATAAGTTAATTTGAGACACAGATTGGAACATTGGGAGAGAAGTGACTGTTATGGGCTGGATTGTGTTCACCCAAAATTCATGTGTTAAAGTCCTAACTCCCAGTACTTCAATGTGACTGTTTTTGGAGACAGTGTCCTTAAGGAAGTGTTAAATTACAATGAGGTCATTAGTATGGGCCATAATCCAACATGACGAGGGTCCTTATAAGAAGGGGCTATTAAACAGACACACACAGAGGAAAGACCAGGTGAAGACACAGGGAGAAGCCTAGCTACAAACCAAGGGCAGAGGCTCCAGAAGAAAGCAACCTTGCCCACACCTTGATAACAGGCTTCTAGCTTCCAGAATTGTGAGAAAAATAAATTTCTGTTGTTTAATCTGCTTGATTATTCCTGTGGAACTTTGTTACAGCAGCCCTAGCAAACTTATACAGTGACTGTCTTAGTTTGTGCTGCTATAACATGGATACCATAGAACGAATGGCCTACCAACAAGCGTTCATTTCTCACAGTACTAGAGGCTGGGAAGTCTGAGGCAGGCTGTCAGCAGGTCAGGTTCTGGTGACAACCCTCTTCCTGATTTCCTCACATGGTGGAGAGAGAGTGAGCTTGAGTTCTTCATTCCCTTGGAATGACACCAATCCTACCCCCTGTGACCTCATCCATACCTAATTACCTTTACCTCCCAAGTCTGCACCATCACACTGGGGATTAAGGTTTCAACATATGAATTTTGGAGGGACACATTCAGTTCATAGCAGTGACCCAAGATGAAACCTGTTTTCTAACAATTGTTGGCCGAAAAATACAATTTGAATAGAATGCACTTTTATTTGAAGTGGGGCACTCATGGTCACATGACTAGTTCTCCATGTGGGCAGATAGGACGGTGTCCTTAGTGTTGTGATTAGAAGAATTTACCAGCCCGCACCTCTTACCAAATATATCCATCGTTACTCCACTGGCTCCTGTCTCCCCCAGCTATACCTGTGGTCATTCCACCTGACCTCGATATGGCTAATAGCATCATGGCCAGTCCTTTGGTTATTTACTCCAGAAAATTCTTGTTATAATAAGAGGACCGGAGCATGGAGCCCTGGGTGTGGTGCATCAACAATGAATTTCGGAACACTGAAAAAAAAAAGTTAAATAAAAAAAAAGGGGGGGGGCCCTGAATAAAAGGTAGCAGGCAATTTATTGGTTATAAAAGGATGGGCTAGTTTTTGGGTGAATTGGTATTCCTTGAAGAGTTAAAATTTGCGCATTAAGATTTTGCTGAGAGTGGATATCGGTGATCCTGGGAATTCTAGGCTGAATGAATGTATATTCCGTAGCACCCAACTTATCCTCTTTGGATCCCCACTTTGGGCAAGACCCTGTGCTAAGCTGCTGGGAATATAGCTGTGCGCATGACGGAAGCACCATGGTACTCAGGGCATGTGTGTTTTTGTGGGAGATGCAGATGTTAAAAAGTGCAAGCCATCATTCATTATTAAATTGCAGTTGTGGCAAGTGCTATGTCAGGAAAGAGGTTGGAAAGAGTGAAAAGTAATTTTACTTGATTTGTTCCATTGAGGACGTTTGGCATGATTTGTAGCCTGTGCTGTCCAGTGTGGAAAAACCTAGCTATGAGTGTCTATTAAAATAAAAATAACTAAAATTAAATAAAATTACATATTTAGCCCTCCAGTGGCACAAGTCACGTTTCAAGGGCTCAGTAGCCACATGCGGTTGGTGACAACCATACTGAACAGTGGAGATACAGAATAATCCCATCCCCGCAGGAAGTTTTGTTGGCAAACACTGTCTGGGCCATAGAGGTTTACCAGAATTATGAAGTAAAAGAGAGAATTCTTAACTGCTAATTCCCTAGAGACTAGAAGATATATACATCTACCAAAATAGTCCACTTTTGGCTGCAGGCCACAGTGCAAATCTCTTCTTAGTCTGGCCTTCAAAATGAGGACTGGGACTCCATTTTAGACTATAGGCAGATTTCCTCTTCCCTTTGTATGATAAATATTGAGGTTTTGCCTTCCTTGAGTGTTCATCTTTGTATGTATGAACAATTTGTCTATAATAACTAGGGGTTTTTATGTTTTTCTTTTTATTAAGAAAAAACACAAAACCCTGACTGTAGAAGATAAACATCCTGTGGGGTGTAGATGGGAAGAGCACTGGGGACTGTTACTTTAAAATAGGACAGCAGCCCTAGGGCTCTCCACAGTTGGGGGAGCTCATCTCAGCTTCAGTAAGGCGAGTCTCCATTTCTTCAAGTTCAAGAGGAAAAGGGACAGAATCCAATGAGGGCAGAGAAGAAGAAAATCAGCTGTGCTGTTTTAATGCACTTGACGTTGATGTCAGTGGAAGACTTTATTAAAATATGCGACCTGAAGCTGAGGATTAGAACCAATAATATAGCATGGTGGGGGATGTGCTTTTGCCGCCACACCTAAAGGTCACCCTTTGAAGGCAACTGAGCTGGATGCCAGGAGCCATTGATTCCTCTCTAGTACCGAAACATCTCCTGGCAGGTGTCAGCTTGGCTGCTCCAACACATAAATATGGAAAGTTCCAGAGTAGGGAGTTGTGGCCCATGGGATCCTGCTAGAGGACGGTTGGAAGGCTTCAGTGTTTGTTCTGAATAGACATTGTGAATTTTTTACTTAAGCAGCATAATGAATAGAACCATATGAAATAAATATTGACAAACCAATATTTTCCTCTGAGGAATATATCTTCTCAAGTCTTTAGAGTAACAAAGTTACAAAATCCTGCCTAGGTGGATACAGTTCCTTTAATTTGTCTCTAGTGAGGTTGCTCTCTTGTTAAGTAGGTCTTTTCCCTGAATGAGGTGCTTTCTCCTTTCTTATATTAGTTTTCACTTACCTCTTGCTCCAGCCATGGCAATTCCTCTGCAATTCTCCAAATATCCTGTGGTCTTTCAACCTCCCTTCTGAGGTGATTTTACTTAGTGGTTATTTGCTTGGAGAATGAATATATATATGTGTGTGTGTGTGTGTGTGTGTGTGTGTGTGTGTGTGTGTGTGTGTATATATATATTCTTCCCCCACCCCTGTAAGTTTCTCAGAAAATGAGGAAAGATGGAAAAAGGTGTTGTAAAATGATCTGCTCCCCCAGCCGTAAGGATTTCCCAAGGGACTGGGTGGAAGGAGCCATCTCTTCCCTGGCCCCTCTCTCATTTCCAGTTGTGTCCCAGACCTGAGGTGTTAACATTCATTCTGCACTGTTAGCAAGTTAAAAACAATAGAACTGTTTCCTGAGAGCGTTGGCAGATGAAGGAAGCTGGTTTTAACTGCTATTACGGTGAGTGTGTATATGTATGTGTATTTTTAGTGCTTTTGTACACTCATAGCTGTAAAACTGACTTTTGCCCTTTCCTCTTTTATTTCTGGTGGGTTTCAGGCAGAGCAGGATGGGAGAAGGGCTAAGGGGGGTATCCGTGGGGTAGACTCTTTCGACTGCCTTCAACTCACAGTTCTTCCTTACTTTGCATATTCTTAAAGACATGATGGTAACATTGTCCTCATGCTGATTCCTGCTAATAACCGCTATCAAGCAGAGGAAAGATCTTTAAGTCTTATAACCATCAACAGATAACTGGAACCTGAGAGCTTTAGGTCATATGAGATGGAGTTGGATATATTAACAGTTTCCAAACAGCAAGTATAAGGATTCTGCCTTATACATATAAGGGGCATTGGTATGTTAGCCCATTTATTTTTTATCATATAAAATAAACTTTATTGGACACTTTAGAATTGCCATTTTTCTCCTTTCTGCAAATTGTAAAAGCAAGTGGCTAGATTTTTTTTCTCTCTCTTTTTTTTTTTTTTTGCCTTTGAGGAAGCATGATCAGTTCAGATTTCATTAAGATATTTTCCTTCTATGAAAATCGTTTTCCACTATGTGAACGTAGCGCTCGCTTCTAATTGAAATGTTTACTTATGTAGATTGGTGATACATTAATGTTTTTTGATGACTTTGCAAGTTTTCAGAGTGTCTTTGAGGACACTTAAAGTGACTGAGGTGCAAATTGACATGGAGGCAGAGGAATTAACCAAATAGTGTTAAGCCGTTTCTAAGCACAAGCTTTTTGTGGACAGACAGGATCTCCCTCCCTAAGCCCAGAACAGGGGAGCCACCTGGTGGACAACGTGAGAATTCTTCATTTTCTAGAGGTAGCCGTAAATACAAACACTACGAAATCCTTGCTTTTTTACTTTTAAAATTAGATAGATTTACTTACGTGTTTAAGAAAATATGCTTTACATTTTAATTTATGAGTAACTTTCCCAGTTCATACCAATAAAAGGGCTCTAAAGTAAGGAGAAAGAGTATTAGGATACTATGACCATCAAGTTAGAAGAGCAAGCAATCCAAGCAGTAGAGGCATTTAATGATTCCACTTCATATTTTGCCTTTTTCCTTTCACATTCACTGCTTAGCCTATCTGTGTTCATAATATAAAATGGCTTTTATGAAAGACTTTCTGCTCCCCTCCAGCGACTCTATTCCTATCTGTCTTCCCCTACACCGCCAAACTTCTTAACAAGGTCGTGTACACTTGCCAAATCCACTTCCTTACCTCCCATGCGGTCCTTAGCCAACTTTGATCTGTCTTCTCCTCTGACACTCCATTAAACCGTTCTCACCAAGGTCACCAGTCACCTTCTTGTCACGGAATCTTGTGGACAGTTTTTAGCTTGTATTTTCCTCGACCGCTTAGGAACATTCTGCCTGGCTGGTCACTCCTCCTTCTTGCACCACTGCTTCCCTTGAATTCTGGGGCGCAGCACTCTCCTGGTCTTCCTCTTACTTCTCTGGCTCTTCTTCGCAGTTCCTCTGCTCATCTGCTAAATGCTGGTGCTTCTTACGGTTCCAGCCTAGGCTCTCTCCTCACTTTATCCTCTCCTCCTGAGTCACAGTGTCCATGCAAATGGTTTTCATGACCCTCACTCCGTTATCAAATCCCAAATGTGTTCTTTGGTCCATGGGTCTCTCCTTATCTTGGGTGACCTCCATTTGCCACTGTTCCCTCCCAGTTCCTCTCCAGGCATCACACCGGGGAGTTCTTTCCACCACAGGGAGGCCAGCGTGTCTCAGGCTATGTTCCTCTTCGTGCGCATCTCCCCGTTATCTCTACTTGAGTAAATGAATGAATGCACGAAGGAATGAATGACAGTTTGGAGTTATCCATGCAAGCATCCTGGGAGTTATTCTTGATCTTCTCCCTAAGACTCCACCTCTAAGCAATTACCAAATGTTGTTTGGTCAATCTTTGAAATAGGTCCCTGAGTGATCTCCATTCCCATAGCTTAGTCCTCTTCCTTTATCAGCCGAGTTAGTGGAAAGTCTTTCCTTTCCTGCAAACCTTGCCACCCTCCGCAGCACAGCGGCTGAGGTGACCCTTCTAAACAAAAGTCTGGTCATGGTCCCTCTGCATGCTTAAAGCTCTTCCAAAGTTTCGCATGGTGCCTCCTGCAAACTTCCCAACTATCCCTATGGAGCTCTTGTGATCTCTCTTCTCTCCAGCTTCATCTCTCATTGCCTTCCTCTTCCATGGAATCCTCCGGTCACACCGAACTTTCTCCGGTTTCTCACTGGTACCAGCTGTGCTCTCATGCACACAGGAAATGTCCCTTCTGCTTCAAAGGAGGGTCTTGGGAGTGCCAGCCCCCTTCTGTTTACACACTGTGGGGGTGGGGCAATTTATCTGTGCTTCAGCGAATTAGCTCAGGTACCCAGTCTTCAGGACACCTTTTCTGACACGGCCCCTTCTCTGGCCCCTCCGTCCTCAACAGGATTAGGCATCTCGCCAATGTGTTTTCCACTACGCTGTCCTTCCCGCTATCATAACACTTTCATTGTCTCCTTATCTCTTCCCCACTAGACGGTCTCTTACTTAAAATAATTAAATGATGAATTTTAACACAGCAAGTTTAACCTGAGCCCTAATTAATAAATGACAGACTTTCAGTATATAAGGTGAGCTCAAAGAACATTTCATCCAACCCCCCATCTTTAATAGAAAAGGAAACGATAGCTCGCAGGAGTTAGCGGTGGTATTTCCAAGGTCACCCAGTCAATTCCTAATCGCTCATCATTCTTTCCACTGCAGACATCAGCCACAATCCCTGTCCTTTCTACCCTTGTAACTGATTCTGGCTTTCGCTATGAGAAGCTCAGAAAGCTTTAGCAGGGGCAAAAGCATCCTTTAAGCTCTATTTTGTTTTGATTATCAACCAATCAAATGGTGTGGCTAAAATTGTAACAGGCCTGTCATTTCTCATTTGAAGTTTTTTTTTTTTTTTTTTTTAACCTGAGTTACAGGGAATGGGGATTCATTCAGGCTTTATCAGTTGAGAAGCATGTATGTGACAAGGCAGGAAACACATCTCCCGAGAAGAAGAGAAGCCACAGAATGGCAGCCTCACAGAAATTTAGGCTGGAAGACCATTGCAATCCAAAAGGCTTTAGGGAACTGGGCTTTTTTTCTCTCTCAGGAGCAAGAATTGTGAATTTTCGCTCTAGTTTGGTGGCCTTGGAAAGGCTCAGCTCTCTCCCCTTTCTTGTTTTCCTCTGAATATTTTCGAGCACCTCTTTCTGACTAAGGCACTTTAATTTCCCAGGTCACCTTCTGAGAGAGTTAATCTGATTGCTTTCACTAATTGCCATCATTGCCGCCTGGAGTCAGGCTAGCTGACAGGTCACTGGCCAGCTATAATTGGCCACTCTTGGGCTCTGTGTGAATGCTCAGTCCAGCCAGCTGTGGCCAGAGAGACGGACTCCAATAGTAGACTCAAGCCATCCCACCTCAAGGTCAGCCTGCAGCTAGCTTTTTTTTTTTTTAAGATTTTATTTATTATTTGACAGAGATAGAGATCAGAAGTAGGCAGAGCGGCAGGCAGAGAGAAAGGGGGAAGCAGGCTTCCTGCTGAGCAGAGAGCCCGACGCAGGGCTCGATCCCAGGACCCTGAGACCATGACCCGAGCCGAAGGCAGAGGCTTAACCCACTGAACCGCCCAGGGGCCCCTGGGGCTAGCTCTTTAGCAAGAGTCTGTGCACATGGACAGGATCACACAAGGCTTGTTCCAGATTTTATACATGGTCATACTTTAAAGTTCATCCAAAAATGTGCGTGTGTGTGTGTGTGTTTGGTCTGCATAGCAAAGACCTAAAAAATATCAGCTACTGAAATATTGGAATTGCCTCTGAATGTTCTCTTCCACTAGTTTCTGATAGTTTGATTTTCAGAGTTATGTGGGAAGAAATGTGAGGCCCGGATAGGTCGAGAGCATTTAGGGAGGCGTCAGCATAGCACTCCTAACACTGCATGGGTTTGGCGAACGTGTGATGACTTTTCCCGGTGTGTATACTTACAACGTAGGTTTAAAAACAAGAATGTAGGGGCGCCTGGGTGGCTCAGTGGGTTAAAGCCTCTGCCTTCGGCTCAGGTCATGATCCCAGGGTCCTGGGATCGAGCCCCGCATCGGGCTTTCTGCTTGGCAGGGAGCCTGCTTCCGTTCCTCTTTCTCTGCCTGCCTCTCTGCCTACTTCTGATCTTTGTCTGTCAAGTAAATAAATAAAATCTTAAAAAAAAAAAGATTTAAAAACAAGAATGTAAGCGTGGCGGTATCTGCCCTTCAGAAGAAATGTTTTGACGGGTGTATGTAATGACTTAATGGTGCGTTTCTCTAGAAGGTGGATGGGATGATGCTGTGGAAACGTGTGTCTTTTAGGGAAGTGGTACCCGTGGCTGTGAACTTGCCGTTGAGTGTCTCTGTGCGCCACTTGGGCTCTTCCTGTAACGTCACATAGCTGGATCGTTATTTTCAGAGGTGCTAATAATGTGTGAACCTTGATTGCATTCTGGATTTTAAAAAGCTATTAAAGATATTTTGGGACATTTGGGAAAATTTAATATGCACTTCATATCAGATGAAATTGCTGAATGAGTGCTAATTTCATTGGGTAATAATAGTGTGTGGTTATAATCTCATTTTCATGATACACTTACTGAGATATTTAGGGTGAAATATATGTAGATAGTTGGAATAAATAAATTGATTAAGCCAAAAATGATATAATATGAATATGTTTTTTTTTTAAAGATTTTGTTTATTTATTTGACAGAGAGGTAGAAAGAGCCAGAGAACATAAGCAGAGAGAATGGCCAAGGAAGAGGTTAAAACAGGCTGAGCAGGGAGTCCGATGCGGGACTTGATCCCAGGACCCTAGAATCATGACCTGAGCCAAAGGCCAATGCTTAATGAACTGAGCCACCCAGGAGCCCCAGGATAGAGACTATTATTTCAACATTTGTTGTACCATAATTCTTAAAATAAACAACATGCTGGGGGCGCCTGGGTGGCTCAGTGGGTTAAGCCGCTGCCTTCGGCTCAGGTCATGATCTCAGGGTCCTGGGATCGAGCCCCGCATCGGGCTCTCAGCTCAGCGGCGAGCCTGCTTCCTCCTCTCTCTCTGCCTGCCTCTCTGCCTGCTTGTGATCTCTGTCTGTCAAATAAATAAATAAAATCTTTAAAATAAATAAATAAATAAATAAACAACATGCTGGAGCAAAATATGTTGCTCGTCGTTCGCTTTTGCGGATGGCTGGAGTTTGAGATCTGAAACTTGACTGAGTCTCAGATTAGGGTAGATAGGTCTTGAGATTTCCTTGGGGTGAGGGTGGTCTGTTAAGTTCAACCAAATGCCCTGCTGGATATGAGGCGCTGACAACGAGCACCTCACTACTGACCAAATCTCCAAGTCGTTGCGGAGGAGGCCAAGCCGGCCACGCCTCGATTTAATTATTAATAAGAAACGGCCATTTCATCTGAAAGCTGCCTTACCTTCATTAATTAAAAAATGACCCATTGTGTGGAGAGCACAGGAAAGTTGCCCCTTGAACAATTTCTTGCTAATAGCTATTTGGCCACTGCAACTGACATGACTTAGGACTCATGCCAGCATCACTAGGTGCCTGCTGGGCTGCAGGATGGGCTACCCTGCACTCGACAAAACACTGCTAAAGGGGACAGTTCCAGCTTATTTAAAACCGTTGCAATTTTGCAGAGAATAAAGACGTCCTTGGTAAAAGGACACGTCTGGACCAGATGCAGTCTGGCTGTCATCGGGCTGTAGGGAATGCCAGGCACATAGAAGGGCCTGTCAGTGGTGCCCCTAGGGTTGTGCAGCCCCCGACCAGATGTCACAAAATACCGCTTGCCTGCTGAAATTCTCCCACTGTGGAGCTGATGCCACTTTGTGATCATTCACGGTTTTCTACCCTCTTAGTTTGGCATTTTTGCAGGTTTATCTTTTGGATAGATGAAGTAGCCAGTAATTTAAGCAACTGTAATCAGTAATTCCTTGCAGTGAAACCGTACCAGGCAGATGCCAGGCAGACAGAATGCATTTAAAAGTTTTCTTCCGGTGCTCGGAACGGCCTCTATAGTCTGTGTCTGTTCCGCGGTTTGGAGCATCCTACATCTTTCAAGATGCTGTAAATGATCTTTTCGAAATGGAAATAGGAGCTGAGGAGAGGTTTCTGTAGAAGCTCCTTCTGTGTTTGGTCTCCAGCATTCATGGCAGTAGGAATTCAGAACTCGGGGTCATTTATTATCCGATGAAAGTCCATTTGAGATATCGGAACTTTTAAACAGTATTTGTTTTTTGTGCTGATGACCATCCATTACTGAAATTTCATTTGAAATGCAATTAATTATCTTTGTCACCTTGCTAAAGGTGGATACTAGTCTTCTGTCCTCTCTTATTAGATTTGTTGACACGGAAGCAGATGATCACAGTAATGGGAGGGAAAGAGCCGAGAGCAGGGGAATCAACAGGCAGTGGGTTCTCACTGTTTTATTGAATGGTTCTTTTGTCAAAATGACTGCAAGAGAATTCTCAGGATACCAGTATCATTACACAAACCTACATTCATGAAGTTTCCTGCACTTGAGTCATATTTTTAAAAGTTTAGCTCAGGGGTTTCTATTATTCAGCTCACTGGTGTTGAAGCAATTTTGCTGACATTTTCTGTAAGTGGATTAGGCTCACAGTCATTTGCCCAAAGCAGACAGATGGCTTCTAAACCAGAGCATCCTTGCAGGAACCTATCTTAGGGTATCTTCAGAAATATAATGGGTCTGTCACAAAAGATAATGTTTGTCATTAATTTCTTCTGGTGACGGATTATTTCAGTTCATTTTTATTTTCCCATCTGCCTTAAATAAAATGGCTGTTTAACATTTTTTATTCCAATAGTGAGCAATGAATGCTGTGGTGTTTTATACTGAGCAATGTTGTAACCTCTAATTTACAAACAAGAAATTAACCGTTCATAGGGGAGAGGATGACATGTTCCGGGGTTTCCCAAGGACAATTCCCCCATCAATGAAATTGTTACTCTTGTAATTTTAATCATTATGGGGTTTTTCACAGGTTGTCAATCCTGAATTTTATTCTCAGTAACTCTTTATTCCCTCTGTATTGCCATTTGTCTTTTTAAACTGTCCAAGTGGTTTTTGTTTCCTCTCATTTTGTAAGAGCACAGTAGATATGTATAACATTGTCATTACTGATCGCAAAATATTACATTTACTGAAACTTTAAAATTTTCTGTTTACAGAATAATTATAATAGCTAACAATCATTAGAGTTTGCCATATGTTATTCTAAATAATTCACATGTATTACCTCTCTTAATCTTACAATAAGCCCAGAGATGAGTATAATTATTAGAGCTATTTTATGGATGAGGAAACTGTGAGGCACCAGTTGACCTTGTTCAAGGTCAAAAAGCTAATAAGTGTTGGAGCCCAGTATTTGCATCTAGGTAGTTTGACAGCAGAGGTCATGTTATACATGACCTACAGAATAGCAATATGGTTACATTTCAAAGCCTATGGGGCAAGTTATTATTATATGAGTGCAATGTGGAATCCGTAGAGTCAGATGTGTTCTTTCAACACTCCTGGAGTTCTGGCTCTGCTGCCCAGTTTGTGTGTGTGCCATCTTGGGCAGC
The DNA here is from genome assembly GCF_922984935.1 of Meles meles. Classification (NCBI taxonomy): domain Eukaryota; kingdom Metazoa; phylum Chordata; class Mammalia; order Carnivora; family Mustelidae; genus Meles; species Meles meles. The sequence continues at coordinate 10,336,917 of NC_060074.1, forward strand.
GAACTTGGGTGGAAGTTTTCAGGAGCTTACGGACACGACAAGGAGAATCAGTATCCCAGGGATCTGAGTACTAACAAGTCCTCACACATTAATGGCATCCTTGAAAATGGTCAGCTGGTCCCTGTAATGTATTCAATTCTTCTGTAATCTTTTTTGGATCTGATCTATTTTAGCTTATGATATCTTTTTGTAAAAAAGAGTTTGTTTATTTGAGAGAGAGAGAATAGGAGAGAGCACAAGCAGGGAAAGTGGAAGAGGGAGAGGGAGAAGCAGACTCCCTGCTGAGCAGAGAGCCCAATGTGGGCTCCGTCCCAGGACCCTGGGATCATGACCTGAGCAGAAGGTGGATGCTTAACCAACAGAGCCACCCAGATGCCCCAAGGCTTATGATATCTTTAAAATGAAAACCAATCATCTTCTCCACACTTCTCTCATTCATGAATGTTCTGCCATTGTTTTTGTATTTCACTTTCCTGAAAATTGGGCTCAGACCAAAATTATTAAATTATTTCAAACTCCATACCCACATTCAAGGCAAAAATCGGACATCAAAGTATCAGCGCAAGGGAAGTATTTATGTATGGGACATTCATGGGGTTTTATCGAAAGAATTTTTCTTCTTTAAACCAAATAGGGCTTAAGCAATTTTTTTCTTTTCTCCATTTCTAAGATCTCTTAGATGACGTGTGCAGCATATCGTGTAATGCACCTAAATGTGGAGAAAAAAACACACAGTGAAGAAAAAGCATCTGTTGGTCTTGGGAGCAGGCAATATTAGTTATTTCCTAAACATTTTATTTCCTGTGTGAACCTAAGCGATATAACTTAACTTTCTTGAGTCCATTTTTCACCTGTAAAACTGAAAAAAAAATTATAGCCTATCTTCAAATATCTCAAAAATGTGAAATAATTGCTAAGAACTCTTTCTCAGCAGAACAAAAAGATACTGTCACCAAGTGATACTTTATGGAGTCTTTTTCACTTTCATTGTTTTTTTCTTCAGTATAAATTTAAAAGAAACAAAATAGGCATGCGTGGGTGGCTCAGTTAAGCATATGCCTTCAGCTCAGGACATGATCTAAAGGTCCTGGGATCTCAAGGTCCTGGGAGTCTGCCTCTCCCTCTGCCTTTCCCCCCACCGTCCATGTTTTCTCTTTCTCTCTCAAATAAATAAAATCTTTAAAAAAAAATCCCAAGTTCGTAAAATATAGGGGGAAATGGGATGCATCTGGCCATTTTGTGCTATGCCACAAAAACAGTGTTCTTCCAGAGCATCTATTTCTCTATCGGTAAGACTGTGGGACGATTGAGGACTCAAGGCAAGCATCACAGAATCCTTATATTATATTTCACTGATTATAAGACACCAAAAAAGAGATGAAGATGCTTCTCTGTCTTCCAGATTATTGCTCATTTGTCACTTAAACAGGAGACTTGCCTGATCCCCGAGACTACATGTTCTCACCACATTACATTCCTTTCTTTTAAGCACACGGCACAACTTGTGATCAGACATAGATTTATTTTTGTGGTTTTTTGATTAATGCTTGTCTCCCTAACTAGACCTTCATTCTGTTGTGGGTAGGAAGGGCATCTGAGCTCACCATCGTACCAAGTATAGCCCTGTAGTTCTTAATGAGTACAGTACTGCCCTCTAGAGGGCACTTTGCAAAATTGTGAAGGTGATGGAAGAATTCTCTGGGGACATTTAGTGGATGTGGCCAGGAATGCTGGATATCCGGCACGGTGCAGGACAGAGCAACATAATGGACAATTGCCTGCATCCTACAAGACTTTAAGTCCTGCGTTACTAAAACATCTAAAATAAAAATTGGAGTACGTTAGTCCATCTGCTCCTCTCCCATTGCTCTCACAGGTGTGGGCTCTTTCAGATAAGTAAAACCATTAAAAAAAAAAAGAAAAAAAGTTTTGGGAGAGAGGAGGGCAAGATGGAGGAGGAATAGGAGTCCTAATTTTGTTGGGTCCCAGGAATTCAGCTAGATAGTTATCAAACCATTCTGAACACTTACAAACTCAACAGGAGATGGAAGAAAAAAATTGCAATTCTGTGAACAGAAAAGCGACCTCTTTCTGGAAGGTAAGACATGTGGAGAAGTGAATCCGAAGTGATATTTGGGAAGATAGACTGTGGGGGGAGATAGCCTCCATCAGCTGGCTACCAGCAAGTGATAGAGCGGCAGAGCACAAAATCATAACTTTTCTAAGTTTGCTCCACAGAGGGACGCCACTCCAGGGATAAGCGGGGCTTGGAGTGCGGTGTGTGTTGGGGGGTGAAATCCTCCTTGGGACAGTGTGGTCTCAGTGGTCTCAAAACCTTTGGGGTCACAGAAAGACTAGGGGTGCCTGAGTATGGCAGAGCTCCCAGGTATAGGAGCGGGGAAGCCAGCTGCAAAAACAGAGCCAAGGAGTGGGCTCTCAGCTTGGGGTTGCCATAAAACATGATCCGAGGCACAGTTGGGCCACTACTCTTTGAGCAGAGACCCCACAAGTGGCAGATCTGGGAAGACACCCCCGTGGTGCATAAGTGTGCTACAGGATTGGAGAGTCCAAACAGGGCCATGTGCCAGAGATAGAAATGCTTGGTCACAGGCCGGGTGAGCACAAAGTGCAGCTGGAGACGAGGGAGACAGGAATGACTGACTGCTTTTCTCTGAGGGCTCACTGAGGAATGGGGGCCCCGAGATCTCGGCACCTTGGAGGCTGCCATTTTCATTCTTGTCCTGCAAAACTGTGCATAAAGCTTTCTGGGAACAAAAGCTCCCAAGAGTGAACCCGAGCAGATTACTTAGCCTCACCCCTGTCAAGGGCGGCACAATTCCGCCTCGGGCAGCAGTTAAGAATCACTGCAACAGGCCCCTTCCACAGAAGATCAGCAGGAACATCCAGTGAAGATCAAGTGTACCAATCAATGAGAACTGTGTTCCAGTGCTAGGGGAATACAGCACATAGAATTCATGGCTTCCACCCTGCCCCATGATGCTTTAGTCTTTTGAAGTTTTTTTTAAATTTTCTATATTTTTTCAAATTCTCCTCTTTCTTATTTTAACTAACATCTTATCAATACCTTTTTTAAAAAAGATTTTATTTACTTATTTGACAGAGAGAGACAGAGCAAGAGAGGGAACAGAAGCAGGAGGAGTGGGAGAGGGAGAAGTAGGCTGCCTCCTCAGAGCCTCATGTGGGGCTTGATCCCAGGACCCTGGAATCATGACCTCAACCGAAGGCAGATACTTAATGACTGAACCACCCAGGCGCTCCTCATCAATACCTTTAAAAAAATATTTTTAAATTTTCATTTTTATAGTCACATTCTATTCCTTCATTGTATTTAACCTTATTTTTTGTATATATTTAAGTTTTTCTTTTTTTTAAATTTTGGGATACAGTTTCTTTTTTTTTTCTTTAAATATTTTATTTATTTGACAGAGAGAAACCACAACTAGGCAGAGAGGCAGGCAGAGAGAGAGGAGGAAGGAGGCTCCCTGCGGAGCAGAGAGCCCCATGCGGGGTTCAATCCCAGCACCCTGGGATCATGACCTGAGCCGAAGACAGAGGCTTTAACCCACTGAGCCACCCAGGCACCCTGGGATACAGTTTCTTTTAATAGATCAAAATATACCCTAAGTCTAGTGTATGGCTTTGTTCTAATCTCCTGCCTGATCACATTCTCTCTCTTTCCCTTTTTTTTTCTTTATTCTTTTTTTACCCAACTTCTTATCTTATCAATTCCTTTTAAAAAATCTTTTAAAATTTTCATCTTTATAGTCATAGTCCATCCCTTCATCGTATTTATCCTTATGTTTGTGTATGTGTTTTTCTTTCTTTAAAATTTTGGGAGGCAGTTTCTCCTAACAGACCAAAATGCACCCAAAATCTATTCACCAGCCTGATTATTTATATTTATATACATATATGTGTATATGTATGTATATATATAGTTTTTCCTTTCTTTTCCCCTGGTTTTTGGGTCTCTTCTGATTTGTTTAGTGTATATTTTAGTGTATATTTTTCTGGAGTCATTATTACTCTTTCAGCATTTTGTTTCTCATTCATCTATTCTTCTCTGGACAAAATGACAAAGTGGGAAAACTCACCTTGGGAAAAAAAAAAAAAGAACAAAAGGCAGTACTGACTGCTAGGGACCAAATCAATTACAGACATTAGTAAGATGTTGGAAATAGAGTTCAGAATCACGATTATAAAGATACTAGCTGGGTTTGAAAAAAGCATAGAAAATATTAGAGAATCCCTTTCTGGAGAAATAAAAACTAAAATTAAACCAAGTTGAAATTTAAAAATATATTAATGAGGTGCAATAAAAAATGGAGGCTCTTACTGCTAGGATAAATGAGGCAGAAGAGAGAATTAGTGATATAGAAGACCAAGTTGTGGAGAATAAAGAAGCAGGGCAAGAGAGAGACAAACAAACTGGATCATGAGGGGAGAATTTGAGAGATAAGTGATATTATAAGACAAAACAATATTAGAATAATTGGGATCCCAGAAGAAGAAGGGGGGGGGGGCAGGAGGTAGATTGGAGCAAATTATAGCAGAGAAGTTCCCTAATTTGGGGACGGAAACATGCATCAAAATCCAGGAAGCACAGAGAAACCCCCTCAAAATCAATAAAAATAGGTCAACACCCTGTCATCTAATAGGAGAGCTTACAAGTCTGAGAGACAAAGAGAAAATTGCTTGAGACAAGAGGTCTGTAACCTACAACAGTAGAAATATTAGACTAGCAGCAGACCTATCCACAGAGACATGGCAGGCCAGAAAGGACTGACATGATATATTCAGAGCACTAAGCTAGAAATATATAAAGCCAAGAATACTATATTTCACTAGGCTCTCAACTGAAAATAGAAGGAGAAATAAGCTTCCAGGACAAACAAAAACTAAAAGAATTTGCAAACACCAAACCAGCCCTATAGGAAATATTGAAAAGGGTCCTCTAAGCAAAGAGAGAGCCTAAAAGTAACATAGACCAGAAAGGAACAGAGACAGTATACAGTAACAGTCACCTTACAGGCAATACAGTGGCACTAAATTCATATCTTTCAATAGTTATCCTGAATGTCAATGGACAAAATGCCCCCAATAAAAAGACACAGGGTATCAGAATGCATTAAAACAAACAAACAAACAAAACAAAACAAAACAAAAAAAAACAAGACCCTTTGATATGCTGTCTGCAAAAGACTCATTTTAGACCCAAAGACATCTCCAGATTTAAAGTGAGGAGGTTGAAAACAATTTACTATGTTAATGGACATCAAAAGAAAGCTGGGTTGCAAGACTTGTATCAGAAAAATTAGATTTTAAACCAAAGACTATGATGAGGAAGGACACTATATCATAATTAAAGGGTCTGTCCAACAAGTAGATCTAACAAATTTTAATTATCTATACCCCTAACATGGGAGCAGCCAATTAAATAAACTGGTTAATAACAAAAATCAAAGAAACACATCAACAGTTATGCAATAATAGTAGGGGACTTTAACACCCCCCCCTCACCAAAATGGACAGATTATCTAAGCAAAAGATCATCAAGGAAATAAGGACTTCAAATGACACACTGGACATCACAGACATATTCAGAACATTCCCCCAAAGCAACAGAATACACATTCTTCTCTAGTGCACATGGAACATTATCCAGAATAGATTACATCCTGGGTCACAAATCAGTTCTCAACTGGGACCAAAAGATTGGGATCATTCCCTGCATATTTTCAGGCCACAATGCTTTGAAAATAGAACTCAATCACAAGAGGAAAGTTGGAAAGAACTCAAATACATGGAGGCTCAAGAGCATCCTACTAAAGAATGAATGGGTCAACCATGAAATTAAAGAAGATTTTTTTTTAAAAATTCATGGAAACAAATGAAAATGAAAACAAACAGTTCAAAATCTTTGGGACACAGCAAAGGTGGTCCTGAGAGGAAAGTATACAGCAATGCAAGCCTAATCCTACACCTAAAGGAGCTGGAGAAAGAACAGCAAAGAAAGCCTAAACCCAGCAGGAGAAGAGAAATAATAAAGACCTGAGCAGAAATCAATGAAATAGAAACCAAAAGAGCAGTACAACATATCAACAAAACTAGGAGCTAGTTCTTTGAAAGAATTAATAACATTGACAAACCCCTGGCCAGACTTATCCAAAAGAAAAGAGAAAGGACCCAAATTAATAAAATCATGAATGAAAGAGGAGAGCTCACAACGAACACCAAAGAAATACAAACAATTGTAAGAACATATTATGAGCCACTATATGCCAGCAAATTTGACGATCTGGAAGAAATGGATGCATTACTAGAAACATATAAATTACCAAAACTGAACCAGGAAGAAATAGAAAACCTGAAGGACCCATAATCCGTAAGGAAATTGAAGCAGCCATCAAAAATCTCCCAACAAACAAGAGCCCAGGGCGAGATTGCTTCCCAGGGCAATTCTACCAAACATTTAAAGAAGAATTAATACCTATTCTCCTGAAACTGTTCCAAAAAACTAGAAATGGAAGGAAAACTTCCAAACTCGTTTTATGAGGCCAGCATTACCTTGATCCCAAAACCAGACAAAGACCCTTTCAAGAAGGAGAATTACAGACCAATATCCTTGATGAACACAGGTGCAAAAATCCTCACCAAAATACTAGCCAATAGGCTCCAACAGTACATTAAAAGAATTATTCACCATGACCAAGTTGGATTTATTCCTGGGCCACAAGTTTGGTTCAACATCTGCAAATCAATCAATGTGATAAAATACATTAATTAAAGAAAGAACAAGAACCATATGATACTCCCAATAGATGTTGAAAAAGTCTTTGACAAAGTACAGCATCCCTTCCTGATCAAAACTCTTCACAGTGTAAGGGTAGAAGGTACATATCTCAATATCATCAAAGCCATCTATGAAAAACCCACAGTGAATATCATTCTCAATGGGGAAAAACTGAGAGCTTTTCCCCTAAGGTCAGGAACATGGCAGGGATGTCCACTATCACCACTGTTATTCAACCTAGTACTAGAAGTCCTAGCCTCAGCAATCAGACAACAAAAAGAAATAAAAGGCATACAAATCAGCAAAGAAGTCAAACGCTCAGTCTTTGCATATGATATGATATTTTATATGGAAAACCCAGAACACTCCACTCCAAAAGTGCTAGAACTCATATAGGAATTCAGTAAAGTGGCAGGATATAAAATCAGTGCACAAAAATCAGTTGAATTTCTATACACCAACAATAAGACAGAAGAAAGAGAAATTAAGGAGTCAATCCCATTTACAATTGCACCCAAAACCATAAGATACCTAGGAATAAACCTAACCAAAGAGGCAAAGAATCTGTACTGAGAAAACTATAAAGTACTCATGAAAGAGATTGAGGAAGACACAAAGAAATGGGAAAATATTCCATGCTTATGGATTGGAAGAAGAAATATTGTGAAAAAGTCTATGATACCTAGAGCAATCTACACATTTAAAGCAATCCCTATCAAAATACCAGCAACATTTTTTCAAAGAAATGGAACAAATAATCCTAAAATTTATATGGATGCAGAGAAGATCCCTAATAGCCAGAAGAATGTTGAAAAAGAAAACCAAAGTTGGCGGTATCCTAATTCCAGACTTCAAGCTCTGTTACAAAGCTGTAATCATCAAGACAGTATGGTATTGGCAAAAAAATAGACACATAGATTAATGGAACAGAATAGAGAGCCTAGAAATGGACCCTTAACTCTATGGTCAACTAATCTTTGACAAAGCAGAAACGAATGTCCAATGGAGAAAAGACAGTCTCTTCAACAAGTGGTGTTGGGCAAATTGGACAGCCACATGAAGAAGAATGAAACCGGACCTTTTCCTTATACCACACACAAAAACAGTCTCAAAATGGATGAAAGACCTCGATGTGAGACAGCGATCCATCAAAATCTTTGAGGAGAACAAAAGCAACAACTTCTTTGATCTTAGCTGCAGCAACTTCTTACCAGAAACATTGCCAAAGACAAGGGAAGCAAGGGCAAAAATGAACTCTTGGGACTTCATCAAGATAAAAAGCTTTTGCACAGCAAAGGAAACAGTCAGCAAAACCAAAAGACAACAAAAGAATTGGAGAAGATATTTGCAAATGCATATCAGATAAAGGACTAGTATCCAAAATCTATAAACAACTTGTCAAACCAACACCCAAAGAACAAATAATGCAATCAAGAAATAGGCAGAAGACATGAACAGACATTTCTGCAGAGAAGACATCCAAATGGCCAACAGACACATGAAAAAGTGCTCAACATCACTTGGCGTCAGGGAAACACAAAATACAAATCAAAACCTCAGTGAGATACCACCTCACACCAGTCAAAATCGATAAAATTAACCGGTCAGGAAATGACAGGTGTTGGCGAGGATGCGGAGAAAGGGGAATGCTCCTACACTGTTGGTGGGAGTGCAAGCTGGAGCAGTCACTCTGGAAAACAGTATTTCAAAAACTTGAAAATAGAGCCACCCTACAACCCAGCAATTGCACTACTGGGTATTTACTGTAAAGATACAAATGTAGTGATCCAAAGGGGCACGTGCACCTGAATGTTTATAGCAGTAATGTTCACAATAGCCAAACTATGGAAAGAGCCTAGATGTCCACCAGCAGGTGAATGGACAATGAAGGTGTGGTATATACATATAATGGAATACTATGAAACCATGAAAAGAAATGAATCTTGCCATTTACAATGACGTGAATGGAAGTAGAGGGTATTATGCTGAGCAAAGTAAGTCAATCAGAGAAAGACAATTATCATATGATCTCACTGATATGAGGGATTTGAGAAACAAGACAGAGGTCATAGGGGAAGGGAGGGAAAAATGAGTCAAGATGAAATCAGAGAGGGAGACAAACCGTAAGAGACTCAATATTAGGAAACAATCTGAGAGTTGCTAGAGGGGAGGGATATGGGAGGGGTGAGGTGGCTTGGTGATGGACACTGGGGAGGGTATGTGTTGTGGCGAGTGCTGTGAAATGTGTATGACTGATGATTCACAGACCTGTACCCCTGAAATAAATAATACATTATATGTTAATAAGAAAAGACCTGGAGTACTTTAGTAGATGGTATTAATTAATTGTTTTTGTAAGAAGTTTTGTGAAAGGCCCAGTCCATGAGGAAAACAGTTGCTGAGAAGCATGTCTAAATGAATAAAAATATTGTTTTTAAATTATTGAATAATTTATTCACCCTGGGCATTCTGTCTACTTGATTGTAGGATTGCTGTACAGTAAGTGGTATTGGAACAAACTGGGAAGTAAGATACTGGTTTTAACTTGATACTTATTATTTTTCACAATCGATGGTGGGCATCTCACAGTGTCCTGTGAAGTTGAAGCTGATATTATCAATCACAAGAAAAATATCCTTTGAGATACCTTTGAAGACTTGGCAGCTTTGGTGGGGTGTATGGGTAGTATTTATTTTCTCTCTTGTGGGATTATCACACTTTCTCTCCCTGGTGAGAGTCTGTACTTGTCTCAGCATGCTATACCTCCTTTAATTAAGGTTATTTCCTTTCTTCATTTATTATATGCAAATAAGTCTGGACTGTTGCCATTCTTTGTTTTTATGTGAGTGTCTATCTGGTATATCTACATTGTTGTTTTCCTATATTCTTTGTGAGTGTGGTTGGGCATCTGATCTCTTTATTTCTCTTTTGAATTTAAATGAATTCATATTAAATAAGTACAGGCCTCTGCCTGCCTCATTATGGTTTCTTGTGTGCCTCCCTGGGCATTTACGTATTGTAGTACATATTATTTTGTTTTAAATGACCATTCTTTTATTTCTTGTGAACAGTGCAGTTAGGATACTGTATTTACTTAATTTTTAGTATATTTAACCAGCTTATATTATTTCATTTTAGGATAATAAAGGGAGGCTTACAAAATATTTGATTGAATGGGCTTTGGTTTCGAGGCACCTGAGCATCTGCCTTTGGCTCAGGTCATGATCCCAGGGTCCTGGGATTGAGCCCTGTATTGGGCTCCCTGATCAGTGGGGAGCCTGCTTCTCTATATCTCTGTCCCCTGCTTGCTCTCTCTCTCTCACTCAAATAAAGAAAGTATTTAAAAAGAAAAAATAAAGGGTATTGGTTTTGTTAGGATTGAGAACCAAAAGTCATAGATAACGTCTGGTATATGGAATATGTTTAATAAATATGCTTGATGAACAGATAGAAATAAAGGGAAAATGAGACCCAAGTCCTTGTTGATAACTGAAGGAGCTCTCCATTGTTTCTAAATCAAAGGAAGGTTGTGGGTGTATCTTGGTTCATACATAGGTAGCTCAGAACAACATATAACGGGGACAACAAATGGGATTTAGAGATATTAAATTCTATGCTTTTTAAAAAAGATTTTATCTATTTATTTGAGAGAAGGGGAGAGAGAGAAAGGATGAATCGAGGTTGGGGGGGGACAGAGGGAGAAGCAGACTTCCCACTGAGCAGGGATCCTGACATAGATATGGGGGTCGATCCCAGGACTTTGGGATCATGACCTGAGCTGAACTCAGATGGTTAACTGACTGAACCACCCAGGCACCCCTTAAAGATTTTATTTTTAAGTAATCCCTACACCCAACAGGGGGCTCAAACTCACAACCCTGACATCAAGAGTTGAGACAGCCGGGTGCCCCAATACTTCTTTTTAAGCTCTGGTCAACAAGTGTATCTCATTGTAACAGGTTTTGTTGATGAATTTGCTATTACCCACCACTAATGGTATCTGTTGCCAGCACTGTTGCTACTGGATTGTTACTAATATTATTGTTATTATATTTTTCAGCTTTATTGAGATATAATTAATATATAACACTGTGTAAATTTAAGGATTATATATATACAAGAAGAAGATAATTCTATAGGGTGATGAGTGTGTTAAACAACTTATTACTGTAGTGAGTAGTGAGAACTTTTAAGATCTACTTCCTTAGCAACTTTCAAGTATGTAATATGGTATTATTAACTACAGTCACCATGCTGTACATTAAATTTCCAGAGCTTACTCATATTGTAGGTGGAAGTTTGTACCTCTTGACCACCTCCTCCTGTTTTCCCTATCCCTTGCCCCTGGGAACCATCAAACTACTTTTGTTTCTATTCATTTGTTTCGTGCACATGTAAATTGTTTCCATGTCTTGGCTATTGTAAATAATGCTGTAATGCACATGTTGGTATGAATATCTCTTCAGGTCCTGATTTCATTTCCTTTGATGGAATTGCTGGATTGTATAGTAGTTCTATTTTTAGTATTTTGAGGATTCGTCATACTGTTTTCCATAGTGATTGTACCAGTTTACATTTCCAGCAGTGCACAAAGGGCCCTTTCCTCCATATCGTCGCCAGTGCGGGTTACCTCTTATCTTTTTGATAATAGTCATTTTAACAGGTGTAAGCTGGTTTCCATATCTCACTGTGGTTCGGCTTTGCATTTCCCTGATGATTAATGTTGTTGAGCACCTTTTCGTATATCTGTTGGCCATTGGTATGTCTTGTTTAGAAAATTGTTTCTTCAAGCCCTTTTCCCATTTTTCATTGGATTATTTTATTTTTTGTAACTGAGTTGTTAAATATTTTGAGTTGTTATACTTATGTATATATATTGATTTTTAAATGTATTTTGGATATTAACATCTTATCAGATATATGGTTTGTAAATATTTTCTCCCATTCAGTAGGTTGTCTTTTTATCTTGTTGATTGTTTCTTTTGCTGAGAAGAAGCTTTTTAGTTTGATGTAGTCTCACTTGTTTGTTTTGGCTTTTGTTGTTTGTGCTTTTGATGCTATACTATTTCAGTTACTATAGTTTTATAGTATAGTTTAAAATCAGGAAGGGTAAAAATAAGATAAAATCAGGAAGGGTGATGCCTCCAGCTGTGTTCTTTTTCATATTGTTTTGGCTATTTTCAGTGCTTTGTGGTCCTGGATGAAATTTGATAGGGATTGCACTGAATCTATAGATGATATTGGGTAGCATGGGTATTATAGTATTAATTCTTCTGATCCAAAACCATGAGATATCTTTCCATTCATTTGTGTGTTCTTCAATTTCTTTTATCAGTATCTTGTTTTCAGTATGCAGATCTTTCACCTTCTTGGTTAAATTTAAGTATTTTGTTGTTTTAAATGATATTGTAAATTGGATTTTTAAATTTCTTTTTCTGATTGTTTATTGCTAACTGATTAACACAACTGATTTTTGCCTGTTAATTTTGTATCCTGCAACTTCAGTGAATTCATGTATTAGCTCTAACAATTGTTTGGTGTAGTCTTTAGAGTTTTCCATGTATAAGATTAGGTCATCTGTAATCAGAGACAATTTTACTACTCCCTTTCTGATTTGGTTACTCTTTCTTTCTCTCTTCCTTTCTCTTTCTCTCTCTTTCTTTCCTTCTCTCCCTCTTTCTCTTTCTTTCTTTTTCTTTCTCTTTCTTCTTCTTCCTCCCTCCCTCCCTCTCTCTCTCATATTCTTTCTCTCTGCCTTTCTCCCCCCTTTCCTCCCTTCCTTCCTTCCTTTGCTCCCTCCCTCTCTCTCTCTTTCTTTCTCTCTCTCTCTTTTCTTCCCCTCCCTCCCTCTTTTTCCCTTCCTTTCCCTTCTTCTTCCTTTCTGTCACCTAACTCTCTGTCTAGGATTTGCAAGTACTGTGTTGAGTAGAAATAATGGCAGTAGGCACCATTGTCTTGTTCCCGATCTTAAAGGAAAAGCTTTCAGACTTTCACCATTGACTGTGATGTTACTTCTGGTCTTTTCATATGTGGTCTGAATTACATTGAGGTACCTTCCTTCTATACTCAGTTTGTTGAGAGTTTTTATCATGAAAGGATGTTGAATTTTGTCAAATGATTTTTTATGCATCCAATGAGATGATCTTGATTTTTATCTTTCATTCTAGTTCCATAATGTAATTACAATTACGAATGAGTAGTGTTTAAATAATGTTAAATGAGTTTATTTATATATATATTCAATAACACAAAGATACTTTTCTCTATATTAAAAACTATTTTTGAAAAACATGGTCAATGAAAATGCTTTTTGCTTAAGACACAGTTACCATTTTTAAGTACATAGGATTCTTTATTCCTTCGGACATTCAAGTTAGTTAAGATTTCCTGATGAGAAAGATATTGTAACAATTCAGTATGTTATCTGAAAAACAAACGTGAAAAAAGATTTTATTTGCCAGGCCTTAAAACATATGTTTTCATATTTAACTTTCAAATATAATTTTCATTATGTTGAATTTCAATAGATTCTAGTTTCAAATTTTTTATAGCCTTTTATATAGTTGTGCTTATTAAACGTGCCATTCTGCTGTATTTTGCAGTCAAATGCTCTACCACTGAGCTATACCCCCACCATTCTGCTGTATTTTGCAATGTTGTCTTCTCTTTGGTATTAAATTATTCTCAAAATTTCTTCAAAATATCTTCTACATTTTATAAACTAGTCTTCCTTCAGAATTAGATTGTTATGTATTAAAAAGACTTGTTTATGTTCTGTTTCCATAGTATTCAGAAACATTTGATTAATTGGAATTTGTGAACAATACTAAAATAAATCAACCACAAAACTAATCGAAAAACCTGACCTTTATAGAAAATTATAAAATACAGTGGGTCAGGTGAATATGTCCAGTGTAGTCCCCTTTCTCTTCCTTTAAGAATAAAATAATTTGATTGTATTATGTAATAAAGATTTGAAAACAGTGTTAACTTGGTTTGAGTTCAGAGCTTTATTTTTTTTTCTTTTTTTTTTTTTAAAGATTTTATTTATTTATTTGACAGACACAGATCACAAGTAGGCAGAGAGGCAGGCAGAGAGAGAGAGGGAAGCAGGCTCCCTGCTGAGCAGAGAGCCCGATGCGGGACTCGATCCCAGGACCCCGAGATCATGACCTGAGCCGAAGGCAGCGGCTTAACCCACTGAGCCACCCAGGCGCCCCGAGTTCAGAGCTTTAGATGAAGAGTAACACATAGCTCTATATGGCTGCATGGCATTGGCTCCATTAATCCAGTGCTCTGAGACACAAACAATCTATAATTATTCATCTATATTCCTTGAGAATTCATAGAGTTAAAATTCAACTCTTTAACTGACAAGTAGAACACAGTTGGAATATTTCATTGCCCAGGTATGGAAAATAATATATCTGACTGTTGATAATTAAATGCAATGGAAACCTCTATTTTTTTGCAGTTAAGTTATTATATCCATAATCTTCTAATAGCCATACTTTTGTGCCCTGTAACTCTTGTTAACAACTTGTTTCCATTCCCTACATGGCTAGGCTTTTGTTCCAGAGAGCAAGAATTCCCATCTTTGCAGAGATTTACCCCATATTCTAGAAATGTCACATCAAGAGAAGTACATCTGTTGTGATATCACCGCATTTTTGATCTGCTGTTTTTATTCCTCAAATGAAGAACATTGTGGAAGTTACTTCTACAAACCCTTTGGAACAAAACATTTAGCTTCTTCAGATAAAACAGAGATTTCCCCAAAAGCATGGTTTTTGAACTAGTAAAATGGTGGTAGGGCACGACTCACCTTTGCATGGTTTTGTCCAGAACATGGTAGCCGGCACAAATCAAGAGGTGCTGATTCCATCATGCTGTCTGTGGCTGACTTTCCGTACCGTATTGTTTGTTCATAGCTATCGACACTAGCTGCAGACGCGGACCCTCACATGAAAGAGTATCAGGGAATCAATCTGCCATTGAGTATGTGCTGAAAAATACCCACACCAGTCTGGAGACAGAGCTCCATTTGTTTATGTGTGTAGATGTGTATATGTGAGGGTGTATCCATTCCCAGAGTCTCATTAGCTTCTTTAAATATTTGTGGACTGCTTTGAGACACATTTCCTTCACATGTGACAAGGACACTAGTCATGATGTTCTCCTGCTCTTTTATGCACTAATAACACGAGAGAGAGTGCAGTTCATGGGAAAAATGGGTGTGAAGGAATCATGGATGTCTTCTGTAAGTTATTTTGCCAGATTATAGTGAAAATTATTTTTGAACTGTGTTTGGGAAGGGAGGGAGTTGCCTTCCTTAGTAGGAAAGGAATAATAAGAGTCACTTATGGTTGCTGGGGGGAGGTGGGGTTGGGAGAGGGGGAGGGGGGTTATGGACACTGGGGAGGGTATGTGCTATGGTGAGTGCTGTGAAGTGTGTAAACCTGGCGATTCACAGAGCTGTACCCCTGGGGATAAAAATACATTATATGTTTATAAAAAATAAGAAATTAAAAAGTTAGATTAAAAAAAAAGGAAAGGAATAATAAAAATCTGAATGT
This sequence comes from Meles meles, assembly GCF_922984935.1. Taxonomy (NCBI): domain Eukaryota; kingdom Metazoa; phylum Chordata; class Mammalia; order Carnivora; family Mustelidae; genus Meles; species Meles meles. Next base: position 10,352,307 of record NC_060074.1, read on the forward strand.
CTTTTGACAGATAATAAAATCTATTCTAAATCTATTCTAAATTCTAAATTCTAAATATGTTCTAAAATATATTCTAAATATATAGATAACTTCCAAATATATAACTAATAAATTCCTTACATTTAGAATTCCGGTTTTTTATAGTTATGATATAATGAGATAATCTGTGCAAATTTGCTTATACTTAGTATATTTAAGTGTTCAATAAATGTTAGCTTCTGTTTAGGGTTATGATAATATTTTACTGTCAGTAATAAGTTTATTAGTAGAAATAAAACTTGTGGCATTATACATCAAGCCCATTTATAATTAAATTGCACCAGATATTTCTTGATTTCTAGATAATACGTTTTAATCTCAATTTAATATAGTTGCAAGGACTTGGTTATGACTGCTTAACCTCTTTAAAAATTCATTAATCATCACGAATTTTTAGATTCAAAATCCCTATAGTGATCTCTCTGTGGTTTTCTGTGATGCCAAGAGTTACTCCTTAAATATGCAGGGATTTCCATGAACTCTTAATTTTGGAAACCAAGTAATTGTGGAGGCTGAATTGGTGGCCATTGCCCTTGAGACTTTTGGTAGTTCTGCTGTCCCATCAGCATCAGTTGTCTGATATGCTCTGTACTATTTCTGCTTTTCTTTAGGTTAAAGCAGTCCTCATTTTTTCCCCCTGAAGCATCCCTAACCTCAGAGGAGGGAAACTGCAAAATGCCATGAGATTGCTAGAATATCAAAACATTGGCAGCAGCTTGACATTTCTTTCAAGTTGAACGTTCAATGATCACACTGTACACCAATTTTACATTCCAGACCATAACAATCCCAGAGATATTTTCGTATCTGAGAAGTATTTTGATTTATGTAACACCAAGTAAAATTCTCTTATTTCCTTCTTCTCTCCCAAGACCTCTACTTGAAATAATTGTATGAGCATATTTCTTTGGAAACGCCTGTTACAGTACTCATTAAATACACACAACACACTAATCCCTTTAAATTGATCAGAGGATCTGAATACCCAATACATCTTATAGGAAATGATACATAGGACAAAGGTGTTTGAAAGAGGAGATACCGTATAGACTGGCTTGTTAAGAATTTGAGAGGGAGCATAACAGAGTAGAGAGATGGATGCTCATTGGCCAGGAGTAATTGCTGTGTATAAGACGGGAAAAAGCACTAAAAATGAATGTCAGGGTAGGGGTTGTTAACAATAAACTTCACTCTTTTTACAGTTTTGCCTGGTATGTGTCTTTCCTTGTTCTGATATACTAATAGGGAGGACTCACAGAGTAGATTCCTTGAGCCACAGAACAGAAAGATGACCTTAATTCTTCCTTCTTTAAAGAACAGAAAAAAAATTTTACATAAATATTTCAAGATAAAAAGTAAAAATTTAAATGTAGAATTAGTCTCTCATTTTGCCTTCTATTAATTAACAATTGGGTTTCTCTTTCTATTTCTTTTCTGCCTGTGTGATTCAGCCAGGACGCGTTGTCTCCTGGTTATCAGGAGATGATGTAGTTGTGTTTTCGTGCACTGGCACAAAGTGTTTTCTCCAATTGGCCATTGTTTTCTGGAGAGAGGGACTTCTGTGTACCAGAACTAGCACAGTCTGGCATGCAGGCCTGGATGCCACCTCTTGGAACTGATGAGACGGCCTTCTGGCTGATTAATTAGCTAGGTTTCATAACCTGCCTCGGAACAAGGGAAGGGAGAGCACTAGGCATTAGCAGCATCAAGCTGATGTTTTTGCATCTTTCACTCTTCTCTTGCAATTAGGGAAGATGCCAATTTTGCTTTTGTTGCAATTTTAAAATGCTTAATGAAACTTTAAAAACTAAAAGGAAAACGATCTCTTAAAAGTAACACTGAAAATGAGTGTGGATCTGATCTTTTTATTAATAGAGTTTGGTTTTTAAAGGAATCTTTCACTTTGTAAAACCAGCAGCAATATGCCTATCTCTGTAAAACAGACTCTTGCAGATTCATTTTAAACAGATTAGTAAAATTTATCTATTAACATTTGTACAGTACCAAGGTAATTCATTAGAGTAGCAGACTGTGATACCCGCTTTTCACATCACCTTATAGCATAGTTTACTTGTGATTATCTAAATTACAGACAATTCTTCAACATATTTTCTTTAATCTTTAGCACTGACTACTTTAGCAGAAGACTACTTTCATGTTTACAGAAGAGCCGGTGGCTCAGGGAGAAATTGTTGGAGCTAAGAGCAAAACTGAGAGAGCTTGACTTTTGTCCCTGCCAGAATGTCCTTGGTGCACCTGATCTGTCAGACTTGCCACAAGAGCGATGATTTTCTTTACATCTGCATTGTTTTCATGGGTGAATACATGAAACAATGAATGGGAGGCTCTAATGTGCTTTGGAGAAATTGCACGATTTTCCTTAAAGAGACACTGTATCATACAGTGGGTAACTAGAGCCAACTGCTGCACTTTATTGAAACCCCTGCTCGACCACATAGCTGGTGCATGACTCTGGGAAAGGGCACCACTCTGGGCCTTAGTTGTTGTTGTTGTTGTTGTTTCATCAAGAAACCAAGAATAAGAAAAGTGTGTATCTTTGTAGGGTTTCTCTGACAATTGAATGAATGAACATATGTAAAACACAAAAAAGAGTGCCTGTACAGAGTAAGCACTTTATATGTGTTATTATTACTATTTAAGAATTGCATTTTTCAGAGTGGATGTGACTTTGTTTTTCACTGCCCCAAGGGTACTCATCACTGTTCAGAGCTGACTCCCCAAATTCTGCTGGCATAGTGAATATTTGTCCCTTAGAAAATCCATCTCGATGTGACAGTGTTCATTTTCTAGTCTTTAGTGGTGTGGGAAATAGGACACTGGACGGAGGTGTTGGTCCAGCTCAGTCATTGCCCAGCTGTGACCTTGGGTCAGTCACTAAACCTCCTCAGGCTCTGCCTCTTTTCTCCTCACGAGAAGGCTAGACTATAAAACTTCCACGTCTGCTTATAAAACCCTGTTCCGTGACTGAAGTGATTGGGGGTAAGTCCACTTTATCAAAAATATTAGGCAAAGCCATCCTTGTGCTTCCCATTCGGTTAAACCCTGTTATTAGAAGGATTTTGCTGTTATTACATAGGTAAGATTGGCAGGTGCTTGTGTAGATTTTGAGGAATGGAACATGCTGTGGCATTTTTTAACATGTTTCATCAGACATCCTGAGGAAAAACCACTCCTCACATTAAACAGCGTCCCATGGAGCACATTGGACAAAATAGGTGACGTATCCTTTTGCCGAGTCTGTGCTTTGTGGAGCAACTCTGCAGCCGTCACTGTCCACTCCACATCCCCCCGCACTGTCCCTGCAGTTCGGGGTCACAGCACCACTGCAGTGAGAATGGAGAGGGAAGAGAGGAAGGACCATTTCCTCTTTCGTCCGTGCCCCGTGGGAGTAGTTCTGGCTTCCCCACCCTTGGTCCATCGGGTGCCTGGGTCAGCATCAGCTTATCCACTTGCTCATGATTAATGAAGAAGTAAAATAAGAAATTTAAAAAAAAAGGGAGAGAAAGTCTTTCTCAAGTGCTGATGTTCCTGAGAGCAGATGGTTTCCTGTGATCCTCATTTGCTTTTTTTCAATATCAAAGACTGGCCTTTGTTCTAAGATTCCGTTCTTTCTATACGGACTGTTTTGCGAAGATTCCCTCTTTCTCCCCTTTTCTGCATGGAACAGTGTGGGAGGGGGACTTTCCGATGCTGCATCTGAAAAGGGGAGGGAAATGCTGCCGCCTGGAAGGAGGATGGGAAAGGGGAGGGACAAAAGGGACAGGAGGTTAAGCGATCCCCATGGCACTGAGCTGGAGTGGGGTGGGGAGGAAGAACGCTGGAAGTCTGGACTTACTCTTCTTTAAGCAGAACTCATCTCAGGACTGAAATATTGAGTCACAGTTTTGATCAAGGTGTGCATTTACGAACTGATGGCTCCAACAGACAGTGATGGGTTTTTTTCTATTTGTTCGTTTGTTTGGGGGGGAATCGTTGTTTTATTTTTTATTAACATATAATGTATTATTTGCTTTAGGGGTGCAGGGCTGTGATTTGTCAGTCTTACAGAATTCACAGTGCTCACCATGGCACATACCCTACCAGTGTCCATCCCCCCACCCTCTCCCCTCCAGCAACCCTCAGTTTGTTTCCTGAGATTAAGAGTTTCTTATGCCTTGTCTCCCTCTCTGGTTTTGTCTTGTTTCATTCTTTTTTTTTTCTTTTTAATTCAGTCATTTTTTATTTCTTATTTTTTCTATAAACATATAATGTATTTTTATCCCCAGGGGTACAGGTCTGTGAATCGCCAGGTTTACACACTTCACAGCACTCACGATAGCACATACCCTCCCCAATGTCCATAACCCCACCTCCCAACCCTCTCCCAACCCCACCTCCCCGCAGCAACCCCCAGTTTGTTTTGTGAGATTAAGAGTCACTTATGGTTTGTCTCCCTCCCAATCCCATCTCGTTTCATTTATTCTTCTCCTATCCCCCTAAACCCCCATGTTGCATCTCCACGTCCTCATATCAGGGAGATCATTTGATAGTTGTCTTTCTCCAATTGACTTATTTCACTAATCATGATACCCTCTAGTTCCATCCACGTCGTCGCAAATGGCAAGATTTCATTTCTTTTGATGGCTGCATAGTATTCCATTGTGTATATATACCACATCTTCTTTATCCGGTCATCTGTTGATGGACATCTAGGTTCTTTCCATAGTTTGGCTATTGTAGACATTGCTGCTATAAACATTCGGGTGCACGTGCCCTTTCAGATCACTAAGTTTGTATCTTTAGGGTAAATACCCAGTGGTGCAATTGCTGAGACATAGGGTAGTTCTATTTTCAACATTTTGAGGAACCTCCATGCTGTTTTCCAGAGTGGTTGCACCAGCTTGCATTCCCACCAACAGTGGAGGAGGGTTCCCCTTTCTCCTCATCCTCGCCAGCATCTGTCATTTCCTGACTTGTTAATTTTAGCCATGCTGACTGGTGTGAGGTGATATCTCATTGTGGTTTTGATTTGTGTTTCCCTGATGCTGAGTGATGTGGAGCACTTTTTCATGTGTCTGTTGGCCATCTGGATGTCTTCTTTGCAGAAATGGAGAGGGACGGTGCATCATCCTCATAATGCAGAGTAGCCCCCCTCCGCCTTCCCCCTTACCCCCCAGGTTATTCCTCACTGCAGGAATCTCAAGGGGCAACTGGCAACCACAGACCTGATTGGGAAGGAAGGCCTAGGCTGAGGTCCCTGGCTTAAAGAGCAAGACCCTGAACAGTGCTAGAAAAAAGCCTGGGGGTATTCCCAGGCTCTGAGATTCTGGGTCCATTTCCTCACTGAGGAGTAGCACTAATATATAGAGTAATGTCACTCAGGATACGCCTGGTCCATAACTTTCTTCTTTGGTATATATTTGTCCTTGTTTGTAGGGCCAAGGGGATCTGTTGAAGAATGCCAAGAATGAAGCTGTAGAAAACATGAAGCAGATTCAGCTGGCGTGCCTGTCCTGTGGACTTAGTAAAGCACCCAGCAGTGGTGCAGAAGCCAAGAGCAAACGCAGCCTGGAAGCCATAGAGGAGAAGGAGAGCAGCGAGGAGAATGGGAAGCTGTGACCGTGAGCAGTGCTGACACGCTCACCCAGCCTTTGCCCCGAGGACTCTGGTTTTTCTTTCTGGTTTTCTTTCTTTAAGCTTTTTAGAAGTTCACAAAAAGATGCCCTCTGTGGGGTGTTGGACATAGATATTTTCACAATGTCAGTATTTTAATGTAGTTAATTTATCTAAGTTAAAACCTTTAGTAGTGGTGTTTAAAATTCTGAGATGTGTACATACCCATGTATGGATGTGGGTGGGAGCGAGTGTGTATGTGTGTGTGTGAGAGAGAAACAGAGACAGAGAGAGAGAGAGAACAAAAGAAAGAAAGGAAGAACCAGAAAGTGACAGAGAGAGGAAAAGAGATTGAGAGAGATCGAGATCCTATGAAAATCTAGTCTATGTTGCATTATTCATTTAGTAGGTCATTACCTTATCATTTTGGGACAAATTTGTTAATCTGAAATTCTAAAGAGCACTTACAATAACCGGTTACTGTGTTTACTTTACTTTGTCATTTAATTTGTCATTAACATAGGTTATTATCAAAGGAAGCCAGATTTACCAATGCATAGATGTTTTGGTAGATTATATATAGATTAGAAAAATTCCCAAGAATTGCAGTAGAAATAAAAGTGAATGAAAGATAAACAAGTGATCAGAATTTCTGAGGTCAGCAAAATCATTTCTTCAGTTAGAGACTCTTTAAAGTATTCATTAAATCAAATAAATTTTTAGATAGATTTTTGGTAGTTGTTTAATAAGTGTATGATTTCAATGGAAAAGCTGATCATTAATGAATTTATATCCACCTATGTGGAACTCTGAAATACAGTGAGAGCTCTGTTGTAATTGGGATTTTAATGTGACATTATTTTCAGTTATAAAATTTCAAGGTTGAGATTTGTTGGAAGGTCTCATTCTTCCAAACTGGGAATCTAGCATTCATTTTCTATAATGGACATGAGCAGCTAGGAGGTCTTGTCTTTGATTAAATATAATTTATTGTACTAAATTTAAATGGAAAGACATTGTTCAAACAATACCACATTATCATGTTGAGCTCATATAAATTCTGTGGGCCAGATAACATCTTTATGATGATTTAAGAACTAACTGAGTATAAATATGATACAATTTTAATACATGAACAAAAACATACACACAAAAGAAGCAAACTAATTAGGGTACATTTATAGTTGCATCCAGATAATTTTTACCCTAATATCTTCATAAAGTACTTGAGTGTAATATGTTTGTTACCTCCAGAAGAACTAAATGTTCTATGGTTATGAAAATATATTTATTTAAAACATTGCTTTTATTTTGAAAAGCTTCTTAATTAATTTGATTAACAAATACACCAGTTTTGGGGGAACCTAGGGAAGATAATGTTGACATTTTGCAGATATAAGCATCTTCTGTAGCTACCGTGTTAAGTTATTTCTGACTTCTTAACACTATTATGTTCATGTTGCACATTACTGAAAGTAAAGATATGAAACAACACTTTTATTGTTTTCCCTTATTGTGAGTTCATTGAAAAGAGAAAAAATTGAAAATAATGAAATATAATGATATTATATTAAAAATATCTCAAAGGGCATGATATTTCCATGGACCAAATATGGTGAAATTTCTCCTTGAGTTTCAAACTGGGCACTTGGCGGAGGGGGGGTTCATGAGTTCATTTTAAGGTAGGTTTCCAATGGTACTACAATTGCCTGAAAAAATTTCTTTACCCTCCATTACACTTAACCTTCTCAGTAAAAGGAATAGTAGAATGCAAGTGTCTAAACTCCTTATGATGAAAAGCGGATGATAGAGACAGAAACAAAACCCATTTTACATCAATCAATTGGTTGGTTTCACCTGTGGACCTCTTCACCTCCCTGAATTCTATTCAGAGAAGTCCTTGCCTTTCCTGGTGGTACAGAGAGGTGGGAAGAGAAGATGAAGAGTGAAAACACTTGAAGAATATTATTAATTTCTTTACTTGAGGGTCAAAACCAATCCTTAAAAGTGGCCTCCCTGGTTTATTCTACTTGTCTGGAAGTTCCACTCACACTTAGGAACTTGCCCAAATGCTCTTGAACTGTTTTTAGCTTAAACAGAGTTTGAAAAACAGAATAAAACAAAACACAAGTATTCTTGAGAACATGATACGGGTTCCTCCTCATGTCATGCTGCTTCTGGCCATGGGTTGTCTGCCGTTCTCTACTCCACTGTGTTGGGTCTGATTGCTAGTCAGGGAGTGAGGGGTGGGGCAGGATGAGTGTTAGATTTTGAGAATGGTCTTGCCTCTGGATAGAATAATAAAAACAAACAAAACTTTTTACATTATTACATCCTGCCAGTGTCTGTCTTCTTTCCAGACTTGTACTGCAGTCGAAAAATCCTCGCTCTGTCCACTGAGCTTTCAACAGTACTAGGAAGATAATGGTAGATATTATTTCTGGTTTTGTTTATTAATTTTTACATTGCCAATGAATTTCCATTTGTTTTGAAGCACAGATGATAGACATCGTTGCTGACAGAACCACTGACAGAGTAAACGGAACAATCGGCTTTGGATTCTGGTTTGTCTGATTTGATGTGCAAGAGTATTGGTTCAGTGGTTTTGATTTTCAGTTTAATTCTCATAATTTTAAGCTAAAGTACTAACTCTTTCCCTTATAACCAAAAATGAAAAGAACGTTATTGTATTCTTTGACAGTAAAATGCTAATGATCAATATTAAACATGCAAAAACAGATCTGTAAAACAATCACCTCCTATTAACATTTAGATTTATACCTCTTCAGACACTGAACATGCTTTGATTATACAGACATCTAAATATGCTTTGATTTTTAAGAAAAGTGAGATCACATTATATAAAGTATTTTTGTAATAATCTTTTTACACAATAAAGACAATACATCACGAATCACTTTCTGTCAATGAATACATATGTACATTGGGGCTCTTAGCCTTTGAATTGAATATAGTATGCTAATAATGTGTTTTATTTGGTCAGTGAATCTTAGTCAAAAAATTTGAAGTAATAGGCAATTTTCAAAAATCCGGAAATTTCACATAAAAGTTTAATTTCCCCTTCTAAACGATTGGGTATTCTGATGACACTAGATACCCTCCCACACCTCTCCACATCTTATTTGTCATCAATTAATTGAAGCCGCCTTCTCCAAGAGGGGCCCAGGCTGCCCAGTTTGCCAAAGAGCTTCTTCTCTCATTTATGTCACCTCCTGACTCTGTAGATGTCTTAGGTGGAGATTCTTGATTCAAATTGGTGTTAGTGTCTTATTGTGTGGATTATCACAACATATTTAGCCAATCCCCTGTTTTCTATCCCAATTTCTTGTTATGTAAGTATTGCAGTGATGAAATCCATTTGTTCAAAGTGGTTCGATTTTTTTCTTTAGGATAAATTTCTGGAAGTAGAATTGTTGGGTCAAAGGATACATAGATATTTTAAGGATTTTGAGATGCATTACAAAATAGCTTCCAAAATATGTATCCAATTTCAATTCCCACCAAGAATTTGTGAGAGTGCTGAAATCTTGGCTAATACTAAGTTTAATTATTGTTATTTATATGTTTGCCAATCTGCTAGATTAAAAAATTTTATTTCTTTTTATGTCCACTCTCTAGTGAGAGTGAACACATATTAGTATGTTCATTGACTATGGATAATCTCATATAGATAGTTATGAGTTTCCTGATCATTTTTGAGTGGAGTGGTAACTTTTAATCTTTTTATTATTATTTTTAAGAAGCATTTACTTAACAAGAATCTTAACCCTGTGTATTTCATATATATTACTAATGTCTTTTGACATGCAGATCCCTAATTTAATTTAAATTATGATTTTTCCCATTATGATTAGTGTTAAGAGAACTTTGTCCATCTATTCTCATGAAAATATTCTCCTACATTACTTTTCACATTTAAATCTGTAATCCTCTTAGCTTTGCTTTTTTGTGTACAGAACAAGTTAGATGTCTAATTTCATTTGTTCTAAACGTGGATAATCAGTTGACCCAGCTTATCTACTGTAGACTGTCCTTTATCCATTCTTCTGCAATGCCATCCTTGTAAAAAATGAAGCACCCATGTATGTGCGTCTATTTCTGGAATCTTTGTTTGGTTCTGTTGGTCTGTGTCTGTCCTGGCAACATTGCTGTGCTGTTCTAATTATGATAGCTTTGTAATGTTTTTGTATCAGAGAGAGTAGGCCTCCTCACTTTTCTTCTTCAACATTTCCTCTTTGCATTTCCATATGTCCATTTCTATTAGGTACCTTCTGGAACTTCTTTTGGTATTACATTGAATGGATATATCATTTTGGGGAGTTTGGACATAATTTACATTATTGAGTATTCCAATCTATCTACATGGCATATTACTCCATTTATTCAGGTCTTATTTAATTTCTCTCTCTCTCTCTCTCTTTTTTTTTTTTTTAGGATGTAGTAACTTCCTTTTTTTTTAACTTGACTGTTTTTTAATTTTTTTCAGCATAACAGTATTCATTGTTTTTACCCAACACCCAGTGCTCCATGCAATATTTAATTTCTCTTAATACAGTTTTATAGATTTCTCTATAAAGTTCTTGCAAAACCTTCAGTAGATCTATTCCTAGGTATTTGACATTTTTCATGCCATTAGAAATAGCAACACTTTCAAACTTAAGTTTCCAAATTGTATATAAAAATATAATAGATTGTTTTGTAATTATCATGCAAACTATCAAGAGAACTTGATAAACTACTTGTTGATTTTAATTGTCTATTATTTTGGACTTTATAGGTACAGATTATGTCATATACAAATAATGGCAGTTTTATCTTTTCTCTTCCGATCTGTGCACATTTTACTTATGTTTTTTATCTGCCTTTCTTGGTTTGTAGAACTGGTTAAAACCTTCAGTATAATATTCAATAGAAATTATGTTAGTAAATATCCTTTCTCCTTCCCAATCTCAGAGGAATTTTGCAGTATTTCAACATTATGTATGATGCTTACTCTGGTATTCTGGTAGATTCATTGGGGAATGAAAAAAAATTAAATATATATATATATATATTTAATTTTTTTTCATTCCATATATATGAAATGAAATGAAATTTTTTCTATATATATATATATATATATGTATATATATATCACTGTAAAACCCTTAGAAGAAAATATAGAAGAAAATTTTTGATCCTGGGTTAAGGCTATGAATTTTAGATATGACACCAAAACACAAGTAACAAAGGAAGAATAAGACTGAACTTCATCAAAATTAAAATCTTTTGTACTTCAAATGACACCATCAAGAAAGTGAAAAGACAATCTATAGGATGAGTTCACAACTTGTATGTATGATAAAGGACTGGCATCCAGGATACATAAAGAATCACTACAACATCATAAAAAGACAACCCAATTTTAAAAATGGACAAAGGATCTGAATAGGCATTTCTTCAGAGAAAATATACAAGTGGGAAATAAACAAATGGAAGGATACTCAACATCATTGATCATCAGAAAATTTTAAATTGAAACCACAATGAGATACCACTTCTCACCCACCAGGATAGCTATAATAAAAAAAGACAGGTATCAACAAGCGCTAGTGAGGAAGTAGAGAACTTAGAACCATCATACACTATTAGAGTAATGTAAAATGGTCCAGCTGCTTTGGAAAAGAACCTGACACTTCATCGAAAGATTAAACATAGAGTTACTATGTGACCAGCAATTCCACTTCTAGGCATATCCCCAAGAAAAATGAAAATATATGTCCACAAATGCTCATAGCACCATTATTCAGAATAGCCAAAAAGTGGAAACAATCCAAGTGTCCATCAACAGATGAAATGATGAGAGAGTATACCCACAACACGGGTTATTCAACGATAAAAAGAAATGAAGTACTGAGACATGTTACAACATGAATGAAACTTGAAAACATCATGCTAAGTTAAGGAAACCAGGGAGACCACATATTGTGTGATTCCATTTCTATGAAGTGTCCATAAGACGCAAATCTGTGGAGACAGAAAGCACACTAGTGGTTTTCAGAGGAAGGGGGTGGGGAGGGACTGCTGATGGATATGTGTTTTCTCTTGGGGTGATGAGATGTTCGGAATTAGATACTGATGATGGTTGCACAGCTTTGTGACTGGACTAAAAACTCCTGCGCAGTTAACAGGGTGAATTCTATGTGACGTAAACTATCAGTGAAAGAATTGCTTTAAAAAAAAAGAAACATAGAAAAGAGAGTTTACATAATGAGCCGAGCACTAGTGAATAGTGAAATAACTCCAAGAAATCTGATACATACGAAATTGATGGGGATGAGGAAAAAGATATTTGAAGAAATAAGGATTGAGAAAACTCTTACTTTGAGTGAAAACCATAAAGCCACAGAGCTAAGAACCTTCAAAAAATCCCAACGACCAGAAACATGAAGTAAACAACCAAGACATATTATAATAAAGTTACTCAAAAATAGTGATACTGAGAAAATCTTAAAAGTAGATAGTGAGATAAGACATGTACGTGTAGTACATAGAAAACTAGAAAGCACATTATTTAGTGTAGACTGAATGGACAATGGAGCAAATTTAACTGAAAGAGAGGCAAATACTTAATTCTAGAATTCTATGCCCAGTGAAAGTGCCATTTAAAACTAAATGTGATGTAAAGATTCCTCAAGAAATTAAAAACAGAACTTCCCTATTACATATAGTAATGCAATTGCACTACTGGGCATTTACCCCAAAGATACAGATGTAGTGAAAAGAAGGGCCAACTGTACCTCAATGTTTATAGCAGCAATGGCCACGGTCGCCAAACTGTGGAAAGAACCAAGATGCCCTTCAACAGACGAATGAATAAGGAAGATGTGGTCCATATACACGATGGAGTATTATGCCTCCATCAGAAAGGATGAATACCCAACTTTTGTAGCAACATGGACGGGACTGGAAGAGATTATGCTGAGCGAAATAAGTCAAGCAGAGAGAGTCAAGTATCATATGGTCTCACTTATTTGTGGAGCATAACAAATAACATGGAGGACATGGGGAGATGGAGAGGAGAAGGGAGTTGAGAGAAATTGGAAGGGGAGATGAACCATGAGAGACTATGGACTCTGAAAAACAACCTGAGGGTTTTGAAGGGGAGGGGGGTGGGAGGTTGGGGGAACCAGGTGGTGGGTAATAGGGAGGGCACGTATTGCATGGAGCACTGTGTGTGGTGCAAAAACAATGAATACTGTTATGCTGAAAAGAAAAAATAAATTTAAAAAAATTTCAAAAGATGAAAGAATTCATCACCAGCACACTTGCAGCAGAAGAAATGTTAAAGGAAGTTCTGACTTTGTTAAATGATCATTTATTAAGTCGAGTCCCAAGGTGCTGGATGGTTCCACAGAAGGCCACAAGGGAATTGAAGTAGAGAAGTTCGTTACTCGTAACTGCCAGAAAATGTATGTGGCACACTTCAATAAGGGACCATGGAGTGGTAGAGGCAGGGTACAGGCAGAAGGAAACTGGGGGACTGAGGGCACATACCTTTATTTTGGGTATGAGGTGGAGAACTTTGGTGTTCTTGGGCTAACTAAGGCTGGATTGGCCAGTTCAAAAGTGGGGTTTTGGTAAACTTTGTGGGGGTCTTATCTTCAGGGCACTCAAGGAGAAGGCTCTGAGATGGGGAGAGACTGTTTCTCACAAGGGTGGTTTGGGGAATTTATATCAGGAAATTGCATTTACTTACGACTCTGTGCGCTGTTACCTAGAGCATGCATTCAAGAAGGGGCTAGTGTCAGTTCAAGGCCTCCACAGTCCTCCTGGCCACACAAAATGGATGCTGAGGGAGCAATATTATGGAGTAGTGTGACTAAATTCTCAACAGAATTCCTCTAGACTGGAGAAAATGATGTCAGACGAAGATACGGATCTACACAAAGGAATAAAGAACACTAGGAATAGCAACGATAGAGGTAAATAGATTAAAAAGTATATTACTTAAATCTCAAAGAGTTAAATGACTGTCTAAACAAAAAGAACAAGGTAATAAGGAAATCGGAAAGGATATAAAAGGAAAATGATAAGAACAGCACCAAATTGGTAGAAGAGAAAGACTCCAGTACTATGTGCGAAATAGTCTGATACCACTTGAAGTTACTCCTTAACTTATCACAATCCTAAATCAACCACTAAAATTGAATCAGCAGAATATATTCAATTAATCCCAAAGAAGGCAGAAATAGGGGGAAAAAAAAAGGAAGAAAGAAGAGATGGGGGAAAAAAAACAACTAGCAAGATTTTTTTTTTTTTTTAAGATTTATTTTTTTGACAGATAGAGATTACAAGTAGGCAGAGAGGCAGGCAGAGAGAGACAGAGAGGAGGAAGCAGGCTCCCAGCCAAGCAGAGAGCCCGATGCGGGGCTTGATCCCAGGACCCTGGGATCATGACCTGAGCCGAATGCAGAGGCTTTAACCCACTGAGCCACCCAGGTGCCCCCAAGATGTTTGTCTTCAAGGCTAACTATGTCAGTAATCACATTAAATATAATTGTATAAATAAAGTTGTCAGATTGAATAAGAAACTAAACAGTACACTGTATATGGAAAGTACACCTCAAACAGAATGATACAAACAGGTTAAAAGTAAACAGATGGGAAAGATACATTATGCTAACATGGATCAAAAGAAAACTGAAATGGCTGTATTCATATCAGATGAAGTAGATTTCAGAGCAATGAATGATGCCAGGGATCAAGAGGGTCCTTTTGTAGTGATTAAGGAATCACTTCATCAAGAAGATGTTCTAATTCTAAATGCTTATGCATCTAAAATCAGTGCTTCAAAATGCATGAGGCAAAACTGATAGAATTGTCAGAAGAAATACACAATCATATGATTATAGTCCAAGTCTTCAATACACCTTCCTAAACAGTTGATTGATCAAATAGAAAATAAATATGGGTCTAAGAGATTTAAATAATATCATCAACCACCCTGACATAACTGACGTTTCTACAGCACTGCCCTCAACAAGAGTAGCAGACATGCTTTTTCAAGTGTACAGACACATTGATCAAGAGAAACCATGTTCTGGGTTATAAAGCCAATCTCAATAAGTTTAAAAGGATTAAAATTACACAAAATGTGTTCTCTGACTACAAAGGAATTACATTAGCAATCAATAATAGAAAGACATTTGGAAAATCTCCAAATATTCAAAAACTAAATGAAGCACTTCTAAATAATTCATTAGCCAAAGAAGAAATCAAAAAGGAACTCAGAAGGTAGTTTGAACGTAAGTGACAAATCATCAGAATTCTTAGAACAACACTAGTGTTGTTCATAGGAGGAATTTTATAGCAGTTAATATGTGTATTAGAAAAGATGGGAATACGAAAACTTTAGGCCCCTAAATTCTACAACTTCCTTGGAAGACACGAACTGCCAAATCTCAAAACAATTATAATGAGTAAAAGAGGTCTGACGAAAAGTGCATACCACATATCTAATAATATAAATGTTTGGAAATGTAAACTAATGAATCATGACAGATCAGTGTTTGCCTGGGGAAAGTGGGGGGATGTGGGGGCTCGAAGTGGTAGAAGGAGACTTTCAGGGAGGGTGTCTGTGTTCATCATCTTGAATGTGGTGATGGCTTCCCATGTTATACATACATCTAAGTGTAACTAATTGTATGCTTCAAATATGTGGAACTTACTGTATGACATTATACCTCAATAAAGCCCTTAAAAATACACAACAGTATCTCAAAGTTAATAATAATTTCGAGGCAGCTTTATGTATTTATTTTAATTTATAAGTAAACCTTACCCCTGCCTGTCTGTTTGGTGTTTCTTTTTTCCCTTGATGTTTAAGATTTCACTTCTGTATATTTTCAGATAATTCAATTTTATTTTTAGCTGGGAAATAGTGAGTTTGAAGAGTTAGGTATCTTTTTAGCTTATAAAAGTTTTCTTTTTGCCTTTTCCAGCGTGTATGTGTGTGCGCGCACACACATGCATGTAGGGACATATTTGCTTCGTGTCACTGTTTTAGTCTCTTTAGGAATAGATTTGGCCTCATCATCATCATATCTTTCCCTCATCTTTTCTGTAATCATGCTATTTTTCTGCACTTTGAATACTGGGAGGTTTTCTTGTGACTTTCCTTTACAACAAAAATTCCATATTCTATATTGTCAGTATTGCTGCTTAATGTTTGATCACATTTTTCATTTCAAAGAATTTATTCTTTAACTCATCTGGCTCTTTATTTAAATTCCTCCTTGCCTCTCAGACAGATTTTCCCGTTATGATCTATTTTCTGGTCCCATCTTTAATAGTTAGCTCGTACCCTGTCTTCTGTGTGCCACGTGCTGTGCTAAATGCCTACCTGTATCCACTCATTTAGTTCTCAAAACTGTCTTAGACATTGATATTCTCAATATCTCAATATCTAGAAGGGAAACCAGGGCTGAGAGACTGCTCAGTTTCTATTGCTGCATAACAAATTGCTCCCAAGCCTCCCCGTTTAAAGAATGGAGCCCATTCATTTTGTTCAGCTATCTGCAATTTAGGTAGGGTTCAACGGGGGGTACCCTTCTCTGTTCTACTCGGTGTCACTTGGGATGATTTGAAGGCCAGGGGCTGGAATCATTCAGTTTGTTCTCGCCCAGGGCCAGGAGTCAGTGCTGCTGAGAACTTAACTGCAAGATGTACAGATAGCCTCTGCGTCAGTGTTCCTTAAGATAGCCAGCCAGGATAATGGCGGGTCACCTTTATGACTTCACCAGGTAAATCACACAGCACCATTTCTACCACATTGTATTCACTGAAGGTGACCCTTAAGGCATGCCCAGTGTCAAGGAGGAGAGGTGTGATGAAGTTAACTATTGATGAGGTATGGGAAGGCTCTGGAAGAGTATGTGAAACCAGACATATTGCTGTTGCCAATTCTGGAAATTTTACTGTTCCACAGAGAAGTTAAGTATTTTTTCCAAGGTCACATGATAATAATGGAGGAAGATTATGTCACAGAAATCTTATTTCATAAAAATGATAGTAAATTTCCTGGAGTAAAACTTGATACTATCTCAAAATTTTTTAAATATTTATTTACTTATTTTAGGGGGGAGAGAGAGAGAGAGAGAGAGATTGAGAGAACATGTGTGAGTGTTGGGGAGGGGCAGGGGAAAGAAACTCAAGCAGACCCCTGCTGAGTGGGGAGCCTGAAGCAGGGTTCTATATCACAACCTTGAGATCATGACCTGAGCCCGAATCAAGAGTTGGCCACTCAAGTGACTGAGCCACCCAGATGCCCTGAGGCTATCTCCAGTGTTCTTAAAAATTTGTGAATGACCTTCTATGACTCTTATGTTATATTTTAGCATTTTGTACTATAGTCTTTTATGTTACTTTATATATTCATATTGATTTGCTTTTCTTTTCGGACTGCTCTTGTAATATTTTATTCAAACTTTTTTTTTTCCTTAAGAAATGCCTTGAGTTTATTCTTGCTAGAATTCTTCACTTTTAGCTTGGATGTTATTAAAATGCTTATTTAAAATTTAAGTGAAGAACTAAATTTTTTATCTTAAGCTGCAGGATCTAAGGTTACTTACTTGGTAATCTGGTTACCTTAGGAGTAAGGACTTGAGACCTAGTAAAATCTCAAGTGTCCCAATTCCTAATGAGAAGACAACTTCATGGTAATAAAAGTGAATGGTTTTACATGGTTTATTGATTTCACTCCTAAATGGTACAATGTTTTCTTTTGCAACAGTGTTCTGTTTTGTGATAGATTTTGTAATCTTCATTTGGCATTTGGGGAAAGCAAGCTGTCTTTCTTTGTCTAGGGAACCCCAGAAGTTATACTTACTGGCTCTCGATATGGTGACTTATCATTTCTCCATAGCTATTTAGCAGTACCTTGTCAATAAGATAAAAGAAACTGGAATAGCAACTCACCCAAAATATGTTTAGTACACAGTCAGTTTCAGCTTAAAGCCAGGGAAGCCTTGCAGTGGTGGGGATTTCTTTTTTCACATGTTTTCATCAGGGTGAACATGTTTTTGGCTTCCTGGTGGCATGGAGCATAAGTGGACTTCTAGGCTCTACATGTTTTCTAAATTCTTTTAATTTCCCCAGGACCTAATCAGAACATATATTTGGATATGTTGGTATATATTTGTGAATATATGACCTGAATGTATATTTTGTTTGGAGATTGGTAGATTTGATGCTGTTGTATTGAGGTTTGGTGTCTGCATTTGTTTATTTACAGATATGCCATATAAATATTGCCATCTCTTCCACATAGTCTCTTTACAAAATAAAATGCATGCATGTTTAGATGCTAGGGTCTCTAAAACAAGCATATGCTAACAGCTGCTGGCATGATGCTTAATAGGCTGTTTTATCTGTCTTTTATTCATGCAGCCACAGATTTCAGCATTCTCAACAAGGAATCCATAATTACTTGTTGGGTAAAACAAACCATTGACATAGGAAAGGATAAGAGTAGCTTTTATGCGAATATTGTACAGTCCCTCTTATCTCTAAGGAAAGCAATGTGACACAGCCCAATGGAACAGAATGCTGCTCAAAGAAAATCTCAAGGGCATTGTAGCTGTTCAATGGTTAGAAAGTTTGCTCAGTATCTAATATTAATGGCCAGCATCACCTTGATCCCAAAACCAGACAAGGATCCCACCGAAAAAGAGAATTACAGACCAATATCCTTGATGAACAGAGATGCAAAAATTCTCACCAAAATACTAGCCAATAGGATTCAACAGTACATTAAAAGGATTATTCACCACGATCAAGTGGGATTTATTCCAGGGCTGCAGGGTTGGTTCAACATCCGCAAAACAATCAATGTGATAGAACATATTAATAAAAGAAAGAACAAGAACCATATGATACTCTCAATAGATGCTGAAAAAATGTCCTATATTCTTAAAGTTCCCTTATCTGTTTAATTCGATGTAGCGGCTGCTATTCAGCCCATATAGTGTAAAAAATTGGACCTTGCAAGCTGGAGAGGCCAGATTTTAGATTTTCTGTACAGGGTCCTTCCTCAGTGCCTCCGTATCCGGGACACCACGTGTTCTGACTTTCCTTTATACCACCCAGTGCTGCCAGGAGAGTGTAGAAATCCGAGCACTTTGGTGAGAAGGCCTGAATAATACACTGGATTTGCAATGTTCTAGCCTTCTTGTCACCATATTTGGGTCAAGTTGCAGCGTATAGTACCGGGAGGGCCTTTATTCCTTTTGGCGGAGCAGTAGGGGGACACAGGAGAGAGTTCTCTTTCCATGGCAATCTTAGCTTTCCCACCATACCTGGATGTTGCCCTGTGTTTCCATGATTTGTTCATTGATTCCCTCCTGTGTTCAAATTTTCAGTTAGCCTCTCACGCAAGAGAAGTACTAAGCTTTTCGGAAACATTTTTTAAATCTCACTCGTAGGTATCACACAAAGAAAAGTCATCAAATACTCTGGGTTTGCTCCTCCTTTCACCATTCATACTGCTAACTGGTTAATTCTTCTGTTTTTCAGAGAAGCTGTGTTTTGGAGCCTGTTCCGTGGGGCAGACAGCAGACCACCGTCCACTGTGGAAACCAAGGGCTTTCACACGTTGAAGCTGTGTGTTTTCACAATCCCCAAATTAGGAGGATTTTCTTTTCTTTTTTGGTTGAAGTATCAAAATGGATTTCTTTACTATCAATTAATTTCTCTCTTCTAGCAATTCAGTTTAGTCAGGAGGAGGAATTCAACATGACAACTTAAGGAACTGTAAGTCTCCTATTTAAAAATCAAATTGTAAAAGAATAGGCTTTCTTAAGTTGATTTCTATGTTTGTTCATTTGTTAACAGTGTCAGATTTTACCCAGATTTTTTGGTGGAGAACGTTTTGACACCTCTATGATTCAAAATACACTTCCGAGTAAGGAAATATTGTTCGTTAATTTTTTCTTTCTTGAACATTTTCCAAATAATCATGAAAAATCTATTCCATGGATAGAACAAAGCTTTAGGGATCATGAGCTTGTTCTTTAGTCGGTGACAAGTAGATTATGTTCTTTCCTCAAGGTATGTGCAAGGAATTATAAGATGGCAATATAACTCTGTTGTAATGTACAAGACAATGCTTTGTTTCCTTCTATAGTATAAACATGCCTGCAGTTATTTTCTGCCATTACAACTAGGAGAGGCGTCAAGTCAAATTATCATGTGAGAAAAGTTTTGATTTCTCAATCCCCTTCCCCCTTACTACCTGTTCTCCCCTCGGTCTTCTGGTTCATACTGAACAGCATTGCCTCCTCCCAAATCCCAGAAGCCAGCTCCATTCTGCTCTTTCCCTCACACTCTCTGCCCTGTCTATAACCAGTGCTCTTAGCGGCTGCACTCAGATGGAGCTGGAATTTCCCTGCTTTCCTTTTAACCTCTGTCGCCTACCATCCACCACTGTCTTGCCAGGATTATTCAAATAGCCTCCAACTAGACACTTTAGTATGTTTTTCTCCACAGTAGTCAGAATGAATGAAAAAAGAAAAAACACATGTTGTGTGTATGCCTGTGTGTATGTGTGTGTATGATTGTGTATACATATATAGAATACACATATATAATACGTAGATATATATAATTGATAGAACTGTGCCATGTGTCTATTTTATTTTTCAAGAGGTGAATATTATTTACTTATTTTGTTATTTTTTAAATTTAAATTCAATTAGTCAACATACAGTACATCATTATTTTCAGATGTAGTGTTCAACAATTCATCAGTTGTATGTAACACCTAGTGCTCATCATATCACGTGCCATGCGTCTATTTAAAACCCTCAGATTCTTTTTTTTAAAAAATATTTTATTTATTTATTTGACAGACAGAGAGATCACAAGCATGCAGACAGGCAAGCAGAGAGAGAGAGAGAAGCAGACTTCCCGCTGAACAGAGAGCCCGATGTGGGGCTCAATCCCAGGACCCTGAGATCATGACCAGAGCCAAAGACAGAGGCTTAATCCACTGAGCCACCCAGGGGCCCTCCACAAACAGATTCTGATTGCACTTAGAATCCACATCCACAGGCATGATCCTCATGATTTGTAAGGTCTGACCCCTGCCTACCCATTGCCTGTTACGGATTGTGTGTTTATGTCCCCTCAAAATTCATGTGTTGAAACCCTAATGCCCAATGTGATGGTATTAGGAGGTGGGTCCTTGGGGGGTACTTAGGTTTAGATAAGATCATGATGGGATTGTGTTTTTATAAGAGAAATAGACTAGAACTCACTCTCTTTCATCATGTGAGGACAACAGGAAGATACCTGTGGACTAGGAAGAGGATCTTTGCCAGGAATCAAATTGCCTAGTACCTTGATCTTGGACTTCCCAGCCTCCAGAACTGGGAGAAATAATTGTCTATTGTTTAAGCTGCCCACTATATGGTATTTGTTCTATTAGCTAAGACCCTGTCTTGTCCTCCCCTGACCCCTCTGCAACTATATTTCTACCTCCAAGCACCAAGCTTATTACACTGGATCTTTCTTCCAGTGGCTGGTGTTTTTCTTGTCATTCTGGTCTCAAATGTCATCTTTTCAGAAAGACCTTCCCTGAACACACAATCTGAAGTAGCACCATCCCTAAATATTCTCTGGCCCATCACTGCAAGTGTATGTATGTATGTACATGTATATATATATATATATTTTTTTTTTTTTTTGAGAGAGGGAGAGGGATAGTGTGCAAATGGAGGGGGAGGGGCAGAAGGAGAGGGAGAGAGAGAGAGAGATTCTTGAGCAGGTTCCATACCCAGGCCTTCAGGAAAATCTTTGAATGCTTCTGAAGTATTCATGCTGGAATTCTTTTATCTTCCCTGAGATCTTTTTTAGACCCAATAATTCTGCGTTTTAAAAACTGAACCTCTTCTCAAACACATTTACTGTTTCTATATAGCCTGTCTCTGTGAAAAGATGCTGGTCTCTTATGACCTGATTTCAATACAGTAGGCTGTCCCTTCTTTAGTAAGAGTAGCTGCTGTTTTTCATGTTTTTTAATCACAAGAATATAATCTCCTTTCTCTTGTTTTCAGACTTGGTACATCCAGATAATGCTGAACGTTAGCAAGCTATTTACTTTAATTGGCTGTGAGAGTTAGCTCTGGGCTTCCAGATAACTTGGGCAAAAAGTGTGACAGAGTGAATAAAAAAACTCTCATATAAAGCAAAGGAAGACAATTCATTAGTAGGAAAAAATTCACAGCTCTGAACCAAACAAAAGTCTTAATTCCATGCTATTTTGAACATCTATTTTATATTAGGTACATTCATTGAGCACACTATCGAATACCTATATTGTACTACTAGGAACCACATTTCACTGATCTAAGGCACCATAAATTATAAGATGCACTGTAATATTATGTACCACTTAGAAACAAAAGAATCTTGTCCATTTGACAATAGAATAACATCAATTAAAAGGCACATCCTGATTGAAAAGAAGTAAATAGGGATGTCTGGGTGGCTCAGTCAGTAAAGCGTCTGCCTTCAGCTCAGGTCATGATCCCAGGATCCTGGGATCAAGTCCTGAATCAGGCTCCCTGCTCAGTGGGGGGCCAGATTCTTCATCTGCCTGCTGCTCCCCCTGCTTGTGCTCTCTCTCTCTCTCTGTCCCACTCTATCTCTGACAAATAAATAAAAATCCTTAAATAAAAAAATAAAAATGGGGCACCTGGGTGGCTCAGTGAGTTAAGCCTCTGCCTTCAACTCAGGTCATGATCTCGGGGTCCTGGGATTGAGCCCCACATTGGGCTCCCTGCTCAGTGGGAAGCCTGCCTCCTCCTCTCTCTCTCTCTGCCTCTCTGCCTACTTGTGATCTCTGTCTGTCAAATAAATAAATAAAATCTTTAAAAAAATACAAAGAAGTAAATATTATGGGTAAAGGTATCCTTGAAGAGTTTACGGTGAAATAGGGAAAGCAGAGATTGAGTAAATAAGCTCATATACTTATTTGATAAGTTTGATAAAGCAACAGTAAAAATATATTCAAAGAACTTTTTCGTCCTGGTGGTTCACTTCTTTTCCTTGGAATCATTTCTAAATAAACTACCTACACACAAGTCTTGTCTCAGGCAATGATTTGCAGGGACCCAAAATAAGCTAGTTGGTATCAGGATTAGCTCTACAAAGTGGACCTTTGGGATGTGATTCTAGAACAATCAGTACTAGTCAAATAGCAACAAGTACCTATTGCTGGTAGCTTCCTCACGGTAGCCTGTGGCATGCTGAAGGATCACAGCCAAAAAGAGTCGCCTGCTGTTGATTAGGATGGGGTACAGGTGGGAGGCAGAGTAATTATTCATATAATAGTTAGCACCTGAATGGTGTGGGATATTGGTAATTCAATGGATTATGGCCCTGGCTGTGGAAATCTTCAAGAACAAAAACAACAGCCTCAGTTCAGCCACCATCAACTCAGAGCGAACCATCAAAGCCCAAGGTCCTTCATGGCAACACTTAGATTCTCTTCTCATGACGCCACAGAGAAGACTGAACTGAAAATCATGCCGGAGTACGCAGGTGTGACAGGTTTCCCATGCAAAGATGAGGTCCCTGATAAGGACCCCTTGGCGTGGGAACATTTGGATGGATGAGTTCCAAAGAGCTTGAAACTCCAGACCCTTCTGAACTCTGGACCAGTAGCAGTAGCTTCCCCTCCGTACAGGGTGGAGGAAAGCAGCCCTCCTTCCCAGGAGTCCATTCAAAGCCCGGACCTGAGGATGATGCCTTGAAAGAAGACACTTCCCACCCTCCTCAGAGCCATCTTGCCTGGCCTCGTTCCTCTAGCCCGGTAAGTAGGGGACGGTCTCTTCGTAGCCTGAGAGGGGGAGTTCTCTGGGACAACATAATTTACTCCCATCAAAACAAATTGGCTCACATACACCGGTGAAACCAGGAGAACTCACGTGGGATTGGATCTTAAAACTTGTACCAGGGGAAAAAAAATGTAAGGCTTTGTAGGAGGGTACATATTCCTGTGGCAGTCTTCTCCCATAACACAGGTTTCCTGGAAAGGAAATGTTGCTGGGTGGCTCCTTGAAGCATGGATAGGTCGACAGCCTGCAATTGAATAAGGCAGACACGCCTGGTGGGGTCAGAAGTGCCAGGGAGTCCCCGGCTCTCTCTTAGTTCGACCAAAGCTGCTCAGTGGGACTTTCACTTCTTGTGAAATCTTCACAAGAAGATTTCACTTGATAAGAGACTTCCTATAGCTGTAAAAAAAAATTGGAAAAGCACCATATTAGACGCCTTTTCCACTCTAACATGCCATAGGATCCTTGTCTGTTGAGCTCTGGCGTCTGACTGCCCAAGGTCCAATTCATGGCTCTACCTTTTTTGGTCTGTAAGACTGAGAGCAAGATACTTTACCTGCTTTAGCTTTAAATTGATCTGTAAATTGGTGATAATAATGTATCTATCTAATAGAGTTATTGTTTTAAATGAGAACAAAAGCATGATATTTAGCATAGTACTACCATGTAGTAAATGCTCAGTACTTTTGGAAATATAGGTATGTCTAAAAAATAAATTCCTTTAGGCAAATTAGATCCAGCATAGCTAGGTAATTAAGTTCCATCTATATTTACTTACTTATTATTATTATTTTTACTTAAAGGTCTATTATTTATTTGAGAGAGACAGAAAGCAAGAGAGTGCATGAGCGGGGGAAAAAGACAGAGGGACAAACAGACTCCCTGCTGAGTGGGGAGGCTGATGCAGGGCTCCATTTCCAGGACCCTGAGATCATGACCTGAGCCAAAGTCAGATGCTTAGCTGACTGAGCCACCCAGGCACTCCTCTATCTATACATATTTAAATAATTTTAAACCATGGAGTATTTTTTATATCAGAGTATTTAATATCGGCATTCTAAGTAGAGCTTTGTCGAGTAATAATGCATTAGGTTGTCCATAAGAACTTGTCATTTTCATAGGTCAAAAATGGTTGAAGATTGGGTGTTTGGGTTGTTTCCATATAGTATCTGGAAAGGATGAACATTTCTAAGAGGTACAGCTGGTGGTGGGGTGGGGGGATTTAGCCAGTGATAACCCAGTCCTACAAACAAAGCTATCCCTTGATGATGATCTCTTGTACCATCACGGTGGGCTACTGAGCAGGCCAGCTTTCATTTGACTTAGGAACATGGTTCCCTGGTAAAGAACAGAGACAAAGTGAGTCCGAATGGCCTTGGTTTCTTTTGCAGCAGAACCAGTCATCTAAGTGCTAGGGAGCTTATTTGAAGCCCAAATGAGTACAAAACGTGTGTGCAGGTAGGCAGTGGTATCCCTACGCTGGTACCTACAGGTCCTGTGATCACGTGAACCACAAAGCTTAATGCTACTTCTCTTGCGGCAGAGTTAGTGACGTGCAAATGAGAAGTGTCCTGGCATCTTAAGTGAGAGTTCTGTTGCATTACACTTCAGACTTATCGGTATTAAAATTTAGGTGATCTGTTATTTTCTCTCATTTTGCTTTTCTGCAGTTTGTGTACCAGCTAAAAATAAGTTTTCAAATTGAGATCTTTAGAATGTCTGAGCCACATAATAGAGTTCCCATATATTCTTTTCATCTTGAGTTTTTCTTTACCCAGAATTTTATCAGGTAAAATATATGAAAACAAGGTTGGTGTCTAAAAGGCATGCTTTCCACTTAGCTCAGGGGGTCCCAGAAAATATCAGAGAATATTTGTATTCATTTCCATGGCAACCGGCAACTCCATCACCAAGGACACTACTAGCTTTTTTCTTTAGGAAAGTTTGTTTTATATTTGAGATTGAAAACCACCTCCTTTATTAATATTTATTTTTGGAAACATTTGGATGCATTCTGATTACTGAGATGACTTTGCTGCATGTACTTGAGGTGGGAAGGCAGTCAATGCCCTTCACTAAGGCAGCACACGTGATTGTAGGTTTTGTATAGCGAGGCGGAAGAGACACAAAAGGAAGGAAGAAAGAAAACAAATTGGGCACTGCTAAATAGAATACACACACATGGTCTTTTCTGGTTCCATATAAATTTTAGGATTATTTGTTCCATTTCTTTGAAAAAAATGGATGGTATTTTGATAGGGATTGCATTAAATGCGTAGCTTGCTTTAGGTAGCATAGACGTGAGTGCTGTGAAGTATGTAAACCTGGCGATTCACAGACCTGTACCCCTGGGGATAAAAATACATTATATGTTTATAAAAAAAATTGGAAGGGGAGGCGAACCATAAGAGACTATGGACTCTGAAAAACAACCCGAGGGTTTTGAAGGGGCGGGGGGTGGAAGGTTGGGGGAACCAGGTTGTGGGTAATAGGGAGGGCACGTATTGCATGGAGCACTGGGTGTTGTGCAAAAACAATGAATACTGTTACGCTGAAAAAAATAAATAAATTTAATAAAAAAATAAATTCATAAAAAAAGCATACACACACATACACAAACCTACACACATATGCTCACACACAACAACAAAATAGACACCATAGTATAATAAAGAGCTACTCTGCGTATGTAAGTTTTGATATGGAAGGGTTTATTTTCAGCCATCTTGACTGTGAAATTTGTGTTGGAGATGAAAGCCATCCCTTTTTCTGTGGATCCCCATTATTTTATCACATTTTCTATGATGTGACAAGAGGGAAGAAAATTATTAGGGACATCACTAAGTATAATCTATTAAAAGATTCTATTCCATAGTTTGTGAGATGGAAACAAATATGAAAGTTTCACAGAGAAGAGCTTAAAAAAAGAAAAAAAGGAAAATCAATGCCTCTCCGACCCCAGAGGTGAGTCTAGCTTAGGACTCACTTGTGAAAAGATTTCTACATGATTTTAGTGTGTGACCAAGACTGGTTGGCTTAATCACCTTAGAGATCATTAGCATTTTATTCGATAAAGGAACATTTCATGGGGCACCTGGATGGCTCAGTGGGTTAAAGCCTCTGCCTTCAGCTCAGGTCATGATCTCAGGGTCCTGGGTTCGAGCCCCGCATCAGGCTCTCTTCTCAGTGGGGAGGGAGCTTGCTTCTCCCCTCTCTCTCTGCCTGCCTCTCTGCCTACTTGTGATCTCTGTCTGTCAAATAAATAAATAAACTCTTAAAAAAAAAGAAACATTTCATTTCATAAAGGTGGCAAAATGTGAAGGGTGGATTTGGGCCTGTTAAGGCTGACTGTCTTTCCATATATTAGTTGCCCAAGGCTGCTGTAACAAAATACAACAAATCGGGTGGCTTAAAACAACAGAGATTTATTCTCTTGCAGTTCTGGAGGCCGGAGGTTGGGATGAAGGGTTCTAGCAAGCTCTGGCATTCTTTGGCTTATAGCTGCATCACTTTGCCTCGTCTTTATGTGGCTCTTTGTATCTCCTCTGTGTCTCCATTCCAAATTTTTGCATTTCTCTTTTAAAGACACCAGTCACTGGATTTAGGGCCCACCATAAATCTAGGAGGATGTCATCTCATGATCCTTAACTAATTACCTCTGTGAAGACCTTATTTCTCAAATAAGCCCATATTCTGAGGTTACAGGTGGACATGAATATTGGGGGACACTATTCATTTGTCATACTCTATAACTGACATTTGGAGACACTAGTCATTTCTCAATGAGAAAACTATGCCCATGTATCTTGTGAGAAGATTGGCAAAGAAAGGTAGGGACAGGTGAGAACAAGCAGCTGAGAGCTTCTCTGGGAGCCCTGACAAAACACAGGCAGGTCCTGAGGAAGGGTTTCTAGGAGAACTTCTGTGGGATTCTAAGTGAGAAACAGAAGTTATGGAAATTCACTTTTTTTCTTTTCAAGACCATTAGTCATTTACATGTGATAGTATAAGAAGGCTTTTCCTCCTTTTGTGTCAGTTGGTTCAGTAGGAGTTTATTAGACATTTGTTTTTTGTAGGCATCATGCCTACAGGCTTTGGGTGCATCAAGAAAAAGCTGGGGCTCCAACTGGAGAAGGTGATCACCCTTAGTATAAAGTAAGCTTGTCTCCTGCCAGAGGAACTAGAAAGGCATATGGGAATACCAGTTTACTTGTCAGCTAATGACAAGGGTTTTAAGCAAAAAAAAAAAAAAAAAAAAAAAAAAAAACAAACACAAAGGAAATAGGCAAAGATTTTGCCCAGGCAAAGAGAACCACCCCAAGGATTTGAGCTTGACCGTTGCAGAAGTTTCCTTCCACAAAGAATGGACCACATGGGGACATGATCTCCCTTGCTCCGTAGAAGGTAAGAAAGACTCACAGGTGCTGGTAGGTGGGGAGGAATCTGTTACTACCCCCAGGAAGAAGAGCTGCTCTGTACACAAAAGTGTTTGTGTTTGCTGGAAGGTAGTGGAGGCCGAGAGGGTGAACTTGCTGGGTCTAATTGGAAGTACAGCTGCCACAGCGATGACAGTACAGAGACAAACTCAGCAAGACATAACTTCACAAGTGGCCACTCAGGTTAGATAACTAACTGAAACAGTGTTTCAGAGGGAGTTCTAGCAGCTTATTGATGGTTTGGTAAATCTCAGATATATTTCAATTGTGTCTGAGTCTTATGATCTAAAATTTTGCTTTTAAAATTTTTAGAAAGAAAAAATAACTTAATGATGCAATTTCTTTTAGAAATGTTGTTCGTTTATTTGTTTATTCGGAAAGCAAGCAAATATAGAATGCTTCTATGTCCCTGTAACTTTCTCATCAATTTCAAGTCACTCGCAATTAAGAAACTAACCTACTATATCCATGTGGACCATGGTTTCAGGGTATTTCTCTCCACCCTCCTATCTCTATATTTTTGTGTTTGGACTATGCCTTACAGCTTTTGTTGAGCCTATTCATGTGTACATGTGTTCTAATTTATCTAAATGGCCTCCTTGTTAGAGAGGACACTAAACCAAATGAAATGGCTTAAGATAATAGTGTTAGTTCAGACAGTATAGGATTTTCTATTAATGTACTTAATTACCATATCCGAATTTGGAGCTGGTAGTGATTATATTTTCTTCCTAATTAAAATAAGCTCAGGGAAAGTATATTGAAAGGATTTGGCCCAATTCACTTTGGAAGTTTTCTGTTGAATAACCTCAGAAGACTTTCTAACTATTGAATATGCAAGGTGGGGGCACTTGGAATTGCATTTACTTGGTGGGGATACTTTGTTTCTTTGTATTCTAGTCTGATGGAATGTCTATAAGATGTCAAGATGTTTCTGCAGGCTGCCTCAGCTTGTGGATGCAAACAGAGGTCACTATAAGCAAAACAAATCATATCCTGCCTCTTGCCCTCTCAGTTGACATGGAATCTATAACCCCACTTTGAAAACCTCACTCACATATTTCTGGGAGCCTCAGGGAGCTTCACACAGGTCCACGGACACCTTTTCCACATAGTCTCCTGTTTTGACGCTTCTCCAAGAATTGGTTCTTGGGGCATCCCATGGAGCAAGCTTATTGCCATTACAGCACTGTCACAGTAGCGGATACGGTGGTTGGAGTCATTTGGTGTGGATTTCCTTCGGGAGCAAATTTAGATGCTATGACTATAGTGTAAGTTTAGGTTTCTTATTTCAGCTAGTTGAAGAAGTGTTAGATGCTGTAAGGTGCTATGTGTTTATATGAATTTCCTAAGCTCAAGAATTCATTAGATATTTGATATTTTCAAAATATTATTAAAGAAAAACGAATTTGCCTTCTTTCGAATAAAAAGAATAACTTCAAACTTTTAAATGATGGTGGTGTCTGAAGCCACGCTGAATTTTACATCTGGAGGATAGAACTGCTAAAGATCCAACTGTTGATTCTTGTACCAGTATTTCTTAGTTCTTCTCCTGCAGTCCAGTTAATAGCTTTTCTTTATGCTACTAAAGGGATTTCTAGAACTGTGATGTTACATTGTAAATTTTCTTGTTACAAAGTCATTTTATTTATATTTGATCTTATGTTCCTCTGTAATAGAAACAGCCATGAGTACTAGCCTTCTTTTGTATTCGAAGACCCAGATGTGTAGGAAGGCACTTGAATGTCCAAGATCATGCAGCTTGCCTGAGGGGAAGTCAGGTTTTGCATCCAGATCTCCTGGCTCCAAACCTGACACTTTTCCTTAGGTGGTCTTTAGTGGGTGGGAACAAGGGTCCCTTTTTCTTCGTACTCAATATTTGGGTACTCTTTATATAAGAATAGCAAGATTTGGTTGCTCTTGATAGGCTGGCATACAAAGGGCAACATATAACAATCTTAGTATCTATTCATGACTCTCTGACTTGAAGAGAAGAAACTATCTTTGAGACACATGAGAAGATATTCAACATCATCCGGGAAATGACAATCAAAACTGCAATGCTACATCATCACCTTATTCCAGTCAGAATGGCCAAAATAAAACACACACACACACACACACCCCAAAACCTTAAGGATTGGTGAGGATTTGGGAAGAAAAAAAGAACTCCTCTTGCGCTGTTGGTGGGAATGCAAACTGGTGCAGCCATGGTGAAAAGCAGTGGGAGGTTCCTCAGAAAGTTAAAAATAGAACTAGCCTGTGATCAATAATCACACTACTAGGTATTTTCCCCAAACATACAAAAACATTAATCCAAAGGGATACATGTATCTCTATGCTCATTGCAGTATTATTTACAATAGCCAAGATATGGAAGCAGCCCAGATCTCAGTCAATTGATGAATAAAGATGTGGCATACACACACACATACACACACACACACAAAGACACACACATATACATAAAGATGTGGTGTGTATGTACGTATGTGTATATGTGTATATATACATATATACATATGTATATACACATATATACATATGTATTTATATATATACACATATATAGAGAGAATGTTATTCAGCCACAAAAAAGGAAATCTTGCCATTTGCAACAACATGGATAGAGCTAGAGAGTCTAATGCTAAGTGCATACATCAGAGAAAGACCAATACCATATGATTTCACTCACATGTAAATTTAAGACACAAAACAAATGAGCAAAGGAGAAAAAGGAGAGAAACCAACCAAGACACAGATTCTTAGTTAAAGAGAACAAATCGATGGTTGGGGGTGGCACATGGGAGGGGGAAGAGATGGGTGACATGGGTCATGCGTAAAGGAGCACACCCGTTGTCATGGGCCCTGGGTGCAACAGAGAAGTGTTGGGTCACTATATCGTACACCTGAACTAATATTACACTGTTGATTAATTACAAGGAAAAAGCACCTAACTTTGAGAGCCTACCATATGCGACACATCCAACAGTTCTCCACAGCTGCCCTAGGAAGTAGATAGTCTGTTTTTACAGATGAATTATAGACTGAAACAGGTTTAAGCAACTTGCCCCAGGCCTCATCTGGGGAGTAGAAAAGTCAGAACTGAGATCCAGCTCTTCTTGTTCTTTCCGTCACATCGCCGTTGCCTCTTCCATGTCTCTAGAGGGACCTGGACAATAAAGAGATAAAGGAAAGAAGTCATGGGGAAAAATCCTGTCCTCAAGATGACCAGAGACAATAAGGTCTTCGTGGGTGTATGAGCCTTAGCAAAAGTTAGACCCTGGGCTGGCCCGACTCCTGGTTGGAAGGATCACTGCATACACGGTGTGACTTCAGAATCCATGATGGTTTCCTAAACAATCTTAAAAATGTTTCCGCCTGTAAACATGCTGGAGACTGTGTCTTGGAATCCTTTATAAAAATCCATATGCTTCTGGAAGGATAATCTACATTAGGGTTAATTTGCTTAACGGCAGATGAGGAAAGGGGCACTGTGGCTCTCTGCCATGAGCTCTCCGTTGAGGTCGTTGAGGATAAAAACCACACAGCCAGTGTGTTGGAAAGGGGTTGGTGTGTAGGAGCGGATCCTAGTCCGACAAGAGGAAGAGGGGCCGTGAGCTGCTGGGGCCCCCCAGCCCTGTGTGAGGTTGTGGAGGAGACAACGAAGGAAAGAGAGGTCTCAGAGGCCCGTTTTTGCCTATTCTAGTATTTATTGTGCTGCCAGTCCTACTTACACTTGTCCCCTCACATAATTTCTGTGGAAATTCTAGACGTTTTCCTTCATCGTTAAAAAGCAATGCATTTTATTTTCATAGACAGAATTTCAAACATTCTGTGAATTCTGATTCATTATTTCCCTACACTCCATAAACAGGATCACTCAACAGCAAAACATCATCGCTTGATTAATAAAAGCATACTCCTGACAGTTCGCGTTTAAGACATACCAGCTCATAATTGTTTCTTTTCTTGCTTCTGTAGCAAACTAACATTTTGCTATTGGTATTTGGCAGAACCTTACTACTGCTGCAACTGTTTCCCGAAATTCTGCTATTGTTAATCACGGAGCTGGCAGCCCACACTCGTCCTGCTGCTTCTGCAGACACTCATTTTAAGCTCGCAGCACCATAAATAGGATTCTCAGCCCCTGTTGGTTTGCCTCATTATCTTCTTCCAGTTTCTCACCGCGTTACACCCATAACTGGTCAAGCGTACCCGTAATTAATGTATAGTTCTCGACTTTCTCTTTCTGAATACAATATGCAGTTTCTTCCTAATAGGTCAAGGAGGTGGTTTTACTTGTTGCTTTAATTTTTAGCTAGCTCCTAAGTCTGCCACCCAATATCTTCTTGTATATGTGACAAAGCTCTGAAGCTTAGGCCAGCATGTGAAAAACAAAAAAGACAAAATTATTGAAGTTCATCTTTGTAATTACAGGACCCGATTTCTTTTCCCGTCTTGGGTTTCCTGCCTAGCCAAGTGGCAGAAGAGACAGCACTTACGTTTTGCATCCTGATTTTTTTCATAGATTTTTTTTTTTAATAAGAAGCATGTATAACTAAATTCAGTCTTGCTCACTCTACAAGGATCAGCATGTGGACAGGACAGCAGCCTCGAGCCATGAGGTCATCCAGAGTTAGCTTCAGTTTCTGAGAGTGCTGGCCCTGTCACACTCTTTCCTGATCAGCCTGTGAATGAAGAGTGAGCCAGGCGCAAGGATAAATCACCCACCATCTGGACCTGACTCAGGACATCTCAGATGAAGGGACATGGACTCCAGAGCACCCTTCCAAGTTAGCCGAGGTTTTGCTGGGCCTCTGTCACATTTGATCATCCCCCTGCCCAGTCTCGCCTCTGCCCCTTTCCTTTCACAGTACCTGCTTACCAAGACTCCAACTTACGATGGACACTATTTATTTTAAATCCATCCACAGTCCTCTGGCATTTTGGAGTTTCAGAAATAGAGATGTTCAGGCCTTTCTCTGCTTCTGAGAAGCTCCGTGTGGGTTAAGTGAGGCAGTCAGGGTGGGCTGAAGCCGGGTGGGGGCAAACACTGTAGACCCATTCACTGAGAGGCCTGTGGCTCTGGCTTTCTGGTCCGTCAGAGCAGTGCTGTGAAGAAGCAGCTTCTGTCTTCCCAACTAGCTCCACCCTGCAGATTAGAGCCTTAGAGATTAAAGGCCTGTCGGCTGCTTACAGCCTGGTGTTGGTGGGTGGGGCTTTTCACTGATTAGCTCCTTCCTGTCTGGGGAGGGAAGCTAGAGTAGCAGTTAAATGTATGGGCATTGTACTCAGGCAGGTCTGGGTTTTTAATAGCTTTATTGATGTATAGTAGACATACAATAAACTACACATTCAAAGTGTTTGGGGCACCTGGGTGGCTCAATGGGTTAAAGCCTCTGCCTTCCACTCAGGTCATGATCTCAGGGTCCTGGGATCAAGCCCTGCATCGGGCTCTCTGCTCAGTGGGGAGCATGCTTCCCCCTCTCCCTCTGCCTGCTGCTCTGCCTACTTGTGATCTCTCTCTCTGCCAAATAAATAAAATCCTAAAAAAATAAGGAGTTTGACTAGATAGATACTCACCCATGAAACTACCAGCACAATCAAGAAAATGATATTTATCATCCCTAAATTTTTTTCTTATCCATTTGTGATCCTTCTCACCTGCCCCTTCCAAGCAATAACTGATTTATACTTTATTATGGATTTGCCATTTTTCCAGAAATTTGGTATAACTGGAATCATTCAGCATGTATTCTTTTTTTGGCCTGGCTTTTTTCAGCAAAATTATTTTCTAAGGCATTTATGTTGTTGCCTGTGTCAGTTATGCATTCCTTTGCATCGCAGAGTAAAATTTTATTGTGTGGATTTACCATAGCTTGTTTATCCATTCACACTGATGGACATTGGAGTTTCCAGGTTTGTGTGTGTTGTTTTGCAAGTATAAATCAGCGATGTACATTCGTGTGCAGGTTTTTGTAGTGCATTTATGTTTATTTCTCCGGGAAGAGATCAGCAAACATTTTCTATAAAAGGACAGATGATAACTTAGGCCTTGCTGGACATTTAATCTCTGTGGCAACTCCTCAGTTCTGCCACTGGTGTATGAGAAAAGCCATTATATACATGAACGAATGGCTGCATTCAAATAAAACTTTATTTACGAAAACCTAAGACTCCTGCTCTAGGCTAAATACTTACAAGTGGGACTGATTATATGGAAAGTATATGTTTAACTTTATAAGAAACTGCCAGTTTCCAAGAATAGCTCACCTATTTTGGAATCTCATTAAGAACATGAAAATTCTAATTGTTCCTAATCTTCAGTGTTAAAAATTGGGTAGTGTGGGTCCTCCAACTTTGTTGCTCATCAAATGACTTTGGCTGTGATAATGGCTTTGCCTCCCAACATGCATTTGAGAACTGATTTGCCTGCATCTGAAAAAACTTGTGGGATTTTGGTTGGAATTGCATTAAATGTTTAGATCAGCTTGGGGAGACTTGACAACTATGCTGAGTCTCTGAATCTATGAAGACATTCATGGGGCAGAATGCCCTATAGTTGTCTTTTTGGGTACTATCTTTGTCTAGTTTTGTAGTGCTGCCTCATAATATGAATTATTTTCGGGACAAAATCATATAGAATTGGTGTCATTCACCTTCATTTTTGAAAGATATTTTCACTGGGTAAAGAATTCTGGCTTGTCTTTTTTTTTTCTTTTTTCTTTTAGTACTTTGAAAATGTTACTTTACTGTTTTCTAGCTTACACTGTTTCCCACAAGAAAGATACTGTGACTCTTACCTTTGTTTTTCCTTACAGATCTTTATTAACATGTGTACTTTTAAAATTCCTCTTTACTACTGGTTTTGAGAATTTGATTATGATGTACCTTGTTATAATTTTCTTTGTTTCTTTTCTTTTCTTTTCCTTTCTTTCCTTTTCTTTCTTTTCTTCCTTTTTCTTAAGAGAGAGGGAAGATAAGGGAGGGGCGGAGGGAGAGAGAGAATCTTAAGCAGGTTCCATGCCCAGTGCAGAGCCCAATGCTCCGTCTCACAACCCTGAGATCATGACTCAAGCTGAAATCAAGAATTGGATGCTTAACAGACTGAGCCAACCAAGTGCCCCCTTCATATTTCTTTTGTTTGAGATTTGTTGAGCTTCTTGATCTATGGGATAATAGTTTTTTAATGAAATGTGGGAAAATTTTGACCTTTATGTCTTAAAATATTTTGTCTCTTTCTGCCCTTTTAGGACACTAATTATCCGTATTTTTAGATCCTTGAAGTGTCCCCATGGTTCATGGATGCTCTGCTCACATTTTTCCACACTTTTTTCTTTTGATATTTCATTTTGGATAGTTTATAGTGCTTTGTTTTCAAGTTCACTGATTTGTGTCCTACTGTGTCTAATCTGATGTTATTGCCATCAATGTGTTTTTCATCACAGACATCTCTTAAACATTTAAACTCAGTCATCTTTACATCTTCTATGTCTCTACTCAACATGTTTCACCTTTCCTCTAATTCACTGGATATATGGAATATAGTTAAAAGTAATAGTTATGGTACAGTTAAAACAATAAGAAAATACAATGACACTGTTTTGCTGTCCTTATCTGCTATTTATTATCAATATAATTTCTGAATTAGTTTTGATTTTCTTACATGGTTGTAGCTTTTACTTCTTTACATGACTAGGAAGTTTTGATTGGATGCCAGATACTGTATATTATATCTTAGTGGGTGCCAGACACTTTGTATTCCCTTAAATATTCTGCAATATTTTGCAAAGCAGTTACTTAGAAATGCTCTGATCTTTTGGGCCTTGCCTTTAAGCTTTGTTAGAGAATTTAGTCAAGGATTATATTCTCCCTACTATTTCAAGCAAGAGACTAGTTCTCTAAGAAACGTTCCATGAATTATGAGGTTTTCCACTTTGTCTATTGGGAGCAAACACTATTCTTGATTCTGTGTGATCTCTGGACACTGTCCCCACCAATCCTTGCATATCTCTGCCACTCCTCAAGCCCCTCATCTGACCCTTGCCAGGCTTTAGGTAGTTTCCTCAAATGCATGCCTTCATTAGTAATCAACTGAACACTTGAGGGGTTCTTCTGCAGATCCAGGGTTTCTCTCTCTGTGTAGCTATCACCTTTCCTGTACTCTGTCCTATAAACTTAAACAATACTCAATTCTGATCCTCAACTCAGGGAGACCACTAAGCTCTGCTTGAGCTTCCTCTCCCATCACAGTCTAGAAATTTTCTCTAGGCAATAAAGTCGGGTATTCATAGGGCCCTGTCATTTATTTCCCGTGTCTCAGGGGTCATTGTTCTTTGTTGCCTGATGTGTAATGTAATGGGAGGCTTTGTATCACGTTTTTTTTTTTTTTTTTTTTTAGTTTTTCATGCAGGAAGAGAAATCTGATCTCTGTTATTTCATACTGGTCAGAATGCAAGTTGGAGATGAAGAAATAGATGAATAGAGCCCACTTCTTTGCTCATCTCCCATGTCTTGAAACCTTCCATACCCATACATGTGGAATTGAAAGAACTTATGGAAACAACCTCTGGCCCATATTCTCTGTAAATACATGTCCAGTTGAGTGTGGCAAGTGCCAGCCCTCCCACAGTTCATAACTTTCTCATTTGACCTGATGCTGTAGCTGTGATGTTGACTTTTATCCCTGTGGCATGCCTACTGGGCTTTATTCCTATCCAGGATGGACATTGGTGTATTCTTGTTGCTGATAAGCCTGGAAAGGGAGTGTATTCTTACTGTTGAGTAGATTCCATTTTTTATTGGGATGTAAGGCTCTACCTTCTATTTTTGGGTTAATATTTTAATAATTTCCACATAGAGTAGCTCACGGATGCTCTGACTTAACTATAATAGGTCTCCAAATTTGCAACAGTAAATTTTGCAAAAAATTGGTTTATAACCTAAAGAAGCAGAATTTAAAGTAGAAAATATGGTGGTGCTCTCTCTGGTCTGGACCTTGCCCCCTTATAGGAACACAAGTGACTGTGCTTCTTTCCTTCTTTGGGTACCAACCTCAGGTCCTTCTGTAGTAGACACTGGCTCTTCTTACATTCCTGGATGGCAGTTAGTGTCCTGGAACATGTCCTTAAGTACTCTTTTAGGATTGCACAGGGTGCCCATTAGCTAAACAGCAATATTTTAATTAGTGACAAATTACTCAGGAACTCTAGTCAAAAAAAAAAAAAAAGTAGAATAAGAGAGGGGGGTCAAAGAAACAAGAATAACAGGGTATTCTGCTAGGGCTACCATAACAAAGTACCACAGACTAGATGGATTATACAACAGAAATATATTTTCTCACAGCTGTGGAGGCTAGAAATCCAAGATCAAAGTGCTGGGAAGTTTGGTTTCTCCTGAGACTTCTCTCCTTGGTTTGCAGGTGGACACTTGTTCTCTATGTCCTCACATGGCTTTCTTTGTGTGAGGATACCCTGGTCTCTCCTGTGTCATAATCTCTTCTTTTTATAAGGACACTTTTAGATTGGGTTAGGGCTCATCTTAATGACCCTAATTTAACTTAACTACCTCTTTGAAGGTTCTGCCTTCAAACGCAGTCACTGAGGTACAGGAGGTTGGGGCTTCAACATATGAATTCAGGGGAGACACAGCTCAGTCCTTAGAAAGCAGAGTGTTGATCTCTGTGATTCTGCCTGATGGGTATGTAGGAGTTCATTATGTATTCTTACTTTTGCATTATGTTAAAAATTTTTCATAGTGAAAAGTTAAAATACCAAAGAAGTTAAAGCAGCTTGAGCTAACCTGGGGGAAGATTGTGCCCAAACAGTATTTTTGTAATTCTTCATGAAAACATTGTTTTTCCATTTTCTGTCCTTTTGTGACATGGTTAACACACATATAGACACACACACATTGTAACCTTAAGGGCCCTGAATTCTTTTTTTTTTTTTAATATTTATTTGACAGAGAGAAATCACAACTAGGCAGAGAGGGAGGAGAGGAGGAAGCAGGCTCCCTCGGAGCAGAGAGCCCGATGTGGGGCTGGATCCCAAGACCCGGGATCATGACCTGAGCCGAAGGCAGAGGCTTTAACCCACTGAGCCACCCAGGCACCCCAAGGGCCCTGAATTCTTGAAGGATAGTCCCTTCTATCCCCTCGAGGACAATGTCTCAACTTCTCAACTGCTACAAGACTCTCTTTGACAACATAATAAAAATGGTAATCAGCATTTGTATAGAGTTTTAGAAAGGATTGCACACATTTCTCACATACTTTCATTTGAGCCCCGGGAGGTAAGCAGTGTGAGTGATTTTATCCTTAAGGTAGGGATGAGGAAAGGAGTGTCTGGGTCAGTGACTTGCAGTGCCAGATCAAGCACCAGCTCTTCTGGTTCGAGCCACAACTTCCCCCATGGGAGTGTTTCCTTTGTGAGAGAGCAAGGGGTTATAACTTCCATGTTATTTTGCTCTCTCGGTTGCAAGAAACTGTGGTTGAATGATGATACCTCTGGAAATGACCCTTTTAAAATTGCTGCCAGTTTTTGTTAAATGTTGCTATTTCAAATTGTCATTTAATCTATCAATATCAAAACCTACTTTCCTATTTAGCTGATTGTGTTTAATACCTGAAATGCTGAGCCTTAAGATGGTTTTATCCTTTTGGAAATGATTAAATTTATGATGTGGATACACAGGACAATTTTATGCTGTGTAGTATATTTTGCTTTTTAATCCAATAGACACTTTTAAGTATTACCTTTTTTAGGAAT
This sequence comes from Meles meles, assembly GCF_922984935.1. Lineage (NCBI taxonomy): Eukaryota > Metazoa > Chordata > Mammalia > Carnivora > Mustelidae > Meles > Meles meles. The sequence goes on from NC_060074.1 coordinate 10,391,064, forward strand.
ACTGCTTTTTCATGTCTATTAATTATCTTGATATGAACAGAAATACAGTTCATTTCAAGAGGAGGCTAGGCTATAAATTAGGAAAATCTTTGCTGTGAACTTTTTACTTCATTTCTTTCCTCTGATATATCCTTTCATCATTTTATTTAGGAAACAATTTATATGTACTGCAAGAATTCACAATGATTCCCCCCCCCCCCCATGGACTAGAATACCAAATTTTGCTTTCTCAAATAGCATATGCAATAGGGAGAACTACTGGAAAAAGAAAAAAAATCTGTTTTTCTCCTTCTTGTAGACTATCTCCTTTCACTTCTCATCACCTATACTGGAAGGAGAGACCAACCTTGAGGGGGCTCATGGAGGTTGAGCCCCTTCCCTGTCCCTTGGGTGTAGAGATTACTTAAAAATATACTCTTTTAAAAACATAACAGGCCAGTTTAAGAGTTTCTAGATCACTGAGGTGGATTAGCCTGGATTTTTCTAGAGGTAAGGAGTCTGATGGTTGGATAAGATAGAAGTGGAGAGACCCAGGAGATAGCCACTTTCAGAGAAAAGGGAGATAACATGGCCTGGGGATTTCCTTGAGAAGTAGCACTATGCCCAACTTGCATGCAGTTGTCTCATAAGGGGTGGTTGGACAATGGCCGTGTCCCTGGACACTAAGTGCTGAGGCCCTGAGGGCAGCAGTGAGGGTCGCTATGGCTAAGCCGGCTGCTGAGGAGAGAGCTGTGGGAAGCAGTGCCTCAGAGTACTCAGGTTGAGGACTTGAGGGACAGCAACAGGTCAGGCACAGCAGAGCAGGGTTGGGTGGCAGAGGGAATGACAGCAATAATGAAAACCACCACAAATACCAAGTTCCAGTTCTATTATTTCCTAATCATTCACCCATTTATTGTCCTCTGGTTAATTTCTCATTATTTGTTGTGTGTTAATGAATAGTTCAATGACTTTTTCTTTTTTTTTTTTTTTATTAAATCTCTCAGATTCTTAAATGATGTCAAAGGGACTCCAAATTGTGTCTGGCTCCAATTTCTTTTCTTTTTTTCTCCCCCCCACCCCCACCCCCGGTTCCAATTTCTTGACACACTGTGCTTCCTATAGTGTCTCAAACTTTAGCACACACCCCCCCTTTTTTTTTCCTAGCAGACACCGGTATGCACAGAAATTTATTTCTAGATCTTTGTGTCATTTGGAATGGTTTTGGCTGTGTTCTGGTTTTCTATTTTTACTTAACAAAAAACTCTAGAAAATTTAATGTTTTAAAATATATTACCTCTCATGATTCTAGTTGATAGTATTTAGTCATCCCATGCTTGATGACTAAGCAATAGGAAACGCTAATACAAGAAAGAAGACAAATATGCAATGATTATACAAAATGAAAAAAAGTAACAATTCTAGAGCACTTTATATGTAGTTTAAAGGCCTTTCTAAATCTGTTATCTCTTACAGCAATGCATTAACTATATTCTGACTTTTAATTAGACAACTAGGCAAGTATAGGTTGTGGCTACACTAAGAAAGACATTTATAGGAGAGAGGCTATTACTGAAGGAAGAACGTGATTTCTGTAATTATAAAAATAGGAGGAAGGACTCTCCACTCTGAGGGAACAGCATGGACAAAAATTCCGACCATGAACTTATAGTAAGGGAAAAATGGTCTAGGAACTAGAATAAGGCATACCTGGAAGACTGTAAGAGGGAGATAGTTTGTGAAATATAAGTGAGATTTTATGAGACTTACTCATTGGAGAAAGACACAATGTGGAAGTCCTGGCTAAATATGACTTGTTCAGAGCAGCACACCTGACTGCAAAGCATATCTTCATACATGTGATTTTATCATATTACTGAGTTGGCAAATTTACTTATTATTCAAAATGGCGACAACTACTCCTGGTCTGGAAAAAGTTGCTTTTTCTCAATTTTTCAGGAACAGGCCATTGAGTAATATAACAATGTCACATGTTATTAGAGACCTAGGGTTAGGTACTAAGGCCAGCACAAGAGGTAAAAATCATGAAGTGTTAAATATCCTTTGAAAATCCCTTAGGAAAGTGTCATGGTGGAGATCAACATACCACTTCTTACAGAACATCTTCCAACAAAGAGGTTCTATAATTGAAAACCAGGTAAAGTGTTGATGTTTAGATGACTTACTCTACAAAACTCCCCTAAATGTTTGAATAGAATAGCTCAGCAAGATGCTCATATCATGAGAGGTATGTGGGCACCAAGTGGCCAAGGGAATAATGGATTCACATTCCCACTTGGGGAAGCTCAGTAGGTGGAAAGTTGCAGAGCTATTTCTCATTATTGTTCTCTATCTTGCTCTCATTTCCTCTAACACCCCACTTGCTCCTTGTTATGGAGAAGAAGTAAGTGATTTGTGGATTTTAAGAAGGTATATTATTGTCCACCTACTGGTGGCAGGACCATCTTTCCTGTCTGGAGAGACTGAGCTGAATAGCTCGAGGAAAATTTTGGGAGACTCCTCATCTCACCACCTCTTGAGTCTGGCATGCAGCCAGCTTCCCTTCCTTCCTACCCCACTCCAGTTCCTCTTTAGAACCAACAATGACTGGCAAACTGAAGGTATCTCTAGGCCCCAAATGGGCCTCTAGTTACCTAAGTGGCCACTAGAGATCCTGAAGCTGCTTCCCAGTTGATAAGAACTTACTGAACTCTTTGTGGTGCCAGGCTATATGCTGTGTGGCAGGGACACTGGAAAACGACTGAGTCGCAAACCACATCTCAACTAAAAGCCAAGAGTTGAACCCTTGTCACGAGTCTTTGGACATTACGACACACATAGAAATTTATGTCTGTCTCACATGCTTGAAGCTGTGCTATGTGTTAGCTCTCTATAGATTGCTTTCATATAAAGTTATCAGTAAGATAAGAATTCATGAAGTTAGGGAACATGCAGAAGGACCATGACAAAAACACTCATCAAGCATAGTTTCAAATGTCACATAAATTTGGGTTGCATGAGAAGAAGTGGTGACATGAGGAGTAGCAGTGGTGGCATGAGGAGTGGGTGCAGCAGCGTGAGGGACCACCACCTGGTTGGGCCTCCCTGTCCCCTTCTGCCTCTCTCATTCTATGCGTGCTCCTGCTACAGGTAGGGGGCCAGGCTCCACAAGCAGTTCCACAGAACTACCCAGGTGAGGCATGGGAACTTAGTGTAAGTTTCTATTGATGGCAACCAGCTGCATGGCAGCAACAATAGCTAACACATCCTTGGAGGCCATGCTTTTGGGCCTGTGTATCACATCCATTCCTGCTGTTGGTACTACTTCTTTCACATACCCATGTGGCAGCACTGATGTAACCAATGACATGACCAAGGTCAACTGGCCAGGTCATTTTACTTACTTATGAATTTAGCCTCTACTCTGTTGGCCAGTGAAAGGTCCTCTTTACTGTGGAGGAGATGTTCTAGTGTGCCCCATACCCACTGGGTCCCTAGAAAAATTCACTGATTTGATAAGGTCTTAAATCATCTTAGAGTTTATCTTTTATCCTAAGGATAAAGACTTTTTATCTTTTCCTAGAGTTTTATCTCTTATCCTATTTTATCTACAATCCTAAGGATTGTACATGTTTCACCTAGATGTCTGGAACACTTGCCACTTTTGGCTCAATTTGATTGACCTGATATATTTATATAGAGGACTAATGTGAAAAAGTGAAGTTCATGGACATATCTAGGCAGACCAGATACCTTCAGATTATATTTTGACTCACATTATGGTCCACTATATAGTCTATACAATATACATGTGAAAAGAGCATACATTTTCATAATAACTAAGATTATTGTTGTATAAATATATTGTAAACAAGTTATATGATTGCATGTTCAATTCTCTACCACTATATATCACTATATATTCTATGTTTAAATATCACTATTCATATTTTTTCTAGGTTCTCTATTCATTAGCAAACAGGGTATTAATATTTCCAACTATGGATGTGCATTGGTCTATTTTTCCATCTCATCTGTCCATGTTTTTTAAAAATGTATCTTATAGTTCTATTATTAGATTCACAGCCTTTAGGATTTATATATTGAAGAAGTAACCATTTTATGAATCTGATAGGTTCCTATTTATCTTGTGTTATACTTTTTAAGTTACCTTTGTCTGCTATTAAGATAACATACCATATTTCTTATGCTTAGTGTTTGCTTATTTTGCAGTTCCATCTTTTTATATTCAACCCAGCCAGGTTTTCATAAAATGTAGAATCTTGAGGCCACAAAGTAATTGCATCTTGCCTTTTTATTCAGTCTGACAATCTCTGCCTTTTACATAGAATGTTTAGTCCATGTACATTTAATGTCACTATTTATATAGTATGGTTTGATTCATCTATATACAATGTGTTGTATAGTGGTACTACCTGGTTTTGATTTTCTCTTCTTTCCTTAACTTCCTTGGAGTCAACCATTTGTGTTTTATTATCCAATCTTCTTCATAAACTTTTTAGTTGTGTCTCCCTATATTATTTTTTAAGTTTTCCTAGGGATGATAATGTGTGCATTAACTAACCAAGTGTACTTAGATTAAGTATTGTACATTTGCAAGTAAAATGTTGGCACAATAGTGAAATTCCATTTATCCCCTATCCTTGGTATATTGTTTTCATATATTTTACATCTGCTTATGAAATAGACCCTACAATATAATTTAAAAAAGTATTATAAATTTGTGTTTTAAAATCATTTAAATTAGTCACCATTCTAAAAAACATAAAACCGTAAATACCTTATGACACATCCATTGCCTATTCAACTGGTTTCAGCCTCACATTTTCTTCAAAAATCCCACCCATGAAATACAAATCAAAACCACAATGAGATATCACCTCACACCAGTCAGAATGGCTAAAATTAACAAGTCAGGAAATGACAGATGCTGGCGAGGATGAGGAGAAAGGGGAACCCTCCTCCACTGTTGGTGGGCATGCAAGCTGGTGCAACCACTCTGGAAAACAGCATGGAGGTTCCTCAAAATGTTGAAAATAGAACTACCCTATGACCCAGCAATTGCACTACTGGGTATTTACCCTAAAGATACAAACATAGTGATCCGAAGGGGCACGTGTACCCGAATGTTTATAGCAGCAATGTCTACAATAGCCAAACTATGGAAAGAACCTAGATGTCCATCAACAGATGAATGGATAAAGAAGATGTGGTATATATACACAATGGAATACTATGCAGCCATCAAAAGAAATGAAATCTTGCCATTTGCGACGACGTGGATGGAACTAGAGCATATCATGCTTAGTGAAATAAGTCAATTGGAGAAAGACAACTATCATATGATCTCCCTGATATGAGGACATGGAGAAGCAACATGGGGGGGGTAGGGGGATAGGAGAAGAATAAATGAAACAAGATGGGATTGGGAGGGAGACAAACCATAAGTGACTCTTAATCTCACAAAACAAACTGGGGGTTGCTGGGGGGAGGTGGGACTGGGAGAGGGGGAGGGGGCTATGGACATTGGGGAGGGTATGTGCTATCATGAGTGCTGTGAAGTGTGTAAACCTGGCGATTCACAGACCTGTACCCCTGGGGATAAAAATACATTATATGTTTATTAAAAAAAAAATTTGGAAGGGGAGGCGAACCATAAGAGACTATGGACTCTGAAAAACAACCTGAGGGTTTTGAAGGGTCAGGGGTGGAAAGTTGGGGGAACAGGTGGTGGGTAATGGGGAGGGCACGTTTTGCATGGAGCACTGGGTGTTGTGCAAAAACAATGAATACTGTTACGCTGAAAAAATAAATAAAATGAAAAAAAAAAGAAAAAAAAATCCCACCCACAACCCTATAATTTGAGGGAAGGAGAAACCTAGAGAATTAATGCCATTCTCAGCCTCCAGGCTGGGCATTGTCCTAAAGTCCCCTGTTGCCCATCTCTGTGGTGGGCTTCGGTGTTTGCCATATCTATGGGTTGTTTACTTTCAGTTCCTTTAAACTTCCAATGGTATGCCAGTTCAGACACATCCCAGACACTTCTGTCCCTTTCTCCTGCCTGCATCTTACCTTCACCTCTGCCCCCTGCCCCACCACAGGATTTTAGCCCTTGGCTATCTTTGCTACTTTAGTGGTGGGCACACACTGAGGGGATTGAGCATGGGAAGATTAATGTCTGTGTGAATGGGAAGGTATTGGGAACTTTCATAATCCTTATCTTTCCATAATCATTATCCATAATCCATAATCATTATCTTTCATTTCCTTTCGTGACAACAGAGACATTGGATGCCAGTGTTGCAAGCCATGACTATTTTCGAGATTTTTCTCCCACCTTTCTTTTAGCACTTGCTTTCAGCAATGAGGAAATGGCTGAGATTCTCCTTCAGTCATTCATGTCCGTTTCCATTGATGCTACAGTCTGAGCAATAAATAACTCTTGGCTTTTCTCTCTGTCAGCTTTCCCAATATCCTCTGCCTTTTAGCACATCTACAGTTGCCTTTGGTCCAAGTTACTAGAAAGAGAATTCCTTAGCATTCTAGGTCCCCTTCCAGAGCTTATTCTTATTTTAAAATCACACACCCAATGTTGCTGTTATAGTTCAGTGTGTTTGGATTATTGCGGTAGTTTTCTATGTGGTCCTCTCCCTCTCATTAGCCTTAACTTTCTCTTCCTGCACCAAACCATCAGCTACATTTGGTTTTTAGAAAAGGAAATCTGGGGGCACCTGGGTGGCTCAGTTGGCTGAGCGACTGCCTTCGGCTCAAGTCATGATCCCGGACTTCCAGGATGGAGTCCCACATCAGGCTCTCAGCTCCTTGGGGAGTCTGCTTCTCCCTCTGACCTTCTCCTCTCTCATGCTCTCTCTCACTCATTATCTCTCAAATAAATAAATAAAATCTTAAAAAAAAAGAAAAGGAAATATGATCATGCCATATTCTTGCTTGAAATCCTTCATCAACTTTCCCTGTTTATAAGATAAATGCTTCCCTTCATGTAAGTCTCTGTTCAAATGTCCTAAACAGAAAGGTCTTTTCCTTACTTCGCTATCTCAAATAGCTCCCATCCCTCACTCTGTACCTTCTTATCCTGGCTTATTTTCCTTCTTATCACTCTATGCCATATTATGTATGTTTGTTTCAACCTCCACTAGGATATAGGCCCCATGAAGGGTTTCTCTATTTACTGCTGTGTGTTGGCATGTAGTTAGGTGTTCAGCAATTGGCTGTTGATTATTAAATGTAGAGTGAAAATAAGATAAAAATATTTTTCATAATCCATTTGCCACTCACATTGAGAGTCTCTAGCCCTGCTGTCCTCTACCATGCACCACCCCCCGCACAGGTACTACCTTCTGCATACAGAATATGCTATGCCCTTTTGGATATCTATAGTGTGGGGAAAATTTCCATTTTTGCTTAGGCTTGTCTTCCGTCTTTCTACATCCCCAATCAAACAATGATGATCCCTTCCCATCATTCAAGATGAAGCCCAAACATTACCTTGTCAGTAAACACCTCCCTTGACCTGTTCCACAGTCCCATCCAAATGCCCTCACTTCTCCCACCAGGGCACGAGGCTCCTTTCTCTAATACCTCTTTCATCCTTTGGCACTTGGGGAAGAGTTCTCCTTTGAGATGAAACACTGCAGCTATCTATTTAAAAGGGAGCAGAGAGTTCTGATTATAAGTATGGGATCTGGACTTGCATTGCTAAGGTTTGGCTTCATGATTTACTGTGATTTTAGGCTTGTTGATTAATTTCTGTTTCTAAGTGTGCTCATCTATTAAAATGAAAATAGTGGTAGCTATATAGATAGAAGGGCATGGTACATATTAAGAACTCAGTTAATGGTATCACTGATAATGATGGTGTTACTCTCTGTGACTGTGAGTGCATTGTTGGCAAAAAAAATTTCCTTTGGTGTTTAGCAAAGCCTCTGCCTTCCAGGAAACTCATCAGTATTGTTTATTTCTATCTCTTTTTCTTTATCTCCTTCTCCTTTCTTTCCCCTCCCCCTTTTTCTTCTTAGCACTAACTGTTATTTAGTCTATATTGTGGTTGGATACTATTCACATATGTATAAAAGGAATTCTGTAATAGTGCAAAACATATGTTGATAGAGGTAGGAACAAAGTTTGGTGCTTTGGGAATTGTCTGTGGATGGGCTACCACATCAGCACAACTGGAATACAGACTGATATCATTTAGAAAGTGATAACCACATTATTTTGTAGTAACGGTTTACAGGGCATATTTAGCATGAGGGAGCAAAAATACCATAGGCAAATAAAATTTCATTTTTAATATCTTGGGTCTCTAAAGAATCTAATATTGTAATTTAAGTCCTACTGATTCCAAGTTAGGTGTTCATATTTATTTTTGATTCTACTTACGCCTAACTTCAAACAAACTTTTGAGCAGCCAAAGGATGAACTGGGGCTTCTGGTTCTCTTTCTTCCTCGCCTTTTCTTTGCCCTTCTTCCCATGCTTATTCCCCAGTCTAGCCCTCAACTTCGTTTATCCAGTAGTTTTGTCATCCTTAGAAAATCTATCCTGCAGCCTCCTTATTTATTAAAATCTTTAATAATTCATATTTTAATTTAATGTAAATACATTTATTTATTTAATGATTCATATTTTATTTTTCACATCAATTTCAGAAAAATATTTTGCACATAATTTTTAAACCTAATGTGAATTCTTCTGTGTAACTCAGTATCTTTTGTGTGTGTAAAAGAAAAAATGCAGACAGTAATGTCTCGACCACTTATTTGTAGTTTGATCATGGGCAAATACACTGACTGCTCTGAACATTGATTTACTTATTTGAAAATTGGGGGCCACTTATACTGACCTCACAGGGTTAGTTTTTGGGAGAAGTAAATCTCCTTATAAACATTAAGTGCTTAACACAGTACCTGACTCAGAAGGCAATCAATTCATAAAAACTTAAACTCTCAGAGACTATGGAGAACTTGATGTTATACCTCAGAAAGGCGGTGGCAGCTGTTTATTCTTCTTACAGAATAGATGACCTAGTTTTATTAACTCTTTCTAATCTAGTTTCATTCCAACCTATGTTCTTCCCAACTGGCTTTAGTAATATTGTCAGAAAAATCTAGACAGACGTGGAGGGGAGGAGGAGAGCATGTTCATAAAAGCCCAAAGGATCTTTCAGGAAGGAATGGGCCCAATTTTGTTGTGCCTTCATCTACGATGTTGTTTATTTTTAATTTTTTAAAGATTTTATTTATTTGTTTGTCAGAGAGAGAGAGAACAAGCAAGGGGAACAGCAGGCAGAGGGACAAGCAGGCTCCCTACTGAGCAGGGATCATGATGTGGGACTCGATCTCAGGACCCTGGGATCATGACCTGAGCCAAAGGCAGATGTTTAACCAACGGAGCCACCCAGGCACCACTATTTTGAATTTTTGAAGAACAGGCACCATATCTTATTTGGACTCCTCGATACCTTCAGCTCATCTTTGCAGTGATACTTGTATCAGAATAGTAATCATAGTCCCTGGCCACACATAATGTTGTCCCTGCAGTGGTACAAGTGTACTGATGGGTATCTCATGGATGTGGTATTATATCAGGATTTTCATTGGTGGGAGTGCTGCATGTGGAGAAATCACAACTGGAAGGAGGGCAAAGAAGTGCCACTTGAGGCTGTCTCCTATTTCTTCCTTCCTTGCTTACTAGTTAGATTTTAGGAAGAGGGAGAATGAGAGGAAACAATTGGAAGAGGAGACAGGTTGTTCTAGGATCATTTCTATAGATACAAAAAGGAGGGAATGAGTGAAATGGAATAAAGCTGCCAAGAGAGCTGAGGCCTGTTTGTATGGCAGGAAGCTTGCTCTTCCATGATCAGATCTCTCTGGTTTAAATAGCCAAAATATTTCAGCATATTATTCCCTCTTAGTTCATTGCTAAAATCACAGGTTCTCAATAATTCATTCTAATAAGGTGTAGAATGTCAATGATATTTTATTGATGCAGTGAATTTAGCAGGGCTGTAGATGAAGGAAATTTGCAGAAGTAATTACCAAAGTTGGATCACAAAGCTCTTATCACTACGGTATAAACTCTGGCTGGGTGACCAATGTCAAAGGGATAACCTTGAGTCATCTCTTGTGTACATAAGATGGTCTGAACTAATAGTGCCTTCAGGTGTTTACGTATTTGTAAGAATTCTTTTGGAAAGAGCAAAGTGCATCCTCTGTTCTGCAGCACAATGAACAAACATGTACAGCCAAGTAATTGAGATCTGTTTTCTCAAAATTGTCCATTGCTGAGGTGGAGCTCACTGGTTATCCACTAAAACTGTTTTTCTTTACATATTGAGCACATGGCTGGACTGCAGTTCTCAAACTTTCTTGTAGTTAGGTGTACCCATGTGCCCAAGGTGTTATAATGGAATGTGACTGGGAGTAAACGTGTCTGGTTCACCTAGAACTCAAGGCAGAAGGCAATACTCCTCTAGGTGTTCTCTGTCTCTTCTCTTCCATCTTCTCCTCTCCTCTGTAATGGAAAGTTCTGCTGGTCAGCTGAGATAAGCTGTCATCTCCATTTAGTCAATAAAACACAAATCTAGGTGTTGCTGTAAAGATATTTTGTATATGTGATTAGTATCTGAATTGGCTTTAAGTAAAAGAGACTTTCCTTGAGATTGGACTGATCTAATCAGTTGAAAGGCTTTAAGAGAGATTTCATATTTTCTTGAGTAAGAAGAAATTCTCCAGGGAACTGAAGTTTCAGTTTCTGCCTGAGAATTTCCAGCCTGCTCCTCCAGAGAGCCTGCCCTGTGGATTTTGAACCTGCTGAGCCATAATCACATTCCTTGCCATAACTCTCTTTTTTTTTTTACATGCATTTTCTTTATTAAAAGATTCAAGCATCTAAAGAAATAAACATTTCCAGAAAAGCAGAAGAGCATTTGAAGCAGAACTGACAAACCACAGCCCTGGAGCCAAATCCAAACCATTGTCCATTCTGATCAATAAAGTTTATCGAAACACAACACCCCCCCACACACTCATTTACATATCATCTGTGGCTGCTATCCTGCCATGGCATCAGAATTGCATAGTTGTGACCAAAACCGTGTCCCACAAAACCTAAAATATCTCCTGTGGGGTCATTTATACATTAAATCTGCCCATCTGATCTAAATTAAAATAACAACAACATCTAAGAAAAAAGTAAAAATGCTCCAGTACTGCACTGTTTCCACCATCGATCCCACTTCTTTCCCAGAACTGACACAGCCAATAGTCCGAGTAGAGCCTTCCAGCCTGTTCTCTATACATTTATCTGCACATGGGCATGTAGACATACAAACAATTTTCACATAAGTGAGATCATATGATATATACTGTTCTCTCACTTGCTCTTTTCATGTAATATTGCTTGGTGCTCTTGCAATGCCACAGACAGGTACCTCATCATTTTCAGTGATGGCATGACATAATAACTCTCTTAATACATATTTATTCTCTTGGTTCTATTTTTCTGTTGGAATCTTGACTGATACATCCTGTATATCCTTTTCTCCTATATGTTCCCTTCTATTTCATGTTCTCTTCTCCTTTTCCACTGGCTTGAGCCCATGGTGATCCAGTTTTGACCATGTTGATAGTGACACTATCCCCAAGAATGGAGGAGCAGAGTGAATGGAGGGACTTGAGTTCCTGAGGGTCCACATGGAGAACTGCTTTGACAACCCACATCAGGACTGTTATATGAGGGAAATAAGTGTTTTTGTTCTGTAAGCCATTCCCTTTATGAATCTCTTCATTATACCTACATTTTCCCCCCAGCTGATTACTATTTCAAAAGTACTATTGTTTTTGGAGTTCTTATTTATGAATATTAGTGTGACTGAGAACTCGGATATCAGTCTTTATTTGGTATATACGTAGGTATTGTCGATGGTCAAAAAAACTTAGTCTGTCAGACATTCAACAAACACTGAATGCTAACTTATACCAAATGGTCTAGAAATACAAGAGCATAAGACATAAATTGTGGTATATATATATAATATATATATTATATTATATATTATATATTATAATAATTATATATAATATATATTAATATATATTTATATCTGAATTTAAAAATCACTACAAGATTTCATCATCATGATGCTTTCTTCTGTTTCTTTTTTTCATTCTCTTCTTTCTGTTTTTCAATCTCAGCAACGTATTTTTCAATTTCTTCAGGACTTAGAATCTTGAGGGGTTGATAATATATGTTATATTATATATAATATATATAAATTATATATAATATAATATATATTATAATATATATAATATATATAAATTATATATAATATAATATATATTATAATATATATTTATATATTATTTATATATCATATCATATATAATATATAATATAATATATACAAATATATATTTTATAATTTTATAAATATATATTTTATAATTTTATAATATATAATATATATTATAACATATTATATATTATTTATATATTATATATTATATTATATAAATATAATAATTAATATTATAATTATAATATTATAATTAATATAATAATTGTTAATATAATAAATATTATATATATTATATATATTTTATATATTATGTTATATTATATTATATTATATTATATTATATATATATTATCAACCCCTCAAGATTCTAAGTCCTGAAGAAAGCAAACAGTCAATAAAACAAAAAGGCAACCCACGGAATGGGAGAAGATATTTGCAAATGACAGTACAGACAAAAGGTTGATATCCAGGTTCTATAAAGAACTTCTCAAACTCAACACACACAAAACAGATAATCATATCAAAAAATGGGCAGAAGATATGAACAGACACTTCTCCAATGAAGACATACAAATGGCTATCAGACACATGAAAAAATGTTCATCATCACTAGCCATCAGGGAGATTCAAATTAAAACCACATTGAGATAACACCTGACACCAGTTATAATGGCCCAAATTAGCAAGACAGGAAACAACATGTGTTGGAGAGGATGTGGAGAAAGGGGAACCCCCTTACACTGTTGGTGGGAATGCAAGTTGGTGCAGCCACTTTGGAGAACAGTGTGGAGATTCCTGAAGAAATTAAGAATAGAGCTTCCCTATGACCCTGCAATTGCACTGCTGGGTATTTACCCCAAAGATACAGATGTAGTGAAAAGAAGGGCCATCTGTACCCCAATGTTTATTGCAGCAATGGCTGCGGTCGCCAAACTGTGGAAAGAACCAAGATGCCCTTCAACGGATGAATGGATAAGGAAGATGTGGTCCATATACACGATGGAGTATTATGCCTCCATCAGAAAGGATGAATACCCAACTTTTGTAGCAACATGGACGGGACTGGAAGAGATTATGCTGAGCGAAATAAGTCAAGCAGAGAGAGTCAAGTATCATATGGTCTTACTTATTTGTGGAGCATAACAAATAACATGGAGGACATGGGGAGATGGAGAGGAGAGGGAGTTGAGGGAAACTGGAAGGGGAGATGAACCATGAGAGACTATGGACTCTGAAAAACAACCAGAGGATTTTGAAGGGGCGGGGGGGGTGGGAGGTTGAGGAACCAGGTGGTGGGTAATAGGGAGGGCACATACTGCATGGAGCACTGGGTGTGATGCCAAAACAATGAACACTGTTATGTTGTAAATAAACAAATAAAAAAAATTAAAAAAAAAGAAAAATACGTTGCTGAGATTGAAAATTGTGGTATATATATATATATATATACCACAATTTATGTCTTATGCTCTTGTATTTCTAGACCATTTATATTTCTAGACCATTCTCTCTCTCTATATATATAAAATGGAATATTATTCAGCCATAAAAAAGAGTGGAATCTTGCCATTTGCAATAACTTGGACAGGCCTCCAGGCATTATGCTAAGTGGAAATGTCAGAGAAAGACAAATACTATAAGACCTTTCATCTATGTTTACATATGTATATGACAAATATTACATCATCTCTCCTGTAACTGTTATTTCTTCTAGCTTAAATTAACTGAATTAAAGCTATGAGCTACTTAAAAAAATTAAAAGGCAATGTAGGTAATTGGAGCTAATATTTGAAATACATATAATAAAGAACTCCTAATCAGAAAAAAAGTAGATGGTGAGAATGCCATCCCTGTGCTTACTGGTAGAAGACAGTAATGGAGGAACGCAGAGTCAACAATTTGTTCAAGGAACAGAAAGATACTCAGCATGGTAGAGGCTGAACTATGACACAGAATGCACTTAGAGATATGAGAAACAAATAATATACGGCCCTTTAAGCCATGGTAAGGCATTTGGGCTTTATCTTCAGAATAATGAAAGAGTAATGGTTATATTTGCATTTTTCAATGACCAATCTGGTTGTACTGTGGAGAGTGGAGAAAAGCAAGAATACAAGCAAGAACAGCAATTAAGAGGCCATGACAGTAATCTAGCCTGCTGATGATACCTGGAATCAAAGTGGTGGCAGCTGGTATAGAGAAAAGTTGGTTTGATTCCAGAGATCACTTGATGATTGGCTCTGCTCGAGACAGGATAGGAAGGGCTCAACACTGGCAAATTTCCCTTTGAAGTGAATATTTAATCTCTTTTAATTAATTGGGTGAGATACTCACAGAGAGATCAGAGCTGGGGGAGTTTAAGTGGTGAGGGAGAGGGAAAGAAGATGATGAGTTTGCTTTGTACCTGGTTGAGTTTGACAAATCTACAGAACCAGTTAGGTGTGTGCATCTGTTTAGTTAAGGTAAATAATATTAGCTATTCAAACAGACCACTGCTTAGTAGTTTAGCACAATAAAGTTTATTTCTCTCTCCTTTAAAAATACAGTGTGGGTTAGAGTGGTGCAATGGAGTCTGCTCCATAAAATAACTTTGACTTTCCATCTAGACTTTCTTTCAGATGCCTGACATTCCTTCATTCACTTGACAGAATGAGTACTGCACAGGCGGGTAGGTGTGTTGTGGCAGGGAGGTTATAGGTTAGCCCTGGAAGTAGAAAATAACCCTTCTAACTTCTACCGTCTGGAACCCACCACATAATCAGTCTGAACTGCAAATGTGGCTAAAAAATACATCCTAGATCTGTGTTCATAAAGAACAGGAGATTATAGATACTGTTGAACATCTACAGTCTCTGGCAAAGTTTCTGAATTTCAGAAAGATTGGGGTGGAAGATACACAGTTAGTCATTTAGCTATAATTTAGTATTTAAAATAATGGATGCAGAAGAGATTGCCAATGTAAAATGTGTAGAACAGGAGGATAGCTTAGGATAAAAATGTTAAAAAATACTAACCTAGAAAACGACAAACAGAGCTCACACAGGAAACCAAGAAGGAGAGCTAGAGAGTGCTAGAGAGGTTGGAGTGTATAGTGATATGAAATTTAAGTGAAAAGATTATTTCTAAAAAAAAAAAAAGCCTCCAGTTTGTACCTCTAAAATTTTTATATGTATAAAAATTTCTAGGAGGAAATGGTCATCAGTGTTAAAGGATTATCTGAAGTATAAGGTATAGATTATTCCTGCCCTTGGCAAGAGGTATTAGGAATGGAAACTGTATTTCAGTAAGAAGCAGTTCCCACTGTTAGGGAAGAGAGAGGAACTGGAATTTGTATCAATCACCAACTGTCAATGATTTAACCAATTGTGTCTATGTAATAAAGTCTCCTGAAAAACCACAGAAGAGGGGGTTTGGAGAGATTTTCCAGGCTGTGTACATGGAGATTTGGGGAGAATGGTACATGTGGAGAGGGCCTGGAAGCTCTGTACCCCTTCCCACATACGTTGCCCTATGCCTCTCTTCCATCTGGTTGCTCCTGAGTCCCGTCTTTGTACAATAAACTGAGGATCGAGTAAGAAAAATGTTTCTCTGTGTTCTGTGAGCTGCTTTGAGAGTTCATCGAACCCAAGGAGGAGGATCATTGACCTCCAATCTATAGCAGGTTGGTCAGAAGCTCAGGTGACAACCTGGACTTGTGATTGGCATCTGAAGCGCTGAAGTCTTAGAGGATCGAGCCCTTAACCTGGGGGATCGAATGCTATCAACAGGTAGATAGGATCAGCATTGAGTTGAATTGCTTGAGAATTGCTTGGTGTGGGGGGCAAAACCTGCACGTTGTAATTGGTAACCAGAATACTGATACCATTTATAATGGTATCAAATGTTTAGTAATAAATGAGAATTTACTTGGTCCTCTATTTTTAGTCTCCATTTGCAGTGTTTTATGTGGATCTAGAGAGCTTTGATTCCTAGAAGGGTACGCAGCTTAAGTTGGCTCAATCAGGACCAAATCTGTAAATTTTATAGAATTTTTAGAAAAGAGTGGCTCCTTTTTGGAGGTAAAAAGACTATTGAATATAAGCTTGGAATTCCATGCCACGAGTGGAGGACTTGCCTTGGAACAAAATGAGTATAGAAGAAGCAGACCTGAGGGACAGAGAGAGAATAAGACTTGTTAGCTGAAACCTGATATTTGAGCTCTTAGATCCATCTCTTGCTACAAATCTGCTCTTGAGTTGTTTAGTTACACAAGTCAATCTGTTCCATTTTAGTTCCCCTGAAGCTAATTTGAATTGAACTTATACCACCTGCTGTCAAAAGATCTTCACTTACAAATGTGTCAATAAGATTTGGTGGATATAAATAAACGACAAAGGTGGAAGGGAAGGTTTTCCTTTCTGAGAAGAGTTACACCTTGTCTGCTGGATAGCTTGTTCTGTGCGTTGCCAGGGCAGGTTGATTTAACAGGTTGATTTAAAAGAACAAGAGAGACTGCAGGAGACAAACTGAGGATGGCTAGAGGAGAGGTGGTTGGGGGCATCGGGTAACTGGAGACAGGCATTAAGAAGGGTGCTGATGTGATGATCACTGGGTGTTATATGCAACTGATGAATTACCAAACCCCATATCTGAAACTAATTATGTACTATGTGTTCGCTAATTGAATTTAAGTAAAAAAATAAAAGAACAATAAAAATCACTCTTTATCTGCAAATTATCCCTGTACTAGCCTGTTTTGGATATATGAAACTTATGATTAGGAATTTACCACTGTTAATTATTATTTGTTTCTGAGTGTATTTTATTATATTTTTATTTTTTCTCACTATTGTATTTTGTAGGTTAAATTATTACTTTGGGTTTCAATTTTATTAATTATTTAGTTATATATATAGGTGAAGTGTCTTAAGATGAACCTGAATGAGACTCTAGAGTGTAAAACAAAGGAGAAGAGAGGTACTTTGGTGGCTGAGAGAGTGGTGGACCTAAAACACCTCTGTCTACACCTGGAGCTCCATAAGACATAGTTTGAAAGATACTGGTTTACAGCTCTGAGATCTTTTAGTTTACTTCCTTTCCTTTCTATCTTTCCTTCCCCTCCCTTCCGCTGAGTCAGATAAACATATGCTTTTAAAAGTCATGGAATTTAATGGGAAGTTTGAAGTAAAGTTGAATAAATTAAAGCTGAAAATAAGTTTGAAATCAATGAAAAATTTACTTACTATTACTCCCTTCCCCAGAAGACTTTTCCAGCCTCACTCAGGCATACTCCTGGTCCCACTCCCTGATGAAGAAACCACTCTCAATGTTTTTAGCTATTGCTACTATTACTTCCACATTTTTAAATGAAACGCTGACATTGCCACTTCTTTTAGTTGTTAATCTAGATACCATTTGTTGAATTCTAGTAGGCAATAATTTAGCTTTTATGTATCACTCCCAATTCTCCTTTATGCATCTTCCCAATGTAGTTACAGCACAATTATTCAATAGCTGGCATTTATTTGAACTATTTTGTCTATTTAATATTATTCTCTGCACTGTTATGGTTTTCATAACACTTTGCTTTTCCTGGACTTAACTGCTTCAAATTTTTTCATTTGCTTGGTTTTCAAAACATACCTACTAGTACTTAGCCTCCAAATTCAAGCAGATCTGCCAGCCCCTGTCAATACAATTTTCCAAATGGTCAGTTCAATTAAAAGCTTTTAGTTCTCCCTCCTCCCACCCTACTACCACCCGATCTCTCCCACAGAGTCCTCTCTTCTTTTCATCTATAGTGGATGACCTTATGACCTGCTGCACAGTTATCTTGGGATTTCTCTCACCATCACTTCAAGATTTTTATTTACTTATTTCGAGAGAGAGAGGGAAAGAGAGGAGGAATGAGAGAAAGAGGACAAGTAATGGGGATGGGTAGAGGGAGAGATCAGGAATAGACTCCCTGCCCAGCATGGAGCCTGACATGAGACTCAATCCCAGGACTCTGGGATCATGACCTGAGCAGACACTTAACCAGGTGAGGCATCCAGGCACCCTTCTCACCACCATTTTGGAATTTATCTCTTCTGATCACCTGTGTTGAATCTTTTATATACTAGTCTCCTATTCTCCTTCTATAGTCATTCGGATTGCTGCAGATTCCTGGTAGTTTTCTGTAAGAAGTACATAGAAATTTACAAAAAATTTTGCATGCCTTAGGATATTTTTATTCTGTTATTTAATTGACATTTTGACTAACTATAGCATTTTAAGTTAAATATAATTTCCCTTAGAGTTTTGGCATTGTTTCCTTGTCTTCTAGCTTCTAAGACTGGTAGTTAAAAGTTTGAATAGACTTGGTCTTTCCTTGTGGAAACATTTAGAGTCTTCCTTTTATTTCTTGTTGTTGGGAGATAATTCTCCATGGGTCTCTAGCATTTCTATGTGCCTTGTGAACTGAGGCATTTCATTCTAACTATCTTTTCAAAGATGTCTGTACAGACCACAGCCTTGGAAGATACAGTGTCTCTTTCTTGAACAGAGGGCCTCTTTTGTTTTTTTATCCAGCATTAATACAGACAGTGTCACTCTTTGGTACAAAGTCTGGGCAGGTTTTTTTTTTTTTTTTGAAGCCTACCATAAATGCACAGGTTTTCCCGAGCTCAGGTTTTCTTAGCTGTGACACGAACCCACAGCCTGTACAGCATCCACCTGGGTTGCTCTGTGTTTCCCCTGTGGGAATGGGGAGCAAGGAGAACCAGGTGACTACGAAGCTCATGTTGTTTGCTGTGTTGTAAGGGAGTTCTTTGCTTCCCACCCAGGGTGTCATGTCCTCTGCCAGAATCTATGAAACTGTGGCAGGCTATCTTGTTTGCTTGCAACTCTGGTAAAATGTCAGACCTTTCATGGCTATTGACGGTGATGATTACCTGTGAGACTTTTCATTTATTTCGAGGACACTCAGGCCTTTTGTGTTAGGATAGAAATGCAGAACCAAAAGCACTTTGAATCCATTGGGAGGTGACTGGAGTGACTGGGGAAAGAGGCTGACCTGTATCTATACTACAGCTCATTCTGGCCTCTTGATTATTAAAATCATCCTCTGCTGAGTTATCCATTTGTGAGCATTCACACAGGATACACATACCTTCATATTTTTTCCCATTTTGAGATGTCTGTCTTTTTGAAACAACTGAGATTCGTGTCCTGATTAATTGTAACGATTAATACAGAGAGATCCTGTGTACCTGCTACCCAGTTTTCCTTAATGATAATATTTGGCAAAACTGTAGTACAATATTATAACCAGGATATTGAAACAGTGCAGTAGAGAATTTTTCCATCACTACAACTTCCCTTGTTGAGGCTTTTTATAGCCACAACCACTTTCCTTACCCACCTCAACTCTAATCCTTGGTGACCACTAATCTGTTCTCCACTTGTATAATTTTGTCATTTCAAGAATGTTCTGAATAGAGTCGTATAGTATATAACCTTTTGGAGTTGTCTCTTTTCACTTAGTATAATTCCCACAAGATTCATTATCAGTTGTCTGTTCCGTCTGTTCCATATTAGACCTGAATAATATTCCGTAGCTTGTTTGTTTAATTATTCAACTGTTGAAGGGCATCTGGGTTGTTTTCAGTGTTAGGCTCTTAAGAATAAAGCTGCTATGAAAATTCATACACAGACTTTTATGTGAAATAACTTTTTCATATTTTTTTAAAGTTTACTTATTATTTATTTATTTGACAGAGAAATCACAAGTAGGCAGAGAAGCAGGCAGAGAGAGAGCGGAGGAAGCAGGCTCCCCGTGGAGCAGAGAGCCCGATGCGGGGCTGGATCCCAGGACCCTGGGATCATGACCTGAGCTGAAGGCAGAAGCTTAACCCACTGAGCCACCCAGGCGCCCCAACTTTTTCATATTTTGGGGATAAATGCACAGGAGTGCTATTGCGAGATTGTATGGTAGTTATGTGTTTAATTTTATAACAAACTATTAAGCTGTTTTCCAGAATGATGTACCATTTTACTTTACACGAGCACTGAATGAGTGATCAATCTTTTCTGTGTCCTTGCCAGCATTTGATATTGTCATTATTTTTTATTTCATCCATTCTGATAGGTACATATATGGCTTTAACTTATATTTACCTGATGTTGAATGATGTTGAATATCTCTTCATTTGCTTCTTTGCCATCTGTATATCCTCTTTGGCGAAATGTCAGTCCCTATATTTTGCCCATTCTCCAATTGAATTGTTTGATTTTTACTGTTGAGTTTTGGCCAGTATTTATTCTGAACTTTATTTTGGCTTCCTCTGTTTTGAATATACCCTTTTCATCTGAATTCAAATAAAGAATATCTTGATTTTTTTTTTAAAGATTTTATTTATTTATTTGACAGAGAGTGATCACAAGCAGGCAGAGAGGCAGGTAGAGAGAGAGGAGGAAGCAGGCTCCCTGCTGAGCAGAGAGCCCAATGCGGGGCTCGATCCCAGGACCCTGAGATCATGACCTGAGCTGAAGGCAGCGGCTTAACCCACTGAGCCACGCAGGCGCCCCGATTTTTTTAATGAATACAGTGGCTTCTCTTAGTTTTCTGAGAATATTAATCATCTAGAATTTTTAAGGACTTTTGACATCTGCATTTTTTTTAAATCCTTGATATTCTTTTCTTTTGTTTTATATTCTGCATTTACATTTTGAGGCTTTCTTCAAATATCCAGTGATTTGTTTCAGGCCTATTCCTAATATTGTGGGCTCAACATAGAATATATATGGAAGCCTGTAGGCCATATATTTAAATATTCAGAAATTATAATTCCAGCAAACAAACTGTTCAATTCTCCCAATTTGATAAGTTACTTTCAAAATTGTTGTAATAATAATTTCATAAGTATGTAAAGCTGGTTTTCATATGACTGGAAGTCATTAAAGCATCAAAGATGATTGAATTTAATTATTATAGTTCATGTCTGTGTGTTCTATATCTCTATAGGTGTCTGGTCAAGCAATGAAATAAACACATAATTTGTGAATTATTATATAATCCCCAGATTATTTTTTCACTTTTATTTCAACAAACATACTATTTATGGTGTTATAGGGAAGATTTGTGCATAATTTATGTTATTGCCAGTAATCTAAAGAGTTAAAAATAGTCATAATTATATTCAAAGTGTAAATAATTTGAACACATTTTCCATCAGAAAATATAAGTTAATATAAGAAAGTAAAAATTTAATTTCTCAGGTATATTGTCAAATTCACTTTTACTCAAAATATGGGTGATGCAAATGGTTATAGTTTCCTGCACTGTCTGTGATAAGTCTAAAGTGAGAGGCATCATATGTTTTTTTTGTGTTTGTGATATGTGGGATCTTTAAAGATTTTATTTATTTATTTGAGAGTGAGAGAGGGGAAAAGAGGGAGAGGGACAAGCAGACTCTGTGCTTGACCTGAGCCAAAATCAAGAGTTGGATGCTTAACCAGCTGAGTCACCCAGGCGCCCCTGTGGGGATCTTAAAGAAGGCTAGGCAAGATGTCACAGGGTATTCTGCTCTGGTTTCCCATTCATATGTGAGCAAGGTGCTGAGAAGACATTTTTCTGTGTGTAACAGTGGGGCTTTTCAACCTGTAGATTACTCTTTGTAGTGAACAAGGATAAAGCTGACCTTTTGTTTGGATTCTCAGTTGTCAGTATTTGGACATCTTTCAGGATAGGTCATTTTCTCAGAGGAGAATTCTGCAATCTCTTCTGCCTGCTAGAATTCTGCAAGTAGAATAGGTGAAAGACCTAGGGTGTGTGTGTATGGGAGGGGGCCTCTTTTTCAGACTCTCTCACAGACCTCCTGATTTCCATACTTTATATACCCACCTCTCACAAGTTCTGGTTACATGTCTTAAGAATAAAAACCTCCTGGTGAGTGGGGAATGAGAACTGGAGTTTCAGTAACTTCATATCCTCAGTCTTTCAATCAATCCTTCTAGTTAGAATCAAGCCTCTTCTCCTACCCCTTTCCTAGTACTCTAAGCCTGTAGCTTTTCACGGTTGTGACTGGGGAAATCAGGTTGCCTCTTAGTATCACCCTAGAAACCAGCTAGGCTGGTTTCCTGTGTTGTGTAATTTGGTAATCACTCCATTTATTTAGTAAACCCCATTGCCATCTCTAGTTCATTGTTGCCTTCTCTCCTATTTTGTGGATTGGTCCACTTTGAATGTTTTTATTCTACTATTCAATGGAATTTTCTTTTATTTATTTAATTATTTAAAAGATTTTATTTATTTATTTGTCAGAGAGAGATAGAGAGTGAGAGCAAGAACACAGGCAGGCAGAGTGGCAGGCTGAGGCAGAGGGAGAAGCAGGTTCCCTGCCGAGCAAGGAGCCCAATGTGGGACTTGATCCGAGGACGCTGGGATTATGATTCGAGTCAAAGGCAGCCGCTTAACCAGCTGAGCCACCCAAGCATCCCTCAATGGAATTTTAGAAAGAATAGAGATATATTTACTATGTTTACCTGATAGTGGTAACATCTTTTGGAATTTTGAATCCCTTTGTACAGTGTAGCATATTTCAGTCATGTTTGGTTCCAAGTGCCATGGTCTAATCATAACTTATTTAAGCAAATACTATTATTGCTAATAATAGGAAAATTTATTGGAAAGTCTCAGGATTCTAGCAGGAAATAGAATTCAACCAGATGGCTCAAGGGAAAGGAATGCATACAGAGGTATGGGCAGAGTTAGAGAAATAAGCAGGGGATGGTGAGAATCCTAGAGACCAGTAACAGCGGGAAACCAGTACTACTTCTAGTGTTAAAGGGAAAAGGGAGAAAAGAGTGTTATTAGAGCCTGCTGAGAGTTGAAACCTTAAGGGAGATTTGCCTGGTAGGAATTATAGTTGGGAAGGGATGTAGCTCCTAGCAGAAGGCACCGAAGCACAGAGGAAGAGTGTAGGGGAAAAACACTTTGGCTTCTCTTCTCTCTACCCTTTAAGTGCCTCCACCGGCCAACTCCGATGGAAGCCAGGCATCAAAGCAACAAGAGTGATGCACTGCATCTTCATGAGCTCCTGGAACCCAGGTCAGGTCAAAGGAGGCATGGAAAATCTGGGGAAAGTGGAGTATATCCAGTACCAAAGGACCATAGAGTACCTTATAGAATCAATGAAAGCTGGTATATTTCAGAAAGAGTGGGAACCCAGCCAGCTTCAGGAAATTTAGAGCGTCATTGAACTTTACTGCTAATGCTTTTTATCGATCTGATTCATTTCTCAATACTCTTAGTCTCCATATCTTTTTTTTATTTATTTATTTTCAGCGTAACAGTATTCATTGTTTTTGCACCAGTCTCCATATCTCTTAGTTCAAATTCTTTTTTTTTTTAAAGATTTATTTATTTGACAGATAGAGATTACAAGTAGGCAGAGAGGCAGGCAGAGAGAGAGAGAGAGGAGGAAGCAGGCTCCCCGCTAAGCAGAGAGCCCGATGCGGGGCTCAATCCCAGAACCCTGGGATCATGACCTGAGCTGAAGGCAGAGGCTTTAACCCGCTGAGCCACCCAGGCGCCCCTCTTAGTTCAAATTCTTGACAAAGATTTTTATTGGCCATGAATCAGCCAGTCTAGTCACTTTCTTGTCAAGTGCTACCCATGATCTAACTAACTGTGCCCAGGAACTGACATCCTGTAGTCTGGATATGGCAGTAGTGGTCCAATCCCTTGGGTAAGAAGGCAGTTTTAGAAGACTATGGCTGGAAAGGCACCCCCAAATTATCAGCTACTCAAATATAGGAGTGGTTGTTGTATATTACATGAAGTCATTAGTATGCTATCAGAGCTCTCTTCTTAGGGCAGAGGGGAAGATGCTTAATTTTAGGCACCACAATTAAAGGTCAGGAATAAAAGAAAGTACTAAATGTATGTGTGGAAGTAGTGGCAATATGGTCGGTTAATTCTCAACCAGGGTTATTAAGGTCATGCAGGCAGTACACAGTGCAACTTCAGACACCACCGTCCTGCAATAATGTTACGGGAAATCCCCTGGAATTTTGCAAAGTGGCTATCTTGCTCTCAACTTTGTTTAAGGAATTATTCTACTACAAAATTACTTGTGCGGCATTCTATAAATTGTGTGTTACAAGGCTGGAGCCATCCTGAAACCAAGTTTTATCTCTCTCCATGTCTACAACTCACTGAATATGGTGAAGCCAAACAGCCTGAAGTAGCTCGGTAAGGGGGAACGTGCATAAAGAAACACCAAAAGGCAGCAGAACATATACAAGAGGTTTCAAGACCCAGCTATTTGAGGAAAGCACAATACTACTGAAATACCAATTGAGAGCTTTCCCGTGGTGGGATGAAATGCTATTATACTCTTAGCTATTTGCTACCTATTACCTATATGAAAGAGAAAATCCACAAAGAGATTTTTTGGTGACTAATCATTTTAGTTAAATTATGTGGGGATGTCTGTTTGGCTTGTCAGACTTTTACAGTGATAATAGGATTTTAAAAATACTCTAGAGTGGGTTTTCAATATGTGGTCCCAGACCAATAGTATCAGCATCACTTGGGAACCTAAACATGCAAATTCCTGGGGCACCTGGGTAACTCAGTAAGTTAAGTCTTAGACTTTTGATTTTGGTTCAGGTCTTGGTCTCAGAGTCATGGGATTAACCCCCACATGGACCTCCTTGGTTGAGTCCCCCAGTTGAGTCCCCTGGTGGAGCCCTGCTTCTGGCCCTCCTCCAGGAGAGTCTGCTAGAGATTCTCTCCCTTTGCCCCTCCCCCATTCATGCGCCTGTGTTTCTCTGCCTCAAATAAATAAATAAATAAATCTTTAAAAAAATGCATATTTGTGACTGGTGAGAGTTTGAGAACCACACTACATCAGAATCACTGATGGGTTTGCTAAAACCCAGCTTGTTTCCCTAGCTCAACCCCCTTGCTGATTTAGCAGTTCTGGATTGGGGCTTAGGAGTACGCCATGATTGAAGAGAAAGTTTTCTGGAAAAATAGCCTCCTCCTAAGATTGGTAAATATATAAGGAAAAGTTTTTTGAGCTAATCCTTAGGAGGACACTTCCTAGACTGTCAGATTGTCTACATCAAAATGCAAAGATTCTTAATTTCGCAAGATTTTTCCTTTCTAATGTTATTTGCTTTGGGATAGTGAAGTCTTAAGAAATAGTTTATAAAATAGCAACCCAGAAATGGCTTCAAGAGTTCAGAACATTTGTTTCAAATTTAGAAGAAAAGACAAATAAGACCCCGTGTATTACACATGGAAGTGGTATTCTAATTAACCAAATTTGAAAAGTGAATCTTAATGAGCATAAAAGTAAAGAACCAAGTTCGTATTTCAGTGTCATCTGAGGACCTTCTGTCAGTGTCGTAGAAAAAGAAGGAAAAGAGAAAATGCTTGATGGATCTTATGAAATTGCTTCCCCATTCTTTCCTGTTTTAAAACCGTTCCTACGCCCAGAAATTGCTATCTGTATGCATTAGAGGGCTGTGTAGGTACTAATACAGATGCACCAAGGCAGTGCAATAACTATGGAAAAGCATCAATGAATCCATTAGGACATTGGGTATTACCACAGCAGCCATTCCTAGGTGGCTGGAATATCATAGCAGATTCAAGATTTATGTGCTGTAGTCACTGAGAACAGCCATGACACACATTTTCCTCCCTTTCATAATTTAATTACTGTCACCACGTATTATTATCAGCCATCACCACAGATTCCAGAATATGGAAAGTCATTGGAGCCAGAGCAGAGGAGCCAAGTAAAACACCTGCAAGGGATTTCAAAAGCGATTACAGTTCAGTTGCTATATTTTGAATGAAAAATACAGATGATGAAGCCACGAAGCATCTGTTCTTTTTCCTTCTGGCTCTGTGCAGTACCGTGTCATGCCTTTGCCTTGTGACTTCAAGCAGCCCCCCTCCCACAGAGCATGCCGTACTTCATACATATGGTCACTCAACAAATGCTTATGACTTATAAATATTTACCAAAGAAAGTATGATCGGTGTCTGTTAGCAACAGTTTTTGGAGCAGATGCTGTTTTCGGAGCATGGCAGTCATCACATGGATGACAAGAATGGAACGTTTCTATGCTAACACCTGACAGTTGTGATTCTTCTCCAGTTCTTGAAGATATTTCACATATACTATTTCATGTCACCCTAGCTCCGGTCCTGGGATTAGAACAGAAAGCAATATCTCCACAGTAAACGAACAGAAACCTGTTTTGAGTGACTTCACTAAGGTCTCAGTGCTAATGAGTAGTGGGATGGGGACGCATACGCAGGTTTTTCATTCTCAAGTTCAACATTTAAGATTTAAAACAAATAAAATCAATGCTGTTAGGGTTTGGCATTATCACATTTTCTTTCTGAAATCTTGAGTTTTCCCTTTTCCTTTTGGCAAATGAGAACAAAAAAAATTTTTTTCCCCAAACCCTTTCCAAAAGTACAATTAGCTGCCACATTAAGAATAGAAGTGAGGGGCGCCTGGGTGGCTCAGTGGGTTAAAGCCTCTGCCTTCGGCTCAGGTCATGATCCTAGGGTCCTGGGATGGAGCCCCACATCAGCCCCCTGCTCAGTGGGAAGCCTGCTTCCTCCCCCTCTCTGCCCGCCTCTCTGCCTACTTGTGATCTCTCTCTCTCTCTCTGTCAAATAAATGAATAAAATCTTAAAAAAAAAAAGAATAGAAGTGAGAGAAACCTAGCCCCAAGTTCAGGTCCATTATCGATGTTGGGGCTAACTGGGCAGTAAGTACGGTGCTTAGGGAAATAACTGTAGCCATCCTGTGGGGCCTTTCTTTCACTGGCTTCTTGGTTCTCTTCTCTAGTCCCCGCTTCTCCGGTCCTGGAGAATGGAATGTGCTGTTTCTACAAAATGATGTGCTCTTTTTTGTAAAACTAGTTTTAAATGCTGCTGCCTCCTTCCTTAGCTGTGGAAAATTGTTTCTATCTGGAAAGGGATTGCAGAAAATGCCTTGTAAGAATAGGAACCCAGCATAGATCCCAGATAGCAGTATGGCTGCTGGTTTTGCTGGAGGGGAATCTGAGAAGGTTCGGTGAGATTCCTGAAATTCCACTGTTAGTTTCACATAAGCTAAATAAAACTAGACAAAGCGTGTTCAGTTTTAGCTTGGACTATAAAGTAACACAGAAGTAAACAGACATGATTCAAGGTTTTCCTTGAGGTGCCTGCAAGTCTTGCACAAAGTATATTGGTATAAATAAAGCCCTATTCGTGCCCAGTGATGTAGATAGGTTGTACTTCTAAACATTTTGTGAATATAGCTCATAGGAGATATCCTTGCATGTTTCTTTTTAAGAAGCTTTATTTTTAACACCAATTCCACTGACCATGAAACATGTTAGACTTTCAAGTTTTATTCCAAATAAGAGAAAGGAGAGGGGAAGCCAAATACTGCCCAGCCTGTTTATTCTACTAGGGAAATTCAGATGGCTCTTCACGGGTCCTGACAAGGTATAACAAATGCATCCTTTTCAAGGCAGACAATGATGTGCCATTTTTGATCATGGCAGGGAGCAGAATTTTTCTATTTAGTTTAAGAGTAAATGGGTTTGTTACAGGTTAATAAACCCTTTATAGAATTGCTGAGAAGGTTAAAGTTGAACTCAAAGAATTGCTTAAATGGCCCAAAGGCCAACCAGAAACTACAGAGCTGTAAAAGCAGCTGGTGCCAAAAATCAAGGGGTCCCCGCACAAGCAGGAGACCGCGAGGGTCAGGAAGCTCTGGCAGCGGAAACCAGCATCTTCAGGACACTGCTTGCTACCAGAGCCAGCGGAAGCAGCCGAATCCCAGGCTCTGTTTCCTTGCTGCCGTCCAAATGCCGTGAAAGGACGTCTGACAGTAGCCTCCATCAGGTCCAGAGTACTAGCTCCAAGGGAGTCTGGGGAACAAGGTTTTTTTTTTTTTTTTTTTAGCTTTCTAGCATAAAAATAACATGCATGCATCACATTTTACCAGTCTGCTCCCCTAGTACGGGCGCCGGGATTGCTTGTCGTCGTCAGCTACTAAACTGCAGAGAAAATTCTTCTGCACTAGGAGATGTGATATTTTCTCTGGGATGTATCCCTAGAGGTGGGATCACGTGGTTATAGTATACATGCGCACTTTTTAAAAAACTGAGTCCTGCCAGGATATTACTGCCAGAATGGTGCCGGTAGTCTTACAAAATTTAGTATATAAATCACTTTACATTTATACATACTATTATCAAATATGAATGGTCTTTACTTCCAAGGAAGAGCCTCTTAATATATAAAGGCAAACAATAGATTTTTATTTCTTTTTCTCTTTCTTTTTGTTTAAAGATTTTATTTATTTTATTTGACAGACAGAGATCACAAATAGGCAGAGAGGCAGAGAGAGAGGAGGAAGCAGGCTCCCTGCTGAGCAGAGAGCCCGATGCGGGGCTCGATCCCAGGACCCTGGGATCATGACCTGAGCTGAAGGCAGAGGCTTAACTCACTGAGCCACCCAGGCACCCAATAGATTTTTATTTCTTAAACATTATGTCTGAAATAGTATAATAGAAGATAAGTTGGTAGGAATACTCTGGTAAAATTTTATTTGCTTTCGTAAAAATGGGCACTAGTGTGGGGCCGTAGAGAGCTCCATAGGCTCTGCATTGGACGAAACTTAGATGCTGTGTATAGGATGCTGGGCAAGCTGCTTAACTCTGTGCGAGCCTCAGTTCTGTGAGCATTCCCCAAATGGTGGCCATGATAATAAGGACATTGTTAAAGAACTGGAGTTAAGGGACACGAAGCCATCAGGACAATGGCTGGAACATAGTCCTTGTGCAGCCCTTGTTCATTTTTCTTTGAGCACCCATGGACTTATCCCTACTGCAGCTCACATATAACTCCCACATGAATGAATTTTGTGGCAAACAGAGATCAAGATTGTAGTTGACCAATAACGAAATCCCCGCTGGCTAGGCTCTCATCAGTGCTGGAAGGGCTGCAGAGTGAAAGGTAAGACACAATTTCCTTTGTTGCTCCTTTTCTTTAAGATTTATTTTACAGGGAGAGCATGTGTGAGCAGGAAGAGGGGCAGAGGGAGAGGAGGAGAGAGAGAATCCCAAGCAGATTCCCCACTGAGTGGGAAGCCTGAAGCAGGGCTCAGTCCCAGGACACTGAGATCATGACCTGAGCCGAAACCAGAGCCCAACACTTAACAGATCGAGACACCTAGCGCCCTTGTTGCTCCTTGGAGGACCTCAGAAGGTAAAGGAGAGAGGACACACATGCACTTCTTGTTGAACTCTGTGGATGACCGTAGAGAAGCACCCAGAGTGGAGAGCAGGGTGCAGGCTCCTCCACTTAAGAGGAGAGGCTTGAGGCCAGAAGCAGCCCTTCCTCGGTGTTCGCTCACGCACAGGCATGTTGTCTCCTGCCTCAGCTTTCCCGATGATTCCTCTCAGGGTTACGTGGTCCTGCTTTTACCCACCCACACCAAACCACATTTCCTTTTAACACAGCTTGCCACACTGTCCTGAAGTCTACATTGTGATGGTCGGAGTGACTGACTAGACGTGCTCCGTCATTTCACCATGGCCATGCTCGGATGTCAGGTGGCATTTTTCCGTTGCATGATTTCTGTGTCCGTTCAGGTACAGCGGCAGGTAGAAACCTGACCAGCTCTTTGAACAGGGCGGATTTAATACAGAGAGTCAGTAAGTAGGTACAAAGGTGTAAACGGTGTAGCTGGCCCGGTGAGAAGGGAACACTGACGTCTCTCAGAGCAAGAGCAGGAAGCAGCTGCCGCCCTCAACCAAAGCCAGGGCCTCGGGTCCTTGGGTTGAAAGGAGCCAAAGGCAGAAACTCAGAGAAGGGGTGAAGAGAGGTGCGACTCAGGCAGCGGGAAGGGGGCTGTTCAGCCGTGGCTGCTGTTGGTGTCCTGAGGAAGGTGGGATGAGGCTGACTGCCAGGTGTTAGAAAACCTGCAGATTGCCTTGGGTTGCCGAGATGGCACTGGAAGGAATTGCTGCCCAGGTGAAAAATGTTGCTGGGGTGACACCGGGACTGCAAGGGTTCAGAGCCATGAGGGCCAAGAAGGCACAAATCCTTGCCTCCTTCTCCAGCCTAGCGTGCTCCATCCAGCGCCCCCTATAGACAGGGCCTAACACGGAGTCGGGGGTACAGCAGAAATTGGATTTACGCTCAGAGCCCCATTTGCCTGGAACAGTATAAAAGGGTGGGTTTGGAGCTGAAGGATAATAACATAATAACTGACCTGTTTCTTAGAATACTTTGTGTTACATTAAAACAACAACAACAACAACAAACTAGGACCCGTATCCATACGTCCATCCACAGATAAATGTGTTTAGGAAAGGTGGTACACCCATTAGCAGAACACTGTTCAGCCTTAAAACATGGAAATCCTGCTATACACTATGCCACGAAGGAACCTTGGGGGCATTATGCTGAGTGAAATAAGCCAGTCACAAAAAGACAAATATTATATGATTCTACTTATATGAAGTATCTAAAGAGTCAAACACACAGAAACAAAGAATGGTGATGGCCAGGGATTGGGGGAAGGGAAAACTGGGAGTTTTTGTTTAATGAAAATAGAGTTTGTTTTGCAAAGATGAGAAAATTCTAGAGATATGTTACACAACAAGGTAAGTAAACTTAATATTGCTGAGCCGTACACTTAAAAACGAGTGATGCCTGGGTGGCTCAGCAGGTTAAACATCTGCCTTCAGCGCAGGTCTTGATCCCAGGGTCCTTGGATCTAGTCCCTCATGGGGCTGCCAGCTCAGTGGGGAGTCTGCTTCTCCCTCTGTCCCTCCTCCCTGTTCGTGTGCATGCTCTATCCCTCTCTCTCTTCCAAAAATAAAAATAAATAATAATAATAAATAAAATAAATAAAATCTTTAAAAAAGATTAAAAATAAAATAAAAATTTTCTATTTTTTACCACAATTAAAATTTTAAAAACATTATTTAAAAGTTATTAAAAAATTCAGGTCCATTAAAAACTGCCAAAAAACCCCCCAAACATTGCCTATTTCCAACATTTTATGTCTCTCCACAGATTTCTCAGTCTGATTTTTATGTTTTTCCGCATTACTTGGTGGAGAATCCTTGATCCTCATCCCATATTAATGGAGTAATCTTCGATGTTTTTTTTCATTGTTACCTGAATAACATTCAGGATACAAATGATAAAAGCAAGCAACTATTTATGAAATATTACTGCAAAATAAGATCATTGTCTTGCAAAAAATACTGCTCTACAGCTTCTTGTAAGATCCTCTATCAATAGAATGGTCCAAAGTAAAACGAATTGTTTAGGAAAGCAGCAAAAACATTTTAGTTAGGTTTACAGGACACAGTGAAATTTCTTTTGTTGAAATTGTGTGCGGTGGAACCAGTTTTATGCTCTTCCCTGGCCCATTCTCTGTCAAATTGCCTGCTGGAGCCAATCTTTGCCATGCTGCCTCGTAAACTTTTACAGTAAATATTCCATTATTGGACACTGGGGTGGAAAATGATGGAAGGGAATGTAATTGTTTTAGCTTTCAATTTACCCTTGTTCAAATTTGTCTTTGATATACAGCTCAAGGGCAGCCTGTAAGTCATGAAGGCGTTCACCTCTCTCCAGGCTGGATTGCATTTAAACCATTCCAGACAGATGAGGGAAGTGCCCCTTAGGAGAAGGAGAAAGCAATCCCACAATCCCTTTTAGGAACTCATCTCCTGTTTGACAAATCTTGCCACTGGGGTCTTTGTAGTTAGCCAGAGTTTCATCTGTTGCAATACTCCCCCATCACCCCCCTCCCAAACTTCTGGTTACATCATTAATGGATATTGGAAGCAGCTGGCCTCCTTCTTCTGCATAAGGGGCTTTTATAGACACGAAAATGATGATGCAGTCTCTCTTACACTACTCTGCTGAACAATTCTGTCTTCTAATTTTGCCCCATACATTTTATTTTTCAGATCTTTCAGGCATCTTTTTGAGGCTTCTCTGAATCTTTTGTAATTTACCATACTGTTCTAAAATTGTGGAATTCCAGTCTTCATGGAACTCTAATATATTTCTAAGCATTTTTGAGATTAGTGGAAGGATTATTCATCCCTATACAATATTTACTTTAAAAATAAATGTCAAAAAAATGTCATTATTAAATCACTTCCCAAATCTTTGTGGATTTCCTGGAAAGGAAAAATATCACTCACACCATTTACTGCAAAGCTATTAGTCCTCATCATGTCAGGTGGAAAATCAGCTTCTTTTGGGAAGATTTTTAATCTATACAGAAAATAAGAGATTATAAAAAATATGGAAATATATATATTAGTGGAAATGAAGATCAGTTAGGATGATCATAAAGATTTTTTGCTATTTTTCTTTAAATATAATAAATGTAAAGAAAAAGTTAAAAACACCTAAAATCACACCATTTTGAGCTATCAAGATTTAACGTAGTAGTGACCATCTTTTTTGTTTCTCTTTATATTTTCACATATTTATAATTTATCTTAAAGACAATCATGTTATTTTTCTTCATCTCATTGTGAAGGCATTTTTCTGTATGCATTCTTAACTTTATATGCTCTCCTTTCTCCCTCAAATAACTAATGTTTTATCCCTCCAGTCCTTTTTCATTGACATGTAATCATATTTGAGTATGTATTTAAAGGTTTGTCACTGTTTGTTTTAGAGAAAACGATATAGTCTTTACATATCTTGCTTTTCTTACTAAACAAATCTTTATGGAAGTTCTTACCAGGCAACTATGTAGATTTAACTCATTCATTTTCATGGCTGCATAATGGCATGGCTGTAGCTCCATTTCACCTCTCCCCCAGTTGTGTCTGTAATATTCTTTAGTTGCTGTATCAGGTTAGGTCTCCAGAATGTGGTTCCATAGTCATTAATATATCAGAAAGGGACAACAGAAGGTTCTATGGCCATTAACATATCAAAACAGGACAATAGAAGTTGAAAACAGGACAACATGAAAGTAAAATATACACAGAAATCTAGAAAAAGAACTACAAAGAAATAAAAAGGCAGAAGGAAGAAAGTGTTAAGGATAGAAATGGAAAATAATGAATTAGAATACAAAGTAAATCAAAAAGGGAGAATTAATCAGTCCAAAAGCTGGTTCTTTGGGGAAAAAAATCAGCAAAATTGACAAACCACTGGCCAAACTAACAAAGAAATTAAAGAAGAAACTTAAATATACACAAAATTGGAAGTCATAAGGTAGAGGTTTGGAAGAAAGAAAGCTTTAAAAACTCTGAAAGACTACTTTGTACAACTCTCTACAAAGAAATTTAAAATGCATAATTTTTTGGTGTAATGCAATTTTCTAGTAGACGTGGAATGCCTAAATAGGCCAATTAACAGAGATGAAATGGAAAAATCAAAGAGCACTCCTTTATAAAGCTCAGATGGTTTAACATGGGAATTTACTAAAACTTTAAAGATCAGTTATCCTAATAGTATTTAAACTATTTCAGAGCATGGTTAAAATGAGTCTTTCAAATTCTTTCTATGAAGTAAATTGGTCTCAAAACCCAACAAAGTTTTGTATATTTGAAATTAATGTAACATTGTGTGTGAACTATATTCAAGAAAAAAATCAACTGACAGAATTTGCACCCCAAAATAAAACTGGCCAGTCTCATTATGATGATCAAATTAAATGGTTCTAAATAAATTTTTAGGAATTTATTAGCCCATTAATAAAAAAATATGATCAAATGAAGTAGTTTTCCTGCAATGTAAAAGCTCAACATAAGAAAATCAGCTAATATATCATCATTTTAATAAGGAGAGAAATCATATGATCATTTCTATAGATGCAGAAAATTTCACAAAATTCAACCATAGTTCAATAAAGAGAAAACGGTGGATACTTTCCGAACAAGGTAAAATATATACCTCCACCTAAAGCCAGGGTTACTCAATGGGCAAGCATTAGAGGATGTATTGCTAAAATGACAAGGCAAACATCTCTACACTATGCTGGAGGTGGTAGGCAATGAATTTAGACGTGACAAAGTAATTAGAGGTATAGAATTGAAATGAAGAAATAAAATCATCTCTATTTGCAGAGGATATGATTATATATATCCAGAGAGCCCAAAAGAATCAATGGGAAAGCTACTTATGTAAACAAAAAGAACTTAATGAAGTAACAATTTATGGTATCATCATATAACAATTTAACTAAAATCAGTTCTACAGGAAAGTACATATTAATGTTCAACAACATTCATTTTGCTAATACCTCTCCAGATTCTAGAAAACCTCATCTTCTGGGAGAGTTCTTAGGAAGTGATGACGGGAGCAAAATTCATTCTGTCATTGCATGTTCACAATAGATTTCCTGTGGACTTCATACTTCAAGGTCAGTTTGGATATAAATGACATGGCTCACAGTTTCTTCTTCCTTTTTTTATGATTTATTTATTTATTTTAGAGAGACAGAAAATGTGTACCTGAGCTTGGGGAGGGGAAAAAGGAGTGGAAGAGATAGAAAACTCAAGTGGACTCCCTTTTTAAAAAATTAATTAATTTATTTATTTTTAAATTTCTTTTCAGTGTTCCCAAATTCATTGTTTATGCATCACACCCAGTGCTCCATGCAATACATGCCCTCTATAATACCCATCACCAGGTTCACCCAACCTCCCACCCCCAACCCCTCCAAAACCCTCAGTTTCTTTCTCAGAGTCCACAGTCTCTCATGTTTCATCTCCCCCTCCAGTTTCCCTCAACTCCCTTCTCCTCTCCATCTGCAGTGTCCTTCATGTTATTCCTTATGGTCCACAAGTAAGTGAAACCATATGATAATTGACTCTCTCTGCATCACTTATTTCACCCAGCATAATCTCTTCCAGTCCTGTCCATGTTGATACAAAAGTTGGGTATTCATCCTTCCTGATGGAGGCATAATACTCCATTGTGTATATGGACCACATCTTCCTTATCCATTCATCCGTTGAAGGGCATCTTGGTTCTTTCCACAGTTTGGTGACCGTAGCCATTGCTGCAATAAACATTGGGGTACAGATGGCCCTTCTTTTCACCACATCTGTATCTCTGGGGTAAATACCCAGCAGTGCAATTGCAGGGTCATAGGGAAGCTCTATTCTTAATTTCTTCAGGAATCTCCACACTGTTCTCCAAAGTGGCTGCCCTAACTTGCATTCCCACCCAGAACCATAAGATACCTGGGAATAAACCTAACCAAAGAGGTAAAGGACCTGTACTCGAGGAACTACAGAACACTCATGAAGAAATTGAAGAAGACACAAAAAGATGGAAGACTGTTCCATGCTCTTGGATTGGAAGAATAAACATTGTTAAAATGTCTATACTGCCTAGAGCAATCTATACTTTTAATGCCATTCCAATCAAAATTCCACCGGTATTTTTCAAAGAGCTGGAGCAAAAAATCCTAAAATTTGTATGGGATCAGAAGAGACCCCGAATTGCTAAGGAAATGTTGAAAAACAAAAACAAAACTGGCAGCATCACGTTACCCAATTTCAAGCTTTACTACAAAGCTGTGATTACCAAGATAGCGTGGTACTGGCATAAAAACAGACACATAAACCAGTGGAACAGAGTGGAGAGCCCAGATATAGACCCTCAGCTCTATGGTGAAATAATCTTCGACAAAACAGGAAAAAATATTCAATGGAAAAAAGACAGTCTCTTCAATAAATGGTGCTGTGAAAACTGGACAGCGATATGTAGAAGAATGAAACTCGACCATTCTCTTACACCGTACACAAAGATAAACTTGAAATGGATAAAAGACCTCAACGTGAGACAGGAATCTATCAGAATCCTAGAGGAGAACATAGGCAGTAACCTCTTCGATATCAGCCACAGCAACTTCTTTCAAGATATGTCTCCAAAGGCCAAGGAAACAAAAGCAAAAATGAACTTTTGGGACTTCATCAAGATCAAAAGCTTCTGCACAGCAAAGGAAACAGTCAACAAAACAAAAAGGCAACCCACGGAATGGGAGAAAATATTTGCAAATGACAGTACAGACAAAAGGTTGATATCCAGGATCTATAAAGAACTTCTCAAACTCAACACACACAAAACAGATAATCATATCAAAAAATGGACAGAAGATATGAACAGACACTTCTCCAATGAAGACATACAAATGGCTATCAGACACATGAAAAAATGTTCATCATCACTAGCCATCAGGGAGATTCAAATTAAAACAACATTGAGATACCACCTGACACCAGTTAGAATGGCCAAAATTAGCAAGACAGGAAACAACGTGTGTTGGAGAGGATGTGGAGAAAGGGGAACCCTCTTTTTTCTTCCCTTTTAAGTCACTTAGTCTGTTTGTCTAAATATCCTCCCTTTTCTTTTTCAAATGTTCAGTAGTTTAACTAGACAATATTTTGATATCAACTGCCTGGTTTGATCTTTTTGCAGGTATGCAAAATACCCTTTCGATATGTAGATTCAATTTTTCTTCTATTTCAGGGAACATTCATTTAATTGCAGATCACTTGGTGACTCCTATTGCATACATGCTGAAGTTTCTTTGCCTTTCCTCTATATCTATCACTTTCTCTTTTAAAAAAGTTTTTTTTTTCTCCTTTTCCTTTTTAAAGATTTGTTTGAGAGAGAGAGAGAAAG
Organism: Meles meles; assembly: GCF_922984935.1. Taxonomy (NCBI): domain Eukaryota; kingdom Metazoa; phylum Chordata; class Mammalia; order Carnivora; family Mustelidae; genus Meles; species Meles meles. The sequence continues at coordinate 10,428,066 of NC_060074.1, forward strand.
AGAGTGAAACACACACAAGCACGAACCGGGGGAGGGGCAGAGGAGAGGGAGAATCCAGAAGCAGACTTCCTGCTGAATGGGGAGCATGACCTGGGGCTTGATCCCAATAATCTGAGATAGGACCTCAGCCAGAATCAAGAGTCAGCCGCTTAACCAACAGAGCTACCCAGATGCCCCTTCCTTTTGGATCTTAAAATTTTCTTCTTCTACTCTGCTATTTCTTGTATGGTATTATTATTTGTGCTTATGTATGTCTTAATTCCTGACATGCTTTATTATTAGTAGTTCTAATTTTTCTTCTGTTAGCTCTCTTTTTCCCAACCATCTCATTTTTAAGATTTGAAAAACTCTGATTTATGCTGTTCTTTTATAACTTCTTATAATTGTCTTAAATTCTTTTAATGCTTTAAAATGTTATAAATACATTCGTATTGTATGTGTATTTCCAAATGCTTTTGTTGGTGCAGTATTGTTCTGCTCTTATCTCACTTTAGTTTATGATAACTTTATAGGAAATTGAGTTGCAATTTTTTCTTTTTTTCTTTTTCTTTTCTTTTTTTTTGGCTAATGTTTAAGTGAGATGCAGTTTCCTGACTTTCTTAGGAAGGAAGGGCAAAGAGTCAGTATACTCTGCCAGGAGAGTTCAGGGCTTTCTCTTGTTCTTGTCATGAAGTAGTACTTTTTGAGACCTGTTGTCTTCCCCTTTTCTTCCCTCTGGCACCTCTGCTCTTGCCACATCTACCATAGGTGTGCCCACTGCTGTTGTAACCCACTCCTTGTTCTAGATGTCCCAAATACAGAGCCTATCCAGGCTTTTGGTGGGGCTGTAGATTACCCCAAATTCAGCTGTGACTCTCATTTAAACCTTGATTTGAGTGGTCGATCCTCTAGCCCTCTGCTAGAGGGTCACTTGGCCCCTGTTCAGTACCATCTTCCTCTCCATAAATTGGCTGCTGGCACTCAGCTCTCTTCTCAGTGCCTGCTGACCCCATGCTCCTGGGGGGCTGATGAAGACCAGTTGGGCTGGGAGCGGCATGGGTCATTTAGTTCCTCTATCTGTTTATACCTGCCCTCATTGCTCTCGGGAATCTAGATGCTTCTTTTGATGCACTTCCCCCTCTCCAGTATTTGTGTTTTCACTCTGATTGGGGTCAGGAATAGAGTCTTTTTAGATAACTTCCTGTGTCTGATTCTTTCTCTGTATTCTGACCATTATATCTTCCTGTGTGTAAACACTGTATTTTGCATATTTTTTCCTACTTTGCTCCAGATTCTCAAACTTTGTGCTCAACATCTTTTTGGTCTTTTAAAAGGCAAGCTTCTTATAATAGAAAGTCTGGCTTTTCTACTTTAACTTTCCCATGATTGCTCCTGCTAGGCATTTAATAATAATATTTAGAAATTAGTCTGCTTGATTTTTTTCCATGCTGTATCTCTCTCCCTTTAGGAGCATCACATATGAACAACTGTCATTGTGTTTGCCTAAGTGCTTGGGGAAAGAATAATGAATATAAAAAAGTGTGTCATGGATGTTGTCCCAAATCTGATCTGATCTGGGACAGAGCTTTTCTGTGATGTCGTTCACAGGGAGAAAAAAGTAACATTCCTGATAAAATGTTTAAGCCATTTCCTGAGGAATTTTAATGGGATTAAAAAAACTCATTCTGGAAACCTAGTCACCTACATACCCAGCTGATAGTTGTTAAGAATTTAATAAGCTTTACCACCCATTCTTTTCTTTTTGATTTTAGCCAACCAATGATAATGTTTTTTGGCCTCTGCTTTTTGGCCAGAGGCAATTTTGCCTCCTGGGGAACAGATGGCAATGTCTGGAAACATTTTTGTTGTCACAACCAGGTGAGGAGAGTGGGGGTTGCTACTGGCATCTCATGTGTAGAGCCCAGGGATACTGCCAAATGTCCTATAACATGCAGGGTTCCCTCCCTGCCAGGTGAAGAAGCATCAGGTCGACAATATCAGTAGGGTTAAGCTTGAGAAACACTGATTTAGCCCTTCTATTTTGTTTGTTTGTTTGTTTATTTCAGCGTAACAGTACTCATTGTTTTTGCACCACACCCAGTGCTCCATGCAATACGTGACCTCTCTATTATCCTCCACCTGGTTCCCCAACCTCCCACCCCCCGCCCTTTCATAGCCCTTCTATTTTCTAATGAGTTGGTCTGTTCTAAGACTTTCCTCTTGAAACAAGATTGAATAAAAATTTTATATATTCTCATGACTAATTTGTTTAAAAATTTCTGTGTGATTTTTAAACAAGGCAGGGGACAAACCTCAGTTAATTCCTAAAAATGTTATCCTCCGACACTGGGTATCAGTGTCAGGCAGCTGAGATGCGATCTGGGGTTCATAGATACAGAGTTCCCAGGCCAGGCAGGAAAGCTCAGTCTTTTGCTTTAAACAGAGACTTCTGGGGTCAAAACTGATAATAAACTGGACCGGGTTTTCTGTGCAGGTGTTGACTCTTGAGACTAAGCCCAGCAGTGTGTTCACTACTATCTCCTAATTCCTCCTCCTCCCCCCTCCCCCTCCCCCTCCTCTTCTTCTTCTTCTTCTTCTTCTTCTTCTTCTTCTTCTTCTTCTGCTGCTGCTGCTGCTGCTGCTATCCTAATTCTTAATTTCCTAATTCAGCTTAGCCCACAGCCCACTGACTTGCCTCCTGGTTGCCTGGGTGCTTGAATTTATTTTTTGTTCTCAAGCATTTATTTTCAACAGCATCTCTCCATTGCCTGTCTTTTCTGTCACCAAGGAGACACTGCTCTGTGCATACAGCCTTTCTTTCTGACTGAACTTTGTGCTTATAGAAAAGAGCCTTCTTTGCCTCTTCCACTACCAGGAAAGTCAGCTGGTGAGATAGGGAGTGGGGGAGTGGGAAAACCCAAGTTCATGCCCATCTTGCCTGTAGGGATGCAGAGAATGCACAAAATGGCTTGTGAAAAAGCACAGCTTTCTCTCTGAGTTTTGCCAAATACCTGTGAGAGGAGTGAGTGTACCAGATCTTCAGTTTTGCAAGGCAGATGGAGGTACTGGTAGTAACACCTGGGTTCTGAAGAGGAAGAAGGCAAACAGAACAATAAAACTCTTCAGTTGTTTGAAAGAGATTTTGTAGGATCTTTTTTAATCTATATTTTTATGTAAAAGAGACAATGTTTTTTAAAGACACAGTTCATCTACCAGAGACTCTGTAGCTAAAGAAAACCATGTGTATCTCTAACTACAGTCTTTAGCTTAAAATCTAGTTTGTCTGATATGAGAATTGCTACCCCAGCTTTCTTTTGAGGTCTGTTGGAATGATAGTTCTCCATCCCTTCACTTTCAGTCTATGGTGTATTTAGGTTCAAAATGAGTCTCTTGTAGACAGCATATGGATGGGTCCTGTCTTTTTAGCCAATATGCAACCCTGTGCCATTTTATGGGAGCATTTAGGCCATTCACATTGAGAGTGATTATTGACAGATAAGATTTTATTGTCATCATGTTGCCTGTGAGGTCCTTGTTTCTATGGATTATCTCTATATATCTCTGTTCTGTATCATTCTTGGGGTCCTTCTTCTTTTATAGAACCCCCCTTAATAGTTCTTGCAAGGCCAACTTAGTGGTTACATATTCTTTCAGTCACTGCTGGTCCTGGATGCTTCTTATCTCTCCATCTGTTCTGAATGAGAGCCTTGCTAGATAAAGAATTCTTGGCTGCATGTTCTTCTCATTTAATACCCTATATATGCCTTGCCAGCCCTTTCTGCCTTGCCAGGTCTCTGTGGACAGGTCTGACATTATTCTAATGTTTCTCCCTCTGTACATAAAGAATCTCTTCCCCCTAACTACCCTTAAAATGTTTTCCTTGGTTCTAAGATTTACGAGTTTTACTATTACATGCCTGGGGGTTGATCTGCCCTCATTGATCTTGGGGCGGTGTCCTCTCTGCCTCTAGGACACAATTACTTATTTCATTCCCCAGATTAGGGAAGTTCTTAGCTACAATTTGGTCAAATATATCTTCACATAGACCAATGGAATAGAATAGAGAGCCCAGATATGGACTCTCAAATCTATGGTCAACTAATCTTTAACAAAGCAGGAAAAAATATCCAATGGAAAAAAGACAGTCTTTTCAATAAATGGTGTGGGAAAACTGGACAGCTATATACAGAAGAATGAAACTGAACCATTCTTTTATACCATACACAAAAGTGAACTCTAAATGGATGAAAGACCTCAATGTGAGATAGGAATCCATCAAAATCCTAGAGGAGACCATAGGCAGTAACATCTTTGACATCAGCCACAGCAACTTCTTTCAATACACGTCTCCAAAAGTAAGGAAGCAAAAGCGAAAATGAACTTTAGGGACTTCATCAAGATTGGAATCTTCTGCATAGCAAAGGAAATAGTCAACAAATTAAAGAGGGAACCCATGGAATGGGAGAAGATATTTGCAAATAACACTATAGACAAAGGGCTGATACCCAAGATCTATAAAGAACTTCTCAAACTCAACATCCAAAAAACAGATCAAGTCAAAAAATGGGGAGAAGGCATGAGCAGACACTTCTCCAAAGAAGATATACAAATGGCTCACAGACACATGAAAATGTGTTCATCATCATTAGCCATCGGGGAAATTCAAATCAAAACTACATTGAGATACCACCTTACACCAGTTAGAATGGCAAAAATTGACAAGGCAAGAAACAACAAATGTTGGAGAGGTTGTGGAGTAAGGGAACCCTCTTACACTCTTGGTGAGGATGCAAGTTGGTGCAGTCACTTTGGAAAATAGTGTGGATGTTCCTCAAAAAGTTAGAAATGGAGCGACCCTATGACCCTGCAATTTCACTACTGGTTATTTACCCTGAAGATGCAGATGTGGTGAAAAGAAGGGGCACATGCGCCCCAATGTTCATAGCAGTAATGTCCACAACAGCCAAAATGTGGAAGGAGCTGAGATGCCCTTCAACAGATGAGTGGATAAAGAAGTTGTGGTCCATATACACAACAGAATATTACTCAGCCATCAGAAAGGATGAATACCCAACTTTTACATCAGCATGGATGGGACTGGAGGAAATGCTGAGTGAAATCAGTCAAATAGAGAAAGTCAATTATCATATGGTTTCGCTTATTTGTGGAACATAAGGAATAGCATAGAGGATATTAGGAGAAGGGTAAAATGAAGGGGGAGAAATCAGAGTGGTGGAAAAACCATGAGAATATGGACTCTGGGAAACAAATGAGGTTTTAGAAGGGGTGGTGGTGGGATGGGTGAGCCTGGTGATGGGTATTAAGGAGGGTACGATTGCATGGAGCACTGGGTGTTATAAGCAAACAATGAATCATGGAACACTACATCAAAAACTCATGATGTACTATATAGTGACTAACGTAACACAATAAAAAAATAAAACCAATATTTTTTATGAAAAAAAAGAAAACAAAAGCCAAATATTCATATATTCAAGCATACACTATGCTGATATGGAAGCTGGAGAAAATATATTTTAACAAGAAAATACTTTCCTTTAAAACAATGACTTAAAACGTACTTTCACTTGAGGAAAAGTGAGGACATTGAAAAAAAAGTATGAGATTCTGAAAATATACATTCCACTAGACCTCTTCCACATACTCTCAACTGAAAAATTAGGCACATTTCCAGGTATTCACAATTAGTACTTTGTGCTGTTGGCTCACATCTTGTTATTTTATTTTATTTTATTTTATTTTTAGTAATAACAGGCTGCTGATTTTCTTCCAAGCACTTTCAAACCAGTAAGTGCACCAGTAAGTGCATAAATTCCAGCCAAAACTGCGTGTAATCATCTAAAAATTCTCCTTTGTCCTAGCCAGCAGGCTCCCCTTCAATTTGCCTCTGATGCCTCTGCTCACTTCTCAATACACTTCTCTTCACATTGCTTTGCTTTCTTCTTTCTTTCATTTCTCTTAGAAAAAAAATCTTGGTAATTCTTTCTGACACAATAATTTGGGCTACATAAGTCTTACTTATTTGTTAGGATTTTTTTCTTTTTAACTAGACCCAGTCCAAACTTCCAACTCATTTGTGAAGGTGTTACCATGAATGATACAGCAGCAGCAGCATGGATTTTAAGGAGTTCCTGTTCCTATCATGTTTCTTAAGGCGAATGGTCTTTTTATAAGAGAGAGATTAGGATATCTGACTCTATTCATGCAAAAAACAGCAACTACATGAGGAAAATGAAAGAAAGGCCATTCTTTCCCCCTAAAATGTGTTCTAGTATCTGGCACTGAGGATACAAATGTGAACAAGAGAATTGCATTTCATAGATAACCCCAGGATATTGTAATGGTGTGAAATGTGTTTGAAAGAGGAAGTAGAGGGCTTTAAATTACTTATGGTGGAACCTGGGACTCTTTTGAGAGAAGAGGCCGCTAAAGCTGAACACCAAAGTGACCACCCTCTTCAGTTTCTCCATCACTAAAATGAGGAAAGTAATGTAGCTAAGAGCCATTGTGTAAAGCAGGACTTGGTCTAAGACCAGAAGATTTATCTAGGTTGTGTGTATGTGTGTGCACCTAAATTTTAATATGGACGTGTCTTATATGGGAACTAAAAATGAACAAAACTATAATGCAAAACCCCTGTGGAGAAGTGGGTAAATGACTTACCCTTCTTGAAACCCATTCTATTCTTTTATGGGACAAAAAGTCTTTCACTGCTGCCCAGCAGCAGGCCAAGTAGACCTGGCTTTCTTCATTCTCCCTTTTAAGTGGGAATTATTATTAAACAAAATGGCTTTTTGAAGGTGTCTAAAGTTAACAGCTAGAAAATTCCTATTAGTCTTTGCATTGAAAAGAGGCAGAGAACCTGTGATAACATTCCCACTTTGGATTTGTGTATGTCTCTGTGTGTGTTTAAATTTAAATTTCAGTATAGTTAACATAAAATGCTATATTAGTTTCAGGTGTACAATATAATAATTCAGTAATTCTATACATTAGTCAGTGCTCATCAAGTTACATGTACTCTTAATACCCTTCACCTATTTCACCCATCCCCCACCTACCTCCCCTCTGGTAGCCATCAATTCTCTATAGTTAAAAGTCTGGGGTTTTTTGGTCTCTTTCTTTTGTTTTCTTTCTTAAATTCCACATATGAGTGAATTCATATGGTATTTGTCTTTTCTGTGCGATTTATTTCACTTAGCATTATACCCTCTAGATGCATCAATGTTGTTGCAAACAGCAAGATTTCATCCTTTAATACATCTGAGGAATATTCCATTGTCTATATATACCACTTCTTTTTTAACTACTCATCTATCCATGGATACTTGGGTTGCTTCCATATCTTGGCTATTGTAAATAATGGTGCCTCTATTGTAAATTTAGGTGTGCACGTATCTTTTCAAATTAGTGTTCTCATTTTCTTTCTTTCTTTTTTTTTTTGGTGTTCTCATTTTCTTTGGGCAAATACAAGTAGTGGAATTACTGGATCATGTGGTAATTCTATTTTTAAATTTTTTTGAGGGATCTTCGTACCGTATTCCACAGTGGCTATAGTTTGCATTCCTACCAATGGTGCATGATGGTTCCTTTTTCTCCTTATCCTTGCCAACACTTGTTGATTCCCATGTTTTTGATTTTAGCTATTTTGACAAATGTGAGGTAGAATCTCACTGTAGTTTTGATTTGCATTTCCCTGATGATGAGTGATGGTGAGCATCTTTTCATGTGTTTGTTGGCCATATGTGTGTCTTCTTTGAAGAACTGTGTGTTCATGTCTTCTGCTCATTATATTTGGGGTTTTTGTTGTTGAGTTGTTTAAGTTCTTTATATGTGTTTGGATACTAACCCTTCCTCAGATATGTCATGTGCAAATATCTCCACCCATTTAGTAGGTTGTTTTTTAGTTTTGTTGATTGTTTCCTTTGTTGTGCAGATGCTTCTTAATAATTCTACTAGCTTATTTTTGCTTTTGTTTCTCTTGCCTCAGGAGACCTATCTAGAAAAATGTTGTTATGGCCAATGTCAGAGAAATTATTGCCTGTGCTCTCCTATAGGACTTTTATGGGTTCAGGTCTCACATTTAGGTCTTTAACCCACTTTGAGCTTATTTTTGGGTAGCAAATGGTACAGTTTCATCCTTTTGCATATTGTTGTCCAATTTTCCCAATATCATTTATTGAAGAGAATGTCTTTTTCTCATTGTATATTCTTGCTTCCTTTGTTGAATATTAACTGGGCATATAATTGTGGTTTTATTTCTCTAATCTATTCTATTCATCTATTTTTGTGCCACTGCCATGCTGTTTTTATAATTATAGCTTTATAATATGTCTTGAAGGCTATAATTGTGATATCTCCAGTTTTGTCCTTTTCAAAAATTGTTTTGGCTTTTCCGGGTCTTTTTAAAAAATTATTTATTTATTTATTTTTTCAATGTAACAGTCTTTATTGTTTTTGCACAACACCCAGTGCTCCATGCAATACGTGCCCTCCCTATTACCCACACCTGGTTCCCCCAACCTCCCACCCCCCTCCCCTTCAAAACCCTCAGGTTCTTTTTCAGAGTCCATAGTCTCTCATGGTTCATCTCCCCTTCCAATTTCCCTCAACTTCCTTCTCCTCTCCATCTCCCAGTGTCCTCCATGTCATTTGTTATGCTCCACAAATAAGTGAAACCATATGATACTTGACTCTCTCTGCTTGACTTAGTTCACTCAGCATAATCTTTTCCAGTCCCATCCATGTTGCTACAAAAGTTGGGTATTCATCCTTTCTGATGGAGGCATAATACTCCATCGTGTGTATGGACCACATCTTCCTTATCCATTCGTCCGTTGAAGGGCATCTTGGTTCTTTCCACAGATTGGCGACCATGGCCATTGCTGCTATAAACATTGGGGTACAGATGGCCCTTCTTTTCACTACATCTGTATCTTTGGGGTAAATACCCAGTAGTACAATTGCAGGGTCATAGGGAAGCTCTATTCTTAATTTCTTCAGGAATCTCCACACTGTTCTCCAAAGTGGCTGAACCAACTTGCATTCCCACCAACAGTGTAAGAGGGTTCCCCTTTCCCCACATCCTCTCCAACACATGTTGTTTCCTGTCTTGCTAATTTTGACCATTCTAACTGGTGTCAGGTGGTATCTCAATGTGGTTTTAATTTGAATCTTCCTGATGGCTAGTGATGATGAACATTTTTTCATGTGTCTGATAGCCATTTGTATGTCTTCATTGGAAAAGTGTCTGTTCATATCTTCTGTCCATTTTTTTGATATGATTATCTGTTTTGTGTGTGTTGAGTTTGAGGAGTTCTTTATAGATCCTGGATATCAACCTTTTGTCTATACTGTCATTTGCAAATATTTTCTCCCATTCCGTGGGTTGCCTTTTTGTTTTGTTGACTGTTTCCTTTGCTGTGCAGAAGGTTTTGATCTTGATGAAGTCCCAAAAGTTCATTTTCACTTTTGTTTCCTTTGCCATTGGAGACATATCTTGAAAGAAGTTGCTGTGGCTGATATAGAAGAGGTTTTTCTGGGTCTTTTGTGATTCTATACAAGTCTTAGATTGTGTGTTTTAGTTCTGTGAAAAATACTGGGGTATTTTGACAGAGATTGCATTAAATCTATAGATTGCTTTGGGCTGTATGGACATTTTATCAATATTTGTTCTTCTAATCCATTAGCATGGAATATCTATTTGTCAGTGTCATATTCAATTATTCCTTCATCAATGTTTTCAGAGCACTGGTCTTTTACCTCCTTGGTTAAGTTTTTGCTTAGGGATTTGATTCTTTTTGGTACAAATATAAATAGGATTGTTTTCTTAATTTCTCCTTAAAAAAAAAAGGTTTATTTATTTATTTTGGGGGGGTAGGGGCAGAGAGAGAGGAAGACAAGCAGACTTTCCCCTGAGCATGACCCTTATATCATTACCTGAGCCCAAACCAAGAGTTGGACATTTAACTGACTAAGCCACTTGGGTGCCCCAATTTCTCTTTCTGGTACTTCATTATTAGTTTATAGAAATGCAACAGATTTATGTATATTGACTTTGTATCCTGTGACATTACTGAACTCTATCAGTTCTAGTAGTTTTTGATAGAGTCTTTAGGGTTTTCTGGATGTAGTATTGTATCATTTGCAAAAAGTGTAAGTTTTACTTCTTACCATTTTGGATGCCTTTTATTTCTTTTTTCTTGTCTGATTGCTATGGTTAGGATGTCTAGTACTATGCTGAATAAAAGTGAAAGTGGACATCCTTGTCTTGCTCCTGATCTGAGAGGAAAAGTCTGTTTTTTACCATTGAGTATGATGTTAGCTATGAGTTTTTCAGATATGGCCTTAATTATCTTGAGGTATGTTTTCTCTAAACATTCTTTGTTGAGGTTTTTTTGTTTGTTTATTTGTTTGTTTGTTTTGTTTTGTTTTTACATGAATGGATGTTGTACTTTGTCAAATGCTTTTTCTGGAGCACCTGGGTGGCTTCAGTTGGTTAAACAACTGTCTTCTGCTCACCTCATGATCCTGGAGTCCCGGGATTAAGTCCTGCATCAGGCTCCCAGCTCCAAGGGAAGTCTACTTCTCCCTCTGACCTTCTCCCTTCTCATGCTCTCTCTCAAATTAATAAATAAAATCTTTTTAGAAAATGTTTTTTTCTGAAAAAAAAAAAAAAAAAAAAAAAAGCTTTTTCTGTATTCAGTGAAATGATCATATGGTTTTATCCTTTCTGTTATTGATGTGATGTATCATGTTGATTGATTTGCAAATATTGAAACACCCTTGCACCCCAGGAATAAATCTCACTTGATTACAGAGAAATGATTAATTTTAAAGTATTGTTGGATTCAGTTTGCTAATATTTTGCTGAGGTTTTTTGTATCTATGTTCATGTGGGATATTTTGTACTTTTCTTTTTGTACTTTAATCTCTACCTGGTTTTGATATCAGGGTAATGCTGGCCTCATAGAATGAATTTGGAAGCTTTCTTTCCTGTTCTATTTTTTAGAAAAGAGTAGGTATTAACTCTTTTTAAATGTTTGGTAAAATTCACATGCAAAGACACCTAGTCCTGGACTTGAGTTGGGAGTTTTTGGATTACGGCTTCAATCTCATTGTTGGTAAGATGTCTGGTCAAATTTTCCATTTCTTTCTAATTCAGTTTTGAGAGGTTATATGTGTTTCTATGAATTCATCTATTTCTTCTAGGCTGTCCAGTTTGTTGGCATGCAATTTTTTTTGTAATATTCTCTTATAATTCTTTGTATTTCTCTGGTATTAGCTGTTATTTCTCCTCTTTCATTTCTGATTTTGCTTATTAGAGTCCTATCTCTCTTTCTATCTTTTTGATGAGTCTGGCTAAATGTTTATCAAGTTTGTTGATCTTTTCAAAAAACCAGCTCCTGGTTTCATTGATCTGTTCTATTATTGTTTTGTTTTGTTTTAATTTCTGTTTGTTTGTTTTTGCTCTAATCTTTATTATTTCCTTCCTTCACTGGTTTTGGATTTGGTTTGTTCTTCTTTTTCTGGCTTCTCGAGGTGTAGGGTTAAGTTGTTTATTTAAGATTTTTCTTGCTTCTTAGGTACACCTGTATTGCTATGAACTTCCCTCTGACAACTACTTCTGCTATATCCCAAGGGCTGTGGAAAGTTATGTTTTCATTTTCATTTTTTTCCATGTATTTTTTGATTTCCTCTTTGATTTCTTGTTTGGCCCATCAATTGTTTAGTAACATATTATTTAACCTCCATGTATTTGTGCTCATTCCAGATTTCTCTTGTGGATAATTTCTAGTTTCATTTTGTGTGTTCAGAAAAAATGCATGGTGATTACTTCAGTCTTTTTGAATTTGTTGAGACTTGTTATGTGATCTATTCTGGAGAATATTCCATGTTCACTTAAAAGAATCTGTACTCTGCTGTTTTAAGATGGAATATTCTGAATATACCTGTTAAATCCATCTGGTCCAATGTATCATTCAAAGCCCCTATTTCCTTGATGATTTCCTGTTTGGATCATCTGTCCAATGATGTAAGTGGGGGTGTTAAAGCCCCCTATTATTATTGTATTACTATTGATTAATTCCTTTATGTTTGTTATTAACTACTTTATGTATTTGGGTGCTCCCAGGCTGGGTGCATAAATATTTACAATTGTTATATCTTACTGTTGTATTATTCCCTTTATGATTATACAGTGTATGTCTATGTCCCTTGTTACAGTCTGTTTTTGTTGTTGTTGTTTTAAGTAGGCTCCATGCCCAGTGTGGGATCCAACATGAGGTTTTAACGCAGAACACTGAGATCAAGACCCAAGCTGAAATCAAGAGTCAGACACTTAACTCAGATGTCTCTATAACTTTCGTTTTAAAGTCTATTTTGTCCAGTATAAGTATTGCAAACCCAGGTTTCTTTTACGTCCACACTACGTGTGATAAATGCTTTTCCATCCCTTTACTTTTAATCTGCATGTGTCTAAAGAGGTCTCAAATGAGTCTCTTGTAGGCAACATATTGATGGGTTTTGCTTTGCTATCCATTCCCTCACTCCATGTCTTTTGATTGGAGCAGTTATTCCCTTTAGTAATTATTATTATTATTATTATTATTTTTAAAGATTTTATTTATTTATTTGATAGAGAGAGATCACAAGTAGGCAGAGAGGCAGGCAGAGAGAGTGAGAGGGAAGCAGGCTCCCTGCCGAGCAGAGAGCCCGATGCGGGACTCGATCCCAGGACCCTGAGATCATGACCTGAGCCGAAGGCAGCGGCTTAAACCACTGAGCCACCCAGGCGCCCTAGTAATTATTATTTTTAACATGTAATGTATTATTTGCTGCAGGGGTACAGGTCTGTGAATCATCGTCTTACACAATTCACAGCACTCACCATAGCACATACCCTTCCCAATGTCCATAACCCATACAACCTATTCCCCCCACAACCCTCAGGGGGTCCTGAGATTAAGAGTCTCTTATGGTTTGTCTTCCCTCCCAGTCCCATCTTATTTCATTTTCTTCCCTCCCTACCCTCTATGAACACCTACCCTGCCTCTCAAATTCCTCATATCAGACAGATCGTATAATTGCCTTTCTCTGATTGACTTATTTTGCTTAGCATAATACCCACTAGTTCCATCCATGTCATGGCCAATGGCAAAGTTTCAGGGTTATTTTGTTTGTTTGTTTGTTTTTGATGACTGCACAGTATTCCAGTGTGTGTGTGTGTGTGTGTGTGTGTGTGTGTGTACCACATCTTATTTTTTTTAAAGATTTTATTTATTTATTTGACAAAGAGAGAGATCACATGTAGGCAGAGAGGCCAAAGGCAGAGGCTTAACCCACTGAGCCACCCAGGCACCCCTATACAACATCTTCTTTATCCATTTACCTGTTGATGGACATCTAACATACAGTTTCTTTCCATAGTTTGACTATTGTAGACATTGCTACTATAAACATTTGGATGCACATGCCCTTTCGGATCACTACATTTGTATCTTTAGGGTAAATACCCAATAGTGCAAATGCTGGGCCATAGGGTGGCTCTATTTTCAACTTTTTGAGGAACCTCCATACTATTTTCCAGAGTGGCTACACCACCTTTCATTCACACCAACAGTGTAGGAGAGCTCCCCTTTCTTGACATCCTTGCCAATATCTATCATTTCCTGACTTAATTTTAGCCATTCTGACTGGTGTGAGCTGGTATCTCACTGTGGTTTTGATGTGTATTTCCCTGATGCTGAGTGATGTTGAACAGTTTATGTGTCTGTTGGCCATTTGGATGTCTTCTTTACAGAAATGTCTATTCATGTCTTCTGTCCATTTTTTGACTGGATTATTTGCTCTTTGGGTATTGAGTTTGATAAGTTCTTTATAGATTTTTGGATATGAGCCCTTTATCTGATATGTTACTTGCAAATATCTTCTCCCATTCTGTCCGCTGTCTTTTGATTTTTCTATTTCCTTTGCTGTGCAAAAGATTTTTTTTTTAAATTTAACTTAATTTTATTTTTTTCAGTGTTTGAAAATTCATTGTTTGTGCACCACACCCAGTGCTCCATGCAATACATGCCTTCCACAATACCCATCACCAGGCTTACCCTGCCCCCCACCCACCCTCTCCAAAACCCTGTTTGTTATTCAGAGTCCATAGTCTTTCATGTTTTGTCTCCCCCTCTGATTTCCCCAAACTCATTTTTCTATATCTCCTAATGTCCTCTGTGTTATTCCTTATGCTCCCCAAGTAAGTGAAACCATATGATAATTGATTCTCTCTGCTTGGCTTATTTCACTCAACATAATCTCTTTCACTCCTGTCCATGTTGATACAAAAGTTGGGTATTCATCCTTTCTGATGGATGCATAATACTCCATTGTATATATGGACCATATCTTCTTTATCCACTCATCCCTTGAAGGGCATATTAGTTCTTTCCACAGATTGGCGACTGTGGCCATTGCTGCTCTGAACATTGGGGCACAGGTGGTCTTATTTTCATTACCTCTGTGGGGGGAAATACCCAGTAGTGCAATTGCAGGGTCATAGGGAAGCTCTATTTTTAATTTTTTGAGGAATCTCCACACTGCTTTCCAAAGTGGCAGCACCAACTTGCATTGCCACCAACAGTATGAGAACGTTCCCCTTTCTCCACATCCTCTTCAACATCTGTGTTCTGATGATTTCCACCATTCTAAATGGTGTAAGGTGGTATCTAAATTTGGTTCTGATTTGGATCTCCCTGGTGGTTAATGATGATCAATATTTTTTCATGTGTCTGTTAGCCATTTGTATGTCGTCTTTGGAGACATGCCTGTTCATGTGTTCTACCGATTTTTTTAAATGATTATTGTTTTGTGTGTGTTTAGTTTGAGTTATTTATAGATCTTAGATATCAGCTCTTTGTCTGTAGTGTCATTTGCGAATATCTTCTCCCATTCTGTGGGTTGCCTCTTTGTTTTGTTGACTATTTCCTTTGCTGTGCCAAAGCTTTTAATCTTGATGAAGTCCCAAAAATTCATTTTCACTTTTGTTTCCTTTGCCTTTGGGGACATGTCTTGAAAGAATTTGCTGTGGCTGATGTTGAAGAGCTTACTGCCTATGTTCTCCCCTGGGATTTTGATAAATTCCTGCTTCACATTGAGGTCTTTTATCTATTTCAAGTTTATCTTTATGTATGGTGTAAGAGAATAGGGGAGTTTCATTCTTCTACACATAGTTGTCCCATTTTCCCAGCATCATTTATGAAGAGACTGTCTTTTTTCCATTGGATATTTTTTTCTGCTTTCTCAAAGATTATTTGACCATATTTGGATATGGACATAAACAATACATCAGAAAGGGAATTCAGGGTAACAATTATCCAGGAAATGGCTAGGTTGGAGAAAACCATTAGTGGCAACGTAGAATTGATTAGGGCAGAAGTGAAAGCCAACAGAGAAGAAGTTAAAAATGCTATCAATGAGATCCAATCTAATATAAATACTCTAACAGCTAGGGTAACTGAAGCAGAAGATAGAATTAGTGATCTAGAGGACAAACTAATAGAGAAAAAGGATCAGGAGGATGCCTGGAACAAAGAGCTGAGAAACCATGAAAACAGAATTAGGGAAATAAATGACACCATGAAATGTTCCAATGTCAGAATTATTGGGATCCCTGAGGGGGAGGAGAAAGGAAGAAGTCTAGAAGATATAGTTGAACTAATTCTCCATGAAAATTTTCCCAATCTGGGGAATGGAGCCAGCATTTGTGTCCTAAAGGCAGAAAGAGCACCCCCCCCCCAAGATGAATGAATCTAGAAAGACCTTGAGGCACTTGCTTGCAAGACTGATGAATCATAATTTTAGAGAAGATCTTTTGAGAGCAGCTAGGGGGAAGAGATTCCTTATATAGAGAGGAAGTTCCATCAGAATAACATCAGACCAGTCCACAGAAACCTGGCAAGCCAGAAAGGGCTGGAAAGACATATTCAGGGCACTAAATGAGAAGAACATGCAGCCAAGAATATCTTATCCAGCAAGACTGACATTCAAAATGGATGGAGAGATAAAGAGCTTCCAAGACTGGCAAGGTTTAAAAGAGTATGTGACCACCAAGCTGGCACCACAAGAAATATTAAGGAGAGTTCTATAAAAGAAGAAAGAACCCAAGAGTGTCATAGAACAGAAATTTACAGAGACAATCTATAGAAAAAAGGACTTCACAGGCAACACGATATCAATAAAAGCGTATTTTCAATAATTACTCTCAAGTGAACAGACTAAATGCTCCCATAAAAGGGCACAGAGTTGCAGATTGGATAAAATGACAGGACCAGTCCATATGTTGCCTACAAAAGACCCATTTGGGACCTGAGGATACATCCAGACTGAAAGTGAAGGGATGGAGAAACACGTTTCATGCCATTGGACCTCCAAAGAAAGCTGGGGCAGCGATTCTCATATCAGATAAATTAGATTTTAAACTAAAGACTATAGTCAGAGATAAGGAAGGACACTACATCATTCTTAAAGTGTCCATCCACCAAGAAGATCTAACAATTGTAAATATGTATGCTCCCAATATGGGAGCAGCCAACTATATAAGACAACTGTTAATCAAGATAAAGAGTCATATTGATATGAATACATTACTAGTAGGGGATCTTAACATGTCACTCCAGTAATGTGGCAGGATACAAAATCAATGTACAGAAATCAGTTCCTTTCTTATACACTAACAATGAAAATATAGAGAGGGAAATTAGAGAATCGATTCCATTTGCTATAGCACCAAGAACCACACACAAGATACCTAGGAATTAACCTAACCAGAGAGGTCAAGGATCTGTACTCGAGGAACTACAGAACACTCATGAAAGAAATTGAAGAAGACGCAAAAAGATGGAAGACCATTCCATGCTCATGGATTGGAAGAATAAACATTGTCAAAATGTCTATACTGCCTAGAGCCATCTATGTTTTCATTGCCATCCTGATCAAAATTCCACAGACATTTTTCAAAAGCTGGGACAAACAACTATAAAATTTGTATGGAACCAGAAGAGACCCCAAGTTGTTAAGGAAATGTTGAAAAAGAAAAAGAAAACTGGGGGCATCATGTTGCCTGATATCAAGCTTTAGTACAATGCTGTGATCACCAAGGCAGCATGATCTGGCACAAAAACAGACACATAGAGCAGAGAAACAGAGTGGAGAGCCCAGATATGGACCCTCAACTATATGGTCAAAGCTTTTGATCTTGATGAAGTCCCAATAGTTCATTTTTGCACTTGCTTCCCTTGCCTTTGGTGATGTTTCTAGGAAGAAGTTGCTGTGGCAGAGATTGAAGAGGTTGTTGCCTGTGTGCTCCTCAAGGATTTTGATGGATTCCTGCCTCACATTGAGGTCTTTCATCCATTTTGAGTCTCTTGTGTGTGTGGTGTAAGGAAATGGTCCAGTTTCATTGTTCTGCATGTGGCTGTTCAAGTTTCCCAACACCATTTGTTGAAGAGACTATTTTTTTTTCCTTTGGATATAATTTCCTGCTTTGTCAAAGATTAGTTGACCATAGAGTTGAGGGTCCATTTCTGGGCTCTCTATTCTGTCCCTTTGATCTATGTGTCTGTTTTTGTGCCAGTACCATACTGTCTTGATGATTACAGCTTTGTAATAGAGCCCGAAGTCTGGAATTGTAATGCCTCCAATTTTGGTGTTCTTATTCAACATTCTCCTAGCTATCCAGACTCTATTGTGGCTCCATATAAATTTTAGGATTATTTGTTCCATTTGTTTGAAAAAAATGAATAGTTTTTTGATAGGTATTGCATTAAATGTGTAGATTCCTTTAGGTAGCATAGACATTTTCACAATATTAGTTCTCCAATCCATGAACCTGGAATGTTTTTCCATTTCTTTGTGTCTTCCTCAATTTCTTTCATGAGTACTTTATAGTTTTCTGAGTACAGATTCTTTGAATCTTTGGTTAGGTTTATTCCTAAGTATCTTATGGTTTGGGGTGTAATTGTAAATGGGATTGACGCCTTAATTTCTCTTTCTTCTGTCTTGTTGTTGGTGTATACAAATGCAACTGATTTCTGTGCATTGATTTTATATCCTGACACTTTACTGAATTCCTGTACAAGTTCTAGCAGTTTTGGAGTGGAGTCTTTTGGGTTTTCCACATATAGTATCATATCATCTGCGAAGAGTGATAGTTTGACTTCTTCTTTGTTGATTTGGATGCCTTTAATTTCTTTTCATTGTCTGATTGCTAAGGCTAGGACTTCTAGTACTATGTTGAATAGCAGTAGTGATAATGGACATCCCTGCTGTGTTCCTGACCTTAATGGAAAAGCTTTCCGTTTTTCTCCATTGAGAATGATATTTGCAGTGGGTTTTTCATAGATGGCTTTGATAATATTGAGATATGTGCCCTCTATCCTTACACTTTGAAGAGTTTTGATCAGGAAGGGATGCTGCACTTTGTCAAATGCTTTTTCAGCATCTATTGAGAGTATCATATGGTTCTTGTTCTTTCTTTTATTAATGTGTTGTATCACATTGATTGATTTGCGGATGTTGAACCAACCTTGCAGCCCTGGAATAAATCCCACTTGGTCATGGTGAATAATCCTTTTAATGTACTGTTGAATGCTATTGGCTAGTATTTTGGTGAGAATTTTTGCATCTGTGTTCATCAAGGATATTGGTCTATAGTTCTCTTTTTTGGTGGGATCCTTGTCTGGTTTTGGGATCAAGGTGATGCTGGCCTCATAAAATGAGTTTGGAAATTTTCCTTCCATTTCTATTTTTTGGAACAGTTTCAGGAGAATAGGTATTAATTCTTCTTTAAATGTTTGGTAGAATTCCCCTGGGAAGCCATCTGGTCCTGGGCTTTTGTTTGTTTGGAGATTTTTGATGACCGTTTCAGTCTCCTTACTGGTTATGGGCCTGTTCAGGTTTTCTATTTCTTCCTGGTTCAGTTGTGGTAGTTTATATGTCTCTAGGAATGCATCCATTTCTTCCAGATTGTCAAATTTGTTGGTGTAGAGTTGCTCATAGTATGTTCTTATAATTGTCTGTATTTCTTTGGTGTTAGTTGTGATGTCTCCTCTTTCATTCATGATTTTATTTATTTGGGTCCTTTCTCTTTTCTTTTGGATAAGTCTGGCCAGGGGTTTATCAATCTTATTGATTCTTTCAAAGAACCAGCTCCTAGGCTCATTGATTTTTTCTATTGTTTTTTTGGTTTCTGTTTCATTGATTTCTGCTCTGATCTTTATGATTTCTCTTCTCCTTCTGGGTTTAGGGTTTCTTTCTTGTTCTTTCTCCAGCTCCTTTAGGTGGAGGGTTAGGTTGTATACTTGAGACCTTTCTTGTTTCTTGAGAAAGGCTTGTACCGCTATATATTTTCCTCTCAGGACTGCCTTTGCTGTGTCCCACAGATTTTGAACCATTGTGTTTTCATTATCATTTGTTTCCATGAATTTTTTCAATTCTTCTTTAATTTCCTGGTTGACCCATTCATTCTTTAGAAGGATGCTGTTTAGTCTCCATGTATTTGGGTTCTTTCCATATTTCCTCTTGTGATTGAGTTCTAGCTTCAGAGCATTGTGGTCCGAAAATATGCAGGGAATGATCCCAATCTTTTGATACCGGTTGAGACCTGACTTGTGACCCAGCATGTGATCTATTCTGGAGAATGTTCCATGTGCACTAGAGAAGAATGTGTATTCTGTTGCTTTGGGATGAAATGTTCTGAATATATCTGTGATGTCCATCTGGTCCAGTGTGTCATTTAAGGCCTTT
The DNA here is from genome assembly GCF_922984935.1 of Meles meles. Lineage (NCBI taxonomy): Eukaryota > Metazoa > Chordata > Mammalia > Carnivora > Mustelidae > Meles > Meles meles. The sequence continues at coordinate 10,447,860 of NC_060074.1, forward strand.
ATTTCCTTGTTGATCTTTTGCTTGGATGATCTGTCCATTTCAGCGAGGGGAGTGTTGAAGTCCCCTACTATTATTGTATTATTATTGATGTGTTTCTTTGATTTTGTTATTAATTGGTTTATATAGTTGGCTGCTCCCACGTTAGGGGCATAGATATTTAAAATTGTTACATCTTCTAGTTGGACAGACCCTTTGAGTATGATATATTGTCCCTCCTTATCTCTTATTATAGTCTTTGGCTTAAAATCTAATTGATCTGATATAAGGATTGCCACCCCAGCTTTCTTCTGATGCCCATTAGCATGGTAAATTGTTTTCCACACCCTCACTTTAAATCTGGAGGTGTCTTCGCATCTAAAATGAGTTTCTTGTAGGCAACATATAGATGGGTTTTGTTTTTTTTTTTATCCATTCTGATACCCTGTGTCTTTTGATTGGGGCATTTAGCCCATTAACATTCAGGGTAACTATTGAGAGATATGAATTTAGTGCCATTGTATTGCCTATAAGGTGACTGTTACTATATATTGTCTCTGTTCCTTTCTGATCTACTACTTTTAGGCTTTCTCTTTGCTTAGAGGACCCCTTTTAATATTTCCTGTAGAGCTGGTTTGGTGTTTGCAAATTCTTTCAGGTTTTGTTTGTCCTGGAAGCTTTTTATCTCTCCTTCTATTTTGAATGATAGCCTAGCTGGATATAGTATTCTTGGCTGCATGTTTTTCTTGTTTAGTGCTCTGAATATATCATGCCAGCTCTTTCTGGCCTGCCAGGTCTCTGTGGATAAGTCTGCTGCCAATCTAATATATTTACCATTGTATGTTACAGACTTCTTTTCTGGGGCTGCTTTCAGGATTTTCTCTTTGTCACTAAGACTTGTCAATTTTATATTAGGTGACGGGGTGTGGGCCTATTCTTGTTGATTTTGAGGGGGGTTCTCTGCACCTCCTGGATTTTGATGCTTGTTCCCTTTGCCATATTAGGGAAATTCTCTCCAATAGACTTTCTGCTCCCCTCTCTCTTTCTTCTTCTTCTGGAATCCCAATTATTCTAATATTGTTTTGTCTTATGGTGTCACTTATCTCTCGAATTCTCCCCTCGTGGTCCAGTAGCTGTTTGTCCCTCTTTTGCTCGGCTTCTTTATTCTCTGTCATTTGGTCTTCTATATCACTGATTCTTTCTTCTGCCTCATTTATCCTAGCAGTGAGAGCCTCCATTTTTTATTGCACCTCATTAATAGCTTTTTTGATTTCAACTTGGTTAGATTTAGTTCTTTTATTTCTCCAGAAAGGGCTTTTATATCTCCAGAGAGGGTTTCTCTAATATCTTCCATGCCTTTTTCGAGCCCGGCTAGAACCTTGAGAATCGTCATTCTGAAGTCTAGATCTGACATATTACCCATGTCTCTATTGATTAGGTCCCCAGCCTTCGGTACTGCCTCTTGTTCTTTTTTTTGGGGTGAATTTTTCCGCCTTGTCATTTTGTCCAGATAAGAGTATATTGAAGGAGTATTTAGTAAAATACTTAAAGGGTGGCAAAGACCCCAGAAAAATGCGCTTTAACCAAATCAGAAGAGACCCCAAATCGTCGGGGGGGGGGGGAGAAAGGGGATAAAAAGAAGTTTAGAAAAAAAAAGAAAAAATTAAAAAAAGAAAACAAATAAAGAAAAATATAAAAAAGAAAATATATATATATATATATTAGATAAACTAGTTAAAAATGTTAAAAAAGAAAAGGGTAAAAGTTTAAAATATTTAGCAGCAGAAGGAAAAAAAGTTGAAAAAAAAATTAACTGCAAGACTAAAGAATCATGGGGAGAAAGCCATGAGTTCCGTGCTTTGCTTTCTCCTCCTCTGGAATTCTGCTTCTGTCCTTGGTATTGAATCTGCTTTCCTTGGTAGATGAACTTCGTCCTGGCTGGATTTTTTGTTGATCTTCTGGGGGAGGGGCCAGTTGTAGTGACTCTCAAGTGTCTTTGTGAATTGCACCGCCCTTACTGGGGGCCGGACTAAGTAATCCACTCGGGTTCGCTTTCGGGAGCTTTTGTTCCCTGAATGCTTTCCGTAGAGTTCCGGAGGACGGGAATGAAAATGGCGGCCTCCCAGTCTCTGGCCCGGAGGAGCCGAGAGCCCGGGGCTCCACTCCTCAGTGCGCCCCCAGAAAATAGCGCCCAGTCACTCCCATATCCCTGGCCTCCAGCAGCGCTCTGACCTCAACCAACCTGCGACCGGTTCAAGTTAACCCCGAGCTGAGAGCTCAGTCCTCGGCTCTGTCTCTGTAGCCAGCTTCCCCGTTCTAATACCTGTGAGCTCTGTGACACTCCGACACCCCCAACCTTCTGTGACCCTGCGGGACCTGGGTCCACGCTGACCCCGCGTAGGCTTCACCCCGGTTTAGTCTCTGGAGCAATGACCCTCAGTGGATCAGACTTTTAAAAGTCCTCATTTTGTGCTCTGTTGCTCCGTCGCTTGCCGGGACCCGGCCCCTCCCCCTGCGGTCTATCTTCCCATCGTTTTGGATTCACTTCTCCGCCAGTCCTACCTTTCAGAAAGTGGTTGATTTTCTGTTTCTAGAATTGCTGTTCTTCTTCTCTTCGATCTCCCATTGGATTTGTAGGTGTTTGCAATGTTTAGGTAAGCTATCGAGCTGATCTCCTGCTACCTGATGTAGTCTCAGCCTGCTACTTCTCCGCCATCTTGACTCCTCCCTGTTTTTGTTCATTTTCTGAGGGAGGGGACTGTTGAATTGATTCTCTGTCTTTGCCCAAGATGAAATTGCACCACCTTTGCTAGGGATGGGTTAGGTAATCTGCTTCGGTTCACTCTTGGGAGCTTTTTTCCTCAATGTTTTCTGCAGAGCTTTGGAGGACAGGAATAAAGGTGGTGGTCTCCCAATCTCTGGCCCCATAGTAGTTGAGAGTTAGGGGCCCCACTCCTCAGTGCACCTTCAGAGAAAAGCAGTCAATCCCTTCCATCTCCATGGTCTCCAGGTGCACTCTGTGCTCCCTCAGCCTGTGAGCGAGTGTTTCTATCTCTGGTCCCATTTGGAATCTCCAAACCCAGAAGATTCCTGCCACATGCTCCTGTGTAGCTCCATTTGGAATCTTGGCCCCATTTGGAATCTCCAAACCCAGAAGATTCCTGCCACATGCTCCTGTGTAGCTCCTCTTGGAGGAAGAAGGAGGGTCTCTCCATGTCTGTCACTTATGGGGTCTCTGCTTTAAAAGCAGTGGCCCAACTGTGCCTCAGATCATGGTTTAAGGTAAGCCCGAGCTGAGAGCTCACTCCTCAGCTCTGGCTCTGTAGCTGTTTTCCCTGCTCTGATACCTGGCAGCTTTGCCACACTCAGACACCCTCAGTCTTTCTGTGACCCTGAGTTCTGAGACCACATTGTCCCTGTGAGTGTTCTACCCCTACTTAGCCTCTGGAGCAACATCTCTCAATGGAGCAGACTTCTAAAAGTTCTGATTTTGTGCTCCACTGCTCTTCCACTTGCTGGGAGCTGGCCCCTCCCCCGTTGTCTCTCTTCTCATCCTACTTCCAGAAAATGGTCACTTTTCTGTTCTTAGAATTGCTGCTTTTCTTCTCTTTGATTTACTGTTGAGTTTGTAGGTGTTCAGAATGGTTTGATAACTATCTAGCTGAACTCCTGGGACCTGATGATAGTTAGGTCTTTTACTCCTCCACCATCTTCCATTTAGTAATTATTGATAGATATGTGTTTATTTCCATTCTGTTACTTGTTTTATGGTTGTTTTGTAGTTTTTCTCTAATCCTTTTTTTTTTCTTGCACTCTGTCATGGTTTGGTGGCTTTCTTTAGTGATATATTCCTTTATCTTTATTCTTTGCATATCTATTACTGATTTTTGATTTGTGATTACCATTTGATTTATAGATAACATCTTCTGCATATAGCAGTCAATATTGTTTACTCCTCTCCCCTCCCCATTTTGGGATATGGTATCATATATCACATCCTTTTATTTTGTGAGTTCCTTGTCTGATTTTTACAGATATACTACTTTTATTACTTTCAACTCCTTATACTCTTACTTACTGTCTTTCCTTTCCAATTAAAGAATCCTTTTTAATATTTCTTGTAGGGCTGGTTTAGTGGTCATTTAGTCCTTCAGTATTTGTCTGATCTCTTCTCTTCTTCTATTCTGAATGATATGCTTATTGGAAGAACTTTACTGGCTGCAGATTTTTCCCATTTAGCACTTTGAATATTTCATGCCACTTTCTTCTGGCCTCCAAAACTTCTGCTGAAAAATCCACTGATAGACTTACAGGGTTTTTCTTGTATGTAACTGTCTTCTACTTCTTTAAAACAAATTTGTTTTTTAGAAGAATAGAAACTATTCTTTGCCATTATTTTTAAAGAATAGAAACTATTCTTTGCCATTTTAATTATTGGGTGTCTTGGCATGGTTCTCCTCAGGTTGATTTTGTTGGGGGAGTTTTTGTGCCTCCTGGATCTGGATTTATGTTTCCTTACCCAGATTAAGGAAGTTTTCAGGTATTATTTCTTCAAAAAAATTTTGGTCCCCTTTTCTGGGTTACCTATAATGCCAATGTTATTATGCTTGATGGAGTCTCTGAGTTTTGTAAGTCTATTCTCATTTGCTCAGCTTGACTGCTTTCCATTATTCTGTCTTCCAGGTCATTAATTCATTACTCTGCTTCCTCTAGCATGCCATTTATTTTATCGAGTGTATTTTTAATTTCATAGTTTTGTTCTTCATCTCTGATTGGTTCTTTTTTGATCTCTTTATAATGGTCTCACTGATGTCCTCCACTCTTTTCTCAAGTCCAGTGAGTATCTTATGACCATAACTTTAAATTCTCTATTCAGCATGTTACTTATGTCCGTTTCACTTAGGTCTCTTGCTTTGTTTTCATTCTGTTCTTTCATCTGGGACATATTCCACTGTCTTCATTTTGTTTATTTCTCTGTTTCTATGTGTTAGGGAAGTCAGCTATTTTGCCTGCCCTTGAAGGTAATGGCTTTGTGAGAAGAGGTCCTATAGTGCCATGCAGTGCAGTGTCCCCTCTTCCGCAGGACCTGGTGCTTCAGGGTGTGTGTCCTATGTGTGTCACCTGTGCCCTGCTATTGCATACTTACCACTTTTTTCATCAGTTCAGTTGTCTACAGTGGTTCTGTTTGCCTGTTGTGGGCAGTGTTTGGTCCCTAGCCAGGGCGAATGCATTTTAACAAGGTGTGCACCAGTCTGCTCAGGAAATGATTGTTGTTGGCAGAGTGGAGGTCCCATAAATCACATGGGTCGGGAGATGAGGTATTAGTGGTGTTCTGGGGGAGGGGGCTTGTAGCACCAGAACTGAGGCAGGTGTGATTGGAGAGGGTGGATCTGCTGAAGTGCTGATCCACACCTTGGTGTGATCAAGCTAGGTAGTGTATGTTGGTACTACATTGGTTCACACAGGTGGCAGGGAAAGAAAATGGCACCTGTCAACTCTTTTTCCTGGATGGATCTCCCCATGATCACTACCTCTCTGGGCCATGCTCTTGGATGAATAATTAACCCTCCTGTCTGCCCTAGACATCTTTCAAACTGTTGCTTCTATGCTGTATCTCTGCTGGGTTCTGTCATGTTGTCTTTTTAAGAGTGAGGACTCCACTTCTTAATGCCATCTCTGCTCTCCCAGAGCAAAGTCCACCAATTTTTATTTCTATTCTTTAATTCCCACTGGTTGTAAGAACTCATGAGATTTAGCCCCTCTTGTTTTCAAAGCCAAATGTTATGGGGATTCATCTTCCCCATGCAGTCTTCCCCAGTGTCATAGTCTGTTTTTCACCCTTCTCTGCACCATTGGCTCCCTCCCCACTCTGAATGGCCATGGTCTTTTTGCTCCCAAACCACATACTTACCCTTCTTCCTTTCTTCAATGAGACCTCTTCTCTACCTTTAGCTGTAGAGTTTGTTCTTCCAGTCTGGGTTATTTATGCCAATGTGAGTGTTATCTAGTTTTACTGGTGGAATGATGTGAGTTTAGGGTCCTCCTCCTGCTTCCTCCAGCCCATCTAGTATATTTTTTAATTTTTGTTATTGAGTTCTTCATTTCTGATTGGTTCTTTTATGTTTTCTCTCTCTTTGTTAAGGGTCTCACTGAGGTTCTCCACTCTCTTCTCAAGTTCAGTGAGTATCTTTATGACCTTTATGACCTTTACTCTATCAGACGTATTACTCCTCTCCATTTATTTAGAATTCTTGCTGTGATTTTTGTCCTGTTGTTTTATTTGGGACATATTCTTTTGTCTCCTCATTATGCCTAACTCTGTCAATTTCTATATGATAGGAAACTGAGCTATGTGTTCTTCAGCATAGTGTCTGTTCACTAGAATGTGGTGTTTCAGGGATGTCTCTGGTGGTGTTGCATGCACCCTACTCTTGTGGCTGAGCTTCTTTCGCCTTCAGTCCTGTTGTCTTCAGTTACTTTCTTAGTTGTGGGCAGAATTTGGTCCCTGTGTTTCCAGTGGGCTAGTTTTGGGTTTGAGCTGAGATAGCCCAGGCATTTGCTTGAGATGTAGTAGCACTAAACTAAAGGGTTATTTTCCTATGTTGTGCCCTGGAGAAATTTTGTTAGTGGACGCAGTCTGCAGTCAGACCAGATGTCTGCCCCAACCCACCGGTGGGGCCTTAGTCAGACTGGTGTGTGTGCGTGTGGTTATCTCCCCCTCTCACCATGGTAGGAGTTACTTTGGAGTGGTGCTGGCCCCTTTCAGAGTTGCTTATACCCTGTCAGACTTACAACATCACTTTGGAACAACTCCAGCCTGTGGCCTATTGGAGGGACCGGTCTACAGGAGACACAGGGACAAAGGCATGCTAGACAGGACAGGGTGAATGGTGTTAACAAGTTAGGTGGATGGTGTTGCTATTTGGCTGGTTCCCATAGTGTCTATGTGTCTAGGCTGATGGGGGTGGGGTGGGGTGGAGAGAAATGACACCTGCCAGTTCCTTTCTTCCTGGAGAAAGCTCTCAAACACCTTTGCCCCTCTAGCACATATTCTGAGATTAGTGAACAAATTTCCTTCCGGTATACCCCAGGCATTTTTCAAAGTACTATTCCTATGCTGTATCTCCATGGGGTTATTTGTTCTGCTGTCTCTTTAAGGGAAGACATTACATTTCCTCTCACTTTCTCTGCTGTCCCAGAGCTGAGCCTGCTGATTTTTAAAGTTCTGGGTAGTAAATTCCATGGATTATAAGAACTTGTGAAGTTCACCTCCTTAGGTTTTCAAAGCCAAATGTTATTGGGATTTGTTTTCCTCCCTTCAGGCTCTCCATGTTTGAGATGCCTGGGGTGTCTCTTTCCCTCTTCATGTTCCTGGCATCCCTCCTTTCTACAGATAGTCCCACAGGTCAATTTATCTCCCAATTATATCCCTGCCCTTCCTGCCCCCTTCCACATGGCCCCTTTTCTACATTTAGCTTTTCTATATTTAGCTGTTCTGCCAGTCTTTGGGTTACTTTCTGGGTTCTTTACACTGATTTGGGTGTTATCTAGTTGTATCTGTGGCATGAGGTGAGCTTAGGATCCTCCTACTCTGCCATCTTCCCCAGAAGCCTTCTGGGGAAATAACTCCTGGTAGATCTGGGCCTGGTTCTCTCGGGATTGCGATCTTCAACCCTGACTGTAGCCCTCACTGTAACAAGTACATAGAATGGTGGATGCTTTAGGTCCACATGAGACTCATTCACTCATAATTTCTAGGCATGAGGCCCTGGTGTTGGTAAGTGAAGTTGGTAAGTGAATCCATACCATAATTGACTCTCTCTCAGCATATTTCACTCAGCATAAGTACTTTAAAGGAACCTTTGTACACCAGCATGTTCCTGTCACTTGTTTACTGCCAACCTCCTGACAATCCTGCAACTATCCTCTCACAGATAAGGAAAATATTTGAACCATTACAGCTGTGGCAGAATGAGATTTTCTTCCCTTTAACCACTTCTTTATTTCCAATCCTTACCCTGGGAGGAGATGGGAGCCTTGCTAAGAGTAAGAAGTCAGTTGTTAATATGATAATATATTTATGTTTTATTATGAGAGGCAACTAATAACATGAAAATGACTTATTTTTCCTTACAAATATTCCACTCTGGGGGCATCTGGGTGGCTCAGTCATTAAGTGTCTGCCTTGGGCTCAGTCATGATCCCAGGGTCATGATCCCAGGGTCCTGGGATCAAGCCCCACATCTGGCTCCCTGCTTGGTGGGTAGCCTGCTTTTCCCTCTCCCACTCCTCTTGCTTATATTCCCTCTCTCGTTCTCTCTCTCTCTCTCTTTGTCAAATAAATAAATAAAATCTTTTAAAAAACCCCCAAATATTCCACTCTGAAGACTCTGAGTTTATTTCTTATGATGGATTACATGTATATGCCCTCCAGAAAACATGGGCATGAAAAAAAAATTGATGATTAATATGGCTTAATTATATAATTATATAAGATTAATAATGGCTAAATGTTTGTAACAATTGCCTCCATTTTGAATACATAATTCTTAATAATAACTTGTAATCTTTAAAAAATAACTTTCATAATACATATTCATTGAAAGAAAATCAGAAAATAAATTAAACAGAAAAGAAATGAAGCTATTATAATCAAGAAAAAGAATGACTAACATTCTTCCATGTAAATGACCTTCTAGAAGCATCTTTGTAAAGGTCTATTTGTACACACATTTATTGACAGGTTCTCCGTACCAGGCCTTGACTATTTGCAGTCAGATACATTCCTTCTTCTTTTTTATAAAAGGGATGACCAGTGTGAACTGCACTTCCTGTTCTCCTGTTACCACATCATCTGGCGTTCACTGAGGTTTAGCAAATGAGAAGCTTTTGTGAGTTTGGAGGGAGGAAGAAGAGAGAAGACAGGGTGTTGTATTCCCTTCTCGCCGCCGTTAGCAATAGCTCTTCCAGCTTCTGTGTGGCAGGGCTGTTAATGTCCTAGTTTCTGTCAACTGACCTTGGCCTTTGCGTTTTACTGTCACCACCTTTCCCTTTGTCCTCCTCGCCTGGGGTCTGGGGAGTGGCTTTCCCCTCCTGCGAGTCTGTCATCTCATCTTCCTGTGATTTCTCAACTCTTTCATCTCCTGCATATCCAGTTCTCTGATTTAAATCTCCCCTGTTTTACATGCTAGTGTGGCTCTTGTGCACATGGGTGGTTGCTGATGGATGCAGGTTGATAGCGATATAAATAGAAAATTTATACTCATCTAGGAGGTATCAAAATTGAATTCTGATTTCGTCACAACTGTTTGTGTTTGAAGTTGATTGAAGACGATGAATTTTGACCCTTACTGGAACTAACTGACGACACTGATCAGTGAGCTGCGGCACTTGTTGCCAACTGTTTAGACAGTGGAGTTGTTCCAGCATATCTGGAGGATGAGTTTTCTTTCTTTCTTTTTTTTTTTTAAAGATTTTATTTATTTATTTGACAGAGAGAGAGAGAGAGCGAGAGAGAGAACACAAGCAGATGTAGCAGGAGAGAGAAAAGCAGGCTTCCAGACAAGCAGGGAGCCTGATGCGGAGCTCGATCCCAGGACCCGGCTGGGATCATGACCTGAACCAAAGGCAGACGCTTAACAATGAGCCATCCAGGCACTCAATTTTCTTTCTATTTTCTTTCTTTCTTTCTTTCTTTCTTTCTTTCTTTCTTCTTCTTCTTTTTCTTTCTTTCTTTCTTTCTTCTTCTTCTTCTTCTTCTTCTTCTTCTTCTTCTTCTTCTTCTTAAGAGAACTAGTTTTCAATACTTAACTAGTTTTCTACTGTGAACACCTATTTTTTTTTAACACTTAAAACACTTCACTTTCCCCCACTAGCACACTTTCAGTGATTTCTCTACTACCTTAGGATCTCTCACAAGGTGAGATTATAGACAAAGTTCGGCTTTTTTTTTTTTTCCTTTTAAAGCTCTGGTAGTCTTTGTTTTATTGTTTGACACTAAAATACCATTTTACAGCATGCTTTTTATTATGTTCTATATTTTATGACTTGCCAAATGTATTTATGTTTCAATGGCATAATTTCTTCAACATTGTTAAACATTTAGTTTGTTTCAAATTTTTTGCTTGCTGTGATTAATTCCTTAACAGTTAAATATCTGAAAATATTTTTAATTATTCAAGTTGTAAATTTTTTGAGCAACTCTTCACTAAAGGTTTCAAATGACTTCTCAGTGATATGCAAGCTGCAAAGAAAATAAAACTGACAGAAAAACTAAATGGAATATAAATGGTAGTGGTTATCTTCAGAAATGTTTTCATTATTCATCTCCTCCCTCCCCTCTTTGTTCAGGTGTCCAACCATGTCTGACTCAGTCCACATGTCTCAGGGGAAAGAGATCCCACTCATGCTTCAGGCTGGGTCTGTGGTTAAGCCTATAACTCTTCACCAGGGATTGGTTTAGAAATTGTCATATGACTCAATCTGTGCCAATAAGCATCAAGGAGAGGTTTGCTGCAGATTATGGGAAAAATGCATCCTCCATAATCTGGGACTTTTCTGTCTTCTTCTCATTGTTGGGTGGCCCAGTCATTTCATATCCAGCCTCAGTAGGAAGCCCCATTAACCAGAGGGAGAAAAACAGAGAGCTAAAGACATAGAAAATGTCAACCCCAAACTACTAGAACTCATACAGCAATTCAGTAATGTGGCAGGATACAAAGTCAATGTACAGAAATCAGTGGCTTTCTTATACACTAACAATGAAAATACAGAAAGGGAAATTAGAGAATCGATTCCAATTACTATAGCACCAAGAACCATAAGATACCTGGGAATAAACCTAACCAAAGAGGTAAAGGACCTATACTCGAGGAACTACAGAACACTCATGAAAGAAATTGAAGAAGACACAAAAAGATGGAAGACTGTTCCATGCTCTTGGATTGGAAGAATAAACATTGTTAAAATGTCTATACTGCCTAGAGCAATCTATACTTTTAATGCCATTCCAATCAAAATTCCACCGATATTTTTCAAGGAGCTGGAGCAAATAATCCTAAAATTTGTATGGAATCAGAAGAGACCCCGAATTGCTAAGGAAATGTTGAAAAACAAAAACAAAACTGGCGGCATCATGTTACCCGATTTCAAGCTTTACTACAAAGCTATGATCACCAAGGCAGCGTGGTACTGGCATAAAAACAGACACATAGACCAGTGGAATAGAGTGGAGAGCCCAGATATGGACCCTCAACTCTATGGTGAAATAATCTTCCACAAAACAGGAAAAAATATTCAATGGAAAAAAGACAGTCTCTTCAATAAATGGTGCTGGGAAAACTGGACAGTGATATGTAGAAGAATGAAACTCGACCATTCTCTTACACCGTACATAAAGATAAACTCGAAATGGATAAAAGACCTCAAAGTGAGATAGGAATCTATCAGAATCCTAGAGGAGAACATAGGCAGTAACCTCTTCGATGTCAACCACAGCAACTTCTTTCAAGATATGTCTCCAAAGGCCAAGGAAACAAAAGCAAAAATGAACTTTTGGGACTTCATCAAGATCAAAAGCTTCTGCACAGCAAAGGAAACAGTCAACAAAACAAAAAGGCAACCCACGGAATGGGAGAAGATATTTGCAAATGACAGTACAGACAAAAGGTTGATATCCAGGATCTATAAAGAACTTCTCAAACTCAACACACACAAATCAGATAATCATATCAAAAAATGGGCAGAAGATATGAACAGACACTTCTCCAACGAAGACATACAAATGGCTATTAGACACATGAAAAAATGTTCATCATCACTAGCCATCAGGGAGATTCAAATTAAAACCACATTGAGATACCACCTGACACAAGTTAGAATGGCCAAAATTAGCAAGACAGGAAACAACGTGTGTTGGAGAGGATGTGGAGAAAGGGGAACACTCTTACACTGTTGGTGGGAATGCAAGTTAGTGCAGCCACTTTGGAGAACAGTGTGGAGATTCCTGAAGAAATTAAGAATAGAGCTTCCCTATGACCCTGCAATTGCACTGCTGGGTATTTACCCCAAAGATACAGATGTAGTGAAAAGAAGGGCCATCTGTACCCCAATGTTTATTGCAGCGATGGCTACGGTCGCCAAACTGTGGAAAGAACCAAGATGCCCTTCAACGGATGAATGGATAAGGAAGATGTGGTCCATATACACGATGGAGTATTATGCCTCCATCAGAAAGGATGAATACCCAACTTTTGTAGCAACATGGATGGGACTGGAAGAAATTATGCTGAGCGAAATAAGTCAAGCAGAGAGAGTCAAGTGTCATATGGTCTCACTTATTTGTGGAGCATAACAAAGAACATGGAGGACATGGGGAGATGGAGAGGAGAGGGAGTTGAGGAAAACTGGAAGGGGAGATGAACCATGAGAGACTATGGACTCTGAAAAACAACCAGAGGGTTTTGAAGGGGTGGGGGGGTGGGAGGTTGAGGAACCGGGTGGTGGGTAATAGGGAGGGCACGTACTGCATGGAGCACTGGGTGTGATGCCAAAACAATGAACACTGTTATGCTGTAAATAAACAAATAAAAAAAATACCAAAAAAAAAGAAAAAAGAAAATAAGATCCATGATGAAGAATTTCTTTTATAAATAATAAATTGAAAAATTTTTTATAAATAATAAATAAATAAAATAATGCATAGATACATAACAAAAAAAAAGAAAATGTCAACTCTAAAACCTCATCTTCTAGACATCCAGTTATGCAAACCAAGAGACTTTCTACATTTGAAGATAGGTTGAATGAACTTTTCTGTTATTTTTTGCTCAAAGCATCCTAGTTTGTACAGTAAATAAGCAAAATAAATACTAGAGGGGAGTGTTATGAATCCTAATGTTTAAAAATAAGAAAGAAAGAGAAAGAAAATGAAGAAAAAAATCCAAGTGATTATATGTCAGCTAGTTTTAAACATTTTTATATCTGACAAGAAGACTAGAGACACATTGATTCAGAATAGATATATCTATTTTTAATAAGTGTGGTTCTGGCATAAATATCTGTTGATATTTTTATTTATGTTGACAAATAAGATGGAAGTGAAATAGCTTTGAGGTATATTAGAACTTCATTGGTTCATCAAAGAGATGAGAGACTTTTTTGCTGAGTTGGGTGATAGGTTGTAGAATTCTGGAAAAATATTTCCTCAGTGTGTGTGTTTGTCTCTGTGTGTGCGCTTAATGGTGTAATGGTTACATTTTGTTATGATATGCATTTTAATTTGATGTAAACATTTTATCGATTCTATTGTTAAGTTTAGACCTCAGGTTAACAAACTACAGCCTTAGGGCTCAATTTCACCCTCCTGTTTCTGTAAATAGTTTTATTGAAACATAGCTGTGTCATTTATTTACTATTGTCTGTGGCTGCTTTCTCACTACCATAGTAGTGTCGGAAAGCTGTGACAGAGATCGTGCCAGCAAAACCTAAAATACTTATCATCTGACCTTTTATAGAAAATGTTTGCCAAATCCTGGTATCAATGATCAACAAAAGAATAAATCAAATCCTGATTTACCTAGTAGGACAGCTGAAGTCAATAGCTACATCCCCTGACTCCTGGGGGTGTCCTTCCATTGTCCCACACCAGTAGCTTCTCCCTGACATGTTTTCCCTTCCTATGCTGATCGGCTGACACTGGTTAAATCTGGAACTTTGGAAGAAGAAGGGGAAACATTTTTGAACTCCAATTTTGTCTGTTTAAAATGCATTTGCTTTAATGTAGTTAGTTCAGTGTTCCAAGTGCTACCTATTTTGCTATTTTATCTCTATGGTTTCTTACATTTATAAATAAAATATTTATTGTTAATATCTCTTTACTGCTTTCTGAATAAATAATTACAAACTTTTTATTTGTGAGCCATGCTATAGCAGATATGGTCCAACATAAGTTCCAAAGATTTATGATCTAAACAAGAATGTTATCATGAAACTATATAGAACAAGAGATCTTTGGGCTATTGAAGCCATAAGTAGCTTGATGCCATGGGAGAGACCACTGACTGAAACTTTGCCTTAATTATCCCAGTATGTCTCACCTGTGCAGAATTACCAGAGGAGCTTGTATAGAATGTAGGTCTTACACATAAAATATATATTTACACAGGCTCACTGAATGAAAGCATGTGGGACATTGGGTCTGTAAACTTCCAGCAGGTATGTTTGATCAAATACTAAGAAATAATCATGACCTTCCATGAGACATTAAACAGTCTTTGGGCCTCATTTGTAAAATGAAGGACTTGGCTTCTACGATTGTATGTTATATCTTAAGATTGGTTGTTTTCTCATAGTGCAGGAGACTCTAATGTGAAGGAGACGAGAACAATAATTATGCCTTTAAATCTGTTATTTGTTTAAAAATATATGCACACAAGAAACCTGAGTGGCCTAGTCAATTAAGAGGCTAACTCTTGATTTCAACTATGGTCATGATCTCAGGGTCCTGGGATCAAGCTCTGGGTTGGGCTCCATGTTTAGCATGGAGTCTGCTCCAGGATTCTCTCTCTCTCCTTCTGCCCCTCCCCCTGCTTGCACTCTTTCTCTCTCTCTCTCTCATAAATAAATAAATCTTTTTAAAAAATGCATGTACCCCTTTGTGCTGTAAGCATTCAAACACATGCACTTCTCTTGCCATGTGTTTTTGGCAATGGTAGACATTTGTGGCAGGACTACTATTTATACACAGCCTCTTGGGCATCAAATGGGCATCCCGACATGTTCTGGATTAGAGCATTTACCCTGCATCTGGTGCATTAGCTGGTGGAACAGTGGGAACGCCTCATGGGACACTGTAAAGATGGAGTGTGTATCTGATGGATGCTGCAGATGTTGTGCTTAAGGTTGTTACAGTGAACCATGCAGGTGGCCTGCTTCAATTGCGTGCACCAAGTGCAGATCCTTACAAAAGATTTTTGCTACCAATGATAAGTCAGATTGGTGACATGGGAAATAAACAACATCAAAATTCTCATTCAACTTGAGTTTAATGGCCAATTTCCACTTTTATTTTTCCTACATGAAATCCACAAGTTGCTTGATGGCCAAAAGCTTGGTAGTTTCTATAAATACTTCAGATTAGAGAGAGTAGAAAGTTATCTACAAAAAATGTCATGGTAGCTAAGAAGCAGAAGTTGAACTACACAGTGACACAACATTATGTTCCCACTGTAATATTTCCAAATAGACAAAATTGCCTCTTTAATATCTTTGTAGTATAATGTGGGCCATTTTGTCAAACCATCTTTTATAGAACATTTAATTTACCTGTTTTGCTTTTTTGCTGCTTAGGCCTGTACGACCTCCTCTTCTGCTCTTTTCCTGGATGTTTTAGCATGAACACCTTAACTCAAGTATGACAAAACCTTTGTCTGCCTGCCAATGGAAAATCAGTTGCCACAAGGAAGACATGTGGTAGAGGAAGGCAGAAAAGAACTTGGACTCCTAGGTTGTTCTTAAATTACTGCCAGCTTGAACTCAAACTTTTCCAAGACACAGACTGTGGAAAAGACTTGGTGTGTGTTCTTGCTGAAGAGCATTTCACAAAATAGTCTCCATGTACCAAGCCTGCATCCATGTGTATTGAAACAAAGTCTGGTGGCCAACGGGGAATGGGTCACCACCTACCTCTCCACTCACATGAATCCTTCTCAGTGCCCTCTTTATTAAGATTCAGAGAATCCAAGATAAAGGAAGATAGAATGAATCTTGAGATTCTAAAAAAGAACTTTCAAGAAAGAAAGCACTTTCTAAAGTAGTGTTAAAATTAGGAACAATTTCTAAATCATAATCTCTAAAACAAACTAGGTACCTTGGTTTTCTGGGGTGGCCATAACAAAATACCACAGACTAAATGGCTTAGCAACAAGAATTTTCTCACAACTGTGTAGTTGTGATTGAGGTTTCCATGTGTGTAGTCCATGATTGAGGTTTCAAGTTTGGTTTCCTGAGACCTCTCTCCTCAACTTGCAGATGGATGCTTGCCTACGCACTTTGTCCTCACATGGTCTTTTCTCTGTGTAAGTGCATCCTTGGTCTTTCTCTTTTTGGGTGTCCAAATTCCTCTTCTTATGAGGACACCAGTTAGATGGAATTAGAGCCCAGTCTATCTGCCTCACTTTATCACCTCTTTAAAGGCCCAGTCTCCAAATATAGTCCCATTTAGAAGTAGTAGAGGTTAGAGCTTTCACACATAAATTTTGGGGGACACAATTTAACTCATTACACTAACCCAGATTTACAGAAATCCATGAAATGTTTAGTATAGAGTGATTTTAATTTTCTAATAATACCCATTTTGCTTTTGGCTCTGTTAATAAGTCAAATCTACAGGATCAGAAAAGTAAGCCTGTTAGTAAAATAAAATTTTTTTTCACCCTGGTGCCATGGGCTGCATTTGTTGACAGATATCACCTTCACCTCCTTGATTCCATGAGTTCCCTTTGTACAGCTTTCCTAAAATAAGTGGAAGTGATGCCCTTGCATCCGGTAAATGTTCTTTTGTCCAAATTTAGCCATCCTTTCCTGTGGTCACCCTTTCACACCACATTCGTGATGCGACTTCATCCATATCATGAATGAACACTGCTGAAATCTTGACTCCTCACATCTACTAGTCTGCCGTAGCCATCCCATTCAGCACTTCTTTGACCCTATGAGATCTTTAGCCCATTGGCCTTATCTCATTAACAGCCCTCCCTTCTACCTCCACCTGGTCTTCTCTTTCTTTCCTGTACAACTTAAGATTCTAAGATCCATCACTGGAATTGCCTTCCTTCCCTTTCTCCCTGCAGGGTTGGCAGAATTATAGTCCTGGTAAAGCCAAGTCTTCTGCTTCCTGCTTCCCTGGCCCCCCAGCAGCCATAGAAAAGTACAACTTTTTTTTTTCTTACTATTCTCATTTCAGAGTCATAGCATGTGATAGAAAGAATAATCCTCCCCAAGAAAGATGCCCATGTCTCAAACTAGATTCACAGAAGGTGATGTAGTAACAAAGGCAGAGGCAGAGTAAGAAGTGTGGCAATGGAAACAGAGGTCAGAGAGAGAAAGAGAGAGTTGATGCTCTACTGCTGGTTTTGAAGGGGAGAGGGTATGGATCATGATCAAAGAATGCAGGCATCTTTAGGGTAAATACCCAGTAGTGCAATTGCTGGGTCATAGGGTAGTTCTATTTTCAACATAGTGATCCGAAGGGGCACGTGTACCCGAATGTTTATAGCAGCAATGTCTACAATAGCCAAACTATGGAAAGAACCTAGATGTCCATCAACAGATGAATGGATAAAGAAGATGTGGTATATATACACAATGGAATACTATGCAGCCGTCAAAAGAAATGAAATCTTGCCATTTGTGACGACGTGGATGGAACTAGAGCGTATCATGCTTAGTGAAATAAGTCAATCGGAGAAAGACAACTGTCATATGATCTCCCTGATATGAGGACATGGAGAAGCAACATGGGGGTTAGGGGATAGGAGAAGAATAAATGAAACAAGATGGGATTGGGAGGGAGACAAACCATAAATGACTCTTAATCGCACAAAACAAACTGGGGGTTGCTGGGGGGAGGTGGGATTGGGAGAGGGGGAGGGGGCTATGGACATTGGGGAGGGTATGTGCTATCATGAGTGCTGTGAAGTGTGTAAACCTGGCGATTCACAGACCTGTACCCCTGGGGATAAAAATACATTATATGTTTATTAAAAAAAAAATTTGGAAGGGGAGGCGAACCATAAGAGACTATGGACTCTGAAAAACAACCTGAGGGTTTTGAAGGGTCAGGGGTGGGAGGTTGGGGGAACAGGTGGTGGGTAATGGGGAGGGCAAGTTTTGCATGGAGCACTGGGTGTTGTGCAAAAACAATGAATACTGTTATGCTGAAAAAATAAATAAAATGGAAAAAAAAAGTTGAGAACAAAAAAAAAAAAAAGAATGCAGGCAGCCTCTAGAAGCTGGAAAATGTGAGGAAAAATATTTTCTCCTAGAGCCTCCAGAAAGAATATGGCCTTGGTAACACTTTGATTTTAGCCCAGTGAAATCCATTTCAGAGTTCTGATCTCTAGCATTTAAGACAATACATTTGTGTTGTCTTAAGCCACCAAGTGATTGGTAATTTGTTACAGCAGTAATAAGAAACCAATACAAAGCTCAAATGGCCACTGAACACTGTGTGACATTTGTACCTTCCAGCATGCTTGCTTTCCTATTCTCCAAAATAGCTCTTCCCTGCCCTAGCAGCTAATATAGCCTTGTATTTCATTGAGAACCTGGCTCCTGTTATGATCAGTATATGTATTTGTGTGCTCAACTACTTATATGTAATAATACACCAACCACATTGCTACTTCCTTGATCCTGTCATATGTTTGGCCCCTGGCCATGCCACTATCTTCAAGGAAAAGGGATGGAAGAGGAAGAGAAAAATCAACATCCTACTTTTCAGTGTTAGCTGAGTATCTGCTTGTGCTATAATGTATCCATAGTATATAACCTGAAGCTTCCTCATATTTATACCCAAAGAACAACTCCTGACTTAATATTTAAAACTTGGGTTTTAAAAAAAAAATAAAATTGTAGCCCAAATAACTGGTGGTTTTGTGTAAAAAAATTCCTTCCCAAACAAAGACATTACAAAAAACGTGGATACAACCTCTTCTCTCCCTTTGGGACCCCACAGAAGTTTATACTGTTGCTATGGGTCACTGCCTTGCTGGTGTTACCTATATTGTGTGAACAAGCCAGATCCAGTCTCCCGTCTGCAGAGATGTCCCTGATGCCAAGATCCACATCTTTGACCTAGGATGGAAGACGGCAAAAGCAGATGAGTTCCCACACCTTGGCCATATGGTGTTAGATGAATATGAACAACTCTCTTTTGAAGCCCTGGAGACTTCTCCTGTCTGTTCCAAAAAGTACACGGTGAAAGGCTGTGGCAAATATGGCTTTCACATCCAAGTATGGCTTCACCCCTTCCATGTCATCCATATCAACAAGATTTTGTCCTGTGCTGGAACCAAGGGGCTGCAGACAGGTATGTGGGGTGCCTTCAGAAAGCCTTAGGGCACAGTGGCCAGGGTCCATAGTGATCAAACTGCAGAACAAGAAACATGTGGTTGAAGCCCTGTATAGGGCCAAGTTCAAACTCTCTGGCCTCCAGAAAATCACATCATTGAGAAGTGGGGCTTTAGTAAATTTAATGTAGATGAATTTGAAGACATGGTGGTTGAAAAGTAGCTCATCCCAGATAACTGGGGTATCAAATACATCCTTAGTCATGGCCTCCTGGACAAATTGCTGGCACTGCGCTCATGAAAACCTTGGCACTGCCCTTCCTTATTCATGCGCACCAATAAATCCCATTTCCTATTAAAAAATAAGGATATGACCAAACACCAATCAGTGACTTGAACTCTTTACCCTAATGGCAAGGCCACATTATACCTATCCCTGTTACCTTAATTTTGGGTTTTGTGATTGCTTTTAAACCTAACCTAAAAAATTTATTATGAATTTTTTTTGCATAGAGGAGTATATAAATGCATATTTGTGGTTTAAAAAGCAGATGAACAGACACACACACACGTGTGTGTGTGTGTGTGTGTGTATATATATATATATATATGATGTTGATTGGGAGAGAAACTTTGAAGATCCCTGTGCTCCTTCCTCATGGCAACCTCATTTTTGTCCAAATTAAACCACCATCCTGAAATTTGTGTTAATGTTTTCTTTGCTTTTCTTTATAGTTTTACCACCTGCACAAAATATGACCACACATCCAGTTCATCTAAGACAATCGTGGTTTAAGAATGGTGTCCCTGAGTAATTATTAACAGTATTCCCTTTTCTTCTCAAGCGTCCTATTTTGAATGATCTAAATGAAATAAGGACACAGAATATCTGTATAGATTGTTATACAGTGACTTACTTATTTTTGGAGCTGAGTGGCAAAGTGGAAACCTAATTTTGTAAGAAAAGTGCATTATTGCCAGAGTTAGATGAAGGCTCCCAGAGAGCCTTGAGGTCATGATTTGTCTTTCATGGGTGTGGAATTTCATAAGGGCATCTTTTGGAGAAGTCAGTGGACAAAGCAGTGAGTTACTCTTGAGGAACACAGGGTTCACCATTGTCTAGGCATTTGTTGGGTTACAGTGTGGGTCAGGTTGTTAATCATATTTTTCGATCCTCTTTTAAAATTACTTTAAATATTTATTGAGGTATGATGTGTGTACCATGAAGTACATATATCTTAAGTGTATACCTGAGGAATTTTAATATACAACATATTGCTGTATCCAACACCCAGATCAAGATATAGAACACTTCTAGCCCCAGAAGACTCCCTCATGCCTCCTTCCATTCAAGGATGACAACTATTCTGATATTTATCAGCAGTGATTATTTGATCAGTTTTTAAAATTCATATAAGTGAGAAAGAAACATTCTCCTTTGTCTAGCTGTGTTTGCTCATTGATTATGTCTGAGATTCATTTATGGGATATCAGTTCACTTTCTTTCTTGCTATGCAGTATTCCATTGCATGGCTACACCACAATTTTTTTTCCCAATCCATTCTACTGTTGAGAGAATTTTATTTTTAGTATTTCCCTGTTCACTCTTATAAATGAGTATAAATGAGTACCAGTTTCACTATATCACTGACAATATACAGGAATTCCAGTTGTTCTGTATCTTCATTTTATTTTGCTTTGTCACTCTTATAATTTTTTCAGTAGTGATATCTCAAGGTCCAATGAATTATAAAATTTATAAAAGTAATGACCTCAAATGTCATTAGTTATATTAGCAGTCATTTAAAAAATTTTACCATTTCAGAAATTTTGATCAAAATTTTAATGGGAATTATAAAGATATTCACTATAAAGGAAGAGTGAGTTGACTGAGTTTGAACTATATTCTTTTTATAAGGTTATGTTAATCTATGGATGGAGTTGTGTCCCCTCAAGGTTCATATATTGAAGCTCTTATCTCCAGTGTAGTAGTTTGGAAATGGGACCTTTGAGAGATAATCAGGTTTAAATACGTCTTAAGCGCAGGGCCTTCATGATGAGATTTGTGCTCTTATAAGAGACACCAGAGGGCTTGCTCACCCTCTCTCATGTGAGAACACAGTGAGAAGGCAGCCGTCTGTACCCAGGAAAGTGCTCTCATCTGTAACCAAATCTGCTAGTATCTTGATTTTGGACTTCCCAGCCTCCAGCACTCTGAGAAGTGTCTGTTTTTTAAGCCACCCAATTTGCAGTATTTTGTCATAGCAGTCCAAACTAATATATTAAAAACCGATGTTCTACCAACAGGAATTCATATAAAATTTTGCATAGAGAAATGTTTAGAATTTTTCTCATATAACAGGTATAATTTTTTCCAAACAATCCATCACTAACAGGATGTAAAGAAGTACTTCTCTTTTCTAATTTCTTGATTACACTGAATTCTACTTGGACACAGAGAAAAAGGTGACTCCATACTATTTAAAAGTGGGCTAAGAGAAGATCACATTCTTGTGACAGATCCTTAGCCTGAGGAGTCCATCTCAGGGAAAGAAATGTAAATGATAGTCGACTGTGGAAATAAAAACTAAGAGTTTTAGAAAAGAAAAAAGTTGGAGAAAAATTGGGAAACAAGCGGTTTTATGACTGTGTTGCAGAAAAATCATTTAGCAAAGTCTTGAGAGTGAATTTAGGAAAGCTCACAATGGCTGTGAGCCCAATGAGAAGATACTATTTCTGTGTGAGCAGATTAAACTCGTTACTATTTCAGTGCAAATTCTGAAATGGGAAACTAAAAGGATTTCTATTTGAGGCATCAAATGCTGGCAATGAAAGCTGAACTAATCTCAGGAGGAATAACTATAGAAAATCATTCTGAAAAAGGATTTAGTTCCTTGCTGAGAATATGTGCTGAAAGAGAGAACCTGCCTTTGACTAGGGATAGAAAAGGGGAAAATGTAGAGAAAGCTACAGGAGATAATTATACTATTTAAATCAAGGCCACTCTGTTTAATTGACATAGCACACATTGATCATCTACCATATACCAAGTGTTGTGCTGTGTAATAGGGTACATGTGTTTAGAATCATGAGATGGTTAATTCTGGTTCTCAAATTTACATGAGTATGTGTACTACATTCCCCGGGAGACCTGCGTTTATCCTCAGAGTTGGACATACCTAGACCTATTTGCAATACTTGTGAGGGAATTGATCAGGCACAGATTTACATGAATGATCAAGTTGCTGAGATTAGCATCAATTCTTTCTCAAGGGTACTGCTTCATATGTTTGTTCAAGTAAGTAAAACAAAGGTAAAGTATCCTAGATATGAGCATTGACTTCTCACATCCTGTCTGTATGAAAAGTAGTCATGAATGAACACAGGATTTTTACATTGATGGATTATCATAGAGTACATTATTAGCAGAGAGCTGGTGTTAGAAACTGTTATGGTAAGGATCCACAATTATTCCGCTATAGGCTTTTATGCTTATTATTATTCATTAGTAAAATTTAGTTACCTATTTCAAATAATTCATGGAGCCAACCCTCACTGAGTCCCTTCCTGTTACTGTGTTGAGGATCAGGGATACAGAGATCCATGAAAGGTGCCATTTCTGGAGGGGATCAGAGTCTAATGGTAGCATTCATATGGGCAGATAATTATTGTATAATGTGATAAATTCTTACAGAAAATAAAAGCAGAAGTGGACCTGCAGAGGGGGAAGTGACCAATTTCCCAGGATGTCTGAAAATAATTTATATAGGAGGTTATTTTTTTTTCCATTTTATTTATTTTTTCAGCGTAACAGTATTCATTCTTTTTGCACAACACCCAGTGCTCCATGCAAAACGTGCCCTCCCCATTAACCACCACCTGTTCCCCCAACCTCCCACCCCTGATCCTTCAAAACCCTCAGGTTGTTTTTCAGAGTCCATAGTCTCTTATGGTTCGCCTCCCCTCCCCAATGTCCATAGCCCGCTCCCCCTCTCCCAATCCCACCTCCCCCCAGCGACCCCCAGTTTGTTTTGTGAGATTAAGAGTCATTTATGGTTTGTCTCCCTCCCAATCCCATCTTGTTTCATTTATTCTTCTCCTATCCCCCTACCCCCCCATGTTGCTTCTCCATGTCCTCATATCAGGGAGATCATATGATAGTTGTCTTTCTCCGATTGACTTATTTCACTAAGCATGATACGCTCTAGTTCCATCCACGTCATCGCAAATGGCAAGATTTCATTTCTTTTGATGGCTGCATATATAGGAGGTTATATTTTGGTCTTAAAAGATGAGGAATCTGACCATGTCAATGGAGCCACTGAGTTAAAAAGAGCACGACATATCCCAAGAACTCTCTGGCATGGAGTTCAAGGAGTGGAAGATGAGGTTGGTCTGAAAACAATTGTCAAAGATGCTGGAACTGAGGCTGGGCATATCCAGATGGGCAGGTAGAATATGGTGCTTGATTTTTTTTTAAAGCATCTTTGCTAAAGATAAGCGGAGTCTGTACTCAGAGTTCTCAAATAATGAACATTTTCTTTGAAGTGCACTAGGCTACTAACTGTTAGGAGTTAATGAAAATTTGTTGTGAATTTTAGAAAGTGGTTATAGTTAGTCCCCCTTTCCACTTCTTTTGATTCTTACTTGCTAGATACATAAATACATTTAGGGAAAGAATAAATCATGTTATGGGCACACTTCTAGACTCAGGCAGAATTACATCCACATTTCAAATCAAAATAGGAGAAAGTGTACTTTTAAATCTGATGCTTGGTTACATTAAAGTTTAATAAATGTGTATCAATTCCCATTGATGTAATTGGGCTATAGCACAATTTTTAGTTTGGAATAAAAGGACAGATACAAGTGTTTCACGTATAAGAAAAGAAGAGCAATGATAAAAAAAAAAGAAGAGCAATGACATAAACATTAGGCCATGATGTATAAGTAATGTAAGATAGGTTGTTGGTGGCCAAGAGTTGACTGGAAATTATTCTCTCATTTTTTGTTTATCTGAGGGTGTCTTAAAATGTCTCCTTCATTTTTGAAGACCAGTTGTGAAGGTACTAATTCTTGGTGGACAGGTTCTTTTCCTTTCAATACTCTGAATATGTCATCTCATTTTTTTCTGGCCTCAGTGGTTTTTTTTTTTTAATTTAATTAATTAATTTTTTTTCAGCGTAACAGTACTCATTGTTTTTGCACAACACCCAGTGCTCCATGCAAAACGTGCCCTCCCTATTACCCACCACCTGTTCCCCCAACCTCCCACCCCCGACCCTTCAAAACCCTCAGGTTGTTTTTCAGAGTCCATAGTCTCTATGGTTCTCCTCCCCTTCCAATTTTTTTTTATAAACATATAATGTATTTTTATCCCCAGGGGTACAGGTCTGTGAATCACTAGGTTTACACACTTCACAGCACTCAGTGGTTTTTGATTAAAAGTCAGCTCTTAATCTTGTTGAGAATCCTTGTATATAATGAATCACTTTTCTCTTGCTGCTTTCAGGATTCTCTTTTTGTCTTTTTGGTACTTTGAGTATAATGTCTATAGGGTAGGATCTCTTTGAATTTAATTCTACTTGGGTTTGTTGAGATTCTTGGATGTGCATATTGACAGTTTTCATAAAATTTGGACATTTTTGGACTACTATTTCTCCAAGTATTCTTTCTGCCTCTTTTTCCTTTTTCTCTTTCTGTGACTCCCATTATGCATACATTGATACATTTGATAATATCCTCCAGACCTCTGAAGATCTATTCCTCTTTCTTTATCCTTTTTCTTTTCTGTTCATCAGGCGGAATAATCTTATTTATCGTGTCTTAAAACTTTCTGATTCTTTCTTTTGTCACTTCAAATGTGCTGTTGAGCCCCTACACTGGATTTTTCATTTTAGCTATTATACTTTTTCAAATCCAGAATTTTTACTTGATTTTTTATTTTTCCTTATTCAATATTTGGTAAGATATTGTTCTCATACTTTCCTTCAGTATTTTAGACATGATTCCTTTATTTTTTTAATATTTATAATAGCAGAATTAAAGTATTTGTCTAGTAAGTTCATTGGTTGGGTCTTAGAGGGATAGTTTTCATTGACTTTTCCCCCCGTGTGTTGGCTATAATTTCCTGAAGAGAGAGAGAGAGAGAGAGAGAGAGAGAGAGTGTGTGTGTGTGTGTGTGTGTGTGTGTGAATGCCCATTTTATAATTTTTTGTTGAAAGTGGGACACTTAATATGATGTGATGCTAAAAATCAGATTGTTGACCTTTCCTTTTGTTATTGCTATTTGTTTAGTGACTTTCTTAGGTCTGTATGTCTGTATTCTTTGTCATGTGCAGCCACTGGAGTCTCTAGTTGATTTTCTTCATGGTGAGCTAAGGATCAGACAGAGATTTCTTACAGTTCCTTGAATCAGAAGGTCTCTCAGCCTCTGCTGAGGAACTCTCTGTATGTGTTGGGCATAACTTCAGTACTTCACTAGGCAGTTTGCCCCTCTGTCTTCGCCTTCACTTCCTGCTTGTGAATAGCCTCAAAATATGTTAGATACAAAAGATTAGGGTCTTCTCAAGTCTTTCCTAGGCATGCATATAGCTCCTGAATGTGGGTCTGGCCTTCTAGAATCTCAGAAATATACAGTAGTTTTTCAAATCTCTCTGTGGATATCTCATTTCCCAGTTTTTCTTTTCAAGTTTTGTGGTCAGCCTCTTGTTATCCCCAACTGGAAATGCTGCCTCAGGAACTGTAATGTTATATAATTGTTGCTGATTGCTTTCATCAAATACTCTAGAGATAGAGCTGCTCTCACAGGCCAAACAAGACCAGCTTGAGAATGAGGCTTTTCAGTAAGCTTCCAGACCAGTTAAATCATGAGTTTCCTGGGGATGGGGCTGTTTCTGGGGATGAGGAGTTTCAAGTACATTCTTCTCCCTCCAGTGGCTGCTTGGCTGTTGGTACTTACAGTTGTTATAAATGCCAACAAGCTCTTGTTTTTCAAGGATATCATAGAGCTGGGGAGAGGCAGACAGGATTAGAACAAGTTAAAATGTCACAAAACTCACAGTTCATTCTGGATTCAGCCATTTTCTTGAATAAAACTCCTTAGATTGTTGCAAGTCTTTAGTTAATTTCCAGAGTTCTAAATAGGTTGATTTTAATATATATTTTTTTTTTGCCAGTGTTCTTGTTGTGTTTATAGAAGAGCAGATTTTTAGGATGTTCTTACGGCACCATTCTGAGGGTCATCCATCAGACAGTAACGTTTAACTAGATTTTACTATGTTTAGATATACTCAAAAGGAAGTTTAGCACACACACACAAATGTACAAATGCTGCTGGGTGGAATGACTTTCAGAATCCACAGATCCAGACTTCTACCGGGAAATCTTACCAGGACTTACATGCTTAGTTCTAGTATAAATAGGGCTGTTTCCCAGGCTGTTTCCATGTAGCTGGTAATGGCTTGATCCTCATTACCAGGAAAGCAAGGGAAGTTGTCTTTTACTTGTTGGTTTATTACAAATAGCCATGAGGCAAGGAATTTTTGCCCTCACCAAAGTCCAAGACTTTCGTCTCCTGTTCCTGGAATTACTTTTTCTCAAGTGATTGACAGTGGGAAATCCACTGCCTTCAAGGAAATGCCCAACTGTACTTGCAGGATGTGGTTGTGGCTTCATACGCTGGCCTCAATAAATTAATCATCTCAGAGCATAATGGTCCAAAATAGGTGTATCTCTCAAAGTCTGGGTTGTCTCATATGAAATAGCACAAGGAGAACATTAGCAGCTTGTTTCTGCTTGAAACTCATTAGGTTCTGTCAAGTTTCTTTTGAGTCCTTTTTCCAACTTAATTTGAAGAATCTCTTCCCAGTTTTCTGGATTTCAGCTCCTTATCTTGTCTAAGAACTTGTGCTCAAACAAGAATACAATTTCTTCACATAAACCAGTAACAATTTGTAGGCAGAGTGCACACTAAATTTCAAAGGAAAACATTTTTCTCAGCTCCTTTGGCTGTCCAACAAAAAAGCAACAATGTCTGCAGAGACCCCATCCAGCTTATGGTAGCAATCGGCTGCTAGTTGGTCATTCATAATACCAGCATAAGGGTTTATGGAGCTTCAGACTTGTCCTCCCTCCAAAGAGAATTGATTAATTTTTGGCTTTTATTTGTATAGCTAAGTGTGGCAATTCATTTGTAAGGAAAAAGAAATTAGCAAGTCTCAAAAGAGAATTAGTTACTATATCTTGTAAGAGAAAATATTTTTTCAGGTTTTAAACGTCAGTTTTTGGTTTGTTTAAAACTTCTACCCATAAGAATTTCAAAATTCTTGAGGATCTTGTTTTTAAAAGGTCATCTTGTTGCAAATGCACTATTTTCACAAAGGTAATCTAAACATATACAAACACAAGAAGCAGGGTAACCCTTGGTTGAAAATAAAATACTGAGGGATTTGTGTTGTCCTAAATCACAAAGACAGCTATTTGCAAAACTGTGATTTAATGAGGGGAGAAAAGAAACCACCATCTCTCTTTGGAGGGAATTTAGTTTCCCTATGATTGTAAATTCTAGGTTTAGTGTTTAATAT
The DNA here is from genome assembly GCF_922984935.1 of Meles meles. NCBI lineage: Eukaryota > Metazoa > Chordata > Mammalia > Carnivora > Mustelidae > Meles > Meles meles. The sequence continues at coordinate 10,475,491 of NC_060074.1, forward strand.
TGTAAAGACTTAAATACTTGACAGATGGAGACAGAAGTATGAACTACTGCAGTGTAAGTTGGAGTCTTGGTATCCAGGCAACTGTCCTACAAGGTTCACTTTAAAAAGAACAGAAAGAATATAATGTTGAACTTGTAGAAGACACTGTAACAATGCATTTGTGTGTCTAGTTGAGGTCTGTCTGCTTGTGAGCAAATAGGTGATGTCTCCTTTATAGTAATAAGAAGGGTTACCAGCAAATATTGAACACAGTGCTATGTGCTATGACTCCATCTTCTCCCTTCCCCAAACATTTAAGCTTTGGAACTTCTTGTCCTGAATGGTTAGAGAGAAGCTCCAACAAAACATTAAGTAAAAACACAAAAATTTTAGAATTTTGGAATTTTAGAGGGATTGAGTAGGACCAGTTACATATTAGAATTTTAGAATTGAGAAGGACCAGTTACATATTTGCTTTACCCTGTAACCTACCTCATATAAATGGAATGGAAAGTTTTGTTCTGATTCTATCAAAAGTGATGAAGTGCTTTGATTCTGGACTCATCTTCACAATTTCTGCTGATCCATTTATCATTTCTGGGACCATCACTAAAATTAATTATGGAATGCTAGTGTTCTCAATCACAAAATGGAAATTCATATCTGCTATGTGTGCATTTGAAGATCAAGTAGATAAAACAGATATGGAAGTCTTATAGAAAATAACTTCCATTTTCTATGATTCTTCAGTTGTCTGAGTTTAGAAAATAAAACACATAGATCATAAATACATAGCATTTCTGACTACAGTTGTCATAGAGATGGAGCCAAGGTAAATATTTAAATATCTGTTGCATGAGTAGGTGGGATAAATATCAAATCATGCCCTTTCTTTCTTTTCTTCTTTCTTTATTCCTCTCTTTTTTAGATTTTATTTATTTATTTGAGAGAGAAAGAGAGCACAATCAGAGAGAGGGACAGAGGGAGAAGTAGACTTCCTGCTGAACAGGGAGCCCCATGTGAGACTCAATTGCAGGACCCTGAGATCATGACCTGAGCCTAAGGCAGCTGCTCAACCAACTGAGCCACCCAGATGCCCCAAATCATTGCTTTTTCTAAATGCATTTGTAATGCACATTGGATTCAGATATGTCTTTCCTAAAAGAAATAGTCACAAAATCCCCTCAAATCCATGATCCAGAAAAACTCTTGCTTTTGTAATGAACCCTGAGAGTTGGCTATCTCCTTTATTGTTACTGTGAAATGTCTCTAGCAAATCAATCTCTTGAGGAATTTTTTAAAGAATTTACTTTTAGAGTGATATACTCAATTTTCTACAACCAACGACACTGGAAATCTTGCGAAGAATATAACCTGGAGTAAACTTGGGGCAATTAATTTTCTCACCAATTAGTTTATTTGTCTTCTACAGGTTATATAGGGTATGTATGTCAGGGTGTACTGGTGGAAGATGTTGGCAGAAGGGCTGATTTACTCCTGCTAGTGAAAACAAGCTGTTATATTATTTTTTGAGTAATGGCAGCCCCTGATGCTGAGCTTACAGATTTTGTAACTCATGAACAGTTAGGGGCAGTATATAAAGGACTACAAAAAAACAAAGAACATTTTTTTTTAAGATTTTATTTATTTATTTGACAGAGAGACACAGCAAACAACGAAAAAGGGAACACAAGCAGGAGGAGTCGGAGAGGGAGAAGCAGGCTTCCCGCTGAGCAGGGAACCGGATGTGGGGCTCAATCCTAGGACCCTGGGATCATGACCTGAGCCATAGGCAGCTGTTTAATAGCTGAGCCACCCAGGCACCCCAGAAAATTTTTTTAAAAGATCTATTTGTTCTTTATCTTAAAGGGGGGAGAGGGGCAGAGGGCAAGGGAGAGAGAGAATCTTAAGCAGACATCCTGCTGAGCATGGAGCCCAATGGGGCTCAATCTCATGACGCTGAGATCATGATCTGAGTCGAAATCAAGAGTCAGATGCTTAACTGACTGAGCCACAAAGGCACCCCATGAATAGAGAAATTTTATTTGTGAATGCTGTAAGAAGTCTTCAGGAATTAGTTGACCTTCTCATTAAGAATTAGCAGTAATAGGGACACCTGGGTGGCTCAGTTGGTTAAGCGGCTGCCTTCGGTTCAGGTCATGATCCCAGCGTCCTGCGATCGAGTCCAACATTGGACTCCGTGCTCCGCGGGGAGCCTGCTTCTCTCTCTGTCTCTGCCTGCCACTCTGTCTGCCTGTGCTCACTCTCTCTCTCTCTCTCTCTGATAAATAAATAAAATCTTCAAAAAAAAAAAAAGAATTAGCAGTAATAGAATATTGAAAATCTGACAAATTCTATATTGAGTTTTCTTGGCATTTCATATTATCTTTCTCTAGAGACAAAAGGATTAATTAGAATAGATGAATGTAAAGGGTTGAGAAGAAAAACTCTTGTGTTATTCTCCAGGGTCAATCATCTGTAGGCTTCTTTATTTTTTCTTCAAGATTTTATTTATTTATTTGACAGAGAGAGAGAGATCACAAGTAGGCAGAGAGGCAGACAGAGAGAGAGGGGGAAGCAGGCTCCCCATTGAGCAGAGCAATGTGGGGCTTGATCCTAGGACCCTGAGATCATGACCTGAGCCAAAGGCAGAGGCTTAACCCACTGAGTCACCCAGGTACCCCACATCTGTAGGCTTCTTAATGATCTTTCCATCCCCACTGCCCTGGCCTTCTAGCTCTTGCACTTTGTTGATCTTTCCTGCCTATGGGGACTTTGCATATGATTTTATTACCCTTTATGCCTTTCTTCATGTAGTTTACCACTATTCTTCAGATCTTTTAGGAAAGTCTTTAAAAAAAATTAGTGCCTAAATGACCTTAAAACACCATTTCCTCTTATCATAGTTTAACTTATTTTTGTGAGATATCATTAAAACCTGACTTGCCATGAGATCAGGCTCCATGAGGGGCAGGGATGATGTCTGTTTTGACCTCATACTGTCTCCCCCGCACAGTACTTGAAAGGAGTCCTCTTCAAAGTCAGAGAGAGAAATGATTAATTATTCCTGGGCCAGCAAGAGATGAAATAAGCATCTTAACACAGATAGTACATCATAACACAGATAGCATTTCAGTTTAGCTTGGCAGATGATGATATGCCAGATAAGGAAGGTATTACAATTGTGGGAGTCATGTAAACAAAGGGATTGAGACGAGTATGTACATGGTGTATTCAGAAGTCAGAATATGGATGTAGGGGAGGGAACGAGTAAAGATGAGGTTATAGGGGCAGATTGAGACCAGATTGTTTAAAGCCTTGGGCTTTTAAGGAATTTGGACATTTTCTAGGAAGTGAGGAGCCATTTGAAGACTATTAAGCAGTAGAATAACACAATTCCATCTGTGTTTCTGATAGCACTCTGGCAGCAGTGTGGAAGGCAGTGGAACTAAAAATAGGATTATAAGTAATGTGCTCATTGCTTTTCCCCTATTTGCACAGTAACCCAATTTTTAGCCTTGACATACATCCTGTTTGTACAGGAAAATCCCTAGGCCTGAAGAAGTATCTCCTTATACTATCTTGAGGAGAGTTTTGTTATAGAGCAAAAGGGTAATGTGGTCATCAGCCACTGCATTGTGTCTTATGCTTATAAGTGTTTGATAATGAAGACATTTAACAAAAATAATTAATACATGGAACTATACAATTCAGGCATTGTTCAGACACTCCCAGAAACGGACATTTAAGAAATGGTGCAGAGAAATAGTCAAGGGAATCACTTTTATACATCTTCTTAAAAAATCCAGGTCAGCAGGAGAAGTTAACTAATTCTAAGAAAGTGATCAGAAGTACCCTACAAACAACAAGTTATGGAAACTCATAATATAACTTGATATTACCAGGTGTCTTGAAAAATCTCAAGATTTAGATGTTAGGGACATAGTGATATTTATTGAGAACTATTATGTGCCAGATGCTGTTCTAACTTGATTAGCCCATGTAATCTTCACAACTTTATGGGACACTGCTAAAGAAGCTCTATTCGACATAGGAAAAAGGGAGACTGAGTGAGGTAAGTAACTTGTACAGTGTTTCCTATGTAGTAAGTGGTGGAGATTGATTCGGGCCAGGGAGTCTCACTCCTTGACCCTGTGCTTCCTACCTCTCGCTTGTCATACAGAGCTGTGCTCAGCCTTGGAAGGGTCCCTCTCTCCTCTTTATGGTCACACTGTTACCCATTCTTTACTTTTCTCAACCAAAGAGAAAGCACCAATTTACCATCAATTCCGTCTTTCACTATCTTTTCACATAAAATCACATGGAGTTTTGCCTGGTATGTTTTTGTGAACACCTCATTTGTGATCATTTAAAAAAAAAGATGGTTCAGTCTGGTCCTGACTTAGGAGGTAGAAGTATGGGAAATGCAGTCTGTTAGAAATTTGACTCACAAGGTTGTAGAGTCCCAAAACTCTAACACAGAACCCTAATTGTTTTACCTCTAGAGTGTTGTTTTAGAGTTGATTATATCACTGTTAAAAAATTATCTTTTGGGGGGAAGTACATAATTATTTTTTCCTAGTACTCTGTTCCTCAAGTTTATGATGTCAAAACCAAATAACTCTACATCTTCTTGTGCTTTGCTTTCTCCCATCTTGAAAAACCTCTATAGTAACAAATATAAACGAGGTGTTTTGCAGTACTCTTTCTTGGTGTTGCATTTGAGAGCATTTTTATAAAAATCCTGATGGCTCTTGGTGACTTTGACACAGTAATGCTCAGAATTATTGTAATAAGAGAAAAACATTTAGAATCCCGAGTAGTATGAGCTATTTTGATAGAGCCCATATAAGTTCAAGAATGAGAATATTTGAAACAGTTAAATATTATTAACAACAATAATTTCAAAACTCTGTGATATGATGATATTCTCTTGGTCATAATATCCTTCTAATTTCATGCATGCCCTCATCAACTAAAAGGAATAAATGTAAAAAAAAAAAAAGGAATAAATGTTGCCCAAGAAGATCACTGGGATCTATCAAGTATACTGTATTTTTAAGCTATAGAATTCTAAGACCTCAGGGATAACGTAGTTCAATTCCCTGTCACTCCTCGGCCACTGTCCTACACGCGCGCGCGCGCGCGCGCGCGCACACACACACACACACACACACACACACACACCACTTTCCATCTGGTGTATAGCTACTCTGGCCATGTAAACTCAAATGCCTATAGACATCAGACCATAATGTAAATGAATATAGAAGGTCCAGAGATCCCTCCCTCCTTTTTCTTAAAACCAGCAGTACTGTCTGCTATCTTATATTTTTCTGCTTTTGATAGAGATGTGGCTATGGGAGAAATATTCTCTACTGTGAGGAAAACCACAGTGCAATTAAGGTGATAAAAGTCAGTTGACACTTTGCCTTCAGTTGAGGATTGCCAACCTCCATACTGGAACACTGGGCTCCCTGTTGCCCTCTGCTGGCCTTCTTCTTTTTAGTCTTCCTTTTAGGTATCCCATTCTTTTTTTTTTTTTTTTTTTTTTTTTTCCCATACAAAATGTTTTTATTTGTAGTTTTTCTTAAATTAACGAGCCTTCTACAAAGATTATTTTTGTATTTTATATAATGTGATTCATACCTAACTATGATTTTTTTTTTCCATTTCCCATTCTTAATATTAAACTCTACCAGTTTTGAGTCCTTTAGTTGAGAACATAATTAACCTGACTTAAATAACAAAATTACATGGTTACATGGTTTACAAAACTAAGTACTACAGGGGCACCTGGGTGGCTCAGTGGGTTAAAGTCTCTGCCTTCAGCTCAGGTCATGATCCCAGGATCCTGGGATTGAGCCCTGCATCAGGCTCTCTGCTCAGCAGGGAGCCTGCTTCCTCCTCTCTCTGCCTGCCTCTCTGCCTACTTGTGATCTCTATCTGTCAAATAAAATAAATCTTTGAAACAAAACAAAACAAAACAAAGAAACAACAATAAAAAACCTAAGTATTACATTCTGGAAGTTGATAGGGCTTGAGTGAGGTTTGATCATGGATTTATCTCCCTATCTCTATTTTGTTTGACTCTGTCCTCCTTCATCTTGACCACATTCTCTTGCTAATTTCTCTTAGGTAATGAAATGGCTGTGGCAGCTTCAGGTATCGCATAGGTCCACCATACTGTCTAGGACAAGAGAAGTCCTCAGCTGTTAAACAGAAGTCCTGCACATTCCTGCTGATGGGACCAGTCACTGTGTCGAGGATGATCAGATTACACTTACCGGATTACCCTTTGGGTCCATCTCTGAAGCTGGGGCTCAGGCCGATCACACCAAACCATGGCTGGTGTTTAACTAGGAAAGAGTGAAAGGATGTGGAAGAGCTCTAGGCTTCAAGGTTTTCTCAGGTTACAGTGCCAAAGAGAAGAGAAACAGTCAACAGTTGACTTTTCTTGGAGATTGGATCTTGAACCATCCAGTTTGGAAGCTCAGGGTTGGTTAGTCTTGGTCACTTGCTCACTCTTGTAGATAATTGTCAGGAAAGGCCCTGACATTTCCTTCCATATTACATGGATCAGGGAGGAACATCTTCACAATGGGAAGAGGACAGCTACTGGGTAAAAATAACATATTCAGTCTACCTTGTATTTCGGCTTTCTTCCCTTTGTTTGGTAAGTTGCTGATGTCTCCCAGACATGGTATTACATCCCCAGGCATTGATTTTAAGGATAGACTCATAATGTGTACTAGTGTGTTTTTAAAACACTGTGAGAACAACACATGGAAATTTATGTCTCATTGTATCTGGCAATTAATACTGTTTGGCTATATTATACACTATAGGCTTGCTGAGTGCAATCTATGAATCATTCTGTGTTGTATATGTGCCTTAACATATGTCCAAATTTTAGTTCTTAGCACAATGTTTCAATCCCACCCTTTTTTCCTCCACAGCATATAAACAAAGAACTTATCAAAGAAGCTGGAGACAGAAGCTGGCCTCTTTCATTTTATTCTCTTAAGAATTCTCTTTGCCCAGAATGAAAGGTGGGTACCATTCAGACTCTAGACATTGGTTCCTATTAATTCATCCCCAGAGATCCTTACTGAGGAGATTTGTGGTTTTTGAAAATCTCCCCCTGTAATCTTGATAATTAGCTATTTTTGGAAATTTCTGAAAAAGGATGCACTCTGTTCTCTTCACCAACATATTTAGAGTGCAGTGTACAGATGACATAGTGTTAGCCTCTTTGGTCTGAGAAGTCAAGGAGTCTTTCATGGAAGACACTTTAAAAAGTCCCGTTTGGTGGGGGCCTATGTTTTTAGTATTACTATGGGCCCATTTTTACTTCTAACAGAAATGGATGCCATTGACCGACTTTGGAGCTGTTCTGTCCTTCTCTGGCCAGGTTTTCTGTCCAGGTTCTCCGGCCACAGACCAGATCTGTGTCAAGGAGGAACACATGTGACTTTGGCAGAATTCCTACCTAAACCTTCCTCTTTCTTTAGGGATCATGCTTTTTCGCTTTTTATGCTTCTAAAAAAAGAAGACTGTCCCACCCTTCTATGTCCCAGCTGATGTAACTGAGTGATAGGATGTCATAATGGGGCCATAGTTTCTTCCCAATGAAAAGTAATAAAAAAGGGTGAGAACAATTCCCATCTCCTCACATGGAACATCACTCAGGAAGGTTTGTGTTCATATAGGTTCATCTACAAGTTGTGGGCAGTTCTTTTGCCCTATGTTTCCCAAAAGGAATTGGTACATTCTAAAGTTCAGGACTCTGTGGTTGAAAGAATCCATCTGCAGAGGCAGGGCAGAGGCAGGAGGAGCGAGTGTTTATCAGTGCTGTCCGACAGATATGTAATGCAAGCCACCAATGTCAGCCACAGCAATTTCAAGTTTTCTAATAACCACATTAAAAAAAATAAACCAACATTACTTGGCATTGGTTCCTATAGGGATTAAAGGGGAAGTGCAATCTTTTGGCTGATCTTTTTCATGATTACTTGCAATTTTTGCTTCACTTTGATGAAATGAAGAAAAAATGTATAGAAAAGATCTGGTTTGGAGAAAAGAGGCAAATCACAGTCTGGCAAATGCTAAGACAGAGCCCTGGTACCTCCTGGTACCCAGAGAGAAGAGAAACACTGCGGAGGGGAGCAGACTGTATGTTGTTTCTTGTTGTTTCTTAGCTTGCAGTGAAGATCACTGTAGGGTGTCGCTAGTGAATTGAAGGGAGTAGAATGGGAAGAAATAAGTTATACAGATCTGAAAGTTAAGATCCACAAAGATTTATTTTATAAAACCATCTGAGCTATAGGGGGTTAAATAATATTTGGAACATTGTATATTTGTATTATGAGAGCATGATCAGATTAAAAAAATACTTATTTTCAACTCTAAGTGACATCAAAGATTATTTTTTAAGGATATAAGTCTACACACACAAGGAGAAGCAGCATCCCTTCACAGTTAAGCATAAAAATAACAGTCTCTTTACTATGACATTGTTTTGTCATACTTTCTTGGGTGGTAAATTGAGTGTCTAGGTCTGTATAAATTAGTATACTCAACAAAGATTTGCATGAATTCAACCTCAATTAAAAATGCAGTATTGAGGGAGGGGCAAGATGGTGGAGAAGTAGGAGACCCTGTTTCAACCGGTCCCCTAATGTGAGCTAAAAATCTACCAGAACACTCTGGACACCCATGAAATCAGCCTGAGAGGTAGGATTATACACTTTTGGATCTCTCTGGAGGCAGAAGAGGTCAGTGGAGGGATAAAGCATACTGGGAACCACAGGATTGATATTGGAGGATAAACAGAAGGAGGAGGGAGCCACCAGAATCAACCCATTGCGGGGTCTGAATGGCGCTCCCCACCCATGCCTGAGAATGCTCTGTGAGGGTGCTAGCCAGTGGTCTCCAGGACCAGTGGAGAGTCTGAACACTCCCAGCCCAGACTTGAAGGAACTACCCCAGGCAGCAGTCCTGCAAAGGCAGCCACTGAAAGTGGGCTCCCTGGATCTTATCGATTGTGGTTTTGGAATGGGGGTACAGGGATAGGCAGGCACTTCAGGCAACCCCAGAGATGGTGGCTGGGGATGTGCACTGCCTGTGGGAGGTTGATGGCTCAGCAGAGCTTGCAGAGGGGGAATCTGTGTGATCTGGACCACCCAGAGGGGAGTGGACTGAGGCTTCTCTCTGAGACGGAGGTCTGAGTGCAGCTTGCTTTCCACTAAACCTCTGAAAAGCCACAAAAAGCTGCCAAAGAACAAAAACCTCCAGAGAACAAAAGCCTAAAACACCAGTTTCCACAGAGCCCAGCCCCTTGATAGGGGGCAGGAGGACTCAACCCAAGCAAGACTGACTGAAAAACAATGCATCAGGCCCCTCCCCCAGAAAGCCAGACAAAAGAATGAGAGGACAACCACCACAGGGTTCCCATAAAACTGTAAAACCCCAGGGGAAAATAATATATTAAGCTCCCAGTATTGCCCTAAAACCTGTATATTTCATAAATACAACTTTAATTTTTAATTCGTTCTCACCATTCTTGTTCTTTTTAATTTTTTTAGCCTATTTACCATTACAACTAGAAGTTTAATACAACATATTCCATAATAACTTCTTAACTTGAACTTTTTTCATACATATACCTGTGTTTTTCTTTTCCTTTTCTATTTTATTCTTTTTAATATAAATATAGATATAAGCTTCAAGGTAATCCTCTTTCCCTAAGCAATACTACCCCTATATAAAACCAGTTTTAATCTCTATTTATCTCTGGAAAGTTGAGTCCTTTTACAAAGATATCAAGATACATCCAGGAAGAATCTCAATAACCGTCCTCACCCACATCGAGGATTTATAACCACCCTCCCAACTTTTTTTTCTGTCAGTGTTTTGTTCTGGTATTATATAAATCTCATCCTTGGGTTTCCTCTTCGCTGGCTTCTTTTATTTTCCCCCTTGTCATTCACTTTTGTCATCTTTTTGTTTGTCTGTTTTTGTTTGTACGCCTTATAAATCTTACCTTTGGGACCCATTCTAGCTGGGTGTTCTGTTTATTTCTGTCTCTCTTTCTCTCTCTCTTTTTTTCTTTTTTCTTTTTGGTGGTGACTTCTGGTTGCTCAGAAGTGTTCCAGGGTGCACCTTGCCTGGATCACTGTTGATATATTCAGCTACATATCCCCTTAACCACCTCTCACCAAAATGACTAGGAGGAGGAACACCCAACAGAGGAAAAATTCAGAGACTGTGCCCTCTCCATCAGAGCTATTGGATATGGACATAGACAGTATGTCAGAAAGGGAATTCAGGGTAACAATTATCCAGGCAATGGCTAGGTTGGAGAAAACCATTAGTGAAAACATGAAATCAATTAGGGCAGAAGTGAAAGCCACCTGGACAGAAGTTAAAATGCTATCAATGAGATCCAATCTAATCTAAATACTCTGACAGCTAGGGTAACTAAGGCAGAAGATAGAATTAATGATCTGGAGGACAAACTGATAGAGACAAAGGATCAGGAGGAGGCCTGGAACAAACAGCTGAGAAGCCATGAAAACAGAATTAGGGAAATAAATGAAACCATGAAATATTCCAATGCCAGAATTATTAGAATCCCTGAGGGGGAGGAGAAAGGAAGAAGACTAGAAAATATAGTTGAACAAATTCTCCATGAAAATTTTCCCAGGGGCACCTGGTGGCTCAGTGGGTTAAGCCTCTGCCTTCAGCTCAGGTCATGATCCCAGGGTCCTGGGATCAAGCCCTGCATCGGGCTCTCTGCTCAGCAGGGAGCCTGCTTCCCCCTCTCTCTCTGTCTACTGCTCTGCCTACTTGTGATCTCTGTCTGTCAAATAAATAAATAAAATCTTTAAGAAAAAAAAAAAAAGAATTTTCCCAGTCTGGGGAAGGGAACCCGTGTTCATGTCCTAGAGGTAGAAAGATCACCTCCAAGACGAATGAATCTAGAAAGACCTTGAGGCACTTGATTGCAAGACTGATGAATCATAATTTTAGACAAGAGCTTTTGAGAGCAGCTAGGGGGAAGATATTCCTTACATACAGAGGAAGGTCCATCAGAATATTGTCAGACCTGTCCACAGAAATCTGGCAAGAGAAAGGGCTAGAAAGACATATTCAGGGCACTAAATGAGAAGAACATGCAGACAAGAATACTTTATCCAGCAAGGCTGACATTCAAAATGGATGGAGAGATAAAGAGCTTCCAAGAGTGGCAAGGTTTAAAAGAGTATGTGACCCCAAAGCCAGCATTACAAGAAATATTGAGGGGAGTTCTATAAAAGAAGAAAGAACCCAAGAGTGTCATAGAACAGAAATTTACAGAGACAATCTACAGAAACAAGGACATCACAGGCAACATGATGTCAATAAAAACATATCTTTTGATAATCACTCTCAATGTGAACAGCCTAAACACTCCCATAAAATGGCACAGGGTTGCAGATTGGATAAAATGACAGGACCCATCTATATGCTGTCTACTAGAGACCCATTTGGAACCTAAGGATACATCCAGACTGAAAGTGAAGGATGGGAAGCATCCTTCATGCCAGTGGGCCTCCAAAGAAAGCTGGGGTAGCAATTCTCATATCAGATAAATTAGATTTTAAACTAAAGACTCTAGTCAGAGATAAAGAAGGACACTACATCATTCTTAAAGGGTCTACCCACCAAGAAGATCTAATAATTATAAATATTTATGCCCCTAATACAGGAGCAGCCAACTACATAAGACAATTGTTAATCAAGATAAAGAGTCCTATTGATATGAATACATTAATAGTAGGGGATCTTAACATGCCACTCTCAGCAATATACAGATCATCAAGCAGAAAATCGATAAAGAAACAAGAGCACTAAATGACACATTGGACCAGATGGACCTCACAGATATACACAGAACACTCCACCCTAAAACAACAGAATACTCATTCTTCTTGAGCCCACATGGAACTTTCTCCAGAATAGACTACATATGGAGTCACAAATCAGGGCTCAACCAATACTGAAAGATTGAGATTATTCCCTGCATATAATGCTTTGAAACTGGAACCCAAGTTTCCACCAGAAAAAGTTTGGATGGAATTCAAACACTTGGAAGCTAAAGACCACCCTATTTAAGAATGTTTGAATTAACCAGGAAATCAAATAAGAACTTAAACAATTCACGGAGACCAATGAAAATGAAGACACTGTAGTCTAAAACCTTTGGGATACAGCAGCAAAGGCAGTCCTAAGGGAGAAATACATTACCATCCAAGCCTCCCTCAAAAAAATAGAAAAATCCAGAATACATCAGCTCTCTTTACACCTTAAAGAGATGGAGAATCAACAAAAAGTAAAGTCAACCCCCCACCCAAGAAGGGAAATAATCAAGATTAGAGCAGCGATCAATGAGATAGAAACTAGTGATACAGTAGAACACATCAACAAAACTAGAAGTTGTTTTTTTTTTTAAAGAATCAATAAGATCAATAAACCATTGGCCAAACTAATCCAAAAGAAAAGAGAGAGGACCCAAATTAATAAAATTATGAATGAAAAGGGAGAGATCATGACTAACACCAAGGAAATAGAAATAATCATCAGAAATTATTGGGGCACCTGGGTGGCTCAGTTAAAGCCTCTGCCTTCAGCTCAGGTCATGATCCCAGGGTCTTGGGATCGAGCCCCACATCCGGCTCTCTGCTCAACAGGGAACCTGCTTCCCCCTCCCTCTCTCTCTGCCTGCCTCTCTGCCTACTTGTAATCTCTGTCAAATAAATAAAATCTTAAAAAAAAAAGAAATTATTATCAACAGTTATATGCCAATAAGTTAAGCAATCTAAACAAAATGGATGCATTCCTAGAAACCTATAAAATTCCAAAACTGAATCAGAAAGAAACTGACAACCTGAATAGTCCAATGTCTACTAATAAGATTGAAGCAGTGATCAAAAACCTCCCAAAAAACAAGAGCTCAGGACCTGATGGATTCCCTAGAGAATACCACACAGTTAAAGAAAAAATAATGCCTATTCACCTGAAGCTGTTTCAAAAGATAGAAATGGAAGGAAAACTTCCAGACTCTTCTTATGAAGCCAACATTACCCTATCCCCAAACCAGGCAAAGACCCCCACCAAAAAGGAGAATTTCAGACTAATATTCCCGATGAATACAGATGCCAAGATTCTCGATAAGATCCTAGTTAATAGGATCCAACAGTACATTAAAAAGATTATCCACCATGACCAGGTGGGATTTATTCATGGGAGGCAAAGTTGGTCCAACATCCGCAAATCAATCAAAGTGACAGAACAAATCAATAAGAGAAAAGAGAAGAACCACACGGTCCTCTGAATTGATACAGAAAAAGCATTTGACAAGATACAGCATTCGTTCCTGATTAAAACTCTTCAAATATAAGGATAGAGGGAACATTCCTCAACTTATAAAATCTATCTATGAAAATCCCATAGCCAATACCATCCTCAATGGGGAAAAGCTGACAGCCTTCTTTTTGAGATCAGGAAATGACAAGGATGTCCACTTCAACCACTGTTGTTCGACATAGTACTAGAAGTTCTAGCAACAGCAATCAGACAACAAAGAGAAATAAAAGGTATTAAAATTGGCAAAGAAGAAGTCAAACTCTCCCTCTTTGCAGAAGACATGATACTTTATATGGAAAACCCAAAAGACTCCACCCTCAAACTACTAGAACTCATACAGCAATTCAGTAATGTGGCAGGATACAAAAATCAATGTACAGAAATCAGTTGCTTTCTTATACACTAACAATGAAAAAGTAGAAAGGGAAATTAGAGAATCGATTCCATTTACTATAGCACCAAAACCCATAAGATACCTGGGAGTTAACCTAACCAAAGAGGTCAAGGATCTGTACTCAAAGAACTACAGAACACTCATGAAAAAAATTGAAGACACAAAAAGATGGAAGAGCATTCCATGCTCATGGATTGGGAGAATAAACATTGTCAAAATGTCTATACTGCCTAGAGCCATATATTTCAATGCCATCTCTATCAAAATTCCACCGTCATTTTTCAAAGAGCTGGAACGAACAATCCTAAAATTTGTATGGAACCAGAAAAGATGCTAAATCACTAAGGAAATGTTGAAAAAAAAAAAGCAAAGCTGGCGGCATCACGTTGGCTGATTTCAAGCTTTACTACAAAGCTGTAATCACCAAGACAGACACATAGACCGGAGGAACAGAGTAGAGAGCCCAGATAAGGGCTGTCAACTCTATTGTCAAATAATCTTCGACAAAGCAGGAAAAAATATACAGTGGGAAAAAGGCAGACTCTTCAACAAATGGTGCTGGGAAAATTGGACAACTATGTATAGAAGAATGAAACTCGACCATTCTCTTACACCATACACAAAGATAAACTCGAGATGGATAAGAGACTTCAACGTGAGGCAGGAATCTATCAAAATCCTAGAGGAGATCATAGGCAGTAACCTCTTCAACATCGGCCACAGCAACTTCTTTCAAGACATGTCTCCAAAGGCAAAGGAAACAAAAGCTAAAATGAACTTTTGGGACTTCATCAAGATCAAAAGCTTCTGCACAGCAAAGCAAACAGTCAACAAAACAAAGAGGCCACCCACAGAATGGGAAAAGATATTTGCAAATGACACTACAGACAAAGGGATGATATTCAAGATCTATAAAGAACTCCTCAAACTCAACACACACAAAACAGATAATCATTTTAAAAAATGAGCAGAAGACAAGAACAGACACTTCTCCAAAGAAGACATACAAATGGCTAACAGACACATGAAAAAATGTTCACCATCATTAGCCATCAGGGAGATTCAAATCAAAACCACATTGAGATACCACCTTACACCAGTTAGAATGGCCAAAATCAACAGGACAGGAAACAACAAGTGTTGGAGAAGAGCGGAGAAAGGGGAACACTCTTATGCTGTTGGTGGGAATGCAAGTTGGTGCAACCACTTTGGAAAACTGTGTGGAGTTCCTCAAAAAATTAAAAAATAGAGCTACCCTATGACCCTGCAATTGCACTACTGGGTATTTACCCCAAATATACAGATGTAGTGAAAAGAAGGGCCATCTGTACCCCAATGTTCATAGCAGCAATGGCCACAGTTGCCAAACTGTGGAAAGAACCAAGATGCCCTTCAACAGATGAATGGATAAAGAAGATATGGTCTATGTATACAATGGAGTATTATGCCTCCACCAGAAAGGATGATACCCAACTTTTGTATCAACATGGACAGGACTGGAAGAGATTATGCTGAATGAAATAAGTCAAGCAGAGAGAGTCAAGTATCATATGGTTTCACTTACTTGTGGAGCATAAGGAATAACACATAAGGAGGACATTGGGAGATGGAGAGGGGAAATGAGTAGGGGGAAATTGGAGGGGGAGACAAACTATGAGGGACTGTGGACTCTGAGAGACAAACTGAGTGTGCTGGAGGGGGGTGGAGGGGTGACCCTGGTGGTGGGTACTGTGGAGGGCACATACTGCATGGAGCACTGGGTGTGGTACACAAACAATAAATTTTGGAACACTGAAAAAAAATTAAATTAAAAAAATAAAAATACTTGCCACCATTTCCCTGTGTATTTGCTGTAGCAGGATCTGCTCCTGGGAGCCAGCAAACCCTGGGCCTGGTGTCGTTTGCCCCCATTCCTGTGAATTCCTTGAATCTAAAGACAATGAACCTCAAAAAAAAAAAAAAAAAAAAATAAAAAATAAAAATAAAAATAATAAAAATAAATATAAATAAATATATAAATAATATAAAAATAATAAAAATAAATAAAATAAAAATATAAAAATAAAATTAAAAATTTAAAAAATAAAATAAAACAAAAAAGAATATTTAGGTTATTTAGGTTAAAAGTAAATAAATATGATTTATATGGTTTCTACTTTTGTGAATTTATTGAGTTTTTTTTTGGTGGCCTAATAAATAACCAGTTGTATGCATTTCATGGGAATACACACAAAAAAGTATTCTCTATTGTCAGGGTATTGAGTTTGAGACATATTGGTAGCATTTATCGTATAATGTACTCGTACATACATTGGTCTACTTTTTCAATGATGAACTGATGGAATTTATTTGAATTCACCTACAACGATTATGAATTTCCACTAGCTTTTTTGCTTTATGTATTTTTGTGGTGTGAGAGGTGGTGAATAAAGATGCTTGAAAGTTATAGTCTTAAAAGAAATTCAGTATTGAGCTCAATACTGATTCAAACACCTAGAAATTGCAATAAACTCAGTTTAGGCAGTGTTGGCTATATTTCCGAATGTCATTAAAGGAACATTACACAATATACCTCTACTTCCATGAAAGGGTATTTGGCCAAAAAACATTATGTATCTCTTAAACAAAAATTTCCAAAAAGTTTCTACCTGTTCAGGGAGAATATGAAAATGGATTAGGTTCAAAATGTATTGCTAAAGGTACTACAGGATAAAAGGAAATTAAACGCTGAGGCTTGGCATGATTAATTTTCTCACACCTCTTTTAGTTGCTCTCTTATAGGATTGTGTAGTCTGTAAGATTTAGAGAAATAACAAATCTAAAGAAATGGTACATCATTACTTTGGATTTTCCCAGTGTTCAATGGTTAGAGTGCTGGTTGTTGTGAAGACATTTTTCTTTAAATAAATGCCCATATGGTACTAAATAACATCATCCTTTGATAGCTGTTATCAATTCATCTGCTCAGTTAGTAAACAGGTGCAGACCCTCTGAGGTACCATCCCATTTCCACTCTTTTCTTTTCTAATATTTACATTTGCTGGAACTGAGTTATCAGAAGGTGGGTGCTCCTTTTTTATTTCCCATCCCAAACCCTGGTATAGATTGTTATGTATATAATACACAGTATTTTCATTTATTAAGTGGAAATATTTCATTTATTCTTCTCACTCAGAACATTTACTGAGCACCCACTATGGATCTGGAATCATGCTAGGTGCTGGAGGATACAAAAATGAATGATAAATCCTACCCTTGAGAAGCTCATAGCCTAGTTGAGGGCAAAACATAGATAAAATATAATTACAGTGGAGATGAAAAGTGTAATAGCAAAGGACTTTGGAAACATTTCTTACCAGTCATCACAAACTACTGCTCCTATTAGAACACATTAAGGTGAAAGCATCATGTCTCTTTAGTAACCCATTCTAAAACCCCATTGTGCATTAATTTATATGAGTTGATAACTGAAAGAAGGAAGTGAGCATTCTAGGAATTTGTACCCATTTGTGGAGAGGAGTAATTTGGGAGCATCAGGCATCATATAAGGAAGCAGGCTTAGAAGGGGTGAAGATACAGACAGCTCTGGCAGCCAAGTGGCGCTTTTTATTTATGTAAACAGAATTTATTTTTTATAGCAGTTTTATGTTCACGGAAATATTGAGCAGAATGTACCAAGATTTCCCATATACTCCCTGCCCCCTCCACGATGCACAGCCTCCCCCATAATCACCACCCCTCACCAGAGTGGTGCATTTGTTATAATTGATGAACCTACATTCACTCACCATTATCACCCCATCACCCCAAGTCCATAATTTACATTAGGATTTGTTCTTGGTCTTGCCCATCAAATGGTGTTTTAAAGGAGCTCAAAATGAAGGAGGATAACCAGGTGCAGTGTTAGGCAGAAAGGCAGGGAGACATCTGTTCAAAAACACTAACGAAGACTGGTCATGACTTCATTATTTTGTTTTGTTTTCCTCCCACATGCTCCTCAAGTGTAAAAAGAAGCTTAGAAGAGTCAGGAAACAGGTCTTTGAGAGAGCAGTGAGTTCAGTGCCCGCACGCTCATTAATATTCATGGCCAACGCCATGATGAATCTGGCGTCCTTGGAGTCTTGTAGGTTGACTAAGACCACGTGGAGCCAGGGCACAGTTCATTACTCTGAAAATTGACAATTCAAGGAAAAGAATTAAGTATTCATGTTGGATTTCTCATATAAACTATTTTTCAGGGTAATCAAATGGTATTAGTGGATGAGGGAAAGATTTCTGTACAGGAGAATTTCAGCTAATAAATGCAGAAGGAATAATAGAATTGGAAAAAATAACCATTTTGCAAGCTCTAATGAAATGACTGACGCAGATAATGGTCATCAACAGTTGATGAAGTGTTGATGGGGAGTGTTGAATATTCTGATCAATTCTAGCATCACTAAAAGCGAAAACACCAGGTAAGAAGGGACTCGGGTTATGATGCAGGACAAAGGCATGGCACCTGCTGTGGAGTGGGTGTGTCAAAAATTCAAATCTGAGGCTAATTGACATTAATTAGGTTATTGAATTAGGAGTCTAACTTTCAGCTCATAGGAGATACTGAGGATAGACCCATTAAGAAACATCTGGTGAAGGCCATTAGCCAAAACCAGGGTATGGAATCTTTTCTACATTAACTGGCCAATTTCAAGGCTTAAGTAGACTTTTTCCATACCATGAACATTTTGAGTAAATTCACTTTAGGAAAGCTGACTCTGCTCCAATAGGTATGTGTATTTAAGAAATTGTTAATGGTGGTGTACCAAGATAAATTCCAAGTTTTACAAGTGGAAATTAGTAAGTTGCAGAGTCTAAACTTATAGGCGGATTCATTGCTAACAGATTCTGCTCAGAAACTGGCTGTTGGATTCCTGGCTTTGGATCAGAAATCAGTTGGGACAAGGAAGAAATTTGATGCGTGTCCTGCATGCATTGGTTATTCTGTCCTTCAACCAGATTTGTCTCTTGTCAATTTATTAACCTAATATTTCTGGTGAAATAAAGAAACTGAAGTGAACTGCTTAAAAATGGCAAAAAAATAGTTAAAACAAATATTCAAACTTAATATTTGATCCTGATACTAAAGCTCATGGCCCCGTGGAGTCTATCCATTAGGATATGTTTGAGCTTTAGTGATTTAGAAAATATAGTAGTTTAAACACACTAGGTCTGTTTTCCTCTCAGAAATAAGAGTTCTGGAGTTAGGCAACTCAGGACTGGTACAGCAGCCCCCTGGTCATCAACATCCTGGTGTCCTTCTTTTATGTGTCACGTTGGTTTGAAACCTTGGGAGTTGCCTGGATGAAATTCACAACTGGCCTCCACATGTGAAAGGCAAGGAGAGACTCCAGAAAAGGCAGACCATTCCATGTTGATAGTGGCCATCCTAATAAGCAAGGGAACTTACATATGAGGCTTGTCTTGGGTGGCTGCATGGTGAATAGATCTTTGCACTTGCCTGCCAGAACCCTAGAAGTTTATGTAGAGACCTTAATGGATTCAATCATGATTAAAAGACTATAAACCTGGGGTGCCTGGGTGGTTCAGAGGATTAAGCCTCTACCTTCGATTTCAGGGTCCTGGAACCGAGCCTGGCATAGGGCTTTCTGCTCAGCAGGGAGCCTGTTTTCCCCTCTCTTCCTGCCTGCTGCTCTGCCTGCTTGTGATCTCTCTCTGTCAAATAAATAAATAAAATCTTTTTAAAAAGGAGCATAAATCTGTTGTATGTACTATTTTAAATGCTTTTGGGAAGCATGACTGGCCCTTGTTAGTGTATATAATTTTATATGTGTATTACACCCATTTTGAGGACTTCATGGTCCATTATTTTGTTGCAAGTTCTTGTGTGATTTACTGACAAATGTGTTGAATCCTCATTAACTTCACTATTGTTCCTTTCTCATCCTGTCTCCACGTATGGCCTGTTAGGTCAGAACAATAACATTTATAAGTCAAAGGTTGTTTCATAGCTGAGTAGCACTGTCTTACTTTCTTGTCTAGGAAATCGTAATTGAGGCTGGCAAACTGGCAGTGGTCTGGTTAGCAGTTTGATTTATTTTGCATCCCTTTATGTCATAGGTCAATTCTCTCAGGAAAGTACATATACAGAGGAGGGCTGGGAGGCAGTCTTGGTAGACTTCCAATCTTTGAAATCTCATGTGTAGAGGTCTCCTTAGCCTTACTCTGCAAAACTCCATTGTTATTGAGATAGCTCAGGACTTTAAATCTGTAAGAACAGATTTCTAGGGAACAGAACTATGCAGAGTTCTCCTGTCCCCAAATGCCACATATCACAGTGATGTGTTTTGTGAAATTTGGGTTATTATGGCAAAACCTGAGTTATTCTCCTAAGCCAGATTTTTTAAAAGATTTTTTTCTTTATTTATTTGAGAGAGAGAGAGACAGAGATAGTGAGAGAGAGAAGAAGCAGGCAGGAGAGGGAGAAGCAGGCTCTTAACAGAGCGGGGAGCCTGATGCAGAGCTCAGTCCCAGGACCCTGGGATCATAACTTGAGCTGAAGGCAGATGCTTAGCCAGCTGAGCCACCTAAGTGCCCCCAAACTTTTTTTAATCATTATTTATACATCATGGCTTTATTTGAAAGAACTGATGGAATCCATAGGCATGTGCAATGAAGCACCATCTATGTACATCATGTTATAGTGAGCAAAGCACAGGCTTTCAGGTGTGAGGACCAGAGAGACTAAATCTGTCCCATTCTGGAGTTTGTGACTCTGGGCAACTGTAATTTCTTCAGTCTCAGATTGCTCCTTACCAGATTCTGTTTTGATAGCCAGATATTAACTATGTGCCAATCGCTGTCTTAAGCACTGAAAGATGGCTATGAAAAAGATAAAGGCAATTATGGCCTTTGTAAAAGTTGGCGCTGAGGTTGCAAATTCCGTTGTTGGCACAGGTCAGGCAGGGAACATTGATGCCTAAAGAGGAGGGAAGGAAAATGATCCAGGAGAGAGGGGGGACTGTGGCTGGACTGAGGCTGAAGCTCATCCAAAGGGATTTAGACTCAAAAAAGCTTTGAACCACTAGCTAATTCTAATGATACCCCTGCTATGTGGGCTGATTTTGTTAGTAGTCTGTTCTACAACCTTACATTGACTATGGCGGAATACAGCAGTTTGTGTACTCACTGGTAACTTCCCTGCTTGGGTGCTTGAACCTAGTCATTGGGAGCAGGGCTGTGGAGGTCACTGTGCTTGGATCCCTACTTTGCTATCTGTCTAGCTGTGGTCTCTTCAAGTAAATAACTTTGAGCAAGTCACTGATCTCCATGTGTCTCAGTTTTCTCCTCTCCAGCATGAGAAAAATAACAGATTTAGTGGACTTGCAGTTAATCTAGTCAATGTGTGTGAAGAGAATATTACCTGCCACATGATACGCCCTCAATAAATATTAGGTATTATTATGGGACTGCACGGAAAAGGACTCCTTAAAAAGCTTTACAGGGTGAGTTAGAAACAGTATGGACAAAACACGGGCAGTTAGTGCCTGCTTTTTGGCTATCCCATCTCAGGTTTGATGGGAGTAGCTAGACGTAAATATACATGGATTACTGAAACATTTTTGCTTTTGGTAGAGTAACACTGTGATGGCTGACTTTATATGTCAACTTGGCTGGGCCACGGTGCCCAGATATGTGATGAGACATTATTCTAGATGTTTCTGTGAAGGTGATCTTAGATGGTATTTATGTTTAAATCAGCAGGCTTTGAGGAAAGCAGATTGCGCTCCACAGCACAAATAGGCCTCATCCAATCAATTGAAGGCCTGAGGAGAACAGAAGACTGACCTCGTGAGGCCAAGAGAGCATTCTGTACAATTTGCCTTTGGGCTTCATCAGCAACTGGCTCTTTCTGGTTCTATGGCAGACTGCTTTGGGTTTGAACTGCAACTGTCTTTGAAGTCTCCTGCCTGCTGCCTGCTTCCCCTATCACATTTTGGACATGTCAAACCTCTACAATCACGTGAGTTAATTCCTTAGAATAACTCCCCCATCTCTCTGTCTTTCTCTCTTTGTACATATACATATTCCCCCCCCCCTCTCTATATATATACACACACACACACACACACACATATGTACATATGCAAGCACATCTTATTGGTTCTGTTTCTCTGGAGAAGGCTAATACAAATAATTTGGTTGGCGAGTCCCTATCTCCATAACATGTTACAGTATAGGGCAAGAAGAATTAAGGTTGCAGATAGAATTCAATTTGCTAATTAGCTGACTTTAAGATAGGAAGTTGTGATATACTGTGATTTATAATAAGAACTATGTGTTTGGTCTTTGCTTCCAGTTGGTGAACACGTGGAAGTCCTAGAGGAGTGGACCACAAGGAGAGGCCATGGACATTCCACACCCCTTCCCGCATACCTCGCTCTATGCATTTCTTCTGTCTGGTGGTTTCTGAGTTATATCTTTTTAGAATAAGTGGGTGATCTAGTAAGCGAAATGTTTCTCTACATTTTGTGAGCCACTTTAGCAAATTAATGAAACATGAAGAAAGGGTCATTGTGATTTAGAAAAATGTTGGGGTTTGGAGCTGATGGCCTAGAAAGAATTCTTGAAACATTTTTGGTGCAAAAAGGTGATTTTATTAAAGCATGGGGACAGGACCCATGGGCAGAAAGAGCTGCACTGGGGTTGTGACAGGTGACTGATTATATACTTTCAAGTTGGAAGGGGTTAGGGACAAGCACAAGCCTCGGGTAATTTGGAAACGAGATTTCTGGGATTCTCAGGCAGGTAGCTATTGGAAAAGGTCATTTATTACTATTTAGTAAAAACTCAGTCATGAGACTCTTCAGAGGTATAGCAGTGGGCCATATGCTGGGAGGATGATTGCTAACATGTATCTTAGGGGGTAGAGATAAAGGAAGTTGCCAAAGGAATTTTTATATGTTAAAGAAGACTTACAGGATCCTGGAGGGTAGGGATGAGTTTGCTTATCCCTTAGTAAAGTATTAACATCAAGACAGTTGAGTTCTTAGAGGAATGCCACTGCTTGTTTCAAGGATTTGTCAATGGGCTGTAAGTAGTAAGGAAATTTAATTTTTCGTTTGCCTTTGTTTCCCACATCAATTGGAAGGCAGATTTATAGCCAGTGGGTCAGAAAGGACAGTGACATACTGAACTTGAGATTGGCATTTGTAGCTGTGGGGAGGGGAAGGACAGCCTTGGGTAACCAAGCCCTTAACTTGTGGGATATGATGTTAACTCCAGGTAGAGAGTGTCAGAATTAAGTTGGATTGTAGGACACCTACTGGTATCAGAGAATTTCTTGGTGATGCAGAAATACATTGGAATTTGTCTCAGATTTGGAGGAACTTAATTTGGATTATCAAGATGGGTCCAAAAAAAAAATCACAAGGGTCCTTAAAAGTAGAAGAGAAAGACAAGAAAGTCCAGAGTCAGAGGGAGATGTGACTAGAGATATAAATCAGGCAGTGACTTCAGTCATAAGGAATGGAGGGCAGGCTTGGTTGGCTCTCACATCCCTCCCTCTCCTCTTTATCCCCATGCTTCTCCTCTGGTTGGGGGAGGGAAAATGATGGGCAGAGACAGATTTGTTCTTGTGTGAAGTGAACTTTTTTACATTGATTATGTCTTCTTCTACTTTGTGGTTTAAAATGTTGTGAAGAAAATAGTTCCAATATATTTAGGGAATTAGATGAAGAATTACTGAAAATAAACTCTTTCATCAGGCAAGAATGGCTTGGGGGTGGCAAAAGGAAGGACATTGTTGCATGGCATTGGGAGTTCTAAGCTGGTTGCCAGAGCCCACTGAGGACAGATTTGGGGCAGAGGCAAGTGGAAAGGGGTTGGTGTTCCTGGAGTCATAAGAAATGTTAGGGGCACAATAATACTTTGTATGAATACCATCAGAGAATGGTTCATACCTGATAAGCCAGGAGTGAGAAGGGGTCTTGGGGCAGCCAATGGTTGGGGGGTGAATGTATCACTTAGGATGCTTTCCATTACCAAAACAGAAAACCTACCAAGTGTGGCTTAAGCAGAGAACATTTATGTATCTCACATAACCAGAAGCCTGGAGGCAGGAAGTGCAGAGGAACTATTTCATCCGGTCAGTGGAATCAACATGGCCTGGGTTTTTCTGTTCTTTTCTTCAGCCATGTCCAGCTGAACACATTTTTCATACTTAGACATCTTGTCTCCTGGTTGCAGGGTGATCTCAGGCAGCAGGAAAGTAGTAGTTTTGTGCATTTCTTCCTTCCTTTCTTCCTTCCTTTCTCCTTCTCTTTCTCCTTCTCCTTCTCCTTCTCCTTCTCCTTCTCCTTCTCCTTCTCCTTCTCCTCCTTCTCCTTCTCCTTCTCCTTCTCCTTCTCCTTCTCCTTCTCCTTCTCCTTCTCCTTCTCCTTCTCCTTCTTCTTCTTCTTCTTCTTCTTCTTCTTCTTCTTCTTCTTCCTCTTCCTCTTCTCCTTTCTTCTTTCTTCTTGTGTTTCTAGTACTTAGTACAGTATGTTACATACCTGTGGCACAAAGTGGCTCTTCAATAAATACTGTTTGAGGGGCGCCTGGGTGGCTCAGTGGGTTAGGCCTCTGCCTTCAGCTCAGGTCATGATCTCAGGGTCCTGGGATCGAGCCCCGTATCGGGCTCTCTGCTTGGCAGGGAGCCTGCTTCCTCCCCTCTCTGGCTGCTGCTCTGCCTACTTGTGATCTCTCTCTCTCTCTCTCAATCTGTAAAAAAGAAAAAAAAATACTGTTTGAATACGTGATTATTAATTTGCTTCTAAGGTGTCATACTCTGCTGGTTTTGTGATTAACATTGTAAAAGAACTTTATAGCTAGTCAGTAACCATATCTGATCACAACTGAGGATATCGAGGTAGAGACAGGGATAAGGTTTACCTTGTAGAGGACTCGGCTGAGGTAGGACAGGCCACAGTATCTAAACTTTTCTTTCCCCCTCTCTAGAAGTCCTGCTAAGAGTGTGAACAGACTTTCTCTGTGGAGGCGGGGTGGTCTGGCTTTTCTCTAGTCTCCTTCCAATCTTTTGTTATGGCAGGAACTCTGAGCTTCATTTCCTTTAAGACTCAGCATTTAAGTTTCAAAACATTGGATCTTTCAAATCACAAGTCTTGGCTGGCATGATCATTGCCTCTCTGTTCCAAGGGAGGAAGGCAACAGTGAAATATGGGAGGCAGGGAGTGACCACGAAATCCGCATGTGTTAGTCAGCTAACTTAGATTTTCTAGCCTTTATCCCATAATGGACTAAATGCATACTAGACTCTATAATCATTTAAATAAAGGAAGGGATACATACATCAGCAAATCATTGAATTAATCAAAATCCAGAAGAAGAGTTGACAATCTGGCTGACAGCTGTCCCGTCTCACTCAGAGAGAGCTGTGAGGTCCAATGAGATAGTCAGAACAGTGAAACCATTGCTGATGCTGAGTTAAGCTCTGCATTACATAGCCCTGAATTCTGTTTAGAAGTGCAATTCCCAGAAGAGAGACAGGGGCCAAATCTGTTGTCAGGGCAAACATTTGGCTAATATAACCCCTAGGAAATCAGCAATTCCTTCCCTCTGCAGTCTGGAGAGTGTTTCCGTGTCGTTGTGAAGACAGAACGAAAACCAAGCTACTGTGAATTTTCTTACAAGCGTGTGTTGGAGCAGCTAAGCAAGCAGTAGGAAATGAGTCATCTGAGGCCGTCCTACCCTGTTAGCTTTTGTCTCTAACAACCTTCTGAGTTGCGTACTGTTGAGTGTCTGTTTCAGTTACTCCCACATGTGTTTCTGAAGCATCCAGAAGCGAAATGGGAAAGTACTCTACTGGAATGAGTCTGCAGATGATAACAAAATGGGGAGGAATTACGAATAGTTCAGGAGATGTTCTGAAAATGCAATTCGATCTTGATAAATGAAGGACATAGCCTGATATCATTAAAAATAATTAGTAAAGTAGCCCACCTGGGGAGAAATGAAAGTAGTGTTCAACTGGGCAAGATGTAGTTTCTATAATACTGCCCAGTAGGCTTGTGAAGACTCCACTATGAATGACATGATCAGGAACCATGGGAGTGTGTTACAATGACAGTAGGTATATTGTTTAGTGTCAATAGAAACATCAGAGATAAAGTTACCTTAGCCAAATCATTTCACCATACGTGAGACAATCAAGCGGCTGCTGTAATTGACACAATAATAGTAGATTATTGGTGGACTAACCACCATATTGGTGGACTAACTATTCTCTGATGCCCAGAAAGAGGGATAGGAGGCAATATCAGAATTGAAGATGACACAGCATCTCATTGCTGTTTACAGAAATGCCTTGAACTGCCTTGTTTGTAAAGACAGAAGAGTTTTCTCTTTAGCTTTTGCTTTGGTCTTTGCCACAGTCTCCTTTCTTCTGCTTCAACCATTATATTGGAGACAACTGTGGGATCCATGTAAGTATTCTCTGATGATATCAAGATCATTGTGGATCAGCCTCCCTGCTATGCCCGCCCTGGGCAATGGGCCTCTGGTACACAGACCTAGATTAATCATGAATAAGATTTATGACATACTCCCAATATAGATCTAGTCATGGATTTTTTAGTATAGTTATTTTTATTTTTCACAATGTAGTAAACATCTATGAACCCACCACTTGAAACAGAAGCTGGGAAGGTGTTATATAATCTTCTTCTTAACCCCAGGTTTCATTCCATCTTCCCATCACTCTGCCTCCTTGACCCAAGATGACCATCATCCAAAATACCATGTTCATCATTTTTCCTTTTCTCCCTATTTTACAAAGTTTTATTTCATCTGTTTAGAATCCTAAAAAATACATTTTTTAACTTGATAAGAGTTATCATAATAGATGTAGCTGTTTGGGATTTACTTTCCACTTACGTTGTCAGAACTATCTATACTGTTGTGCGTTACTGTACTTCATTCATTTTTACTGCTGTTTGATACTCCATTGTGTGACTATACCAACCTGTATTCACCTTTTCTCCTGTGGATGGTATTTGGGTTATTTCCACATTATTATTACTATGAACAGTACTACATATTTATTCTATTAGAAGGAAGAGTTTCTCCTGGATTATTTTCACTGTCATTCAAACACGCTTTAGTGCCTCTTATGCTAAATTCACCTGTTCCTACCCTTACCCCACATTCTCTTTCAACTGCTGGCAGATATCCATGTTCTCCTTTCCAGCCAAGACTGTATACATACAGTCTACTCTGTGTCACTCTTCAAATCAAATCTCTTATGGCTTCTGCACCCAGACTATTTTGCTGAGGTTATCAATGATTTTCATATGCCAAATCCAGTGGACATTTCCCTGCAGGTTTATTGGAACTGTGGTTATCTGTATTTGACCCAATTGAGTATTCCCTCCTTGTTAAAATTCTTTCTTTTGGCTTCCATGTCACTACAGTCTCTTGGATTTCTTCTTTCTGTTTATATTTTGTTGTCCCCCCCCCACCCCACTTACTACTTAAAGATATATATTAGAATTCTTCAAGGTCAGTTTGAGGTTTCTTTCTCTTCTCACTCTGTTATTTCCCAGGAGTGGCCCTATTTATGTCTACTGTTGTAGCAAAATTCTTTTTTAAAAAATTGTTTAAATTGAAATATAGTTGATACACAATGTTAAGTTAGTTTCAAGTGTACACCATATTGATTTGACAAGTTTATATGGTGTGCTATGCTCAGCACAAGTGTAGCTACCATCTGTCACTATACAAGCTATTACAATATCATTGACTATATTCTCTATGCTGTGCCTTTTATTCCCATGACTTATTCATTTCATGTGAAGGGAAGCCTGTATCTCCCACTCCAGTTACCCTCTTTGCTCATTCCTCCAACCCTCTCCCCTCTAGCATCTTCAGCAAAAAGTGTCCTAGTTTGCATGACAAGTTATATATCCTCCTTACCTAGATACCAATGGCTCATGGTTCATCCATGACTTCTTATTTATCAAACCTTCTACTAATCATCATTTTTTGGATATTGTGTGGGTACTTTAAACTTAACATGTGTAGGGGTGCTTGGGTAGCTCAGATGGTTAAGTGGCTGACTCTTGATTTCAGCTCAGGTCATGATGGCAGTCCTGAGGCTGAGCCCTGTGTTGGGCTCCCCACTCAGTGGGTAGAGTGCTTTGGATTCTGTCTTTTCCTCTCCCTGTGCCCCTCTTTCTAGGCTCACATGCACGAGTGCATGCACACTCTCTTTCTCTGTCTCTCTAAAATAAACAAATCTTAAAAAAAAAAACCCTCTAAAACTGTCTTTTTCCTTCTAAAGCCCATTTCTTTTCCCGAGTGTTCAACTCACAAAATGGCGCCTTCACTCACTTAATTACTGAAACTCTGAACTTAGAGACTTTATTGTTTTTTTGTGTGTGTGTATTTTATAATTCCCCATTCTCAGACCATCTGTGGCTAAGACCTATCAATTTTTTAAAATTTAAATTCAATGAGCCAACTTACAGTACATCATTAGTTTTAGATGGAGTGTTCAATAATTTATCAGTTGTGTATAACACCCAGTGCTCATGATATCACGTGCCCTACTTAACGCCCATCACCCAATTACCCCATTTCCCCACCCACCTCCCCCCACAGCAACCCTCAGTGTGTTTCCTGTAGTTCAGAGTCCCTCATGGTTCTTCTTCCTCTCTAATGACTTCTCATTCTATTCTCCCTCCCTTCTCTTGCAGTCCTCTGCCCTGTTGCTTATATTGCACACATGAGCGAAACTATATGGTAATTTCCTTTCTCTATTTGACTTATTTTGCTTAGCATAGTACCCTCTAGTTCCATCCATGTCAATGTAAAAGGTAAGTATTCATCCTTTCCGATGAATGAGTATATAGTGTATGTGTGTGTTGTGTGTGTGTATATATATATATAATCTCCATTGTATATATATGCCACATCTTCTTTATTCATCTGTCAGTGAACATCTCGGCTCTTCCTACAGTTGGCTATTGTGGACATTGTTGCTATGAACACTGGGGTGCATGTGCCCCTTAAGATCACTATATTTGTGTCTTTGGGGTAAATATCTAGTAATGCATTTTCTGGGTCATAGGGTAGCTCTATTTGTAATTTCTTGAGGAACAGCCATACTGTTTCCCAGAGTGGCTGTACCAGCTTGCATTCCCACCAACAGTGTAAGACTGTTCCTTCTTCTCTGCATTTCTGCATCATCTCCTGTCATTTTCTGTCTTGTTAATTTTAGCCATTCTGTGTGGCTGGTATCTCATTGTGGTTTTGATTTGTATTTCCCTGATGTCAAGTGATATGGAGCATTTTTTTTCATGTGTCTGTTGGCCATTTGTATGTCTTCTTTGGAGAAAGAAAAGGCATTCAGATTGGCAAAGAAGAAGTCAAACTCTCACTCTTCACAGGTGACATGATACTTTATGTGGAAAACCCAAAAAACTCTACCCCCAAATTGGTAGAACTCATACAATAATCAGCAATGTGGCAGGATATAAAATCAATGCACAGAAATCAGCTGCATTTCTGTACACTAACAATGAGACATAAGAAGGAGAAATTAAGGAATTGATCCTATTTGCAGTTGTACCCAAAACCATAAGATGCCTAGGAATAAACCTAGCCAAAGAGTAAAGGATCTGTATTCCAGGAACTATAGAACACTTATGAAAGTAATTGAGAAAGATACAAAGACATGGAAAAACATTCTATCCTCATGGATTAGAAGAATAAATATTAAAATGTCTAGGCCACCCAGAGCAATCTACACATTCAATGCAATCCCTATCAAAATACCATCAACATTTTTCAGTGAGCTGGAACAAATCCTAAATCTGTATGGAATCAGAAAAGACCCCAGATAGCCAGAGGAATATTGAAAAAGAAAACCAAGGCTGGTGGCATCACTGTGCCAGACAAACCTATAATCATCAAGGCAATATAGTACTGGAACAAACACAAACACATAGATGAATGGAACAGAATAGAGAACCCAGAAATGGATTCTCAACTCTATGGGGGGGGGGGGAAGTGCTGCAAAGAACGCCTAACAGATGCCTAGCTTTCCACACTTGTCCAGATCTCTTACTCTCATCCATTCTCGTACCTACCCTGATATTTTTAAAACATAAATCAGATCGTGTCACTGCCTGCTTCAAACCTTTCAATGACTTGTCACTGCACTCAGAAGAAAAGCATAGTGTTTTTCTGGCTTCCAAAGATTAGCATGCCCTGTCTTATGACTGCAGGTCTAGTCTGAACCTGGGTCATTCTCCTTCTCATCCACTCTGGCCATGCCATCTCTTAGCTCTACCATTGCAGTCTTGTCCCAAGGCCTTAACACAGGAAAACTCTCCTCTCACTACCACTCCTACCCTGTCTAATGCTCATTCATCCATTAGATCTCAGCCTAAGCATCACTTATCCTGGAATGTGGTATCATTATGTACGTGTGTGTGTGATTTTGAAAATGGCATTTTTCAACTCTTAAGTAATATTTTTGAATTAGAAAATATAGGTAAGTAAAATAATAGTCATCATCATCCCTCACTCAAAAATAAACATAGTTAACATCTTGGTATGTATTTTTCTAGACCTTTTCTCTGTCTGCATAGCCTAGGTATCCATTGTTTACATGGCCCCAAGTCCTATAATTGGGGGGAATCATTTTATCCTATAAATTTAAGATGTAATTCACACCAGGACTGCTTCTTTATGTTGGAAAACTCATTATCTTTGCCAGTTTCTGTAGGGAGTCTTGGGTTGGGCAAACATCTCTCTTGGTCACATCTTGCTTCAATTTCCTGCTTCCACTGCTGTTTCCATCTCCCCTGTGTCTAGTTTCTTGTGTAGACTCAGATGTAGACTTGTGTAGACTCAGTAGACACAGCCCCTTATCCTTGATTCTGTGCTTCTCCTTTCCAGGACAGGGCAGAAACAATCTGGAAAATGCTACAGAAAAGCACACGCTTAATACATCTCTATTTTTTGGAAAGCCTGCAGCTACCTCATCCTGAAGATGCCTTGCTATCTGCTTTGCTGGGGTGGGGCACTCCCTCTCTTTCAACCCGTGCCTCTCTTCACTTAGTCCTCCAACTGTGCCCACTCTTGTGAGTTTCCTAGAGGGAGCAAGTTAATTTTCTGTCTGTTTTAATGGTTCTTTCCAGATCTTTTTCTGGAGGGTCTCCATTTCCAAACTCAAGCCTACTAAGATGTCTTTCCTAAACAACAGGTATTTTAGGCTGGAGAAGAATCATGCCATGCATCCGGTGAGCAAAAACAGCTCTGACCAGTTATTTGAAATAGCAGGTTTTTTTTTTTTTTTTAAATAATCTTCTTTGCACATAGGAATGCTCACCCCCCCACAATGGTACCATACAATATATATTGGTTAGAAATCTACATGCTTCACTTAACAGTGGACAGTGAGGTTCTTCTGTGTCAAAATAAGTACATAGTATAGACAGTAAAGCAAAATATTTACTAAACTATGGTAGGTTGGATGCCCTGAAAGGTTGTTAGAAATGGAAATTCTCAGGCTCCATGTAGGACCATGCATTCATATCAATATTTTGATCCCTAGGACATTCATGTGCAAACAAATTTTGAGGCACATTAGAGCCCAACATTTATATGGCTTTCGTAAGAACGAAGTAGCAATTCTTATTTTTTCTTCATGGGAAAACCTATAAAAGACTATTATGGACATTTATATGGCTATTTAATTTCTGCTTTGATACAGCTAGCTTTACTTATTAAATGTGACATCAGTGCCAAAATGCAAAGTGCTTTCCTATACCGTGATGTCTCCAAGAGCTGGCCTTTCCTTCTGGTAACATGAGATATAGAGTCCATGATTTTCACATAACATTGTTATAGAAAACTAAAGTAAAATTTACTGGCTTTTAAAATTAATGTAAATTTTCTCTTACCTTGTCTTCTAGATTAGATAATTTTAAAAGCAATTTGCATATGTATGTATATATATTATATATACATTGTTAAGACAAATACCATTTGCTTTTGATTCATTGAGAACACAGTTCCTTAAGTAGGAGCTCTTTGAAGATACACTACTAGTATAGAGTATACTTACTGGGTCAGTTCAGTGCAATTGAAAACTGTGATATGGTTTAATTTGGAACCCTAAGTAAATAAAAGAAAAATAAAATTCTACTCTTTGTTCTCATGTTACAAAATTTATAATGAAATAAACTGCTTTTCCCTCAAAAAAAAAGTTACCTTCACAACATTACTTTTAGTTTGTCTCATTTTAGAGCTCTTAAAAACTATTAATTGAACGAGCACACAATTTGCTATGTATGAGAAGTCATGTGAAAACCTCAGTTTTTGAAATCCCTCTACTGAAAATTCATGTAGCACATTTTTCTGTGCAGATTTGAAAAGCTTCAATTTCCCAGCTGGCAGAAGCATTAAGTGTGTGTATGCTTCCAATTAGAAGCAAGATTTTCCCAATGCACCATCCAAGGTTACACAGTGGTCCACAGAGGATGTGTGGGGCCCTGTCCTTCTTTGTCTTCTCATTTTCTGCTGCTGTTATGTGGACAGTTTGCAGAACTTTGGTGCTGAGCAAGATGTAAAAATTTCTGAGCACTGATTCATTAGAAGTAGCAATTCAATCCGAACAAATAGAGTGCCACATTTACAGTTTGTTTCATTGGAAATAACTTTCAGGAAGCAGGAGAGTTAAAAACCAGAAGGGCATTGTTTCACAAATGGAAGCTATTTGTTCATGGGCCAATGGGAATTGTTTTCTAAAGTTCCTTTAGAGCAGACAGAATTAAATAATACATTCTGAAAATTTTCACCAAGTAATACAGTTCCAAGTTTTCACAAGTTGTAAAGGGAGGAGAGAGAAGCCAAAGTAAAGACTAAGAAGCGTTCTTAAGTCAAGCCTTCATTTACAATAGAGACATCACTCCTAAACAGGTCATGAAGATAGAAAAATGATATTAAAATATTGCACTTGGGTATCAAAAATTCATAATTTTGCACTTTGGTCTCAGTCTGTCATGCATCCCCTTGGAAAAAAATCCTTTATAGGTTTTGTTATGTCACACATCCCTTTGAAATTCAGACCTGAATCTTGGTACAGAAACTGCTTTCACATCTTTCTAAGAGGCCCATGAGTGTGTCCTGCTGCAGAAATTAAGGGAACTTAACCTGAAATTTAAAAGATTATATCTGGAGCATCTTGGTGGCTCAGTCATTTAAGTGTCCAATTCCTGATTTCAGCTCAGGTCACAATCTTAGGTTTGTGGGTTCGAGTTCTGCATCAGGCTCTGTGCTGGGTGCTTAAGATTCTCTCTCTCTCTACTTCTGCCCCTTCCTTCCCTCTCTAATATATACATATATTAGAGAGGGGCTTAGCATGCTCTGTCATTCATTCATATATATACATATATATGTATATATCTATATATATAATATCTGGAAAGAGATTAGCGTATTTCCAGATATTCTGTGTAGAGAAAGGAAATTTTACACAAAAAATCTTAAATGATTGGAAACCTTTCTTCCCCCATATGTGTTTATTAGGCAGGTTGAATAAGAAGTCTATTCATTTATGCTGTAAAAAATTTATTAGAAAAAATTCACAGAAATCGGTTACTATTAGTATTTATTGAAAGAAGAACTCAGTCTTCATGATTATTCCAATATCTGTCATATGAAACTTAGAATTGATAGGGCCTGCAAGAACATGACAGGAATGTCTGCTGTCACCATGGTTGTTCAACATAGTACTGGAAGCTTAGCCTCAGTAATCAGACAACAAAAAGAAATTTAAAAAGGCATCCAAATCCGCAAGGAGGAAGTCAAACTTTTGCTCTTCGCAGACCACATGATACTCCATGTAGAAAACCTGAAAGACTCCACCAAAAAATTGCTAGAACCGTTATATGAATTCAGCAAAGTTGCAGGATATAAAATCAATGTACAGAGATCTGTAGCATTTCTATAACCAATAATGAAGCAACAGGAAGAGAAATCAAGGAATCGATCCCATTTACAATAGCACCAAAAATCACAAGATCCTTAAGAATACACATAACCAAAAAGGTAAAAGGTATGTACTCTGAAAGCTATAGGACACTCATGAAAGAAATTGAGGAAGATGCAAAGAAATGGTAAAACATTCCATGTTCTTGGGAAGGAAGAACAAATATTGTTAAAGTGTCTATACTACCCAAAGTAATCTAAACATTCAACACAGTCCCAATCAAAATACCACCAGCATTTTTCACAGTGCTAGAACAAAAAATTCTAAAATTTGTATGGAACCAGAAAAGGACCCACATAGCTAAAGTAATGTTGAAAAAAAAAAAAAAGAAAGCAAAGTGGGAGGCATCACAATTCTGGACTTCAAGCTGTATTATAAAGTTATAATCATCAAGACAGCATGGTACTGGCGCAAACAGACACATAGATCAATGGAACAGAATAGAGAGCCCAGAAATGAGCCCACAATGTATGGTCAACTAGTCTTCGACAAAGCAGGAAGAATGCCCATTGGAAAAAAGACAGTCTCTTCAACAAATGTTTTGGGGAAAACTGGACTGTGACAGGCAGAAGAATGAAATTGGACCACTGTCTTACACCAAACACAAAAATAAATTCAAAGTGGATGGAAGACCTAAATGTAAGACAGGAAATCATCAAAATCCTCATGGAGAAAGCAGGTAGGAACCTCTTTGTCCTCAGCTGCAACAACTTCTTACTAGACACGTCTCTGGAGGCAAGGGAAACAAAAGCAAAAATGAACCATTAGGATGTAATCAAGATAAAAACTTCTGCACAGTGAAGGGAAAAAATCAACAAATTGGATAAAGTGTTAGTGTCCAAAATCTATAAAGAAATGATCAAACTCAACACCTAAGGAACAAATAATCCAGTTAAGAAATGGACAGAAAACACAAATAGGCATTTTTTTTCAAAGAAGATATCCATATGGTTAACAGACACATGAAAAGATGCTCAACACTCCTCAGCATCAGGAAAATACAAATCAAAACCAGGATGAGATACCACCTCACACCTGTCAGAATGGCTAAAATGAACTCAGGAAACAACAGAGATGTTGGTGAGGATGCAAATTTAGGGGAACCCTCATGCACTGGATTTCTGTGAAGGCAAGATGGTGCAGCCACTCTGGAAAACAGCATGGGGGTTCCTCAGAAAGTTAAAAATAGAACTACTTTATGACCCAACAATTGCACTACTAGGTATTTATCCAAAGGATACAAAAATGCTGATTCGAAGTGGCACTTCAATGTTTATAGCAGCAATGTCCACAATAGATAAATTATGGGAAAAGTCCAAGTGTCCATCAACTGATGAATGGAAAAAGAAGAAGTGGCATATATATACAACGGAATATTGCTCGGGATCAAAAAGAATGAAATCTTGTCATTTGCAACAACATGGATGGAACTAGCTAAGAATAATAAGTTAGAGAAAGACAAATATATGATTTGTTAAATTCCACTTATGTGGAATTTAAGAAACAAAACAGATGAAGGAAGGGAATGAAAAATAAAATAAGTTGAAAACAGGGGGGCAAACCATAAGAGACTTAAATATGGAGAACAAACTGAAGGTTACTGGAGAAGGGGTAGATGGGAGGATGGGCTAAATGGGTGATGGGTCTTAAGGAGGCAATTGCTGGGATGAGCACTGGGTGTTATTATTTATTTATTTATTTATTTTTAAATATTTTATTTACTTATTTGACAGAGAGAGATGGTGAGAGAGGGAATACAAGCAGGGGGAGAGGGAGAGGGAGAAGCAGGCTTCTTGCTGAGCAGGGAGCCCAATGTGGAACTTGAACCCACAACCCTGGGATCGTAACCTGAGCCAAAGACAGATGCTTAATGACTGAGCCCACGGGTCCTCTTAGGTGTTATATATAAGTGATGAATCACTGAATTCTATTCCTGAAACCAATCACAGTATATGTTAACTTATTTGAATTTAAATTAAAAAAATAAAAAAATGAAAATAAATATTTCCAGACAAAAACCAGGATAGTTGCAAACAACAAAATGCTAGAGGCAAGAAGAAAATGAACTAAATACCTTCAAAATCTAAGGGAAAATAATTTCAAAGTCAAAATTCTATACCCAGTTAAACGTAAGAATAAAACCACATCCTAAAGACATGAGATTTCCTGGAATGTTAAGCACTGAAAAAAATTCCCTTTTGAAAATAATACTAACTGATGTGCTCTCATAAGAAGAAAAATTAACCCAATAAATGAAATACAAGAAACAATGATTAGCCAAGAACCAATAAAATTTATTAAATATTAAAAAAAGCTAAAAAAGGTATTGATGTGGCCTCTATTTTAATCCAACTTCTTTGTGATTTTAAAGTATCATTTACTTCAACAATAGCCAGAAATCTGAGCTAACAGTACAGGTAGACTTAGATGAGGATTTTCCCACTTTTTAGAGTGTGTACGGTGCTCCTTTTCTGCAAATGCGTGCCCGCAGACACCCACATCCACACCCACAGGCACAGCCCTGAAGAGCATTAGTTTAGAAATGGTTAAATTGACTCAAAGTAGAACCACTCGGGGTAGGAATGTAAGTATTCTTGCTCAAGGTACTTGTGGCTGTAGAACATACTTGTTTCATACTATTGTCACAAAATGGCGTCACCAGTGGGAAGGCCGATGTACCCTCTCCAGTCCAAGCTGCCGTTGTCTTTCACCTCAACTGCTGCTCAGTCTCCCCAGTTGGTCTTTCCACTTCCATTATTGTCCCGTTAGAGTCCATTCACACAACAGCAAAGTGATATGCATTTTTTAAGGTTTCTAGCATTTTTTAAAATCGTAAAATATAGATAACTGGCAACTTGCCAAACTTAGCATTCGAATCATTTTCACGTGTATTAATTCAGTGGCATTAAGTACCTTCACATTGTTGTGCAGTCATCACTACCGTCCATCTCCAGAATTTGTATCATCATAAATTGAAACTCTGTATGGTTTAAACTCTAATTCCCTTTTCCTTCTACCTCCAGTCCTTGGTAATCACTATTCTATTCACCGTCTCTATGAATTTGACTACTCTAGGTCCCTCATATTAGCAGACCTTTGGTGTCTGGCTTATTTCGTTTAGCATAAGGTCTTCAAGTTTCGTATACATCATAGCATGTGTAATTACCTTCCTTTTTAAGGTTGAATATTATTCCCTTGTATATTTGTTTATCCATTCACCCGTTGATAGACATTTGGGTTGTTTCCATGTTTTGGCTATCGTGAATACTGCTGCTGGTGTCAACGCTGGTGTACAAACAGCTATTTGAGTCCCTGCTCTCAATTCTTTTGAGTACCCAGAAGTAGAATTGCCGGGTCATATGATGATTCTGTTTTTAGTTTTTCTGGAGGCACCATACTGTTTTCCACAGCAGCTGCCCTAGCACTACCCAAGAGTTCCCATTTCTCCACATCCTTCCCAACATGTGTCCGTTTGCTATTTTTTGAAATATTAATCATTCTAATAAATGCATATGTGATATTTTTAAAACAAAAATGAATACCATTTCCTGCCTAGAGCTCCATAGCTTTTCATGACTCTTTATCAAAGCCATCAGGCCTGAATGTATCTGTCCCCTGCTTGTTTTTCTAACTTCATCCTATGACCCCCCCCCTTGCTTTCCTAGGACACTGTGAAGTCTACCTCCGGTGAGGATTTTTCTCTTCATTCTTCCCCCTGGCGTGACTTCCCTGCTCCCTCATTTTGCACGGATGGCAGCTTATATTATTCTTTGTGTTCCTGCCTCTGCAAGGGTCCCTAGCACCCTTTGTAAGGATAACCCCAGCACCTTGTTCTTTTCCTTTGCAGCACACATCACCACCGTAATGACGTCATCCCTTTCACTGTTGCCTGCCTAGAACGGAAGCTCCATATGGGCATTGCCAGGGGCTAGCTCTACTCTTGCTTCCTCAGAGCCTGCCAGGCTCCTAAGAAATGCTCAACACGGAGCTGATAATTAATTCACAACAAGGACATGGAAATTCCTCTCAAATTTGTAATTTTTCTCCTCTACTAATGAAACATATGTTCAGTTTCTCTAGTTTGTCAAGACAAAATTCTTCAGAAACAAATTTACTGTCTAAAATTTTATAATATTTTTATTATACATTTGTTTAATAGTAACTTAATTACATAGTTTAATATTTATATTACTAGACCCAAAGCTGCTAAACAGATTATAGGTAGATTGCTTTCTGACAACCAGCAATTAAAATTACTTCTTTTAAATAAAAAATCAAGTTGATACATTTAAAGGTAACAAAACTCAAATGCCATTTAATTTAAGCACTTTTGCCTCATGAAAAAAAAAAACCAAAAAATAGGTTAGCTATAACATTTATCTGAAATCATGCATATTTTGTTCCAGTGTTCTCTGGCAAATATGAAATTACCAAATAATTTGCAAAACAGGTTTTAGAAGTACTTTGAAGGGTACATAGGAGGGAAATTGAGAATTTAATCTCTACTCATTTTAGTTCCATATTGCTCATTAAAAAAAAAAAAAAGATTTTATTTATTCACTTGAGACAGAGACAGCATGAGCCAGAGAGCATATGCACGGGGAGGGGGAGGGGCAGAGGGAGAGAGCCAAGCTGACTCCCTGCTGAGCAGGGAGCCCAGGGGTGCCAGCTCCACCCTAGGACCCTGAGATCAGGATCTGAGCCAAAGACAAATGTTTAACAAACTGAGCCACCCAGGCACCTCCCCTCATTGCTCATTTTGAGCAGGACATTAAAAGCACTAATATCAATTATAGAGTTTGTAAATGAAAAAAGGAAATGGATTGCCTGGGATTTATGGAACGAAATGTGTTTTCTATATGGACGATTTTAAAACTCTCCCTTTGCACATTTAGAGGCTGGTATCCGGATGTGGGTTTGCTTTATTCATTCTGCTTGGCATTTAATGGGTCCTTTGATCTGAAAAGCCCTCCCTTCTCACCTTCACTGAATCTCTTCTCAGCTTTATGACTTCTTCTGGCAATCTGACATCTGTTGTTTTACCTTTTTTTCTCACAATGTCTTGCCTCTTTTCTTTTCTTTTCTTTTTGTTATATGTTCTGTGAGACATTGCTATTATTTCTAATTCAGTAGTTCTCAAATTTTTTGTGTGCATCAGAATCACTTGGGAGACTTATTAAAAAATAAATTGATAGATTCCATCCCTAGAGTTTGGATTCAGTAATTTTGGGATGGGGGCCAAGAAATAGCATTTCTAATAAATTCCCAGGTGGCCCTGATGCTACTGGTCTGGGGACCACAACTTGAGAGACCTCTTACCTATCCTTGCTACTCGGTAGGAGGATCAGCGTGGCATTTCTAACAAGCTGCCAGGTGATAAAGCTACTGGTCTTTGGCCTACACTCTGAATAGCACAGATCTAGAACAGTGGTTCTCAAATTCTGAATCTCGGACCAACAGCACCCAAATACCCCAGGAATTTGTTAGAAATGCAATTTCTCATTCCCCATCTGAGGACTCCTGCTAAATCAGAGTCTGCTTTTCAACAAAATCCCCAGGTGACCAGTAAACGCCGTTAAGGTTGAGAAGGTTCTAGATCACCCGGTCAGTCTTCATGATGCCAATTTCATTACATAGCCCACCCATTAAATTTATTTCAGATGAGATTTTAATTTTATACACTTTTGAATTCTTGATTATTCATTTTTGTCATAGTCTAATCTCGTTTACAGACGTAATATCATCTCAAAATATTCTGAGTTTGCTTATGTTCCTTTCAGTTTTCCTTATTCAATTTCTACCTTGGTCAGCTATCCTGTGGTAACCAGTGAGCCTACAAATCTTAGCGGTTTATAAGGACAAAAGTTTATTTCTTGTTTATGTATTATGTTGACTAAAGGTCAGTGCTGGTTCAACTCTCAGTCCCACGTGTCTTTATCCCAGGAGGCTGAAGGAGGGGACATCATATGGGCCATGTTTTTCTTGAACGAGAAGGAAAAGAGCAAGAGGGCTGCTGGAAACCTGCAGGGGCTCTTAAAAGTTTTGCTTGGATGGGGGCGGTGTCCATCACATCTGCTTTCATGCTATTGCCGAAGCAAGTTGTAAGGATAAATGTGCTGTCAACAGAATGGAAAGTATGCTTGTCCCAAAGGAGGCATGTTACAGACTGAATGTTCTGTCCCCCTACCAAATTCATAGTTGGAATCTAATATCCATTGTGGCATTATGAGATGGGGCTTTTGGAGTAATAGGTCATGAGGATTGAGACCTCATGAATGGGATTATAAGGTGAGGAATGGGCTAGATTTCTCTCTCT
The DNA here is from genome assembly GCF_922984935.1 of Meles meles. Classification (NCBI taxonomy): domain Eukaryota; kingdom Metazoa; phylum Chordata; class Mammalia; order Carnivora; family Mustelidae; genus Meles; species Meles meles. The sequence continues at coordinate 10,515,646 of NC_060074.1, forward strand.
GCTCTGTGAGGACTTAAGACGGAGAGGGCAGTTTGTAGACTAGAAGAGGACCCTTACCAGGCCCTGACCATGCTGGTACCTTGATCTCAGAATTCCAGCCTAAAAAAACTTTCTGTTGTTTAAAATCTACCCAGTGTGCGGTATTTTTTTATACCAGCCTGAACTAAGACAAAGCGCTGCAACTCACATGTCAAATGAATAGAGTTATGTAATCCTGCTGCAAGAAAGGGTAGTAAATACTGTTAAACAGTAATACAGTTTACCAGTGTCCTTCTTTTATGATATTGGTTTTCTTCAAAGATCTGATATTTTACATATGTGTGTGTGTGTGTGACAATATGTAACGAAGCAAAGGTATTTGTATACACATATTTCATTCACAATATGGCATGAAATGTATAAGATATACACATACTATTTAAATTGATCAATGTATGTTTGTATGTATAAACCTATGTTGGTTTGTACAGGCAGTTGGTATGGGTTTTCTGTTGGGTTGCACAGATCTGTTTTCCCTCTAGACTCCTCCCCTGAATGGGAGGGATGGCACTTGTCCCCGTGAAAGCAAGTGGCGCGTTCTGATCAGCAGGCTTCTCTGTACGCTGGCTGGCTAGGAGGCAGGCCGGTGTCACTTGCTAACAGCTCCTGGAGTGACTTATGCTTATTATTCCAGGGGGCACTTCTCACTGAATTAGGAGGGAGTACATAAGAGGTAGAGTAGGAAGACACCTCTCTCCTTGTAGCTGGGAGAACGAAGAGAAGGTGGAATTGTTAAAAACTAGAAGCTTCTAGGAGAAGCCCCACAGAGCTGAAGTGTAGAAATCTGAGGAGCACTGCTTGCTGGTAGTTTTATTGGTGTCTTCATTTTCCTTGGGAACCTTTCCCCAGTGTATTTTCTGCCATATCCTGCAGGGCCGACCCCTGAAATTTATTCGTGTGCATTGCTTTAGAGTTTTACTGCATATATCAATGTATGCTGATGGACAGTGTGCATCCAGGAATGGGCTTAAATTTTCTCACATTTTCTCATTCACAAGTACATCTGTTTGTTGGTTTGGGATATTGATTTCATATATCCATTTGGCTAGGCCACAGTACTCAAATGTTTGGTCAAACATTATTCTAGATGTTTCTGTGAAGATACTCTTTAGACGAGATTAAAATTTACATTAGTAGATTTGAGTAAGCAAATTGCTTCACTCAGTTTTTACTTTGAATAAAGCACTTCCATCATGTGGAATCAGTTGAACACTAAGGACAAAAAAAAAAAAAGACCTTCCTCAGGAATGAGGGAATTCTGCCAAGAGACTACCTTTGAACTTGATCTCCAATATCAACTCTTCTCTGTGTCTCTAGCTTGCCAGCATCTACCACAGATTCTGGACTTGCTAGCTTCCACAGTCACATGAGCCAATTCCTTAAAATCTCTGTCTGTCTACCTACCTACCTACCTATCCATCTATCCATCCATCCATCCATCTATCCTTCCATCCATCCATCTGTGTGTGTGTGTGTGCGTGTGTGTGTATGTGTGTGTAACCTATGGGTTTTGTTTCTCTAGAGAGCCCTGACTATTGGGTGGTCTTTTTATCAGAGTTTTGGAACTAGGAAAACTTAATCTGCAAGGTTGTCTCAGAGTCTCTCCAACTGCACTTAGACTCATGGATTGAGCTTTTGTGTCTAGTTTTACAGTTCCCGGTTGTATCTAACTGTATTACAGGGGATAGTGGGACACTATTTCTGGGCACTTGGTTCAGGGCTCTGTGACCAAGAAAGAAGGCAGTATGGAGTGCAGAGAGTCAACGGGTAGTCTTTGCCATAGACGGAAAATGGCAGGCCTTCTCTTCGTTCATTTCTTTGCCCCAAATAGGTCCAAGCAATAGACACACTTCTTTGTGTGAGACAAAACATTTTCGAGATTTAGTGTATGTCTTAATCCATTTAGGCCATCACAGAATACTCTAGCCTGGGTGGCTTCCAAGCAACAGAACTTAATTCCTCACACTTCTGGAGGCTGGGAAGTCAAAGGTCAAGGTGTCAGAATGGTGGGGTTCTGGTGAGAGTCCAGCTCCTGCCTTACGACAACCATCTTTTCACTGTGACCTCACATGGTAGAAGGAGCAAGGGATCCCCTGGGGTGCCTTTTATGAAGGCATCAATCTCATTTGTGAGGGCTCCACTCTCATGATTCAAGCACTTCCCAAAGGCCCCATCTCCAAAGCCCATAACACAGGGGCTTAGATTTCAACATAGGAATTTTAGGGGACACAATCGTGGGGTCTCTAGTGGAGTGTTTGTACAATGGGCCACCTCCCAGCTCTAGAGAGCACACGTGGCCACTAGCTGGAATGGTTTTGGCTGCTTGCAGAAGTTCTCTCTGTTCTCTATTCCAAACTTCTCATCTTCTTTTTCCTTTCTTTCCAGGGACACACACTGCGTTTGCATAGGCATCAGTGGGCCGGGGCTTTATTTCCTTGCTCGGGGTGGAAGGGCAGACCCTGAGACACAGTCCCAGGCAGGGAGACCCACTGTCATGTGGAGCTCTGCTGCCCTGGGCTCTGGGAGAATGAAAGAAATGACTTCTCATAATCCAGAAATACTCTCTATTCGTCTACTCAGATGCCAAGCATCAACACTTATTACATGAGGCTTAAGCAAATCCTGAGACTCCATAGAAGATTGATGGTTTATGTACTGTCTGTGCTCTAAGGCCTTACCAAGGAGCTTCTAACTAGAAAACGCATAGCACTTACTATATATCATGGAAGGTGAAGGTTGAGCCACGGTATTCTGGACCATCCATGGAGGGAGCAGAAGAGCAAAGACAGTCATCCTTGTGGCTTAGCATCACTACTACTTATTTAAAGTTTTAAATAACTACTGGTTATTTAAAATCCTAAGCCATGACTTTTCAAGTATTCTCCAGACTTGGAAAGCAAAAGCAAGATCTATAAAGAACTTTCGAAACTCAACATCCAAAAAACAAATAAGTCAAAAACTTGGTAGAAGACATGAACAGACACTTCTCCAAAGAAGACATACAAACGGCTAAAAGACACACGAAAAAGTGTTCATCATCATTAACCTTCAGGGAAATTCAAATCAAAACCACAATGAGATATCACCTTACACCAGTTAGAATGGCAAAAATTGACAAGACAGAAACAAATGTTGGAGAGGTTGTGGGGAAAGGGAACCCTCTTACACTGTTGGTGGGAATGCAAGTTGGTGCAGCCACTTTGGAAAATAGTGTGGAGGTTCCTCAAAAAGTTAGAAATGGAGCTACCCCATGACCCAGAAATTTCACTACTGGGTATTTACCCTGAAGATACAGATGTGGTAAAAAGAAGGGACACATGCACCCCAGTGTTCATAGCACTAATGTCCACAATAGCCAAACTGTGGAAGGAGCTGAGATGCCCTTCAACAGATGAATGGACAAAGAAGATATGGTTCATATATGCAATGGAATATTACTCATCCATCAGAAAAGATGAATACCCACCATTTGCAATGACATGGTTAGAACTGGAGGGGATTATGTTACGTGAAATAAGTCAGAGAAAGACAATTATCATATGATTTTACTAATATGTGGAACATAAGGAATAGCATGGAGGACACTAGGAAAAGGAAGGGAAAAAGGAAGGTGGGGGAAACCAGAGGGATAGATGAACTATGAAAGACTATGGACTGTGGGAAACAAACTGAAGGTTTCAGAGGGGAGGGTGTTGGGGGGATGAGTGAGCCGGGTGGTGGGTATTAAGGAGGGTATGGGTTGCAAGGAGCACTGGGTGTTGTGCGCAAGCAATGAATCATGGAGCACTCCACAGCGAACTAATGAAGTACTGTATGGTGACTAACGTCACACACACACGAAAAGCGAAAGCAGTAAACTCCAGGACATTTCGCCTGGCTGCGAAGGAAGTAATTTAAAGCACATTATCAGGTAAATATTTACTTTTTGGTGTTGCAGTGTTGGCAACGGCATTCCTCACGGGCGATAACCCAGCTAACCTCCCTTTCCAGCTGAGGCCCAGGAAGAGAGACGCTCGTCCAGATCTCCTTTCAGACCCGCAGGCCGTCGTCTGATGTGTCTGATACAGCCAGTTCTGAAACCTAATGGAAGAGGCAATTCCATTTGAATGTGTGGCGTAAGGCAAATGAATAAGTACACTTGAGTAACAAATGGCCATCTCGACCCATTAGAATTTTATAAATTTTATAAAATATCCTTCACAAGGTGACTCCTTTCCTTTCTAAGGGCGCCCTTAAAGATGGTGTATTAGCATTTATTTTAACAGTCTAACTAGAGGTGAACTTGATAACATAGTTGTATAAAGATGTAAAATAATATTTAGGGATATTATAAAACTTAGCAAGTTAGAAAAATAAACTTGCCTTTAATGACATTCAGAAACAGACATTCTGAGGAGAAAAATCTTGTGCATTCTTTATTTTCTATAAATTCACAGGTCATTGAAAGAAGAGAATGATTAATCTTCTCTCCTTTTCTTATTATTCTTAAATGAACTATGCCCCAGCTAAGTGAGCTACAGGTGAGATATTTTATCTGTACCGATTAGGATCAAGTTTCAGAAATCCCGAGGGTAGCTGAGCAGGTCTCCCGTCTATCCCAGGAGCATTTGGGGTGAGGAGACAGGCTCTGTCTGAATGAGGCTTGGTGGGGTGAGTGTTGGGGGGACTACAGTGAATTGACAGGATTCATCAAAGGACATATACAGCGTCTTTCTTTTTCTCAAAGATAAAATGACTCCGTAGACTGAGATTATGAAGATGCTATTTGACTACACTGTAGAAATATCACTGAGCTCTGGAAACCTAGAATCAAGACCAGACCAGAGACAAGAGATAATGGCATTAAGAAAAAAATTAGTTTTTTCTTCTACTTACTGTCTCTCCATCTTTCTTTGCTTCCCCTCCATTCTTTTTTCTTCCTCTCCTTTCTGTCTCCTCCAATGCTTTGTAGGTACATTTAAAAAGTTAACAAAAATAAGTAAATAAAAATTTTAAAAGGTTTTATTTATTTCACAGAAATCACAAGTAGGCAGAGAGGCAGGCTGAGAGAGAGGGGGAAACAAGCTCCCCGCTGAGCCGAGAACCTGATGCAGGGGCTCGATCCCAGGACCCTGAGATCATGACCTGAGCCAAAGGAAGAGACTTAAACCACTGAGTCACTGAGGCACCCAGAAACATTAATTTTAATAAAATATTATTTAACATGATCTCCTCCAAATATTGTATGTTAACATGTGATCAATATGAAAATTATTAATGTGCTATTTTGTATTGTTTTGGTTTGGGTTGTGTGAGTTTGTTTGTTAGTCTGTTTTGGTACTATGTTTTGAAATGGATGTGTATTTTGCACTCATAGCACATCTCACTTCAGACTTGGCCAGGTAACGAGGGCTCAGTAGTCACATGGGTTCCTGGCCGCTGCAACGGACAGCGCAGATCGGAGGAAAGGAGAGAGCAGGAAGTGTGTGGTTGGCGGTAGTCTGGGGAGATGTCTTTCTGATGCTGCAACAAGAAATATGATAAAGTACTGGCTCATGTATGCCTTGATCTGCCTGCACGTTTAGATATTTAATGGCCTCAACTCTGCACGGCAAGGAAGTATCAAACAAAATTTCCTTTCAGAGCGCCCGCTGGTGGATTTGCCAGGCGGCGCCTCCCCAAATTCTGTTGAAGTCTGTGGGTAGCTCCGGGAGGCAGGACTCCCAGTCTGGCAGTCTGGAGATTACGCAGTGTCATTCTAGCTATCATGGTAAAGTGAGACAGGTCATCAGGGCGTGGGAGGGACGTGCAATTGAGTAGCAATAACTGTCTCAGAGAACCTCAAAGCGTAAAGCAGCATAAAGGCAGGCGTGGGGTAGAGTTAAGAAAAAAATGCTGATGTATTTCTGTGAGGGAATATCTCAGAGAAGATGTACATGGGACCCAATTATAGATGCCAAGTCAAGTTTTGGGTTGATTGTGCTCTTTCATTAATTGTGGCTAATCCGGGACTAAGAAGACATTCTCGTGTCCCTTTCTAGCATTGCTTAAACTTGGAGTGTTCAAGATGCCATTCGGGTCTCCTGGGCTGCAGAGATTAGAACACGGGGCTCATAGTAGTGTGACCAGAGCAGTGACCCGTTCATCTGCTTCCACTACACACCCCTCCAATCTCTCCCTTATGGGGTAGCCAGCATGAGTTTATGAAGACATAAATCTGAGTAATTCATATGACAGCAACCAAGCAGGAATAGTCAAAAGAAACAGTACTATACTGGGGATTCTCAGCCTCGCAGAGGAGTCCATGGAGAACTTGCCAGATGGGTCTCAGTCAGACCCTCTGCCTTATCCTATACAAATCCCTGCTTATTCACTGCCTCCAGCCAGTCAGTTCCTCGCACACCCTATGCTTATTCCTGCCACAGGACCTTTGCACATGCTAGTGGCCTGGCAGGCAAGAGTGCAGACCCAGGAGTCCAGATGAGCTGTAGGATCCCAGGTCACCTCTCTTTGTGTAACCATTTCCTCACACCTGCCTCACAGAGCTGAGGTGAAGAGTAAATAAACCAATGTCTATGAGCCCTATGCAGGTGCCTTGCATAGAAAGGTGGAAAAAAATGTAGGTCTAGCACAAAGTCTTTTAGCAGCAAAATGTGATCTGAACAGACTTGAGGCTGTTGGGGTTTATCTGCCCTGCTGAGCGTGATTAAGTGTTTGGGGTGGAACATGATAAGATTATAAGGTGTGGCCCGCACCGGCTGAGAATTCGAACACAATACGGTGTGTGTACTGCATTCCATTCTAAGGCCTAAAAACTCTCTTCCTGAAACATACCCTTCCCCAGTAATTTTGCAGAGGGGACTGTGCCCACGTATCATTCTTGTTTAAGACTCCTCCTATACCCTAGACAGCCCATCCCCCTGGATGCCTCTTCTTACAGGACCCTTTGACCGCTCCTCACAGAACTCACTGTCCGCAATCATCTTGTTGGTTACGTGGCTTTACAACCACTCATCTCCGGACAGGCCCCCATGGAAGAGCTCCAGTGAGGACCTCTGCCCTGAACAGATCAGATTTACAAGTGACCACCTCGTTATCTCTACGCGAAGGTCCAGACCTTGAACTTCTGACCCGGCGGTCCGCCTTGGTGCTCTCACCCCCCCCCCCCCCCCCCCCCCCCGCCCCAGGACGGCGTCTCCCTCCTTCGGGTGGATCAGGCCACAGTCTGCGGGGCCTCCCGCCTCCTCTCGCGCTCCCGCGCCCCGCACCTGTGCCCCTGCAACTCCCACTGGCCTTGCCTCCCTGGTGTGCCCGAGCTCTGACCCCTTCTCCGCGCTTCTGCCATTTCTCGTCCGGTGTGAGCCCTCACGGCCCCTTGTCTGGGCTCCAGCCCGGGCCTCCTCCGCGTCTGCCGTCGGTCCGTCCTCCAGGCCGGTCTCCTGCGGTGGCCTCAGGCCGCTCTCAGCAGGCTTCTCTCCGGCCTCCTCTGCGCGCCGGGCCGCGCGCCTGCTCTTTCTTTCCACTGGCCTGCCTTGCCCCCACGCCTCCCGCCGTCCCGCCTGGAATGTCCCCGGGCTTGTTCCCGGAGAGGTTCCCGGAGAGGTTCAAACACTTGTTCAAATGCTCACCCCCTTCGTAGGGGGACTTGCCCGACTGCGGGTCTCCACAGCCGACACAGCCCAGGCCCCTTCCGCTGCTTCTCCCCGAGTCCGATTCACGGGTATTTAGGACACTTCGCTCCTTTGAGATTCTTTTAGACCCAATCGAGGCACCTTCCAGGACTCACCAGGCCCTGGTTTTCTGCTCGGTGGTACTGATGACCCTCCAGGTGGTCTTCCTGGCCCCACCACGTACGGGGCCACACAGGGGAGGGCGCTTCGTCTCCTTGAGGACAGACCCCAGAGCTCTGCTCGGATCTCAGCTGCTGTCACTGGGTTGGGCAGGTGGACCTTCCAGCTGCTTCTGGTCCCGCAGGCCCTGCTTAGACATAGCCCAAGGGAGCCTCGTATCCCATCTCACACGACCGCGCCTCTCGCACCTTGGCCGCTGCTGAGGACTGAGAGTTTGTGCGACGTCGTGCGTCACCCATGCAGACAGCAGCTTCCGTGGCGGGCCACTAGGCTTCCAGGCGTGAGGGACGGGGGGTGACAGGCAGAGAATGCTCTAGCTCACCCTGCCCTGTGCTCATAAGCTACACAGCCTGCTGGTCCTGTCTTGGGTCTTTCTTTTCTAGCGGCTACCGGAGAGGCAGGATGGCACAACCTGTAAGGTAGTGGGGTCGATGGTTCATGGGGCAAACTCATCTAATACGTCACAAGAGCCTGTGGTTAAAGTTTTCTCCCTTCCCATTGTGGTTCTGTATTGCTGAGTAGTAAGCAATCTTCATGGTTCAAACTAACAATCATTTGTTTCTCTCTGGAAGACGGAGTTTTTCTCGTCACTTCTACTATGTTCTCTTAGTCAAACAGTCACAGGCCAGTCCGGATTCATGTGAAGGGATATAGGTTCCAGCTCTCAGTGGAAGGGAGGTCAGAGAAGTTGTGGCTATTTTTAGTCTGCCATACTTCTTTCTTTGATGAATTGCTCTGAGACAGTAAATCATAAGACCTTGCTTCAGACCAAGTAATTGGCTGTGCTTTTTTAGGAAGCTATAGCCAACTGGTAAACCATCCCCTTGAATTTGTTCTCCTTCTCTCCTTGCCTCATCCTCTCTCCTCTCATTCCTGTGTAGGTATATTTCACTCTTAGAGAAAGTGTTAGTCATAAGCTTTTGCTTCAGGTTCTGTTCTGTGTTGGAGGGAACCCAAGAGAAGTCCCATACCGTATACTTTTATTTATCTCCCCTGGTAGTAGATAAGCTGCTTAGAGCAGGGTGTGTGTGTGTGTGTGTGTGTTTCTTGTAAGGTTGTATTCTTAGAGGGTTGGACAGTGTCTGGCTTATTGAAAGGACTCAATAAATATTAGTTGAACCAATGAACATTTATCTAAATGTTTCTGTCTCTCCCACTAGAACATAATCTGCACAAGGGCAAGGACATTGCCATCTGTCTCAACACTGTTTCCCCAGCTCCGACAATGGTGTGTGGCACATGTTAATTTCAATAAATGTTGTTAAATGAGTATGTGAACAAAGCCAGGAGAAAGCACTACTGAAACTGTTCTTGAGGGGAGTATAGTCATTATAAACCCATACGTGGAAATTTCCAGAAAAGTCCAGAATAACTCTGAGGTATCCATCCAAGATCATCACACTTGGAAGATGACAGTTCCATCAGAACTTTCATGGGATCTTTGGGATGCTATTAAACAAACATTTAAAAATTGAATTTTAATGGTCTTTAGAAAAGAAGAGCAAGAGACAGCCCCTACGGTTCACCCTATGGTCTGTGACCTCGCAAGTGCAGTGGCCCAGTGGGGCAGTTTCAGGTGTGGCCTCCAAGGGGCTGGACATCTCTTCCCCATGCCCTTGGCATGCCTGTATCTTCCTGGAACAGGTACTCCTGAGAGTATGACCTTGATCTCACCCACCCTGTTTTGAGTTGCTCCTTGGTGAGTTTTGTGTGAGGGTTTGTTTCTGTCCCTTTTCCACCCACTCAATCAAAGTCCACTTTTTCGTTAAAACTGAGAGCTTCTATGTCAGAGACAGTTAAGCTTTTGTGATCTAGGTCAGTCAGGCATTGAGAGAAAACAGGGTTTACTCCAACAGAGATCATTCAAAGAGAGTTTAGGTACCAGGTGCTGTCTGCAGACTTTACGTACACACGGAGCGGTGCTAGTCTGGCAGCTGGAGCCAGTGGGCGGTTCTCCCCTGACAACTGGGGAGCCTTAGACAAAAGTACAGATAAAGGCCCGTGTGTCACCAATCAGACTATTTCAAAGTTGTAACTCCAGAGAACATGTTGTTGAATAAAATCTGTTCTATGTTCCTGCCTCCACAAACAGGGCGCGTGTACAATGACCTGGAAGGCTGGATCTATTTGTGGAATTAGTGCCCTCTTCTGCTCATTGACCACAGTGCCAGAACATGGTGGGAAGGAAGAGCCAGCCAGGGCCACCTCCCCGCTCTCAGCCTTCCTCCAGCCCTGCGCATGCAGCAAACACTTTTTCCAGCTTATGCATGGATACCCCGGCCCATGCATCCAAGTTCTGCTCATGGCTGCACAAACAGCTATCTTTCAGCCATTTTAGGTCTAGGGGTAGGCCCCGAGTCACAGGCCCCGCCCAGCCCGAGTCACCACGAGGATAAGACCTGCGCAGACCTGGGAAGCCGACTTGGATCTCTTTGGGTGGGGAATTCCAGCTTCTGAGTGTACAGGACATTCTACAATTGGGACCTCAGTAAAAGTTCATCAGGACCTGAACCTATGAGCAGCGGCAGAGCTGTACCGGTTCCAGGTGTGGGGGAGAACGAGGCTCTGTGGACGATGTCGCCCTTGAGCTCTGTGGACGATGTCACCCTTGAGCTCTGTGGACGATGTCGCCCTTGAGCTCTGTGGACGATGTCGCCCTTGTCTCTTCTTTCTAGGGACACAGTCAAATGCAGATAATCTTGCAGGAAGGGAGCAGGAGAACATTTCCTCATGGTGGTAGCAGAGGTCCCCACTGGCTTCCCCCCAACTTGGATGTAGAGGGCTTGGAAGTCACGGTGATGGAGTTTCCCCAGGCCCGAGAGCAGCCAGGATCGTGCAGAGAATCTGGAGGGGAAGACACAGGCGCCGGGCACTGGTCGTGTTGGTGAACAACACACACCAGATCTTCCGCCTCATCCACAGTAAATGTTTTACCAACACCGGGCAGAAGACAGCAGTGCCCATGGCCTGACATCGGCCGGGTCTCAGAGAAGGTCCCGAGGGAAGTCTGGGATCTGTTTACCCTTTGATCTTCACACTTTTTTAGAGTTGAGCACTTGAAGCCCCTGGGAAGTGGGGACAGGCTCCAAGGACATGAGCTACAGTGTTAGTGGGTGTGGTCACTTGGTTCAGCCTTTGAGGTATTGGTCAAATCGCTTCCTTATGTGAATTTTCATTACTTGGAAGAACATGCGGTTAATTAACATGTGTAATCTTTCCTACCAACTGATACTTCTGCACAACTGTTTCATGCAAGGCCCTGTGCCAAGTCCAGTCACAGCCTGTGCCCCGAGGAGCCAGTGGTCTCCGTGGGGAGACTCAGACAGCAGGCACAGTGGTCTGAGCTTTCCGGGCTTGGAATCTCTCCCTTTCCTCCTTCCTCCCACCGCCATCTTCTCACTTCCTTGGGGGCTCGAAGAAAAAGTCAGATGGGCTCAGAAGGAAGGGGAACTTCTATGAGTGAGAGATGCAGAAGGGAGAGGATGCAAGGGAGATGGTAAAAACGGGTGCGTGTGAGGTAGTCGGAAATGTGGTACCCAGTGAAGCAGAGGGAGCTCAAGGGGAGGAGGAGGAGAGGGGACAGACCCTGGAGCAGAGGGCCTAGAGCAGGTAGAGGGATAAACAAAGGACCACTCAATTTTTACTTGTGCATTTGGCTTTTGAGGACCCTTCTCCTTGTTCCTTCAAACCCCACGTCCGTTCCCGAGCTCCTGCGTGTGTGTTTCAGGTCTCTGATGGGCGTCCCGCCCTGCTTCCTCCTGGGGTCTGTGCAGGACTATTTTGTGGGCTGCTCGAAGCAGAATTCTTTTTTCAGGCCCAGTGTGAGAAGCGTGAGGCGACGCACTTCCCCGGGACACCGAAAAACTCAGGAACCGAGACAAATGATATTTTAAAGTAGTAATTTAAAAAAGTTAACGTAAAAGATTTGCGATGAATAACATCTCCAAAGTGTAAAAAAAGGCCGGATCAATATCCCAGGGCTGAAACAGAAGAATAGTTGTGTTCCCCCTCAAGAGTGAAACTCCTATGGCTTCCTTATAATCAAAGACCAAGGGAAGAGGTGGCGGGTAAACACCAGCCAGGGCAGCTGCAATCCTCCGGGATGCCTCCGTCCACGGTGCCGGTCTGTGACAGGGGGTCTGAGCGCCCTACCGTGCGCGCGATTCTGTGGCAGGATCATGCTGCCATCTAGTGGCCGTGTGTGATATAACACCCTCGGTTAAGGAGTCTTGGGGGCGCGGTGCGGGGGTGGGGGGACATGATCAAACTTGAAAAGGGCAAAGAGACAGACAAATATCAGAAACTCTCTGGATCAACAAGTTTTTGGAGTGGTACTTAAGTTCGACTTATTGTTTGGCGTTCTGTCCCCCCCCCCTTTTTATTAAATATAAATTAACTGCTATGTTTGAGAAGTGCCAGGGGCTGGGTATGGATGATGGGGCATGAGCGCGGCGCAGTGTTTGGTCCCCGGGGAGCTCTTTTCGAGTCTGAGTAGGAGCGGCCTCATCCACCTTCCCACTTTATTAAAAACAAACACCAACAACAAAGAAGCCTGGGGAGAGTTGTAGAGAGAGTGATTGGTCTGGTTGGCGGGAGGGTCTTGCACCCCAGAGAGGACGTGTCCTAAAGCTCTTCCCCCCATGTTCTTGGTGGGAGGAGTAATGGCAGCGGATTTCAAAAATGGATTAGGGGCGCCTGGGTGGCTCAGTGGGTTAAAGCCTCTGCCTTCGGCTCGGGTCATGGTCTCAGGGTCCTGGGATCGAGCCCCGCGTCGGGCTCTCTGCTCAGCGGGGAGCCTGCTTCCTCCTCTCTCTCTGCCTGCCTCTCTGCCTACTTGTGGTCTCTGTCTGTCAAATAAATAAGTTAAAAAAAAAAAAAGGATTGGGGAAGGAAGTCCGCTGCTTTTCTGCCCGTAGTATCTCCAGCCTGGCTTAAATCACTTGGTTCTGCCAAGCCACATACCCCAAGAGTACCTCAAAGTGAAGATGATCTAAAATTTGTTTGTAATTTATTTAACCAACGCTGGAAAAAGAGAAGCCATAACTTACCCTTTGTCCTTGAGCCAACGACTGTATCATTCTCTCTCTCTCTCTCTCTCTCTCTTTTTTTTTTTGGTAGCTGAGCTGACCCCACCCCACCCCGCCCCATTTCAAGTCTCAAAAAGACCTTGGCTTTAGGGAATTACCTCTAGTCCCTTCTCCTCTTAATCTCTTGAAAATGACTTCATTTTTTTCTAGACGGAAGACTTTAAGTGTTTCCCCAACAGCACTTACTGCATTAGTGGTTCTTGTTTAAGATAAAATAATGAATTCTGATAAAGTGAAAAAGACTGATTAAGGATTTAGTTGTGTACATATTTAATATAGAATGCATTAGATTTTTATCACGAAGATTTTCAAACCTGCATAAATGTCGAGCTTGTAAAGAACCCCAACGTATCCATCACCCCAGTTTACCAATGTTAGCATCACTCAGTTAGCATCTGCCACATTTAATTCATCTTCTGGTCTTCCATTTTTATTTGTAAGGAATTTAAACAGATCTCAAACATTCCACTCTTAGAACATCTTTAGGAATGCTTAAAAAATACGAACATCTTCTTACCACGATGCCACTGAACGCCTAATACAGTGAACAGTAATCCCTGAGCAGCCTCCAAAATCCAGTCCATAACTGAATTTCCTCAAGTGACTCAGAATTATGTTTTCTGTTGGTTTGTTCAAATCTTGATTCAAAAAAGGTCCAAACATAACATTTGATTGCTATATGTCTTTTTTTTTTTTAAGATTTTATTTGTTTATTTGAGAGAGAGAGAAAGAAGGAGGGGTTGGGGGAGTGGGGAGGGCGGAGGGACAAGCAGATTCCCTGCTGTGCGGAGCCTGATGCGGGGGCTCCATTCCAGGACTTGAGATCATGATCTGAGCCTAAGTTAGATGCTAAACCGATTGAGCCACCCAGGTACCCCAGGATTGTTATATGTTTAGTCTCTTTTAGTATGGACCGTCCTCTCCCCCTACCCACTTCCATGACTTATAAAAACAGGTCATGTGTCCTAAAGAATGTCCTCCACTCCACATTTGTCTGTTTGGTCCGTTGTGGTGTCATATAACTCGCTCCACTCTGCACCATAATTCCTGTGAACGGAGGTTAGCTCTAGAGGACTAGTGATACTCAGGCTCTGTTTTTTCCCCTTCTCCCCTTTTTGCACAAATACTTCATAGGCCGGCTGTGTCCCTCACTCAGTGGCACACCAGGGGGCTCGCCATGTCTGGGTGTTTCAGTGCTGGTGTGCATAGCTACTTCCCCAAAAGTGTACTTAAAGAAATAGTTCAAACAGGAATTTTGAAAGAATAGTATAATACATACATTCTTCATCTGGTTTCATGCATGGTGACATGTTAAATTTGCTTTATCTCCTGCCTCTTTTCATCCCGAAATAGCTGTATCATCTTCATTATTTCCAATCAGTTCAGCAGTGATGCAGCAATATTATCTTACATATAATATACTTCACAATTTCTCCAACTATTTCCATCATGTCCTTTGTAGCTTTTTTTTTTTTTTTTCTGATTCAGCGTCCAATCAAGGTGCGTGTTGGCATTTAGCTCTCTCGTCTCCGAAGTCTCCTTCACCATGTCCCTTGCCTTTTGTTTGCAGAGCATTGCCATGTTTGAAGCGCACAGGCCAATAAGATTCTGTTGTCTTATAGAATTCCATCTGGTGAGACTCTGGTCTGACAAGAATAATCGTATGGGTGATGTTGCCGCCTTCCGTTGCCTCAGCTCTGAAGGCATGCAGTGTCTGTTTGCGCCAATATGAATGAGGCCAAGGTTAACCTCCTGATCAGTTTTATTAGTCAATGTTGTCCAGAGAAACAGAACCAGTAGCATATGTATGTATTTCTATATATTTCACATTTTATTTATTTAATTTATTTATTTTATTTATATGTTCATATATGTAACATTTTCCTTATATGTTTACAGATTATATATAATAGAAATATATATACATATATACATATATGCATGTGTACATATATGTATACATGTGTCTATATATACATGTGTATGTGTATATATGTATATATATTTCTATTATATAGAAATTATATTATATAGCCAATTCCTTATTATACATGCATATATATACACACACACATTCATACATATGTATGTATGTATGTATAATAAGGAATTGGCTCAAGCAGTTACAATGATAGAATAATCCCGAGGTATGCATTTAGCAAGCTGGAGACCCAGGACTGCCAGTGCAAATTTGAAGGCGTGAACCAGGACTGATGATAGAAGTTCCAATCCAAAGGCCGTAGGCTCGAGACCCAAGATGAACCCAATTTTCAGTTCCAGGCTAAAGGCAGGAATAGATCAGTGTCCCCGCTCAGCAGTCAGGCTGACAGAATTCCTCCCTACTTGAGGGCAGCTCAGCCTCTTCTGTTCTAGTTGGGTTTCAGGGGACAAGGGCCACCCATGTAGTGGAGGGCGATTTGCTTTGCTCAGTGTACTGGGACTTGGATGGCCTACTCAAGTTGACATAAAGCTCCCCACCCCGGGGCATTTACCACGTCCAGGGGTCTTTCCCCCGCGGGAATGAATGAGGTTTCCATGCCCTGATGCTCTGTGACGGTGAATGTTCTTCCCACAATATTTTACCCGCTGGATCTCGACACCGCTAGAAGGTGCTGCAGAGTGCTCGGGATAATTGAAAAGATGGGGATAACTTCCTTCAACGTCCAGAACTTCCCACAGAACTTGGTTCAAGGTTCTAGATCTAGAAAGTGTCCAGATCTAGAAAGCGGAGAGTCAGAGACGTGTGTGAATCTGAGGGGGCAACAGTGTAGGGCCGGGGGAGGGGGTGCCCAGGGCTGTCCTGACTGGCCACGGGTGTGCCTGTAAACCCAATCAGGCAAAAACTGGGGGGAAATTCCCAGTTTACTCACTGGACCCTCCCCAAAGGCAAGGAACCCTGGGCCTCCGTGAAGAAGGTAGGAGGGGGTAGTGACCCTGTCAGGAGGAGTCTGAGTGGTTCAGACAACTCTTGTTCCACTTGGCGAACTTCAGGAACATTCCTGGAGAAAGGACTGTCTCACTCTGTTGCGTGGTGACATCTTCCAATGCCTGGTTCTGGGCTTCCCACCTCTGTCGTCCCGTGCATGGAGCTTGCATGGAGCTGGTGTTCGGGGCAAGTACTATGGCAGGGAGGCAGGGGCCGGGCACCACCCCTGACCTTGTTGTAATCCCTCGTTGGCACTAGGATGGCACACCAGCCCCGCAAACTTGTCCTGGTAGAGGAAGCACCGGCAGTGGGACCTTACCTGGTCTGGGCAGCCCGAGTCTCTTCTTTGATGAAAGAAACTTCCCTCCAGTTTTCCTCTTCTCACCTGGAGCTTGGTTGTTTGATCGATGTTGTTGTAAGCCGCTGTGTAGGATTTTCGTCCAACCAGCATCCCTTAGCACCTCACTGTAGGGCCTTCCAAATGCTTGTTTCATCTTCGGAGTTTCGTTTATCCTTTCCTCCCTTACTGACCCCCCCTCCTCCAAACACTATGGCTTCTAAAGTACCTTACATTTTAGAATTACTCAGCCTTTTTTTTTAATCCTCACAGTAAGAAGGAGATAATGTTGCCATTTTATTTTCTGTAAACAGAGGCAAAGACGAGTAACTTGTTGACAAATTCAGGGCAAAGGCCCAGTTTTCCGAAACATTGGTCTAGTGGGAGGGACTCTGGGGCAGACCGAGGCCAGGGGCCACAGCTGTGTTTCTGTGGGCATCTTCTTGCTTTGTTGCTGCGCCCGTCACAGACTGCAACTTTGTTACAGGACAACTTTGTTACACTGAGTTAGTGGCAAGAGGATTTACTGTCCAAGAAATATCTATTTCAGAAATATCCATGTCACATTGTGACAAGTTTACTTACCTCTATCTCCTACACACACACACACACACACACACACACACAAGAAACCAACTTTCCTATGTTTTCTGTTTATGGATCTGAAAAGTCTTGATTTAGGAAGTATTAGAAATAGCATCAAAGGGAAGATCAATCCCAGGGTAGTTTGCTCATAAATTCTGATGTACAAAGAGGTTCATGCTAATTTACATAAGACTTTATCTTGAAGAAGGGAATTAAGTTTATCAAGATAAGCTATAGTTAATATAATGCAAGTAGAGACTGCAACTCTATGTTTGTTTTCAAATGAACAAAAAAATGAATAGATCCTTCTCCAAGGCCATCAAAGGGCTCTTGTAGTGTGGAAAGACATACAAAATCACTTTGTGTGATAATTTAATAATTTTAACTTTGATAATTGATAAATTGATAATCTGATAATCAGAATATCAAACCGCTAGCATTTGAAAAAGTAAACAATTATACTAAATATCCACATACTACATAGAAAATGCATTTTCAAAATAAAATTTCTCCAACAATAAATAATGATATATTTAACTGAGCATTCTAAACAATTAAAATCACAAGTTTAACAGATCACATCTTTTTTTTAAAGATTTAATTTATTTATTTGACACGGAAAGAGAGAGAGATCACAAGTAGGCAGAGAGGCAGACAGAGGGAATGGGGGAAGCAGGCTCCCTGCTGAGCAGAGAGCCTGATGTGGGACTCTATCCCAATCCCTGAGATCATGACCTGAGCCAAAGGCAGAGGCTTAACCCACTGAGCCACTCAGGCGCCCCCATAGATCACATATCTTTAAAAGATTGAAAACTATTAAAAACAGAATAAACACAAAGAAGGTTGAGTACTAACCATTGATGTGATTGAGTACTAACCATTGTCCTGACATGATTCACTGACTTAGATTCATTAGAAATGTGACTCCTTATTAGTATTTTATAATAATCTGTGGACTACCTAAAGGAGATGAGGTCGGTCTGCTTCCTGAGCCCTCCCCTTTGGACCATTGCTCTTTTATCATCATGTGGCACACCGTGGAAGCTTGCTTCTATTGGTAATTTTGTGTGTGACTGTCAGAGCTGGTTAAAAGTGAGTTCCCAGAATGCTGATCCGAACTTCCTGTTCTGAGCAGAGTTTCTTTTATTTCTGCATTAGCTCCATCTTAAATTTTTTAAAAAAAGATTTTATTATTTATTGGAGAAAGACAGTGAGCACGAGCAGGGGAAGAGATAGAGGGAAAAGCAGGGGAGCTTCTCCCACTGAGCAGGGAGCCTGACACGGGGCTCAATCCCAGGACCCTGAGATCATGAGCTGAAGGCAGACGCCACCCAGGTGCCTCCCTAGTTGTTTTTTCCACTCTTCTTTCCTACTTATACAGAACATATATTAGATGTTATACACACAAACACACACACGTACACACATATATTTATAAACTAATGTAATAGCAAAAATTGTGTATGTATGTGTATATATATATGTATACATATATATACACACACACACATGTCCATTGATATACATAAAGGAATACACACACATATACATTGCACACTTCATGAAATAATGACAAACATAAATCCTGTTTTTATCTTTCTTTTATATTACAACTTCCTTTTGTATTTATTTTGAATTTTCTCGATCAAGTCATCATAAATAACCATAATACCAATAGCAATTTGTATAATATTATTTAGTAATATTTTAGTAATTATTATTTTATTGGATAACAGCATCAATCATTTTATATTTGCATGAGTACAGCTTTTCACTGAGAACCTCTTATGTGGAATCTTTTGATCTTTAGTCACTGTCCCTGTCATTTATGGCATTGTCCTTGTATTCTGCTACCCACCGGACAATCCTAACCCATTCTTAATGTTTTCCCTTAGCCTGTTTATCAACTGACTTTCTTCCCTCTCCTCCTTTATCCCTCGCAGCCACCTGCTGTACTCACAGATTGGCTCCCCGATTACCCCCGTCACCTTAGGCAGTCCCACGCTGCTGGCTGGCTGTCCAGCCACCTTCCAAGGTGGAAAGAGAATTAGCTTTGCTGCAATTTATGTGGATCTCCATGGTCCACTTCCACTGGCTCCCTGAAGGCTCGCTTCTTTGGCATGACTTGCATTTCCCTTTGCAATCAATTTGCAGTATTTCAGCACTATATTGTTCACCATTTGCAAAAGCAGACTCTCTGGGGAAAATGAAGAAAGACTTGACCTTATGCATTGGATACACACAGCCGGGAGGGTGGTTGGAATGAGGACTCATTCTTATTTGTGGTCAGGTTATTAATAAATATTTAATGTTTTGACGACTTCTGCTTTGCTAAGCAATATGGCAACTTCAGGAAATGGCATAATTAATGTGTGGCTAACAAAGATCTATTATATTAAATAAATCTGGTGGACTGAATTCCAAGATGTCCAACCGAACCCACTATTCATTATTTAAAATAAATGATCAACCTGCTTGGCCATCTGGAAGAGTCGAACAGCATCCGTGGTCTCTCCAAGGCTGGAGACTGCCCACACTGTGAGCCTGGAAGGCGTACAAGCTACTTAGTCTTCTCTTCCCAGACCTCAGCTTTTCTGGCTGGTGCTCACCCTTCATCGAGAAGCTAACTTTCCATCTCGGCATGTCTTGATGACGTGGCCCACTGAGTAAAGTGCCAGCGATAGGGGCTATGGGATTCTTTTTGCCTCCTGGTATTGGAATGGACCTCATGACAGTCA
This sequence comes from Meles meles, assembly GCF_922984935.1. Lineage (NCBI taxonomy): Eukaryota > Metazoa > Chordata > Mammalia > Carnivora > Mustelidae > Meles > Meles meles. The sequence goes on from NC_060074.1 coordinate 10,535,187, forward strand.
TTCCACAGAGAATCTTACTTATTTGTCTCCTAAAGTGGGAATTGGGAGGCTGGTTCCCATGACAATAGGTAATGGATAGAGGCCACAGTAGTTAACAAAAAGGCATTTTTCTGCTTTCACCTTCAGAAATTCTGGAGGATCCTAGTGTAAGAGGGCCTCCCTTGGTGGTACAATTTGGACTTGGATAGTTAGAAGGGCCACACCCCAGTTCTGGAGTTCCTAGACAGAGAACATATTCCCTCCTTGGAAAGTATGTGTTTTTCTTTAACTCACAGTCAAGTGGTCCCCTGGGGGATTTCCTTGCCAACCATCTCCAAACTCTGCGTCCCATTGGTTTTGCCCTAATTGTTACTTATTTAAGATATAAGAAAATATAATCCTTATGTACCGTATTCCATAAATTTAACTAATAAAAATGTTGTTTCATAAGACCCTTTTGAAGTCCAAGAAAACTTTGGAATAATTTTTATGAGACTTTAAAAATCTTTCTTCTTAGAGACAGGAAGTTCCATTTTGCCAAGAATAAATGAACTCAAATAGCAAAGGGATTGGCTTGACGTGAGATGCCAAACCCACAGTGTTTCAGCGGCTCCCTCCCCGGGCCGAGCGCAGTTTCCAGGCCTGAGATTCTGCGCTGGTGTCTAAAGTTTCAGGCGAACATGTTAGTACTTAGACTCATTATTTTAGTATGCCAGTTGTTCTTAATGTAAAAAGTTTGGCTTCTTTTTTGAACCGATTTGATTCTACAGGCAAGAAGAGAGAGATTATTGATTTTACAAGTCATCCTTTTATTAGAGTTTGTTAAAGTTACATAGGAAACTGTTGAATTTAATTTCCTTTTTGGTATTTCCTTGAATGTTCTTACTTTCTTCCTTCATATTAATTCAAGATAATTTAATTTTTTTTCATAACCGGATTCTGAAACATTTTCTACAAGTGTTTCCCAAAAGAAAAATTATAATAAACAATGTAATTTAAGTTGGAAGCCATTAAAAAAAAAATCCATGGAAACTTCAAAGACAGCATCATATTATGTCATCTGAGGGCTCATCATTCCCAAAGAAGTTTTTTTACATTTATTTAAAGATTTTATTGATTTATTTGAGAAAGAGAGAGAAAGAGCACACATGCACACATGAGTGGGGAGGAGGGGCAGAGGGAGAAACAGACTCCCCGCTGAGCGGGGAGCCCAACGCAGGACCCCAGCTCATGACCTGAGCCAAAGGCAGACCCTTAGCTGGATATGCCACCCAGGTGCTCCCCAAAGAAGTTTTTCTAAGATGAGTATAAAAATCAACAGCAAATTCTTTTACCATCTTAAGACAAGTCACTCATTAGGAAAAAACCATGTTGCCCTGCGCCCCTTTTCTCCACGTGTTGACCCTTCGTGTCCCATCAACACAACTGTATTTGTTTATTCTCTTCTCCTGCTACTCCGGAACTGCCACCGTTCATTCTATCCCAGTCGTGCTCATCATCATTGTTGCGCTGCCATATTTTACCTTCCCCTTGTCATCCTCGGCCTCATCACCGTCTCTGTCAGTTCACACCACCCTGCCCTCTCACGCCTTGTCCCTTCCACACTCCTGCCCTCCTCATCTGACTTCAGCCCTGCGTTCTCCTTGGGGCCTGCGTCCCGACCAGCCGGGCACCAGATCACTACCTCTAGGTTTCCTGAACGCACCTCAGAGGAGGGCTCAGACACCTGCCTCATTCCCAGGTCTCACCCTGGTCAGGAAGTCTGGACTGCAGCCGGCGCTCGGCAGCCCAGGCAACGAATCCACTTCTCTCTGGTCGTTGCGCACGCAGGGAGGGCAAACTGTGTGCTGGGCAGGGAGGCGGGGGCTTTGTAGGCGCAGATGAGTCCACGGGGCGGATCGCTGTGTGGGGGGCATGGGCAGAAGCCCCCAGAGGAGGCTGGCAGGTATGCCACGGCACATGGTTCGGAGGGAAGGCATCCCCGAGGGACCGTGTCGCGCTGGTGGACCAGAGGTGCTGAGCGAGCAAGGGAAGACCACCTCGTGCAGCTGGTACTTACACAAGCCTGTGGAGCTGGAAACAATAGAATGTGGTGGAGGAAATACAAGTGATCGGGTGCTCCAAGCATGCCGGCAGCAGAGGGGAGCGCCCAACAGTCTCCCACAGATCAGAAGCAAGAGTGATGTGACTGACGGGCTTCCTCTGGAGAGGGGGTGGTTGGACGGGGTAGGGGGCTGCAGAGAGAGGGACAGGGACCACGCTGCCAGGGAGACTGAATGCCAGACAAGGTGGATAGAGCCTAAGGAGTGACGGTGGGGAGAGGGAGGAGGGGCAGGTTTGGGTGTAATGACGGCTGAAGGAGCCGTGTTAGCTCTGTGGCTTACAGGGAGGAGCGTGAGGGCAAGTTCTGCTGAATCAGATGGTCCCAGGCCTGGAGATGGATACTACCGTTGAGTTCTGGTCTAACTTCCACTTCCTCAGGACCGTAGGTCCTGTCTCCTCACCGAGGGCATTTTGGACCTGGTTCTCTCAAAAATACATACATAAGAACATATCTATACGTATAAAGCACACACAATATACATAATGTGCACACATAAAACATTGCATGCCTGTGTGCATTTGTATGTGTAAAATACATGTGTGTGTGTATGTGTATTAGGTAGGGCTTTCCAGAGAAACAGAACCGTTAGGATGTGTACATATGTATGAAAGGGACTTATTTTAGTGAGTAGGCTTGTGGATTATGGAATTCACTATGTATAAAATCTGGAAGTGGGCTGGCAGGCTGGAGATCCAAGGGAGCCAGTGTTACAGTTCAAGTCGGAAGATTGTTGCAGAATTCAGAGAATTCATTTGCTGGAGGAGGCTTGTCTTTCTGTCCTATTCACACCTTCAACTGATTAGATGTGGCCCACACATGTTATGGAAGGTAATCTGCTTCACTCAAAGTCTATCATTTTAATTGTAAATCCACATCTAAATGATACCTTCCCAGCAACATCTAGTCTGTGTTTGACCAAAAAACTGGGCACCAAAGCCTAGCCAAGTTGACACCTAAAATTCACCACTATAGACTACTTGTTTTACTTTTTTCTGTGTTCCCCCTAATAGGGGGAGTTAGGTGTGACAGACAATTGCACGATTCTACATACCCACGTTTGGCTCCTATCATGGCCCAATGTTGCCAAACTTAGGGTTTTTTTTTTGGTTTTGTTTTTGTTTTTAGTGCCATGCAGTTCAAAATTTGCTTGCATGCACACTATTTGATCTTCTCGACCATCTTGAGAGGTAGAGATTCTATTAACCCACTTTACAGGGGAGGAAACTGAGGTCCAGAGCTGTGTTTCAACTTGCCTCAGGGGTCAGGGTCACACTTAGGACACTCAGCCAGGACTGTGGGTTCTCCTGCTCAGGCCCTCTCCTCTCCCCCACCTCACACAGGTCTGTCTAGACCCTTGGGAATTCAAATAAGCTGAATCAAGCAGGGTTCCTGCCCTCAGGAAACTTGTGGCCCCACTCAAATATACATTTGTGTCCAACTACAATCTGAATTTAATTTTAATAAGGGCAAGAACAAAGGTTTTGGAGACTCCAAATATGGAGGAACTCTATCTGGGACTAGGGAAGGCTCTCCTGGGTGCTACAGAGTGAAGAACTCAACGCTTTGGGGTTTCAGGGCTCACTAGGGTGCGCCAAATCTTTGCACTGCTCATGGTGAAAAATCTAATGATTCAAAGTCTTGGCCAAAGCCATCTGGGAGGAAGGGATGGAGGGAAGAAGGAAGCAAGCAGTTATGAAATCTTTACACCTTTCATTTTGTTTTAATCATTGAAAAGACAATTTTAAAAGGTGATTGAGGCATAGTAGGAGATTTGATCTATATTACTGCATTGGACTTACAAAGAGTAGGGAGCCCTTTGTGTGTGCATACGTGTGCCCGTGTTAATGTGCGTGCACGTGTGCATCTCATGCGGGTGGAAGAGTGACCTCGGACTGCTTTGTCCTGATGGATTGTCCTCCAGAATCCAGACCAGAATTTCCTACGTTTGTCTTGGTCATTTTGCACTTACCTCTGATTTCAGACTTACTCTCAAGGTCCAAAAACACAAAGACACATTCCCGAGAATAAGAGAATTGTTAGTGCCGTTGCTTCTAAGCCGGTATTAGACATCTAAGGCACATTGATTAATTAATTGCATCTTCCTAGTTTACCCTTCTACTGGAGTATTTATTAAGTGCTTTATCATTAGTAATTCATAAAGAATTATCCCCACTTTACTGGCAGTGATATTGAGGTTCAGGGAAACGACCAGATCTGACCAAGGTCCCTGGCTATCTGTGGCAGAGTTGGATCAAACCCTTGTTTTCTGCTTTTATACCAAACGTTCTTATTCAGCCTCACAGCTGCTCCTGCTGATACTAGCTTCAAATTGCTTCTCTTTGTTCTCGACAGTTGGCAGTGTCTTTTAGGACTTAGGAGGTGTTTGTTTTGTATTTGCATCTTCTGGAAGCTTCTGAAGTAGCCCTTGTCCGTTAGCCAGTCTTTTTGCCTTTGGAGTTCAGTTTAACAAATTCACTTGGGGAATTTAATGATGCCTATAGGAAAATGAAACTTATGCCCCAGATGGACATGGTTAAATATCTGAGTACAGTGTAAATATAAATTGGGTGGTTAGATTTTGATGTATGCTATTATATGAACTAGATTTTAGTAATGAGAAATAAGGAGAGGCTCATATGGTTTGGAACATAGGTGCCAATTCATATTTTATGATATCTACACAAAGCAAGGAAATTACCAAGGTGGATGCCCATTAGATCTGAATTGGGGAAATTAACTTTAATGTGCAATGTGACCTTTTGTACTGTAATCACCAACAGACTAAACTAGCCTGCATGAGGTCATGTTTCGGCAATTTGCTTATGATTATGCATCGTTTTGATGGGAATGGTAACAGTGACTTTAACAATTGCCCTCTTAAACAAAACTGTACAGATACATAGTCATTACAGGTAACATGATTTGTAGCTTAATTTCTGAAAATATTTTGTATAATATCTTCAGGGAAGTCTGAGTCAAATTCATAATTTCTAGAAGGTTCTTGGAGAACTAAAACTAGATTTAGAACTAAAATTTTGAAGGATTAACAAATCACTATGAAGGCCTGCTGACTATAAAAGCAAGTGAAAAACCTTTTGTCTTTAATAACCTAGAGAAAGGACATCTCAAATATTCAGGGAGTCACATGGGTGCAGAAATGTTTATTTTAAACTTGAAATTTTATAACACAGTATATTATAGCAACTTCGTATTTTCATAATTGGTATAACTCATGTAGCAAAGGGGAGTTTGATTTCTATTGCGGGTTCTATTGCAATTTTTAGGGATTCAAAGACGCTGTGGGGTGAATTGCTCGGATTCCATGAACGAACCTGTCCCAGAGTGAACACAAGAGGGCGCCAAGCCTCTATGCCAAACATGCGGTAGCTGATGGAGATTTAATGGACGAAATAAACTCTGGCACTTAAAAATGAAGCCATGTTTATTTTATTCTGGGTAATATATTATGCACCTGCTTGTTTTATTTTTTAGACTGATTCGTGTCAAATGACTTTCCAGAAATAGGACACGTGTGCCGGATCCAGGCAGAACTAATCTTTCAACACGCAAGTAGTACTCGTATTTTGTACAAATTATATTCCGTGTTATAATGAAGTTTTACTTTATTGTACTCACTCTAGAGCAAATTAAGACAATGTAACAAGTTGTCACATACTTTTTCAAACATTTTTTTCTCTGTAACTCATTAAGAAATAGTTTTTGGCCATAGGCTATTTACTACACACACACACACACACACACACACACACACACACACACACATTAAATTTCCTTTATTAGAGGCAAAGAGTAGTTCATCACCGTCCAGGGGACTCAGTGGCTAATTTAGGGCTGAGATTTCTGGAAAAAAGAGGACACAAAATGGTACCTAAAAGAACTGGAGTTTGTTGTAGGCGCGGAAGAAAACTAAGGCATTTTTGCCAGATAGATATTGGCTTGTGTATTAGACAGAGCTGCCGTACCAAGAATCTACAGACTAGGCAGTTTTAAGCAACAGAAATTGATTGTTTCATAGTTGTGGAGCCCAAAGTCCAAGATCAAAGTGTGGGCAGGGTCCATTTCTCCTGGGGCCCCTGTCCTTGACTTTCAGGTGGCTCTCTTCTCTCTGCGTCCTCACATGGCCTCTCCTCTGTGTGCACCCAGCCCCATGTCTCCTTGTGTGTCCACATTTTCCTTGTCTTATGAGGACATGGGTCAAATTGGCCAGGGGCCCACCTAAACGGCCTTATTTTAACTTTCCCACCTCTTTAAAGGCCTTGTCTCCAAACAGAGTCACATTCTGATCTACCGGGGGCGAGGGCTTCCACCCATAAATTTGGGGAGAACCCAGTTCAGCCCATCCCAACCTGACTTCCTATTTGTATTAGTTTAATATGGAGAGGGTAAGAGTCTTCCTTCTGAGTGTTCATTGCCCACCGTCCAGTGAAACCACCACGGAGCCCTGCACGCAGGCGATGCCCAATACACGGTTGTGGGATGAGTGAATTTCTGCCTTGAAAGGCTACACATTTTACTCTTCTCAGGCTTGCCTGAAATCTTCAACTGCCTGACAGGTAGCAATTAACTGCTGAAAGAAAGACATAAATACTTCCTTTTAAACATTGACATTATGTCCATCTGGTGGAGGAAAAGGATAGAGGCAAATAAAGAGAGTTCAGGAAATGCTGAAATTTCTTTGAAATAATTTCACGGAAAATTAACAAGTTGATTATTGTGAAAATAGATTCCAATTTACACATAATGGCCAATCATCTAGCTTTCCTGGCCTTTGATGAAACCCTTCCTACCCAGAGCGATCTGCTTTTTTACCCCTCCATAAAGCTTATGGAGGGCCTCTTGGGTTAATTTGCCTTTCAGACTTCATGGGCTTCAAGATAATACACTTAACTCAATTATCCGTCTGTCTTGGGCACAGTGAGGTTGCTTCGGCCCCTGCAGCCCCGCCCCTAACTTGAGGGGCGATAACTGAGTTCTTTGCAATTGGACAACTTGCACGGGATGTCCCAAACGCAGGGGGCCCGAGGGGCAGGAATCAGGGACTCTTCATTCCGCGAGGCGCTTTGCTATTTGAGGAAGGGTTTCTAGCCGCGTGGACCCAGGCAGAAGGAGGTCTCCTCGGTGGACGAGGGGCTCGGGAGGCTGGCGTCCTGGGGCAACCTTTACGTACACTGCCCGGTGGGGGCCATTCCTCCAGGATCCATGCGCGGCGGGTGGAAGGTTCGTCTGGTCCAGGCTCGGAGGGCTGGCCCGGGCACACCTGGTCACCACTTGTAAGCTCATCCCCTCCCTCGAAGCACATTTCAATTTCTTCAAACAGCTGATGGGTTATCTGTTGATTTTCTAAATCTCACGGTTTTAAGTGGAGGCTATGGTCGAGGACGATAAGGTGTGTGGTTGCCTTTGGGTCTGCAAAGAAGACCTCATCCTTCCGACCTCCTTAACGTTGCCCGAACCCTCCAATGGAGATTGCTTCTTCCTCTCTTCTCTTGAACTTCCCCTTTTCAGGCTAATGTGATGAAGTTCTTGATACTTTCTTTTACAAAAGCCTTTAAAAAAATCCTTGATGCTGGCAGGGAATTAACTCATGAATAAATGGATAATAATAGTGGCTGACATTTTTGGAGCGCGGTTTGGCAGGCGCTGAGCCGAGGGATTTGCTGGAGTTATCTTCCTTGATCCTCTCGGCGGCTGCACGATGAAGCCCAGGGCGCAAACAAGGAAGCTGAAGCCGAGGGAGAGCAGGAGCTCGTCCCAGGTCACAGGCTTACGAAGTGGAAATGTTGGATTCTGTAGGGCACAGGAGAAGAGTGGGGGGGGGGGGGGGGGGAGATTTGGCATGAAAATCTATGAAAGTCAAGAGCTAATGTTTGTTACTTTGACCAAACAAAGGTGTGTTCGTAGCTTCTGAACACCCCGAGGCTAACGTCTGCCCCGGGGAGATGTTGAACTTGCTCGAGTGGCTCCCAGACTCTGGGCCCCACTGGCAGGACCTGGGGATCCGTAGCTCGTGCAAATGCCCGCCGGATCCCGGAGAGTCCTGCAGGTGGCTAGCATGCAGGGCTAGCGGGACAGCAGGAGCGACTCGCCGAGTGACCTCGAGGTGCCATCCAAGTTTGGGAGCCCCCGGGCTGGTCTAGGAGTGGAGCTGGCGGACGTTGGCTGTGACGCAGAAGAGCAGGGCAGCCCTGGCCTGGCTGAGGGCCGGCATGTGCAGGAAATTCCGTAATTCCTGGGCCGCTGGAATCAGTTGCGCGGACCCTCAGGTGGGCTCGTTTCTGTGTCCCGCACTTTGGTCTGGATGGAACAGACGCTTTGATTCCCGGAGCGTCTGGAACAATGGGTGCTTCGGTCCGTTTTTCTCTTAGTCCAGGGTTAGCTAAAGTCTCAGCCTGCGTTTCTGGGGCCTCACTCTCTCTGCAGCCCTACCCACCCGGCATTCTCCCCCCCCCCCCCCCCCCCCCCCCCCCCCCCCCGCGCCCAACCTCTTTCCCTGGGTGAGCTTTTGTTCTCCACTCTCACTTGTTTCTTTTTGCCCACTTAGATTTTCTCATCATTTGCTACTCCTCATCTGTCACTCATCCATCTCCCTGATTAAAATTTGACAAGCTCAGTACTTAAAAAAACATTTTTTTTTTTTTTTTTTTTTTTTTAAGAATAAGAAAAGCTCAAGTGTCTTGTGCAACTCATTTGGTTAGGAAATTCACACGTGCTCTGCCTTCCATTGGTAAAACAGGATTCCATTCACTGGTGCCAGTTTTAGTTTCTTGAGCTCCTGTTCCCACCTGGTCATCTAATTATTTTTCAGCCTGTATCTGTTGAGCTTCCTGTCCAAAGCACCACCATTCCTCTCTCCTTGGTAGTGTTTTAAATGCTTATGAGGATATAGAATTTTCCTCGCATATTACCATTACTCCATTTGGTGTTTAGCTCTACTGAACATATTGAAAGGTTGAAAGAGACATTGCTATTTTGGCTATTTATCTATTGCCGAATGTACATGAAAAGATGTAGCTTTTCTTCCAACGTTCATCAACAGCAGCTAGCATTTTATGGCTATGGAGATTTTTAAAGCAGTTATAGCTATTCATGTACATTTTACTGATTGTTAAATTTTACTAATTTGGATGACGTTAGAAATATATAAGCATCTTTTAAAGATTTTATTTATTTATTTGACACACAGAGAGAGATCACAAGTAGGCAGAGCAGCAGGCAGAGAGAGAGGGGGAAGCAGGCTCCCCGCTGAACAGGGAGCCCAATGAGGGGCTCGATCCCAGGACCCTGAGATCATGACCTGAGCCGAAGGTAGAGGCTTAACCCACTGAGCAACCCAGGCACCCCTGAGGAGCCATGAAAAGATTGTTAGGAATAAAGAAATACTAGAAAAGGAGAGTGAGAATTAAAATATGAAATGAATTTCCCATAAATGTCACCTATAGTCCCGGGGAGATCAAATACAACAGAATGGCAAAGACACGCACAGAACTGTTTAGAGAGAAATAATCCTTGGGATAAAATGAATAAGTAGGCATAGGTTAAGGTTAAGGTAAGATGTCAGAAATTAAAGATAAGGGGCAAGGGGGGAAAGGAAATTAAAATAATTTAGCTGCTAGAAACAATCAAAGGGTTTTCTAGAGACACAGGTGTATTATACATCAAAAGACAAGAGAGAACTTACGTTGTCCCAGTACTGGTTACAAAGGCACAACATCACACTTACTGAAAAAAAGTGCTGTGTTTAAAAACCAAGCTGAAGGTTTATTCATTATCCGAATAACGAACTTCCAGCAGTTTGACAAAAGTCGAACATAGGAATTACTCTATTCCTGGAGCCAGGAGATGGCACTGTTGTCAACGTTTGCAGGGAAATAGCCTTCTAGCTCTGGGGCCCCAGAAGGAACACAATGTATCAAGCTGGTTTCTGTGTGGTTCTGCGCAACAGAATGTACTTAAGGGAGGATTTTGTGTAGGTTTTTGTTATCCGGGTTATCTGTAAATGACAACGAAATATTCCAAAGCCATTTGAAACAAGGAAGGTGAAACAGGGTAGATGTTTTAGATCCTTATGCCTACTACCTCCCTAATGGCCAGCGTAGTTAGAGCTTTCCATTGGCATTCTTTTTGGTTAGGTTTTCAGTTCATTTCTTCCAGAAATAGCAAAATGTATTTCTAGCTGATTAAGAACACGAATAAACTCATTGTATTATATTTTTAAGTATGATTGGAATACTATAGAAACACTATCTATAGAAATACTTGTATTGCTATTGTTTTAGGATGTTAAAAAAAAAAAAAAACAAAACAAAACCAAAACCTCTGTTCTTGTTGTATATTATCCCGTCTTCCATCCATATGGTAAGCAACCATATGATAGTGGAGTATATTGTCATCATGCTTTGGACAAAAACTGTACAAGGACAGACACTTTGATCTCATTTAGAGTAAATCTGAAACAAAGCCTGCCTCACTGTTGAAATTCCCTTGCATTAACACATTTCTTGGTTTTGTTCTTTCCAAAATCGAAATGAAATTACATACATATCAAGCAAGTTAGAATTGAGGAATAATTCCAGTACCTAAAAGGGCAACAAGAGTGAAACTCTCACACTGTATCTTTACTTTCATTTAAGGGTGTGTGTGTGCGTGTATGTGTGTGTGTGTGTGTGTGTGTGTGTGTGTGTTGGGAACATAGTGAGGAGGAAAAATGGGGTGAGGTTTAGGTCAGGAGACTGGAGAGTGGAAAGACATTCTGGCTTTGGCTATTTTAATTCCATGTGCCACAGACTGAATTTAATTGCATTCTATGTGGGACTTTCAAGCTTCATTCTTAAAAGTCACACAATACTTGAAAAAGAACATATTTGAAAACAACTTTAAAAATTAATCAATAATTAAAGAATAAGGCTGTATTCTGCCACGGAATGGCCTCCCCCCCCCCCAATTGCATTTGGTATTCTACCAAATAATTAATCCAGGTAAAGTTCCTACATTTATTCACACAGGTGGGTACACTTCATTGCAATCCATATGACTTAGACTTCTAAAAAGTAAAAACATGACATTTTTGGTTAATAATTATTTCAGCAACATTTCCCAAGCATCTTTTCTATCATAAACAACGTGGATCCTGATTCAGCTCTTCTGGATTCCATAATAACAGATGGATTGCGAGACTGTTTACTGCTGCTTCCCACAAACTTCCTCTTTGTAAACTACTATATTATTTATGAATCAGAAAAGTTTCAAAGAAGCCTCCTATCTGATTACTGCTTACTGATGAACTTGCATCAGAGAAAGTTTTAGTCCAATTATGCCAGTTTGTTATAAAGAACTGTTATTATTACAAAGTCTGAATTTGTTAACTGGTTACTATGCCTGCTTCTCTGTGCCATTTACTCACAAAGACCCTGTCAGATTGTTTTAACTCTATCCGCAGGCAACAAGGAATCGTGAATGTATCGGCATGGGAAAATTAAAGTAGGCTAATAATAAAAACTACTTCTAAGTAGCATTACTACACCAGACACTGAGATAGATTTAAAATGTACTTTAGAAAATACTGCAAATAATTTTGGCTTTGGATTGGTTTATCTTCATCCGTGTGGGAAACCGTATCTCATTTTCTGCAGTGACCTAGGAACAGACATTTATAGACATTTACAGATATTTCTGGTCACCGGCCTTGACACTTAGAATTGTCGGTTTGAGCACCAGGGAGGAATAAGTGTGGAAAAGAATGAAACTGAAATGAATGAAAGTTTATTTGAGCCATCCTGATTTTCCGATTTACTTTAGCAACAGAAGCATTTTCTGTGCGCATGTGAAGTGAGCACAAAGATATCCCCACTCCTAGGATCTTAATTAGATGTAAGAGAGAACAAGACAAAACAAAACTAAACAAAGCAAAAATCCCCACTAAAATAAAACCTTGTGAATAACCCTAATCTTGCCTTAAAATTTCCACCCTCTCTGCTACCTACTGAAATGCAGTATGGTGATGATTAATTCATCCTGACCTTGACAAGAAACATATTTACAGGGAAGTGTTGTCAATTACGATGGTTCTCAGGCTGAACCTGAGCTACTTTAGGTGGTGAGTGTGTGTATGTCTGTGACAAGGCCAGTTATGTCATCATCCAATCAAATATAAACTTGTCAATATGCCGATTGTGAACTGAGCGAGTTCTTGCCCTGCCCCTCGATGCTGTCCTCACTGGGGACTTTCTTTGCCTTCACGGGGACCTAATGTTGAGGCAGACCAGCTGCACGATCCCTAGATACCAGACTCAACCAGGAAGGTGCCTGTGACAGATGCTTCTGCATTTTATGCAAATAGCAACTTCATGGATCAGTTTTCCTTTCCTCTGTGGAATATAAGCATCTGGAAAATAGAATTCCAAGAGCCTTAGCACATTAACACATGAACAGAAATGACCAAACAAAACAGGTAACAGGATTGAACAGGAATGTGAAAGAGGAATATGGTCCTTAAAGCCCTTGTTTTATGGTAGTATTTTTCCCCTCACACCATGTACTTTTATTACTTCCTACTACTTTTCTTTCCATAAATCTGTTGTTATTGAAAAGTATATTTTTTGTGTGTGTTTATCTGTCTCCCAGCCACTGTACCGCAGTTTTAAAGTATCACATAGGTCTGGAGCCGCAGTGAAGAAATCCACACGTTGGCTGAAGATATGTTTAAAACAAATCTAAACAAAGGCAAAAGCAAAACCAGAACATTCTTTCCCAGAAAAAAAGTTTTTTCCCCCAAAGTAGAAATAAGTTTCAAAGCTTAAGCTTTTAGATATATTTACAGTTTTATAAGTACTATTTTTTATATTACTGTGCCACTTAAAATATCCTTATAAAATATGATGAAGGATATAGCAAAATTTACGTATATTCTGACATCCAGCTTCAGCTTTCAAATACAGATTACTACCATTTCAGTACATAAATAATTTTGTAGTATCATCCACTTGCTTTAATAAAGCTTTCACATTTTACCTAATTTTATGTAAATGTTATTCAGATTTCAATCCAAGAGTTTTGTAGGGGAGGTTAAAGGGTGTTTATCTTGATTTGTTAAATGCACCATTAAAATTAAGCAATAACAAATATTATGACTTTTAAAATTGTCCTAAATGGTTGTATTTGTTTATTAGACTTGTGTTTATACAAAATATTTAACTCTTTAAATATAACCTACTTTGATGAATTGTTCATACAGGAGCTGTAATCAGGAACTAGGTCTGGTAATCTTATAAATTCACCAATCAGTTTGATTTCTTAGTAAACCCTCCTTCATGAGTATTGTCTATTGTGGTAAGATAGTATATATCACATTTAGAAAAATTAATGAAAATGAAAATAAATCAGAAAAGGAAGCTTAGATTATTTTATTTCCTAAATGCTAGCCTTTTTCTAGAGTCATAAAGATTTAGTGTTTAATGTGTATTTCTTGACAATACAGTTTTAACGTTTGGGCAACATATTTATTCAGAATAATTGTAATAAAAATAAATGCAAATTGGTAAAGAATATTTCATTAGTTCATTTAAAAGTACGTCCGAAAATTATATTTTAAGGAAAAAGAGAAAGTGATCAGAATTATCTCTCTGTAAGAATACGACTATTATTTTCCTATATGTTCCTTATTAAAAGTAATCAGCAAAGATAGCAGATAGATAAGACATGGCTCTAAATGTATCCGTAACCAAAAATTCAAACAGCATTTCAGAATCAAGAATTAATAGAATAAACTTAATTTTAGTTTCTCATGAATGCAGCTGCATTTTCCTATTTAATTACAGGTTTCCAACAGTAGTAATTTTTTCTTGACCTGCTCAATCTCAAAAGTCAGAAAATTGCTTCTTTTTAAAAACTGACAATGGCACGGTATGTTTCCAAAGAAAAAAGACAAATTACAGAAAACCATTAGTTTAAACATGTTTAAATAGCCAGGAAGAAGTTCTAATAGAAAACTTGGTTGAATAGGAGGGAAAGTTACCAATTACTTTTGTCACATGGCATAATATGAATGTGAAGATACTATATTATTTTCTTCTTTTCTAAAAAAATAAAATAAAAACGTGCTGTATAATTATAAAAAGCCCAAGGCATTCAAGATGACTTGTTTCTTGCTCTTCGGTAAATGGAATTCTTTACCATTGTAAATTCATGGATTTTTCAACTGCAGCCTGGGTAGTAGATGACAGAAAAGGTATTTTAAAAGGAAAAGTTTACCTTAATAAGAGTTATGGAAAAGGATAGCTAGAAAAATAAAGAGCAGAGCCTTAGCCTTTGAAAAGATAATAAGATCGAAGCTCGGAATTTACTGGCAAATACAGATGGAAAACATATTTTTTTACCCAAATTGTTAAATTGTAGTGCAGCGTGTAAATATTCAGTGTTCCTCTAAATGAGAAATATTCCTGATTTAATAAACTAGACTTCTCAAACATGGAGAGGAGGAGAAGGAATTTTTTGTTTATTCGATACAGAGATTTCATTTAATACGTTCTGTCACACTGTTGTGCCTTCTCTTGTGGCCAGGGCATAATCCGTGGGTGAGGGCTCTGAGTCTGACTGATTACAGAAAGAAACATTTAATGGCCAATGGATAATTACTCATTGTTCAAATTTCTTATGCTCATAATTTTTTTGTGTGTGCATGCATTGCGATTTTCTTTGACTCTTTAAGTGGAATTAAGAGCAAATTACATACAAATGAGTTAAATCTGGTAAAAAGAATATTCTTTCTAAAGCTGAGTTATTAATCTTCCTTTCATCACTGGTGGTGCCAACACAAATTATGTCTCCACGGCCAAGACATGGTTTCACTACACAGGTTAATTGAAAGGGCCAGGTTATAGAATCTGAACCATGGGTACCCCCAGAATCTGTTGAGAATAGTACATCCAGCCAGGGAGTTAAGGGAAGCTTTTAATAAAAATCAGGGCTGTCAAGACGTTCAGTGCTTTTATCTCTGCTAATTTTGGTAGAGTTGATATGAGGGTAATGACCCAAGACCCCCTTCCAAGTGCGTTTCTGCCGAAGTCCCAGGTTGCCTGAGAAGTCAGAGGCTCATGTTACTATAAACTTTATGCGGCAACACCACTGACGTTTAGCTCTATTTTTTTCCCCGAGAGTTTCAGATGGATGTGTTATAGTTTTTAATTTACTTAGTAAAATATTTCTCTTACAATCTACCCTTGCTTGTGAGCAAGGTCCAATAAGGAATGGCACTCAGACGCTCAACAGATTCCTCAGAGGCTGTGAATTAACCAAAACTTATAGCTCAAAAAAAAAAAAATGAGGCTGCTTCACACTGGAGAAGAATTGAGAGTTAGTCAGATGGGTCAGTGGTGAAAGGTAATCACAACATTCATTTCTGGGATAGAAACTCATGGAAAAAGAAGTCTTTGGAGCAGAAGAAACCACGAAAATCTAAATAGCAAAATAAATACACATTTACACCCAAATTCTTGTAAATTATCAATCCGGAAGAGGCTGATGTGTGGGGTCATCGTCGGTGACTAAAAATAACCTTACTAGTGGGTGACAACACATCGTATTGTCCTCATGAACAGTTGGGCAGTAAAACAAATGCATAATAATTTCGGATGCTTTTTTTATGGTGTCAGGAATTTCATAAGGAAGTCCTTACAAAGTATAGTCAGTACAGATGCGTGGTAAATATTTACTTCTTAATTTATTGAGATATAGTACAATCGAAGTTACAGGTGAAAATGAACCATTGGTCTCATAGAGCAGTGGAACATATTTTCGGAGCCCCATGAGTTCTAGGTCTGAACAAGCACTCTGTGTGTTAGTTTCCTCAGATATCGAATGAGGATTTGGGGTTAGGTGATTTCTTGAGTCAGGACAAACTTTATAATTCTCTGACTTTTGAAATTATAATGAAAATACCATTTGGTTTTTCTTTTTATTTAAAAGGTGCTGTTCATATTTTTCAGGTGATTGATACTATGCTACCTTCCAATGTTATATGCTCAGCTTTGGAAATGAGTTAGAAAATATACTTTGGCATGCACAAAAAAAAGAGTCAATTACAGGTCATGCAGAGAATGTGGAGTAAGATGAATAGTAAAATGACTGCTGAGAGCAGTGGAAGGAAGGAAGTGGACAGAAATGTATAAGTATTACCCCAGAAACAGATAAATGCTGAGAAGCCATCTCTCACTGAACCACAGAGATTCTAAAGTAGGTAAAATATCTCCCCCTCCCCACTGCCAAAAAAGAGCCAAAGCACAAGAAGAAAAGAGAGAAAGTGGGAAATGCGGACTATCTATCTTTGCATGGGAGATGTACCCTAGGTGTCCTGTGTAGGATCAAGGGAGTTTTTATCTCTTGATTACCATATTTTGTATCCACTGAAAATATAGATGCACATTATTAAAATGGTGAGGGACTGAGTTCAAAAACAAATTTTTTTTTTCATTAAAAAATGTAAATGGCTCAAAATGAGTTCAAACAAGTGAGCACACCACCTGTGAGGTCGGCAAAATGTCAGATAATTGGAGTGGCTTAGTGAGAGTGTAAGGAGGAAGTTCAGTGGTAAGGAAAGTAAAAGGTGAGCCCGGCCAAGGGCCGGGTGATAGAAACTGCTTGATGAATAATTCACCACCTTAACTCTTCTTAGCAGTAACCTTAACCCTCTTTGTCTTTAGTCCTCTTTAACATAAAAGGAAAAAACCAGCCAGAGCCACTAAACGGATCCTAAACTAAACTAAACGGATCCTAAACTAAACTAAACGGATCCTAAACTAAACTAAACGGATCCTAAACTAAACTAAACGGATCCTAAACTAAACTAAACGGATCCTAAACTAAACTAAACGGATCCTAAACTAAACTAAACGGATCCTAAACTAAACTAAACGGATCCTAGCCACTAAACCGGAGGCACCAGCTGCCTGGGAAAATCCCAGTTGCCTTCTATACCCAGCACTTTAGACTCTAAAGACCTGTGGTGTTACATCACTGGCTACCAGTGCCTGGCAGGTGGCTAGATATGACCAGACCCTCACCACCAGCTTGTGTTATTATTTTCATTTGCCAGAAAACATCAGTTGTCAACCAAGCATTACAGTGGATTCTTTTAGCTAAAATCTAGCTGTGATAGAATCGGCTTAACCCTTGAGGATCTCTTAACAAGGCTGTGAGCTTGGACTAAAGTTCTCAGTGTCCAGCGATCACTGACTCTACTGAAGATGCACTAATGAAGGGCTTGATTCAGGTATCTGATAGAGGCCATGCATGGGTGATACCCCAAAGCCCAATCAGGGAGGAGGGGACCTAACCATTAAGCAAGATGGCCCTGAACTGTGCACAGGTCTGGGTTCCTAGCCTGTGCAGTGGGCTTCAGCAGCATGGGCTGGTAGCCAGCATCTTCCTACCAGAATGCTAACTCGAAAAGGAAATGTAGGACCCAGGAAGAATCCTTTATTTTTAGGAACAGGGGATGCTGTTATAGTGTTAGTACAATTATTTAGATTAGTATGTCTCTTGACATATTAGACTCGCAGATAGTTTTTATAAGTGTTAAAAAACGAAATTCAACTGAGTAAATTTTAAAGGTCTTATTGGCTTTATTCAGCAATTCATGAATGGGGCAGCACCCAATCTGGCAGATAGAAAGGACCTGTGAAGAGCTTTATGAGGCAAGAGGTTTTATGGGCAGAAGGCAGCTGGAACAAGGGAGCTGTATGAGGCAAAAAAGGCTAATGGGTTATTGCAAGGTGACTTTCTTTACAGAGGATGGCAAGGGGTTTATCAGGCACATGACTTAAGTAATGCTGGTCAGGTGATTCCTGATTGACTGGATATGTGTACATTTCTGGAACAGCCAAAACTGCAATGACGTGAGGCTTAGCATAAGGGACTCCACTTTGGGCCTGTTGTCTTTAATATAAGAAAAGATCAGAATTCAGAATTAATTTCTGAGTCATGTAGGAATATTTCAAAGTATAATGCTTATGTGATTTTTTAGGTTTGCTTGAACTTCATGATGCTTAGAAAAAATTAGGAGCAGTGCCTCTGTCTCCCTCTCTCTTTCCCTGCAGCTCCTCTAGTCCCTTCTCAATCCCAAAGCCACGGGGCTCATTACTGACCCCGTGTGAAAGGTCTGCTGATTGGCTGTGCGCATCTGGGAGGTCGGTGTTCCATTTTCCTCACTTTTCCGGGTTATTCTCCTTAGTTGTCTGAACTTTCATCAGTTTGAGGTTCATAACATATTTTATTCCAGTGAGTCTTTTAAACGCAGGCATAGCAGCTGGATTAACCTTAGGAAAGGGATGAAAAAATATTATTTGGGGGTGATAACATTTTTGCAAATTTTTGCAAAATGAAAACATTTTGCAAATGAGATCTAAATGTCTCATGTGTTTCAGTTACAATTTCAAGACGTTTTTAGATATAGTTCAAATATTTTTTTTTATTTGGATTGAAAAATGTCTCAACATGAAGCTTTTATATTTTTCTCTTTGCTCTACCATCCCTACTCCTTGATTTTTGACCCAAAACTACGCCAACACTTAAATCCAGAAGCACAGTAACCTTGTCTCACACAGTGGTCCCTTGGAACCAGTTTAGTTTTTATCATAGGAAATTTTATAATATTTAATACTTTAGCCTCATGACATAGTAGCTTTATTCCATTTCTGACACGTCATGTTAGTTTAATATTTTTTGTTAAGGAATCTGTATGAAAAGAATGATTTTGTTCTTTCACAATATCCAAATGCTTATATAATCATAATTAGGATGTGAAAAATTTGTGTTTTTTTTGAAATTTTGTAATGATTCATAGCAGATTCAAAAACTAACCTATTCTCATATGTCAAATTAACCATAGAAATGTGGCTTTTGGAATTGGAGACTGTGAATCCTTTTCAACTGGTAAATTTGTCATTGGAAGAATAATAGCATAAACGCTTTCCTGGTTTCTTTACTTGGTAAAGCTGTTGCTTTAAGTTCAAGTTGCTTTGCTTGTGATTGAGATGATCTTTAATGCCACTGAGATGAACTTTGAACAAATCCATACAATCTTGTTAAAAAGAACAACAAACTTTGTGAAATTTAATGGGCATCCGGGGGTATTCATACATGTTTTTACAAATACAAAAGCAGGGCATAATCACTACTGCTGGTGTTACTACTATTTAGCATATAATTTCCTTTCAGAGAAGGAAAAAGCATGGGGAAAATTTAGTGTAGGACTTTGGGGAGGAGGCAGGAGAGTCTGTAGACCGGGGTTTTGGGTATAGGATTATGTATAGTATTATTAAACTAATACTAAAGTTATTTTGGTATTTCCTCATGGTTTTAACTTTTTATTAAATTTCACACTTCCCATTATTTTCTGTGGCATGAAACACTGGGAGGCAAGGAAAACACGGTCCCGGAAATAAAATCCTAAGTGCAGTTGTCTTGTACCTATGTGGTAAAACTAATGTAGGAAAAGAAAAGTGGCCCAGAGACCTCTTTGTGTGAAGTAACTCAACATATTGCTGTCTGTTATATTGTACCGAACACATGCACTTCTGTTTAGTAATATTTTGGGGAGCTGAGATTTAGGGCAAGAGAGACTGGAGCATCTCTGCAACTAATTCTAAAATTTTATAGGGTTATTTATTTATTGATAGTGTGATGAACATGCATTATTTGTAATAACATTTTCAGTTTAACATTCCTTTTTTATTTAACTCTGATTTTTAGACCTTCGAGTTTTTCTTTGCTTGAGCTTGGGAAAACCAA
Organism: Meles meles; assembly: GCF_922984935.1. Classification (NCBI taxonomy): domain Eukaryota; kingdom Metazoa; phylum Chordata; class Mammalia; order Carnivora; family Mustelidae; genus Meles; species Meles meles. The sequence continues at coordinate 10,555,072 of NC_060074.1, forward strand.
ATAAGTGCAAGTTTCCTCCAAGACACCTCATGAAAACATTTTTTTTTTTTAAATAAAATCAAGAGTGAAACGAGTCTATATTTATTTGGAAGATCATCTGACTACTGCTAAATGGAGTATCTCAATCTGAAAGTGAAATCTGTTTCACTGCTAAAAATTGCCAAGAGTTTTTTGACTGAGATTTGGGAATCTGCGGAAAATGTAAAAGTTTTTTTTTCTACAATAATCTGTTCAGTGAACAAGCTGTGAAAAATAGTTCTGTATTTTGTCCATGTGATGCAGCAGACGGTAAATTTCCATTTTAAAGAACGATATGAGTAGCTTCTGGCACGCATCTCTATTGCCTTACTCGAAGCCACTTACACTGAGTTACAACAATGCAGTTTATTACTTCTTTAAAGCAAAAAATCAGAGGGGATCTTATATTCCCTTCTTTTTCTTTCTTTCTTTTTCGTTTTCTTTTTTTAACCCACAGCTCAGCTCTATTCCTTTCTCTGGGATCAGTGATGCGAGGGCACTCAGAGGCCTTATTGAATACGCCTTAAATATCACAATTGTATCGAGAAGATACCGTTTCCCTGCACTGAAGGCTTTGCATTTGAAGAGCTTTAGAATTAATTTACTGTTTCTTTCCAAACATGTTCTTTTGAGGAAGGTGGTCCCAGAATGGGCATTTATTAAAAACCACTTAAGGGATATATATACACGCATATATATACATATATATATATTTATTTATTTGATGTATCATTGTGATTTCCATATAAACACAAAATGAACACGTGCTTAAAGGTTTTATTTATTCTTTGATTAATGAGAGAAGCAGTAAGGTGTTATAACCTGCTCAAAGGAAAATTCAGATTTGTATTCACATACAGATAGGCAGATGAAGAATGTTGACGGAAGTGGACAGGCATGCAAAACTGGTCAGTATGTGCAGGGCAATAATCAGCTGCGTTCTAGAGGTCCTAACATTTCTATTTCTAAGGGCCAGAGGAATTGGCATTTTGTTAATTTTCTACCACTCACAGAGATGAAAAACAGTTCGAACACAAGGGAAGGAAGAGACCTGAACGCATATGCCTGACAGGGCACTTACTGATCTTTCTGATTTATTTCAGAGTCCCTCCCAATTTTTACCCACATATCGCATTAAAAAGTACTTTGGTCATTTTCCACTCAAATTAATTAATTTTGTTTCCTGGTCCACATCTCCTTTTAAATAAAATGCCTACCTAGAGCAGTGTAGGTGACACATGGTAAGTGGTTCATTTATGTTTGTTGAATGGATAAAATTTTACTTGTATTTTCTGCCAGACATTTTTCAAGTAATTCAGTAGTACAGATGAGTATGGTCTTTTGTTCTTGAATCTCAAGGATGTCAGAAGGACTCTGAAAGAACCTTGGGTAGCCTTCAAGGCTCTGGTACATACCTTTCTTTCGCCTTTGACCATTTTACACTCAGTGATGTATCTTTTGAGAGAGCATGAGACCCGTGAAAGGAAACCAGGCATCAGCTGCCACTGGGTTCCCAGTGCCCCCTGGCAGAAATACGAACTCCGGTAGCTCAGATCAACATCAAAATGGCTGCAGGGTGAGTGGCTTCAGAGAGCAAAGAAATCTTACCTCTCTGAGGACCCCGGTGTGTCATGCTGGCTGCGGATCAGACGATCATCACGAATTGGATTTTGACCATCATCGGTAGTCCTTCGAATTCACTTTCACGCAGGCTCAGTTTATCTCAACCAGCTGATAACCAGAGGAGTTTGGTTTCAGGGTTTTCATGAGATCTTCAATGTCACACAATCTTTTTCTTCCTCACTTGTCGGATGCCTGAAATTCTGCCATTGTTACTTCATGCCTTGGACATATCAGTTGCTATGATTTCAGGGAGGTGTGTGTTCATTTTCTTGGGGGAGGGGCAGTCCTTACTGTTTTCAGTGTTTCGTACTTCACTGGGAAGGAAAATTAGTGATCAGGTTGGGATTTGCTGTCCTATTAAGATTTTGTGTGTGGAGGGGAGGGAAATGAGAGTGTAAGACAACAGATACCCCATAGGGCTGGGGGACAGGTCAGAGAGAGATGAAGTCAGGAATAAGAAAGTGATACAAGGTAGAGCTCAATGTCTTCAATGAATGTACCAATGCTCTTCCTGTGGATGTCTCTGGTACTGGTTTGCGAAAATATCCTAGTGTCAGGAGTAGCATTGCAGAAGTGGAGGGCATTCATTTCACCATGGAAAAAGGCTAGCAAAACAGCGTTTTTCCTAACAGAGGCTATTTTCAATCTTTATTTAGCCACTGGCTTTCTTTGCTACTTATTAAAAGTGTGTGAACGTCTCCCTTCCCATACTGTATTGTACTTACCCCGGTATACCAGATGCCTGGATACTCTTACAGTTTATGAAAGCATTTTCATATACATCATCTCATTTAACCTTCACTAGAGTCTCGTGGTCCTTAGTTGTGAAAGATGATCGTTAACTCAAAAGGTGTTTTTTCCCCACTCAAGGTAGAAATCAATGATGGTAACATAACCGGTTTGTTCCCGTAACTAGAGGTTAGTGCCCACTAACGAACGATTTCTGCTGTGGTGGTCCATACCCCACGTGAAGGTAACAAAACAGACTCTGGAGCCACAGCCTGATTCATCTGCCATTTGTAGGTGTGGTTTAGTCTCTCCTTCCCCCCAGGCCTTGCTGTCACCGCTGAGAAAATTCGTTCTATAAACACTTCCAGGCTTGACTCACTGTCACTTTGCACATTGTCATCCAGTATTTTCAGATACTCTAAAATTTGAAGGAGGAAATCCTGGAACCTAGGTTACCCATTATTTTCATCTAGGTCTCTATTAAAGTGAGAGGAGTGTTGGAATGAGAGTTAGACTTTGAAAAATACTGTAACTTTTAAAGATAAGCATGGATGGTCTGGTAATTCCCATTCTAAATAGCTGGTGTGATTTCAGACAAATGACTTAATTATCTGAAGTGAAACGAATAATACTTTCTGTTTAGGGTCTAGAGGCATGTGAGGATTAGGGACAGTGAAATATCCTGAGTTAAAAGATGTATTTTAATGCAAGGCATTATGACTATGAAAAGGAATATAAGCTATAAGTTATGTTATGGTTAAATTTGCTTTTAAACTCTTGAACCTGAAAACCAAAACCAAAACTAAAAACAAACTCTTGAACCTGAAAATCAAAACCAAAACCAAAAACTCTTGAGCCTGAAAGACCCAAGAAGTCTGCCCTGGTGTATGCCTCTGTGTGTGACAGATGTCCAACTCAAAAACGGCTCTGGATGAATTTTCGTTAAATGAATAGATAAATTTCCTTCAGTGCTACTTAACTGGCTTTATTCTTTCTAGAACAGTAGGGAGTTTCTGAAAGTTTGGGTGGTTCATGCTGTGGAAAGAAATAACTCAGGTGTATCCTTAAATAGTGGTTGAATTCAAATTCTTAAACACGGATTAAAATTTGGGAAATTCTTAGCCTTAATGTTTTTCAAAACATCTTTGTTTGTGCATTCTCTCCTTACCCTAAATATAGCCTTTGTCTTATCTACATTGATTCTAACATTTGTCAATTTTTGGCTGCCCAGAATCTCTACTATTTCTTTAAGCACTTTCCCCTCCTTTTGGGTACTATAGTAAGTAGTCCTGGGGTGAAGTTGAATTTTCATCCAAGCGATCGGATTCTGTCTTTCCTCCTTCCTACTTCTGCCAGGGGGTGAATGACTATCAATTTTGGCTAATTAGACACCCACTTTGGGAACATCAAGTCTTGAGGAAATGACAAGGTCTGGGGCATGATTAGAGACTTTCATACCAGCAGCAGAGGCAGACAGGGCTGCTGTAATGGTGATGTATTCTGAACAGCAATTCCAGCCCATGAGTTGGGTGCTGTGATTTCTGCTTCCTTTTTCTTGGTCCTTTGGCGGATCCTTGGATCCTGCCCTATAGCCAATCTTCCAGTTTCCTGTTATTTCATGAGGTCCACAAAATCTTCCCATAGACTTTATTTATTTATTTATTTATTTTTGCCTTAAGTAGCTAGACTTGGTTTCTGTTGCTTGCATCCAAGAATCCAGAACAAAAGAATACATTTGTGCTGGAGGAATAGCAAGTTAATACAGGAAAAGTGCTTCAGTACTACTTGGTTCCAAGTAACTGTGAAATACTGGTGACTCCTTTATCATTGCTCTTCCGACACTGTCATATGATAAAGTAACTGTTTATTTAGTTGGTCAGTCTCGTAGATTGGAATGCAAGCGCCTTGTCCTATTGATTTTGCATCTATCTCAGTAATTGGTATATAGTGGATATTTGATAAACAGTTATTGGTTGGACTAAAACAAAGAGCTAAATTTTCCTTTATTAAACACATAACAGACAATTATTGTGTTTGATTAAATTCACCGCTCAGTTCATTTGTTCATTGAGCCCTACTGTGTCTGTGTTACTCTGAACAACATGAAGATGAGTAAGTCATGCACTTTGTCCTTTTATCTTTAATAAATTTGTCATTTCACAATGAAAAGATAAAATAAGAAACTCAAATTCATCCATTTTTTGGTGACTTTGATGTTATAGTATTGTATCACACATTCAAATCTTGCCTTTAAGACTAGCTTCTCTCAACCATGAGTGTAATTTAATGCTAAATATGCTAAAATTGATTACAAAGTCAAAATATACATATTCTGTGATGTCTGGTGGTTTGGATTAGAGTTGACCCATTACCTCCATAACCAGGGATAGTTGAAGTTTTACTATATTTAATTAACGTTCTGCTTTAATTGATTCCACTGAAAGTAGAAACAGTATTTTGTGTCTTGTCCTCGAAGCGTATTTTATTCAGTAAGTAACCATGCACAGTATGGTCATTCCTAAAACACTGATAAATGAATAAACCTGGGAATTGGGCTCAGTGCTAGAAAAGATTATTTAAGCCTACACGTACAGGGCCCATATCAGAACACCCAGGAAGAACCGGAGCTGTATTTTTACACTTTAGCATATAATTGTAACCGACAATTAAGACAAGGATGAACAACATCCTCAGAATCTCTATTCTCCAGTGACTTCCCTGAGGGAGAGGAGGTTATTTTATAGGAACTCCTAACTCTCATCTCAGTATTCTTAGAACTGGATTTTTCCCAAGTATCACTCCTCAGAGTGTGGAATGTGCGTGAGTGTCTGGGTCTGTCCACTGTTGTCTGCCCCAGACAAGAAGCTTGCTCCGGAATGGAAATTGTCTTCACCAAACGCACTGCTAAGCTCGATTCACTTTTAAAAATTTTTGGTAGTAGGATTTTATTGATGAACAAACCTGGGCATCCATCTCTGGTCTGACCTGAGTTCCTCATTTCATGGTAGACTGAAAACAAACACTTGGTATTTTAACCACTTTGAGCAGTACTGGTTGATATAGGAGCACCTGGGTTGCTTGGTGCAATGAACCAAGCTAAAGCAGACATTTGAGAGGGAGAGTTACTAGGAAACTTCAGTTTCACTAAACTCTGAAAGTCATCTTTCTTTCTTTCTTTCTCTTTTAAGATTTTATTTATTTATTTGACAGAGAGAGAGAGAGTACAACAGGGGGAGAGGCAGAGGGAGAAGGAGAAGCAGGCGCCCTGCAAAGCAGGGGGAGCCTGATATGGGGCTCGATCCCAGGACTCTGGGATCATGACCTGAGCTGAAGGCAGAGGCTTAACCAACTGAGCCAGCGAGGTGCCCCTGAAAGTCATCTTTCTGCATTCACAGTTTGAGAATTGCTGTTCTAAATAAATAGCACAGTCTTCCTCAGACCATTGTCAAGACATGGGGCAAAGTCCATTTTTAAAAAATTTTCCCAAAATGTGAAATTATATTATTTTGCATATTTGCATGAAAACAAGATATACAGTCAATCTCTCCAAAGTAAATACTAATATCTCTATGGTTTAAGCTGCGTTTTTCAGGTTTGTGATGTTATGCATACTAAATGCTGATGTCCACTATGTGGACATAAATGTAATTGACTTTTAGGGTTCCTAAATTTCAGGGAAATTTTCTTGCTTTCTCTCACATCTTCATTAATTCCTGGTGAGTGCTGTGACATGTGTAAGCCTGACGATTCACAGACCTGTACCCCTGGGGCAAATAATACATTATGTGTTAATAAAAATAATTAACATTAAAAACAAATAAGTAACACTGCTATTAAAAAGAAAAAAAAAAAAAGAAGGCCCTCACTAATTAACCTAGAGGGGAAAGTGTAAAAGTCTAAATTAGATTCTTATAAAATCTTATTTGAGTTGAATGAGGAGCTTTCTGTAACTTGGAGGTAATAGTAACAGGGTAAGTAATAGGGTAAGTTTTATGGAAAATAAAAAGGAAACCAAATCTCAATATCTCCTTTCTGATATTTGAACTGTCTTGGATCCTGAGGTTGGATAAATACCTTATTAATGCTGGTTCACAGGAACTGAGAAGGACCTCGCGTTTTGGAATAGGGAGATGGCAACTCTGTATTTTGAGAGTCCGCGGGAAAGCTCCTCAGAGCTTTGGAAGGCAGCGAGACTACCTGAATGGAGGCTCCATTCTCGGCCATGTGCAGTCAAAGAAAGGAGTTAAAGTCTTTCTTGCATTAAAGTGGGTAACTTTTCTTTTGTCAGGAAAGATTCTGAGTGCGGAGCAAAAGGGAAGAACCTGAGTAGACGGTGAAGCAGGGTTTCTTGAGACAAGTAATAAAGGAAGTTGGAACTATTGTTACTATTATTATTATTATTTTATAGGCTTTATTTATTTACTTGACAGACAGAGATCACAAGTAAACAGAGAGGCAGGCAGGGGGCGGGGGCGGGGGGGGGGGAGCAGGCTCCCTGCTGAGCAGAGAGCCCGATGTGGGGCTCGATCCTAGGACCCTGGGATCATGATCTGAGCCGAAGGCAGAGACTTTAACCCAGTGAGCCACCCAGATGCCCCTAATTTTTAAAGATTTATGTATTTATTTTAGAGAGAGAGAGAGAGAGAGAGCACCTGTGCATGCTAGCATGAATGGAGGGAAAAAGGAAGAGGGAGAGGGAATCTCAAGCAGACTCCACACTGAGCACAGAGCCCCAGGCAGGGATCCATCTCACCACCCTGAGATCATGGTCTGAGCAGAAACCAAGAGTCTGATGCTTAATGGACTGCACTACCCAGGCACCCCCAAATTATTTTTTAATAAATTATTTTTTAATAACTCCAGCTGTTTCTTTGGGAGAGACTGGGATTTAATGATTTCCATTGATGTTACTAGTGCTCATCTGTATCCGATTCTTCCCTCCTCCCTGGAGCATGGACGACTGCAAGTCTTGGGCTCTTAGCAGTTGGGGCTGACATGTGGCTAGTTCTGACCAATGGGCTGTGAGTGTTAGTGATGTCACCTCTAGGCTGAAGCCTGGAAGTCTCCAGGTCTCCAGGATTCTTCTGCCCTAGCAGTTCCTATGCTCTCCTGTTGTGAAGACAGAGCCACAAAATCCAAGTAGCCTAGATTCTCCAAGTAACTGCTTGGAAGGGAGGAATGCGGCCTGAATTCAGAGGAGACTTTGCGTAATTGAGTTGAGCCACCGCGACTGTGGGGCGCTTGTTACCATAGTATAGCTAGCTTCGCCGACTAATACTGCCTTGGACAGCTCAACCTTTACGTTTTAGAATTGTGAAAAGATCATGAAAAACCTGGTTCATTCAGAAGAGAGCAACTTTTCCTTTGTCTTCTTTTATTAACTTGTTCAACTGCTTGGCAAGGTACCCGTGTAGGTTGTATGTCAAGCCCTGAGCTCTGCAGAGGGGAGCGCAATATTGTGATCCATAGCAGGTGCTCTGGAGTCACTGCCCGAGTTTGAATCCCGGCTCCGCTCTGTGCGTTTACGGTCACGTCTGTATTGTCAAGACTTCCCGTGCTTTGGTTTCTCTATCTCTTCACTCACAAAATAGCAATGATAACAGCATCTAAGTAATGAGCTTCGTGAAGATAAAAGGAAGTAACACGGGTAAAATGCTGGGCATTGTGCCCCACGGAGTAAAGGATCAAAAACTTGAGCTATTAGTTGGTAACATCCCTGTCTTCCAGCGGCTCTCATTCCGACCGAGCACGTCCCAGCCTGGGGGTAAGCACCATTCCCATTAATAATTCCTGTTTTATATTTTTTTTATCAGTGCCATAACATTACCACAAACCTAGCACTTAAAAATGACACAAATGTGCTATCTCACAGTTCTCGGGACCAGGAGCCTGGGCGGATTTGACTGGTTTCTCTGCTCCTAGTTTCAGGAGGCTGAAATCAGGATCTTGACTGGCTGACGCTTGTTGGAGGGGCTGAGAAGAATCTACTTCTCAGCTCATTCAGGTGTTGGCTTTTCTGGTTCTTTGCAGTTTTAAGACTCAGGCTCTCACCTCCTTGCTGTCTGTCAGCTGGCGCGGCCCTTTGCTCCCAGAGGGATTTTTCTTTCTCTGTGTGTGGACCCCTACTTCCCCCAGCCAGTAACGGTGAGTCAAACCAGTCTCCTGCTTGGAATCTTGTTGATTTCTACCCTTCTACCTCACCAGTCTTCTGCCTCCAGCTGGAAAAACCTTTCTGCTTTTAAGGGCTCATGTGATCAAATCAGGCTTACTGAGGTCATCTAGGATAATTTCTCTATTTTAAGGTTTTTAACCTTCTTTACATCTGCAAAGTCACCTTTGCTGTGAAATGTAACATTCAGAGGTTCCAGGGATTGGAGCGTGGACATCTTTGGGGGATCATTATTAGGGGCCTCCTCTAGGCCCTTGGGTCCATGGTCGACACTTTCTTGAATCTTAATCATTAAATTACTGCATATTGGTGCTTTCTGGGTGTGAGATCAAAACTATGACTTTCTAATTCCTCATGACCCTGCAAGCAAGTTATTGGCATTATTTTTTCCACTTTAAAGACAAGGCACTTTTGCTTAGGAAGGTTATGAAAGGTGCCCAAGTTCAGATTTACATAGCACATACATGGTAGAGAAGGGATTCCAAGTCCGATCTGACAGCCTCTCTTAGAACGTCTACGGCATGACACACTTGTCCTGGCCACGGGGGCCCTCTTCTCATCCCTGCTTATCCGTTGTGCAATACCAAAGGGTTCCCAGACGAGCAGCGGTTCAATAACTGAAGTTATACTCCGCTCTCTAAAGCTATCTAAATGTTCCTGCGTGCCCATAGTCACAGACGTATTTTGCCAGTCTCGGGTACTTTGGGTCAACATCAGGAAGAGAGATGGGACGGTGCCAGGGGTCAGGGGATCGACGCTGTTCATATTACAATAATGATAATAATGGCTGATACTTCCAGAGAACCGATTACGTGCTGGGCATCGCGCCAAGCATATCGCAGGGAGCCTTAGCACTCATTTAATTCTCAAAACAAGTTTACGTGGTCGGTGCTATCCTCTTCTCCATTTTACAAAGCGTGAAACCAAAGTCCAGAAGCCCACAGAGAGTTTATGTAACTTACGTGAGGTCATACGGCTGGAAAGTGGCAAAGTTAGAATTGATCCCAAGCCCTAGAACTCTCTCAGATGTGACTGCTGCCCTAGAAATGGGAGTAGGTTTCAGAGTTCCTCTGCGTTAGTTTGTGATTCCTTCTCCGCCCTCTGGCCTCCAGTGAAGGTGGTAACAAGAGGGTCTGTAGTCAGGACTGGGGCTAGGGGTGTTGGTCAAGGTCAGAGAGATGAAGACCTAGAGCAGAGGGGGTAGCCTTGGTGCTGGGTTTGAGTCTAGCATCTGGCCTGCTGGTTCACCTCCCTAGCATGGGAGGGAGTGAGTCCCAGGGCACGGGCGGGACAGCTTGGGCTGCTGTTAATGTATCAGAGGATCAAGGAGAGAGACCCTCTCTGACCCTGCTCCGCCACCACATTCCACAACCCTTTCAGAGAGTTACCCTTCTCCAGCCCCAGAACGCTTCATCTGTGTGGATGGTTTGTATGTCATTACAAACAACACTTCTCCCTCTTGCCAGATTGTTGTGCCGAGCAGCTGCTTTTCCTGACCTTTATTCCCTTCCCTTTCAGAAGTGGTAACATGGTAAAGCATATTCCTCAGAGTCTCTACACTTTTATTTATTTTTTGGTTCTGCTCTAGGCTCCTTTCACAAATATCTTGAAAACATCGTCTTACATATGTGACTGTTTTAAAATGCTTTTGAGGAAAGTTGTTAAAAAGTGATAAAGAGGTGTGTGTGTGTGTGTGTGTGTGCCTGCAATGCAAAAAGCTCTCAGCCATAAATTTAAAGAACAAAAAGGAAGATTAAGTACATGTTTTTGAAATTATTATACTCTAGAGAAAAAGGATGCATAGGTATTTTAGAAAGACTTTCATATCCTCGATAGCGTTTTCAAATTTATTAAAAATGACATTCTACAACTTAGGAAGATATGTTATGAAGACAATGACAAATTTGGTCACAATGACAGAACGTGCATGCATTTTTTGTATCATAGACAAAATCTGTAATAGTGATATTTGAGCCAAACTGAGAATTTCTTGTGATTTTATCCGTCATACAGGAAGAACTCAGGAGAAGTGCAGACAACTTTACGTCCTTTTGTGGTCTAACATTCCCATGAAAATACGTTTTAACTTAACAGTGACAAACAATGGCAATTAAAATGTATTCTTAATTATTGGGCTAGAAACGTACATATGCTGCAATTATCTTTACTGGCTTTTTCTTCAAGAACTACAGGTATCTTGCAAGATCCATTTGCAAGACTAGACTTTAACTACCTTTAATGTAACCAGCAGTAATTTTATCCTAAACATTTCCCACGGCTGGATAAGCTATTACTTAATTTGACATCATACAGAAAAATATGAACTTCAAGTGGATAGAAAATGATCTCCAAGGTTTGATTCATTTTCATTAATGTAAAAAGAAATTCTGTGATACAAAAATGTTTCCTGAGCTCCTGCCAATTAAAAAACACGTGAGAAAAGTCATCTGAAATATAATCAAAACTTAACACTCAACATCTAAAGCCTGTAATTTGGAAAACTTCGAGGACCCTGTAGCGAGGTGAAGTCGATTTCACCTCTTGACAGCAAGGGAAATGTGTCACAGAGGTTTTCAAGTTGTAAGATACGTTCTGGTTCCGTTCTAAAATTAAAAACTGTTAACTTATTTTGGAAACTGACTCATATTCAGTTTTAAATTCTCCTTTGTTTAATCATTTTAAGCTGTGATGAAAACGCTACTTTTTCTTTTCTAACTTTTATGAGGGATTATTAGATCAAGGAGGGCTGGTCCTATCATTGCACAAAATTGTAAAGCTTTCCTTGGAAGAAGCAAATTTGGGATTCTTTAGTAGACTTTTGGGTTTTGATAAGTCATTGTTTTGCATTTTTCATGACCTGGAAAGGTTCGGTTTGCTGTTTATACAACAACTGCAGGCTGAGGGTGCCGTTGTAGATCTCAGCAAAGTGTAATGCTGTTTTTGAACTTGGCAACCTTACTGTATGGACTTGAAAGAGATCCTGAAACTGTTTAGGAAAGTGTTTTGAAACAAAATCCTTCCATCTCAATTTCTTTGCATTTTTCGATCTCTAATTTAATACATCACTAGATGCTTAGTAGTTATTAACTGACTGTTTCATTAAAGATCAATGGTTGATAGACGTATCGTAACAGAAAACAAGATCATTCACTTATCCAGTTATTGTGTAAAACATGGGCTGAGTCCTGGAGACACAGACATGTGCAAAATAGTCTTTGCTGTCGTGGGGCTTCCAGGCCATGAAAATAAACCCCCTTCCTTTGAGGGCAGCACGTCTCATTGACACTAAGGAGACTCTAATGGCACTAATTTTGAAAATAAAATTGTGTAAGATAAACTCTAGCTGATTTCAAATACTGACTGGTAATAGACATATACTACTATTTATTTTATCTACTCCGGTGGAGTGGCTTTTTTTTTTTTTTTTTTAATTAACAGATGATTGTAAGACATTATGCCTGTGCTTTCCGGTATGTCATTTCTGAGATTAGCTCCCCTTTGCTGCAATCTTTTTTTTTTTAATATTTTATTTATTTGACAGAGAGAATCACAACTAGGCAGAGAGGCAGGCAGAGAGAGAGGAGGAAGCAGGCTCCCTGCTGAGCAGAGAGCCCGATGTGGGGCTCGATCCCAGGACCCTGGGATCATGACCTGAGCCGAAGGCAGAGGCTTTAACCCACTGAGCCACCCAGGCGCCCCTGCTGCAATCTTTTTAGCCTAAAGTTTACCTACGTAACAAACACAATCAAAACCGTAGATAATACCTTTAGGAGGACATGGTGACCTACTCTTAAATTCTTCCTCTTTGGCTTCTCCCAGTGTTTTTTACTTGGTTATATAAACTCTGTGTGGGAAGGACTCCTGCTCTGATGAATTTTAGTAGTCCCAAAGTTATTAGCATAATCCCTAGTACACCAGATAAAATTATATAACAATAAGTCACATTTGTATTACTGTGTGCTTCCTTGTATTAAGCATTTTACATGCCATGTTGCATTTTATTATTGCAACAACTCTACGAGGTAGTTACTCTTACATTTTACAGATAAGAAGACTGAGCTCCCAGAGATAACCCGGCCAAGATCACAAAGTTAGAAAAAAAGTGGGAGAAAGCCTTGCCCCGCAGAGATGATTCTCACCAACACTGTGATTAAATATTTATTGGGGGAAAACTCTGTTTTTTAAAAAATTTTATTTCTTTATTGTCAGAGACAGAGCACAAGCTGGCAGAGCTGTAGGCAGAGGGAGACAGAGGCAGAGAGAGAAGCGGGCTCCATCCTGGGACCCTGGGATCATGACCTGAGCAGAAGGCAGAGGCTTAATGGGTTGAGCCACCCAGGTGTCCCTGGGGAAAACTATTTTTATAGCTCTGGAACTTCTGAGATGCAGGAATATATATAGGGCACATGAAATAAATAAACGTCTCTCAGTTGCAAAAATATATAGCTGTGGCCTTCTTGTTGAAGGAGCAAGACTCAGGGAAGGCTCTTCTTTTTTACCTGTCAAACCTACTAATTCCAGCATCTCTAAAAAGCATTTTAAGGTTGTTGTCTTTCTCTCTTCTTTTACAACCGCTCCAATAGACCCAGCAAGGTTAAAATTCAACTCACTAAACTATGAAAGCTGTCATTTCTTTACTAGAAACAAATACAACAATAATAGCTAACTTAATAGCTATATACATTTATTTTATTAGGTTAACCGACATAGTCACCTCAAATAGTCATAACAACAAAGGAAATGCCAGCATTTTTTCCTTTTCTCCTCTCTACCTCTCCAAGATTTTAACTAACGTGTGTGTGTGTGTGTGTGTGTGTGAGAGAGAGAGAGAAAGAGAGAGAGAGAGAAATTAGGTGGTTCTGTGCATAAAACACAAATCTTTAGGTCCTCGTGCTTTGAAAATGGAGAGTTAGCTAGGATTTTCTCCATAAGAATTTTCCAATAGAATGAGAATATAACAAACCTTGAAAAGAGTGTTTCCTCCTGATTGCAGTAAGCCCTATCTGTGAGAAGCGTAATAATGTCTTCATTTGTTGGAAAGGTATGTTCAAATATCATGCCATAATGAGTTGTGAATTTGGTTACGAGATAGAAAGCTTTATTATAGTGGTGTCATGCTTTGATAATAGGACTCTGCCTCTACACACATTTGTCACCTGCAGCTGTGACCAAACTCTTGGACAAAAGGAAATTATTAGAGGTTTCATTGTGATGTGTGGGATGGGGTCTCCTCATGGATGTGTGCGCACGTGCGCGCGCGCGTGTGTGTGTGTGTGTGAAGGCAGTTAATTAAGCCAGGGTAAAGCAACTCTTGGTCCTTCTTAACACTCCGTTGTCCTAAGTCCCTTGAGAAGGAGCAAAGTAAGGAGACTGCTGGTCGGATATGAAGACCAGTTTGAGGACAAATAGAGAAACCTACTAACTCACGTTGAAAGTGCCGAAGGCTTTGCCTTTAAAAAGGGGCTAGGCATGGGAATTTAAGAAGCTCTGGGGCCAAAGTGCTTTACAAATGCCAAGCATGAGTGTTGGTCATTCCTGGCACTCTCAAAATGTCAGTGTGCTTTTCTTCACGGAGATCGTAGTTGCATTTGGTGAGGAATCATCCGGGGTGGGGGGCTGTTTAGGAGAGAGGAGGCAGCGTTTTCATTAGGAGCACTTTTCAGATGGAAGTAGAGAGAACGGAATGAAGTAATTATTAGTACCGCCCAAGACTGAGGGGGTCAGATTAGTTCTGCGCACAAGCCCAGGATGTCTCCTGTGCCCCACGCTGACCTTGTCAGGCTGGTGATGCCATCTACTGTCTTGGAGTGAAGCTTGACTTTTCAAAGCAAAACAGAACTGCAGCTTCTTGTTTTGCTTTAGACCAAACTTCGGGACGTATTAATATCAGAGGCTGTTTAAACAGAGCAATAAAACGGCAACGCACCATTTTAACTAAGCCCAGCTTGCGGGCTAATTTTAAGGCAGCCCGGTTGGAGAAAGCCCATGCATTAATTTACTCTAATAGCAAGGCAGGGAGGAGAAGGGAAAAGAGGTTGAAAGGAATTGTTTAAAAAAAAAAAAAAGCACCCAAAGAACTCACGCTCAATTTCTTTCTATCCTTTTTTAAAGGTGTTTAACACTTGTACAATTTGGTCAAATTATGGGCAGGGCAGCAAGAGAAGCAAGTCAGCTTTAAAAGACAGAGAGCCTGAGAGACAGGACATGATTACTTTGCTGAATCCCCACTTTTTTTCTCTTCCAAAAGAGACAAAGGGAGATACTTAAGAACCAATAGTGACAGCAACGAAGCAATCATTGAGTTGCAGGATACCTTTGTCTCTCGGGGGCACGCAGCAATTTTTACGCGTCTACCACTGAGTGTCAAACCTTTCCTTTTCTTCTTCTTTCCATTCTGGATGGCCAAACTGATTATCTAAAATAGAAAATTAGCACACAATGGGTTTACTCTGCGATACCCCTTATGCAACTAATGGCAAAGCTTGTTAATTGGTTGTAAATGCCAGCAGGTTGCCAGGATAATACTGCAGAAATAAGTGGGTATTCTGATAATTACAGCAATCTTCATCTATAAAAGCTTAAGTAGATGAAGTAGTGGCTGGCTTAAAACCAAGATTTATCCCGCTGCACTCACATTAAAAGAAAAAATAAGAGGAAAACAATAATGTAACAAAACAATTATATAGCAGGAAGCTTTGTAGGTTTTAGAGATTGTCAAAACTCAGAAAGTAAAACAGTGCTGTAATAACCAGTTATGGAAAAATAGGCCATTTACATTTGTGTATAATTAAATAGTAGGCTATGCAATTTCACTTTTTAAAGTAAACTGCCTTTTCCTTTTTTTATAGGGCAACGTAGCCATAATTGCTGCATTAAAGCTTTAATGAAAGAAAAAAGCAGCAGATCAAGATCAAGATGACATGTAACGTCTACATTTGTACCGTGGCGTTCTGCTTGTTTAGTAATGGGAAGCTACTGACGAGATTAAAATTGCAGAATTCTTCATAGTTTGTTCTAAAATTGCTATAGGAAGATCATTCAGGGTCTAAAATACACACAATTTATTTTTCCACCTTCAATCTGCAAGAATTTAATGGCTTTCGGAACTAGTAGGTAGTCAGAGATAGGTTTTATGTTAGAGAGAGAACTCCTTAGGATCATAAAAATTATTAGAAGTGAAAGGATCAGAATTTAAATCTTACAGGCCTTCCGTAGTGCATTACAGTATCATCCCAAATATTAGATCATAGTTGGGGTTTAACTTAGTGCAGGAGAAGGAGCTTTCTCATTCGAAATATCAACAGGTTGGTTTGTAATATTATTCCTCTATATTTTACAGTTTTTTGTTTTGTTTTGATTTTTTTTTAATCTTCCTCCCCTCAGCCTAACATCAGGAACTGGTGCAAAAGGCAGCCAACTCCTGGAAGGAGGTAAGGTCCTGGTAAACTGTTAACTGGCATGTGGGCCCATTTAGTAGAAAAATAAAAAACAAAAAACAAAAACCTCTCCTGTCAGCTTTTTTCTCGAAAGTTTGAAATATTCCTCGGATGTTATACTCCATATAGGTTGGCTGTGTTTTCTGTAAACCATCCCTGGCAAACAGTGTCGGCAGAGACTGGAAATGTTCATTATATGTTACAGGACCGAGAAGAATGACATGTGAAAGACACATCAGGCAAGAGAGCTAGGAGAGGGCTACCAAGGACATTGGTGCCAATGGCTAGAGCAACAAAAAATGGTCTTAAGAGAATTTTTTTTTAATTTGTATAAAATTGACATGATTTTATTTTTCCTTCTGTAGAAGAAGAATGTAAAAGCAACTTTTTGTAAAAAAAAAACCAAGGAAAGGATACTCTCAGGGCTTAGAAGTTTGGCCTTTGGGTTTTCACTTGAAGCAAGTGATTCCCTCTCTCCAGGGGTTTGTTTCGGTGTTTGGTTGATGAAATGCATCTTCACCGACCTTCCACTGGTTTCCTCCATTGGTTAGGAGTCGCCCATGGTTTTTCTCTCCCTCTGATGAGTTCGCATGGCTGGAGGGGAGGTGGATTGGGGGGTGGGGTAATTGGGGGATGGGCATTAAGGAGAAGATGTGAGGGAGGAGCACTGGGTGTGGCAGGCAGCTGATAATTTACTGAACACTATACCTGAAACTAATGATGTATGATCAGTTGGCTAGCTGAATTTAAATAAATAATAATAATAAAAAGAAATGCATCTTCCTCTATCTGCACTTCTGGGTATGGAACACTTTAAATACATAGCCTTCTGGAGTGACTGACTTCCGCACAGGGAAGGTGGAAGGGGGCGGGAGCTTCAGGTTGCAGAGCTCTCCGAGGGCAGCGGCACCAGGCAGCGAAGTGTGCGGGGCAGAGCACCTTCTTTCAGGCAGGGCAGGTCCGCCACCGTTCCAGAGATGGCACATCTACAGAAGCTTTCTGTGCAAATGCTACCTGAAGGGAGAGGGGACAAAGGGCAAGGAACAAGAAGGTCTTCAATGCATGTGGAAGTGAGAAGGGATCGCAGTTGCTCACAAGTGCTGTACTTAGGAGTACGTCTGTCCTCTGTGCTCTGCTACCCTCTTCCTGCTGTTCTGACAAGATGAGGCCGGAAGCGCCTTGTACCCTACCAATAATATTTCATGTCCCCAGGAGGCGGCCAGTTGTCACAGCACTTGGGATGGGGGCCAAGAAGGCATTGGTTTTTAGGCAACTGATTGAAGGGGATTTTCATTGACCTCTTCCCCATGATCTGAAGGAGCAGAGATAATAGTGGAGGGAAGTCTTCTTTCCAACGAGCTTGAAATCAGATTTTTGAGAGGTGGGTAGGTAGGGGTCAAGAGTAAGCTTTTAGGGAAGAGAAACTAAACAACCCACACGAACGATTCAGAATAAGAAATATGGGAGGGGGGGTCTAATCTAGGATTGTTTTGTTTTGACTCTCAGAAACCTTACACACAACTTTCCTCATCGTGTACCTTGAGAGGGTGGGGAGGAGATCACAAAATGAATCATGACCACATCCAGGGAGAGAAAAACTTCCGGAAAAGCAAAAAAAAAAAAAAAAAAAGATAAAAAAAATCAAATGAGATTTAAGGCCAACGGTACACGCCATTTAGCCAATGTGAGACTTGTAGAAATCACTCATCTAATATAGTTTTGCTTTTCCGAAAGACAACAATATTTCTAAGTCAGTTTCACGCTTGGCTTGAATTCTTTATTGTTCTCAATGCTATGACATCGTTTTCCACACGTTCATGAAATACTCATGGTAAGTTTCCTGAAGGACAGATAAAAATGAACAAGTTGAGGAATTCAGTGTTTTGTCGATTGTCTTTCACGTATAGGACGGATATTATCTTTTCCTCTGATGCTTGAACACTTTCTTGGTGTGAGTCCCTCATCGTTGGAGGTCCCTCCTTTGAAATCCTTGAGAACCGTTCAGTGTTTGAGTCCTTTGCATGATCTGATCACTTTACATGTTAACTCCTGCATGCCACCGGCCACCAGCTCATTTTCAACTTGTCCCTTATGCTTTAATGAAGTATGTACACTACACAGAGTAGGCGCTTGAGAAGTATTTGTGAATGAATTATTTTTCACCGAAGAGTGGAAATTTTATACTTCTAATGATGAACAAATTCAGTTGCTAAGAATCCTGAAGAAATATCTCCAAGTCCGTTTGAGGGCTTAGTCTGACCGGGCAAAGGTCTTTGATGAGACTCTTCTCCTGGAAGTGGGACATACTTTCTGTACATACAAAAAGCGTAGTTTGCCATCTTGATGACGCTCCTGCGTGAATCGTGTGTTCGTCCTAACAGTGAACATTTTCACTGTTTCTGTGTCAGTTGTCACTAATCAGTTTTGCATCTGATGTGCAGATCCATCGGGGAATAGAATTGAAGTCATTTTGGCTTTAGCACATACGATATGCTTGTACAGGAGTTTACCAAATCCCCTTCTGATACATTTTCAGCAGGGGACGTGCATATGTTAGGGTACCTCTACAGCAGCAGGGACTGAACTAGCTGACAAGTGACAGGAGGTTTTTTCCCCTCTTTGGTATTTCACGAAAGTGTGCACAAATCATAACAAGTTGCCTCTCTCTCGTAAGGCAGGGAACATTTCCCTTAAAGCGCACATGGCTATATGGTGTGTTTGTGTACATGAAAATTCATGCTGCTATCAATTTTAATTTTGCCATTTTTGTTGTTTTTAAATTACAGGTTTGAGGTTTTTGAAGATGCATCAATAATTTCTTTCGATTTCATGTTGGCTGATTTTTTTTTTCACTCTGTCATGTTCTTAGTGAAAAAAGTAAAGTTCTTTACCATTGGGAGAAACTGCGGTGTACAGGTAACCCATTTCCCCAGGGGCTTTGGTTTTCTGTATTTCTCAAGAAAATGGGATACGTAGTAAATAGCTACTGTTTGCTGGGAAGTCCTCTGCTAGATGACGCATGGCAGGCCGTGGTTCCTAACATCTGTCTGCACCCTGACCCATGCTTCAAAGCAGGGCTAACAGGAACAATGACACTCAACGTGTGAGCCCTTGCGTTGCTATGTCCTAACTGGGCACTAAGCTCTGTGATGTGAGAAATCCTTTGACAACTGCTCCAGGTGTATCGCAGCTAAGATGCAGTTGGGGGTTGGGGGTGGCTGGTGTGGTGAAGAAGTGTGCTTCAGCATCAGCAGGAGCTGGGTTCAAATTCAGCTGTGAGCCCTTGTAAGCTGTGGTTTTCCCTAGGATATTCACCTGTCAAACAGGGGTGCTATGGTGAGGGATGGATGTGAAAATCATTTACACACAGAGTCATTGACACGCAATGGATGCTTCACACACATTTTGTTCCTTTGAGCTCCCTTTTCCCTTGTGATCTCAGAATAGTGAGAGACCCATTAGAGCTTTCCCTAGGTGAGCTCCAATCTAGCTGTGTGTTTTATTTTAAGGTAAACTAAGATCATTAGCGAAGAGGTTCCTGGGCATGTAGAAGCGGACTGTTTGGCTGTGACATCTAAGAGAATTGCCAGGAAAATGATCTATGCCGCATAGCTAATGCATGCACACTTAGAGAGGGGGTTTTTCTTTTTCTCCGGTCAGCGAATGTATTCTTTTTAAATTACTCAACCCTTCTATAATTATCTTAGAGAGTGAGATGTACCCAGAGCACTTAATGGTAGTTTTCAAGTGCCACAAATGTTCCCTTACATGGAGAGACACTCATTTAATCCCAGGGAATTCAAGGAACAGAAAGAGGAGAGGCCAAGGGGAGAATTTGCCTTGAGCCCTTTGATGATCCATGGATAATCTCAGGGCCCCGAGGTTGGAGGCGGTGGTATTCTTTCTGAAGAAAAGCCTGTTTGTACCCGTGTCCTAACCACGTAGTACATTATGATTTTCTGTCATGAAGACAACGAGAGCAGTGTTAGCAAGCCTACCCGAGGTTCTTGTTCGAACCTCACTGTCTGTGCCGTAAAATCCTGCGTGGGGACGTCCCCCCGTTCGTGCTGCCTCTCTGTCCCTCTCTGTCCCTGCGGACCTGCTCTGTTGCTCACCTCACTCTTCTCTGCGAGGATGAGGAGTGTGAATGCGAGCTTTTGAGATCTTGAGGAAGCATCTTCCTTTTCCTTCACATATGAAGTGGCTTCTTTTTCTGTTTATATCTTCATGTGAACATTCTGGATGGTAAGAATGACAGATTATTGGCTCCGTCACAATTTGCCTTACACATACCCTCACTGCCAATTTTATTAAAAAAAAAAAAAAAAGATGTCTTCCTTTATGGAAGAAATAAGCTTATCTTGGTTGTGGTTTAAAAAAAAATCCCCCCAAAAACTGTTCCACGAACCACAATCTTCCATAAAAGCAAACACACCTGATTTCTATTGTAAAGCCTCAGATGTTGGGGCCTGATTTAACCTGTTTCTTGCCCTACCTTCTCACGTCGTCGTCGTGATTTCAGGATGGTCTCTAACGTAATGAGAGCGAGCTCTTTTGTGCAAAATAATGATACTGATGACGGTAATAATAATAATATCATCTTACAAGGGTGCTTCCTTCCGTCTTCCAGCCTGAGCGGCGAGCCTGTAACAACGTTAGACAGGGAGATGATACCGCACAGTCAATGTGGCCGTGTGCATTATTTCATCCTCAACAGGCTTAATTAACATAAACTTGTCCAACCTTCTTTTTGCAATGACTCTGAATGAGGACAATGAATAATTTGCTAAGACCCCAAAGGAGAAGACAGTAGGAAAATGAAGGATTTTAATTCAGGTGGTTTGGTCTCATCCTCGTGCTTATTTAATGAAGCTCTATTGGGAAGCTTCTTTAAACCACAAAATACAATTGAAAAAAGAAGAGATGTTAATTAAATTTCTGTATTATTTAAACAGTTTAATGGAGAACACCAAATAACTAGCTTATTCATGATGAGGAGCAATGGGGGATGGGATGAATGATAAGCAGTTATCTTGTGGCGTGCCTGTCTTCTTCAGAGGTTAATCTGATTTAGACAGAAAGATGATGTTAGCCTTCCGGAGACGATCTCAGCTTCCCAGGGGGTAGCTTTTTCTCGATGACCCTATCGTGCACTTATTGTGACTTTTATCATTGCGCAAGAGTGTGCTGTCCCTTACCAGACTGAATGGCAGTGACTCCGTGTCACAGTATGATCTGGGCTCGGGGTCTAGTTCTCTTCCAATCCAGGTGGAAATTTGAAACAAAATTTTATCCTCCGAGTTTTAAAGACATCTTTGTTCTCTGAAGAGATGATCATCTTGTGACTGATGATAAAGAGGAGAAAAGGGAATTAAAAAAATAGATCGTTTGGTTTGAATGCATTAAGGGAAGCCCTTTTGAGATTACAGCGTTGACAGTCTCTTTTCGCGTGGCTTTGGGCCTCGCTTCGTTAGGTACTTCAGGAGCAGAGTAAGAGGGGATTTGCCATGACAGAGGCATTGAACTCTAGACGTTGTAGATGACTGTACTCTTCATCCTGAGTACGCGCTGAGAAGTTAATAGACCGCTATCATGCATACAAATAATGTTAAAACTCTTATAAATCATTGATTTCTAGGGCTTACTTATAAAACGAGATGGGATATTTTGGAGGACACACCAGGCAATATTATGGGCTGACTAATGCATTAGGACGGACAGAGGATCTGCAGAAAAGGACGTTTCTGCTCAAGGCTATAAAGGACGGCACGGGTGGAGTACTTGGTGCTAGTGGGTGCCATGTGTCTTTAAGGCCCTAAAACCCGTAAGAGGTTTGAGAGTGATGATGTCATTAATTAATAACCGACTGCATGCCAATCAATACAATAGGTACACGCCGTAATGGCTTATAAGCATGATGGCTTTTTCATGGCTCATGTATAAATGTTAATTGATTTAAAACAAAAGGAAATCTCTGTCTATTGGGTCAATAGTTTATGGATTATGAGTACCTTTTAGTTTGAGATGGCTAATGAATCTTCCTTCCTCCTCCCTCCTCCTCTACCCGCCTAGTTCTTTTATGGTTTTTAATCACGAGTGCCTGTAAACAAGATATAGCAGAACAATTTTTGGGACTGGAACCCAATAACACTTGTAAAACCCCAAAGGCTTCTATAAGCCCCTCTGGGGCTTCCCACTATGTGTGTTTAGACAGAAAGTGTCTACAGCGTGTCCTACACGCTGGGATGTGTCCTACAACGTGGGATACATATGACTCTGTGGAAAGTTCTGGGTTCACTTCTTTCATGATATATTTTACACAGAAGATATAGGTCCTATAAGCATGAAACCCTTGATATACTGTCAAGGATTTTTGTATTTGAATTTTTTTTAGTGGATTCTTAATTCATAATGATTGTTCAGTCCTTTATTTTATTGAAGTTCGGGGGACACACAATATACAATATTACAAAAGTTGCAGTTGTACAACATAGTAATTCACCCCTTTTTCCCATCCCTCTCCATTCTGACAACCGCCGGCTCTCTGTATTAATGGGTCTGTTTCTACTTTGTTCATTTCTTTTGTTTTTCTTATATTAAAATGTAAGTGAAATCATGAGATATTTGTCTTTGTCTGACTTATTTCGCTTAGCATGATACCCTGTAGGTTCATCGAACTTGTCACAAATGGCAAGAACTCTTTTTTTTTTGTGGCTGAGTAATCTTCCAGTGTGTGTGTGTGTGTGTGTGTGTGTGTGTGTGTACCCATATACATCACATCTTCTTTATTCATTCATCAATTGATGGACACCTGGGCTGTTTTTTTTTTATCTTGACTATTTAAATAATGCTGCAATAAACATAGGGTCCATATATCCTTTTGGATTACTGTTTTATTTTCTTTGGGTAATATTCAGTAGTGGAATTACTGGATTATAGGGTATTTCTATTTGTAATTTCTTGTGAAATTTTTGATACTCGATGTATAGAGTCAAGGGAGCTATCCTAAGTGACCTAAAAGATAAGGCTGTGGTACTTATTCTAACATCTAAATGAAGAATCAGATAGAACAGATTTAACTTCAGAAACAAGAATTGGCAGATGGAATTTTACCTAGGAGACTCCCACTGGCAAGCACGGCAGTTGCTCACAGACGACCGAGGAAGACCTGGGCGATGGTTGTCGTGATACGGCTTTGAGCTTAATACCAAAGGGGGTGTGTGGGTAATTCTTTATCATCCCGGACAGCAGTTATTGCTTCTTCTCCTCCTTCAACTGCCATGTGAGCATTTCCCCCCTTCTCTATTGCTCCATTCCTGGAGGTCTGTTTTGAAAGGGTGCCAGTTCTCTTTTATCGTTTAGGCAAAGCTTATATCAAAATGCTGATTTTCCATATAAGGAAACTGGTGGCTTTTGAATAGTATCCCCATTGCCTTTTCTATGAATGTGCACAAAGTTTAAAAAGGCAAATGGTATTAGAATGGGTATTGTGAGAAACAGCAGTTGTCTGTCGAGTCGCCTCTGACTTCCTGTGGTTCTCACTCTTCAGAGAAGCACCGCTGACTCTTCTAGCCGACTCCTTTTTTCTGGTGTTTATTTCCGTATTTAAAACAACTCAAATTACAGAGTCCTTATGTTTCAGTTTGGGATATACCTACTAATTTCTTTGTATGGAAGACAGGCATTTAGCACCTTTCCGTCCTCCCTTCCCCAACAATACCCTTGCTGAAACCTTCTTGGACAGTCTCAGAGTTTATCTTTTTTTTCCATATTATTAATCTATACCCAAATTTTCATAAGTATAAGTCTCCTCTTACTATGTTCAAACACCTCAGATAATCTGCCCAAGAACAGTAGGGAAAGTGAGACAAGGTTTTTTGTCCTAGGTGGCTGTGTGTGTGCGCGTGCGCACGTGCGTGCGTGTGTGTGTGCATGTGTGTGCGTGCGTGTGTTTGGGGTAGGGCACTAATCCGAAGGGACAAACTGAAGAAGAGGGCTAGTGAAGGGGACTGAATCGAAAGAGTCAAAGATATGGGAGGAAAAGCAGGAGAAAATGGAAGAGAAGGAAAGAGTGTCAAGCAGAAGAAGGTAAAACAAATGTCAAAAGCCACAGAGAAATAACGTAAGAGGAGACAAAAAGGCATCTAGCACCTAGTGGTGGCTGCCAGAGTGCTGAGGGCCAAAGCCTCCGTGCAACGGGAACCGATACATAACGTTGCGTTATTGACTTGAGGAGCTTGGTTCTGAAGTGAAGGAGAAAGAAGGCAGTTAAAAATAGCCAGATGTGGGTAAAAAGTTAAGTTTACGTTTTGTTTCTGAGATGGGAAAGACTTTGGCATGTGTCCAGGTGAAGGGGTAAACTGAAAATCTGTAGGTGGCCAGCAGCCTTATCCAATCATCTCTTTGACAATTGTATTATAATATAATGATGATATTTTCCTATGTATTGAACTTTGTAGTGTTGAACGGGCTGTTGGAAGGATTATCTTACTTGATCTGTACACACACACATACATGTTGGCAACTGGTGGTTTAGAGGAGGGTAGGCCCACTTTGTAGATTGGAGCCAACATACCCCCCCCCCCCCCCAGTCCAGACCCGTTGCCGCAACTCTGTAGCTGCCCTTTGAGTTTTTCCTTTGCCTCTTGGTTGATCTTTGCTGTGAAGAAGCTCCTCTAGTCTTGCTTTTCTTTTTGGCCAGGCTTGTGTGTCCATCTGTCTGCTGCTATGATTTCCTTCAAACCCACAGCTATATCATGTGTTGACTAACTTCATCACACCATGAAGCTGCTGTTACTATTCAAATCGTACACAGATCCAGACATTTTGCAATGGGAAGAGATTCCCTCCGGTCTAGTAACCTATTTTGAGGACATAGTTTTGTATGACTGTCACTAAGAGCACCATTATCTTAAACAACATGTGGACTTCGAGCCATACATCAGGAGACATAACAAAACCGCTCTGTGTAATTGGAGTTCACCCTGGACCCTGATGGTCTTCGGGTGCCAAAGCAACCTGCGCATCTCACTAGGAGTATACGTGCTTCTCATTGGGTGGTTTTATGACTTTGGTCGTCCAGCACTCCGAAGGCTGGTTTATTCAGTGGGTTCAAAAGGCAAGTAATGGTTTTCTGTTCAGCATTATCACTGAAAATATTTGGCTATGTGCAGGCTTCCCGGGTACAGGATAGCACATTCCTTAATAATTCACTCATTCAGTCAATCTATAAAAATTTCCTTAGAGTCCATCTTCCAAGAACTATGCCAATATATCCCGCTTTGGGGGGGAGGGGTGGTCTCAGTTTTGTAAGAGAGACAGAAAAATCGGTGTGTTATAAGAATATCATATGATGAGGGCAAGTTGTCTCCACTGTGAACATTGGACTCTCGGATTGTTCTGGAATCCATCTAGGCGGAGTACCAGTTCAAAAAGTGTTTTCTGGAGACAGTGGCATGAGGAAGAAGGATGAGCTTAGAGGACGAGTAAGGAGAGTGAGAGTGACAGAGAAGGAACAGAAGACTGCCAGGCAGGAGGAAAAATGCGCGCAAAGGCTGAGAGGCACAAGCAAGAGGTAGAAAACCTGATACATTATGGGAGGAGTCAGCATGTCGTACGTCTGGAGCTCAGGGTGCATGTGGAGAGTTTGGCCAGTGGGAATGCTGGGGAGGCCTTGCTTTTAAGGAGGTTGGATTTTAGGAGAATTTTGGAAATTCGCAGATGGTTTTTGAGCAAAAGAGTCATGTAATGCCATCAGTCTTTTAGGAATACCAACACTGAATTAGAAGGAAGTGTGACTGGGATCATGAGACCAAAAACCCGGGTGACAGACTCCGCCCGGAGCTGAGATTATGTGTATGAATAGGAGAGAAGAGAGAGACTAGAAGATAGAATCGCCTGAGCTCCATGACCAATCTGGTGTAACATGGAGGGGAAGCCTTGTGAGTGGTCATGCTTCCGTCTCAGTAATTCCTACTTTGGATTTCTAGAGCTAATGGTTCTGGGATGTGTGTCGTGGTAACCGGAATAGCTGGTTTATACACAGGGAAGCATTTAAAAGTTTCTGAATGACAGCGTCCCGTTGAACGACAGTGTTCAGTTAATGGCAGTGACCAGCTAAAATTTCTTAAATATAGTATATTAAAATTTCCCAAATATGAGTATTATTTAGTGGCATCTTTTTAGCACTGCTGGGGACCTAGATTAAAAAATCCAGGGCACCTGGGTGGCTCAGTCAGTTAAACATCTGCCTTCAGCTCAGGTCATGACCCCAGGATCCTGGGATGGAGCCCCTCATTGGGCTCCCAGCTCAGTAGGGAGCCTGCTTCTCCCTCACCTCCCTACTCAGTCTCTCTCTTGCTATCTCTGTCTCTGTCTCTCTCAAATAAATAAATAAAACCTTTAAAAAAATTCTCAGCCTCCGTTTATATTCTATGACACATGATTAGCCATATACAAATGCTAATGTAATTCTAAAATGAAAATGCTCCGAATTCTCAAGGACACTTCTCCCCATGCTACACAAAAAAGTGTATAAAGTTGATATAGATGTCAGGCGTTTTCTTTCTTTTTCCTGGGATTATGTTTGATCCTAGAAATTTGAAAATTTTCCTAAATTATGAAACGTGAATACTTCAAACTCACGAAAAAACCCAAAGAAACCTCACTTTTCTGACATTAGCCAATTAGCTTCAGTATCCTGAGAACTGACCCGGTCGGTTCTATTTAGTCTTTGCATCTGTGAGAGTAGAATGGCTTTTACATTTTTTTAAAGTGGAAAATATTTACTTTTGTGTTTGCAAACTTCATAAATGTTCACTGCGAACAATAGAGAAACAAAAGAAAAATGTTGCCAAAAGAAAAAAGTGCCATGGAGTCTATCACGATACCATTACTGAAACAATGGTTAACATTTTGGACTTATCTTTCAGGTACACACGCATATTTTTTTTAATGCTATTACACATAGTTTCTGTAATCTGCCTTTTTAAATTACCAATGTCACGAATATGTTTCCATGAAATACATACGTGACTATCCTTTGTGTTATTTTATATATATCTAATTTCTTCACCGAGTTCCTTCTTAGCTTTTCCCCCTAAATTTTCAACTAACTGTGTTGCTATGAATATTCTGGTTACATATTTATTTATTATTTTTTCCATTCCTTCATTTGAATAAATTTCTAAAGTAGGACTATTACATCAAACATTACATATATTTTAAATTTGGGTAAATATTTTCAAATTAACATCTCAAGTTCCACTAAGCACTTTTCTCCACATACTGTTACCTACCTTGTAATCAACTTTTGATTTCTCTTTCTCTAGGAAGTAGGAAGAACAAATCAAAACTCATAACTACTTTAACATAGATACCTTCTATCTTTAATGGTACTGTTTATCTGATGTTTATCAGTCTTTTACATATTCTCTTTTATATATTACTTGATAAAGTTCTTTGCTGAATTTTCTGTTGTGTTCCCCTTTGTTCACTGATTATGAAAAGCTCTTCCTATGTTAAAGTCAAAGTTTTTCTTACAACTTAGGATTTGGAGATTTGCTAAGAGAGCCTTCCCCTTCCTCAAGATTATAAGTAGAGTAAGTTTTCATTAAAACCAAAAAATCTGGGAATAAAGGATCATGTGAAAAATTTAAAAAAAAAAATCCCAGAACTTACTAACAGAAAACAGGGAATTGCAAAAAACTGTGGGATGATTAAAAAAAAAAAAAGACTGTGGGATGGTCTCTAATAAAAGGAGAAACTTGTTTAATTTCACGATAAAGTGGAAAAAGGACTAGGCTACAAATTGCACGAGGGTGGGGAGATCTGTCTTGTCTACTGCTGTGTCCCCCTGCGGCAGCACCTAGAACAGAGATGTTGCTTAATAATATTTTTGAATTAAAGAATGCATGCATCCAAGCTTGCCTGAATGAGTACGTGAAAAGTTAGATTAGGAAAGATCTAAAAATCAGTATTATTTCTATAAGCGCCCATAAGAGAAAGAACACCAATGTCAACTTTCACTCTCCCTGGGAAATTGGTAATTTAAGCTTTAAAATCCTTTTGTTTATTGAGACTTTTTTCCTTGCCTTAAGATCCCAATTTTAGTCTTTGAGTAACATAATGCCAAGGAGGGCGCCTGGGTGGCTCAGTGGTTTAAGCCGCTGCCTTCGGCTCGGGTCATGATCTCAGGGTCCTGGGATCGAGTCCCGCGTCGGGCTCTCTGCACTGAAGGGAGCCTGCTTCCTCCTCTCTCTCTCTGCCTGCCTCTCTGCCTACTTGTGATCTCTCTCTGTCAAATAAATAAATAAAAAAAATCTTAAAAAAAAAAAAAAAAAGGAATCCACACTACATTAGAGAATCAAGTTAAACCAGGGCTGACACTAGAATATTCGTTATTTGTGCTTTACCCACAAACGAATGACAAAGACATTTTGGAATCTTTTTCATTTGGGACTGTTGAGCAAAGATGTCGACAAAGATTTTCCCTGCAAAATATACAGGGAAAAGTGTCAGAGATAATCTAAAGAATTAACCTCCATTAAAAAAAAAGACAGGAAAATGACTTATTGTTTTCATTGTAACCGATTGTTTGATCATTTTAAGGTTGGGTTATATATACATGCTAATATCTAAATTCTGGGTTCCAGTTTATGGAATGATACTATAACCTCCACCCTTTTTTTAAAGTAATTGAGATACTTTCTTGGATGATTAAAAATAGATTTTTATAAATTGGGTTCTCCAGCATTTTTTCCCTGAAAGAATAATTCTTTTTTATTAGTGTTATAGCTAATTTTAATTCTGTGTCACACAAACCCCCTTAACTTTATATGGTATTTTATATAGTAATGTTTATTTCCTATGCAAACTCTCTAGAATGTTTTATCTGTTTTATATCCCATTGAATTCTCCCTGAAACTGCACTAGTTTACAATAATTTTATTACTTTATTAATTAAACGTTTTCCAACAAGCTAGCTATGGCATTTCTTATCATCAAGGGTTCCATTAGTTTTTAATGGTGTGAGACAAAATTACCATTTACCCACATGCAATTTAAGAAGCATCATTAACACAGGAAAAGCACCAGGTGGGATTTCTAATAGTTACTGTTTCTCATTTTTGTTTTTATTTAAAAGGAATAACTGGTTTTGAGATTTTTTTTTTTTTGCTGCTATATTGCCAAATCTTCACTTGAATTTTATGATCGAGATAATTTAAAATAATGTTCTTCTGTCTCCTTAGGCACTATTCAACAGTATTTCACTGATGTGCACACAGATCCAGTCTAGCACTTTGCCCAAACAGTCGGGTGACTGTGTGAACTCAGGCAGAGGGTGCCGCCGAGGGTGTGGGCAGGACCAGACCAGCAGCCACAGAGCTGCCTCTGCTATCAGGGAAGCAGGAGCACCGAGACTGAAAAGATCCAGTGGGTCCTGAAAACCCCAAGAAATCCTAGCTAGGTCTCTTGCAAGGAGTATACTCATTTTTCTTTCCTGCAGATCACATTAATTCTTAAGACAAGGTCACATGTCATAGGACAGGTAATGCTTGCCCTCTTGGAGATGGAAAGTATCCGTTCCTATAAAACAAATTTAAGAAAACCAATCAGGATTACTCGGGCTTTGAAGTCGGTAACAACATAGATACTTTCAGAAGATGAGAACATACAGATATCTTGCAATTCAGTGTATTGTAAAACATATAGAACGTGTTACAGACCCCGATTCCCCATAAACCCTCACTTGAAGTAGGCCTTTATTCAAGTCTTCAGCAAAATGCTCGTCGGCTATTAACAAAAGGCAAAGCTAAAACCAGATATACCAAAAGAGGTGTTATGAAACCAGTTTGGGCAATCATTTCAGATTTTGCTTTTATGGGATTGTCACTGTTCTAGAATATAAAGGAATTGGAATAGTAGAGGAAATCAG
Source organism: Meles meles (assembly GCF_922984935.1). Taxonomy (NCBI): domain Eukaryota; kingdom Metazoa; phylum Chordata; class Mammalia; order Carnivora; family Mustelidae; genus Meles; species Meles meles. Next base: position 10,584,983 of record NC_060074.1, read on the forward strand.
AGTTGTAGAAAGTCAGTTTTGGCAAAGATCCAAACTCTTTGACACAAAATAGATAAAATTTAGTGAAATTGACCAGTATTCCAAGATATTTTTCATCAAAGAGTGGAATGTATTCAAGAATAATATCCTTGTTTGACTCAGGAAAGCCAAATTAAAACATCTTTAATCATCTCCTAAAAAAATGTTTTATAAATCTTATTACCTGAATACTCTGTTGATATGTAAAAAGTGTTGGCTTGATACCTAGTCTGTATGTCCTTTCTTTCAAGTGGTTTGTAAAGGAATAGATGTACATTAGCACATTATAGGGGTTTGTAGTTTATTTATAGAGTGGTCAGCTCAGGGATTTTTATATAAAAGTATTAAATGTCATATTTGATTTGATAAATATTGATTGCTTATGACAGGTTTATCATATGATATATATTATATCTTGTTTAACCCACTACATTGCATGACAAATTTTTGTTCCATTGCAAAGATAATCTCTGTAACAGAGGAGTATTTAGGGAAAAAAGTAGAGAGGAAAAAATATGAATGAAATAAAGTCTTCTAAATGTGGAAGTTTTGACACCTAAGAAGAAATAGTTTACTTCCTAAGATTAACATATTTTATATCACGCCAAATCTACACTTCCCTCTTATATCAATCCACATTTTTAGTTAATTGCCCAGTAAATATGTGTCTGGATACAGAAAATACTTGGGCTTATTCACAGCAGTATTATATGGGTGTTTTTTTTTTCTTTGTCGGCACAAGGATCATGGGCTAGATGGATCTCCTCTTAGTGTATCAATTCTATGTTTATGTTGCCTATAAAAGAGAAAAATCAACAAAGTTATTGATGAGCTTCTATGATGCATTTACTCCTCAGAGTAGTACTCCTCTATTTTGAACTTGACCTAAACCAGTTATTAAACTTAAAGCAAGTCACTCTATCACTTTGAATGAGAGATATTATATGGATTGATTGCTTTCAGCATCGATATATAGGAAGACTCCAAAAATTCTTCTTCGAAGTGATTAAATGATTACCCAATTTACTGGGTAAGTTGTGTTGTATTTGGGATGACACTTGGCTAACACTAGATTTCCAGGGATCTGGTAAAACATTTTTGGTGCTGCTGGATTCCTAGCATTTGCTCTATTTCCTTTCAGTGTGCTTTTATTGTGCTTGAAGCTGACAGAAAATTGCTATAGCCAATCACCAAAAAGTGCTTATTTTTTTATGATCTTTTATTTTCATTGCTCAACATTAACATAATGAAACTTTAGATTTTTCTATTAAAACAATGCAGTACATGTGAAGTGTCATGATGAATGACAATTTCTTGTGATACACATTTTGGCGCTTGTAAAATAAAGATTGACATTAGAGCTTCCTGGATTGGATACCCTCCAATTTTATTTAGAGGCTATATAAAAGGCAAACACGTATCTCTTTCTCTCTCTCTCACACACACACGCACACACACGCACACGTACACACACACACACACATAATATTCCTAACCAGAAGAAAAATAATAAAAATTATTTATTGGAGCATTGCTATTTCTATAAATATTATTATTCAGCATCTACGAATGTTTTGGAAGTAGTGAGCCACTGAGAAAATTTCTTAATTTTCTTTTGTGTAGATAGAATAAAATTGGTGAACTTAAAAAAAAAAAAACATTTCTTGAGTGTACCTATAATGAGCTTTGACTGCTTTTGTTTCAAATTGTTTTTTTGTAAAATGGCACAGAAATGAAGATATCTACAACGGCAAGAGAAGACCTGTAATGAGAGTCTGAATTTAAACTCCAGACTGGGTGGGACACATACTGCAACCAAATAGCGGTGTATGTCAGGAAATTGGGTGAGGAGAATTGGGTCAGGGGGCTGCTGCCACTTTGCTGTTGTGTGCTGTTCTCTCTCCAGATCTGGGCACATGCTAGAGAAGGAAAATAGCAAAGTGGTTTAGATGCAAAGGGTTTTGGTGTCAGATACTTTATATTTCCTGTCTTGTCTCCAAGCGGTCTTGGGCAAGTCACTTCATCTCTTTCAGACCTGGTTATGTTTTCTCGACTGAAAAAGGAGAAGAGGGTTGGATGGTTTTAAGAGGCAGGTGGCTAAAGCAGCAAAATCTCTGACCACAGCGCTTGGTACCCAGTGCTGGTCAATAGTTACCATCCTACCCATCATGTTTGTGTTGCTTCTACTTGCTGCAGAGACATAGTGACCCGTGAGGTGGTTTTATTTGGGACATATATTTCTTTATTGAATTTAATTGAATAGCCAGGATTTTGCTCATTAAAGGAACCAGTCTTAGAAATAATAGCTGACATTGATGAGCATTTACTATGTGCCTGGCATAGCATTCAGCTTGGATGTCTTGATGTACATATGTGTGTGCACTTGCATGTGCTTATACATGCCTGCACACACACACGCACACACACACACACACGCACACACACACACACACTCTCTCTCTCTCTCTCTCTCTTATTTTCTCTGAGCATCTATGGAGTAGAACATCATGTTAAAAAGGAGGAAAATAAAGGCCAGGGTGCTTCAGTCTCCATCCAGTACCTCTCCTTTATTAAGTGATGGCAGTGGGAGGCACAACTAGGTAGTCCCAGAGCTCAGACTGAATGTCAACACAAATACTTCCCTTCAGTGATGAGTCACAAGAAAGGTAAAACACTGAGAAAGAAGAACCAACAACAAACAAAACAAAACACAGAAATCGGTGCTTTAGAATGTAAGGTCATTTTCACGGACAGTAAATATTCTCATCATTTGAAAAATACATTTATGATGGCCATGATTTGGGTTTGTTGAAGTTTTTCTTCTCTGAGGCTCAGTTTTCTCAGTCGGAAGTGACATTGTTGGAAAAATGAACTCTCAGGTTCTTTCTCTGGTTCTAACTTACATTTTTTTCTCCATGAGTTCTAATCAGCTACAAGTAACATTTCCCGCTTCTCCATGTGTCACTCAGAGGGGGTCCCATCTAATGTCTGGTCACCTCTTATTACATTTCAGAGCTATAAGTCGACAACTGACTCCACTGCTTGTCAGTTTGCCAACATGTCAAGGTGGGGGTTGGTGGTTGGTGGCAGTATGGAGGGAAAGAAACTGGGAAACATGATGACCAAGGGGCTCCCTTATTAGCAGTGGAAGCAAATATGGATGTCATGTGGGCAGAATTCTCTCTCACACATAAACCCATCTGTGAATGTCCAACAAAGAAATCCATGTATATAAACAGAATCTAAGGCCACTTAATATTTTAAGCCAGCGACTTAACTTGTACCCTTAAGATTTTGTGTTTTGTGCTACCAAGGAATGAAGGGTGGGCTAAAACAGGATCTTATCTGAATAAGCCTTATCTGAATGGGTAGTTGGAGTGTCTGTCCAGAAGAAGTATGGTCATCATAATCTTGTTCTTTGAAGCAGTCTATTATTTCAGCCTTAATGTCCTTCTCAAAAGAGACATTTTATTTTGGCTACCCTAGTGGTGCAGGATGAGAGACACAGCGACGAACTGTGTGAACGTGGAACTTGGAGGCAGGAGCAAGAGGTACCAGGTGTTCCTGAGGAAGTTATCTGACAGGTAGGCGATGTGGTTGAGTGGACTAGGGATAAGCCAACTGGGATTTTAGGTATGACTGCAGCCCTCAGTATCATTGCTGTGTTGTAGTTCCCTACTCCCAACATGGTGATAACTCTTGACACATGCTATGAAGTACCACACGGTATCATGGAGCTGTTGGAAGAGTGAGATGATGTCATGAAGCACTTTGGGAGCAATAAATCACAGACGTGAAGCAGTTCTGTGACTGGACTCATTGCGAGAGAGCTTAGTTGAGGGCAGTCGTATACAACGGTAGCAGTGTTGCCAAAATAAAATCTGCAGAGAAACAGGGTAAGTTTTCGCAGAGATCCATGGACATAAATAACAAAACAAGGAGGCAGGGTGTACTGGAATTTAAGTGCTGGAGAGGTTATATGGTATTAAGGAGAAAATTAGCAGTGGAGTCAGCCATGGTCAGTTTCGGTATCTACTAAGTTTCTTTAACATTTTCACAGCTTGGAACTGTGGAGAATGAGCTGGTTAATAGAATTTTGGAAAACAGAAACTTAGGAAACATAATTACACCAGAAAATGTTGGCCATTTTAAGTACCTGATTTTTTAAATGCATGCTTAAAACCACGTACTTGTCCAAGTTACCATAAATATTGCTTTATGGTAGAAATAACCCTAGAAAATTCTGGTGTCTTCTTTGTCTCTTCAATGGCTGTCATAAGTAATCAAAGTCAGGGACATACATTAGCCCATCTCAATGGTGAACATTACTGGTCAAATACCTTCGATAATATGAATCAAAGTGCCAAAGTAACTTTACAGCAGTGTTTTTTAACCTCACCATTGTCAATATTTTGGACCCCTAATTCATTGTTGGGGGTCACTGTCTCATACCTTGTGGGATGTTTGTTAAGCACCACGGCCTCCAGTCACTAGATGCCAGTAGCAACTTTTAGTCGTGATGACCAACAATGTCCCTTGATGTTGCCCTGGGGAACAAAACTATCCTCATTTGAGAGCCATTGCTCTGTAGTGACTTGAGAACCTTCAGCTTTCACGACTCACAATTTCAAAAACTCTGGGATAGTAAAATTAATTAGATATAGATTATAGAGAATAAATGCATACATATTTAAATGTGACTCTAACATATCCCTCATGCTAACACACTCTCTCTCTTGTGGTTTTGTTAGGAAGATGTATCCTCTTCATGCTCCGACAGGGTGCTTCTGAGGGTGGGGACTGGGTCGTATTTCTAAGGATCTGTATCTTTTTCTCTTCCAGCTCTGCAGTCTCTTGCATTTTCATCCACCTTCTGTGTTTCCTTATCACATCTCGGATGACTCTCAAAGTAGATAGAAATATAGGTGTGCTTGCTTGTTCCTTCAGCTCTGGAAATGACTATTATTCACACTTAGCTCACCTTCCCCTTGCATCTGTGCCTACTGTGGCCTCATTTTTTTTTTTTTTTTCTTACTAACTCATCTTCTAGGTATCTAGGCACAGCTTAGGGTAAACTTTATCATTTTTCCTTCTTCATTTCCTCCACCAATCAATTAAAGGTTGTATCATTTCTAAATCTATAGTCTCTAGATTCTTCTTTTCAACAATCTCTCTGAGATATCCCCTAGCTCTTAGCTGGACAATTGTCACTGTCTTCTACCTGCCTTCCCTGCTTCCAGTCTTTCTTCCATATCTATACTTTACAGTGTTAGGTTAGCATCCCTGAGACACACTCTTCCCAACAAATCCTTTAGCCCTCTAAGGACTAAGGACTGACCCCAATTTACTTCTTCAACTCTATTTCTTATAACTGGAGCTAAAAATTATTTCTCCTTAAACTTTACTTCTTTAGGAGCTTATTAATTTCTTTGAATTCTTACATTGTCTCTAAATCACTTTTTTCTTTTGTGTTTTGGATAATTTTGATTTACATGTGAGAAAGAAATATAAACTCCCCTTAAAGTCTGAAGATAAATATGGGAATTGGAGACTCTACTTCTACTTAAGTACTTTAAAGTTACTTTAAAGATTATTTTAGAGAACTACAATATGCAGATGGTTATAAAATACTTTATATAGAATTCATGCATCCCTGATGTTGATACTGTTTATTTTTCTTCTTGGAATTTAACATAGAGCAGGCCTTCTTTACCTCCTCATCTTATGGTGGGACATGAATATGCAAATTTAGTTTCTATATTAAAAAATTGTACATGAATCTTAATCTGCATTCCAATTCAATGGGTATTAAAAATACTTGCCTAGGAGAGGCTGACTCTACAAAGTTCAAATACAAAGGTAGCATAGATAATTAGAGAGAACCATCATTGTCTAGTGGCCCTTACAGCGACAGCCACTGGTCCATTTATTGGAGGGGAGTGAACACACGTGGAACTTGCTGTTTGTCATGAAGGATGCTAACAGAGTTATGTGGGAGAAGGCCTTGGCTTAAGCCCAGGTTGGTAGTAAATATAGGCCATCACTAGTTGATGTCTGTTTGATGGTCTGTGTGAAATGAGTCAGTGGTCTCAGTCCAGTTATTAGAAGACAGGTGTCTACATCTCAAAACATCATGACAATTGGCACTAATTGGCACCCCTACTGGGAGTCTCAGCAGAGAAGGAGAGGAATCAGTCGGGGCAGAGGAGAAATTATTACTGCCCTGTCCTTCAAAAGTTTCCTTTCCAACAACAGATGATGGAAAATTCCCCTGCTTTAGATAAGAAAGGCTTTGGGGATATAAGCAGAAAATAACAGTCACTACTAGATGAAGGATATTTTCAGAAGAGTGAGGTATTTCCACTATTGAAAGAAATGTCTGTTATTTGTTCATCATCATTCTCTTATTTCCTTTTCTACTTCCACATTCCTTTATGTGTTAGAACTGGACTTGTGGTCTCCTTTTCTATTTTACATCCCAGGGAACATGTTCTGAGTTGAAAGAACATCTGCTTGAGTGTCTGCTCTATTCTCTTATCAGTTCCTCTGCAGAGTTCTTTGTCTCCTGGTTTTCTTGCTGAATTAAGGTACCTTTGTCCTCATGTGCATAAGACGGCTGAGCGTCTTGGTTCAATGGCTACCCATTGATGCATTTTCTTCCATGACATATTTAACTCGGTTGTATCGGGATATAAGTTCTTACACTCTCCTCTTCAGTCGTTCCCACTGTTCTGAGCTCCTTGAGAACAGGATCCTTGCCTGATTCATTTTAGCATCCCTGCACTTGGTACCTTGCAGGGCACATATCAGATACTCAGAAAACAAATACAAGAATGAAACAATGAGTGAATGAATGAATGAATGAATGCATTCTTAGCCCGTTGGAGACATATACTGACATGTAGGAATGAAATGAGGAGTAAGTCGGAAAGAGACAGATTTTAAGAGATGGAGCAGTAGGAATTTGTAATTCTATTCTATTTGGTGCCTTTGAAATTCTCACACTTGCATTTTGAATGGTTGCTTAGTGTTCCAATCCATGCAAGCCATCCTACACAATTGCTTTGTAATCGGTATAATTTAGCTTTGTAACTGAGAGCCTTCTCCAGTGTATGTTTATAAGGGGGGGTTTCTGTGTTCTCTGTTAGAGTTTATAGTCTCACCATGGCTAAATCCAGTATTCTTCATCTCATGTGAATTAATAATTTAATGACAATGATTTTGACTATCCTAATCGTTGAAATCGCTTAAGACAAAAGGGAGAATTTCATACACATGAAAAACCATGTCTATATTTTGGTACTGCAAATAAATATATTAGAACTGTTTTACTCAAATATATTAGAACCAAGTAAATGCTCCCAAGTGTTCTGCTTTTTTTAAAAAAAATTTATCCACCCCCCTAAATTTTAAAGTACTATTTTAAAATTATAAACCTAAAAATAGTTGTCAAAGTGTCTAAAAAAGAGAGCTTGATTTAATTTTTATTTTGATTATTCACTTGAATAAATTACTAAAGTTTTAAATAGGATTATTAAATGTAGAAATGGTGCATATCAACTGGTATATGTGTCAAAAATATGTGATAAAGTACATACACTGGAAAAAACATAAAAATTCTAAAATTCCTTGTTACGGTTTTTGACTAGTAAAATGCTTTTTCCTCTGTGAATTCCGACTAGGGTAGTTTCTTACAGAATTTTATGAGAAAAAAATGTCTGTCACCTGAATATTGATTAGAAACAACTTCACAAACATGACCATTTTCATATTGTCATTTGCAGCGATGTAGTTCCTTAGTTCAACATTATACATGCTTGTCTTGAACGTTAGACTGTCAAGCACCCAAACAGCAGATCTTTACAATTTGTCCTTGGTATCAGAACCAAATAACTCTTGTATTAGTTGTCAGGAGTGTGCTGTGTTTTAGGTGGAATCACCAGAGCAAAGAATTTATCCACGGAAAGGGGACATCAGATATACAGGTTTGTGACATAGGACCATATATATTTGAAACCAGGGAAAATCAGTTCAGAGGTTGCAATCTCTAACAGCAGATCAAGAAACAAGGATGGACCATTGCCCTCACGCATTCTCTAATTTTACAGGTAATTTAGAATATCTTCAATTATAAGCCAAATGGGACATCTTGCAAGGCAAGATTCCTACCAAGATTATAGCTTGTTTAGAGTTCACATGCATAGTAGTACTGCGTTGGATAATTCAGATTAGTTTCAAGCAGCAGAAGTTTCTGCTGAGCACTTACCAAAGATTATTTTCAGTAAAGCATGTGACAGTGCAGATCCAACATAGAATTTCTATTCACAATAATCAATTTGTCAGCTGATCGATAGGATTCGCAGTCTAAAACATTTCAATATGTTATGCTTTCATGCCTCTTGATATCATCACTAAAAATCTCATTGGATTTGTTTCCTTGATGCTCGCTGCAACAGTCTCTAGAAAGCAGAGCTCATAGAATGGTTTTAAATTTCATCCCTTAATTCAGTTTGCGGGGCCTCACCTTCAAAGTTTTCACGTTCCCTTAAGACATATTTGTGCTCGCCTTTCTTTTTGATGGAGTTGTAATTAGTCCTGGGGAGCAGTTGTTTCCAATTAGCCAGGAGGAGGAAATCACAACTGAAGTTTTATAACAAATCATTAGGCATTTTGATATCAGACCAATATATTCTGAATTCTGTGATATAAACCTGTTATGGATCTTAAAAATAATCCTGCTGATTCTTATCTGTGATCATTATATTTCTGTTTTTATTGGCAGTTTTGGAGAAGACAAATATCTTGATTTTGAGCTGCTCAGAGGGATAGAATTTCTACCATGCACATACACAGCATTTTGCTGTAACTCACTTATTTCACACAAACAACAAAATGCAAAATACCCATTCTAACACAGTGGCTTATGTTGAATAGTCACAGCATTAATTTATTTTCAGCTAACATAGTTTTAAACGAAGGACACCTAAGTACTCTTTTAAAAAGATAAAGAAGGCAGCTATTTTCATGAAACAGGTATCTGATTTCATCTCACAGCTGATGACCTCATCCTACCCTTTTGAAGAGTGATGGTGTCTGCCCCTGTCAATTATCTTAAAAAAAGTATTGCAATTACAGGAGTTTGGACCTAACATTCAGAATTAAAATATTTATTTTTGCACATGATTCTCTTCCTGTATGACTGCTAGTTCATTGTAAATAACAGTAAATATACCTGAGTAGTAAAAATATGCTATGACTTACCTTCGATAATCATAAACTCTTTGGGAAGAAGAAAAATGAAACCTGTCATCCAGCATGAAAACAGTTTCTGATAAGATACTGTAGGATATATAAAGATGGTTTCCGTAGGTTAGTCTTCTTTCATGGTTAAAACACACACACACACACACACACACACAAACAGATGTAAACTATATATTTGATATGCAGCTCATGTTCAGGTCTAAAAGGTGGGCCCTCAGGGTGTGATTTAATCAGAATTCTAAAAAAAATTCCACTGAAGCTGAGGAGGGAAGCTGACGTTTCCCTGAACTTGGACTTCATCTCTGACTTTGACAATACACAAGTTAGCATTATGTAATGAAATTGTATCAGTAAACTGGCATGTGTTTTTTTGTGTTCAGGCTCCGAGTAAAAATGGAACAATCTCCGGGTGAAGAGGTGGATGAATGCCGTACCACTTAGCGCTAAGCCAGATTAAGCATGTCCTTTGCTATTTAGGAACCAGATCGAAAAGTTTTTTGAGGGCCCTTATTTAGTGTGTATTTTTGTGTCTGGGGAGGGGGATGAACTGGAGTAGAGGGGGTTGTCATCAACTATTTCTGCAGCGTGCCTCTATGATTAAAAAATGCATGTGGAGTATTACCCTGGTTTTTGTCGGATAGATTTTCTTGCCACACGTAGCGAAAAAGTTTGCTTGGTGTCTAATCAAGCAACGCTGCTTTTTCAGATTTGAAGGAGAACTCAGAAAGTTAGTGTTTTTTTTTTTTTTATTCTTCTCCATTTAAGTATTATTTTTTAATTGCAGCGCATTAAACATAAAATCTGGTACAATCTTTAAAAATAAATAGGACCTAACTATAAATGGGCCCTGTTGTGTTTTTATCTTTGACAAGCAAGTAATTGCTTCTCAAATTTATCAGTTTGTTTATGCAAAAACCATTTACCAAGCCTAGCTCAAAAGCATCAATTTCATCATTATCATCTTATTAATTTAGCCAAGCTATAACACAGCTGATTATTCCTGAGTAATATCCTCTGCAGCACATCATGTGTGGCAAAACCATCTGTACAGTACCTATTTAATAAATAAACCCTCGGCTAAATGTCTCTGTTTATTGAGAACTAATGTTTATAGAAAATGTAATGGAACTGAATAAATAACTCAGCTTCGTCAACCTGCGTATGAATCAGTGCAAAGAACGCTGACATCATCACCTTTCAAGTACCAGAGAACGCAGAATTACCCCAAAGAGCTATCGACTCAATATTAAGGCATTAAAACTGCAATGAAGGCATATTAATGCTTAAAACTTCATTGTTGGCAGTGGAATTGGCACAATGGACATATTTTATAACTCTAGGAATACTTAGGCTTTATGGCTGCTTCTTTGTTGACTGCCTTGCACTTAATGTAGTTTTCCACTTTAAATAAAAAAAACCCTCAAGATCTTTAAAAAAAAAAACAACAGGAAAATTGCTGATTCTAAGCATTCATTTTTAAAATAATGCAAACTGCTGATTCCAATTGTTCAGATTTAAGAAAAAAAAAAAAGCCAACTTCTTTAACTCCATGCTTCCTGAATTCGTATCAGTAGCAACCAGATATTTTGAGGCAAAGGTTTGTTTAAAGAGAAAGAGATTATCGTGAGTGATAGTGGTAACACTGACAATGTGGGGATGATTAAATGATTTGGCAAAGAAAAGTCAAGTTTGCTGGTCTGGAGCCATTATTATTAGTCATGTAAATAATAATTTGCATGCCCCAAATTAAAGGGTACACAATGGTTTAACATATGCACACGGGCTCTCATAGCTGGGATATTAATACAATGTAGATTAATAAATTGAAGTTTTATGCTAGTTAAAATCCAATGAAACAAAGTGGATTGTTTAAAAATAGTTCAAGAAAATGGGTTCATTTCTTATAACTTGTTTTAAAAGTCTGTCCACGCTTTGCTTTCCAAAAATAAAATTTCATGGAAAATGAAAAAAAAAAAAAGACAACCCAAGGTTGTCTTTATTCATATCTAAGGAATAACCTTTATTGATCTTTGAATGGAACTCTACTTTGGAGCATCAGTATGACCCACTTCCATGTTGAAGCTTCCTTGTCAGGCAGCTTAAAAGCCTCTCTCTTCCTCTAGTGCCCATGGGACTTAAGGATTTCACCAAGGCTCAACCCTGATGTAATTTAAAAGTGAGGGGAAGACAGGCACCGACCTGTGCTGTAGGCATATTGGCTCATTCTCCAGGACTTTCTTCTATTTCTGCTCATGGAGATCTGGGACCCACCTGGCATACTCTTTTCCAGGTGAAGACTTGTGTGTTCACACATGGAAGATGTTTCCTCATGGCCACGAGATCTGTATGAGTTCAAACAATAAGGGCACAGAGCTGCCCATAACACCTTTTAGCTGTCAATCCAAAAGCAGAGCATTTTTTGTTTTCTTTTGCTGTTGTTCAAAACATTTACTTATGAGTCTCACCAGAGAAGGAGACCAAAGTGCATCTAGGAAGGAAACCTGATGTCTGCGGATTATGGATGGGTAAGATTCTGTCTATAATCTGCAGACATCAGGTTTCCTTCTGAGATGTAGGTTCCATTATTCTGGATGTGCAATATCTGTCTCTCTCTCTCTCTCTCTCTCTCAGGGTTTCAGTTTATGCAGTGGGCTCTGTGGTTTGCACAGAGACTACCCATTCCCCAAACCTAGGAGGGTTCAGGGATAATCCTAACAGAATCACTGTACCCCCTAAATTAGGCAAATGCCTCAAACAAAATGAATACCACATCAAAAGAACAGAAAGATAGTGAAATGGTGCCAGTAATTGCCTTGTGGGGCAACTCAGCTTAAACAACTTAAAGCTTGCAAGCACTGCACCCACACTACCCAGAAGAATACTTTTGTTCCAGGGTTTCAATTGCAAGCTAGGGAGCCAACAAATCTAAAACCCTCTGTTTGGGAGCCAGAGCACGCACTGTGCCTCTGACATATGCCTCTAAGTAGACCTGCGTCTGGCACATCAGCAGTTTTGAGTAGCTTGGGTTTGGTGACCAAAGTCAACTTCCCACGCGTTCTGTCACACCCGGGCCCAGATCAGCAAAAGAGGCTGTTGCATTGACTAATTATATCTACTTTAGGGTGACCTGTGGTTTAAAAACAGCAAAAAGAGAGGAATGCCGGCAAGTGAGCTGCGTACCAAGTGGCAAACTCCCGGAGGGCTCCTGAGAGGAAGCAAAGTACCTTTTGATCTGTTCGTTCTGCGTCTGCTTCGCTGTCTGTCCGTTGTGTAATCCATAAAGTCGCTTTCATCCATTTTAAGCAATCAATTTTAGATATTTCTGATGAGAGGTGATGTCAGGCCTTCCCATTTTGAGGCAAGAAATCAAAATACCAATTCCAATCATCCACCCCACGGTGGGTAGCAACGAGGCTGTGCATAAGAGAGAGAGAGAGAGAGAGTGGGGGCCTCCCATAAAACGTGAATAGTTTGGGTATTTTTTTTTTTTTAAAGATTTTATTTTTTTTTTTAATTTATTTTACAGAGAGAGAGATCACAAGTAGGCAGAGAGGCAGACAGAGAGAGAGGAGGAAGCAGGCTCCCTGCAGAGCAGAGAGCCCGACGCGGGGCTCGATCCCAGGACCCTGAGATCATGACCTGAGCCGAAGGCAGAGGCTTAATCCACTGAGCCCCCCAGGCGCCCCATAGTTTGGGTATTTTTTAATGCATTGGCCTGATACAGCTCTTAAACAAATAGTCTTGATCTTGTCCTTAGGACCCATTTTTTTTTTTAAGATTTTATTTATTTATTTGACAGAGAGAGACACAGTGAGACAGGGAACACAGGCTGGGTAGTGGGAGAGGGAGAAGCAGGCTTTCTGCTGAACAGGGAGCCGGATGTGGGGCTTGATCCCAGGACCCGGGGATCATGACCTGAGCCGAAGGCAGACGCTTAATGACTGAGCCACCCAGGCACCCCAGGACCTATTTTTTTTTTAAAGATTTTTATTTATTCATTTGATAGACAGAGATCACAAGTAGGCAGAGAGGCAGGCAGAGAAAGAGAGGAAGGGAAGCAGGCTCCCTGCTGAGCAGAGAGCCCGACGTGGGGCTCGATCCCAGATCCTGAGATCATGGCCTGAGCTGAAGGCAGAGGCTTAACCCACTGAACCACCCAGGTGCACGCCCAGGACCTATTTTTGAAGGAGCGGTAATTTAGATTCTATCTGCTAAGAACCAATATCAAGGATCACGGAGCATGACTGACCACAATTCAATGTTATAATAATACGCCCAAGCCATGGATGCAAGGACAAACATTTCCCACAGGCAAGGCATACTCTTGGAAAAATCCAGGAATTGGTAAATCTGATGTATATCTATGGAAAATTCTTGGCTTGGTACAGAAGAGAAATCATGAAAGAGGTGGCACGCTTTTAGCTTTCTGTCATCTTTAGAAGCAATGGAAGAATTTACAGTTCCAAAGATAATATTGCAATAAATGCCAATAAGGAGATGGTAGTTTCATTTGGATTATTTTGCCATGGTAGATTATATTTGTTTGTTCATGCGTTCAATCATGCAGCGGTATTTATCAGGCACCTACACTGTGCTAGGCATTGAGATATAATAGCACGAGGAAATGTTGTTCCAGTTTCATGGAGAATGGAAAGGTCATGGAAAGGTCATAGAAATCAATGCCAGGTTCAACCACGAGGAAGACCATATAGGACGGACACAAGATGGAGGTGGGGAGAACATTTCAAACAAAAGAAATTGCCCCTTAACACACCCGCAGTGGTAAAGGAATCAATGGTGCACGCAGAGGACTGAGAGAATAGTGTGGTAAGATAACGGACAGCAAAAGAAATCCGGTAAAAGATGAACCCAGAGAACTTGGTAGGGGTCGGTCTTCAGGGCAATGTCATGATCCGTCTGTATCATCCACGCATGATGCATTATTTGGAGAATTTAGTACAGAGTCCCATGATAAAATATTTGCCATCAGTTGGTGCTAAGTTATTCGTTCCTTCAACTGATGTTTCGTTAAAAACCTATGCCATGCAAGGAATGGGCATTGGGAATCTAGTGGGGATCTATATGGACGTGGTCTCTGCTCTCCTGGAACTGCAGTCTCTCTGGAAAGATAAACGATGAACAAATACAGAGGCATCAAGTGTTATAAAAGAGGAACCACAGCGGTTAGGACTGCGGAGCCATTTTAGGGGGATGAGTCCCTGAGAAGTGATATCAATTGATGCACCAAGACAATCTGGAGTTAAGAGTCTTCGGATAGCCACTGTGGACCATGAGGAAGAAAGTGGCAGGGGTGAGGTTAAAGACAAAGAAGATGTAGGGCTTGTAGCCTCAGCGGCTTTCTAGCGGACAGTGAAAACGAACATGTTTTTGCCCAACCCTGGACAAGGTGGTTCCCTGTTTATATTTTTCCTCTGCAGGAATGTCTTCCACATGTATTGTGGAATGAGGACTTCTTCATGAAATAGCTTCTTCTAATGCACACAGTGTAATCTGGGCCGCCCCCCCACATCCCATGCCCAGCTGCTGGGCAAGGGCCACTGTGGCCCTTCACTGGGTTTCTGTGGTGGGTAGGATACAAAGACCCTTGACAGGCCATCTTGCGTCCTTGGGTCCCCAGTGAAGCAATGGGATTCTGCCTCAGGGATCAGGGCAATCTTTGCAGGGGGAGTAATTGGGCCAATGACCTCCCTCTTCTTTTTTCCTTTGTTCTTATTTTCTTCTTCTTGGGAAACTGGTGTGAAAATACAGAGACCCTCTTTCTCCCATTATTCTCCCAGGGAAGGAGGGAGAGGAAGGGGCTGGAAATCCTGGGCTGAAGCAGGCACGAGGGTGGACTGAGCAGAAGTGGGACTCACCGTAGTTGACCGACTTCCCCAGTTGCCAGCCCGCTCCATTCTGACAAAGAGTAAATTGCTCGGCGGCTCTCTGCAACCTCCATGTCTCCTGGGTTGCAGCTCTGTTTCGTACTGGGGCGCAGACCAAAATCATAGCCATAGGAAGAGGTGTTGGAAAAAGTGAAAATCAACCCAATCCTGCAGAATCTTGAACGCTTTATGTATGACAAGGCTTACATATCACTGGATACAATATAGGAGTTTGCCTTCTTGTTCCACATCATCTGTCCAAAGGAAGTAATTCTGTATTTCACAAATGGACATGTTTATGGCCTAAATGTCACACGGTCTTAGACCTTTGTCTTAATATATCTATTGTTTCTGTTTTGTACTAGTTATATGGAAAAAGATAATTATGTTAAAGCATATATTAAATTAATTGTGGCCCAGTAAATCAAAACTATTGAAACAATAGTTTTAAGGAAACACACACACAAACACACACTCTCTTTATACAATTCCTTTTACATTTAGGATCTTTTAGTTGCCTAAAAGCTATTTATTATTTTTAAAAGTTTTTAGTTTTTTTTTTCTTTTTTTTTTTTTTTTTTAAGATTTTATTTAGTTGACAGAGAGATCACAAGTAGGCAGAGGCAGGCACAAAGAGAGGGAGAAGCAGGCTCCCCACTGAGCAGAGAGCCGATGCAGGGCTTGAACCCAGGACCCTGAGATCATGACCTGAGTTGGAGGCAGAGGCTTAACCCATTGAGCCACCCAGGTGCCCCAAAAGTTTTTAGTTTCACACAACTCTTCATACTGCTGAACTAAGCAAAATGAACATCACTTTTTCTTGCAGAAAGGAGAAAATAAGATTTATAAATATTTTCTGACATTTTTCATAAATTTACAACATAGTTTAGTGAAAAGAGACATTTCCTACTTAATGCATTTTAAATTATTTGTGTTTATTTTAACCTCTTTCCTGTAAATCCATAGTTACTGTGGCAAGCCAAACTATAAGCATCTTAGAGTTATTGCTCATTAAGAGGGAGACAGGTTTGATTAGAGGGGGCAGCTTGGGTGAGAAGGGCCATTCCTTGTACAGTGATGGTCTTCACACAGCGTGGTGATAGAAAGCTTGTTGGAACTTTATGGCTCATCACTTACTTGCCATTTGGTGTCATTTTTGACTCTTCTTTTGCTGATAGAGTTTTGCTGATGCTAAAGATTGATTTCTCGGGCTCTACTCCAATTTGCAAACAAAGAGCTCTATCAGGTGCATTTCATTACCAATATATGTTAGAACAGGATGATCATTTAAAGATTTTGCACAGTCATGACAATTCATATAAAGAAGGTAGAACTCGTTAGTGTCCCTCTGGTTTAGCACTCAGATGAAGGGAAGAGCTCCCGAAATCTTGGGTTGTTACTGTTTTTTAATAGCTTTTGAGTAATTTTTATTTCTTTGTCTTGCAAGGATAAGAAAAGATCAAGAATGTAGGTAGTCGTAAGCTAAATCTCACTTACTTTTTTAAGAAGTTTTTGTTTGCTTCCTTTGGAATGGGGCTAAGTCTAGATTATATAACTGTATTACCATGACAGTTTGATTTTTTAAAAAAGTTGGTCGGAATGTCCTCAGTGTGATAGAGTACCTGTTACCCGTAGCCAACTAATATAGTTGATGTATCTTTAAATATTTTGGTCATCTGATGTCACGTAGAACAATATTTAACTGCAGACCATTAATGTATATATCTGAGAATTATGTGAAAACTCTTATTGACTAAAGGGAAGTTTACAGTAAAATCAGGAAGTCATTGGTGAAAATATACTACTTCTTCCAGTAAGTTATCCATTTCTACTAAAAAATACTTGGAAATACTACTCTGCTTATGTTAAGGGAATCTTCAGGTTAAAGTTAAAATGTTCACCAGGTCAGTGATTTTCAACCATATGCTCCCTTCTGACAATATGTATTTTGTGATGCTTGATTTAGTAATCAAATGGAATTCACAGGTAATACCTACCTTTACACATCATTAAAAAAAAAACTGCAATGCCATAATTATAATACATAGGAAATATTAAAATATAAAATAATAGGCATGTAGTCTGTAAATGTTCTGACACCACTCTGCTCATTAACAAAAACACCCATCAAGATGTTCAAATTGCCCTCTAGGTGGTGAGGTCATCCCTCCTGATGTCCACTCCAGGAATCACAGAGTTCACAGACATCTGGGAACAAACCTGTTTTATTTTCTGCTCTATATCCAGTTCTAGACATGGCATTCGGCATGGACTAAGTGGTCAATATTTATGCAGCAAATGTTGAATGAGCAAAAGAAAAGAAAAACAAACCCAAATCCAAGCCTTCTCCTTCAGGAATTTATCATCTAGTTGGAATGGCAGTTCACTTCAGTAATACATACAGCAAGGAGATGGCTCCCCACGCATTCCAAAAACGGGTTGCATGGTGTGTGCTACAAAAATTTAAGGAAGAGGGGACACCCTCTGCAGGCAGAAGCGAAGGACTGCTGTGGGTCTCAGGCTTTAGGGCGGTGGTGCAGTGATGCGCATTTAAACTGGTGTCTCCTCAGAGCAGCTCTTGGCCCGGTGCCAGGCCAGATGCAGAGGGAGGACAGGTTAGGAAGGGCCTGTGCTCCCAAGTCTTCCACTCTAGGGCATTTCCGGCTTCTGTGAGTGTCAGAAGCCCTGGAGGAATGATTAAATGCATATTCCTAGGCCTGAACTCTGGTATTCCAGTATGCATTTTCAGCAAGAGTTAGAGAAAAATTCTAATGTAATTCCCGAGTCTCACTTTCAGAAACAACAGTATGGGTGGACAAAGAACTCAGTGTGTTTCTCCTGAGAATTTTCAGTGTTTGGAAAATGAATGGCAACCCTTGGGGGAATTTTGAGATTCATCTCGAAAGGGAACTTCTAGTCATTTCAAAAATAAGTGAATGTAAATGATGAGGGAATATATTTTTTAAGACATCATTATAGAACTGATGCTCTTGGTAAAATATTATTGTTTTAACATCCTTGTGACAGTAAAAATAGTCTTGGTTATAAGTGGTGTGATTATATGTTTTCTTTTGCTGATATTAGAAATGGAAATGTATTGGGGATAGAAATATGTTGAGAAAAATAGTTGTTCTGTTTTGCAAGATAATTTTTTTTGGGGGGGAAGAGATATTTAAATATTTAGAGTCGAGTTTTTTTGTTTTGTTTTTTGATCTGCTGCTCCCTGCCATCCTCATAAAAACTATTTTGACTCAAATGGTGAAATGATGCCTTATGTAATAAAAAAAGAATTATTTCTTTCATTCACAATTTTAATAGTTGTCTTTTTAATACCATATTATACTAAAATTATTTCTAGGATTTTTTTTTATTGCCTCACAATTTCTTTTTTAAGAAACACTTAAGGATTAACCAAAGGTGTTTACAATTTTTCTCATGAAGTTAATATTTTATTTTCATTAACTGTAGTTTTTAACTACAGTTAAAATCATAATGTCCCTCATGATACATATCCTCCTAATAGAACACATCTGATAAAATTTTAAATATGGAGTAACTGCCCTGGTTACAAAGAGAAAAGCTTAATTCTTTACTTTTTTTAATTTTTATTTTATTTATTTATTTGACAGAGATCACAAAAAGACAGAGAGGCAGGCAGGTGGGGGGCGCAGGCTCCCTGCTGAGGAGAGAGCCGGGTGCGGGACTAGATCCCAGGACCCTGGGATCATGACCTGAGCCAAAGGCAGAGGCTTTAACCCACTGAGCCACCCAGATCAAAGACTAATACAGGTTTTTTGACTTCATATATTTGATTCTACTTTTTAAAAAGGTAGTGGCTGGAAGCAGAATAAAAGACTTTTCAAGTGTTATTAGAGTATACCATGTAGCCCAAAACAAAAGGAAAGCATAAATAAAGAACCCCCTTGTGGAAAACGGCGTTGCCCCCTCCTTCTGACACTAGGCCCCCACCTCCACAAAAGCTCCCTGCCACCCCCTCTCTAAACTTCATCCTTATGAAAATGAATCAACCAACCACAGAATTCTTATTTTGAATCACAAATCATTTGCCCTTTTTTAAATAATTGATTTTTATATTTAAATCAATCACAAATTCACAAATCATAAAAAAGCCATCAACTGATAATCAATCGTTCTGTTTGTGTGACACTTAAACAATTGGGTTTATTAATTTTCTGACCTGAATTTTGTTCTTTTTAAACTGGTTTTAGTGCAATGAACACCCAGCTTATTTGTTTAGTGAGAGAACTTATAGCGGCCTGAAGATTATAGCTTTCTTTCTTTTAAAACTAGTGATTCTCTTAGCATATTTGAAGCAAACAGGATGAAAAAACAAATGTTCGCTTTATTGTTTTAAGCTTACAAATGATAGGAACATTGCCTTTTTATGTTTTGCGTTGGTCGCATAAGTTACTAAGATCAACTTAAAATTGAGGACTAGGGGCATCATCATTGGGACACATTTTTCTTCAAAAAGTTTGCCAAAGACAATTTGTCTGGGGAGAATCTTTTGCTCAGATGTATTTATTTTGTAGGCATAAGCTCAATTGGGTAAATAATATTCTGAATAATTCCCAATTTTCTGTTGGATTTCCTTATTTTATATGTGAGCACTGAAAATCTATAGAACAAAATTTGATTTAATTTACATTTAGAACTTTTCCAAGGAGACTTAGTTATGGAAGTGAACAAAAGGTCACACATTGTGGGAGGCCCTTCCTCTTTCTTATGTACTGTTAGACTGTGGACAATTTTTCAAAAATGACCCTGCACATGACATATTCAAATAGAGAAATGATTTTTAACATCAACACATGTAGATTTCCTTACACTTTTTAAAGTTCACATAATGAGTGAATACTCAAGAAATTAGGTACAATCACACACAGACCCGCACACACAGAGGACTGAACCAGAGCATTTGACATTCTGTATGGGATTGACCCAAACTGAACGGATAACCCAGCGGAAATGTGCGAAGGCTCTGCATTCGTGAGATCGACCACAGTTACACCAGATATGATAATAGGACACAGGCAGAAGTCCTCCTGCCTTGTGTCGCACTGAGAGTCCAAGAAAGTTTGGCAAGTAGAGCCCCACGTCCTGTCCAGAGAATCCAAAATCATCACCCATGGAGCTTAATTCTGAATTTCCGGCCCAGACAAAACTCCGATTAAATTCAATGAGTGTTTCTCATTTTAGAAAGCTGTGCATGTGCATGCCATGTTCTTTTCTTAGATAAAAACATACCCACAGCTCCTTCCATACAAAATGAAACCAAACACATTTAGAACACATGTAAGCCATTTCTCTATGGGAAAGGCCATTTGTGGTTAACACAGAAAGTATTTATGGTTTCACTGTTAATTGTGGTTTCTTTGTATTAGCCAAAAAAGGTAGCATTTTTCATGGTAGGAATAGTATGAAAGCAATAGCCTTTCTAAAAAATGTTCGAATTTTCTGGGGCATGAGGAAGTGACTGAATTTATGATCTCTTCTAAATACCGAGCGAGTATACACAACCTACAGTTATGTTTTCAATCTGAATAAAAGTTTATTTAAAATGGTCTTAATTGCTCTTTGGTACATTTCCACAAGTCGAATCTGTATAATCAACATTATATAATATTTAAGGCTCGGGCACGTTCTAGTTTCTTGTTTATAATTGTTATCCAGGGACATTAAAATTTCATTCTGGATCAGTGCTATTTCTGGAAATTGTTAATTTCAATTTCTTCTGGAAATTGTTAATTTTACAAATGTTACCTTGTTAATGTCAATTTTATTTAATCAATCCCTGGGATTTATTTTTTCTTTTCTTCTTTCCATCCTTCCTTCCTTCATTCTTCTTTCCTTCCTTTTTTTTTTGAATTAAAAACCAAAGAATCATTGCAGTATTGAAATATTTTAATTATTTCCTATTACAAAAGAATCATTTTAATTTCAAACTGCATTTTGGCAAGGATTCTATAAGTGGGTGAGTGAATTCAAAAGAATAGCTAAATATGAAAGCAGATTAATTAATCTGAATGTACATTTGTAGGGCTATATACTGATATTTTTTTAGCAGACATTTCCACAAGTGTTTTAACATCTGAATGTATCACATATATGTTATTACAAAGTGAAAGAGACAATTGTGCTTGTTAGGTCAATAACCAGAATACTTAGGAATATTTACATATAAAGCAGTTTTTCTTAAATATTAGAGCTTTTATTACATATGGGAAATAATATATTTGAATAATTTCATCATTATACAATTTTATTTATAATTTTAGAGGAAGTAATGCTATATGGATATTAGATTGAATTTTATTAATTTCCTGAGGAAAAAACAAGTATTTAAGCCAAATGACCCTAATTGCCTCTTTCTGAGGGTGAGAAATATTCTTTATGAAAATGCTTAAATATAATTTATCAATTTAACCACATACACTTATATATATATCTCATGAGTATATGTGAAACTGAGTCTAAATGAACATTTTATGAGGTTAAATGCAGTTTTCCAAAGATCCGTATTTATTCATAGATCATGTAAAAAGCGATTAGCTTTGATAAATATTCCTGTGTTTTTTGCTAAACATTTGTATAATTCTGGCTTTTAGTTAAACAGTTACAATCATCAAATACCTTGATACACTTAGATTGCATCTGTTAGTATTTAGAACGTTTCCATTAAAAATTTTCAAAGGTTTTTGTATGTTTTGTCTCTCCTTTTTCTTACGAATGGAAATTTAAACTGGAATATATGATCATATATGAGAAGTACTAACTGATTTGTTGATATACCATAAAACTTTATGCATCTCAAATAATATTTTAATATATTTTATACAGTATATAATATTGAATATTAGTGTAACATATTTGACAGGATTTTAAAAATCTATTTATGCAGTATTTTAAAAATATATTGCTAACCACAGGATTTGTCTTTCATGTCTTCTTGTGATTTTTATTTTTAAAATCACTAACATTTTAAGAGAGAATGTTCACAGAAAATAAATATTTCTCCGTGAAATCTTTAAAAAAGGAATAACCCTCAAACCAGAACTTCATTGTAATAAATATGTCACATTTTCTTTTCGTGCTACTAACATCAAGTGATTTCTGATCCCAGATACAGTTTTCTTTTTCGTAGCAAAATATAATGTTTCTTTTCACTGTTATTTTCATGTATATTCAAATACTGATGTGAAATAACCAAAGAATAAAAACAGAGTTTATTAAGAGGTTACATTTCCTTGAGGTGTAGGCATTACGTGGTGATGGTCAAATTCATGCAAAAGTTTTTCATTCCTTGCTGTTCACAAATATGTAAAAATAGGCATTCCTAGTGTCCTCGTATTTCTTAGGCTTTAAAGTCACATTTTGTCAGCAGAGCCTTCTTACCTTCTTCTCACTGACGCTTACTGAGAATCCTCAGACACTGTGGTTCTGGTCTCTCCGAATCATCTGCTTGCGTTGCGCACGTCAGACTGTAGGGGGCACTCCTCAGCTGCAACAGAGACAATCTTAGGCTCAGTCCTTTTTTGTGGCTCTGAGACGTATTTAATATTCATTATTTTATCAAGGCATTTAGTCTAAAAAGACTTCATAGCTCACCCTGAAAGCACGTATATTCATAACTGAGTAAAAAAGAAATCTCGCCTGGGTATCAAGGTGGGCATTTGGCTTCCTGGGGATGTTAATAAAATTTTATAATGCTGCATTGTGCCTGGGTAAATAAGTACTTTCCAGAGCTCTCCTCTTGTTATTCTTTTCTACTTGGAGCTGAGGGTGGGTTTTATAATACCCAGATTTTTATTACTATACCTCAAGTCTTGTCTCTTTGCCTTGAGGACTCCCAGAGAGCAGGGTGTGGAATGATCATGATTTATGTTTGGGAAGAGGAACCACAGAGTTTTTACATAGAATTATGTGCCCTACACTGAAGCTTATAAACAGCTTATCTTTAATGGGAGTGAAATATTGAATTTAAGATTGTGTGTGGCCTTTTCTCCACTCCCTTCCCTCCACTCTCACTTCCCTGACTTGCCCCATCCCAAACAGACTACTTGTGTGGCAATCCTGAGATCCCTTTCCATACATAATGACACGGGCCTCTCACATGTCTATACCTTCTGGGTTCACAGCAGCAGCTGGTGCAGCTGCTTTGGGCTTTTTATGGCTTTCCGTACTTACCTCTCAGAGAGACCAGTAGCACTCACTAGTCTCATAGGTTGGAGACTTCCTTTCCTTCTGCATTCACCTTCTTACCTGCATCTGGGCCCGCTGCCCTCCCTGTTTCCCTGTGAGGGCATGCATCTCTCAAGGACCTGACTCCCCTTACTCCTGTCTGGGACCAGCCCCTTCTCTCTCCCTCCTCTGGACTCTGGGTGCTGCTCCCTCCTTGTCATCAGACTTTTCTGCTCTATGTTGTAATTTCTCCTACTTCCAAAAGAATCCCTCTCCTCATCCCACTTCTCCAGTCTGCAATCTCTTCTTTCTCAGTTTCCTTTTATAGCAAAGCACCTCAAGAGTTGGCCTTACTTGATATCACCAACTCCTGTCCCTCCCGTTGTCCCCTCCCACCATTTGCTCCACGGACTCTCTCTTCACCAGTGACCTCCATGTTACTACACCTAATCATCAGTCCTTGAGGTAACATTTTTTTCCCTCACTGTGGATCACTTACTCCTTGAAATAGTTCTTTCTTGGAGCTTCTGGGAGATTGGCTGTCTCCTTGCCCCCCAACTTGCCAACAGCTCCTTCTCTGCTCCTCCCATAGTTGTCTGTTATCTCCTTGAACCCCAAGGGGCTGTCCTTAGGCCCCTCTTCTATATCTATACTCTGTCTCTCTAGGCTTATCTCATCTTCTCTCAGTAATGCCATCTACCTGAAAAATCTTATAGTTATTTTTAGCCAGGACCACTCCCCTGTACTCTGACACGTATATTCAACTGCTTTCTCTACCGGATGTTGCCATTTGGATGTCTAATAGACTTTTGAAACTGATCTTCATTCTACCCATCCTCACCCAAACCAGTCAACCGGCCAACCCACTTCTTCGCAGTCTTCCCATCTTAGAAAAGGGAATTTTCTCAAGATAAAACCTCAGTCTATGACAGTCCAAGCCACTGTCTTCATTCATCTTAATTATTGTCTCCTGCTTCTGTCCACACCAAAACACACATACATCAACAATAGAGCAGTGGGTCAATGGCTGTTCCTTCAGCCACTGGTGACTCCTCAGCTCACACTAAATGTCACAGCCCCTGAGATACTTCTAGGCCTCATCCCCTACTCTTCTCCCTGGCTCACTTCATGTCAGCCACACACATGGCCTTGCACTTGCTTAACAATCCTACTAAGCCCCTCCTTGGAGGATCTTGACTGGAGCGCTCTTCTCCCCGGGGGTCTTTATGACTGTCTCCTTCACATCTGTAAGATCTTTCCCCGAGTGTCACCAGGACTTCCCAGGCCACCTTATTTAGAATAGGAAGATTACTTTACTGGACCCTGCATTCTGTATCCCTATGTCCTGCCCTTATTTTTTTTTTATTTTTTTATTTTTATTTTTTTTTTTATTATTTTTTTTTTTTATTTTTTTTTTTTCTCATTTTATTTATTTTTTCAGCGTAACAGTATTCATTCTTTTTGCACAACACCCAGTGCTCCATGCAAAACGTGCCCTCCCCATTACCCACCACCTGTTCGCCCAACCTCCCACCCCTGACCCTTCAAAACCCTCAGGTTGCCCCAACCTCCCACCCCTGACCCTTCAAAACCCTCAGGTTGTTTTTCAGAGTCCATAGTCTCTTATGGTTCGCTTCCCCTCCCCAATGTCCATAGCCCGCTCCCCCTCCCCCAATCCCACCTCCCCGCAGCAACCCCCAGTTTGTTTTGTGAGATTAAGAGTCATTTATGGTTTGTCTCCCTCCCAATCCCATCTTGTTTCATTTATTCTTCTCCTATCTCCTACCCCCCCCATGTTGCTTCTCCATGTCCTCATATCAGGGAGATCATATGATAGTTGTCTTTCTCCGATTGACTTATTTCACTAAGCATGATACGCTCTAGTTCCATCCACGTCGTCGCAAATGGCATGATTTCATTTCTTTTGATGGCTGCATAGTATTCCATTGTGTATATATACCACATCTTCTTGATCCATTCATCTGTTGATGGACATCTAGGTTCTTTCCATAGTTTGGCTATTGTAGACATTGCTGCTATAAAC
This sequence comes from Meles meles, assembly GCF_922984935.1. Lineage (NCBI taxonomy): Eukaryota > Metazoa > Chordata > Mammalia > Carnivora > Mustelidae > Meles > Meles meles. The sequence goes on from NC_060074.1 coordinate 10,610,396, forward strand.
ATTCGGGTACACGTGCCCCTTCGGATCACTATGTTTGTATCTTTAGGGTAAATACCCAGTAGTGCAATTGCTGGGTCATAGGGTAGTTCTATTTTCAACATTTTGAGGAACCTCCATGCTGTTTTCCAGAGTGGTTGCACCAGCTTGCATTCCCACCAACAGTGGAGGAGGGTTCCCCTTTCTCCACATCCTCTCCAGCATCTGTCATTTCCTGACTTGTTCATTTTAGCCATTCTGACTGGTGTGAGGTGATATCTCATTGTGGTTTTGATTTGTATTTCCCTGATGCCGAGTGACGTGGAGCACCCCCTCATGTGTCTGTCGGCCATCCGGATGTCTTCCCTGCAGAAATGTCTGTTCATGTCCTCTGCCCATTTCTTGATTGGATTGTTTGTTCTTTGGGTGTTGAGTTTGCTAAGTTCCTTATAGATTTTGGATACTAGCCCTTTATCTGATATGTCGTTTGCAAATATCTTCTCCCATTCTGGAACAAATAATCCTAAAATTTATATGGAACCAGAAAAGACCTCGAATAGCCAAAGGAATATTGAAGAACAAAGCCAAAGTTGGTGGCATCACAATTCCGGACTTCAAGCTCTATTACAAAGCTGTCATCATCAAGACAGCATGGTACTGGCACAAAAACAGACACATAGACCAGTGGAACAGAATAGAGAGCCCAGAAATCGACCCTCAACTCTATGGTCAACTAATCTTCGACAAAGCAGGAAAGAATGTCCAATGGAAAAAAGACAGCCTCTTCAATAAATGGTGCTGGGAAAATTGGACAGCCACATGCAGAAAAATGAAATTGGACCACTTCCTTACACCACACACAAAAATAGACTCCAAATGGATGAAGGACCTCAATGTGAGAAAGGAATCCATCAAAATCCTTGAGGAGAATGCAGGCAGCAACCTCTTCGACCACAGCCGTAGCAACATCTTCCTAGGAACAACGGCAAAGGCAAGGGAAGCAAGGGCAAAAATGAACTGTTGGGATTTCATCAAGATCAAAAGCTTTTGCACAGCAAAGGAAACAGTTCACAAAACCAAAAGACAACTGTCCTGCCCTTATTATTTGTCTCTATAGCACTTATGATCGTCATCTGCTTATGAGATTCACTTACCGGTCATCGTTGCCCATCAGTAGGTGCTTCCAGGGACAGGTGTAGCCAAAGTGTTTCTGCTCTGGCATCTCCACTGCCTAGAAGGATGTTTGGTATGTGCTAGACTCTCAGGAAAATTTGCTGAATGAATGAACCCATTTTAGTATATACCACCTGTGAAAGGATCAACATCCAAATTTGGGATCCAACCAGGATTTGACTTATATTCTGTCTCTTCTGTTTTAAAACTTGCTTTCTGACTTAAAAGAACTTTTCAAAATGACGCCACCTTATCTTGTGTTGGTATTTTTGGCTATTCTTTTTAATTGACTTTGAGCATCTTTTCATTTTGACATTTAGTAAGTATCTGATGCAGTAACTCATTAGACTTCAGGATTCCCCCCCCCCCCCCCGCCGGAGGAGGATTTTGTTTCGTTTTGTTTTGTTTTTTCTTAAAGGGGGTTTGTAATTATTGGGGCTTAGGAAAGTTAAATCCCATGAGGATGGGCTTTCCTACTTTTGGTAAAATGAAAAAGCACTCCTGAGGTGGACAAACTTTATGGAGCAAAAAGTTTCTGTTAAAAATCTTCTCTTTTTACAGAATTTTGGGGAATTTGGTAGAAGTAGTTGATTACAAGACTTTATCTTTCCTGTTCTCCTTGCCTTCCCTTCATATCCCAATGTCCTCAAGATTATTGTAACCACGTGGGATTACATTTTAAATATTTCTCCTACAAGAGGTGACATCTTTAATCCTGTGCATCAAGTTATATAACCTAATGGTGGGACTTTACCTACATAAGTGTGGAAGAAGCTATGCAGAAAGAAACCAACATTTGATCAGGTCAAAGATTATGCTAGGCCTTTTTCATATTTTAGCTTATTTAGTCCTTAATACAACCCATTATACAGATAGAAATTGAAACTTGGAAAGATTATCTAGCTTACCCAAGATCTTAGACCCAGGGTGTTAGTGTGCTTGGATTCTGAGATTTTTCTGTTTCTCAAACTTGTATTCTTTTCAGTGAATTATGCTCCCTTCTGTATTATCAGCTTGACATAATTTGCTCTAAATTCTAAAATGCTTTTTAGACAGCCTTCAGAAAGTAATATGTGTGTATACTAAATTTTGATAATCCACAGAGGTGCAGAGGGAAAGTATCTCCTCTGAGCATGGCCTGACGCAGGGCGATCCCACAACCTTGAGATCCTGACCTGAGCCTACATCAAGGCCCTTACCCTTAACCAAATGAGCCACCCAGGTGCCCCCACACCAGGTCTTTCTCTAATCTTTTGTTAACCATTATCTTTAATGGTTACAACAACCTGAAGATGATTGTATTGTCATCATCATCATTTTACAAGAAGGAAATTGAGGCTCATAGAAGTCATTTTCCCGATTTTAATGATGCTGATGCCTGCCTGGGCTGTTACCTAGAACAATAGACCAGATTTTTACATCTTTTATTCTTTCATCATATTCAAGTGTCTACTCAAATATCACCTTCTCTCTAACCAAGTTTCCTAGACGGTAGTAGCTCTAGATAGTGTCCTCTTAGTCTGCTGCTTTTTTTATAAAATGTATGACTGCCTATGTGTTATATAGTTCCTGATTTGTTCTCTGCCCTTCCCAGCCAAAATGCAAGCTCTGTGAGTTTAGGAGCACCATTTCTGTATCCATCATGCTTAAATATCAGTCAGATGGATGTGAGTAAGTGTGGAGCTGGAAGTGTAGGTGAGGGCCACCGGGGTTAAGTGTCTGTCTTCTGCTCAGGTCATGATCCTGAGGTCCCAGGATCAAGCCTTGCATGGGCCTCCCTGCTTAGGAGGGAGTCTACGTTTCCCCTCACCTTGCTTGTGTACTCTCTCTCTCTCTCTGTCTCAAATAAATAAAACTTTTTTATCTTTTTAAAGAAAGTATAAGTGAAATTAGATTTATCTGGGTAAATTGAATCAAGATGATAAAGGAAATTTTGAGTACAAGAGAATAGGAGAGGACTAGAACAGAATAGGACGGTCAGATCAGAAGCATTGAAGAAATGTGAGGGTTTTAGGGTCTTCTGTAAATGGACTTTGTGAACATAGAAAGGAAGATGGCCCTTTTATGTAAGGTGATGGGGTTTCTAGAAGAAGGCACTATATATCTGTGTCAGAGAAGATTATTAAAATTCTCAGCATCTGCTGTTTAAAAAAGTAAGGTTTCAAAGTAGAGGGAATTCAGAACCTGAGATACAACTTTGGAATAAAGAGAAAAAGACTGGAAGAAGTTTTGCTTGTAGAGTTCATCTGAAGGTGTATAAACTCCTAAAGAATTGAAAATACCTCTGATATTTCAAACCCAAAACGAAAGAAAATGGAGAAAAAGAAAGACTCAGAGGAATCAAGGGCACAGAGATACAAAGTAACTTGTTTAAGGTCACATGGCTTCTGAGTGGCAGAGTGGGAATAAGAAAGCTTGGCCGGTTGCTGGGGACCCACACTCACCATCATTACGTTACCTGGTCTTTTCTGACAACATTCTCTTGGCACTGAGCTTTTAACTTTTCTTGAAATACTGTTACATGTACCAACTTTCTCTCTTCTTTGCTCTCTGTGGCTTGCCACTGACATGGCTCAGCTACGGTTAAGCAACCGTGGGACAGGCGACACGGAAGAGCTTTCCTGACTTGGCTCTCTAGGAATGAGAGTCATCAAGAATTCTTTGAATGATTAAGTGATCATGATGGCTCGATAATTTGGCAGTAGGAAATCAGAGACCTTGGCAGGAACAACTTCCGAGAAAAAAAAAAAAAGAGTTTTGATTCTTATTAATAAGATTTAAAAAGAGCCGATAAAAAGGAAATGCATGTAGCATGGGGAAGTTTTAAATCCAGATCTCTTTTTGACAGGGGGAGGGGCAGTAGAGGCTCGTGTGTCATTCTTGAGGAGCTGGGCGTCCTGAATGCACTGAATATGTTGGAGATAGGTAAAAGAAATGTAGCATTTGAAAATTAATGAAAGAGAAGAAAATAATTAAGAAATCAAGATACCTCAAAGATGTAGAAATGTATTTCAGATGCCAGTGGACAGAGGAATAAAAGTTAAGGGGAAGATATATAATTAATCATGGTTAATCACCCATCCGTCCATCATCCGTCCATCCAATCACATCCTACACATCTGAGAGAAAAAACAGCGATGGAAAAGGAAAGAATGAATGGATCAGGAACGGCACTCAGGCATCCTGTGAATCACTGACTTTAATAGACTCAAAAAGACATTTTATTGGAAATTAACTTTCAATATTAATTATAATTAAATATAAATGGATGCTCTCCCACACACATTTTCTTTGTTTAGAATTATACTATTGAACACGTGGCCCTTTCTATTTCTCACATTCTGTATTAGGAACATGCACAGGCTGTGAGAACTAACGTGCACAGATATGGGCCAGTTTTTAGGGGGGAATGATGACCCAGCAATTAGAAACACATCCTTATTTACGACTGATGATAACGCAGTCACTGCTCCTTGCATTGAAAAGTTGTATATATGGTAGGGACGATGTTGGAAACTTGTCCATAAACAGGTAGTTCTCTTTCCATGAGCCCTCCCTAGTTGTGGAGAATCATTTAGAAACATGTAAAGTCAACTGTGAAATTAACACACTGTGAAAGGCATGTAATAGTGATGCTAAAATCAAAGTTACCTCTGCCTGGCGCAGTGAGCAACTGTATCCACAGAGCTTTGTATGTCTTACAGAGCCAGCATGTGGTATTAAGTGAGTATTTGTTGAAAGCTGGACTCAGAAAAGGAAGAGATCTTTTCCCATCTCAGAACAAGTGTTCATGCATTCTGTGCCTCTCAGATTCACTTAGGAAAATATACGGAAGCCTTTATGTTACTATTCTCAGCTCTGCCTTTCTGCCTTATTATACCATTTCCTTTTGCCCATATATACCATTCTTTGCCTGCTACATGACAGATGTGCTTTTTGGCTCCTCCTTCTTCATGACACTGTAGAATTATGCCACATTTCTTAGGTTGAGCTTGAATTTATCTTTAGAGAGTTCTTTCTTCTTGCCCTGACTACAGTTGTTTTTGTTTTTGTTTTATTTTTTTTTTCGTTTTTTTTTTTTTTTCAGTAGAGCCTATATGACCTGGCAAGTATTTGGGAATGTCCAAGACATGTGTGACTCCCTGCACTGTAGCAAACATCCACTGTGTTCAAAGGGGACACACCTATAACCTTGGGTTTCTGTGTTGTTGATCTTCACTTTAGTTCCATCGATTGTTTTGTAAGGGGAAAGTGTTTCTGCCCCCAGCTACCAAGGAATGCAAACCACTTTGGTTTTCTGGGTTTTAGAGAACAATTATAGAGGTATGCTATATGGGACTTATGGTATATATTCTGACTCCAACATGATAGCTTTTTTTGTGTTGTTTTGTTGCCATTTACGAAAAATGTTAACTCCTTTCTGCAGCTCTTCCTTTGAAGCCCATTGTGTGAAAGATCTCTAATGTGAAATTAATCTGGATTTGGTTGGATGCCAGTCCCACAAGAGATAAGAAGAAAAATCACATGAAGTCGATAGCCTTAACTATTATGATCATAACATTGGGATTTGCATGGGCGAAGGAGGTAGATACAAAAGAATCCCCAGAGTAATATGGGTCAGGAAAGAGCGGAAAAAAGTTGTCCTCAGTAGGGGACAGTAAAGCATTTGCTGTATACTATAGGTCCAACCTGGACATTTGGCACTTTTCTGAAAGGGAATAGCAGTGGTTATCAAGGCTAGTTGCTAGCTTCAGAAAGGGCATCTCATCTGGTCTCCATTTAGGAACACTGCAATGAATGAGATTCAAAGGCTCATAGCTATGCACATTTTGGGAGGTTGGAGAAGCAACTTAGAAATGCAGAACACTCTGGAAATAAAACTACCATTCATCCCAAACACGGAGAGGTGCTAGTCTGACAGAGCCTGTATCTTCCAGTGATATCCAGACTGTATGCTGAGGACGGGTTTGCCATGGTTAAAATCAGTATTCCAAGACTTGTTTGTTTAAAATGGAAAAAAGACTGGTGGTTGGAAACCTCATTTTTCTTTGTTACTGTTTTTGAAACATCAGGACATCAGCTTGTCTCTTGGGACTGTGCCCAGGAGGTCTAATTTTGCTGAAGGATCCAGTCAAGGCTTTGGAGTTAGTTTAGTATTCTAAATTAGTTATATTTTGATTTTACTTGGATTTGTGGAAAAACTAAAAAAGTCAACATCTAAGAGAGGCAATTCCAGGTTCTTCCTACCTCCCATGAAATTGTATTTTGGTTGTTATGTTGAACACACAAAAGTAAAAAATATCCCTCTGAAAATGTTCATGCAGCACGAGCAGTTCCTCTCTGAGAACTCATATTCCCTTGGATGAATGGCATAATTTCATTCCTAAAAGCAAAACAAGGATTCCCTTTTCCCGTTCCGTGATTATAATGTTGGAATAAGTCCTTGCCTCCGTTGACACCCTGAAGTGTGCATACCTCGAGTGAATACACTACTGATGATTTTACATCACCGGAGGAACGGAAGGGAATGGGAGTGGGGGAGACGGAAGCAGAATTAGAGGTTCAAGCTACAACCCAAATCAGTGAAGGCTGAAAATGGCGAATCAGAGGGTCGAGAGATTGTCTGGATCTAGGAAATGGTCAGAAATTGGAAGTCAAAGCAGAGAAGTGAGTCAATATCAAAATGGCATTGTACATGAGGCAGAAGTGCAGATAGAGTGTTTATAAAAGCAAGTGAATGTAAGTGTAGGTGGTTTACCAGACAGATGACCGTGGAGCTTTGCCTTACCTTCTCCATCTAACAGAGTAGGGACCGATGACTTCTGGCTGTGATGGAGGAAACTGGGGGCTCAAGGCCATGCATCAAACAGGTAGACACTCTGTTATCCACAGGTGGGAGGAATGGGGCTTCTGGAATGCCCTAGAGGTTTGATTTTGGAAAAGATGCCTGTGCTGTGTATCCCTGTACTTTCTATAAATTACGTCAGCATTCCTTGGTCCATGCCACTCAGAAACATGTATTGCAAATTTAATTTGGTTAATTCACAAGTCTATTTTTTACCTGTTCAATTTAATACCATTCAGATTTGCCAATAAGTGATATGCCAGTTTCCTGCCAGACTACTCAAGGCAAAATGTGAATCATCAGTGGCTAAATGGCTTTTCTTGACATTGAATAAATGTCCAACTTCCTATTTAATAATGATGCATGTATATAACTGACCTTAATAGGAAAATAAGATCTTTCTACACTTTATCTAACTCAAGTCTCATATAATTCCCGCTTCATTGTGGATTTTTGTGTGTGTTAGCATAGCTGGCTTTAAGTATATACTATGTATAATATGACATAAATTTACACATAAATACCCAAGGCTATGTAGAATAAAGACACAAAATTATTAACTGGCTGTTTTATTTAATGTCAATTGAATCTATGTTTCCAAAATTAAGAATTTTCAGGCATATTTTATCTAAGCTTTCTAATGGCTTTCTGAGGTGGGTATTGTTAATCTCATATTCCAGTGGAAGAAGCAGATTCCAAGAGATGAAAACACTTTTTGTAACTCTGATTCACACTAAGTCTGTTTACTCCAAAGCCAATAGTCATTTCTCTTGTCTCATATTGTTATTTTCCTTACTGTGTTCTTATTCTCATTGATCACAACATAGACCACCTTGTCTTTTTGTGATAGCTTGTAGATATTGAGTGTAGGTATGAAATTTATTGCCATAACACACTCACTATAATTGCTGCCCTTTATTTCTAATACCTGGGACTGAATCCAGTGAAGGAAACTTTGAACGTAAAATTTACATTCCAGGTTTATCTTCCAGATCAATTTTCAGTGTGTATGGATATGTGTTACATAGTAGGAAGATATGCCTTAGAATACCCAAACTTCTGAATTCTTTGATAACCACATCAAAGGTAATTCTTGAGGTCTAGAAAGACAAAAATATTCCTTAGAAAAACAAAAGAAAATTAGCAAAAATTAGTCCAAACACAAATACCGCAAGGAAAACCGTATAACTGTATGCCCATAAGTATATGTTAATAAATTTAGCAACAAAAATATACAGTGCTTCATGATGTGACTCATTAAAAGTGAATTTAACTAGATGGTGGCAGAATATGAACAGCATGCACAATGGTTACAGTAAATGTGCAAGTGTAGCCTTTCTTTGAGACCAAGTATTAGGGAAGAAAATTGCATACTTGATGTCTGGCGGTTTCTAGAATGCTGTTTTTGTTTACGGGTTGGGCAAATGCCCGTGGTTTCAACAAAATAAGAATAGAAATCATACATTATTGTGAAGTTATTTTAAAACAACAGATGCAAGGCAGGTCATGGAATGTTTTCTGTGACTATTGGGCAAGAAAAAGGAACCAGAGCCTATGAAATTCATGAAGGATTGAGGATATAATTTTTATTTGGAAATTCCTAGAATTAATATTGTGAATGCCTCCCCTGATGCATGTTATGGAGAAATATCAGAGCACTGGAATATTTGACCTGAATGAGTGTTGGAAACAGAACAAGTTTTTCCTGGATGTAAATGGAAAGTGCTTACTGTAAACTTTATATATATTTGGAATGATACTAAAATCTTTAAATCTCTTTTTTCTCTTTTCAACCTTTTTTCATCAGCACTACCTGATAGAATTTGTTCATGGTGTTTTAATTTTATAGGTGTAGCTCCTTAACTCATTTTAACTATGCTTACCCAAGACCTTCTGAGTGTCAGGTACCATGTGCACATTTTATCATCATAAGCATCAAGGTAAAGTAGGTGTAGCCCATGGAAAGAGATGAGTCACAAAAATCATGTCCCAAACCACATTCCTTTGATGTCCAACCCATGGTATACATTTGAAAGGATATAAATATAAATGGTATAAATTTTCCCATGTGATGGGAAAATTTATGGAACTTAAATGGATAAGAGTGGCTCACAAGGTGAAGGCCTTGAGCCACCAGAAGTCTCCTATGGAGTGTTTAGCTCATATGTATGTTATAGTCCAAACAATAGGTTACTGACCTGGATTGTTTTTGAGAAGCTATTGCCTAATTTAAATCATTTCCTGAATAATCTAATTGTTGCCTTTCAGTGGAAACACTTGAAGGTTAAAATATAGCATGAAATTTTTATCTTTTGAAAGAATTTCCAAAAACATGTAGTTATTGCAGGCTCTCTTTCATTTATAACCCAATTTCTGGACCATTATTTTGTCTTCCTCAACCCCAACTCAAAATACAAAATTTAAAATTTTTATTGGTGATGGTTTGACAGCTCACTGGACCCCTGACTATTCTATGTATTTCCTGGCTGGGTCATCCAAAAAATTTTTTTTCCCTTCTCTTACCTATTTGTGTTTTCTTGGCTTATCTGTGGTCAAGGCACCAAGAGCAGTGTTGTGCTACCCACTGGTTTAAGCCAAGCAAGGGTGTTCATGCCTTTAATTCACTCCAGTTCATTTTCAAAACCACCAGTATGATTATGCTAAAACATAAACGTGATTAAACCATCACCCTGTTGAAAGTCTCAAAGCCTTTAGGGTATTTTTCTCATAGGATATAAAAACTTCAGGATATGGTCTATTGCTCAGGGCTTACCTCAAGTGGTATAAAGAATTGGCCTTGACCATGCTGAGATACCACTGCCACCAAAGCTACCTTCCCTGCTCCACAGGGAGCTGAGCTGGTTTAAGTAATCTCCACCACGGTGAGCAGAGAATTCTTTTCCATCTGGGGTTACCCTCAGTGAGAGGTGCCCACAAGAGGCTTGATTGAGTCTGGATATGCTACCAAATTTATGGAGTTCTTTATGTGATGACAGGATTCTTCCCTTCCTAAGGTCACTTATGCCATCAAATTTGCTGAGGCTGGCTGGGTTCTTGTACCAGCCATAGTGGGACTGCAACCATTCTTCCCCTCTGACACTCACACTTGCTGGTGGGATCTGGTCACCCTTCCAGACATTCGTCCTTGTGACACATTCTTTCTCAAGGACACTATTATCCCTGCTCAGGATTTTTGCTTCCCTTCAGATGGTCAGATAAGTATAAACCCTGTGCTGTGAATGTGGTTCAACTTGCTTTACATACTCAGAACATCCTCAGCCACAATGTAAATTAGTGAATGCCAAACAGGATACTTGGGGAAAAGTGACACCCCTCATATCATGCAATATGGAACATTAAAATTACCTATGGTTCATGAAATCACTGTCAAGATCAATGTCATGAAACTTTTTTTTTTGCCTAGGAATTTCATGGTGTCAGGCCTCATGTTCGAGTCTAACCCTTCTTGAGTTGTGTGTGTGTGCGTGTGTGTAGTATCAGATAGTGGTCCAGTTTCAACATTTTGCATGTAGATATCCAGTTTCTCCATCTCCATCTCCTGAAGAGATGATCCTTCTCTTGCTATACATTCTTGGTGCCCTTGTTGAATATTCATTGACTGAATATGTGTGGATTTATTTCTGGGCTCTCTATTTTGTCCCACTGGTCTATATGTTTATCTTTATGCCAGCACTAAACTATTTTACTTACTGTAGCTTTGTAATATGTTTTGAAATCAGAAGTGGAATGTCTCCAGTTATACAAAAAACATGCACAACAAAAGCAAAAATCGATGTAACTATACCAAGCTAATTTATACACAACAAAGGAAACAATCAATTAAGGCAAAAAGCAGCCTACAGAATGGGAGAAAATATTTGCAGATTATATATTTGATAAGGAGTTAATTTCTAAATATACAAGGAACTCCTATAACTCAATGACAAAAACAACTCAAAGGGAAAAAATAGGCTAAGAACTCAAATAAACCTTTCTCCAAAGAACACATATAAATGGTCAGGAGGTATATAAAAAGATTCTCAATGTCGTTAATCATCAAAGAAGTGCAAATGAAAACTATAATGAGCTATGACTTCACACCTGTTAGGACAGTTATTATTAAAAAAATAAAAAGACAGCAAGTATTGGTTAGGGTGTGGAGGAATTAGAACCCATGTACATTGTTTGAAATAAAAAGTGGAGGGGTACCTGGGTGGCTTAGTTGGTTGAGCATCCAGCTCTTGATTTCGGCTCTGGTCATGATCTCAGGGTTGTGGGATCAAGTCCCATGTCAGGCTCTGCTCTCAGTGGGGAGTCTGCTTGAAATTCTCTCTCCCTCTCCCTCCACCAAATAAGTAAATCTTAAAAAAGAAAAAAGAAAGAAAAGAAAAGAAGTACAATATGGTGTAGTTCCTAAGGTAAATGGGATGGAGGCTCCTTAAAAAGTTAAAAATAAAACTATCAAGGGATTCAGTAATCCAACTTCTGGGTATTTATCAAAAACACTGACAGAAGAGATACTAGCATTTTTCTGTTTATTGCAGCACTCTTCATGATAGCCAACCTAAATGTCCCTTAAAAGATGAATGGATAAAGAAAATATGGTATATACGTTCAATGGGATACTACTTTAAAATAAAAAAACAAAAAAAACCAAACGATAAAATCTTGCAATATGTGATAACATGGATGAATCTTGAGGACATTACACTAAGTCAAAGAAGCCAATCACACAAAGACAAGTACTGTATGATTCTACTTACCTAACACAGTCAAACCCAGAGAATCAGAAAGTAGAATGGTGGTTTCCAGGGCCTGGTGGAAGGGGAAACAGGAGATATTAATCCAAAGGAACAAAGTTTCAGTTGTGTAAGATGCTAAGTTCTAGAGATCTGTTGTACAACGATGTGCCTGTAGTTAATACTGCTGTATTGTACACTTAAAACGTTGTTAAGAAGGTAGATGGTTTAGGCCACTGCCTTCGGCTCAGGTCATGATCTCAGGGTCCTGGGATCGAGTCCCGCATCGGGCTCTCTGCTCGGCAGGGAGCCTGCTTCCCTCTCACTCTTTCTGCTTGCCTCTCTGCCTACTTGTGATCTCTCTCTGTCAAATAAATAAATAAAATCTTTAAAAAAAAAAAAAAAAAGAAGGTAGATGTCATGGTCTTCCTGAGTGTTCCTAGGCGGCTAAGTGTTTTTACCACGACAAAGTAGGAAAAATAAATGTCTATTGTTTTTCTTCTTCACAGAGCTGCAAACTCTTTGAGGGCAGTAATTGTGTCAGATTTGTTTTTGCATTCCTGGGCTTTATTTAGCACAGTCTGTGGCACAATGATAATGGTATCTGGAGGGTGATGAACTAGAGGCGTTGAGTTGCATCAGTATGTTAAAGACCAGAGCTCTTCAGGGGGAGGATTCGGGGTAAGGAAGAGTTCTTTGTGGTTCTGGGAATGATTTTTTAAGTGCTAGATTGTTTTTCAGAACAAAAAGAAGAAATAACTACAGACTCATTCTCAGGGGTCAGAGTATAACCTGAAAGTTTAGTATTTTTATTCTCACTTTTTGTACTAGACCTGTTCAGTGGCAAGAAACATGAATATTTTTGGGTCCAGGGTTTGTCTAAGAAACAGCTATCAGTCTTTGTTTCCTTGGACATATTATGACAAGCCAATAGGCAAATGGGCAGGACTAAATTTACCTAATCTCCATCAGCTGACAGACCTCTGTTTGATGTATATTTGATCATGAGAAGTTCTGGCAGCGAATGCAGAGTAATGATATTTTTAAAAAGTATTAGTTATGTTAATGTCAGAAATGAGCAAATGGGAAACAACACATATGTCCCCTGTGCCTTTTGTTTTCATGTAAGAATGGGTTTGTCAATACTCTTGGCAAAAATAAAAGCACAGCACACTAAAAGTCAGTTGACAGAAACATAAATAATGCCACAGTTACAAATAAATGCAAAAATAAGTTTACATTTTTAAACATGTAGGTCAGGTTACATATGGAAAAGAATAAACAAATAGATTTCATTGCTTCATTGGCTATAATTATTTCCAGTCAATTAGCTTATAAAGTCCAGATTCTTTTCTTGTTTCACAGCAATATGACGTGAATAAATACCTGTTTTTCAGAAGGAAAACAGTGCACTGTGGGTATTGGTCTAAAGACATAAGCATCTCTATAATTTGTCTGTGTGCTGTTTTTTTGCTAGCCATATAATTTTGCCTTGATAAATAACACATGATACAGTTGGCCTTGCTGGCTGACCACCTCCAAAGAAGATGCTTCAAAGACTCTATAATATTTGCATAGGGGTTGGGTCAGTGACCACAGGACAATGGCTACTCCAAAGCAAATAAACAAGTAGAAGTTCAGTGGTGGTCATAGTCCGTAGAGAACAGACAAGTCAATCTCAGAGGAGAGAAAGTAGAGAAGAACTCTGAGTAGGAGGGCCCATTCAGCTCTAGAAGAAATGTTTCAGAAGGGAGAGAATGCTTTACCTATGGAGCCTGCCTATTTCACCACCAGAAATAATTTTATTTAAAATTTAAAGATACATTTAAAAGCATAATGTAAAAAAAGAAGAAGCAATTAACTCTACCATTGAAAACCTCCTTTTTCCAGTCTTCCAAATTCTCTTTGGCTTTGAAACTGTCCTCTTTGTGCCTCAATTTCCTCACCTTCAAAAATGGGATAATACCAAAATTTTAGAGCTGGAAGATAAAATCATGTCATGTAGGTGAAAGTACCCAGCACTAGAGCTGGCGTGTCTGCTAATGTTAGTTTTCTTGCTTCCATCCATTCACCCATGAATCATTCCATCCAAATATCCTTACTGATAATTTGTGTGAGGTCTTGCTTTTGGCCCTTTGATTCCAAACCACATGACTCCATGGGAATACAGTTTCTATCAGATCTCTTAATTCTTAGTGTTGTAAACAAGCCAATGTGTACAGGATCCCAAACGTGATCATAAACTCCTGCCTCCTAAATCTTTGCAGATGGCAACTGTTCCATTTCCATGGTTCTCCTCACTCTTTGACTTCACTAACTTATTGAAAACTCTTTCCTAAGCTCTCTTCTTTATGGGTTTGTTTTTTTTTTTTTAAAGGCTTATTCCACCTAATTTAGTCACTGTGGTCATTTCTATAACTTCCTAGAACTTTTTATAAAGTTGTGTGGAACTCTAAATGGCAATGCATGGGTCCCTTTGAAATATTTTCAATATTACATAGTATGCAGTGATGTAGAATAGATCTCCTTCAGACTCATATACCCTAATAGATGTTTTCTTTTTTTTTTTTTTTCATACAATGGAATATTACTGAGTCATCAGAAAGGATGAATACCTATGATTTACATTGACATGGTTAGAACTGGAGGGGATTATGCTAAGTGAAAAAAGTCAAGAGGAGAAAGACAATTACCATATAGTTTCACTCATATGTGGAACATAAGGAATAGCACAGAGGACCACAGGGGAAGGGAGGGAAAATTGAATGGGAAGAAATCAGAGAGGGAGACAAACCATGAAACTCTGGATTCAGGGAAACAAACTGAGGGTTACAGAAGGGAAGGGGTGGGCGGATAGGGTAAGCAGGAGGGTATTAAGCAGGTAAGCAGGATAGGGTATTAAGGAGGGCACATGTTGTGATGAGCTCTGGGTATTATATGTGACTAATGAATTGTTGAACACTACATCAAAAACTTATGGTGTACTGTATGCTGGCTAACTAAACATAATAAAAATAAATAAATAAATAATAGATGCTTTCAAACAAATGGGTGTTTGAAAATGCTGGCTGGTCATCTATCTTCTTCCACACTTGATCTTTATTTTCATCATGATAAGGAATGGGATCCTTTCTCATACTACTTATTTATTTATTTAAATTTTTAACTTTTTAAAAAAAAATTTTTTATTTGACAGACGGAAATTACAAGTAGGCAGAGAGGCAGGCAGAGAGAGAGGAGGAAGCAGGCTCCCTGCTGAGCAGAGAGTCCAATGCGGGGCTCAATCCCGGGATCCTGGGATCATGACCTGAGATGAAGGCAGAGGCTTTAACCCACTGAGCCACCCAGGCGCCCCTATTTAAATTAAAAAAAAAAAAAAGATTTATTTATTTGTGAGTAAGGGTAAGCAGGGGGCAGAGCAGAGGGAGAGAATCTTGAGTAGACTTCCTGCTGAGTGCAGAGCCCAATGCAGCCCTATGCAGCACGATGCAAGCCTGCTGTGGGCTCAACCACATGACCCCCAGATCATGACCTGAGCTGAAATCAAGAATTGGAGGCTTAACCAGCTGAACCATCCAGGTGCTCCCCCACCCCTTTTCATACTCTTAATTTGGAGTAGTTTCTGTGCCTTTACTAATGGAACATACACCTCTATTCATCAACACCCATTGCCTGAGTGCAATCCAATTTTTATCCAAAGCTCATGGCATGAACTTAGCTTCCACTGGAGAGTCTTCAGCAGCCTTTGGTCTTATTGATAGTCATAATATGATAAATGGCCTGATACCAGTAGTTAAATTTTTCCCATCTGAAAATTTTAATGATAAATTTTAATTTAAAATGAAGGCATAGAATGGTCTATTTATGAAGAAATTGTCTCTAGTCATATGCCAAGAGTATGTGTTAGGAGATACAACTCATAGTAGCCAGTCAAAAGGTCTGGAAGCAAAAAAATTAAGAAAATGTAATTTAAGGAAAGATAATTAAGAAAAAAAAATAATTTAAGAAAACAAAATCTGTGCACCATGACATTTTAAGATTTATTACTTAAAAGTAGTAAACATTCTTTTGCATTTTCTATGTTAAAGTATACGGATAGGGAAGTTTATTAAATAAGAGAAAAAGCCCTCACATAATTATGCCATTATATTGAATAACCTTCTAGAGAACCTACTTATAAGTTGGCATTTCCTATACGATTTTCAAGAGATTTAAAGAAAGATCCATGATCAACCATGAGTGCTCAAGTTTTGCTGTTTTAAATATGTGTCATGATGGAAACTACTAAAAATCTGATGGGCTTCAACAGAAGAAATGT
The DNA here is from genome assembly GCF_922984935.1 of Meles meles. NCBI lineage: Eukaryota > Metazoa > Chordata > Mammalia > Carnivora > Mustelidae > Meles > Meles meles. The sequence goes on from NC_060074.1 coordinate 10,626,447, forward strand.
GGGGTTCCTATACTTAAAGGCTCATAAAAGGGAGATGAGGGAGGAAAAATAAGGGGAGCATATGTAAATTCATGGGGTTGGTCAACAGAAGCACAGAGTGGTCATGAAAACAGTGATGTAGCAAACACAAGGCTAGCCTGTCCTTGGAAACAGACACAGAGCCATTAAAAGACAGAATTTGCCTTTTAAGCAAATGTGACAATAGGCAAAACAAACAAGGAATCAAAGGAACAAACAAAGGGAATCCACTGGTTAGAGCTTTTTGAAATGTTTAGATACCTGAATTATTCTCTAAGGAAACCCATGAGAAATTGGAGGCAAAAAATTGGGAGTAGGAAGGAAAGAGAAAGAAAGTCAACTTATTTTTAGCAATAAAAGAGTCATTAAAATGTTACCTAAATTTTTACTTTTTGTATTCACTTTATACATATCTAGGTGATTGATCTAAGGAAAAATCAAATTTAATTTAATATCCGATAATGTCATCTTGAAAACATATATAGTGAATTACATTAAGTTACATTCAGTATCATCAGAAACTCAGTTCCATAAAATTAATTTAATTTTTTTCAGACCAGTTAGAATACACAGCAACACCAATGTGCCTTTCCTTTTATTATTACAAACTTTTCAATAGCAGGCTTCGTATTTGCTTGACTTTGAAAGGATGCAAAACAAGATACTTAGCAGCCAGGAACTTGTTTTGTTCCCTTAAGTTTCCTTATGTCTTGAAAGTTGTTGGTTGATTTGAGACCTGATGTTGGTCCATGAGAGTGAGTTCTGGCTGGCTCCTAGTCTGGGACATGGTTTACCTTCTGACCCTTTGTCTCCCCTAGAGTCTGACATGCCTCTGCTTCATAGGTTTTTGTGATTCAAACCAGACTCCTTGGGTATGAACATTTGACTTAGAAAATTACTTAATTAACACAAAAGTGCTAGTCAAATTGACCAATGCTGCTTTCCTAAATATTTTTGACATATTGAATTCATCTTATACTTGTCTGTAGTAGTTTGAGCTTGGGGCAAATCAGTTCTCCATTCCTCATTTCCAAGCTATTGCTTAGGCAAAAGCATTTGGCACCATCTTTCATTTCTACTTCTGAAGAAAGGTTGAGGTCATGTGTAAGGTTCCTTTTGTTAAGGTTTCTTTTATTCTCTCCCACTGGATACTTTTCTGCTATTAAGGGCTGAACTTCGTCCACGCAGCTTCTCTATTATTCTTCTCTTCCTGATTTCTTGTTCTGTTATCTTTCTGTCTTTCCCATGGCCACTTGATTAGCAAGCTCATTCCTTTTGATTTATTCACTACTTAATGTCTCCTATACATCAAGATTAGGTGGTACAATGGTGAATAAGGTGCACCTGTTGCTCTCAAGGAGTTTATAATCTTACAAGGGAGAGAGAGAAGTAGGTAGAGAATTGTGTAGGTACTCAGTGTCCCGGTTGTAAATATGGGAAGAAAAAAATGCACGGAGTTAATCAGATTTCTTCCCTTAGGAGCTTAAACCAAGTATACTGAATTAGCCAATTAGCAGTGTGTACTTAATCAGAAAGATCATGAAGAAAGATAAGAATTCAGGATAGCCATGAGGTAGCAGAGAATATAAGAAAACAAAGGACACCAGTCAGTATATGGAGAAAATTAGAACAGGCACCACAAACATTGAATTAGTGCACCACAGGAGACCACGCAGCTCCTCCTAAGAGATGTAATTACTGAAAGGGCTGTGGAGATGGTACATGCATGGGAAAGGAGTCATGCATTTTGGAATTGTAATTTTTCAAGGTATATTGATGCAGTGTTTCAGAGAGTGAGGTAGGTGATGACCGACCATAGCAGTTATCAGCATTGTGTTGAGAATGACATGGTATATTGTACGACCTTCAGAAAACTGACAATTCTAATACTCATGTTCTCTTCCATACCCTGGAGGGGTCAGTAATAGTTAACTTTATGCTTACTTTAAGATTGGATGAGATAATCCATGTGAAGTGCTTAGCATAGTTCCTTATGCATCATAAATTTTGAAGAATATTATCTATTACTATTTTATTTTGCCTTAGTATACTAAAAGGCATCTAAATTGGTATTTTTCAAACCGTGGGTTGCAGTCATGAGGGCATAATATAATAAAGACATAATATAATAAATTTGGTGAAGAACAACCAGTAATTTAAAGAAATAGATAGAAAAGAGTGTATACAAAGCATTTTCTATAGTAAAGGTATTATTTGCAAAAAGTTTTTCAGCTACCCACACACACGTATGTTTGTACAGGCTCATGCTCATAAAAATTTGGAGACCACTGCACTGTATGAATGCCAGATGGATAATGGATTAGATCATGATATATACAATTAACTGGTTTGCCAACTCTAACTCGGAAAAGGGGACACCAATCTATTCATTAGTGAAATCAAGGCCATGTGCATGGTGGCTCCAGATTTTGGTGTTAGCATGTGTATATATGAATGTAAGTAATAATTGCCCCAAACTGCAGCTCTCAGTGTAAGGGTTTTGGGATCTCAGAAGTTCACCTAATCTCATCACGTCAGAAAACACATATCTATTGAAAACTGAAATTTATACATCCAGTTTTGACCAGAGTCTCAGCACTCCCTCCCCAGTTGACTCCATCCACAGACTTCCCTAACACAACTTCTAGTAAGTCTATCATTCTGGTGGCTCAGGCCAAAAATCTTGGAGTCATTCTGGGTTGTCTTCAGTTACAACCCACCTGAAATTTATCTATCTTTTTTCTTTTTTTTTAGTGTGTTCAGTTTATTATTATTATTATGTTATGTTAGTCACCATACAGTACATCATTAGTTTTTGATGTAGCATTCCATGATTCGTTGTTTGCGTATAACACGCAATGCTCCATGCAATATGTGTCCTCCTTAATACCGCCAGCTCCCCGTCGGTGGCCCACCTGCAATTTAACAGTATACTTAGATGATCTATCTTCCCAATATGTACAAAATCTAACCACTTGTCTTCATTCATACACTCTGATCTAGGTTACTTCTATAAACTCCTAACTGGCTCCCATTTTGTGTCCTTTCCCTTATTCTAACACACAGATAATCCTCCCCTGCCCCCATTTTATTGAGAAATAATATATACATGACTCCATTTTTATTTTTTTGTTTATACAAAAAATATATATTTTTATGTTTATAAAGCATGATGGTTTGATTTACATATATATTTTTAATTTAATTTTATTTATTTTTAAATTTTTTTATTTTTTATAAACATATAATGTATTTTTATCCCCAGGGGTACAGGTCTGTGAATCACCAGGTTTATACACTTCACAGCACTCACCATAGCACATACCCTCCCCAATGTCCATAACCTCACCCCCACTCCTTCCCCCCACCCCCCAGCAACCCTCAGTTTGTTTTGTGAGATTAAGAATCTGTAATGGTTTGTCTCCCTCCTGATCCCATCTTGTTTCATTTTTTCCCAAATTCCCCACTCTGCCTTTCAAATTCCTCATATCAGGGAGATCATATGATAATTGTCTTTCTCTGATTGACTTATTTTGCTCAGCATAATACCCTCTAGTTCCATCCACGTTGTTGCAAATGGCAAGATTTCATTTCTTTTGATGGCTGCATAGTATTCCATTGTACATATATACCACATCTTCTTTATCCTTTCATCTATTGGTAGACATCTAGGTTCCTTCCATAGTCTGGCTATTGTGGACATCGCTGCTATAAACATTTGGGTACATGTTCCCCTTCGGGTCTCTACATTTGTATTTTTAGGATAAATACCCAATAGTGCAATTGCTGGGTCGTAGGGTAGCTCTATTTTCAACTTTTTGAGGAACCTCCATACTGTTTTCCAGAGTGACTGTACCAGCTTGCATTCCCACAAACACTGTAGGAGGGTTCCCCTTTCTCTGCTTCCTCTCCAACATCTATCATATCCTGACTTGTTAATTTTAGCCATTCTGACTGGTGTGAGGTGGTATCTCACTGTGGTTTTGATTTGATCTTTTACTTTTTTCTTTTTATTTTTTAGTAGATTTTTTAAAAAAGATTTTATTTATTTTCTTGACAGAGAGAGAGAGAGAGAGCACAAGCAGGGGGAGCAGCAGAAGGAGAGGAAAATGCTAGCTCCCTGCTGTGCAAGGAGACTGACACTGAGATCATGACCTGAGCCAAAGGCATATGCTTAACTGACTGGGTCACTCAAGTGACTGATGATATCTTTTTAAAAGAAAAATAGGGGCGCCTGGGTGGCTCAGTCGGTTAAGCAACTGCCTTCAACTCAGGTCATGATCCCAGGGTCCTGGGATCGAGCCCCACATCAGGCTCCCTGCTCTACAGGAAGTCTGCTTCTTCCTCTCCCACTCCCCTTGCTTATGCTCCCTCTCTCGCTGTGTCTCTCTCTGTCAAATAAATAAAATAAATAAAATCTTTAAAAAAAAAGAAAAGAAAAAAGAAAAATATACATACATAATCTCCAAACATCATTCCCACTACTGGAAATCTATCCCACAGGAGTATGTAAGGTATATGTATAAGGATGATTAGTTTGCAAAAGAGTTTGGGGCCTCAAGAAACAAACAAGTGCCCCCCCAACCCTCTACTGGAAATAATATGAATGCCTGTCACTACAGAGTTGTATTATTCGTGCTACATTTTTATGGCCTTAATGGCTACAGCCATTAAGAAGAATCCATGTGTGGGGTACCGAGGGGCACAGTTAGTTAAGCATCTGACTCTTGGTTTCATCTCAGGTTGTGGTCTCAGAGCTGTGAGATTGTGCCCCAGGATGGGTTCTAAGCTCATTGTGGAATCTGCTTGAGTTTCTCTCTCTCTACCTTTGCCCCACCCTACCTCTAAAATAAATAAGATAAAAAAAAAAAAGAATCAATGTGATGTATATCAGTTAACTTCAAGAAATCTTCACCATCTACTGTTGTGTGGAGGTAAACAAGATTTAGAACACCTGTATAATATACACATGTATCTTTGCAAGCAATTTGAACGAACAAAAAAACTTGAAAGAAGGATTCGGACTAGGTTAGAATTGACTCCCACAGTGGGGTGCATTATCGTTTTAGAGGGGTGGGAGAGAAAAGAAGAAAAATTTTAAACTGCTTTTAGACAAGGTGATCATAAGGGAATGGGATGACATGTATGTAAAATTGTAGCTATGACTGGACTCAGATACATGAATTGAAGCTTGAAAAGAGGTTTTCTGAAATGTTAGTGGTGACCAACTCAGGGAAATGGAGTTTCAGGTTCTTTTTACCTTTTTTGTTATATTTTTATTTGTTGTTTGCTTTCTGAAAATTACTCTGGGTTTTATATATAAAAAGTAGTTTTACTGATGTAAAATTTAAAAATAGAGACTAGGAAGTAAAGTAGTTGAGACAGTATAGGTAGATGATGATGGTGATGATGATGATGGCGATTTAGGTGCTTGGCAATAGAAAAAAAACAGAATCGATGTGGATGCTGGTGGTGAACACAGGCATCAGTGAAAGTTTGGTTATGATGATAGTTACCAGTTTGATGTTGAACGCTCAGGTAATGACTCTGTAGAGAGGGAGATGACAGAGGGGATAACTGAAGAAGAAAAGTTCTGGAAACAGTGAGAAGGTATGAGAGGATGGGATCCAGAACAAAAGCTGGGGGCCTGGACTTTGACAAGAGAAAGGTCACATCTTCAATTGTTATGGGCCAGGAGAGAGGGGAAGGCAAATAGAAAGCACAGGGAGATTTGGGGTTGGGAAGATGGGAAGTTCCCAGCTGAGGGCTTCTATTTTCTCATGAAGTTTGAGGAGTCTGGAACTTGCTGGTTGTGGCCTAAAGTGGAACTTGGTGGGAGAGCTTAGTCACAGGGGAGAGATGGAGAGTGAACTTATTGGAGAAATACAGAATTGACTGGTGAGGGCAGCCCCCTGTGTACTGTATGTGTCCTCTGTTTCCTGGCCAGCTACCTTGATGTTCTGGCTATGCTGGACCAACAAAGGTATTAGGATCTGCTCCAAGTGGTGGGTAGAGTGTATATTGGATCTGAGCTAAAACAAGAATTCCTCCATTGTGTGGAACTGTGGATGCCATGGCACTTTCTCTGTAATACTGCTTAGCAGCAACCCACAATTATGTGTGCTGTAGTAGAAGAGTCCAGAACATAGAAGCAAAACATGGCCACTGTTACAGGGAGAAAGGTCTATAATTGGCAAATATTTATTGAGTGCCTTTTTATATATGCTGAATTGTTGGAAACAAAATTAAGTTTAAGATATAGAATTTCTGGGGCACCTGGGTGGCTCAGTGGGTTAAGCCACTGCCTTCGGCTCAGGTCATGATCTCAGGGTCCTGGGATCGAGCCCCACATTGGGTTCTCTACTCAGCAGGGAGCCTGCATCCCCCTCTCTCTCTGCCTGCCTCTCTGCCTACTTGTGATCTCTCTCTCTCTCTCTCTGTCAAATAAATAAATAAAACCTTTAAAAAAAAAGATATAGAATTTCTGCTTATCAAAAATTGCATGAGACAATTAGATAAAGAAGGTGATGTGAGCCTGATTTCAGACTGAAAGTCAGTAGACCCATGTTGTGCAATCATGGAGAAGTTGTTCAGAGTTCTGGAGTTCTCCTTCGTTTTCTCTTAAGGCAATTAAATTATATCAGAGTTTCCCCTTCTAACTTTGACATTCTACTAGCTATGAACACTTTACTTGGTGGATTTGCATGGCTGAGGCTTTCTTTAAGGTCTTGGCTTAAATGTGACCTCATCAGTAACTGCCCTGGTTAAGTCAAGGCCCCCCAAATATTCTCTACCCTTGACTGCTATTCATTTCCCCCATAACTTTTACATGCTATTCTTCATCTAAAGGCTGAGACTAGATTTTTTAATTCACTAATGTGTGTCAGTGACCAGTGTAATGCTTGACGTCATAATTGGCTTCATAGTTGGATAAAGAGGCAACAGATATTCAGAGAAGCATGAAGCCTGTGGAGGTGTCCCAAAAGGATTCCTGGGCTTGTCTTTGAAGAGTGAGTGCGAAGACAGAAGGCATTCCACGTGGAGAAGAATATTGGCTGTGATACAAGGGATAGGGGATATCTGTCTGGGGAACAATGGGGAGATCTGAACTGTGACTTTTTGACAGAGTGGAAGGCAGTATGATTCACCTTAAATGAAGGGAAGGTGGACATTGTTGTTGGTTCTTATGAGGTGAAAACAGCATGGATGAAGAGCACAAGGGAAACAGCCTTCTGTGGTAAAATAGGTCTTGTACATGAAGACAGGGACCGGATAAAACTAAGTTGGGTTCAGAATGTTGACGGTCACTGGAACAGAAACAAACCAGAGTTATTTCTACTCCCCTCAGAGATGCCAAATCCACCTCTTAGAATTCCAAATAACATGGCATCTTCACTTTCAAGCCATCTTAAAACCTTGGATATCTTGTCTGTGCTAATAGGTTATCGGACCGATACTGCATTGTTCAGGCTGTGTGCATCTTATGATTATCCTTCATCATCTCATGGACTCCAACGATCACCTCTCGGCATCATGGTCCTGACTGCGGGAGTCTGGGTCCTTCTCATCTTGACTTTATCCAGGAGTGTCTTTTTCCTGACCTCTTCTTATTTATTTAAGAACAAAATTTAAGCAATATTATCATTCAAGGTGTAATTTGGGGCTTTTATAGGTGTTGCTATGGTTATTCATAAGTTGGGCTTTATGTGGCCAGACTAGAAGGCAGGGGCTGCTTCCATGTGAATGTCCCTTTGGTCCTGCTTCCTATTCCCAACACCTGACTCAACATCTTTTTATATACAGACTCATAATCCAAACCAGGACACCTGCAGGAGATAAAAGAGACACTGTTAATAAATACGCTGGGGTAGTACCCAAGACTTCCCTGGACAGTCTGGAGCTTATAGTCACCCTAGTGATATTGTAACTTTTCCACCTATTCTATTGAAATCATACTTATTATATTAGTTCCTTATTGCTGCTATAATAAATTTCCACAAATTTAGGGACTTAGAAGAACACAAGTTTATTCTACTATAGTTCAGAAGGTCTGAAATCTGAAATAAGCCTTACAGGCTAGATTCAAGATGATAGCAGAGGTGAATTTTTCTGAGGCTCCGGGAAGAATCGGTTTCCTTTTTTTTTCACCTGCCAGATGCTACCTGCATTCCGTGGCTCATGGTACTGCGTTATATTGTCTTTCCTTCCCCTGCTTCTGCTGGCACGTTTGCCTTGTTCTTCCTTTGACCCTCTTGCCTCCCTCGGATGATGACCTGTGTGATTACACTTAGGGTTAATCCAGGATAAGCTGTCCATCTAAAGAGCCTTAAGTTAACCACACTTGCAATGTTCCTTTCCCATATAAGATGACACTCAGAGGTTTTAGGGATTTGGAGGCCGTTATTTAGATTGCTGTTCTCATCCTTTCAGGTAAGGTCTTTCAGGAAACTAAGATGGATTCCATTCTGCAAGTGACCTTTCTCAAAGCTGATTTCCAGTAGCATCCACCCATACTTTCCTTTGGGTATTGTGGCTTGTTAGGCTGCATTACAGCTAACTTTGGCTCTGCTTTATTCCCTTGAGAAGCACAATGCAAAACACAGGGATGAATTTGATATGGATCCCGTCTTCCAGAGTCTGACATCAGATGCAGAGAATTGCTCGAGGTTTACCATATATGTATGTCCCATAATCTCTCTCAGGGAAAGAGCATCTGAATTTTCAGCTGGCCATCTTTCATGGCTTTCCACTGTTGTCAGAATAAAGTCCAAAGTCTTTACATTGACCTACAGGGTCCTGCATGATCTGACCTCACACGATCTCTGGTCTCACTTTGTACCACTTCCTTGCTTCTCTACTCAATACTGGATTTCTTCTATCTCCACAGGTGGTTCCAAGGTGTTTTCCTTTCTGTTCTTCTTTTTCTGTCCCCTGATTCCTTATGGACTTGCATGTGTGCATGTGTGAGACACACACACACACACACACACACACACACACCCCAACTGCCTGAATATATCTTTTCCTCAATTGGCTAGAAGGGACTCACATATAAAAGCCTTTCCTGCCCCTCCAATTAGATTGGGACGCTTGTTATACACTGCCATTGCAACGTACACACCTCCTTAACCTCTGTTTGAATAATGGTAGTTATTTAATTTGTCATCTCTTATTTGTCCATCTTCCTCTCTTCCCCACTGAACTGAGAGCTTTCCAGTGGACTTTTCTCTTGCATTCACCATGAATCCCAGCACAATGCTTGATGTATGAGAGAGTGTAGTCAGTAAGGGCTTACTCACTGATGTTGTCTGAAGAGGATCCTCCTTTTGGTGATATTCATCTCAATATCTGCTTACTCACTTGACTTCAAGAGAAATTATATATTTTTTAAAGAACCTAGAAAATTGCTGTATCTTTCAAGACTCTGGGAAGCTTTTTGACTTGATGCATCTGATATGACTTTTCCTGTCATACCTCTGATTCCAAGGAGGAAGTAGTCATGATACAAGTCTAGGGGAGGACCAGTTTAAAGAAATCTAACCGCAGTCCAATTTTATGCTAGAAGATAAGAGAATGAGACTTTTCATCTTCTTCGTAAGTTCTTTGATGATTCTCATCCAGGTAAACTTAGGAAGATTTTAGATATGAATTCACGAAGGGACTTAATTGGTCTCTTTGAACCTGCTGGGAAGAGCTGTTCACATGGGTGGGTACCAGGCTCATCCTGCACTCTAATGTGTCACAACTCCAAGGGAGGCCATATGTTTTCTTCCCCATGACTGTCTACCTCGTTCTGCTACTACCAGGTTTTCCTTTGTCTCTTCACACAGTACCGTAGTCAAAGTGTTTCCTACTTTATTACATTTTATTCTCTCTCCGTGTTCTATATGTGTGCTTTTACTAGACTTGCCAGAACCAGGAGCGTGCTAGTATCCTATCTCTCTTTCTAGTAGTTGGTCCTTTAAATGTAGAAAACTATTCATTTTCAGCTCCTTAGAGACTCTAACAAGGGTCTCTTCTGCTTTCTGAACCTTTCTGGTTTGTAACAATGTACGCCATATGGCCTCAACAAACCCTTCTTTGCAATGCCTAATTTTTTTGCAGCCAGCTTTCCCTCTTGAATGTATGTACTCGATGTGATTTTGCATATGCTTCTTTTATATAATGATCCAGATTCTTTGCTCTTCTGTTACATTCTTTCACCATTGCTTCAAGGTCTTTAGCTTAAACGAAAGAGGACAGTGTCATCTACATATTTGAGGTATCCCTGGTCCTTGAGCCCTTTTCTTTATCTGTAGAAACCTTGAAAGTTTCCTCAAGGCGGGAGGTGAAGAGCCTTAGTGAGACACCACCTATTAATTCTACACTACAAGCTGACCTTTGCCACCCAATTTTCGAGTTAAATGTGACTCTATCGTTCGTGAAGATCTGTCTGGGGCACTTACCATGTGGGTCTTCTTTCGCTTCCCTGGCAGGGCTTCCAACAAAGCATCAGTTTCCATTAAGTCAAAATTATTTTCAAGCCCCACAAAAGCCATACACAACGACTTGTTTATTGTCTATTGTTCAGCCTGCTCGGCAGTTTGAAAGCAAATAAAAAATAATGCCCACTCTAACTACCCATCCAGGCTGGGTTGCGTCAGTTGCTACATGCTGTTGATTGTCTATAAAAAAAGGTGTATCTCTGATTGAACTTCTGGGCCACACATAGTATTAATCAAAAGATTAATTAAGAAGCAGCAATCCTGAAAGGATAAGCATCGACTAGGAAATGGCTACACTTTCAGACTGATTCAGCCAACACTGTCACCCACTTCAAAGTGCAAGCATGACAAAAAAGAAAATAACTACACAAAAGCTGTGTGAACGCCAAGAACCGTACCTGCCTACAACACACAGATGCCGCTCCTATCCGGGCGGACTCTGCCCACACAGCTTCATTCTCTTAAGTCTGCAGTTTCTCTCTGGGCCAGAGGATCTGCTCAGAGTTGCCTTTGCGGTGACTGTCATTCCCTCTCTCCTTCCCTCCTTTCATACCCATCTCCCTCTTTTCCTTCTTCTCGCCTTTGTGCCTTCCTATCCTCTTCCTATCCTTTGCGAAATAGGATTCTTTGATGACGATGTGTGTATTCAAAGTGGGATATTGTAGGAAGAGGCTCAAGTTCTCTACAAAGATGTTTTCATTGTGATTTGGGGCTGAGTAACAAATAACTCTAAAAGAGCAGCTTAAAAAGTATTTATTACCTCATGGATTCTGGGGGTTAAGAATCGGGGTGTAGACGAGTTTTTGACTCAGTTATCTCATGAGGTCGTGGTCAAACTGTCAGCTGGGGCTGGGGGCTTATCTGAGGCTCAAGCTGGCCAAGGCTCAGGCGGGGAGGGTAGGAGCGAACACACTTTAAGCTGAATCCACTACTCGGCTGGTTGTTGGCAGGTTTCAGTTTTTCACCACATGGGCCTCTCCTCAAGACTGTGTCATGATGTGGTAGCTGTTTCCCCATTGAGAGTGCCGCAGGACAGAGTGAGAGAGAGAATGCAAAATGGAAACCACAGTCTTTTTATAACCTAATATTAGAAGGGACCCCCTTTCAGCTCTGCTGTGTTCCGTCCACTAAAAGTGAGTCATTCAGCCCTTCCTACACTCAAGGATAGGGCTGCACAAAGGCAGGACTATCAGGAAGTGGGGGTTATTTGGGGCCATTTTAGAGGCTGCGGACCACAAGGTCTGAGTATTTATTTTGTCTCCCCACACCTCCTTTCCCTTAAAACAGAATCTAAAGAAAAAACGAATAAACGGAAAACAGAATCAGACCCATAAATACAGAGAAAAAACTGATGGTTCCCAGGGGGCAGGGAAGGAGGGATGCGCAAAATGGGCAAAGGAGAGTGGGAGATACAAGCTTACAGTTGTGCAGTGAGTAAGTCATGGTAATAAAAGGCACCGCATAAGGCATACAGTCAATGATATTATAACAGCAAAGTATTAGGACAGATGGGAGCTACATTTGTAAGCACAGCGTAATGTATGAACTTGTTGAACCACCATGTTTTACACTGAGACTAATGTAATATTGTGTGTCAATGATACTCCCCAAAATAAATAAAATGTAATTTAAATATAATTCATATATTTCCCTGCAATTAAACGTGGAAGCAATCACTTATTTGCATTTAGGTGCATTTGCAAATATAGCGATTTTCCCCAGGGGAATGACTTTTTATTCCTAATCCCTAGCCTGATTCATCTCTTTTTATTGAAACCCTACCTAAACATCAAGTTGGCCTCTCTGATGTATTTCTGTTACTTATCTGTCAATGTATCCCTGGTGTCCAGCATAGTGTCTTATGCTCCACCGATAGTAAATATTTGTTCAATGAATGAAATACACCACCTCCGTCAAAAACCATCACCAGTGACCTCTACCATCCTGGGTTCTCCTTCCCATCTATTTCCTAGCATTTTGAGAAGGGATCGGGTTAAACACACCATCTTTGGAGACATAATTCCTGTAATACATCCTAATTCTGCCCCTTACTGTCCTTGGAGAGGCTATTGAAACTCTCTGTGCCTCAGTTTCTTTATCTGTAAATGGTGTTTGGGTTGTTGTCAGAGTTCAGTTGGGATAATGCATATAAAGCTTAGAAGAGTATTTCACAAAGCTGACACATTGATGATTTACTTACTGTTGTTGTTGTTGAGTGAATTTTTTCATTTAAATTCCATTAGTCAACATATAGTACATCATTAGTTTCAGATGTCATAAAGAAATCAGAGGGGGAGACAAACCACGAGAGACTCTTAACTCTGGGGAACAAACTGATGGTTGCTGGAGGGAGGTGGGTGGGGGATGGGGTAAGTGAGTGATGGTTATTAAGGAGGCACGTGATGGGGAGAGCACTTGGTTATGTCCATGACTTAATTATTCTTATTATACCCCTCATTGGGAATCTTGCATTCATGCTATTCACATATTTATTTTTATTCCAACAAGTAGAATATGTCAGAACAACTATAGTGAGATCACTTATCCATCTCCTTCTTCTACACTGTGATTTCCTTAAAACAGAGACCTGGTCTGATTCGTCATGGTGTCTCTGGGTAGGACTGACATACGATTACTTCTTAACATGTATTTCTTAGCTTCAGACTAAGTATGAACAAGAAGAGTAATTATCTTTGTGTGTGTGTGAGAGGGAGACAGAGAGAGAGAGAGACAGAGTAACAGAAATTATTACGATTCTACTGGTACAGGGCCTTTTGTAAAGATGCTCAAAAAAATTGTTTTAATTGATTTGAATTAAGGGGCACCTGGTCCGTAACCTTACCATTTCTCCCTGTAGTCATAGTGGCTTCACACAGTGGATCCGGATCTTTTGCCATATAATACTTTTTAGACCGAGATGGGACATGCTTAAGTAAGTGAAACTGACTCTTCATGTCTATCTTTGGTTTCAGTTCTTTATTTGTATGGGAGCATTACTTATTTCCCTTAACCTCAGAGACATATCTATGATGATGATTATTTTTTATTTTTTGTTAACCAAAAATAGATCATTAGAATTCTTTCTTAGGATAGATGATAGTGGTTGAATATTAGTAAACATGGTAATAAACTATGGAGATTCTGCTCCCGGCAGATACAAAGGTGAGAACGTACCATATATTAATATTTTCCATGACCGTTTTCTCTTAACCCATTTTTTTCATTCAAAAATTATGTCAAACTTACACTTGGAGAATGAAAGCCTCAAGGGACTGGTACATGATCTTGAGCTTGGTTATGCACATGGTAAGATGAAAATTTAGTGTATAGAGAAAGGCAAAAAGTATCCAATTATTTATTTTCAGTTTCTTAAAAAGAGAAAATGGCAGCTAAATAAAAATTAAGCTATTCATTTTACTGTAAGTATACAAGCTAAGGAACCAGTTTAGATGGTGCCTTTGGAAGTTGTTAAAAGGTTAAATTCATCAAAATATGGCATGTTTGGGCTAGTATTGTTTCAGAAGGGAGTTCCAATGAAAATTCAAACAAGGGATGTGCCTAGGTGTTCAAGAAAACATGGGACCAAGTTTTAAAATAACTTATTTTACTAAAATGTAAAGTATAAATTTCTCATTTGGAGTCGGTTTCTACCAGCTGTCTTTTAAGTATTTGCGATTATAGCATAAAGAAAGCTAAAAATGAATAAAGTAGCATGATTCATTTTCTATAAGTTATTTCAAAGATTATAGACTTTCATTTGACGTTTGTGTTAGGAACACATTTTACTTTTACCATTGTGAACATGTGCAGACCTACAATTAAAATTTTGTAAAATGCTGGTGATAGGTGAAGGTAGAAAGTAATGACACAATGACGTCTAACTTTTAGCAACAGGAAAACCATGTCCTCTGTTCTAATTTGTACAAAGAGCATACCCAAGTTCTATGAGCGTCATTCCAAGACCACTTCAGGTCAATGTCCTCAGGATCCTCTGAGTTTTGGGACACCATCAAATCCATTGACATGACTTTAATTCCAACGAAACCAAAGAAAGGATGCTGAAAGCATTACAAAGAAATGTGGGTGGAGGGTCCCAGGGTGGCTCAGTGGGCTAAGTGTCTGCTTTCAACTCAGGTCCTGATCCCAAGGACATGGGATAGAGCCCCACATCAGGCTTCCTGCTCTGTGGGGAGCCTGCTTCTCCCTCTGCCTCTCTCTCTGTCTCTCTTGAATAAATAAGTAAAATCTTAAAAAAAGAAATATGAGTGTAAAAGATTAATGCTCAACAACATGATAAAGGAATGGATAGTTAAGAGAAGGAAAAGAAAAAAAATTAAATGAAGCACTTGCAGTCTGGTCCTAAGTTATCATGTCAAATGAAGAAAATGTTACCATTTTCTACTCGATTGACTAAAAAGGTGCTCTTTCATTCTGCCTATCTAAGGTCTCATTGTGGTACCACAATATGCTTTTCCTATCACAGTGGACTTATGGTATGTTCTGTTCCCTCAGGGACCACTGCAATGTCAGGTGAGAAATTATGGAAATGGATAGATTTATTCTACAATATGAGCACTTCAGGGAAATTACAGTATTTGTCCTCTAAAGAGATATTTTAGAAATGATGTTGAGACTGGAGATTTATAGTCCTGTGACAGGATTGAGGAAGGTCTTTCTTCATCTTTCTGGAAATTGAAGCTGAGCAACTGAAGACCTCCCTGTCCCATAGTCTTATTGAAAATAAAGTATTTGGTTTTAGAATAATGAAATATTTTGCTTTCTTAAAGATAATTCTGAGGAGGTTTCTAATTGTTTCAGTAATGTAGAACATTAGAGGTAAGAATAAAACACCTCCTTTTTATCAGTAGTCATTGATTTTAAACAATTTAATTAAATCACTATTGATATACTCCAGTGTTATTTATTGGATATTTCTAAGTGGAATAGCACATCATATATAATCAAAATTGTGTTTAAAAATATGATATGGACTCTTAACTTGCCTCACTGTATATTCTTTTTAGTTTGAGTTTAATATTTAAATATAATAAACCGACATTTGGATTGTGCTAAATATACACAATCAGAAAGGATTTTCTTTTTTTTAACAGAGAGAAAGGGAGAGGGTGAGAGCAAGCATGCAAGTGGGCATGGGGGGGGATGGGTGGAACTCAACAGGGGCCTCAATCTCATAACCCTGAGATCATGACCTAAACTGAAATTAAGAATCAGACGCTTAACTGACTGAGCCACCCAAGCACCCTGAGAAAGGATCATATTTTTGAGGAGAAATTGTTTTTATTCAAGTTCCCAGGCCTATACTGGAAATATTAAGAAACATAAAAGATGTCATGAGTTGCAAATTGACAGCCTAGTGAATAGGGTTTTTCCTGCGGGCTGATGTTAAATTCCAAGCACTGATGTTTTTCTTTGCTTACATTTGGCTCTTGGTGAAAATCTGGAACCAAGATGGTACAGAAACATCAGGTGTTTTTTTGTTTTTTGGTTTTTTTTTTTTTCTTCCTGAGCTGTTGTTTAACACTATAGAGATGACAAATGTTCCTTGACTGTTCTTTGGGTTTATAAAATTTCAAGTATCAGATATTTTAAGTATCAGATAAGATCAAATGATCTGAGAAGGTACAATTTGCACTACGACTTCATCCCAAGCAGCCCAGAGAGCTTGATGATGTGCTGCTACGCCCACAGGGAGGCTGGTAAGACGAGAGCCCAAAGCTCCTTTGGAAGCCCGTGGTTCCCACATGGCAACATGATAAGTTGCTCTCATTACATTTTTTTTTTTTAGATTTTATTTATTTATTTGACACAGAGAGAGATCACAAGTAGGCAGAGAGGCAGGCGGAGAGAGAGGGAGAAACAGGCTCCTTGCTGAGCAGAGAGCCCGATGCGGGGCTCGATCCCAGGACACTGGGATCATGACCTGAGCCGTAGGCAGAGGCTTTAACCCACTGAGCCACCCAGGCGCCCCACATTTTGATAGAATCTCCATTTGGCCCCCAAGATATAGGAATTTGCAAGTTATTGGTTGAAGTTGGGCATCACAGGGTCTTCGGTCGCTGTGGGGAGGATAACGAGGTACTGGGAAACAGCATGCATTTTGAAGCCACAGGTTTGGATCCTTAGCTATAAATTGTTTATCTGCTCTGAGCCTGAGTGTTTTCACCTGTAAAATGGGGAATTGGATCATATGCATCTCTGCATAGAGCTGCAGAGGGGAGTAAATTAAATGATGGCTAAAAAAAATACCTAGTCCGGGGCTGCGTTTATTGTAGGTACTCAATATCATTTATTCTCCTTCTCCTCTATTGTGACCTGACTTGGACCCTTAGTCGTTCCCATGAGTCTTCA
Organism: Meles meles; assembly: GCF_922984935.1. Taxonomy (NCBI): domain Eukaryota; kingdom Metazoa; phylum Chordata; class Mammalia; order Carnivora; family Mustelidae; genus Meles; species Meles meles. Next base: position 10,643,318 of record NC_060074.1, read on the forward strand.
TGCTTTTCTCCCCAGGGAGCTGTGTAGCTAGTGCTCTACGTGCTTAGGACATTGGGATAAACTAACACTAATCTCAAGACAAAATCTGGAAGCTACCCATGGTATTAATTTCAGTTAGTCTGAAGGCTTGAGAACCAGGAGCTCTGTGGGCTGGAAGAGATTGATGTCACAGTTCAACAGTGAGGAAGAGAGAAAGTGAGAGAGAGGCAGACAGAGAGAGAGAGAGAGTTAATACAAACTTCCTGTGTCTTTTTCTTCTATTCAGGCCCTCGGTGGACAGGATGAATTTCACACAGATTGGGGAGGATCATCTGCTTCACTCAGTTCACCAAAGTGTTATTCTCTTCTGGAAACACCCGCCAGACACATACCCACAATTAATGTTTAATCACTTATCTGGGTATCCCATGGCCCAATTAAGTTGAATAAAATTAGCCATCATAGCCTCCAAGGGGAAAGTGTCGTATCAACTTAACATTATCATCAGTAGAGATTGTCTAGTTTCCTAAAATGCTCATTGACATAGGATATTTTAAATTTAAAAAAATGTGACAGTGGGAGAGTTATAAATTTATTCGGCAAAAAATGGCAACGTTACTATGGCTATTATACCTGAAAGGTAATGGTTTCTACCTGTTTTGTGAGTTCATTATTTGGAGAAGATGTTTAATTTTGTAATTTGATATTTTACATGTTTATTATAGCTCTAGATTTCTAGGAGAAAAATTGATTTTGAGTTTTCCTAAATATATGGATATGCTTTACTTAAATTTTTTCTCTCCCTTGACTTTCCTTGCTCAAGTCAAATGTCCATATTGTCTTGTGATTAATGTGTCTATTTAAACCGGAGTGCCTAGCCGCGATCCAGTTCCTCAGGGGTCCCGTACAGTCGGGTACTTATGAAATGAAGTCTTTACTTTTCAAATTTCAGCTTCATTCTCTGAATATTCAAATACATTTGTCAGCCGCTTTCAGAGAAGAGGCTGTGAAAGGATGATGATAAATCTGGAAATATAATTCTGATTTTTTTGAAATACAAGATTGTGGTACAAAGAGCAGTGGTCCAGTGGTTCCAAATCTAGACTATGTCGGAATCACCAAGGAGATGAAAAAAATACTGAAGCCTTAGCTGCCGCCCCAGACCAACTAAGAACGTAGAGTTAAGTCTGAGATGTTATCTTTGCCAAACTTCCCAGGTGATCTGATCGGATGGGTAACCAGGATTAAAAAACAAACTAAGGTAACACATGTGGGTTCAAATCTAGTTGCTGCCCCAGCTCAGCTGTGGCATCTTAGTCAAATTTCATAAAATGTCTGGGCCTTCGGTAGAGAGCTCTGGATTTCTGAGTTCTGTCCTGGTTCTGCAGTCAGCCAAGTCTTCCAAGCTGCAAGACTGTCCACAGCCCCACGGTATCGGGAAGAAATGTTAACATCGCAGGTACATGTCAGTGTATTTGATAGAGCATATTTGTGTGGTTTATATACAGAGTATATCATTTGAAATTAAAATAGAGGAAGTTTTAAGTGATTTCACTTCAGGGTCCTTGCTAAAGGCCGGGTAACGCTGCCAGTTCTTCTGTGAGAATTACAGATTAGCAAAGTGAGAATTGTAGCAGTTTGGCTGTAAAGATATTAAAAAGTCTAGTAAGTTTAAGTTATTTTCACTCCAGGAAAACTATAATCATTTGAAAGATCGAAGAACAAGAGTGAAATTTAAAATAAGATTACATATTCGCAAATCACTGTGTTGCTGGTAAGGAAGGCATTGATGATTGCGTACCTGTGTTTCATTGTGTGAACGGGCTAATACCTTTCTTTCTATTTAACACAAATACAGTATCTACTGAGCATGTTTAAAATCTGTAAGATTTAAAAAAATTTTGCTTGGTATTTTTGGTGGTGGTGGTGGTGGTTGTATAAGGAAATCAGACCAAGAATAACTTTCTTTATTGAAAGGTCAACGGAGTGACGTAAACGTCAGAAGGTCACTGAGTACCTTCTCCATCTGGTCTTCAAGATGTGAGCTAATACAACCTGCTTGATCCTTTGCACAGAAATTCTAGAATAGAGTTTGCTGACCTAACAACCCAAAGGAAACACGTTATAACGTTCACAGTGGAGCTTAAAGAGGGAAAACGTGGTGGTGAAAATGTCCATAGATCTGAATTTGTAAGTGTTGGTTTGAGTTGGGTAAGTTGCTATGGCCTTATTATTTAATCTTCTACATGAGTGTCATTATTAACTTTTTATGCCACAACTGTTCCTGTGTTGAGTGCGGACAATGCAAGACGTGGGGATCCCAGCGATGGCAGGCACACATTTCTTGGTCCTGCCCTTATAGGGACGCTAGTGTGGAAAGTAGCATGAAAGATGGAGGAACCCAGGTTTCTCATGAAATTTAAATTGTATAAATTCGTAAACAAAAGTTACTCCTTTTCGCTCCTCTGTTTTACCAGTATATTTTCTATACTAGGGCAAGTAAGCTAAAATTCATAATTTATAAACAATCTGTGGAAAAATTAGTGAATTATTTACCACACTTTTGAAAAATGTGTTTGTATCTTATACAAAAATTAGCTCCTCTGTTAATCACAGTGGTGCTACAAATATGCTGGAAATTAGGCCTTGCAAAAGTGAGTTTGGAAAAAAAAAAAAAATGGAGTCCTGTAACTCAATCTGAAATTGGAAAACCAAACCGATCCTGAATGGTCTATTTAAACAAGTGCCAATTATTGAATAATTCTCAGACCTAAACAGAAAGTTATTGCATATGGAAAGATTTTTTTTCTTCCCTTGGAGTGCTTTATTCCAGATGCCCTTTTAAATTGTTTTTAATTCTCTGTGGGCAGTAGATAACTAAACCTACAAAATGTAGTAACGGCAAGGAGGAAGCAATCACGTTGGCCACTTCTAGTTAAGAGTCATGGAAAAGGCATCTGTTATATATGATTTGCAGACTAGAAGGACTTTGACAGTCCATAGACCAGACCTAATTTATTAAACTAAGTTTCTAATATAAACAGTAATTTGTTCCAGGCACTGACACCACAGGTCTGGATTATGTGAACCAAATATAAAGAACCGTATTTCTCTTTTGGAAAGTGTGTGCCTTTTGAGCACTGAAGGAAAATAATCTAATATGTCATAATAGCAAATATGATGATCACGGTCCACCTTCCTGAGCATGGGCTGATTCACACTCTCTCCTTTTTAAATTTTCCAGAAGTTATTTTCAAAGTACTGAGGCATGGTTTGTAAACTTCAAAGCACACCTGTGAGTTCTATTCCACATAGATGAGAAAATGGTGGGACTACTTAGCAAGGTTCAATCTTTTGTGCGTTTTAAACCTGAGCTATAGTTTAAATTGGTGAAAACATTTTCGCTTACAGAATCAACTAATTAGAAAATTACAAAGATTCCCTTTACCTTGTGTTATTTTGCAGACAGTGTTTGATAGAAAAGGGATTCTGAAACTGACATGTGAAATAGAATGGACATTTGGAAAACAAACAAACAAAGAACCCAAAGAAATATGGACTAAACACAGCTTTATTTCCAGACTTTTGAAAGTGTCTCAATTAGGTCAGATAAGATGTGGTTCAGTTCTTAAATGGCTATCCTCTGTTTGTGAGAGCATTAACATACGTTCTCACATGGACTCCGTACCCCTTATTAAATTATTTAGATCTTGCCAATTCCTACGTAAGACAAGGAAGAATCCACAACTGCTTGCTTTTTTTTTTTTTCCCTTGTTCTAAACAGCAGCATATTAGCTAGGATGATTTTGGCTGCAAGTAACAAACTCATCCTAAAATGTGGCTAAAACATAAATGGCATTTTATTATCATACAGAAGGAGAAGTGGATGGCACATCTGTGACTGGTTAATTCAGGGACTTCCTTCTCGTGTCTCAATGTTGCCAAACACATGACAAGGTTTCTGTCATGTGTCCCAGTGTAAGGGAGGAAAAAACGTTCCCTGCCATCATAAATCAGAGATTCCCATTTGACTCATTGGTTTGTGGGTGGGTCATGTTGCCAGGAGAATGGAATTACCGCATGGCACTTAAACGTAATCCCATTCCACCTCCTTCCGGGAAGGCTAAAGCTGTGGGATACCTAAAGAAAATGGAGACACATTTAACAAAAAAAAAAGAAGGAAGTTGCTATCAGGTCGGCAAGCAGCGGTGCCTGCCAAAGGTAGAAATGAGAGATATAATTAATTGGTAATACTTGAATAATAATAGATGGTAGTCCTTAAAAGAAAATCTGTATAATATCGTTTTACTACCTGCAAGCATCTGGAAAGGAGTGTTTTAGTATTTTTCCATGACAAATTTTTCATAACATAAACAAAAATCGTTGTAGTATAATACATTTATAGTAAAGTATAATTTACTTCACTTTACCCCTTCACAAGTCCAAGGGGGGACAATGTGAAATACTCACACATTTAGATCATTCTGGTTGAATTGACTAGTTAGTCACAAATTGGGTTAGTTTCCTCAAGCCATTTTGGTTTATGTAGCCCTGCATTGATCAATTACTGACTGACTACAACCCACCAATAGGTTGTATTCATGTTTGAGAGAAGCAATCTGAATTTTTCTCTTATCAAATCACTCACTTGACAGGGGTAATGTCAGCGGGGCATGGGGAAAATGAGAGAAAAACGAGAATGGGGGAGGGGGGAAAAGGGGAGAGGACAAACATGGTATGGTTGGGCACAGCAAGTCCTTCAGAGTTCCCTTATTTTACCACATTGGGTGGTAGATATTTTTGGTTTTGCTTGTAGGAGATTGATTTAAATAATTTTATTTTTTAAAGAGTTACTCTTGAAGATCTAGCTGTCCCATCTTACGGTTTTGAAATAGTGGCTTAACAAAATCGTCTTCTCGGTCAATGAATGTTAAAGTCCCACTAGAATGGAAAGGAGCTGTACTAATCCAAGGTGTTCCTGTCGGTAGCAGACCTTATATGCTCCTAATCTTTGAAAATGTTTTAAAAGAGTAAGAGATCCAAAAAGAAAAAAAGAAAAAAAAAAACTGCTTTAATCAGAAACACACTAATTCAGGGTTCATCTGGAGAATACTGCAGAATATATCCAGACATTATCTGGAGAATAACTGCAACTGTTTTCTCCCCCAACTCTACCCCAAATATCATGTGGTCCTTCTGTTCTAGAATGATCTCACCCAGCCTTTGGTCTGATGCCTCCTACGATTGTGCTGTGTCCACGGGGTCTAGTGTTCAAAGACGGAGACAGAAAAACTTGCAAAGAAACAGTAAGAACAGGCCCAGTCTTATTTTACAGCTGCACAGGCCTTTGGATTTAGATGTGCATGTTTCCATATGCGGGGAATTACCTGGGGAAGGCACATTAGTTTTACATAGCTTTATTGTTCTTAAGACTAAAATTTACTTGTCAGGGTTATGACTGCTTTTGTATTTATAATTTTTTTTTCTTTAGAGTATAGCTTTAATATTTGGATTTAGGGGCACCAGGGTGGCTCAGTGGGTTAAAGCCTCTGCCTTTGGCACAGGTCATGATCCCAGGGTCCTGGGATCGAGCCCCGCATTGGGCTCTCTGCTCAGTGGGGAGCCTGCTTCCTCCTCCTTCCTCTCTCTCTCTCTCTGCCTGCCTCTCTGACTACTTGTGATCTCTTTCTCTCAAATAAATAAATAAAATCTAAAAAAAAAAATTTGGATCGAAAAACTTTGGCCTAAGAGCATTAATATATAGGAAAGTCAGTTTGGGATTTAAATGAGCCAGAAGCTCACATTTAAATCCTGTAAAATACCATTTTGTTCACTTGCCTCTCCCTCTCTCTATGTCCACTGCTGCACTCCTATGTTCTTCCCTTGAAAAAGAATTAGAAAGGAGAATTGATCGGAAAAAAGCATTTCGGTTGGAGTCTGGATTCTTGAACTCTTGTTCTGCCATTCTCCTGACTTGACTTCCAGTCAGGCTTTACCTGGGGATAACAGAATTCCTGTTTGATTGATGGATGTCGATTGCCATTTTGGACAAGACCATATGCTTCAATTTCCCCACAAGTAGCCATAAAAGTCCATGACTCTTAGAAGTGTTTATGGATGTGAAGTCCACCCTGTTTATGGATGAGTGATCTTTGCTTTGCATGCCTTGACTAGAAGCACGCAGAATTTTTACCACTTCAGTGGAAGGATTTCAATTACAGATTGGTTCTCACTGCTAAGTAGTTACATAGCTGTTCAGTCATGGAATGAGGTACACCTGTCCTGAGGATAATTTGCTAATTAGAAGAATACCTCATTTCAAATACAGGTTTTTTAAAACCAAGAAATCGCAGACATACAGTCACACCTGCAAAAAAAATTTTGAATTCGAAAAAATTTCTCTGCATGTGTTTAGCAGTAAATTTGGTTACATATAAAGCAAATTCTATAAATTCACTATGGCTTTCTTATATTAGAATGCTTTTATTTGAGTTTCTCTTTGCGTCAGTGTTATTTCTGGCTTTCGTGTAAAACTTTAAAAGGAATTTTAAAAGTCTGGAGCTTGCATTGTTTGCTTCCTCTGAGAGAAGTAAAAGCAAAATGAGCTGATTTTTTTTTAGGGTTATACAAATTGTCTTTTTAAAGTTAAATAAGCCTTTAACATGTACAAACTTCTAAAAAAAAGTATCTATTTAAATTTGGTATTTAAATGAATTTTCATTTCTTAATTTTAAGACCATTTCCTTGTAAACAAATGAATAAAAAGTCATCATAGGTATATCTTTGAGCCTATATGATTCCTTTAGTTTTTCACCAAATCACATATAAAATGAGAAATCATTATTGCTGTTTTAGAATATGGACTCCATCAGAACACAATATTTTACTTGTTATTTGTGATAATTGTTTTAATTTTAAGAACTTTTTGATCGGACACAGGAACCAGGTTTAAATCATAGTAAGGCAGATTATTGATCAGTTATATTTAAAAGATTTGGGATCAGTCCCATCAAAGAAAAACTCAACGCACCTAGTCTAAACTAGAGCAAAGCATTATTTGAAGAGGTCTCTTTTACCAGCATTGAGGAAATGTAAAACTGATGCATCAAATTTCTAAAAACAACTTTGCGGGCGCCTGGGTGGCTCAGTGGGATAAGCCGCTGCCTTCGGCTCAGGTCATGATCTCAGGGTCCTGGGATCGAGTCCCACATCGGGCTCTCTGCTCGGCAGGGAGCCTGCTTCCTCCTCTCTCTCTCTCTGCCTGCCTCTCTGCCTACTTGTGATCTCTGTCTGTCAAATAAATAAAAATCTTAAAAACAACTTTGCAATATCTGTCTTCAATAAAATTCAGACACATTTCATCCCCCCTCAATTTTTACTTCCATTCATGCTTTAATTGGGATAACATAGTTATATTTCTGATTCATTCTGACAGTAAACTATGTATTCTTCCTTATATCTATTCTGTATCTTGAAAAAAAATTACTTTAGTAGCTATATTTTTCTCACCAGCGGCTATAGTTTATGAATTAGAAAATATCTAAATATCAAAATGTGGAAATTGATGTGATACCGAAAGTGGGGCAGAGTTGCTGGCCAGCAGAAGGTCACACCAGACTCTTAAAGGAGCAGAAAATAGTATTAGCTTGACGCGAATCGTTCTGCTTTTCAGCCTTGTTGATGGAATGCTGGGTTCAGTCTGTTTCCTCCTCACGTGATCATTATGGTCAAAAGCCAGGGATGCTGAGTAGCTGGTTTGTGTCCCAGGCAGGGGAGCGGGTAAAAGAGGCCATTGTTTCTTATTGCATTCCTTGATCAAGGCTTCGAGTATTTGTGCTTGCCCATCCTGGGCACCTCGGACCCTGAGGGATAATTTCGGACTCATTCTCACAATGAATCACACCTTACCTTATGAATTAAGTTTTCTGAACTCTGGCGATGCTCTATGCCAGGTAAGGTACTGGGTCAATGGTGGTTGTTGGGGTGAGAGTCAGGGAGGTTCCAGGTGAGACTTCTTCATGTAGGATCAAATGTAAGAAGCTGATTATCCTTCTGATTTTTAATATTTCCAAGAGATAGTTTACAAAATGATATTAAGTTGGTGGGAGCTAGTGACCTAGATAATAAACGTGAAGAAATTTTGGTGCTATGTTCTGAATGTTTGCGTGCTCCCTAAATCATATATTGGCGTCTTAACCCCAGAGGTGATGATATTAAGAGGTGGTGGCCCATGGGGGTTGATTAGTTCAGGAGGGCAGAAGCCTCATAATTGGTATTAGAGTCTTAATAAATGGGACTCCAGAGAGCTAGCTCATCCCTTCCACAATGTGAAGACTCAGGACAAAGGCGAGACCCATGAACCAAGAAGTGGGCCCTCACCAGACCTTTGCCTGTGCCATGATCTTGGACTTTCCAGTCTCAAGAGTGATGAGAAATAAACATTGATTGCTTATAAGACATCCAGTATATGATATTTTTGTTTCAGCAGCCTGAGTGGACTAAGGCGTAAGGTCATTTCTATAGTAAACTACTTGGCTTTAAATTCTTTCCTTCTGTGTTTCTGTTTTGCTGTCTTTGAAACCTTTGAGAGCAACCGATGTGGAAATTAGTTTTCAGAAAGAAGAGTGGGAATAGGAGTCAGACCTTACGAAAGTGGTGACAATAAGCCAAGTTTCTTCCTGAGTGGAGTGATGGGTAGGCTTCTAGATGCCTGTTCTTTTTGCTCCAAAGCCAGGAAGAGAGGCTTAATTTTCTCCACTGCATTAAAGACCAGGAAGAAGCAAGAGGTTATAATGTAGACGGATCCTAACACCTCCTCCTCAACATGGCATTTTTTGGGTCTGGGCTCAGAATCTTGTGAACAGGACCACTCAAAAGAATAATGGTTCAGAAGTCTCCACACATTCAGATTCCTGCATCCCTTAGGCCCCCAGCAGTAATGCATCCAGCACACCTACAGCTCAGGATCTGCAAACTCTAACGCCCCCCTCCCCCCCAGGTCCGGATAGTTGATCTAAATAAGCCAGTTGTGTTGGGTGCAAGCCGGGGCCACATGGGGAACACAAGCTCCTACTCAAAGATGTCCTGGTGACAACTTTTTGTTGCCAAGTAAGAATGGAGTTTTCAAGAGAAACTAGAAGCTTAGATTTTCATGGAAAAGATGGACTTTTGATGTGGAATCTTACAATTTTTAAATGTTGGCAACTGAATAAAACTTGAAAAAAAAACAACCCATCTACCAGTCAGATTGCAGCAGTGAATTTTTTTTTTTCAAAGACTTTATTTATTTATCTGACAGACAGATCACAAGGAGGCAGAGAGGTAGGCAGTGAGAGAGGGGGAAGCAGGCTCCCCGCCGAGCAGAGATCCTGCGATGTGGGGCTCCATCCCAGGACTCTGGGGTCATGACTTGAGCCGAAGGCAGAGACTTTAACCCACTGAGTCACCCAGGCGCCCCTGCAGCAGTGAATTTGATACCTCAGCTTTAGGTAGAGTTTGGTTGCTTGTAATGTTGGCAATGACTGTAACCAATGTTATCCTTCTAGATGGAGATGTATAATCACACATAGGTATGTTCACTAAAGCAGCCTTTGCGCTTAAGACACACAATGGGGACCGTTTTTGTTTATGTTCACAAAAGGGGAGAATTTGATCAAATCTTAGATTTTTTTTTTTTTTAAATTCAGAGTCCATACTAGTTTTTGGTATTTCAGTGTACACGTTAATGCATTGAAATACCACTGTTTTGGTTAGAGTACTATCATTTTTGTGACTTTAGAAATCTGAAATTTGAAACATTTACATACCAAGACATACCTACAATGGAAGTTTCTAATCAAATAAGGTTTAGAAAGTATTTTTTATGTACCTCCCTCACCTGCATAAGAAGGAAGAAATAGAACAACACAAATTTCCTTTGCAACAAGAGTGTATGTAGTCATACTCTATGTCAAAATCTGTCTAAACAAGCAGAGTGTGTGACCAGGTTGAGATCACACAAGTAGCTTCATCAAATCTCTACCGACTATGATAAAAACCAGTACTGTAAAGTGGGACTGGAATTTTTTTTTCATGAAACTAACATGTTATCAATAAAATGTCTACAGCAATAGTACAAATATTTTGATATTCAATGTGACTTAAAGTGTTGCCATTTGCCCTATATTACAACCAATATATGTACTGGCAAATTATGGCTAATTTATAAACGAGTACTAGTGAGAGTTCCTTATATTTCTTCTTGGGAGTTTATATGCACTCAGAAGATATTACTCCTTAAAGGAGCTCAAATACTTTCACTTAAATGACGTATTCAAGATCAATATTCCAATTAGCTTTCCTCAAACTTGCATGACATTTTTGCAAATTCTATTTCTCTTGGCACATTTTTCCATGATCTGTTACCTGAATAACTGAAATACATCTAACATGTATTTTTGTGTGAACTTTCAATCTTCTATAGTCCATTCTTTTTTTGTAATTCACACAAAATTGATAGTGCTTCTTTTCAATGCTCTTCCTAGCTCTTTTAGGTTATGAGAACAATACATGATACCAAACATTTCCAGTTTTCTTTGTAAAAATGGAATGTATACAATGAAGTATACTATAAAACACATAGTAATTATCAGGTGGAGAACGCAGCTCATTTTTGAGGTTGGGGGGGTGGCTAAATCTTGGAACAGACAGCTTCCAGATTTCCTGACTGCCACTCAGGTGTTCAACCGAGCCGCTCTGTACTACAACCTTTGTCTTTGAACTACAGAGCTCACAGCAGCTTTTACCCAAACTCAGGGATGTGTATTCTCCCTTGCTGAAAGGGGACTGCATGTGGGATATTTCTGAATAGATTCTAGTGGTTATGAATGTTTCATTATGTTTTTAAAGAGGGTACCAAATTTTATAATTTATGCAACTCTAATGTGTTAGTGTTTTTGCTTAAGAAGTATTGTTTACAGCTGAAATAGAAAATTGAGGTCAGAATAAACAGGTCTTGTTAAGTAGAATATATAAAGTAACTACCACGGTGCTGGTTTTTGTTTGTTTATTTGTTTTTAAACATGAAAATCTTGAAGGGTTGCCTGGAGATTTTCAGAGCAAAAAAAAATGATACTGAGGAAAAACTAGCAAACTGCCAGAAATGAAATCATCAGTGCATGAAAATTACATCAAGTTTAATAGAAGTGTTTCAATAGAGACCATGTAAATCAGGCTAAACTATCAATTAGCATTGAATATTTTGTATACGCACATGAAATGCCTCCAAGACTAGTTTGAAATCAGCATGACCAATAAGGAAACAGTCAGCAGGTATATTATTTAAACTTTACAGTGATCTCGCAGGAGTAAATGTTTTCATAATAGTTTTATTAAACTGCCTTCTTTGACCCAAGATCCTCAGTGACCTTAAGATAATCATTTATCAATATCCAGCAGTAGGAAAGTACTAGACCATCTATAGCTTACAGGGAGGTCATGCTTAGTAGGAGTAAATCCATTTTAGTTATGATATAATGAACATTGGGTCGATATAAACTACTGCATGGGGGTGCCTGGGTAGTTCAGTCGCTTAAACATCCAACTCTTGATTTTGGCTCAGGTCCTGATCTCAGAATTGTGAGATCAGTCCCAAGTCTGGCTCCATGCTCTGGAGAGTCTTCTGGAGATCCTCCCTCTCCGTAGGCCCCTCCCCTGGTGTATGTGTGCATCCGCGCGTGCTCTCTCTCTGAAATAAAGAAATCTTTAAAAGCAAACTGCATGTTGGTGGTGGTGGTCTCAGGGGAAAAGTGGGTGCCTGTACGTTAAAATGCAGAAGTGATTTGGGGGCTATTTTTAACAAATAAGATCTTATTTCCTGAAAAGATAGTAAAATGCTCTACATGAAAAGAGCCACTTTCTTCTTGAACTGCTTTTGGGTGGGGGGAATTCTGAGATGTGGAATAAAAAATAATAATCTTCCTGGTTCTGCTAAATCCTCCACATGTGACCTAGGACATGGGGCAAGGCAGTGAGGATGGCGAGAGAGACCCCCAGAGCCCTGCAGGTTATGCTGTTGCCCTTAAAGGTCGGAGGTGGCATCCGATAGGTCAGGCTGGGAGGCAGCTTCATGTCCCACTTGGGTATGAACCTGGAGTTGGGAGAAAACAAAACTCTTCTCCCCGGTGGGCCTGAGGGTCTGTTCAGGAAGCATTGATCTGATATACAAAGTGTGGACATTTTATTTTGCTATGTTTAAAATAAGGGCTTGAACTTGCAAGTCTCTGAGGTCTCTTTAAGTCGGAAAACTTGAAAACCTTCTTTTCCATTTCGCTAGGCTTCAGTCATTTCCTGGTGTTGGGCCTTTGTACCTGGAACGAACACCAAACACCTCCATGCAGCCCTTCATCCTTAACCAGTCACGGAGAGGCTCTGATTTCCCTCGAATGTCTGTTTTTCTGTATGCTTGGTATGGTTCCTCTTCACTCTTTTGCCTGCAGAATGCTCTTCTCATTGGCTTGTACACGTTTCCAATACTGGATCCTTTGCATATTTCTTCCAGGTTTGTCTGTCTGGATTCCCAGGAGCAAATGTTTCATTTAAAATATATCTGGTTTAGGGGCGCCTGGGTGGCTCAGTGGGTTAAGCTTCTGCCTTCAGCTCAGGTCATGAGCTCAGGGTCCTGGGATCCAGCCCCGCATCTGGCTCTCTGCTCAGCAGGGAGCCTGCTTCCTCCTGTCTCTCTAATTGCCTCTCTGCCTGCTTGTGATTGCTCTCTCTCTGTCAAATAAATAAAATCTTAAAAAAATAAATAAAATATATCTGGTTTAAATTATTCTCGTGAAAATTTGGAATGTGGAAGTTTAAAATGTACAAATATAAAATGGATATTTTCAATTGTGAGGAAGGGATGCATGGATATATGGCAAAGTGTTAAGTGAATTAGAGTACTTCAAAAAATTGTATGTTGCAGATGAGTTGGGATTTTTATGAGAGTCTTTGCAAAAGTGAAAAGGGTTATATGTTCCCTTTCATTAAAAGGCTACACCTTTTATTATTTTTTTAAAGTTTTCATTTTAATTCCAGTCACTATACAGTGTTATATTAGTTTTAGTTGTTCAATATAGTGAGTCAATGGTTCCATACATCACCTGGTACTCATCACAGCAAGTAGGTTCCTTAAACCCCATCACCGATTTCTCCCATTCTCCCCCATCCACCTCCCCTCTGGGAACCATCAGTTTGTTCTCTGTAATTTAAAAAGTCTGTTTCTTGGTTTCTCTCTCTCTCTTTTCCCTTTGCTTGTTTGTTTTGTTGCTTATATTCCATATATGATTAAAATCATATAGTATTTGTCTAACTTATTTTCCTTAGCATTACAGTCTCTAGCTCCATCCGTGTTGTTGAAAATGGCAACATTTCATGCTTATGGCTGAATAATAATCATTGAAAATATATCTACATATAGGTCTATATCTATATCTATAGCTAATCTCTATATAGATAAATACCACTTCTTTATCCATTCATCTATTGACGAACACTTGGGCTGCTTCCATAATTGGGCTACTGTAGGCAGAGCTGCTGGAAATGTAGGTGTGCATATATCCCTTTGAATTAGTGTTTTTGTTTTTTGGAGATAAATACTCAGTAGTGCATTGGTGAACTATAAGGTAGTTCTATTTTTAACTTTCTTGAAGAACCTCCATACTGCTTTCCACAGTGGCTACACCAGTTTGCATTCCCACCAACACTGTAAGAGAGTTCCCCTTTCTCTACATCCTCACCGACACTTGTTTCTCGTGCTGTTGATTTTAGCTATTCTGACAGCTGCGAGGTGATATCTCATTGTAGCTTTGATTTGCATTTCCCTGATGATGAGTGATGATGCTTATCTTTTCATGTGTCTGTTGGCCATCTGTATGTCTTTGGAAAAATGTCTATTCATGTCTTCTGCCCATTTTTTAATGAGTTATTTGTTTTTTGGGTGTTGAGTTGCCTAAGTTCTTCATATATTTGGGTACTAACCTTTTATTGGATAGGTCATTCTCAAATATCTTCCTTCATTCTGTAGGTTGCCTTTTTGTTTAGCTGATTGTTTCCTTTGCTGTGCAGAAACTTTTTATTTTGATGAAGTCCTAATAGTTCATTTTTGCTTTTTTTCCCCCTTGCTCCAGGAGTCCTATCTAGAAAGAAGTTGTTGTGGCCGATGTGAAAGAAGTTACTTCCTGTGTTCTCTTGTATACTTTTTGTAGTTTCAGGTATCATATTTAGATCTTTAATCCATTTTGAATATTTTTTTGTGTGTAGTGTAAGATAATGGTCCAGTTTCATTCTTTTGCATGTTGCTGTCCAATTTTCCCAACACAATTTGTTAAAGAAAACTTCTTTTTCTCATTGAATATTCTTTCCTGGTTTGTTAAAGTGTAATTGACCATGTAATTATGGGTTCATTTCTGGATTTTCTATTCCATTTCATTGGTGTATGTACCTTTTTTTGGTGCCAATACCATACTGTTTTGATCACTATAGCTGCATTATATAACTTGAATTCCAGATTTGTGATGCCTCCAGCTTTGCTTTTCTTCTTCAGAATTGGTTTGACTCTTCAGGGGTTTTTATGGTTTGATAAAATTTTAGGATTGTTCTAGTTCTGTGAAAAATGCGGTTGGTAATTTGATAGGGATTGCATTAAATGTGTAGATGGCTTTGGGTAGTGAGACATTTTAACAATATTCTTCCAGTCCAACCGCATGGAATGTCATGCCATTTCTTCACGTGGTCGTCAATTTCTTCATTAGTATTTTATAGTTTTCAGAGTACAGGTCTTCTACATCTTTGGTTAGGTTTATGCCTAAGTATCTTATTATTTTTGGTGCAGTTGTAAATGGGATTGTTTTATTTTTCTTTCTGCTACTTCATTATTCATGTATAAAAATGCAACAGATTTCTGTATATTGATTTTTGTATCTGCAACCTTATCGAATTCCTTTATCAGTTCTAGCAGTTTTATGATGGAGTCTTTTGGGTTTTCTATACATAGTATCATGTCATCTGCAAATAATAAAAGTTTTACTTCTTCCTTACTGATTTGGATGTCTTTGTTCTATTTGATTGCTGTGTCTAGGACGTCCACTACTATGTTGAATAAAAGTGGTAAGAGAGGACACCCTCATCTTGTTCCTTATGGGAGACAAGATCTCAGTTTTTCCCCATTAAGGAAGATGTTAGCTGTGGGTTTTTCATCTATGGCCTTTATTACATTAAGGATTGTTCCCTCTAGACAGATGTTGTTGAGGGTTTTTTTTTTTTTTTTACCATGAATGGATGTTGTACTTTATCAGATGCTTTTTCTGCATCTATTGAAATGACCATATGGTTCTTATACTTTCTCTTATTGACATGATGTATCATGATTGATATTAATATTGAACCACCCTTGTAACCCAGGAATAAATCCCATTTGATTGCGTGAATGACTTTTTAAATGTATTGTTGGATTTGGTTTGCTAGTATCTTGAGAATTTTTGTATCTATCTATATCAGGGATGTTGGCCTGTTGTTCTCTCTCTTTTATGGTTTCTCTCTCGTTGAGGTATGAAGGTAATGCTGGCCTTATAGAATGAATTTGGCAGTTTTCCTTCCTTTGATTTTTTTTTTTTTTTGGAATAGTTTAAAAAGAATAAGTGTCATTTCTTCTTTAAATGTTTGGTAGAATTTCCCTGTGAAGCCATCTGGTCCTGCCATTTTGTTGGGAATTTTTGATTACTGACTCAGTTTCTTCGCTGGTTATGGGTCTGTTCAAATTTTCTATTTCTTCCTGTTTCAGCTTTAGTAGGTTGCATGTTTCTAGGAATTCATTCATCTATTTCTTCTAGGTTGTCCAATTTGTTGACATGTAGTTTTCCATAATCTTATAATTGTTGGTATTTCCGTGGTGTTGGTTGTTATTTTTCATCTCCCATTTGTGGTTTTATTTGAATCCTTTCTCTTTTTTTTCTTGACAAATTTGGTTAGAGGTTTATCAATGTTATCAATTTTATTGACCACCCCCCCACCCCCCCCAAAAAAAGAATCAGCTCCTGGTTTCATGGAGCGATTCTATTATATTTTTATCTTCTATATAATTTATTTCTGCTCTAGTCTTATTTCCTTACTTCTTCTGGTTTTAGATTTTGTTTGTTCTTTTTCTATCTCCTTTAGGTGTAAGGTGAGGTTAAGACTTTTCTTGCTTCTTGAGGTAGGCCCATATTGCTATAAACTTCTCTCTTAGTACTGCTTTTATTGCATCCCAAAGGTTTTGGACCTTTGTGTTTTCATTTTCATTTGTCTCCATGCATTTTTTGATTTCCTCTTTGATCTTTTTGCTTGACTCATTCATTGTTTAGTAACATAATATTTAACCTCCTTGCATTTGTGGTCTTTCCGTAGCATGATGATTAGAAAATATGCATAAGATGACTTTGATCTTCTTGATTTGTGGGGTTTGTTTTGTGGGCTAATATGTGATTTATCCTGGAGAGTGTTTTATGTGCATTTGAAAAGAATTTGTATTCTATTGTAGGATGAAATGTTCTGAATATTTGTTAAATCCATCAATCCCAGTGTGTCATTCAACGCTGTTGTTTCCTTATTGACTTTTCTGTTTAAATGATCTGTCCATTGATATAAGGGGAGTATTAAAATCCCCTACTATTTATTAATATCGATTAGATCCTTTGTTACTAACTGCTTTATATATTTCGATGCTCTCATGTTGGGGGCATAAATATTACAATTGTTATAATTTGTATTGTCACAAGTATTATATGATAAACTGTATTGTCCCCTTTATTTTGCTACAGTGTCCTTTTTTCTTCCCCCTCTTGTTACAGTCCTTGTTTTTAAATTTATTTTGTCCAAAATAAGCATCACTACCCCGGCTTTCTTTTGACATCCATTTGACCATTGTTTCTCCATCCTCTCACTTAAATCTGCATGTATCTTTAGGTCTAAAATGAGTCTCCTGGAGGCAGTATAGATAGATGGGTGTTGCTTTTTTAAACATTCTGTCACCTTATGTCTTTTGATTAGAGCATTTAGTCCATTTATATTCAAAGTAATTATTGATATATATTTCTTGCATTTTATTGTTATATGGTTATTTCTGAAGATTTTTTCTGATCCTTATCTTTTTCAGGGTTTGCTGATTTTCTTTAGTGATGTATTTCGATTTCCTTCTCTTTATTCTTTGCTTATTTATTAGTGATTCTTTGATATATGGTTACCATTAGGTTTATACATAACCTCTTCTTTGTATACCAGGCTGTATTAAGTTGGTTAAGTTTGAACCCATTTCTTTACTCCTCTACCCTCTATGTTTTAGGTATATGTTGTCATTTTTTTTACATCCTTTTATTTTGTGAGAGCTTTGACTGATTTTTTTTTTCTTTCAGAAATCATTTTTACTGCTTTTGTGTTTCATACCTTCCTACTCTCACTTTTGGTTTTTCCTTTCCACTCAGAGTCCCCTTTAATATTATCTGGGGCTGGTTAGTGGTATTGAACTCCTTTAGATTTGTTCATCTGAGAAACTCTCTCTCTCTCCTTTATTCTAAATGATGGTCTTGCTGGATGGAGTATTCTTGGCTGCAAATTTCCTAGTTTTATGGGGTTCTCTTACCTTTTTTTGTGTCTTGCCCTTTGTAAAAATTTTTCTTATCACTATATTTGATCATTTAATTATAATGTCTTATTCTGGGTCTGCTTTTGTTGATTTTTGTTGGGAGTTCTCTGTGCCTCATGGATCCATATATCTCTTTTCTTCCCCAGATTAAGGAAGTTTTCAGCTATTACTTTGAATATATTTTCTGCTTTTTTTTTTTTTTTCTCTTTTTCCTCCTTCTGGGACTCCTCTGACATGAATGTCATTATGTTGATGGTAGTCACTGAGTTCCCTAAGTCTGTTCTCATTCTGTGTAATTCTTTTATTTCTCCCTGTTCACCTTGATTATATTCCATTATTCTGTGTTCAAGGCCATTAGTTCATTCCTCTCCTTCTTCCAGTCTGTTCATTGCATCAAATGTGTTTCTAATCTTGATTACTTCATTCCTTATCTAATGATTGGTACTTTTTTTTCTAATCTCTGTGTTGAGGGTCTCACTGATGTCTCCTACTCTTCTCCAGTCCAGTCAGTATCCTTATGATCATTGCTTTAAGGAGTCCATAAGTCCAATTACTTGTGTCTCTTTTGCTTAGAGCTCTTGCTGTGGTTTTATCTACTTCTTTCCTTCGGGACAAATTTCTCTGTCTTATCATTTTTGTTTAAGTCTCTGTGCGTGTTTCTCTGTGTTAGGAAAGTCAGCTATATGTTCTGTTCTTGAGAGTTATGACCTTAAGAGGAAAAGGGCCTGTGGTCACCTGCCATGCAGTGTTCTCTGTTCTGCAGAGCCTGGTGCTTCCCAGAGTGTCTCCGGTGTGTGCTGCATGGGCTCTGCTCTCTTGTCCTGGCTGCTTTATTCTTTAGGCCAGTCATCTGCAGAACCTCTTTGCCTTTTGTGGGCAGTGTTTGGTCCCTGGCCTGAATGTGGTGCATTGTAACTAGGTGTGCTCTGGTCTGTGTGTGAAATGAGACTTGTCACCACCACCTCCAAAACTGAGGCTCTCTGCAACTCCTGCATCAGGAGAGGAGGTGTGGGCAGGGGTTTGGATATCTGGAATGGGGGATCTGCTGTGCTAGGTCTGAGGCAAGCATGATTGGGAAGGGTACTTCCAGCAGAGTGCAGTAGGGTGGGGCTTCGTGTAAGCAAGTTAGGTAGCTAGATTAGGTGCTGTGCTGGTTCCTGTTTATGTTGAGGGGTAGGGGAAGGAAATTACATCTGTCAGTTCCTTTGTTCACAGAGGAGTCTTTCCATGAATGCTATCTCTCTGCAGTGCACTCTGAGATGAGCAAATAATCTCCCCACAGTTGCCCCAGGGGCTTTTTAAGTGACTTTTTCCATGCTGTGTTCTGTAGGCTGTTCTCCCTGTCTTCTCTGCAAGAGCACATCAATGGGATCTCCACAAGCCAAGCCCATTGACCTTTAGAACTCTAAGATTTAAGGCTTGCCGGTTGCTAGAACTCACAAATTTGGTACCCTTTGGCTTTCCTAGCCAGTTGCTATGGGGAATCATTTTCCCTGTGACCTCCCTTGTGTGTTAATCTGTCTCTTGCCCTTCTCTGTGACTGCAGCACTTTCCTCACCACAGCAGCTATGATCTATTTCTCTCTCAAATTGTGTCTCTACGCTCCCTACCTTCTTTGATGTGGCCTAATATCTACCTTTAGTTGTGGAGTTTGTTCTGCCAGTCCTCAGGTTGATTTTTAGGGAATTTGGGTTGATTTGATCGTTATCAAGTTGTATTCATGGGAAAAGGTGAGCCTGGGGTCCTCCTCCTCTGCTGCCATGCTCCCCTCCCATATATATTTTTTAAATTTCTAATTTTAACATTTCCATTTAAACATCTTTATTTTTAGTTGTTTTTAATGAAAGTTATACTTGAGACATAGTTCAAGGAGTCAAAATTACAAGGGTTTTATTTATGAAAAATAGCTGTTCCTTGACCCATCCTTTCCTGAATTTTCCCCTTCCAAATCCAACCCTTGTACCTCTCTTGTGTAATTATTTTAGAATTTGCCTCCACATCTCTGAATAACATGGTTATTACTGTTATTCTTCTATTTTTGGTTTCCCACTACAGAAGATGTGGATTTTTCACCTTTTTCTCCTCCTACTCCCACCAGACACTCACAACCTTGTCCATTTTCTCTAATACAGGTATATGAGGGAAGAACAATGGGCAGTTTTTGACTATGAGGTTACCATCCATTCGCGAACTAGGAAATGAACTACATTTTTTTTTTAAGATTTTATTTATTTATTTGACAGACGGAGATCACAAGTAGGCAGGGAGGCAGGCAGAGAGAGAGGGGGAAGCAGGCTCCCTGCTGAGGAGAGAGCCTGATGCAGGGTTTGATCCCAGGACCCTGAGATCATGACTGGAGCTGAAGACAGAAGATTAACCTACTAAGTCACCCAGGTGCCCCAAACTACATTGTTTTTAAAAACTACTTATCTCTTTAAAGTGAAGTGTAATTAACAAAGACATATTAGTTTTAGGTATGCTATATGACTCAGTGATTCTATACATTACTCAGTGTTCATGAGGATAAGTGCAGTCTTGAACCCCTTCATTTATTTCACCCATTCCCCCACCCCCACCAACTTCCCCTCTGGCAATCACCAGTTTGGTCTCTGTATTTAAGAGTCCTTTTTTTTTTTTTTCTTGTTCATTTGTCTCTTTTTTCCTTTTTCTTTTTTTTTAAGATTTTATTTATTTGACAGACAGAGATCACAAGTAGGCAGAGAGGTAGGCAGAGAGAGAGGGAGAAGAAGACACCTCACTGAACAGGGAGCCCAACACAAGCTCGATCCCAGGACCCCAGGATCACGACCTGAGCCGAAGGCAGATGCTTAATGACTGAGCCACCCAGGTGCCCAGTCTCTTTTTTCCTTTGTCCATTTGGTTTGTTTCTTAAATTCCACATATGGGTGAAATCATATGGTTTTTGCCTTTCTCTGATTGGCTTAATTCACTTGGCATTACACCTTCTAGGTTCATCCATGTTTTTGCAAATGGTAAGATCTCATTATTTTTTTATGGTTGAGTAATATTCCAGTGTGTGTGTGTGTGGGTGGGTGTGTGTGTTTGTATACATACATCACACATACATACATATACATACACATGCGTATACCACATCTTTTTTACCCATTCTTCTGTGGGTGGATGCTTGGGATTCTTAAATATCTTGGCTATTGTAAGTAATGCTGCAATAAAATAGGGGTGGATATATCTTTTTGAATTAGTATTTTTGTTTGCTTTGGTAAATACCCAGAAGCAAAATTACTGGATCATACAGTAATTCTATTTTTAATATTTCAAGGAACCTCTACATTGTTTTCCATAATAGCTATTCCAATTTGCATTCCCACCAACAGTGCACGAGGGTTCCTTTTTCTCCATATCTTTGAAAAGACCATTGAAAAATAATACTTTTAATGGAGAATAGGAGGCTCAGAGTTTAAGAAGATATGTTTTTCTGGAGTTAGAAACAATGTTAAACTTTTTCCAGATATCCCATGAAGAGAGTCTTTTGATAACATACATTCACTGAAGTCTGTTCTGTGGGAAATGATGTGCAGCGAGTTAGGGTATGGATGGTGAGGGAGTGGGAGCTGGCAAGGATGAGTGAGACACTGGCCTTGGCCTCAAGGAGTTTACAGTCTAGCTGGATGAATGTGGAATGAAGTGAGTACATGGATCAAAGGGCTGAGAGGAGAAAGCCTGGGCAGAAGTGATTTGATCACTAAAAGAGCTAATGTTAAGGTTCTATATTAGAACATAGATTTGGCAGTGAATTGGGGTTGCTTTCTTCTTTTTTAGTTCACAATCATTTTATTGAGCAAAGAGGACTTGAGCAGCCATTTTAAGATACAAGTTATAAGATAGAACTTGAAAAGAATGGCTTAAAAATTAGACTTTTAAATAAAGAAATTACTAATTTTATACATTTAAGGGGTATCAAATTGGGCATACAGGAAATAAACGTGTTTTGAGTTGTTGCTTTTTAATGGTTATTTTATTTTAGAAACTTGAGCAATGAAAAGAAGACTTCTTAGATTGCTGATGACAAAGTGTTAAGGAGATCACTTAAGATTTCCTCTTCTCCACAGGCTATTTGCTGTCTTACACAAATTTGGTGTAGAGGGCAGCTGGGAGGGAATTTTGGATGCAACAGCTGGAAGGCGGGAATACTGAAGGGAACTAAAGTATGATGCACAAGTCCTGTAGTTTGGCCCCATCTGTTGATTTATTTACCTTTTGATCTGAACTTCCCTGATCTTTGGTTTCTTGGTTCATAAAAAAAGAATATTAATCCCCACTCTGCCTAATCACAACATTGCTATCACATTAAAACGAGATGCTGTATATGAAAGTTGTCTGAAAACTTGTGAAATACTACGTAGTTGTGAAGACCTGATATGAAGGAATAAAAATTTTATGTCTGTTTCTCCAGGTGTTTTGGCCTCTCCATTTAGAAAAGTCAATTCATAGGTAAAGGGATATTTTCTTTTAGAAAGTAAAACAATATAGTTTTTGAACTTGGCAATCTCTGGTTTCTAGTTGTGTTCTGCTGCTTACCTAACAAGAGCTGAGCCTGGTGAATCTGGGCCTCAAGGTTATTGGAAACCAGGGGTAGCTAGACCTGAGGATATGGCACAAGAGAGTCCCTACAATGTGGAAGAGGAAAAATTCATTCCCTTTCCTCCTTAGAGGAATGTGGGAAGAGGAGAAGGAAGGTCAGGTAGGATGAGAAAATCCTTCAATAAAACCCTCATTGTCCCTGTTTTGAAGCTAAATCTTGAGTGAGGACAGAGAGCTGTAGAACCTTCTAGAAAGACATGGGGAAACTGAAGAGTACCAGAGTGAATGGTTCAATTTCTCAAGCACTGTTCTCAGTGCCATGTGCAATGTGGCTTTGACAAATAGGAAAATTCTCACAGAGGGAGGAGCTGGCGTGAGGGTGTTCAGGCTTCTCAGACTGTGTGTGGTCTGCATGGGATTGAAATGTATTTGTGTGGTGCCCTGGTGAGGTTAGGCAAAGGCCGGATCAGCAGTTAGCAGCCATGGATGCCTTTATATGCTGAAAGGCCAAGGAGAACTGGTATATCACTAAGGATTCATGGATGACAAGGCTTCCAGCATAGACACAAGAGGGGAGGAAACACTTCAATGGGCAGTAGCCTTGGCTCTCCCTTGGCCACTGCTAGGAGATCACGTGACAGCCTGCTCTTGATATGGGAGCAGCGGGAGATGGAAGGAAAGCTATAAATGTTTGCTCATCCCAGATTATCATTTGTAGGAGGTAACTCAAATTGGAAAAGTTGGATACATTGTGAATGGGCAATTTTTGTATCTTTACTACCACAGTCTCATCTTACCTCCATCTTACAGGGTGGAGGCTTGGGAGGAAGATAAAGCTGTAACAGAAAAGATAAATTTAAGAAGAAGTACGAGGAAAATGTTACTCTTCTCCATACATATATATTTTTTATTGACTATATTCCCAATGTTGTGCTTTTCTTCTCTGTGATTTATTCTATAACTGGACATTTGTACCACTTAATGCCCTTTATATATTTTACCCATACACCTCCTCTCTGGAAGCCAACATTTCTCTGTATTTAAAAGTCTGTTTGTGCATTTGTTTCATTTTTTTTTAGATTTCACCTATAAGTGAAATCCTCTGGAATTTTATTTCTCTGACTTACTTAACCTAATATCCTTTAGATATATCCATGTTGCAAGTGGCAAGATCTCATTCTTTTGTGGTTGAGTAATATTCTCTTTCTCTCTCTCTCTCTCTCTCTCTACACACACACACACACACACACACGTATATATATATATTAAATATACCTATATATAAAAATCACATCTCATCATATCTTCTTTATCCACTCATCTATTGATTGACACTTGGGTTGCCTCCACATCTTGGTACCATAAATGCTGCAAAAAACATAGGGGGTGCAGGTAGCTTTTTGAATTAGTGTTTTTCTTTGGGAAAATACCCAGTAATGGAATTAGAGGATCATATAATATTTCTATTTTTATTTTTTTGAGGAACTTTCATCCTGTTTTCCACAGTGGTTGCACCAATTTATCTTCCCACCAACAGGGTATGAGTATTTCCTTTTCTCCACCACCTCACCAACACTTGTTACGTCTTGTCTTGTGATACTAGCCGTTCTGACTGGTGTGAGGTGATACCTCATTATGGTTTTGTTTTGCATTTTCCTGATGATGAGTGATCTTGAGCATCTTTTTATGTGTCTGTTGGCCATCTGTGTGTCTTCTTCAGAAAAATGTCTGTTTAGGTCCTCTGCCCATATTTTAATTGGATTGTTTGTTTCTTCTACCTACATATGTTTCTTTCATGTGCCATTTATTGAAGTGCTATCTTGTCAGATGTAACTCTTTTTTCCTTAGAGTTGCTCACACTTTATTTTGTTGTTCGTAGTTATTTAACTTTATTTTAAAAATACAGTATTTTTTTAAGATTTTAATTGTCAGAGAGCACACAAGCCAGGGGAGCAGGAGGCAGAGGGAGAAGCAGGCTCCCTGCTGTGCGAGGAGCCTGATGTGGAACTAGACTCCAGGACCATTGGATCCTGACCTGAGCCAAAGGCAGATGCTTAACGACTGAGCCACCCCAGCATCTCTAAAAAGACAATTTTAAGAGCATTTTTTTTTTTAGATTTGCAGTAAAATTGAGAGGAAGATGCAGAGATTCTTTATAAACTCTCCACCTCCATACATGCATAGCCTCCTCCACTATCAACATCACTCACCAGAATGGTTTTTTTTTTTTTTTTTGTTTTGTTTTTGTTTTAACCAAAAATGAACCTATGTTGTTGCATTATAATCACCCAAAGTCCCCAGATTACCTTAGGCTTTCAGTGTCTGTGTTATACATTTTGCAGGTTTGGACGTATGTGTAATAACCTATGTCCCTCAGATATATCCTACAGAGTATTTTCACTGCCCTCAACACCCTCTCGCTCTAATTCCTCTCCTCTCCCTCTGGCCATGGCAACTGCTGATGTGCTTATTGTCTCCATAGTTTTGCCTTTCCTAGAACATCACTTAGTTGGAACCATATGGAATCCATGGTACAAATATTACTTTCAAATAAAAGTTGATCTAGTCTTTATTATGTGCTAGGTACTGCTTGAGCTTTACAAATGCTAATTCATGTAACTCTCTCAGCAGCTCAGTAAGCACTACTGTTGTGCCCCTTCTGGGGTAAGAGAAAGCTAAGGTCCAGAGAAGTTCGATTGGTAAAAATGTAGGAGAGCCAGCATTCCAACTCCAAAAATCTGGCCTCCAAATGCTTGTTTGAAGCCCTCTCCCACATGCCTTTCAGCCTTCATGTTGACTCCGTCTCTTTGAGCTTCTTCATATCTTTATATTGAAAGCTCAAAGATAGATTAATGTTAGTATTAGATAATTTTAATTTGCACACACTGAGAATTACTGAATCCTCTGTGGTCTCCAACTCACAAGTAAGGAGTGTTTGAGGAGCTCAGGTTAATATAAATTATTTTCCCCAAAGGGTCAGATGTCAATTAGTAGGTAGTTGTCATAAAATTCACCTATTAAAAGCCATTTATTATTTTCTAAAAAAAATTGCACATGAAGTATATATGTATGTGACTTTTAAACAGTTGTAAGTTTTTATTTGGTGATTTTTACCGAGGTTTTATTTTGGTTTTCATTGTTTACCTAGAAGCTCTCAGGAGACCCATGAAATGTATTTCTTATGTTTCATAAAATTAATATGAAATGGCAACAGAAGGCTATTTTTGGGGAGGAATAATTTTTCTTGTGAAGAAAGATCCATGCTAAAAAAACACAAACGTGGAAAGTTCGCCTATTACCATAACTCTGATCATTTACAGGTGAGAATCTCAGAGAATTTGTACACACAATTGTTTTCACCTGCTGTGTGCAAAACAAGATCCAGCTACAAAGGATCTGAAGGTGTTTTTAAGAAGCAAAACTGCAGACTTAGTGCCTGTTTTCTTAGCTAGAGAAAAGCAATGTTTTGCTTGCAAATGTGAAAAAATCGGGGCTATTTGATAGTTACATAACTCTCCATGTTGGCTTTTGCCAGAATTCTCTCAGTTGTCTGTGTAGGGAGAATCTGTGTCTGTGTAGAGAGATGGGGCTCTCTCCCTGAGTCCTATCTTGTTCTTCTGAGGACCCATAGTTTATTGTTTCCTCATCAGGCCATGTGGATGAATGCACCGCACAGACCACTCAGGCCGTCAGATCTTGAAGAAACACTTCTTTCTCTGTAATGCTGATATCCTATGCGGAGCCTCTGCTGTAATAATAGAGCTGGTTTAAAAAAAAAAAAAAAAGGCACAATATCTTGTGGCCAAATCACTTGTGGGCGAATTACATGTGGCCTTGTACTTTTTTTAAAAGAATGATAAAGATAATAGAATTGTACTGACATAAAATACTTATTATTAAATTTGAATAAAATCGAATTGCTATGAAACATGGTATTAATTATAAAACAGTTAAACAATGATTTCTTCAACTGTTTTCTTAGCTTCTGTTAATGAAAAGGCTTTTACTTGGTTGCTAATCCCTAATGATGATGCTGTGGATGAACAGTGGGGGGATAGGTTTGAGAATGTAATTTTTCCCTTTAAGAAGTGCTACCAAGGGACACCTGGGTGGCTCAGGGGGGTTAAAGCCTCTGCCTTCGGCTCAGGTCATGATCCCAGGGTCCTGGGATCGAGCCCCACGTTGGAATCTCTGCTCAGCAGGGAGCCTGCTTCCCCCTCTCTCTGCCTGCCTCTCTGCCTGCTTGTGATCTCTGTCTGTCAAATAAATAAATAAAAATAAAATAAAAATAAAAAAATAAATAAATAATACCTTAAAAAAAGTGTTCTATCAAAATAGAAGTTAAGTAGTCCTTTAACAAAGGTGCAATAATTTTTATTTAAAGTGGAGTTAAAGTGACAAAATATGGTATGATACTTGGTCTTTTCGGATGTATGATTATAGCAGAAAGACCCAGTGGTCCTAAAAATGATCGGGACTATTGGTGATTGAAAACCTTACTTTTACTCACAATGAGTAACGTTGAGTCACAATGAGTCACAATGAGTAACTCACAATGAGGTTGTCCTCAGTTTAAGCAAACCTAAGACAGATGACCTAGTGGACAGAGGGCTGCACTTCACTGAGAGCAGCCCTGTAGGATGATAGAATTGCTGGCCTTTGTGTCCCTTCTGAGTGAGGACACGACTGAGGCTCTATCGGCCCATTAATGAAATCACTGTCGTAATGACGGTGGGGCCGACCTCCCAGCAGCGGGCTCACGGGCCAGTGCTTGCTTGCACGTTGCTCGGAAAGATATGCTATTAAATGGAATCTGCTCTGTGAAGCAAATTCCGCCCCCCACCTCCCCCACCGTTTCAAAAGGATTGGAAGGTTATAATACTTGATCATCTGAGAATTTAAAGTAGGGTTTTCATACATAAGTCACTATGTAGGATCTGGGGGAGGTCTAATGAGAAGACATTAGTCTTGTCTTTAATATGACTAGGTCAGGAGGGAAAATAAAGGTAAGTAACCAATGACACAGAGGCATACCTCTCACTCTGTTCTTCCCTCCCTCCCTCCTTCCCTTCTTCCTTTGTCCCTTCATAGCTGTTTCCTGAGCCCTATAATGTGCTCAGAAGCATTCCAGTGGCATTCTGGACAGCAATTTAACAAGACCATGTCACTTGTTTGGAGGTCATGTGTTGGGGAGGCCAAGAGCATACTGACAAAGACAAAGAGCTGGGATGAGTTGAGAGGCAGAGAGCATGAAGCTGGCTGGGGGGAGCAAGGGCTACTTGGTGCAGGGAGGATCTTTGAGTTGAACCAAGGAGATGGGGGAACCATCCTGTCAAACGATGGAGTACAAGGTGCAATAGTCCTAGAAAGTTGGGTTGGGAACCTCCTGAATTCCAGACTGAAGAGTTGAGTGGGAAGTGAGCACCCATTGACAAATTTTGAGCAGAGTCCTAAAAAAAACAAAACAAAACAAAAAAACCCCAAAATAAAACATTTTAGAAAGTTGGTTATGGCAATACTTACGGAGAGAGGTTCAAGTGGGGAAAGTCAAGGACGGGTTGGCCGCACAAAAGATGAGTGAAATACTGCGATTGTTGGTCATCAGGCCTGACCTTGTGGAGGCAGAGTAAACCTACTTAACCATCAAAAGCTATTGTCTATGGCATGTTGTGAGGTCCTGGAAATGTAAAAAGTTACATCTTGATGCCCATATTATGGGTGGTAGTGTGGCCCTTCCTGTATGAAATCAATGTGCGACATTCCAGACCCTGCGAGTATCTCCAGCCCCCCCAGCTACCGCTCTTGACCAGCTGTTACCCACAGAGCCATCCTTGGGGATCAATAAATCCCTCTTCTTTGCAGAGTTCGTGCTGCAGCTTTGCTCTATGTTTTGGAAAAAGATTATACATTAAGGTTTCTGCCGTTTAAAGACCTAATTAGCCCTTATTATAAATTACTCGCTGTTTTGTACTTTGTTCTTATCTTCCTTGCAATGGAAATTGTGGCCGTCAGCTCATTCCTGTGGCGTGAGGGAAAATAAGCACTTATAAGTGTCTGGAGCTTTTCCTGTGGGAGGTGAGAGGTTAGCAAGGCTGATGGGGGGAACAAGCAGGAAGGGCCTCAGGACCACCAGACACCCCAAGTGCTCGGGAAGCATGGCCCAGTTCCCTAGAGAGACAGTGGGTGCAAGAGCCGTTACGTCTCTTATAGGAGCGCGACTAGTTGTGTTTTTCCTTGTCTAGTTCCTTCCTTCTGTTCTTTTTTCCTCCTGCCTGCCTGTTCTCCTTCTACCCCTCCTCCGTTCCTTGCCTTCTCCCCTGTCCCCTGCCTCCCTTCCTGCCTTCTTTACTCCACAACTGTGTCCTCACCATGTTAGACATGAACAGAAATGCTCAGAGCCAAATACAACAACACACAAATTGAATGAGGCTCAGGTAGCAGCCACGAAAATGACGAGACTCATCGCCGGTCTCTCTGCTTTCTTCTGGTTTGCTTTTCTTAAGAGTGTGGATTCCTAGAGCTCTCCTTTACGCGTTTCAGTAGATAAACCATGAACTCTTTCATTTACTCTCACAGTGGAACTCAGACTTTTTTTTTTTTTAACCTCTCTCTCTCTGAATTTATTTAATGGCCAGCTGGCTGTGGAGGACTGAGTGGACCTAGACAAAAAATGTACAATTCTGAGGAGTTTTAAAAATAAATAAAATGTTACAAAAGATGCCAGGTAAGGGCAGTGTGAATCTTTTTTTCTTTAGCATACAGTGTATTGTTTGTTTCAGGGGTACGGGTCTGTGATTCACCAGTCGTACACTGCACACTGTTCACCACAACACGTGCCCTCCCCAGTGTCCGTCGCCCGGCCGCCCAACCCTCCACTCCAGCAGCCCTCAGTTTGTTCCCTGAGATTAAGAGTCTCTGATGATTTGTGTCCCTCTGGTTCATTCTTGTTTCATTTTTCCCTCCCTTCCCCTATGATCCTCTGTCTTGTTTCTCAAATTCCTTGTATCAGTGAGATTATATGATAATTGTCTTTCGCTGGTTGACTTATTTTGCTTAGCAGAATACCCTCTAGTTCCATCCATGTCATTGCAAATGACACGATTTCTTTTTTATAAATGGCTGCATAATATTCTTGTGTGTGTGTATGTGTGTGTATACACACACATACATATACGTATAATCACATCTTCTTTATCCATTCATCTGTCGATGGACATCTGGGCTCTTTCCCTAGTTTGGCTATTGTAGACATTGCTGCTGTAAACATTGAGGTGCACGTGCCCCTTAGGATGCCTACATTTGTATCTTTAGGGTAAATACTCAGTAGTGCAATTGCTGGGTTGTAGGGTAGCTCTATTTTCAACTTTTTGAGGGACCTTCATGCTGTTTCCCAGAGTGGCACACCCAGCACCAGGCTTGATCTCACAACCCTGAGATCAGGACCTGAGCCGAAATCAAGAGTTGCGTGCTTAACTGCCTGAGCCACCCAGGTGCCCCAGCAACCCTCAGTTTGGTTCCTGAGATTAAACGTATCATTTTTTGTCATATTTTAATATACCTAATATTTTAATACTATAACAAAATTTGATGTAAAAACCCAATAATTTGAAATAGTGTGTTGT
Source organism: Meles meles (assembly GCF_922984935.1). Classification (NCBI taxonomy): domain Eukaryota; kingdom Metazoa; phylum Chordata; class Mammalia; order Carnivora; family Mustelidae; genus Meles; species Meles meles. The sequence goes on from NC_060074.1 coordinate 10,673,123, forward strand.
ATAAGCTAGTGTACTACTCACATGACAAACTATACCCTTAGCATGAGGTTTACTATAAGAAATAATGGATGTAAATCCATATTTTAAATATTCTATTTGAAGACTGCAAAAAGTCGACCCTACATCATCTCAGAAGTTGCTTTTTCCCCAAAATGTGGCTCATCACAGGGAGAAGAGAAGTGACAACACTTTCTCCTGCTGTTTGTTTCTACTTTGTGTTAAGTCGGTCCACAGTTTAGTTTCTTTGCAATACTTTTTTTTTTTTAAAGAGTGTGACAGGGTGGGAGGAACAGAGGCAGAGAGAGAATCTTAAGCAGGCTGCACACCCAGCACCAGGCTTGATCTCACAACCCTGAGATCAGGACCTGAGCCGAAATCAAGAGTTGCGTGCTTAACTGCCTGAGCCACCCAGGTGCCCCGCTTTGCAGTAACCTTTCAAGCCATTGTTCTTTTTTGTGAGAATTAGTTTAGTTAAAATTTGATAGCATGTAATCCACTTCCTTGAGCACGCATGCCCTGTCGTCCGCCGGAGGCTGCTGAGAACTCCCAGATGAGTGTGTTCTCCTCCATCACCCACTCTGATTGTCCCATCCAAATATTAAGAACACTGTGGGGCACACATGACCCACCAATAAAGACCAAACAAGGGCACGAGTGTCAACCTAAATGTGATTATTAATAAAGCTTTATTTCTTTCTCATTTTATATAAATAGTAAACATGAATACAAGTTCTAATAATTTTCCTGTGCCATGTGGGTTGTCTTGCTCATCTTTGAAGGCTTCTAATGGTCTTCAGTCCACCTTGCTTACTTGCACACAGTTCTGCTACAGGCACGTGCTAATTTGCTTGTTCTAAATGTATTTCATACATGGGTAGACATGTCCTAGATGACTTAGTCCCCCAGGATTCTATTCCATCTTATAATAAAATTGTATTAGTTTTCTACTAATTTTTAATTTTTAGAACACACACACACACACACACCCCTTTTGTTTGTTGGTGTTGCAAATACCAGTCTACAATAGGTAGTATTCAACTTCTACTTTCCGAGGCTGCCTTTTTGATGCTGATTGATTTCCTGAATGTCTCTGTTGCATAAAGACCACCAGTACCTATCTTTAATATATTGTTAACCTACGTTAAAATCGACCTGCTTGGAGTTAGCTTGTTTTTGTTTCTTTCCAAGTGAAAGAATTTTGGTTAGTATCTATGAATATAAATTAGGTAAAGTATAGGGATTCTAGTCTCAGAGGCTCATAAAAATAAATAAATCAACTAAACAAATATGTACAACTATCTTTGATTTATCATTGTTTATGTAACAAATGTGGGTGTAATGGAAACATTTATAGATTCAGATTTCACATGTTGTTCAACCTTGTAATCAGAAGAGGAAAAGAAATTTGGGATGGAAATACCGCATTGACCTAGGTTTTTCAGAAGAACATGAACCTGATCTCTAAATAGGAACTCAGAAATTTAATGTCTGAGATAGATAAACTTACATATTAATGATTCAGAGCCAGAATGAAGTTGATTCACTTGAGCATATTATCAAGGTCTTGAAAAGAAAATCTTAATCTAAATGGGTAGATGGAATGAACATTTACATTATAACTTTTGGTGAAAAGCAATAACTTAAGTTTTAGGGTTCTTTTCTTAATCTGTTATTTCTTGTGTAACTGAAAACAATTTTATTCATCAGTGATTTATTTTCTCACTTTCAAAGTAAAAATGATAATTATATTTATAGGAGAAAATCCCAAAGTCTCATATTTGACTGTTTTGGAACCTAGGAAGAATATCTGCTTATGTATTGACAGCTGTCTTCAGACAAAAACAAGTAAAGTTGCAATATTAAGGAACAGTTTTATCCAATACTTGATTTCATATGCAATATAGAATTAAGATTTTAGAATCAAGACAAATGTTTTGTAAAATTAAAGAATCATAAAGAAATATCCTACATTCAGGATTTAGCATCAGTATTTGTTTCTTAAAGTTTTTAGACTAAAACATCACAACTTCTTGATTACTCTGCTTTAGTTCTAAAGGTATTTTATACTATTTTCCTATCCATTAGGCAAATTATTGAATGGTCTGTTAGAAAGAATAAACATTTTTAGCAGCTTTTCCTTAAATTAACATGACGGCTACTAAAGTGCAATGGTGTTAATCTTTTCCTAAAAGCTAAAGTTGCTGGTCGGTTGTTTACTAATAAATCAGAGGAAACATTTCTTGTCATTTTAACTTAGATAGAGATGGATGAATCATCCGTGTTTGCGGCGATAGAAGATACTACAGGAAAAGAAATGATGGTTAAAAAATGTATACATACACACACACACACGCTGCCATAAGTACTATATCTAAAGATAAGATTAGAGGAAATCACATATGTAAAAACACTGTGTAAACTATAAAGTAGCAATACACAGGTGGTTTTATAAATCTACCTGTCTTTGCATTTAGTTCTTATTGAATCTACTTGCTTCTCTGTTGCTTTCTTAAAAGTCAACCAGAATAGAATACTTGTTGGTAGTGTTGCGATTTTGTGTTTAGTATATTTCAAATCACATTTCAGGCTCTTACGTCCATTGCCTCTGGAGATTTGTTTATTTAAAATTTTGGTACAGGCCTATCTTCAGTTTCCTGAAGGTTTCTTTGATGTCAGTTTTGAAAAAAAAGTTATTCTGCTTGGGCTGATCATTTGGTATTGCAGACTGCTAGGAAGTCAGATAATATGTGCCTTTAGGCTCACGACTTTGTTTATTTCTGTATTCCCTCTCAGGGCTTTGTGGCAATAGATGGTGAACCAACATTTAATGAGTGGGTGAGTGAATGAAATAAAGAAAAAAATGGCAATTTTGGAGGGTTGAGTTATGAAATGTCACCAAATATCTACACTCTGGTTTTCCTTTGGCAGCAACACCTGAGTTCTCGATGGTGGGTGAAGCCAGTGCTAAAGATACAGTATCTTCATTGTATCAGCTGAATTTTGTGCCAAGTTTTGCTTTGATTTTAGTATTTCAGCTATTTTTTACTCAACACAAAAAATACAGAAATTTGAAAGGCTAGTTAAAACAGGAAAATGTGTCCAGAAGGCCATATGTAGTTCCGTTTCTCCTGAAAAAGGAGTTGATCTTTGAATCAGGCTTCTAGAGTTATTAGTTGGGAAGGTTTTGGCCCGCTAATTACATAATAAGCTGGTGCCTTCCCAAGTTATTAACTTTTTAGAATCATTTGCGAAACTGCCTTTATTGGGTTTCATAAAATGTTAATGTTAGTTATGAACTATTCAAAACCTCCAGGAATTTCAACATCTCTCTGGTGTTTAAGTATCTAGAAGATTTAAAAGTAAACATATTGAGCAGAATGAAATACCCCAAGTTAAATATTTCCATCACTTCAAGGTATGTTGTCATTAGCATTAATGTATGACCAGTCTTTTTGACACGACTAGGTAATTGACAAAATTGGATTATAAGAACAGGGTTTTTTGTATCTTGCTTTACTTTTTTTTTTTTTTAGCAGAACTGTATAAATTAGTTTAAGAAATAACACTGTTCATGATGCAGAGTAATTGATCCAAATTTATCAGTAAGAAAGTCATAACAACTAGAAACATTTGAGAGGTTGGTTTTTTGTTGTTGTTGTTGTTTTTTGTTTTTTAAGATTTTATTTGATAGAGAACATGCATCTAGGAGAGGGTCGCTGTGGGGAGGGGCAGAGGATGAAAAAGAAGCAGACATTCTGCTGAGCAGTGAGCCTGACTCTGGGCTGGATCCCAGGATCCAGAGACCATGACTAGAGCTGAAGGCAGCTGCTTAACTGACTGAGCCACCAAGGCACTCACATTTGGGGGGTTTTAAAATACATTTGAAAATGTCTTGCTTTCAGCAACAATGTCCCTGGGTGATCCAGGTGAGCTGGCGGGCTTGAGTCTTGTCCCTCCCATTCCCTGACCTGGGCACCTGTAAGGTGTAGGTGGGGGATGGGGTGCAGTTAGGTTGAAAGGTATAATTTCTTTTTCTTTTTTTTTTTTTTTTAAGATTTTGTTTATGTATTAGAAAGGGAGAGAGAAAAAACGGAGTGAAAAGGAGAAGCAGGCTCCCTGCTGAGCAAGGAACCCAATGTGGGGCTCTGATCCCAAGACCCTGAGATCATGACCTGAGCTGAAGGCAGATGCTTAACTGACTGAGCCACCTAGGTATCCTAAAGTTTCTTTTTAGACCCCAAATGATCCATTCCCTAGGTCAATGAAGTGGTATATCCCCCTCCTTTGAAAATTTCTAGTCTAAGTTTTTGAGGGTTAAGGAGGAGAATTTGTTAGGAGCGCTAGGATGTCATGCTACAAAAATGCTGCAGTGGGCAAGAGGAGGGACAGTGGGAACACAGAATTATTGGTAGTTAGTGGTGGGAGGAAACCAGTTTGAACGTGATCTTGGGAACTGCTAGCAGGAGCGCTGTTTGTCAGGTAACTCATTTTGTACCACCGGAAGAAAACATCTCAACGCAACTCCTTTCATTTTCCCCACACTTGATTTCCTTTCTCCTTTAATGATTTCTGCTGATGCTCCCCTCCCTGCCCACCACTCCCCACCACATTTCTTTTTTACCGAGGCTAGAAACTTCACAATGTTTCTGGTCTCTCACCTATCTTACCAACATAGCCAAGTATTTGCTAGGATCTGAAGATTCCATATGACACACCCATTATTTCCTTTCCTTCACTAGTGCTTTCCTATCTTCCAAAAATCTAGTCTGGTCTGGCAGCATCATCCAATCTCTTAAATCTCAGTCCTCATGGATGCACCATCCTTGATGACAGAATAAGGAATAAACCGGTCCAAATTCTGTTTTTTTTTTTAAGTTTTATTTATTTATTTTGGAGAGAGGGAAAGCACTGGCAGGGGTGATAGCAGGGGGAAGGGAAAGAGAGGAAGGGATGGAGGGGGAGTGAGAGTGGCAGGCAGAGCCCCAGGCAGGGCTTGATCTCCAGACTCTGAGATCATGACCTGAAGATCATGATCTGAAACCAAGCATCAGAGTCTTAACCGAGTGCACCAGCCAGACACCCCTGGTCCAAGTTTTATTTAATCTGACATTCAAGGTCCCCCATGATGGTTGGATCAAAATCCTGATCTCATTTGATTCCCATTTCTTTTCCATGCCACTTTCAACCATTAAGTTGGACTGCTCACTGTTATCCAAACAGTCCTAATATTCCCCATTCATTTGGGGAATTTCTTCAGCCTTACTCTTTGTCATCTTGCTACATCTGAAATACTATACATTCTTCAGGAACTATTGCAAATGTCTTTTCCTCCATGGCGTTAATCTGACTTAAAGAAGTGATCTTTTCCTTCTTTGAATTGTCCACGACCCAATCCTTACAGCATTTATCAGCTTACACATTTTTTTAAACCATCCAGGCATTTTTACCCACAAATTTGTCTCAAACAATAATACTATTCAACACATGTCAAGTAAATAAATGAATATTTCCATGGATGAATTTCCTTGTGAGATCATTGCAGAATAGCATACAAAATGGAATTATTTTGTTTATATTTTCATAATCTCCAAGGCCATAGGAACATCAATCAATAGAAAAGGACTTTCATAAACAGTACATAGTAGCAGGAAAGTCATTGGGAACAACTGAATGTTCAATGAATATTTGCCTTCCTCATCTACAGTTTCAAAGGTCCTTCTTCGACTGAGATATTAAAAACTATTTGTGGTGATTTTCATGTTTTATGACCACTGATTCACTATATTTAAAACATTGATCTTTTCTGTTAGATTTGTCTCAGTTTACATTTTCTGTTTTGGATATTTTTTTTTAAGATTTTATTTATTCATTTGATAGACAGAGATTACAAGTAGTCAGAGAGGCAGGCAGGGCGAGAGAGGAGGAAGCAGGCTCCCTGCTGAGCAGAGATCCCGATGTGGGGCTCTATCCCAGGACCCTGGGATCATGACCCCTGCCAAAGGCAGAGGCTTTAACCCACTGAGCCACCCAGGTGCCCCTTGGATATTGTTGTTGCGAACTTTGTCCAAATCTTCTTTTTTGCCAACGTGGGCCACAAAGCATTTTGGGCTTTCATGTTTATGAAAAGTTTTACTGTAAATGATTGCAAGGGGTAGAGAAGAGGAAATGGCATTTCAGGCTGACAGAATGGTCTGAGCAAAAGTAGACAAGGTGAAAAATATTACGGTCTTTTGAAATTTAAAGTTTTTTTGCTTGCCGAAGATAAAGTGGCAAAAATAAGGAAATTCAAGAACAGGACATTGAGAATCTCGCCTTAACAAGCTTAGACCTACAGATGTCTGAGACCTTGAGTAGGTTTACCTTCTGGGAAACAAGAAAACCTCCAATTCCATGCATATGCGGGAGCAGGTATGAGAGGTGGATGGGAATATATGAAAGACTGGATGAGAAAACTGGGTACAAGTCTGCTGTGACGAAGTAGGTAAGAGGCCCTAAACCAGATAATAAGGGGGCGGGGGGCTGGGTCTTTTAAATGTAGTAGAGGAAGACTGACGGGGTGTGTGGTCCTGAAAGGATTGGCACATCTCTCTCATTCTTCTACCATGGCTGATGGGAAGGGGGGGATGGGAAGTTGGGAAGCTACAAGGACTAATTCAGTTTCTGTCCTAATGAATCTGAGATGTTATAGACATTCCCATGTAGGGAATTCTAGACATAAGGGGCGTAAGTGCAGATTTAAGTCCTAGCCTGGATCTGATCATTGAAACTGAACAGAAAGATAAAGGTGGCCATCAAAAAAAAAGGGGGGGGGAAGGTAAAAGCCAGCCAGACAGAGGATTTATAGCAAAAAGAAAAGGATAGAACAAAAATCCTATAAAAATAAGTAAAAGGAAATCGCCGGGAGGAGCGATCGAGATGGAGATGACGCAAACAGTGTCCGCGGAGAGGGTGGGTCAGTGCATTTTCCTCAGGAAATACGTGCGGACCCCACCTGCAGCACACTAGTCAGGGAATTTAAGCCCAGAGAGCAGCAAAGAGGGTCAAAGCTCTACAGCAACGGAAAAAAGCCGCTTGAGTCTGCAATGACAAGGAGAAGGTAGGAAACCCAGGTGAATGGTTGCCTTTGCTCAATGTGGCACAGAGCCAGGCTGCAGGGGGAGCGGGTCAGGAGACATTTATGCCTTGCTTTTGCCTGTGAATGCTCCCTCAGGAAGCACGCAACCTGTTTTCACATGTTTGAAAATCGTTGTGAAATGGTCTCCCCCCAGTTGTTTGATATTTTTTAGACAAAAATGAGCTTCTCCCCCTTTTTTTTAGCCTCATAAACCTAGCCCTGAAAACTTTTAACAGATTTTGGTGACTCTTTAAAGTATTGCCTTGAACCTTCCCTATTTCCTTTTACCTGTGAGCCCGTTTTACATTAAAGAGTACCTGATTAGCTAAAGAAGACTATGACACTATTTCTCCTTGACCTGCCAGTGTTGTAAAATTCTAGGATGGTATTTGGTTCAAAGCCTGAAGCAGTGCGTGGCAGGCTATCATCATGGTGTGCCACTCTTTCCCCCTACTTTGGCTCCCATTTCAGTACCTTCCGCACGTTCTCTGAGTGTACGTCAAGCATGGAAAATTGTTTGCAATGGATCCTAAAAATGAGTTCGGTCTTAATCAACTTAATAGCTGTTTTTAATGTGGCATAGTATTACCTAAATGTGTACCTATAAAACCATCCAATTTGGACATGGATTAGTCATCGAACTGGTCAAGTTAATAAAAACACAATTATGACTAACTTGGTTGCTTCTTCTTATTCCATACATGGGCTTATGAATCATAAAAAAAAAAAGCCAAATAAGCTCGAATTCTAACTTTTTTTACTCACCCATTTAGAACAGCTTCTTCTTTCCTGGTGTGTGTGTGTGTGTGTGTGTGTGTGTGTGTGTGTGTGTGTGTGTTCTGCAACCTATACTGTGGGGTTCCAGAGCACTGGAACATTTTTGTACATTCTCTCTTTATGTTCATTCTATATCTAGAACCATATTTACTTTAAGATTTTATTTATTTGGGAGAGAGAACGTGTGAGCAAGCCCAAGCAGGGAGGGGCAGGCAGAGGGAGACGACTTCCCACTAAGTAGGGAATCTGACCTGGGGCTCGATCCCAGGACCCCGAGATTATGACCTGGGCAGAAGGTAGATGCTTAACCGACTGAACCATCCAGACATGCCAAGAACTATATTTACTTCTCTGTATGTCATCTCACCTCCTTCAAAAGATACTCCCTCAGAAGCTAGATCAATGTCTCGTCCCCTCTGTGGTCTCTGTAGTACTTAGCTTTGTGTTTTGCTCTAGAAACCTACTTAATAAAGAACTGTTAAAATAATTAATCCAAATGACATCCTAACAGGGTAGAGATACTGTCTCTCTTTTGTATGTCTGACTGAGATTTATTACACCTTGAGGCAAACAATATTTCTGAGGAGTCTTTGTTACTTTCTATCCTGCATGGTCTATATGCCCTTGCCCAAGGTAGGCGCAATGACTCGTGAAGCTGAGTGTAACTGCTGCATGCCAGGCACTGCGTTAGGCTTTGGGATGTACAAAATGAAAATGTGATCACTCCTGAGTCAGTGAAAGGAGAGGGGCCCACACATTTCTTGAGATGTTTGGGTCTAAGTGAAGCTGAAGGTTTATGGGATGTGTAGCGTAGGTGCAATTATAAAATATCAAGATGGGAGGGATCTTGAAAGCCAGCTTAAATATAGATCTAACCTTATAGACAAAAATACTTAATTTATTCCTTTTTTTTTAACACTGCATGTGTGTTGATTTCCATTATAATGTCTTTACACATAAAGGCTACAGTACAGAGTAGGATGTGTGGTTACAGCAATATCTTCTTTCCTTGCTTCTTAGCATCAGACTCCGACTTTTAGATGGACATGCAGCCATCTGAAAAAAAGGATTTCCCATCCATCTGCTCTAAGGCATGTCCATGTGACAAGGTTCTTACCTAGGATACCATATATAAGGAGGTAGTTTATGAGACTTCTAGGAAGGCTGATTAAAGGGAGCTATCTGAGCTGAGAGTGCCCAGTCTTCAACTCTTTTATCTTTCTTTCTTTTTTATTCTGGCTTGAACACTTATGTGATGGCTGGAGCTTTAGCAGCCATTTTGGACCATGAGGTGATCTTCATAATATAATCCATACATTAGAATGATAAAGCAGAAAGATGGGAATCTGGTTTCCTGATGGGGCTGCCTTACTTGATGGAGCAGTGTTAGAATGCCAATTTTCAGACTTTCTTATGTAAAAGAGAAAGTAACTTCTATTAGTATAAACTTCACTGGTTTTTAAAGTTTTCTTCATATGTATCCCAATTTAGTTCTCATTAATACAAGGGTCATTTAAAACATTTTGTATCCATCTCCTTTGGAACATAGAAAAATATTATATACATAATAGGTCCTCTTAGGCATGTTTCAATTTCTTGGCAGATAAAGTTAGCTGAGTGAGGATGTTGCTATCCCAAGATTATTGTCTAAGGCCTAGAAAAAGCTCTTATAATAAAATGTAATTTCCCCATTTTTGAACTTAAGCAGTATCTTGTGAGGGAGAGCTATATATGCAGCAAAGAATGGGCTTTACTTTCAATCCTTCTGCTTGTGACTATGGACAAGTCATCTTCTCATCAGTGCAAAGGGGGTTGCATCTACTATCTGGCTGGTTATAAATATTAAATGATTAAATGAGGTAAGAGAAGAAGGAACATATGTTCTTATTCCCCCCTCCTCTAAAAATAAGAAATTGGAAAATCATGAAATAAGTCAGGCTGATGAAGATAATCAGAAGAGGCATTTATCTTAGGCCCTGCTACTGAGATCTCTCTTGGTACTAATGTATTTTTATTGAAAGTCAAAGTTTTGATCTTACTTATGCCAATATATGTATCTTCTATGCTCTACTATAGAACAAGTTGGTTTTGGTTTTTACTAAATAGATGTGCTTGAGTTATGATGGGCCTATAGAAATTGATTGCTCTCCTTTTGCATAGAATTCAATGTGATTCTCTGTCAGCACTGTAAGTCTTCCTAATGTACTGTCATTAATACTGATTACCAAGCTGTTTTCTTAACCAGCTTCCTCATCTGATTCCATATGGAATTGTAAATAGCATAGTTGTTTTACTGGCATTAGCTTTTAAGAAATATAGATTATCTTCTTGTGAAATTTTAATTTTTATCTTACATTATCCCAGTTTTGTGATTTTTTAAAACTCAAACATAAACAATGTCTTATTAGATTTATTTCCAGAAATGTTATATATCCCAGAAATAGAAAATGTGCACATTTTTTTAAGGTTTCAAATTCATATGGCTGTCAATATGTAACAGGTGGTAGTGGAGAAAACAGCTCTCCTAAGTTGATTATTTTCATCATATATTTAATATTTGGAAATTAATTTTAATATCAAAGGAAAATAGAACAGAGTCTGGTACAGATTAGAAAAATAAAGGATAATATGAATAATTCACATATGGGTTTCAGAAGAGCTCTTCATTAATCATTAGCAACTGTTATAAATATTTTAGATTTTTATTAAAAATCTGATGCCAAACATTTTATAATTTGCATGTTGAGTGAGATAGTGGTGCTCGGGAAAAATTTTATAAAATAAATTCAGAGTCAGCTGGAATTTCAGAACTGAACTTTTTTGTTCATTTAATAAATAATTGAAAGGACCCTGTAAATAATTGCCACAAATAAACATAAGCAGCAGTCCTGAAAATTTAGTTTGATTTGTATTCTAAATATGCTGTAAGCTTTGTGCAAAGATGAAAAGAGCATATGAACTTTTTTCTTGAAAAATGTAAAAACTTCTAAATGATAACTTTGGTTTATTTAAAAATTTGGTTTTGAAACTCGGATCACACGGTGATAACAAAGACAATGTTTGGAGGACAGCCACTGCTCCGATGAACTGAGGCTTCATCAGAGCTCGCCCAGTTCTTGGTGATGGCGGGCTTCTACTCCCTCTCCCTGACTTCCCTCATTCTGTGCCCAGGTGATGAAGTTCTAGAACCTAGGTGAGGCTTGTGAGGGATGGCAGGTGATGTACCCTGCGGCTGGGGGAAGGTGAGGGGCAGGGAGGTTTCAATGGAGTTTTCATATGCTAAAGAGGGCCTACGAGATGGTGGGAGTATCCCGGAGGTCTTCAGGCTTGATCAGAGTGGTCTTTTGGCAAGCCAATAATATCAAGATAGTTGGGAGATTCCTGATGGAATGTCACGATCCTGCTATCAAGCATCTTTGTTAGTGAGATTTAGGTTCAGAAGAGATTTAACTTTATTTACATTTCCTTCTACTCAGCCTCCTTCAGTTTTGTGTATGGAGGGGAGGGCGACCTTCGGGCTTGAGGAACTGAGTTATTTGCCTCTGGAAATTATCAGTAGCACAAGGTAACTTCTTTGTTTGTAGATCTCTAGGACATCTGTAAACCAAGGGGAACTATTTGTTTCTCGTTTATGGCGGTCAGGGGTGCCTGAGGAATGTCACACATATTACTGAGGGGAGTGGATGGAGAGTGGGTGCAAGGTGCCAGCTTTTGCTTTGTCCTCAGCCAGCCTCCTGCTCCCTCATCACAGGCATAGTGCCCTGCTCTGTTTGCTTAGTCACTTGGGCTTTTTCTTTCCAATGCTTTGGTCCCTCTGCTCAGAATTGCCTTTCTCCCACCTCCCACCCGCCCACATTTCCCCAGTTAAATGGTTAAATCCTACTGTCCTTCAGCGACCGCCTAGATGTTCTTCGGTCCCCAAGACTTGGTGAGCCCAGGCAAGGTCAGGAGGCCTGCCTGTGTTCCCAGAATGCCCCGCGCTTCCCCACTGAGACTACGCCTCTGCCAGACCACAGCCACACTCTCCCTACACCCTGAAGGAGGTCCCTGCGGCTCCCGCATGGTCTCTGCTACCCCTGGGACACCAGCATCATCGACCAGGATGCTGGCCTAGAGCAGGCGATCCGTGAATATAAACCAGGAGATCAAAGATGAACTTAAACAATTCATGGAAACCAGTGAGAATGAAGACACCTCGGTCCAAAACCTATGGGATACAGCAAAGGCGGTTCTAAGGGGGAAATACATAGCCATCCAAGCCTCCCTCAAAAACATTGAAAAATCCAGAATACACCAGCTATCTCTACACCTTAAAGAACTGGAGAATCAACAACAAATCAAACCAACTCCACATGTAAGAAGGGAAATAATCAAGATTAGAGCAGAGATCAATGAGGTAGAAACGAGAGATACAGTAGAACGTATCAATGAAACTAGAAGCTGGTTTTTTGAAAGAATCAATAAGATCGATAAACCATTGGCCACACTAATCCAAAAGAAAAGAGAGAAAGCCCAGATTAATAAAATTATGAATGAAAAGGGAGAGATCACAACTAACACCAAGGAAATAGAAACAATCATCAGAAATTATTACCAACAGTTATATGCCAAATAAGCTAAGCAACCTAGATGAAATGGATGCATTCCTGGAAAGCTACAAACTCCCAAAATTGAACCAGGAAGAAATTGACAACCTGAATAGACCGATATCTAGTAATGAGATTGAAGCAGTGATCAAAAACCTCCCAAAAAACAAGAGCCCAGGACCTGACGGATTCCCTGGGGAATTCTACCAAACTTTCAAAGAAGAAATAACACCAATTCTCCTGAAGCTGTTCCAAAAAATTGAAGCAGAAGGAAAACTTCCAGACTCTTTTTATGAAGCCAGCATTACCCTGATCCCCAAACTAGGCAAAGACCCTACCAAAAAGGAGAATTTCAGACCAATATCACTGATGAATATGGATGCAAAGATTCTCAACAAGATCCTAGCAAACAGGATCCAGCAGCACATTAAAAAGATTATCCACCATGACCAGGTGGGATTCATCCCTGGGTTGCAAGGTTGGTTCAACATTCGCAAATCAATCAGTGTGATAGAACACATCAATAAGAGAAGAGAGAAGAACCACATGGTCCTCTCAATTGATGCAGAAAAAGCATTTGACAAAATCCAGCATCCGCTCCTGATGAAAACGCTTCAAAGTATAGGGATAGAGGGAACATTCCTGAACTTCATAAAATCTATCTATGAAAGACCCACAGCAAATATCATCCTCAATGGGAAAAAGCTTGCAACCTTCCCGTTGAGATCAGGAACACGACAAGGATGCCCACTCTCACCACTCTTGTTCAACATAGTATTAGAAGTCCTAGCAACAGCAATCAGACAACAAAGAGAAATAAAAGGTATCCAAATTGGCAAGGAAGAAGTCAAACTCTCTCTCTTCGCAGATGACATGATTCTTTATATGGAAAACCCCAAAGACTCCACCCCCAAACTACTAGAACTCATACAGCAATTCAGTAACGTGGCAGGATACAAAGTCAATGTACAGAAATCAGTGGCTTTCTTATACACCAACAATGAAAATACAGAAAGGGAAATTAGAGAATCGATTCCATTTACTATAGCACCAAGAACCATAAGATACCTGGGCATAAACCTAACCAAAGAAGTAAAGGACCTATACTCGAGGAACTACAAAACACTCATGAAAGAAATTGAAGAAGACACAAAAAGATGGAAGACTGTTCCATGCTCTTGGATTGGAAGAATAAACATTGTTAAAATGTCTATACTGCCTAGAGCAATCTATACTTTTAATGCCATTCCGATCAAAATTCCACTGATATTTTTCAAAGAGCTGGAGCAAATAATCCTAAAATTTGTATGGAGCCAGAAGAGACCCCGAATTGCTAAGGAAATGTTGAAAAACAAAAACAAAACTGGCGGCATCACGTTACCCGATTTCAAGCTTTACTACAAAGCTGTGATCACCAAGACAGCGTGGTACTGGCATAAAAACAGACACATAGACCAGTGGAACAGAGTGGAGAGCCCAGATATGGACCCTCAACTCTATGGTCAAATAATCTTCGACAAAACAGGAAAAAATATTCAATGGAAAAAAGACAGTCTCTTCAATAAATGGTGCTGGGAAAACTGGACAGCGATATGTAGAAGAATGAAACTCGACCATTCTCTTACACCGTACACAAAGATAAACTCGAAATGGATAAAAGACCTCAACGTGAGACAGGAATCTATCAGAATCCTAGAGAAGAACATAGGCAGTAACCTCTTCGATATCAGCCACAGCAACTTCTTTCAAGATATGTCTCCAAAGGCCAAGGAAACAAAAGCAAAAATGAACTTTTGCGACTTCATCAAGATCAAAAGCTTCTGCACAGCAAAGGAAACAGTCAACAAAACAAAGAGGCAACCCACGGAATGGGAGAAGATATTTGCAAATGACAGTACAGACAAAAGGTTGATATCCAGGATCTATAAAGAACTTCTCAAACTCAACACACACAAATCAGATAATCATATCAAAAAATGGGCAGAAGATATGAACAGACACTTCTCCAACGAAGACATACAAATGGCTATCAGACACATGAAAAAATGTTCATCATCACTAGCCATCAGGGAGATTCAAATTAAAACAACATTGAGATACCACCTAACACCAGTTAGAATGGCCAAAATTAGCAAGACAGGAAACCACGTGTGTTGGAGAGGATGTGGAGAAAGGGGAACCCTCTTACACTGTTGGTGGGAATGCAAGTTAGTGCAGCCACTTTGGAGAACAGTGTGGAGATTCCTGAAGAAATTAAGAATAGAGCTTCCCTATGACCCTGCAATTGCACTGCTGGGTATTTACCCCAAAGATACAGATGTAGTGAAAAGAAGGGCCATCTGTACCCCAATGTTTATTGCAGCGATGGCTACAGTCGCCAAACTGTGGAAAGAACCAAGATGCCCTTCAACGGATGAATGGATAAGGAAGATGTGGTCCATATACACAATGGAGTATTATGCCTCCATCAGAAAGGACGAATACCCAACTTTTGTAGCAACATGGACGGGACTGGAAGAAATTATGCTGAGCGAAATAAGTCAAGCAGAGAGAGTCAAGTATCATATGGTCTCACTTATTTGTGGAGCATAACAAATAACATGGAGGACATGGGGAGATGGAGAGGAGAGGGAGTTGAGGGAAACTGGAAGGGGAGATGAACCATGAGAGACTATGGACTCTGAAAAACAACTAGAGGGTTATGAAGGGGCGGCGGGGGGGTGGGGGGGGGTGGGAGGTTGAGGAACCAGGTGGTGGGTAATAGGGAGGGCACGTACTGCATGGAGCACTGGGTGTGATGCCAAAACAATGAACACTGTTATGCTGTAAATAAACAAATAAAAATAAATAAATTATAAAAAAAAAAGAATGAATGAAAATGAAGCAACAGGATGTCTGCTAGTGAGATGTATATATACACATATTTTATGTGCATTTTGCTGGCTCTGACCGCATTTGTTCCCTGTTCTTGAACTGGATTTCCAAATGGCCAATTGGATCGTAACCCCCTCCAAGAATAAACGCAGGCTGTTGCTTGATTTCTTTAGATACGGTTTTGGTGATGATTGTGAAGATGACTCTGCTGGTCACAGTGACATCCGCATAATGCCGTGGGTTGGCCATTCCATTTAGAGAGATTAAACATCAAGATATATTAAATCCACATATTTAATATATCTTGTATATATATATATGTGTATCAAGGTGGAGGAACAAGAATATTTATAAATATGAATTCAAATGGTTTTTGAGGAATGGTTGGACATTTTAAAGGAAGGAATTAAATAGAGGAAATTGGCAGCAGAACACTTTGAGGAAAGATTTAACTTAAAAAGGTCTTATCTCAGCATCACCTTTATTTTTTATATCAGATTTTCAGATGTTTAATTGCACTTAAAGCTGGGGTAAATGCAGGAGACTAAACATACCACAAAGAAATTGCTAGACATTCTTTTCAAAGTCTGCAGTGGCTTTTCTCCCCTTTCTATATTTATCCTTCAACAGTAATAATAAAATAAGTTGGAAGAATTGAACCATGTAATCACTCCTCCATGGCCCCATTTAAGCAACCCTGTCATCTAGGCCTGTCTCCCGCCCAGAAGCAGGCTGGGTACCTCTTCAGGCTGCCAGGCCACCAGGTGGGACACTGAGGCGGCAAAGCCACCAGGGGTGACAATCAGATCCAACGCATAAAATCTGCAGCTGGGAACCCACACACTTCCTCGGGTCTTAGTGCTTTTTTAGCGTTTGGAGACACGAACTCTGTCTGCCTGTGTGTCTCCTCTGCATTCCTGTTAGTCTCTCTCTGTGTCTTTCCCTGTCCTCTGCCTGATCCATGCCCTGTCACTGCTTGGTAGTAGGCAGATGACGTGTCATCTGTGCCCCTGGGCTTTTGAGGACACAGCCCACAGCCTGGGTTTTCCGGAAAAAGAAAGAAACCTATTCAGAGACAAATAATGACACTGATTACTCCCTCTGGCTAGCTTGTTCCTGGGCATTCTGCTCTAAGAAGTGGCCCCTTGAGTAAGGAGAGCCTGGGGCCAGACCAGCTGCGGCCATAGGCAGAGGTATCCATAGGGGTTGCTGCAGGGAACCCGCCTTGGGGACAGGACACGCAGTGCTCGGGTAGCAATGCAAAAAGGGCGGAAGCAGACAGAGCCCACAGAAAGGCACAGGGGGCGAAGGGGGGCATGGCTCACCTCAGTCCTTGCATATGGGGGATGTGCTGCCAGGAGAATGGTTCCCGGTAGCTCTGTCAGAGCTCAAGGGAAGGAAAGCCATGCAGTGTGTTTGCTTCTCCTCCTCTCTCTCTCACCATGCTCTCTTCCCCAAGCCCAGGGGCACCTTCTCCTGTTCCAGTGCACCTGGACATTTCAAGAGAATCTCTTCAAGGGGCTGAATATTTTGTTGTGTGTGTGGTTTGACAAGGGTGGTGACAAGGGATGGCCTGCCCCAGATTCCTCAAACCCCTGCTGCTTGATCGCATTTATCTTCGCAGGCTATGGGAGGTTTTAGTTATGTAGATTCTGACATTTTAGCTGAAAACGGAAGGGGGTGGTGGAGGGAGAGACAGAGAAAGAGAGGAGGGTGGGAGGGAGAGGGAAGGATAGGAAGGGGAAGGGGAGAGAGAAAGAAGCAGAAGGAGAGAGATCTTAATGTCAGAGAAATAACAAGCGGAGAACACATTTTATCTTTCCTCATTAAAATTAAGTGCATGTGAGTATGTACATAATCTTTGTAAAAGCAGTTCTTAAAGATTCCAATTCTTTTTGCAGCTTCCTTTGTCCCCCCCATTAAAGCATGAAATTCATTTAATCCTTTGATAAAACGATAACCTATGATTTGCACAGATAGCTGTTGAGATAAGAATTTCGTATTTGTCCAAGAGGACACAGATAGTCAGGAGAACAAAAATGGCACAAGTTTTGCTTGTTAGCATGGAATTCTCTATTTTGTCCGTGAGTCTACTTCTGAGCCTGATTCTAATATTCTCATCAGAGAGAAATGACCAATTCCTCTTGTTCAATTGAAGAAATGTTACTCAAAATACTGAGGTCATGGCTGTTCTGATATAGTTGTCATTCTGCATAATGCATTAAAGCCCTCATTTTTCTCTTATCTTAAGGATCTCTTACAGAAAGCTTCTCAGTGCCACCCCACTAGGTCCTTCTGCTTCCTTTTGGCTTCTTGGGGATACAGGTGCTACCGTTTCGAATTCTTCCGATTGGGGTCTGAACGCGGTTGGGACCTAAGTTTGTGCATGACAAATGAAAGAGCTATTCATTCCCATTGAAAACGTCACCAGATGGGATGAGGCTGACAAATTTGGAGATCCTCTTCCATTTCCTCCAGAATCAGCTCCTGGAAACAGCTGTTTCAGAGACGAAGATCACCTGCTAGGACTTCTCCTCAGTGGACTAACTCCATGGTGCCTATAGCTCGAAAGCCTTGCCAGGTCCATCCCTGACGATAATTGTAAGCCTATGAGGAGTATGGCCATGAGCAGCAAATTCAAGTGTACGATATACAATATAGATAGGATTCTATCTTTAAAAAAACTCAGACTGAGCTAAGTAAATCAAAATGGAAAAGATGGTATATTTTGAGTAATAAAATATAGAGCAATAACCTGCCATCCAAGGGCATCCAGGGATGCCACCCATGACTGCCATGATTCTGTCTGTAACCAAAAGCAGCAGCTGCTCTGACAATGGACATAGGACCAAGAATGTTCTAGAATTTTTCTGGCTTCTTATCAAAGAGGTAGAGTCAAGGATACATTTCTTCTCTAAGAGACTGAGAGAGAATTCGCCATCCCTCACATCCTTTATGATCTCAGTCACCACTTTGCAGTCCCATCTCAGCCATCACTCCAGATCCTAACCTGACAGTGCTGTGTCCATCCACAGACTCTTCTGGTTTATCTACCGAACACTCCCTTCGGTGCCCAGTGATTTCCCATATTTCTTCAACTTTGCTCTGGAGAACTCCATCTGCTCTCCTTAATTGAGAACTGTTGTTCCTTCAGAAGACTCCTTTCTCTGCAGCCTTCCCAAGCTTTTCTTCAGGGTTACTAGGGAAGGCAGGTGACCTCTCTTGGGGTTGCCTAGATTAAGCTTCAGTTTGCTTCACTCCTGCACAAACTATTGCCACTCTGAAGGTCATGTCCTCATGCTGCCATGCCATGTTCTCATCCTCTCCTCTCACAAACCTATCAACTTGGGCATTTTTATCCTTGTTCATCTGAGTTTCATGTGATATTCCAACACTTGGCCATCTTGTTGTGCTTTTCAGCATCCATACGGTGACCACATGGCTTCTTCTTAACTACTATTTACTTCTTCATGGTTCTTCAGTAAAGAGGAGGTCCGTTTCTGGCCTCTTGGATTCTTGACAGCATGACTTCCCCATTCTATTTATGAGAAGGAAAGAAACCTAACTTATTAGAGTGTTCCATCCTCCTAACAGTAAATTTATAAATCTTACAGCCAATCCACTTTCTATCTTTTTGCTGTTCAAGTGGAGGAACTGTACCTCCACCTTTCAAGAATAGATAAATGGTTCCATTTGTCCTGCAGGACATGCCCCCCCCCCCCTTCCTTTTCGAATACTTTCCTTCTTCAATTATTCCCTCAAATCTCTCCCACATCAACCATTTCCCCCTCTATATTGAATTATTTCTACTAGCATTCAAAACATTCTAGAATTTCTCTTCCTGAAGGCCCCCCACTCCCAATTCCACTTAAGCCATCGAAGACTTTCTTTGGCTCTCACACTCTGTGCAGCTATTATCTCATTTCTTGAGCATACACTTTTTGGAGATTCTTTAACAGCTGTCTTCCTCCCTCTACCCCATTACTTTTTCAGTTGAACATGGCTTTTTGCTCTACCACTCAACTGAAAACAGATTTGTCAGGGTCACAGTAACTTTCATGTTGTCAAGTACATCAAAAAACATAATTTTCTATCTTCATCTTACTAACCATTTAGCAACATTCAACAGAGCTGACTATTCTTCCCCTACTGAAACCTTTCTTTGTTTCACCAACACTGTGATCTATGGGTCTTTGTCTCATTTCCCTGATGTCTTCTTTTCACTTCCTCGGTCAACTGATGAGTAAACTTTGGACAGCATTGGGTTTGCTGTCTTCTCTCTCTACATCATTTTGGGCTGCTCATCCCTTTCATGAGTTTAAATATCATCCATATGCCCATACCTCCTAAATTTCTGTCTTCAGCCCAGATTCTCCTTAACTCCAGACTCCTATATCTTCCCCACATCCACTTGGATACTTAACAGACATCTCAAACTATATATACTCCTGATCTTAACCCAGCCACCTGCTCCAACAGGTCTTCTCCAGTTTTCCTCATTTAAGCCTGATTTTGCTTTAATTTCACTTCCACCTCTACCATCAGTAAGCCCCATTGATTTCACTTTCAGACTATATGCTTGAATCCCTCTGCTTCTGTCTACATCACCCGCACTACCCTGCTGGTCCAAGCATGATTACCTCTCACACAAACACCTGCACAACAAAAGCAGCCAACTTTCCCTTTTGCTGCTTCTACTCTATTTTGTCAGAGTGACCTTTTAAAAATGACAATCAGGTTTTGTAGTTCTCCTATTTAAAACCCTTTAATATTTTCCTATCCCTCTGAAATAAAATCTAGACTCCTTCAGGCCAGTGATATCCTACATCATGTGGTTTATACCTGCCTCCAGAGTTTCATCTCTATACGCTTTTCACCTTGGACACTAGACTTTACCTACTCTGACTTCTTCCAGAGCCTGTGCTCATGCTTATCCTTCTGCCTAGACTGCCCGATCTTTTCCTATTCTTTCATTATTGACCCCAAGCCCCCAGAACTGACTCCTCATCTGAGTCTTGGTTTATCTGAGTCTTGGTTTAAATATCAGCCCCCCGGAGAAATCTTCCTTGACTCACTATTTAAAACTGATCCACCTTTCTTAATCTTTAATACATCATCCTGGTTGTTTCCTTTTTGAGAATTATCATTTATGCTTATTTACTTTTTTCATTCATGTATCAAATTAATCCTATCCCCCAGTAAATGGTAAGTGCCATGAGGTCAGACAGCCTTGTCTTTTGCTTACTGCTGAGCTTCTCAGGCTTAGCACATTTCCTGATAGACAGCAGTTGGTGAGAGGAGTCTGTACCATATTCATCTTGAAACAAGTGGTTTGTTATTTTTTTCCTTCTATTTCCTTTCTCCACTATATTACACCATATTCAATAAAAAATCTTCTTTTTCTAAAAACATAATACTCAAAAGAGATTCCATACTTTTTTTGGATAATAGTAATCTCCAATTATAAATGCTTATATAATAACACTCTATAATTATGTGGTACTTTCTATTTTAAAGTCTTAAAACTATTTAGAAATAATTAATGGAAAAGCAGATGTGGGAACACTGGCCATTAAAATAATTTTACATACAGACTCGAGCTTGCTTTCTTGATTCCAGCTCTAATATACATCAAATTTGTGATTCAAAACTTATGGTTAACTGCTTGAACTAGTGATCCTCATTCAGTAAATGATGTGCCAACAGGTGGGAAAAAATGTAAAGCTTCATAATGAAAGATTCATGAGATATTTTTACTGATAGCTATAAAATGAAAAACAAAAATCATAGTCATGAGGGGAAAAAAGCACAGAGAGAAAGAGAATAGTAATCAAATAATTATACTATTTTTAGATGACACTTACTGAAAACTTACTGTATTCCAGAAAGTTTTCTGGGCTGTGGACTCTTAAGCTGTATATGACATGGTCTTTGATTTCATTGTAATGGGGAGACATGTGTATAAACAGGTACGTATAATACAATTTGTAAGTGCACTAAAAAGTCTTTATGCAGTGCTTTGATACATAAAGAATGAAATACTAAAAACTCTGCCTTGAGGGCCACCAAGACTCCACAGATGAGACTTTTGGTCTGCTAGTTAAGAAGAGTAGAGGTAGGCCATGTAAAGGAGGTGAAAAACAAAGAGGAGGGCATTCTCCAAAGAGGAGAGAGGCATGGAGATGGGAAATGTATGGCATGATACAAGAACGATCATCAGGGTTGGAACAGAGGGTATAGGGGGCGTTGTGGCAAGGAATGGTGAACAGACTCTAGCTGCACTGAGGTTTCTTTTTTTTTTTTCTTTATATTTTTAAAAATTTCTTTTCAGAGTAACAGTATTCATTGTTTTTGCACCACACCAGTGCTCCATGTGATACGTTCCCTCCCTATTACCCACCACCTGGTTCCCCAACCTCCCACCCCCTGCCCCTTCAAACCCCTCAGGTTGTTGTTCAGAGTCCATAGTCTCTCATGGTTCATCTCCCCTTCCAATTTCCCTCAACTCCCTTCTCCTCTCCATCTCCCCATGTCCTCCATGTTATTTGTTATGCTCCACAAATAAGTGAGACCATATGATACTTGCTGCTTGACTTATTTCACTCAGCATAATCTCTTCCAGTCCCATCCATGTTGCTACAAAATTTGGGTATTCATCCTTTCTGAAGGAGGCATAATACTCCATCATGTATATGGACCACATCTTCCTTATCCATTCGTCCGTTGAAGGGCATCTTGGTTCTTTCCACAGTTTGGCGACCGTGGCCATTGCTGCAATAAACATTGGGGTACAGATGGCCCTTCTTTTCACTACATTTGTATCTTTGGGGTAAATACCCAGTAGTGCAATTGCAGGGTCATAATTTCTGAGGTTTCTGTAAAAAGAAAAGAAGTTGAAGCCTTTAGAATGTTCTATCCGTAACTGAGAAGGCTGTAAGACTGAAAACCTCATTCTATGCATTACATTTTAGGTTACTATCATGATTTAAAAGTTCATAGTCTTGATAATGTTATTATAAAACTGTTTAAGTAATCAGACTGAACATTTCCTGCCATTTTTCTTTAAGAACAGAGGTCATTAAGTCCATTCAAACATGGTGGTCTTTTATCTATAGATTTCTGCATCTTTAGATGATTTAGGGCCTAAATTTTGGGCTATCAATTTCAGGATCATTTGAAATTAAATTGAAAAAGTTTGGCTCATTAGAGCTCCTCCCATGACTTGTCTTTTACATATGTCGAGTGGGTGGTCATCTGTGTTATATGATGGGAAGATTCCAGGAATGCCTTCTCGCTCGAAATTTTTTTGCAACCCACATGAGTCACAGTGATAGACATGACGCATTAGAAATTCCTCAGGGTTAAAATATTGCCTCCCAAACCCAGCTTCTTTATCTTTGCCTTTTTATTTTTAAGGTGCAAATGACTTTCTAACTGTCACATTCCAAGGACATTCTTAAATTGTCATCTTACTTGATTGCTGCCAAATTTGAGACTGACTACATGTTTTTCTTGAGCTTGTTTCAGTTTTCATGTTCTCTAATTAGTCTTGGGTTCTCTAACCCTTCAGACTCATGCTTAGAAGATACAAGCCAGGGCTTAGAAAATAGATTTTATTTAATCCCACTCATTTTAGAATGTTGCTTCCCTGTAGCCTTCTGTTTGCCTGGTGTCCCCAGGACACAGGTTGTTCCATTTACCTTTTTCCAGGGTGTCTGCCTTCTCTGCTCTGGCTGGGCTCAAGAGGGCTTTCCTCCCAGCTGAACGGGATGGTGAATGGGGATAAGAAGTTCATGTTCTCCATCTTCCAAGTTTCAACCAGTCCTCTTATTTGTTGTTGGAAGAGCCTTTTTCTGTTTCCAGAAGTACTTGCTTGCTCTTCTTCATGGCCTTTCCAGGTTCTTATGATGCATGACCATTTTTACCTCATTGGAGTCCCTTCCTTTGACACTTAGATCCTTTTCAGCCTTGTTAAGCGAGCAATCATTTGAACTTCTGTCTTTTACAACATAGTTGATGTCATCCACTCTCATTGCCTCTTCCATTCTTTGGATCTTCTGGAATTATAGCAGTTTTATGGTTTTGGTAGGGTTTGGGGAATGAACTAAGATAAATGTCTGGGTTTGGATGCCATGTTCAATTGGAGATCTTCAGGACAATTATTCCACAGTACAAGTGTCCTATTTATCTATTGTTTAATACCCTGCATGGCTTCCCCATACATACAGAGTAAAACCTGAATTCCTATTGGATGTTTTTCAAAGTACTTCATACACTGGCCCTTATCAGTCTGTCTTCCAGGAATGTTCGTTGCCTCCTTCAATTCCAGTCCTTTTATTAGAGTCCACTCCAGCATAACTGTTTCCTAATCTGTCCTGGTTGAATAGTACAGAGAAGTAGGAGACCCACTGTGATAAGCTTACAAACACATTGCGGAATAAGGAAAGGCTTTGGAAACCTCTAGATATATTAAATCCAGAATATACACAGAAGGGGATTTCAGCAGAGAAGTGAAGCTTGAGGTGCTCACCAGAATCCCAAAGTGGCTCCAGGATTAGTACAGCAGACATACTGAGGGACAGGAGAAGAAACTGGCATAAAACAGAAGCATTTATTGAAAGCCTGTTTCCCTAGAATAATACCCTCCAGTTCGATCCATGTCCATGCAAATAATTGGTATTCATCTTTTCTGATGGCTGAGTAATATTCCATTGTATATGCTAAGTGAAATAAGCAGAGAAAGACAATTATCATATGGTTTCACTCATATGTGGAACATAAGGAATAGCATGGAGGACAACAGGAGAAGGGAGGGAAAACTGAAGGGGAAGAAATCAGAGAGGGAGACAAACCAGGAGAGACTCTGGTTGGGAACTAAACTGAGGGTTACAGAAGGGAGGCGGGTGAGGGAAGGGGTAACGGGGTGATGGGTATTAAGGAGGGCATGTGTGGAGATGAGCACTGGGTGTTATGTGCAACTAATGAATCCTTAAGCACGACATCAAAAACTCATGATGTGCTATGCTCTGGTTAATTGAACATGATACAAATAATAATTAAAAAATAAATAAGAGCCCATTTACCTATAAGCCTGTACAAGTTCAGTCCTCACCCTTCCCATAGCTTCTCTTCTTTCATTCTCCTCTCCCTCCTTTTCTGTCCCCACTTTCTTCCTCCAGCTAACCCCTCCCTCGCTGTTCCTCTTTCTTAATCTCCTCTTTTCCCACTTTCCTTGCAAGTGATTGAATTGTTGGTCCTAAATATTGACTCCTCTGTAATAGTATCATGTAGTACTTTGGTCTGGGCCTACTGGTGGGTGGAATATAGTTCCTCATCCCTTGCATTTGGACTTTGCAATGTGACTTGCTGTGGCCACTGACATATTAGGGCACAGCATGAAGTTGGTCTTGCTTTCTTATCCTTCTTACACAGCTGTAAGAATGACATTCTCGGATACCCACTGCCTTCCCATTCTGACGGCCTGAAGGAGACCTGGAGGCCAGAGCCGTTCAGGCCAACCCATAGGCCTGCTTCGTCAAGTAGAGCTTCCCAGCCACCCACAGATGCAGGGTCAAGAAAAATCCTCTATTGCTAAATGCCACTAAATGGTTATGGTCCCTTGCATGCAGATAAAAAGTGGCTAGTACAGAAACTGATGCCAAGAAATAGGGAATTCCTATAAAAACCTTGAAATGCAGGGCCTTGGCTTTTGGTCAGGATGGTGGGATCATGGGGAAACTCTTCCACAAGGTTTGAAAAAAAAGCAACCCATGTTACATAGTGGTAAAGAAATCTGGTAAAACTGTTGCCTGTGGTATAAAGACAATGTATCAAATAAACCTGGAAATCTGGGTGAGGAGATTTGAGAGGGAGCACTGGAAGGATTGAAATGGATGCTGCCAACTGAATTGGATAACATACAGAGTGAGTGCTTGGAAAAGGACCGGTCAATTTATGTGCAGAATGGAGAGGGAATATCATAACCCAGAAATTGCAGATTAAAAATATAAAACTGTTTCTTACCAAATCAATTACAACACAATTGAGCAATATAACACAATCTCAGGTTAAAGACTAAATCTAACGTACTATCAGAAAGACCTAGCTAGTAGGATATAACCAAACCAAGGGTGTGGCTGAAACACCTTTTAAGATATTAAAAAAGATTAGGCTGATTTCCAGTAGATCTCTCCTAGGACAAAAAGGGTCCTAGAAAACTCAAGGGAATGATCTTACAAATGTCTGATTCATTTCCAGTGCCATAGACCATATGACTTTTTAAAAATCATGGGTGTGGCTTCTGGTACATGAAGTTGACAGGAGTCAAATACATAAAAAAACCCACAACAGTGTGTGTGTGTTTGTGTTTGTGTCTGTGTGTGTGTATTTAAAGTAGACTGGAGAGAGAATGTGGTATAACCTTTGGAAATAGACTTCTGGATTGAGTTCTCCTTTTACTTTTTTTTTTTTTTTAAGATTTTATTTATTTATTTGACAGACATAGATCACAAGTAGGCAGAGAGGCAGGCGGAGAGAGAATGAGGCAGAGAAGCAGGCTCCCTGCTGAGCAAAGAGCCTGATGCAGGGCTCGATCCCAGGACTCCAAGATCATGACCTGAGCTGAAGGCAGAGGCTTAACCCACTGAGCTACCCAGGTGCCCTGTACTTATTATTCTTATGGAAAGCTACTTACATTGCCAATCATCCTGTAGAGTAATATTGAGTGAGTTAAAATTTTTTGAAAACTATAGTCTCAAGAAAAGTAAATTATCAAATATATATGTCAAATTTCTTTTTAAAAAAACAGATTATTCTAAAAAAGAACAAAAGATTTTAATGGATATTCCTGGTGGCATTTTTTTTTTGTTGTTTTTTCTGCCATAGTTTTTATAATCACAAAAATCACCTGAATTACACTGAGCACACGTGGACACACGTGCACACACACGCACCTTTCTCAAGGTGCCTCGCCTAGCTCCATGTTAATTGCTCCCTTTTTGTCCTCCCACAGCACCTATTAGGAAATTGTGTTCCAATAACTTATTTATGTTTCTGTCTCTGCCTCTAGACTCTAAGCTTCTTGAATGGAGAAACCAAGTTTTGTTTAATGTTATGTCCTTGGTGTCTGACATGCAGCAGATCTATTAGATATTAAAATCACCCTTAATCAGGTAAAACTTGAAACCCCTTAGAGCATCGACTTTCCATCAGTGGTAGAAGGAATCGTGTTTGCATTATTTAAAAGGCAATACAATACACAATTTTATTTGGGACACGAAGTCGAAACAGGTGAAGTTTAATGAGTCATCTTTGGTGTTAGTGATAGACTGATATGTCTTCAGTGGGTGTGGGACAGGTTACCCTGGAAAGGTGACGTAATTTGTGGTTTGGGAGATGCAGTGTATGTATATACGGGCCCAAGCATGGTGTTTATATTTAGGAAAAGGAGGCCTAGCTTTGAAAAGTACTGCTTTTAGATTTGCCTTTGGAGTGAAGGATCTCCAGTTGAGACATGAGCAAGACTGAGCCTCCTGAGGTCTTTGGGTTTCTCACCCAGAGACCTCTCTGAACTGGTCTCCAGAGCTATGCTACTCTTCCCATGTGGGAACAGAGTCAAAATCTTTTCCCTTGGAGGCAGGCACCTCGGGACTCTCAAGTAGTTTTACTTCAATACTTAAGAGGTACAAAAAAGTACAGTTGAGGAGTATGTGGAACATACAAATTGCTAACAGGATATAGTTTTCAGAGCCTTCACAGGTAACTGCCTCCAATTCAATTCCACATGGATTTTAGTGATGGAGTAAAGCCTCCCAGAAAATCCCATTCCCTCTGTATCCATCTTTACCCCATTCTGCCCTGAGGATTCAGGTTGTGTCTCCCAGGCTTGCCCTTTGGACTGAGAGACGGTGTTCTCTGCTCCAACTGGGACCGTGGCGAGGCCTTACTTACCCTTAAGTGAGCCCTGCCTCTTAGGGCTTCCTGTGAACTTGCTTTTTGGCACAAGTTCGACAGAAGGATCAAGATGGTGAGGGCAGAGTCTCAAAGCAGGAACTGAGCAAACATTCACAGAGTGATTGCCACCTGTGGCCTGCATTGTGATTCTATAAAGGAGAGTAGCCATGTTCTCTTTTATTCATGATCTGAAAATTCATGATCCCAAGAAAATGCTTTTTACAGACTTATTAGAGAGAGAGAGGAAGAGAAAGAGAGTGGGGGAGGGGCAGAATGATAGACTCTTCAAGCCGACTCCCCGGTGTGGAGCCCAATGTGGGGCTCTACCTCACTGCATGAGATCATGAGCTGAGCCAAAAATAAATCAGATTCTTAACTGACTGAGCCGCCCAGGTATCCCCAACCCCAGAAGATATTTTTGAGGTATTAGCTGATGTGCTTATGTTCTTGGTATTTCTTTCTACTTCTTAACCCTGCCCAGAAAAAATTTTACCTTTATTGTCTCTGAATGCAGAGAGTGAAGAGGAGGTAATATTTTATTTTAGTATTGAAAGCTTAGGCACTATGGAGCCCGAGTAAGAGTTGAGTGTGGCATCAGGTGGAGCCCATATCTGCCTGCCCCGGTGAGGCCTGGGGAAGAAACCGGACATACCTTGTCACTTGGGTTTCTACCACCTCTCAGAGTTTCCTGTAACACAGTGTGTTCCCGAAGGCACAGAAAATTTCACAGCTCGGGAGGAGCGAGGTGCCATTTCCATAACAGGAAGGACACTGCCTAAAGCTCGAGGATATCGTGTTCATAGGTGAGGGAGCGCAGGATGTGAACAGGCCTTGCCGTTGAGAATGAAGGGCTCCAACTAACTTGGCACTCTCTGCCTCTGAATCATTTAAATCCCATGCTTGTTTTTTGTGATCATACGTGATTATGGGTACAGAAAGGGGCTAGAACTTCGTGTAGAACAAAATCTCTGATTTGAAAAGTGCATTTAAATGCAAAGAGCAACGTGCAAAACAAAGGAGATAAGCAGGAAGTTAAAATTTATTGAAAATGTTTTCTTCGCTTATAAATAGTTGTCATATAATTAGCCTAACACACAAATGCAACATAATGCTACTGACCAAAAAGTATGTTTCAAAATATCTAAGAATATTATGTAATTATAGTGTAATTGAAACCATTTAAAGTAACCATTTTGCCCTCTTCTCTCATCTTGGATATTTGTTCAGTTTTCACCCCCATTTTTTTCGATTCAAAAAGGTAAGATATTGAGGTGTTTCAAATCTCCAGACTTCTTTTCCTCTGATAAACTGATTTTATATTTAGCTTGTTCTTACATCAGTTTTTACTGTGATCCAGCACCACGTAAAATTCACACTAACAAAATACAGATGTGTCACTTTGATGAAATATGTAACTAATCTCAACATAATACGAAAGTTCCAAATATAGTTACAGAAATAGATAATAGTATGGGCACTATGAATAATCGGTGTTTTTATGGTTAAAATGATGTCAGCATTTTCATAATGAGTCCCTATTTCAAAAATTATAACTTGACCAAAGGATTTTATACTAAGACAATGTGGTTTTTGAGCTTCCCACCAGAGAAATTTTTTTCAAAGTGCTCTTTCCCCAGACAGCTTTGACATTTGTTAGTATTAGACAAGTAGAGAAGGAGGACCAACTTCCTCATGTCCAGCTGCCATGGAAGAAGCATGCTTGCATACAGTCAAGCAGAGGCAACAGAAGGCTACCTGCCTCCTGGGATATGTATCATGGGCTGTCTTCTGGGGGAAGCAACTTACCAATTATTGGACTCGACTAGGCTCCAAAAATAGCATATTTCCTTTGTTGCTAAATCCTTCTTCTTACGTAGACTTTCTAGAGTGTTTCCCTAGTTCTGTTTCAAAACCATACATTCTCGGTCTTTTTTCCCCACTTAGATCCTCTTAAGTGAATACATCATCTCCCTAAAACTGGAAGGCCTGTTCTATTATTGACATTCTGTTGTTGTTGTTATTGGTTTAATAGATATTTTCTTACCTTATTCTTGCATTTAAAGACGGGGCTAAATTAATTTCGCCAACTTGAAATTTCTAGTGACATAGTTCAGGGCCTTATGTCCTCATATACGCACAGATCTGATACCTCCGAGGCCCCTAGTTCCCATAAGTTGAAATAGAACAACCTCTTCTTCCTCTCCTTTTTCTACTCCTCTTTCTCTTCTTCCTCCTCTTCTTCTAGAGTATCAGATGATTATATTCAAAACTTAAGCACTTATTTATCATTGACTTTTCTTAAATAACACCAACACCAACACCAGCACACAATCATGACAATAAAATAAACACACCCAAGACTCACTAGCCCTTGGAGGAGAGAAAGCAGCTTTGGACAGAAAACCTGCAAATGCTTTTCCTTGTACCTAATGTCCGTACTTCCCCATGCATTTTAGACCCCATATTTTGCCACAGGGGAAAGGAAACTTAAGCTATAGGATTCATGGACAAGAGGGTCACAACACTTGAAACAGCACATCACCGTCATCATTACTGTTGTTCATATTGTTTTGTATTTGTTTGTTTTTGCTCCCATGTCCTCCGAGTTCTCCTAGCACTTGGTTCAGATCATTTCCAAAGCACTTGATCTGTACAGAGCTCTGCCATAGGACCAAGAAAGTGTCTGGCCTAATTCTGTGCCTTCCCATTGGTCTACCTCTTCTGTACACCAGAGTACTAATGTAAAACAAGTGCCCTTGACCCTGGCAACAGCTTGGACTCTGTCAGCTGGCTCTGCTGCATTGTTGCTACGTGAGACTCAGCTGGAGCTCACCCATCTAAACAAACCTGACCACAGCAGTCTCTGTAGTATCCACTGTGCACCTCCTTCTCTCCCATAAGCGAGAATTGGACAGGGACCAGAACTACTACTACTTGTAAACCCAGAACTAAGGACATAACAAGTGCTCATTAAATATTCCCTGCATGAATGAGTAATCCACTAATCAATGAATTGAGACTTGTTTGTCCATTGTCCTAGTAATTAATATAATAAGTAGTTAGAATAAGGGAATGTCTCTTTGGCTATGGGGCAGAATAAATGGAAATTAAACGCATGATTCTATCTGTATTAGCTCCATTCACCAACCAAATGAACTCACCATGTGTAGACTGTTCTGCAGAAGGTGTTAATTCACAATGATTCAAATTAACATTAATATTTGCAGACATTGCCTTTCATTTATCTTAGCTCATTTACTTTATCATAAAATAAAGCTGAGTTAAATATTACTATACGCAGAAGAAATTTTAGATGCGTATGTAGTAAAGCGAGCCTTATAAGGCATTAATCTTCATTACTGAGGTGACATTTGATAATTCCCTTAGGGATATACCACTTCAGTTATAAGATTCCTCAAGGGAAAAGAAGAATGCTTTGAGATATAAGCATTTGCATGTTACCTAAGTAAAGGATTTCTTTTGGTAAATTTGAGGATGCAGTCCAGGAATAATAAGAAATGTGTATATTATAGATTGACTCAATCGCTCCAATTTTTTTTTTCGCTATTTACTTCTTTTATTTTCTTTTTTTTTCCATTTTATTTATTTTTTCAGCGTAACAGTATTCATTCTTTTTGCACAACACCCAGTGCTCCATGCAAAACGTGCCCTCCCCATTACCCACCACCTGTTCCCCCAACCTCCCACCCCTGACCCTTCAAAACCCTCAGGTTCTTTTTCAGAGTCCATAGTCTCTTATGGTTCGCCTCCCCTCCCCAATGTCCATAGCCTGCTCCCCCTCTCCCAATCCCACCTCCCCCCAGCTACCCCCAGTTTGTTTTGTGAGATTAAGAGTCATTTATGGTTTGTCTCCCTCCCAATCCCATCTTGTTTCATTTATTCTTCTCCTATCCCCCTACCCCCCCATGTTGCTTCTCCATGTCCTCATATCAGGGAGATCATATGATAGTTGTCTTTCTCCGATTGACTTATTTCACTAAGCATGATACGCTCTAGTTCCATCCACGTTGGCGCAAATGGCAAGATTTCATTTCTTTTGATGGCTGCATAGTATTCCATTGTGTATATATACCACATCTTCTTTATCCATTCATCTGTTGATGGACATCTAGGTTCTTTCCATAGTCTGGCTATTGTAGACATTGCTGCTATAAACATTCGGGTACACGTGCCCCTTCGGATCACTATGTTTGTATCTTTAGGGTAAATACCCAGTAGCGCAATTGCTGGGTCATAGGGTAGTTCTATTTTCAACATTTTGAGGAACCTCCATGCTGTTTTCCAGAGTGGTTGGACCAGCTTGCATTCCCACCAACAGTGGAGGAGGGTTCCCCTTTCTCCACATCCTCTCCAGCATCTGTCATTTCCTGACTTGTTAATTTTAGCCATTCTGACTGGTGTGAGGTGATATCTCATTGTAGTTTTGATTTGTATTTCCCTGATGCCGAGTGACGTGGAGCACTTTTTCATGTGTCTGTTGGCCATCTGGATGTCTTCTTTGCAGAAATGTCTGTTCATGTCCTCTGCCCATTTCTTGATTGGATTGTTTGTTCTTTGGGTGTTGAGTTTGCTAAGTTCCTTATAGATTTTGGATACTAGCCCTTTATCTGATATGTCGTTTGCAAATATCTTCTCCCATTCTGTCAGTTGTCTTTTGGTTTTGTTAACTGTTTCCTTTGCTGTGCAAAAGCTTTTGATCTTGATGAAATCCCAATAGTTCATTTTTGCCCTTGCTTCCCTTGCCTTTGCCGTTGTTCCTAGGAAGATGTTGCTGCGGCTGAGGTCGAAGAGGTTGCTGCCTGCATTCTCCTCAAGGATTTTGATGGATTCCTTTCTCACATTGAGGTCCTTCATCCATTTGGAGTCCATTTTCGTGTGTGGTGTAAGGAAGTGGTCCAATTTCATTTTTCTGCATGTGGCTGTCCAATTTTCCCAGCACCATTTATTGAAGAGGCTGTTCCAAAAAATAGAAATGGAAGGAAAACTTCCAAACTCATTCTATGAGGCCAGCATCACCTTGATCCCAAAACCAGACAAGGATCCCACCAAAAAAGAGAACTACAGACCAATTATCCTTGATGAACACAGACGCAAAAATTCTCGCCAAAATACTAGCCAATAGGATTCAACAGTACATTAAAAGGATTATTCACCACGATCAAGTGGGATTTATTCCAGGGCTGCAGGGTTGGTTCAACATCCGCAAATCAATCAATGTGATACAACACATTAATAAAAGAAAGAACAAGAACCATATGATACTCTCAATAGATGCTGAAAAAGCATTTGACAAAGTACAGCATCCCTTCCTGATCAAAACTCTTCAAAGTGTAGGGATAGAGGGCACATACCTCAATATTATCAAAGCCATCTATGAAAAACCCACCGCAAATATCATTCTCAATGGAGAAAAACTGAAAGCTTTTCCATTAAGGTCAGGAACACGGCAGGGATGTCCATTATCACCACTGCTATTCAACATAGTATTAGAAGTCCTAGCCTCAGCAATCAGACAACAAAAAGAAATTAAAGGCATCCAAATTGGTAAAGAAGAAGTCAAACTATCACTCTTCGCAGATGATATGATACTATATGTGGAAAACCCAAAAGACTCCACTCCAAAACTGCTAGAACTTGTCCAGGAATTCAGTAAAGTGTCAGGATATAAAATCAATGCACAGAAATCAGTTGCATTTCTGTACACCAACAACAAGACTGAAGAAAGAGAAATTAAGGAGTCAATCCCATTCACAATTGTACCCAAAACTATAAGATACCTAGGAATAAACCTAACCAAAGAGACTAAGAATCTATACACAGAAAATTATAAAGTACTCATGAAAGAAATTGAGGAAGACACAAAAAAATGGAAAAATGTTCCATGCTCCTGGATTGGAAGAATAAATATTGTGAAAATGTCTATGCTACCTAAAGCAATCTACACATTTAATGCAATCCCTATCAAAATACCATCCATTTTTTTCAAAGAAATGGAACAAATAATCCTCAAATTTATATGGAACCAGAAAAGACCTCGAATAGCCAAAGGAATATTGAAGAACAAAGCCAAAGTTTGTGGCATCACAATTCCGGACTTCAAGCTCTATTACAAAGCTGTCATCATCAAGACAGCATGGTACTGGCACAAAAACAGACACATAGACCAGTGGAACAGAATAGAGAGCCCAGAAATCGACCCTCAACTCTATGGCCAACTCATCTTCGACAAAGCAGGAAAGAATGTCCAATGGAAAAAAGACCGCCCCAATTTTTTATTCTCCTGCAGTCATGTCCTTTGGTATGACCCTCCCACACTCATCATAGACCTGGCCGTATAACTTTTTTTTGGTCAATTACAGAAAATTTGACGAAGAAGAGGCTTGAAAAGTACCTCTGCATTTCCATTTATTCCCCTGGACCCTTGCCACATTCAGAAGAACACCCAGACTAGCTAGCTGGAGGGATGGGTGAGGGTGGAAAAGGTCATAGGTGTCCTAGCTGAGGCCTCTCAGTCCATCCAGCAGCTGACTGGGTGTAAGAGGAGGCAGCCTGGATGGGTGGAACTCAGCCTTGATCAGCTGAACTGTTCTACCCAGTGATAACCTTGTAAGAAATAATTAACGGTTGTTTTAAGCCACCAACCCTAAAGATTGTCACATAGTGTTATGGTAGCAATAGGTAATTGATTTGGTGGCTGGTTTTCCTACAGGCTTATGTGAAGTCTCCAATTTATTAAAGAGGACATAATTTAGATTTCCAAGTTTTTAGTGATTTCAAGTAGAGGAAGCATACACATGGAAAATTGAACTGGAAATTAAAGCTGTTTTCAGAAGGAATAAAAAAATTGGGGAAAATGAGATAACTTGCACAGTCAATATGTTGTCTTAATAAATACAGGCTCTACAGGCAAAATATGCAGGCTAGAATTTTGGTTCCAACAGTTTAATAGCTATGTGACCCTGGTCGGATTACTTTCTCTGTACTACATTCTCCTCATCTGTAAAATTGGAATACCTGCTGATGGTTGAAAATTATTTGAGATATATGTAAGGTCCTTAGGACAGTTTTGACATACAATGAACAGCTATTATAGAACAGGTGAGATATAAAATAAAGTAATATAAAATTATTACTATGTGGGAAGTTTTAAGATACAACCTAGGATTTTAAACAGACCTTTTTTAGCCACTGTCAATTGCTTCTTTCTGGAACATATTTAAAGGCCTATATTGGTTACAAAATCTTTGAACAGTAGAGGAGTGGGTGGGGTATAGGGAATGGCAAACTCAAATTCAAGTTATGTGATGATAGGCAAGTCATGGAGCCTTCCTGGAATTCAACTTATTTATCAGTAAATGTGGGTGTGGTTGAGCAAGATGTTCTCTGAACTGTGTACCTTGAACATTCATTACCTCTGAGCCTGTAGTAGCCACGTACAAAAAAATAAACTATCTCATGTAAAACCTTGAACCAGAGATTTCCTTAATGCATTAATCGTCATCAACCGTAAGCAAGAATAGCAGTGATAACCTTTCAAGTTACAGTCCACTGTTATATACTACGACGTAGAACACAATATGTATTGGTAATGTTTCCTGAGGACCTACCAGCTACTGTGATAAATGCTAAGGACTAACCTGCAAAAACCCATTTCCATATAGTAGTGGGAGGACAAGACTATGGGAGCCAGGACACAGACCAATAAGGGCATCAGGGAGAGAGAAAAAAAAAAAAAAAATCCTACCTTAAAAGAAAAAACAAACAAACAAACAAAAAACTCTTAGAGCTTGTTCTTCCCGAAGGGTTGGTCTTACTGACTGATAAGAGATAAAGTCAGATTTCTTGGGGTTTTAGCCACTAGAGCATAGACCCCTCCCCCACAGTTCTTGTTTTATTATTTTTTTCGTGAGAGTGTAGACATGGAAAATCTTATTCCTAAACAAAGACGGCTTCTTGCTCAACACAAATTATAACCAAAGTGGTGCTTATGAATAAGTTCTGCCTCAGGTCCACAGCCCGCCTTCTGTGCACAGTCTGAGGATGCTGGGGGCAGGCCTCTGAGCCCCACATTTCCGCCTGGCCAGAGGGTCCCTCCCCCCTGCCCCCCCCCCCCCCCCGCTCCCCCGCTCTGGATGACTCGGCCAGTAGAGGGCGCTAGGGGAAAGCTAGGGAGCTGGAGGAGAGCAAGCGGGGACTTCCTCCTTCCTCTCTGTTCCTGTGAGCTTCCGGCGGGCTTCCTGTCAGTTCCTGGATACAGTGACGTCACTTTAGTAACATCTAAATCCAGTGTGCCATTTTCCCAACACTTAGAGGACCAGCTTCCTGGCGTCCCAGGGCAGCGGTGGCAGCCCCAGCTGAGCAGCAACTCCTCCCAGCGCCTGGCTTTCCTTCAGCCTCGCTGGGCCCTTCCTCGAGGACTCTCTTGTCAGAGTGTCGACCTTGTGTTTTCTCATCGCCTCCCCGCTGCGCTGATCGCTGAGGCTGTTTTTGCAGCTGCTGTTTTGAGATGCTTTAGAGTCCTGTGTTCACTCTTCCAGTTACCTAGCTAAGAACTTGATACCTGGTTATCGATTCTTTATGTTAAATTATCTCCCTTCGAAAGCGGGTGTGGTTCTGTCACTGGACTGGACTGACACTGGGGGCAAAATAAGGATCCTAACATATACTTCAAATTTCTTTCTTTCTTTTTTTTTTTTTAAGATTTTATTTGTTTTAGAGATCATGAAAGAGAGAACATGAGAAGGGGGAGGGTCAGAGGGAGAAGCCGACTCCCTGCCAAGCAGGGAGCATGGAGCGGGACCCGATCCCGGGGCTCCAGGTCATGACCTGAGACGAAGGCAGCCGCTTAACCAACTGAGCCACCCAGGTGCCCCATTTCAAACATGTTTAATTGAAATACAGTTCGTAGTAAGTATGTATCTTCGTTCAGGCTGCTATAACAGAACACCAGAAGGTAGTGGCTTATAAACAACAGAAATGTGTTTCTCACAATTCCGCAGTCTGGGAAGTTTAAGATCAAGGTGGGGCCGAATCTGTGTCTGGCGCGAATCCACTTTCTGGTTCATATACAGCTATTTTCTTGCTTTGTCTGCACATGGTAGAAGGGGTGTGCCAGCTCTCTTCTGTACGGCACTTACATGAGGGCGCTGTGTGTTGTAAGGGCAGGAATTCTAATCACGAGGACTCCACGCACATAACCGAATAACTTTCCCCACTTCCAGATACTGTCGCATTGGGAATTAGGTTTCCATATATGAATCTGGGGGGGATTTGATCTGTAGCAGTGCACGAATCTTTAAAGGTTGATGAAATGTGTGTGTGTGTGTGTGTGTTGTGTATGTGAATCTCCTATGTAATCATCATCTGGGTCAAGATACAGAATATTTTTAGCTCTCAGAAGTCTCATTGTGTCCTTTCCCAGTCAATACCTGCAAACATAACTACGACTGAAATTTATATTAGTAAAATTATGCAGTATATAATCTTGTTATGTGTCTGGTTTTTCTTTTTTTCCAGAACCTAGTATTTTTGAGAACTTTGATGTTTTTGTGTGTAGTTATTCTCTTTCATTAGTGTGCTGTATGCCATTGTATGTGTATCATAATTTGTTCATTTTCTAATTGATAGGCATTCGATTTGTTTCTAGTTTTTGGCTATTGAATAAAGCTGTTATAAGAAGTCTTGCACAGGTCTTCTGGTAAATATAAGCACTCACTTTGTGATATATACCCAGAAATGGAACTTTTGGGGTCATAGAATATATATATTTTAGGCTTAGTAACCACTACTGAACTGACGGCCAAAGTGGTTTACTAATGTATACTTCCACTTGCAATGCATAAGCATTTCTGTTGGTCCACCTTTGCCGTATGTTATTCTACGCTCTTAAAAAATTATTTTTTTCATCTGATTGTTCATTTTGAATATTTTCTATTTACCTGTCTTCAGGTTTACTCATCCAGTCTCCAATCGTATCCAGTCTAATGTTAAACTCATCTAGCGAGTTCTGAATTTCAGATATTGTATTGCTCAGTTCTAGAATTTCCATTTCATTTTTTTTGAAATTCAGTGTTAAAATCCTTCATGCTTTCATTTATTTTGTACATGATTTTATTTTTTAAAATATGTTAATCAAGTTATTTAAAAGTTCCTCCTTAGGTGATAGCTCCTTTGTTTGAAATATCTGTGCATCTGTCTTGATTTGTTTTAATTGATATTATGTACACTTCTGAAACTATGCATATTGTGTTCAATTGCCAATTAAAATATCTTCTAGAAGATTACCCTATGATTTAATGTTGAAATGAAAACTTACTGTATATTTAGCAAGGCACAGAAACTGGGATAAATTGATTAATTTTTTTCCAAGAACCAGCTCTTGATTTTACTGATTTTTTTTTCCTATCTTTCTATTTTTGTTTTCATTCATTTAGGCTCTTGCCTTTGTTTCTTTACTTCTTTATTTGTGTCTAATATGTTCTTTTTCTAGTTTCTTAAAACGTACTGGTTTGAAACCTTTCTTTTCTAATATAAACACTTTGTCCTACAACTTTCCCTCTAAAATGCTTTAAGTACACCTATAATTTTTTTGTTCCATTTTTATTTTAAGTCAGTTCAAAACTTTTTTAAATTGCCTTTGAAAACTCATTTTTTACTGTAGTTATTTAAAAGTGTGTTGTTTAATCCCCAAATACAGGGGAATTTTTCCAACATTTTTTTTCCTCTTAATGATTTCTAATTTAACTTCATTTTGGTCCAAGAACATACTTTGCATGATTTCTTTTATTTTAAATTTGTTGAAGTTTGCTTTATGTCCCAGGCTATGGTTTATCTTAGTGATTGTTTCATGTGTGCTTAAATGTGTATTTTGATGTTGTTAGGTGGAGTGTTCTATAACTGTCAATCAAATTTAGAGGTTAATAGTCTTCAAACCATCTGTATAATTATGATTCCCTTGTTTAACCAGTTAGAGAGGGTTATTGAAGTCTCCTACTCCAAATGTGGATTTGCCTACATTTTTTTTAGTTCAGTCAATTTTAACTTCATATATTTTGAAGCTCTGTTCTTAGGTACATACTCATTTAGGATTCTTATGTCTTCTTGGAGAATTGACACTTTTGTCATTATGTAATTTGTCCCTCTACATCTCTAATAGTAATTATTTTTTCGAAGTTCAATGTATTTGACACTAACAAAGCTAATCCAGCTTTCTTTGGATTAGCATTTATATAATAAGAGTGTGTGTGTGTGTGTGTGTGTGTGTGTATTCGTGTATTCTTTTATATCTAAACTATCTGTGTATTTACAGTTGAAATGGGTTTCTTGTTGACAGCATATTATTGGACTTTGCATTTTTATTTAATCTGAAAATAATCTCTGTATTTAAACTTGTAGTTTAGCCATTCACATTTAATGTGATTATTGGTATAATTGAATTAAACCAGTTATCTTACTAGCTATATTCTATTTTCCCCATCTGTTCTTTGTTTCTCTTTTCCTGTTTTCTTATCTTTTCTGGTTTAATTGGGCATTTTTATGACCTAACTTTATCTCTTCTATTGATTTATTATTTATGTTTTTTAAAACATTAGTGGTTGCCTTAGAGTCTATAATATACACATTTAATTGATCAAAGTCTATTTTCAAATAATACTATACTACTTCATGTATAGTGTTGTATCTTTATAAGTGTGTTCTCACTTTCCTCCCCCTGTTCTTTGTGCTATTTTTTGTCATACATTTTAGTGGTACATTTGCTATAAATATAAAAATAAATTGCCATGGTACCATATTCTTTCTCTATAGAGAAAAATCCTGCTGTGTTTCTTCGAGTAGTACTTTTGGTGCTAAATTTTGTCAGTACTTACCTACCTGAGAGAATCTTTACTTCTGTTTGGAAACATATTTTTGTTTGGTATAGAATTCTGGGTTAAAAGTTTTTTTTAAAACATTTAAAAAATGCCACTTGTTGCCTTCTACTTTTATGATTTCTAGTGAGAAATGTGTAATTCTTTTATTGTTCTGTAGGTATTATGTCTTTTTTACTGACTGCCTTTAAGATATTGTCTTTTGTTTCCAACATTATGAGTATAATATGCTTATGTAGTTTGTTTATACTTCCCTTATTGGTGTTTTCTGAGGCTCTTCAATCTGTGGTTTACTATTAGTCATTAATATTGGAAAATTCTTGGCCATTTTATACTCAAATAATGCTTTTGCCCTGTTTTTGTTTTTTGTTTTTTTCCTCTTTCCCTCTCTACTCTTTCTGGGATTCAAATTGTATGTATGTTAGATAAATTGACATATTAATATTGTTCTACAGCTTTTGGATGCCATAAGTTTTATTTTGGATTTTGTTTTTGGTTTTTACTTCTCCACTCTTTTTCTGGCTTGGTTTGGGTAATTTCTATGGCTCTATCTTCAGATTATCTTCATGTTCACTGATTCCTTTCCTAGCTGTGTCAGTTCTAATGATGAGCTGTGGCAAAGACATTCTTCATTTTTGTTGTTGTATTTTTAATTTTCAGCATTTGTAGTTGATTCTTTCTTATGGTTTCTCTCTCTCTCCTGAATATACCCACTGATCTTGCATGCTGTCTACCTCTTCCATTAGAGGTTTTAGCATATTCAACACAGTTATTTTAAATTTCCTCTCTGAAAATTTCACCATCTGTGTCATATCTAAGTCTGGTTTTAATGATTATTTTTTTTCTCTCAGGAGTGTGTTGTATTTTTTTGCCCTTTTACATGTCTTGCAATTTCTGTTATTGAAAGT
Source organism: Meles meles (assembly GCF_922984935.1). Taxonomy (NCBI): domain Eukaryota; kingdom Metazoa; phylum Chordata; class Mammalia; order Carnivora; family Mustelidae; genus Meles; species Meles meles. Next base: position 10,713,222 of record NC_060074.1, read on the forward strand.
TGGGCATCTTGTGTAGTTTTTATGCCTGAAAATCAGCATGTCTTTCCTTCTGCTAAATCTATAATGTGGAGATTTGAATTAATGTAGTTAGAAATTGGGCCTAGTTTTAAGTTTGTTGTTGTGGTGGTTAGTCTTTGGGCACCACCAGCTTCAAATTCTTGCAACGATTCCATGTGTTAGGTTGGTTCGTCAGAGGTTTTTTCCCTCAACAAGTGCTTCGATGTTAATTTTAGACCTTCCGTTTTGCCGTGCCTCAGAGTGTTCTTTCCTTGCTCTTCTTTCTCCCTATCCCTCTCTCAGCCATATTCTGAGTTCACCTGTAACTTAGTGCTTGTTGCCTTGTCAGTAGGGAGTGATAGTGGGCATTCTCTCTTGTTCGCATGAAGCCTTACTCTTAGACCAGCATGGTATCATGTCCCTGGGTCCTGGAGTGTGGGCTCCTCAGTGATGTTCCTCCCAAGATTATAGCCGTGGGCCCTGCATTCAGTCTTCTCGTCTCAGGATAGGATTTCTTTTATTGTCATTCCCTTCCCCTGTGCAAGTAGTTTTCCCCAGTGTCATCAAGGTGACAGTGTTTTTATCTTGTTTTGTTTTTCCCCTCACCTTCATAGTTTAAGGGGGAGATTTTTCTCCATCTGGGTGGTGGGGAGGATAGGATACTTAGAAAAAGTCTTTGATCCATCAGAGAAGGATATAGGTAGGGTCGCGTGCCAGCACTTAACAGTGGCTGATTGCACTATAATTAACACTTTAAAACTTTCTTCAGTCTTTTTTGTGTTTGTCCTTTGTTCATGGAGAAAAAAAACTAAAGAGAATACGGAATCCCTCAATTTTCTCATCTCCCAGGGACTTCACACTTTCTTCAGATTATATTTGGCCTCCACCAGTTTTCCAAATAACCTCAGTGAACTCTTTTTGCTGGTTTCAATTGCATCTGCCCTACATAAGCTATGACTTATGTCTTAACACTTCCTGCAGGCACCTGCCTTTTCTTAGATTTTGGGTTAATTGGTTGCCCTTCAATCTTAGCTTTCAGTGATTTCAAGAAAATTCATGATTTTTTTTTTTACTCTCTTATGTAAGGGTAAATAACACTCTTTCTTTCCAGCTCTCCACATTGCTGGGTGGAAAATACGTTTGATATTAATGGAGTGTCATTGTAGAAATGATCAGAATTTTATATTTTCTTGCAAATTAACAGCCAAGGGTTTTATGGACATAAAAAGAAAGATATCTGCAAGTAGATAAAGATGTGTTATGTTTTGTTCCTGAAATACTTGCAAAGAGATTATTCTCACCCTCTAAGCACTGTAACTGAAGGTAGGATAGATTGCCAAAATCTTTGGAATAGGCGAAATCATTTCAAAGCAATGAAGGGCTGATGTTATCAATTCACATGTTGCAAGGATTATCATGAAGACATCATGTCATGGTTTAAATAGCAGCATTTTTTCTTAGTGGTTATAAAATAAATACATGCCTTACAATTAATGGCGTTCTCTGTACTGTTAGCAGTGGAGTGGGGCTTTAGGTAGAGCAGCAGGCGACTTTCAGATTAGGCACTGAGATTTACATGCCTACAAAATAAAAACATATCCATGTAAAACTACTACATTATTTTTTTTCATTTGTGATTGATTTAAAATAATTTTATTTATGAGGTTACCAGCTATTGTACTGGAAAATGGGTAAAATTTTTACGAGGCTTGGAATGATGATCAGGTGTATTTATAATGAGGGGAACGTAGATTAAAAAGTTCATACAAAAGCAAATATTATTGATGTCCAAGAAGTGCATGTGCCATGGGAGACTTGGAGTGGAAAGGGAGGAAAAGGCTGAAAGAGAAACAACAGAGCTGGTGCATAGAGACAGGGAAGCATCAGAGATGTTGCACCGTCTTCTCAGTCTGACCTGGATCATATGACCTGGATCAGTCTCTTCACATATTGCTCTAAGGAGAATAAAGTACCTGTGAATTTATAATACTGATCTCTTACTGCACATCCAAGGGAAATCTGACTTCTCCTTGGACAAGCGTATCACATATACCTCGGGATGTGGATGGACCTAGGCAGTGGATGCAGGATTCTTAAAAAGGAAATTGACTCTTGGTCAATCTGCTTTGCCAAGGAAACTTCATACGGTGGAATTCTCTACGTTGACTTCTTGAAGTAGATTTCTTCATGGTTGGAATGCATATGTCTTAAAAGAATCCTTCAGGATTTTACTAAATCTTTAGACTTCTTGACATGTAAAAAGAAATTGTACATCCCTATCTCAAAAACCAGTAAGAATTTTCAAGGCAAAAATGAAGTAAAATTAAGAGTTGTGTAAAGGTGAGGCTCTATCCTTCTAGAAACACTTGATATCTTTGCTTCATATTAGGATATTATCTTTAACCCTTGATTATAAAAACAAAATGTAAGATGTACATGTCCTAAGTTAGGAAATAAAGTAGAGTCAGGACCAGATAAATATTTGGTTTCCTTGTATTCCTCTGTTAGATCATTCATAAAAATTCCAAGTGAAGAGATACCACATGCTCGTGTGTTTTTTGTAATGTATTTCTTTGGTAGTATTTTAAATAACAGGGAGTACCAAAAAACTGATCATTATGGAGGGATTTAACCTCAGCTAGCTATTTTATAACCAATGCTTTATTCCAGCTCTATAATTAACATCTAAAATTAACATTTTCAGCATGACTTTAAACATTAGAGAATCTAAGTAGATATAAATACTTAAAGTACTATTGCTTTGCACTTTTTAGGCCTTTCAAAACGGAACTAAAGGCAGTCTCTCTACACATGAAATATGGCACAGTACATGCATTGGAACTGTTTTATAGTTTTAAATATTTTTTATGCAATTGGGTATGACTATTTCCATATGTTTATAAAGAGTAAAAGGAGGTCACAGCAGAGATGCTGAAATGTTCTATGTCCCTTTTCATTACTAGCCACATAAGAGAACCAGCCTCTTCTATAGAAGATAGACTTATCTCTAGTCTATTGGTAAATAGAATTTATTCACTTTCCTTAATAGTAACCTGAAGATGCTGTTTAATGCACCATAAACAAATCTTATGAATTTTTTACATGATTAAAATGGTCATAACTATCCAATGTTTCTTGCTGATTGAATCTGCCACTTCTGTTTACTAGGAAAATAAATAACACATGTTTGCTCTCTTTCTAAAAGGTTCCTATTTATTCTGTGGTCATTTCCCACTTATAATATTTCCAGCTTAATTTCATAAAACAGCTTTTTTAAGACTTGAAAAAAAAAAAGCCCTTATTGTACATTGTCTTCAAGTATTTTTGCCTCTGAGCTCTGGATTTTTATTTGAAGAAACATCCAACTATCCAGTTTTTCTTTTCTTTACCTACCTTCCTTCATTCCTCCCTCCTTCCCTCCTTTCCTTCCTTTTTTTTTTTTTTTGAGGACTGTATTAGAGTTGGAATTTAAAAAGTGAAACAGCTGCATGCCTTACGTGTGCATGCAGAACTGGCAGAATACAGCTGTTTGGGACCAACCCCCCAACCCAAACCGCCATCCATATTAGAAATGCTGGTGCCAAATTTATAGATGTCAGACAAGCAAGCAAACAAACAAACAAAAAATGAGGTTTACGGGGCATTTGTTTGTCAGAGGGTTCATTTAGATGAACAAGCATGCAGAGAAAACTGTCTATCAAGAAAAAACACCCGTTGTTATCATTATTTTTCTTTTTTTTTTTAAGATTTTATTTATTTATTTGAGAGACAGAGAGCACAAGCAGGCAGAGAGGCAGGCAGAGAGAGAGGAGGAAGCAGGCTCCCTGCCGAGCAGAGAGCCCGATGTGGGACTCGATCTGAGGACCCTGGGATCATGACCTGAGCCGAAGGCAGAGGCTTTAACCCATTGAGCCACCCAGGCGCCCCCGTTGTTACCATTTCTTAAGGAAAGATGCCATAAGTAATGCTATTTATGCCTCCCTTTTGATAATTGAAGGCCTGTATGAGATTCAGTGAGTATGACTACATCACATCTTCAGTAGAGAAATTCCTAGTATGTCATGGACTCCATGTTATATGCTTGATAACTCATTCAAGTGGAGAGTCAAGGCCTGTTTCTATACCACCACATTTGTGTTAAAATATGAAGAAGAATCTTCGACACATGTTTCAAGGCTTATCTCAAGTTGCAACTCTTCGGAGGAACTTTCCTATTCTTGGTTTGCATATGACCTCAAACTGGCATATGATGGGACATGGGCTATATTGTATTATAATTGTGTGTGCGTTTGTCTTCTTTCCTTTCCTGCTACCCTTATTCAGACATCTCTCTTAGTAGTAGTTGTCTAGTCTAGAGCCAGGGCAGAGGGTATATATTCATGCATGGAGTTGAAACAGCTAGTCCAATGTTTTCCTCCCCCAACTTCTGATAATATGTTGATGTTGGGAAAGTTAAGCTTTGGTGTAAATAAAGGATATATACAACTATGTACAATCAGTGTATGTTGTAATAGTCCGTTAAAAGACATCAGTTATATAATAAACCTAGGTTGACCTATTTCTCAGTGATTATGTGAATTTCATAAAGACAGTGATCTTTAGAACTGGAAAGTACGTATAGTTCAAACAGCTCCTGTTCCAGAAGGAGGACACTGAGATTCAGACTTCAGAGACACATAAGAACTTTGTTTTATTTTCAGTTAGGAAAACTGTAAGACAACCCAAAGTTGTTCTGACTGAATCACTAATGGTTCTTCTTTTGCTTAGAAATCTTCTCTGTTAACCTTGGTGGAATAGGAATTGGTCATTACCACCATGCTGCTTTTATTGTTGAGCAGTATGCCAATGATGTAATCATATTTCTAAGACTTTAAATTTTAGGAAACAACACTGTTATATTTTATTTTCACCATACTTGTTGTAGGTTATTCCCAAGTTATTTACACAGATTCTTAGCCAGTCCACTTCTGCTCAACAAGCTTGATGCAGCTTCATGGTGCTGGTTGACAGGGTAAGCACCTTTGAGAAACTCTTCTCATCAGAAGTAGAGTTCAGAGTAACACAGGGCTTGATAGAGGGGAGCCAAACTCAATTATCAATATAAAACTCTGTATCATATAGCTTCTTCAAATCATCTGCCATATAAGGAATATAGCCAGTTATGGTGTATTCCTTATAAGCACCAAATGGACCTAGAACATTTTACCACTTTCATCAGGTCTTACATCATGGGGTTTACAGTTTTAAATTAGGCTTGCTATAAATGAAATTCTCCAATGGGGGCGCCTGGGTGGCTCAGTGGATTGAGCCGCTGCCTTTGGCTCAGGTCATGATCTCAGGGTCCTGGGATCGAGCCCCGCATTGGGCTCTCTGCTCCACGGGGAGCCTGCTTCCTCCTCTCTCTCTCTGCCTGCCTCTCTGCTTACTTGTGATCTCTCTCTCTGTCAAATAAATAAAATAAAATCTTTAAAAAAAAAAAGAAATTCTCCAATGGAAAAAGTGAGAATACGTTTATGTAATAATTTTCCAACATTGGTTGTAGAAATTATTTAAAATTTCAGCTGGGTATATAGCTTTTTTGCAGACAAAGCAGATGGCTTTACGAGATTCCATCAGAGAAGTATCTTGTAGGAGCCAGTGCATAGTAGTCACATCGATCATGTCAAGTACCCTGATGAATGCTACCTGTGTCTTATGAGATTCGTAGTATCCCCATTTCATACAGGAGGTACCTGACACTCAATCATGTGAATTAGTGAACGACGGCACTGAACTTCAAATTGAGGCTTGTCTTACTTAAAACCACATACTCCTCATTACATGAAGATGAATTCATCCTAAATTGAGTTGTAGATCTCTCATTATTTGGAAATCTAAACTCGATTCCAATTCATTTGTGTGAAGAAAGAGGCTGAGTTAGCTTTATTTGTAAGTGGAGTTGGCGTATTATATTCCATAATCAACATAATGTGTAGCAACTGCCTTTTGCATTTCCAGATGTAGAAAAGAGGGTTATGTGAATTACATGAACTTGAGTTATTTAATAATTAGCAACTTGCATACTGTGTCGATTCTTACGAAATTCACATCAAAATATGGAAATATAAAGTGTTTATCTTTTAGGAGCTTAAATAAAAAGAGTCTGTGGGCGAAACCAAGACTATTATGTAAGCAGGGTATAAGGTGGGCTGAAGGGAGAGGTGACCTTCCTGGAAGACTGAATGAGCATTTTCAGGGCAAAGTCAAAAAGATAATCTTGCCCAAAGGGTCCTGGCAAAATATCATAATATTGGCCTTGATTGTAGGGTGATATATATAGCTTTGACCCTAACAGTTGAATAGATAAGTTAATGTTGCCAGCTGATGTAAGCCAATCTAGTCATGCACAACTGTTTTATTGTTTTTGTAGTTAATAGGTGAACCAGCAGTTAGTTCAAGGGTTAGATCTGTCCTCATTTTTCCCCTATGCTTTACTTCTGCCTCCTTCACTCTTCCTTTCTAAAGCCAGTCTTGTAATGGTGCAGTAGTTTCCCAAATTTCTCCCCTACTCAAAGACATTGCTGTAGAATTCTCCCCTGTCTCCTGCTCACCAATTTTAACTCTCTTCTTATGAATCTCTTATTTTTTCCTGCTGTATAATGACCTAGTGATTAGATAGAGAGTAAATAGCAACATTTTTTTTTTTGAGGAAGGTGATACATAAAAAAGAAGTAAATACATTGACATAAATACATTGACTGGTTAAAGCTATAAAGGCTTTGTAATTTATGGATAAAAAGAGAAGCTTGAATGATTATTTGAAGCTTAATATATCTATGAAAATTTCCATTGAAAGGTGAAAAATCACAGGTTTGATGTTGATTCACAATTCTGCTCAAATCATGATGGAAAAACGGTAGAAAATACACTATTGCTTTCATAAAGGTGAGGAAACTAATAGTAACAGGTTTTGAAGTGAATAGCATGAGATAGTGGGACCGTTCCTCCATAAATGTACTACAAGGGGGAAAAAAGTCTCTTTGAGCTACAGATTGCCTTGGAGTTCGGTAGTTTAGGACTTGCAATGACTAAGGATGTCAAGGGTGGCAAGGGCAGGTGAACAATGAAAGAAACATGTTGGAATAAACACTGTAGCTTCCAAGATGTGTTGGAGATGTGTTTGGAGTATGTGAACTAGCAGCTGCCGGGTAGAAGGCTGGGCTGTAGGTCTGTGGGGGTTGTGCCCGTTGCACTTTGGTAATGACCGTGGATAACTCCTGACAATGTCCAGTCTTTTTGAAGGACAGATAAAAATCCTAGAAAACTGATACTGGAAGAAACCCAAAGATAAAAAGATCATGTCTATGAATGACCATTTCTCAATTTGTAGATATTTGCCGGGCATCTATGTAAGCAGCAAAACTATGAGAGATACGAATATGTAAAAGATATATTTCATGTTTTTTTTTTATATTTGTAAGCGCAAAAGTATATTCACTGAACTAATCAGAATGATTATAAAAATAAGAATTAAGTTCTCTAGAATTTATTGAGCAGCTGCTATATGCCTGTTAAAGTCCTGGATTTATATGCATACATATCTAAGGTGTACGCAGATACCTTTCCTTGAATGATTTTGCTTAATGCTTCCAGCAATACTGAAATTTGGTCTTAGTCCCTTCATTTCTATGGAAGGAAATCAAGTAACTTATTCAAAGTAAGAGAAGATTACCTGTCAAGTTTCAAAGAAAAAAAAAATATACACTCCAGGCTGGGATTGTCAAAGACATAAGTTTGGTATTGGGCAGTGAAGAATGAAATAAATAGGTAGGAAATGGGAAAATATTCGAGGTCAGGGTACGGAAGGAGTATTGCGTGTTATGAATATCCGTTGATTGGAAGAGAGCAGCATATGGAAAGGGAAGTGGGATCTAAATTACAATGAGTCTCTGTGCTTTTATACCCCTCCCTCTGAACCTCGCTCAGGTCTTTCTGGTTCTTTTAATTCCATTGAGAGAGAGGTGGTTTTAGTTTCATATTTTCCATCTTAGAGTTATTAGGTTGATGAAAGATCAAAGATGAAATGAAGAATATTTTAGTTTCAGATCCTGTATCTTAGAGTGATTTGGCTTTATAAAAAGATGCCCAAGTTACGCTATTTGGATCAAGTTTATAATATGTGCCTAATATAGTCTACACCTCAGATATGTATGCATATAAAGCCAATTACAAGCAACTTTAAAGTAACACAGGAAATTCAGGTTAACATTTGTCACAGTTTCCAATGGAAACAGCCTCTTCTATTTAACTTGTGATGAAATGAAAATGCTACACCTCATTTTCTCTCTTAGTGTAAAGCCTTCTTCTGCACTCCTAGCCAAAATCCCACAAACTTGGACATTGCAAAGAATACTCTCTTCCTGGCCTTTATTGTGAGATGCTGAGGACTGTTTTCTGTAAAGGACTAAAAAATATGCATTTAAGAGATGATGAATGTTGCTCAGTGGTAAATCTTTGTGTAAAAATGTGTTAAATTTTAGTCATTTTCTGTGGGATTGTAGCATCAGCAACTGGCATGAGATGAATCAGACTGATGATTCCAGTTCTTTGCAAAGCAGACAGCATGATATAATGGCACTGAAAAAATCTCCCTTGGCAACTTTTGTAGCCACGAAGTGCAAAAGAGGTGTTAGATATTACTATACTTGGAAAGAGCAGGAGTCCTCATTTCAACTATTGAAATTATTTGAAGCCATCTTTTACCATTTCCTCTAATGCTCGTAATGTGGATATCGTCAGGATTTGATCTCTTGAGCCAGACAGCCTTATCTTAGTTTTCTGTGGGGTCCTGGAGCCCTTCAGGAGTCTAGGAACCTTTTCTGTAAAGGGGGTGTTTGAACAATACATATCCAGATATATTTTTTTCTTTGCACACAGTCAATCTTGCCAAGTATCATTTCAAGAATTGAATGTTTGGTTTTTTTGCAACTGCCATAATCTTGCTTGGAAGGTCACCTTCTGTGAGAACTGAATAGATGTAATTCTTTCAAGAGAAATTTTAAGTTGGTTTATATATTCATATTTTTAAAGAAACACACAAGTTGCAGAAATCACATAAAGCAATTTTCCTTAAGCAAGAAGTTGTAAATGCTGTCAGAATATGTTAATTTAGGAGTTGCAGGGATTAATTGACCACCAGGAACTTTCAGTCTATTCGTGGCGCCTACCGTGGTTGCTCAAAGTGATGAATACTAGCATAGAAGTGTTATCTAAGTTCTGTTGGAGCACAGAGCAGAAAGAGACTAATTCCAACCAAGTTGGCATAATTGTCTCTTGCCTGATTATATGAAGTTATTGACTATTATAGAAGTGGGAAATCTGTTTTTAGCCACAGTTTGCCTACAGCAGCCAAGTACACTCTCCCCAGTCCTACTCAGGCTAAATCCTAGGAAAGTTATAGAAACCATGTGGCTTAGATTCCTGGAAAATAGCACTGACATCAGGTCACTGCAACAGGATCTACCTGATGCTAGCCTATTTCTAGGTGACAGAAATACCTATGTGCCCGTTAAGAGGAGTTTAGAGTTCTCTCCAGCTGCTATTCCCTTCTGCCTGTTAACTGTTTCCATTCTTCCATAAAGCTTTCTCTCTCTATTGTTCATATCTTTATAACTATATAATATGTAACTTCAAAAGATTTTGCCTGTGTTCCTCATTCACACTCTAAAATACAGCGTGCTACATAATGTGGCCCCTTTAACATTATTCAGCAGCTTTAATCTTATTGCTGACAGGTGCTATATAAACAGTCTTTTTGTGATTTTGGCATTTTAGATTTAAAGAGATGCTTCATTTTAATGATTGATAAATATTCTTTTATATTTAAAAGGTGCTTTTCAAAGTACAGTGCTTCCTGGGGCGCCTGGGTGGCTCAGTGGGTTAAAGCCTCTGCCTTCGGCTCAGGTCATGATCCCAAGGTCCTGGGATCGAGCCCCGCATCGGGCTCTCTGCTCAGCAGGGAGCCTGCTTCCCTTCCTCTCTCTCTGGCTGCCTCTCTGCCTATCTGTGATCTCTGTCTGTCAAATAAATAAATTAAAAAAAAAATTACTGATCCTCTCAAAGTACAGTGCTTCGTATATTTGTTGTAATAAATACTTCAAAGGTCCAGTTCTCACAAAAGACCAAAAGGTACTATATGCAATTTGTTAATCTTTTTTTTGGACACTCTAGATATTGGGGTTATCTAACTGCTACAATAAATTCCAAATCTCAGTTAAGATCTATGTAAGTTTATTTCTTACTCCTGTTCACACAGGTCAACATGTATGTTTTGGGAGCAGCTTTTCATATGTTGATTCAGGGACTCAGTTTCCATTTATTTTCTTGTGCTACTATCCCTTACAGTCTCATAGGTTTTTGCTGAATCCTTGCTCTCCAGCCATAAAAGAGGTAAAGAGAATGATCCCATGAGAGGGTACTTTTGGGCCAGGCCTATGATGGGTCTGTCAATTCCATCTACCTTCATTTGGTCAAAATTCAGAGTCACATCTTCACCTACTTAAAAGGGAGACTGGAGGGCACCTGGGTGGTTCAGTGGGTTAAAGCTCTGCCTTCGGCTCGGGTCATGATCCCGGGGTTCTGGGATCAAGTCCCGCATCGGGTTCTCTGCTCAGCGGGAGCCTGCTTCCTCCTCTCTCTCTCTCTGCCTGCTTGTGATCTCTGTCTGTCAAATAAGTAAATAAAATCTTTTTTTTTTTTTAAAAGGGAGACTGGGAAATGACTAGTTGGACTTCCCTAGGAGGGAAGGGGAACGGAAAAACTAGACAGACTTTACTATAGTTATTCTTTCTAGATTTATAAGCTGCTTATATATCTGATATTCAATAATTTTTTCATAAACTTTAGCTTTCACAAGGTAATATCTTTACATTGCACTGTGAGCTTCAAAAAAAAAATAACTTCCAATTCCAATCTTTAAAAATATTTTAATGAGGGGCACCTGGGTGGCTCAGTGGGTTAAGCTGCTGCCTTTGGCTCGGGTCATGATCCTAGGGTCCTGGGATTGAGTCCTGCATCGGGCTCTCTGCTCAGTGAGGAGCCTGCTTCTCCCCCCTTTGTGATCTCTGTCTGTCAAATAAACAAAATCTTTAAAAATATATTTTAATGAAATATTTCCTTATCTAAAACCTCAAGGAACTAAAAATGAAACAAAACAAGTGAGGTCCAAAGTTAGTAGAAAGAACGAAATAACAAAGACTAGAGCCGAAATAAATGTAATAGAGAGAGAGATAATAGAAAAGATTAATGAAACTAAGAGCTGATTCTTTGAAAAATAGAATTAAATTGACAGACCTTAAGCTAGATTTGCAAAGGAAAGGAGGAAGGACTCTGATAAAACTAGAAATGGAGGAGATATTATAACTGATACTACAGAAATACAGAGGATAGACAAACAATCACACACTAACAAATTGGACAGCCTGGAAGAAATGGACAATTCCTAGAAAATTTCAATCTTCTAAGACTGAATCATGAAAAAACAAAATCTGAACAGACTGATTATCGTAAAGGAGATTGAATCAGTAATCAAAGCCTCCTGACAAACAAAAGTCCAGGACCAGATGGCTCCACCTGTGAATTCTACCAAATATTCAAAGAATAATTATCTTTCTCAAACTCTTCCAAGAAGACAGTAGAGGAAGGAACACTTCCAAACTCATTTTACAGGGTCAGAATTACCCTGATACCAAAATCAGGAAACCACAAGAAAATAAAATTTCAGGCCAATATTCTTGTTGAGCATAGATGCAAAAATCCTCAGCAAAATGTTAGCAAACCTAATTCCACAATACATTAAAATGGTGATAAACTGATCAAAGTGGAATTTATTTTAGGGTTACAAGGATGGTTCAACATCCTCAAGTCAATCAATGTGCTATGTATGCCACATTAACAAAACGAAAGCTAGAAATCACATGACTGTCTCACTAGATGCAGAAGAAACATTTGACAAAATTCAACTTCTATTTATGACAGAAACACTCAACAAAGTAGATATGGGAGGAAGTTATTTCAACATAATAAAGTCCATATAGGATAAGCCCACAGACAATGTTATACTTAAAAGTGAAAAGCTGAAAAATTTCCTCTAAGATCAGAAAGAAGACAGGATGCCCATTCTTGCCACTTTTATTCACCATGGTATGGGAATCCTACTCAGAGCACTTAGGCAAGGAAAAGAAATAAAAGTCATCCAAATTGGAAAGGAAGGAGTAAAACTCACTATTGCAGATGACATAATATCATATGTGGGAAAACTCTGAAGACACCACCAAAAAACTGTTAGAACTAATAAATGCATTTGATAAAGTTGCAGGACACAAAATCAACATATAGAAATCTGTTGCACTTCTATAAATTAATAACTATAAAAAAGAAAACAACACCGTTTACAATGGCATCAAAAAGAATGAAATATGTAAAAAAAAAAAAAGCCCAGAAACCTAAAAGACATTGATGAAAGACTAAAAATAAACAAGGGGCGCCTGGGTGGCTCAGTGGTTTAAGCCTCTGCCTTCAGCTCAGGTCATGATCTCAGGGTCCTGGGATCGAGCCCCGCATCGGGCTCTCGGTTCAGTGAGGAGCCTGTTTCTCCCGCTCTCTCTGCCTGCCTCTCTGACTACTTGTGACTTCTCTCTCTCTGTCAAATAAATAAAATATTAAAAAAAAAATAAAAAAAAATAAAAATAAACAAACAAACAAACAAAACAAATGGAAAGATATTCTATGCTCATGGATTTGAAGTATTAATGTTGTTAAAATGTCCATACTATCCAAAGCAATCTATAGTTTCAATCCCTATCAAAATTCCAATGGCATTTTTTTTTTTGGCAGAAATAATACAAAAAGTCCTAGAATTCGTATGGAACCATAAAAAACCTCACATAGCCAAATCAATCTTAAGACAGAACAAAGCTGGAAGCATGACACTCTCTAATTTTAAACTATATTACGAAGCTATAGTCATCAAAATGGTGTGGTATTGGCATAAAAACAGCCACATAGATTTACTAAAACAGAGCAGAGGGCCCTCAAGTCAACCTATTCCTATATAGTCCATTGATTTATAACAAAGGATCCAACAATGTACAATGGGGAAAAGATGGTCTTTTCATCAAATGATGTTGGGAGAACTGCCAGTCCACGAAGAAGAATGCCACTGGACCACTATCTACTACTCTATACAGATAGTAATTCAAAATGGATTAAAAATTTTAACCTAAGACCCCAAACCATAAATTCCTAGATAAGGACATTCATGGTAAGCTCCTTGACATCAGTCTTGATGATAAGTTTTTGAATTTGACACCAAAAGCAAAAATAAATAAGACCATATCAAACTAAAAAGCTTCTACACAGCAAAGGAAGCCATAAACAAAATGAAAAGATAGCCAACTAAATGGGGAAAAAATATTTGTAAATCATGTATCTAATAAAAGGTTAATATCTAAAATATAGGGGCACTTGGGTGGCTCATTTGGTTAAGCAGCTGCTTTTGGCTCAGGTCATGATCCTTGGGTCCTTGGATCAAGCCCTGCATTGGGCTCCCTGCTCAGTGGTGAGCCTGCCTCTCCTTCCTTCTCTGCAGCAACCCTGCTTGTGCTCCCTCACCCTCTCTCTGTCAAATAACTAAGTAAAACCTATTTTAAAAATCTAAAATATATAAAGAACTCCTACAACTCAATAGCAAAAGCCAAGCACTTTGATTTAAAAAATGGTCAGAGGATCTGGAGAGACGTTTTTCCAAAGAAGACTTAGGCATGGTGAATAGGTACATGAAAAGATGTTCAGCATCACTGGTCATCAAGGAAATGTAAATTGAAACCATAATGAGCTATCACCTCATACCTATTAAAATAGCTATAACATGTGGCTAAGGATGTGGAGAAAAGGGAACACTTGTGTACTGTTGGTGGGAAATGTAAATTAGCGTAGCCACTATGGAAACACTATGGAGGTTCCTCAAAAAATTAAAAAGAATTCCCATATGACCCAGCAATGCTACTTCAGGTATATATTCAAAGAAAACAAAAACACTAACTCAATAAGACATATGTACACCATGTCATTAGCATTGTTCACAGTAGTCAACAAATAAAATCACCTAAGTACCCATTGCTGGGTGAGTGGATAAAGAAGATGCAGTATATGTATATACAATGGGATATTAGTCAGCCATAAAAAAGATTGACATCTCTTCATTTGTCACAACATGGATGGACCTTGAGGGCATTATGCTAAGTGAAGTGAGTCAGATAAATAAGGATGGATAGTGTGTGATCTCACTCACCCGAGGAATCTTTAAAAAGCTCATAGGTAGGCCAGAGGTAGGAGGTAGGTGGAATGGGTGAAAGGAATCAAAAGATACAGATTTTCGGTTATAAAGAAGTAAGTCACGGGATGTAACGTACAGCATGGTGACCTTAGTTTATAATTTTATACCGCATATTTGAGATCGGCTATGACAGTAGGTCTTGGAAGTTCTCATCACAAGAAAAAAATGCTCTAACTGTATATGGAGACAAATCTAAGCTAGATTTATTGTGATGATCATTTTGTAATATATACAAATATTAAATCATGTTATACATCTGAATTAATACAATACTGTATACCAATTTTACCTCAAAAAATAAAAAGCGCAATGTACATTCATGTTCAGCTTCTGGTAAGTATGAGAGTTTCTTATGTGTAAGTCGTTGGGTTATTAGTGGGAAAAATTGTCAGCTCACTGACCATTTACTTTGACAACCCCCTCTTTGACTTATTTCTAGAGTTCATAATTTACTGAACCTCACCTAAACCAGATGCCCATTAGAGCTTGCTCCCAGTTTTCGAAGAACACCTATTGACCTCAACAGGTGTTTAGTTCTTGCATTTTAGAGGTGGCTTTCTGGAGCTTACTGCCTTTACGCTCTTTCCCCCCAGCACCTCCAGAAACACTGACTGCCATGGTATGTTAATAAGTGTTACACACAGATATGCAAAAATGCACATACATAGACACACACATACACACACTCACATGGATTCCATGGCCCTCTAAATTTGGGCAAATAATTGATTTAAACAAAACAAACAAATTGATTTAAACAAAATTTAAAAGATTTGTCTTTTAAAATAAGTCTTAAATTCCATATTATGTTAATGTACATTTTAATTCCCCAATAACTAAAAATAATATGTGGTATTTCCCAAATTTATTTCACTTTTCTACGTTAAAGAATTCATCTGAAGCAGCACACTATTTGGAAAATACTGCAATAATCCACAGGGGTGGACCTTTATTCAAACATGTAGGTTTGTGGCAGGCCTGTGTGGGGGAGAATTTGTACACAAAACTTTTGCAAAAGGAAGATTATCTGTAATGGGATATCAGTTCTTTTTCTTCTGCTGAGAAGAAATTACTTAACTTGAAGCATGCTTTGTTTTCAATGGACACTATACTTGAGAGATATGTTATGATCTAATTCAACTAATATTAAAAGCAAATTAATATTTTTTGAATTCTATAAGCAGCAGCTAATTTAATACTTCAAAGAAGTACAAGAAACTCTGACTCTTCTTATTTTTATTAATCTTACATTGTCTACCTCTCTTTGGGAGATAAAAAGGATAAGTGTTTTATTTTTACAGTGAAGGGCAATTCTAGTGTACTTGAAGAACCTTTTTGGTCTAAAGAAGGAACTCTAATGAGTAGTTGGGAAGGAAACAAAATGTTGGTATTCTTTTGAATCTAGGCAGCAAGGTTGTGGTGAAGGGTTTCAAACCATATGCTATTTGTAACCAAAATTATGGG
Source organism: Meles meles (assembly GCF_922984935.1). Lineage (NCBI taxonomy): Eukaryota > Metazoa > Chordata > Mammalia > Carnivora > Mustelidae > Meles > Meles meles. Next base: position 10,729,057 of record NC_060074.1, read on the forward strand.
AAATGACATTAAAATATTTTCTGACCTACAGTATAATTTTAAGTCCCAATCTTGTTGGCTATATATTTGCAGTTGAAGTAGAATTACTTAAATTATTAATTTTCTGTCCACTTTCCTTATATGTGAAATTACCATAAATCAGATTTTCTGGTTCCTTGGTCAGTAAATAGTTATCAATATTAGGCAATTAGTCAAATACAATTCAACTTCAAAATAGTGAATTCTAAACACTTTCTTTCTTTGTGAAAATGTTGAGAACTTTCTTTGTAATGCACTTTCCCAAACCTCCTTTGCCTGAGGATTATATATATTTGAATAAAGATGAAGACTCAAAGACTCTTTTAAACCACATACTGTAATTTCACCAGTGGGCTAAACAGAGTGCATTGGAGAAAACTTGCCCTGGGGCTTTAGATCTTGCATCCCATCTTAACGAGAGACTAAACAGTGTAAACCACTCCTTTGTTAATGGCTGGGCAGAAAAAAGGATAAATGATAAACAGTGAAAAAGTATATTTGGATCTGTTTCTTGGACATCAATTGATGACATGCCAACAAAACTGAGGCATTTTTAAATGACATGTTTGTTGACATCAAAGTCTAGGCAAAGGTTAAGTATCGATATGATAGGATTATTTTTAACTTTGTATTGGCCACTGAAACTTCCCTTTCTTCACCCCTGCCAGAATGGGAAACATTGCTGATTTATTCACTTAGTTAACATGGGAAATATGTACATACAAGTAGCACGTATGATTTTTCTGCCAATAACCCACACTGTTTTCCATTAGTGGTTTTAGTTATGTTTCTCGCAAGTGTTCATAAAGAATTTACTTTAAATATATAGACAATTAACTCTCTTTATTTACAGATAACCTTCTTGACTAGATATTAAAATCCTGTCAGTCATTATGTGACTTGCGGAGAGCAAGGATAGCTAAAGGTTTAAATTACAGGAAATCTTAGAAATATGTAAGAAAACATGATGTTCATGTAGTTCTTCATTAGCCAAATATTACCTGCCTTTCTGTTTGGTCACTAGAAATCAGATTTGCATCTTATCCCATAATTTGATTTAGTAGGTAGAATTTTTCAGAAATTTCATCACATTGAAGATCTAGAATTTCACATGCTCAGAAGAAAGTAAGGAACCCTATACTGCTTTTTCCTGAGTTACAAGTTGGAGTTATTTCCTGTGAAAAAGAGGCCGTCCATATTTTCTAGTAGAAAGACAACTTTCATCTTTTTAAAATGGGATGTTGCTGAAATAGCTAAGCAGATATTAAATGCCATGTAAAACATTTTTTCTCAAAGTCAGCAATCATAATTCTTTTAAAGATTCTATTTATTTACTTACTGATTTGTCAGCGAGTGAGAGAAAGCATACAAGCCGGGGGATTGGGGGGGAACGGCAGGCAAAGGGAGCAGCAGGCTCCTCCCTGAGCAAGAAGCCTGATGCAGGACTCGATCCCAGGACCCTGGTGTCATGACCTGAGCCAAAGGCAGATGCTTAACCCACTGAGCCACTCAGGTGTCATGCAATCACATTTCTTTGAAAAAGTTTTCTAATTCTCTATGGGAATCTTGAAGACACTGGACCATGCACAAAGTTTAATTTTTAAAGTATTTTATTGATATGTTATATATACACCTACAAGTGAACAATAGACAAGTGTGCTGCTAAGTAATTAGCACAAAGTGAACACACCAGTGTAACCAATATCCGGTTGAGGTTACAGAGTATCACTAGTACTTCAGAACTAGCTGTCATGCCCTCTAAGTTAATTTTCTGTCCTCTCAAGGTAATCACGTTCTTGATATCTAATGCATCATGTATAAATCCATCTTCATAACTTAGAAAACCAGTTTCATAAATTATCCATCCTTTTCTCTTTGATTCTTTCATTCAAGATTATATTTTGGGGAGAGAGCTTGGGTGGCTCAGTCAGTTAAGTGGCAAACAATTGACTTGGGCTCAGGTCATGCAATTGAGCCCTCTGTGGGATCCGAGCTGGGCATGGAGGGATTCTCTCTCCCTCTCCCATTGCCCTTACCCCCAACTTGCATGTGCATGATTTCTCTCTCTTAAAAAGAAGGGGGGGGGATTATATTTGTGGGATTCATCCCTATTGGTGCATGTAGCTCTAGTTTATTCATTTTTTAAATAGATTTTTAATTTTATAATAGTTTTATACTTACAAAAAATTACAAAGTTAGCTTCTATATATGCCATATCCAGTTTCTTCCGTGATTAACCTCTTGCCTTAGAATGGCGCATCTATCACTGTTAATGAACCGATATTGATACCTTAGTATTAACTGAAACCTCTGCTTTATTCGTTTCCTTAGTTTTTGTCTAATATTCCTTTTTAGTTCCAGGATTCCGTCCAGAACGTTGTATTTCCTTTAGTCTTATCTCCTTAGGTTTCTCTCATCTGTGACCATTTCTCAGACTTTCCTTGGATTTCATACCATGACATTTTGGAAGAATAATTGCCAGAGATTTTGTAGAATGACCCTCTATTAGGATTTGTCTGGTGTTTTTCTCATGGTTAGACGGAGGTTATGATTTTGGGGGAAGAAGACCACAGAAACAGAGTACCATTCTCCCCGTACGATATCAAGAGTAAGTACTACATATATGATTTATTACTGCTGATCATCTTGACCACTCTGTGAGGCTAGTATTTGTCAGGGGTCGCTGCTGTACTGTCCTCTGCCTCCACCTCCTTTTAACACTGTACGCTTTGGTAGGAAGTCACTATGGGCAGCTAATACTTAATAGACTTGGAGTGGGGAGTTATGGGTACCACCTTGAGGGCAAAACATCTTCATAAAGCTTTTGGAATTCTTCTGTATGAGAGAGACGTCTATTTTCTCTCCATATATTGATTGATTCAATTATTTCAATATGGACCCAAGAATATTTATTTTATACTTTGGATTATAATACAAACACGACTTTGATTTTGTTGCTGAACTTGTTGCACCTTTGACCTTTTGGGAGCTTTTTCAATTGGCTTGTATGCTTCTTTGACCTAACCTCATTGGCTGTGTGTGTGTGTGTGTGTGTGTGTGTGTGTGTGTGTGTGTGTGACCACATTTTTCCTTAAGGCACTACAAAATGCTCTAGGCTTATCTTGTATATTCCCTGCACTTATAAATGTAATGACAGGGTATGCAGCTTCTTTAATTATCAATGTAAATTTAACATTCATCCATGTCTTTGCCTGCTTTGCTAGTTCATTCCTTTATTATTACTGGGTAGCGTTCTATTTCATGACTCATCCACAAGGTCTGAATTTTAGTTTTGTCTTAGCCACTAACATTTCTGAATGGTTACTCTGAGCCCAGTGTCATCTTAGATATTGCAGGGCACAGAGAGGAATAATGGAGACATCATACTCTGGTAGATAACAGCGTCGTAGAAGCAAGGAGTGCTAAAATGTAAGAATTAAATAACAAGTCCTAAGTTCATATTTAAGTGGGATTCGAGGGGTTTTGGGTTTTTTTGTTTTGTTTTTGTTTTTGTTTTTGAGGCATTGTGAAAGTTCTTTATATATTCCGAGGTCCTGGGACTTGAAACTTAGACATGAATTTTGGGGTGGACTCATGCAGCACATATCAGGAACTCTGAGAGATAGCTTGCAGAATACCTTAAACCCTTTTCTTCAGCTCCGAGACAGAAAACTCCTTTATAAACTGGGGGTTTTGACTGATTTCTGTGATGTATTTCTATTAGTGGGATCTGAGTGCAGCCTACTGAGCGTGTTTTCACTCGTGCCTCACTAGCCTCCAATTACAGCTTCTTATACTTAGTCCTCACCATTATTCCGTAGGAATAAAGACCGATTGGGCAAAGGCCTGCCAAACCTAGTGTAACTGAAACCGAGGTCCTGAAACATAAACACTCGTGAGGGCATCATTTTTCCTTGAGGGAAAATGAAGGACAATTTCACACAGTTGGTCAATTTGGAATTATACTCTGGGTTACACAGGGAAATTTCTATTACATGTTTCCTGGATTCTTTTTTATTTTCTTTTTTCAAATACATTTTTTTTCTAGTCAGGAGGTATTAGGGCCCGGAAGAATAAAAAACTATTTGTGTGATCCTGAGGGAAAGAAAAATCAAATTGATTCCTTTAGGAAACAAAAAGCTGGGGTGAGGAGAATTGTAAAGATAAAGTACTTTTATGCTAGTTAAGAGTAGAATTCATGAAAACTATTGGATGTTCTCAGACTCAATTTCTATTCTGCTCCATTGAATCCTACCTTAAGCCAAGTATATAGATATTCCAATATCTCATAGTTTCAACTGTAAGCTGGAAGTTTGCAGAGAAGAAAATAATTTAATCATCGGTTCTCCTCTTTTTTGGTGATAAGTTGCTCTATGGACTTACAGTTCCCATGCATACTCCATACCAGGACATTTTTTTTTTTTTAAAGATTTTATTTATTTATTTAACAGATAGAGTTTACAAGTAGGCAAAGAGGCAGGCAGAGAGAGAGAGGAGGGAGCAGGCTCCCTGCTGAGCAGAGAGCCCGATGTGGGGCTCAATCCCAGGACCCTCAGATCATGACCTGAACTGAAGGCAGAGGCTTAACCACTGAGCCACTCAGGCGCCCCTCCATACAGGACATTAGTGAACTCTTAGGGAGACGGGCAAGAAACGTGACCAGATATGTCAGGTTGGATCGAAGTTAAAGAAGTCAAAGTTGATACGGAAGTGATGACCACAAGGGAATGTGGAGCACCAGGGGATCTGAAGTAATGAACAGGTGTCCCATAAACCAGGTAAATTGAAAAAAAGAAAAGTGAAGGGATTTTATTTAACCTTACAATAATTATTAGAGAGTGAATTATATTAAAAATGCAAAACACTGTGATAAAAGTTACTCTTGACTACTCCACTACCGTCGATAATATTTAATGTTTCTTTTGCTTACATTCAACCCAGAAAACATATTTAGGCCCCAGGGTGCATGCTGTGAATGGGGTGCTTGAGCATATGTTTCCCTAGAAAACTCGACTTGCTTCCCATTGAAGTCATGGGCTCAAGTACCAGTCAGAATACTCTTATAATATGCCTCCTTCCTCCCCCTGTCCCGAATCTGATCATTTCCAGATGGAAAGTGTGACTAGGGTATTTACAGGTTAAAAATGAATTTTAGGTTAAATTAGCTGCATGTCTGTCATTGGAGGCACTTTTAAACTCAGCAAGTAACGGAGAATCAGCCAAGTGACAGTTCTCTTACAACAGCCCAATTATAATGCAAGATGTAAAGGACTTTTTATTACAGGATAAAAGCCCAAATGGTTCTTTTCCTGGAAGCCAGATATCAAAACAAATTTGACTGAACCTAAAAAAAAACTCAGTTATTGTCATGTTAATGTATTTAATGCTTAATTATTTTGAAATTATGGTACTTTAGAATAAATAAATACTTCCCAATGTCACAAATACCATCTCTTCCATAATGTAAAAATGACTTGATGAGTTCTTTACAACTTTATCTTCCATCGATAAATATTAGTCCACTTTCACATAAAGTTTTTATTTCGGGACAAGGAAGGGCTGGATTTTTTTTTTTTTTTCCCAGGCTGGTTGAGGTATTAAAGCAAATGAATACCAGCTTCCAGGGTCCCAGTTTCTCTTCCACTACCACAACCTGCAGCGTTAACAAGAGTCTTGAAATACATTTGTCTCCATTCACACGGCAGTGTAGATTTTGGAGGACATGGGAGAGTCTCTACAATTTTTCAGTGCTTTTGTGAATATGGTTCTGAATTCCTGTTCCACTGAAGGTAGATTGCAGATTAATATCTGTCTGCCTATCTATCATATAAAAAGACAATGCATTTTATTTATTTATTTTTTTAAAGATTTTGTTTATTTATTTGACAGACAGATCACAAGCAGGCAGAGAGGCAGGCAGAGAGGGGAGACAGGCTCCCTGCTGAGCAGAAAGCCCGATGCAGGGCTCCATGTGGGGCTTGATCTCAGGACCTTGGGATCATGACCTGAGCTGAAGGCAGAAGCTTTTAACTCACTGAGCCACCCAGGCGCCCTAGACAATACATTTTAAACCAAGACCATCTAAAGCTTGGTAAATTAAGGGTTTATTTTTAGAAAAGCACATAATTAAAACTAGAAAAATTATTTAATTAGTTTATTGTCTAAAATAATGCAAACACTTTTTAATTGGTAACGAAGAGATTCTTGCATTTTATATTTATAAAACTTGTTCTACATTAAGAATTGGACATTTAAGCTTCTTGTAAATGTTAATGTACTCAAAGACCTTTGTTATGTCCACTTCTCATTTGAATTTGTAGGAAAGATCATTATTAAAACTAATATTTTTCTTAGGAAAATGAGTGTAGTTATTACTATTTGAAAATAGGCTCCTACACATTCACAGTTAGGTATAATTTCCCAACACTGTTTTGTAGATACCACGTTTAGCTTTGAATCCAGCCTAGACTGGTATAATATCAGGTTTATAATGTCTTATTAACCAATTACATGACTGAGCAGTTTCAAGGAGCAATTAGAAATTTTAAGGATCATTTATTTTTTAAAAATTCTATACTTCTGGCCTGCTAGATTTTCAAGATTTTTTTGTCGGTTTTATTTTAGGGGGCAAATATATTTAGAAGTATTCCTGAGGCGTGAACTTAAAAATATGTAAAGAGTAACTAGATGAGATTTATTTTGTAAATTTATATTCTAAAGAATACTCTTTCAGAATCTGTTTTTCCAGAGTAAAACTTTAAACAAAAAGAACTACCAGGAAAAGTTCTCTATTTCTTTTTCATCATATGCATTTTGGCTTGCTTATCAGGGAAATCTGCTAAGTATTTTAAAGACTGTTAGGAGTCTTTGAGGGAGGGAGGAACAGGGACACGATTTATCTTCCTGCCTTAAACAACTGAAAAACCCAGACAAAATATATGGGAAAAAAAAAAAAAAAGGATTTAGAGATTGGAAAGCAGGCAACTCACAAGAGGGCCTCTGAAACTGTCCAGCTTTAACATTCCCTGATGCATGCATGAGTAGCGCTGTGATACAGAGATGAATAACCTCAAAGATTCCAGTAGTCTCTACAAGGAGATGCAATTTAGCGTGGCCAAGGTGGCTAGACCTTGGGCAAAGTGTTGGAGAGAAGAGAACTGTTCAGTTAGAGAGAGATGGGAGTGTAGTCTTCAGCTGAGAATTGATTACTACATGCATGTGAAGGAAATGCATGAGGCTAGGAAAGCCCCAGAAAGGATAGATCAGACATGGCTTGCTCACACACAGCTAGGAATAGTTTGTGTTGCCACAGCAAAATAAAAAGAATTCCTATCACATAGGATATCATGAAAAAGTCCTGAGCGTTGCCTTAACTGTGGAGCAATATTAGCTCTCGACCAGGGGTCAGCAAACTACAGCCCACAGGTCAAATCCAGCCGACTGTCTTTGTAGAGCACTGTCACTTAAAATGGTTTGTAAGTGATTAAAGGATTAAACCCAAATCAGTTCACTGGTGAATTCTAACAAACATTTAAGGAAGAAATTAAACAAATTCTATAAAGTCTCTTTCACAGGTTAAAAGCAGAGGGAATTCTTGTTAACTCATTCTATGAGGCTAGCATTAGCCTAATACTTAAACTAGACAAAGATATTATAAGAAAACTATATAACAATGTTTTTCATGAACATAGATGCAAAAATCTTCAACAGAATACTAGCAAATGGAATTAAAAAGTATTGAAATATTTACACACTATGACCAAGTTGAATTTATTCTAGGTGTGCAAGGCTGGTTCAACATTCAAAAACCAATTTATATAATCTATCACATAAAGTCTAAAATAGAAAAATCATGTGATCATATCAGTAGCTGGAGAAAAAGCATTTGACATAATTGGAAACTGATTCATGATAAAAACTCCCAACAAACTGGGAATAGAGAGAAAATTTGTCAACTTCATAAAGACTACAAAAAATCTACAATTAATATTGAATGTTGAGAAACTTAAAGATTTCCCATTAAGATCAGGTAATAAGGATACTTGCTAATAAATAAGGCAAGAAAAGAAGGGATAAGAGGTATACAGACTGGGGAAGAAAACATAAAATATCTTTGTTAGCAGATGATATAATTGTCTATATAGAAAATCTGAAAGAATCTACAAAAAAACTGCAACTAATAAGCTGTTATAACAACATTGCAGGATACAAGGTTAATATATAAAAATCAGTTTCTTTCTCAAATACCAGCAATGAACAAGTGGAATTTGAAATTAAAAACACAATACCATTTACGTTAGCATACCCACCAAAATGAAATGTTTAAATATAATAACATATGTACGAGATCTATATTAGGAAAACTATAAAACTCTGATGAACAGAACCAGAAAACTAAATGGAGAGACGTACATGTTAATGGGTAGAAAGACTCAATATTGTCAAGATGTCCATTCTTTCTCACTTGATCTATAAATTCAATGCAATTCCTATCAAAATCCCAGAAAGTTATTTTGTGGATAAAAATAAATTACTTCTGAATGTTATGTGGAGAGGCAAAAGACCTAGAATAGTCAACACAATATTGAAGGAGACCAGCCGTCAGAAGAACAAGTGTTGGAGCGCTGATACTACCAGACTTCAAGACTTACTGTAAAGCTACAGTAACCAAGACCATGTGGTATTGGCAAAAACATAGATAGAAAAAGCAGTGGAACTGAATAGGGATACAAGAAATAGACCTGCATAAATATAGTCAACTAATATTTTACAAATGAGCACAAGCAATACAATGGAGCAAAGATACTCTTTTTTTAAAAAAGATTTTATTTATTTATTTGACAGAGATCACAAGTAGGCAGAGAGGCAGGCAGAGAAAGAGGAAGGGAAGCAGGCTCATCGCTTCGCAGAAAGCCCGATGTGGGGCTCAATCCCAGGACCCTGAGATCATGACCTGAGCTGAACACAGAGGCTTTAACCCTCTGAGCCACCCAGTTGCTCCAAAGATTGTCTTTTATAGAAGAATATGGAATAACTGGATATCCATGCAAAAAGAAAAATTTAGAAGAATAACTAAGTCTGTTCATACTTCACAAAAAATTAACTTAAGTGGCTCACAGATCTAAATGTAAAGTACAAAACTATAAAATTCTTAGAGGATAACTAGATGACCTTGGGTATGGTGATAGACATGGTCCGTGAAAGAAATAATTGATAATCTGGACTTCATTCAAGTTAAACAGTTGTGCTCTGGAAAAGACTATGTCAAGAGAATGCGAAGAGACAAAATGGGAAAAAATATCTACAAAGACACATCTGATAAAGAACTATTATCCAGAATTTCCAAAGAACTTTTAAAATTCAACAGTAAGAAAACAATCTAATGAAAAAAATGGGTCAAAAACCTTAACAGATGAGCATTCAGATGAGCATTACAGATGATATGTCAATGTAGCTTCATCAAAACAAAAAAAGGATGATTTTGACGTGTGATGTTGATATGGGGAAGGCAGTACATGTGTGAGAGCAGAGGTCATATGACAAATCCTTGTAATTATAGTACAAACTTAAAACTACTCTGAAAATGAAATCTTTAAAACCAATCATCTAAACAACCAAAAAATTCATGGACACAGATACAAAATGTTAACAAATCAAATCTAACAGTATATGAAAAGAATGTAACATCCTGGCCAAGTACGGTTATCCTAGAAATACAAGACTGTACTATTCCAAAATCAATCAATATAATTTGCTGTATTAATAGACTAAAAGAGAAAAAAAAAACATGATCATTTCAGCTGAAGCAGAAAAATTGTGAAAAATTCAATATCCATTCATGATTAAAAAAAAAAAACTGAGTAAACTATGAATAGGAGGGAATTTCCTCAATCTGATAAACTGTGTGTACAAAAAAAATCTACAGCAAACACCATACATAATCAGATTAAGTCCTTTCCCCTTACTATTTGGAACAAGGGAAGAATGTTTGCTCTTACCACTCCTCTAACATTTCACTGAAGGTCCTAGCTTGTGTTGTAAGACACCTAAAAGTATGTAGATGTAGAATGCCAATATTCCTAAACAAATGAGCATAGGGATAGCAAGTGTTCTTGTTTAATTAAACCCTAATTTGTTTCTAGTGTAAATGAATGTAGTTTTCCTCTTTATTTTTGAATATTTAAATTTCCTCTTCCTCATTAAATAAAATACAGAGGTAAATGCACTTCATAGTGGTACTTTTCCAAAAGCTTTTTTCCTCTTCTACCATTAAGTTCTTTTGAAAGACTGATGTCAAATGTCTGTGTTATAAATCTGTTTCATAATGCCTGTTAATATTGACCAAATAAGTATTTTCATATTCTTACATGGCAGTCAGCCTACTAATTTTTTGGCTAGCTCTATAATATCCTAGTACATTCTTATAGACATAATAACTGCCAGGAAAATGTTTGGCCAGGACTCATTCAAGTAAGGGAAAGGATATTCATGATTATGTGACATGTATATTTAGAATATAATATTTCAAGTTAGATTTGGCAAGAAAACAGTCATGCACTAAAAACATGTGAGATATCTTGAATCCTTTTGGAAAAACCCTCAAAGGAAAATAATTTAGGAGTTACATTTGTCTTAGCTCTGACTTCCCAATAAACTTTTGTTACATTTGCGTTTTTCTTGACTAGTTTCTTTTCTAAATGAACTTTCATTAAACGTGATTTCTTTCCAAGTATTCTTTGTTGTAAAAGACCGTATGATTTATATTTTCATATGAATTTATATACAGTGAACATTGATCATGTTTATGTATTTCTTTAGGAGATTATCATGGGAACATTACTCCTCCCAGTTACATAAAAATAGTCTGAAGCACATGCGGGCTGGGAATGTGTGTGAAGGTGCACGTATTTGGAACATCATAATGAACAGAAGTTCCTGTTTTGGTTGACTACAGTTAGAAAACTAGGCCATGAGCTATACTGCAATTCTGCCCTCTGGTCTTCTCCAGGCTGTAAACATGGAGATGACTTCTGCTTGAGATAACTTCTCTCTGGTCAAACTCAAAGTAATTTTCTGTACAATACACTGCAACTGCAAAGAAAAAAAAATCAAGCTGATTTGACTTGAGTTGTGTAGACTCTTAGTCTCTCCTATAGTTTCTCATGTCAAAACCAAATTCCAGTTGGATTTGGTTAATAATAAAAAAGCACCCAAAACGCATAGAGACGTGGATGGTAGGATGATTAAAAAGGGTTGGTCACTGTTGCAGATGTTAGAGACCGTAAGCTTGGTACAGAGGGCTTGAAATGGTTTTTTAGTAAGAAGATTGGAAGAGAAAGAGATCAAGCCCATTTATCTCTTCTATCTCTTTTCTGTACTGTATGTTTGTGAAGACAGATCTTCAATTCCACTAACATTACTCAAGAATATGCCTGGGGAGTCTATTCTTCTATGACTTTCTGCCAAAACAGCTTGAGAAACAGCTGGTGATAATTCTGGCTTCATTCCCCCGCTCAACAGCTGATGTTCAGAAGCAGGAAGGCAATTGAGTGGGTGTGTTCTGAGCCACGGCATCACTGCTTCCCCTTCAGCTGCTCCTGCTCCCACACTAAGGAGCAGATTGGAAGGCTGACTTCCTAGAAGTGGCCTGAAAGGGAGGACAGGCCTACAGCTTCAGGGACTGGGGGGGATAAAGACAGAATGATGTTGCCATGTAGTGGTTCAAGGGTAGCAGTTTCTAATACCAAGTGTACTATCTTCTGCAGAGAAACCCTTAAGATTCACTATGGACATGGGGCGCCTGGGTGGCTCAGTGGGTTAAAGCCTCTGCCTTCGGCTCCTGGGATCGAGCCCCACATCGGGCTCTCTGCTCTGCAGGGAGCCTGCTTCCTCCTCTCTCTCTGCCTGCCTCTCTGCCTAGTTGTGATTTCTCTCTGTCAAATAAATAAAATATTTAAAAAAAAAAAGATTCACTATAGGCGTTCTGTTCTTTTAAAATGGAACAAAGAAATAAGTATGGAACTTGGTGATTGACCATCTAAGGATAAGAATCTTTCAATTAACATAGTTTTCATTAACGATTTTAAATAAGTTACTTTTTCTTAACTGTGGGTCCTGTTGACTAGAAAGTTCAAACGTGGTAGCTTGAGATACAGATACTACTTTTAAGTGTTTTTTTTTTTTTTTTTAAAGATTTTATTTATTTATTTGACAGAGAGAAATCACAAGAGAGGCAGGCAGAGAGAGAGGAAGGGAAGCAGGCTCCCCGCTGAGCAGAGAGCCCGATGTGGGACTGGATCCCAGGACCCTGAGATCATGACCTGAGCCGAAGGCAGCGGCTTAACCCACTGAGCCACCCAGGCGCCCCACTTTTAAGTGTTTTAACAGCAGAGTGCAGTAGAAACCTCCCCTCCTCAATGGAAGTTGTGAGACCTGAGTTCTAGCCTCAGCTTTACCAGCACTATAATCACTAATATGACTTTATATCTGTAATTATCTAATACCACTCTAGACAAATCACCTTGTTCCCTGTAGCGTCATTTTCTCCTTATACAATGAGAGAATTAGGTTAAATAAATTCAGTTCCTTGAGCTGAAATCAGTAATATTGCATGTTGTAATCATCATTTTGGAACAATGTAGAATGACTTTAAACCCTCTTTTGCTTAATTGCCTTTCCCATATTTGGAGAATGCACCGGTGTCTACCCTATATATTTCTCCTGTAAGCTCATATGGGTTCTTCTTTACTCTCTTTTTCTTGGGGTGCCTGGATGGCTCAGTTCATTGATTGTCCCACTCTTTTTTGGCTCAGGTGGTGACTTCATGGTTTGTGGAATGGAGCCCCCGAGTGGGCTTCCACACTCAGCAGGGAGTCTGCTTGAAGATTTTCTCCCTGTGCTCCTCCCCCTACTCATGATCTCTCTAAAATAAATAAATCTTAAAAAAAAAAAATCTCTTTTCCGGGCACGTGGGTGGCTCAATGGGTTAAAGCCTCTGCCTTAGGCTCAGGTCATGATTCCAGGGTCCTGGGGTTGAGCTCTGCATTGGGCTCCCTGCTCAGCGGGGAGCCTGCTCTCTTCTCTCTTTCTCTCTCTGCCTCTCTCTCTGCCTACTTGTGATCTCTGTCAAATAAATAAATAAAATCTTTAAAAAATAAAAAAATAAAAAAAATCTCTTTTCCTCATGACTCAGTTTCTAGTTAAATGAATTTGAACATGTTGAAGGATTTTAAATTGGTTCTTAAACCAATTTAAAAATTATACATGATACTGTGAATGTGTTCTAGTCAATTCAGAATAACATTAATTTTTTGGCAATTACACCTTCTTGGTTTTTCTTGAGCTTGAAGTCAACCAAAATCATGAAATCATTTTAAAACACTGTTACCTTTCATCACTGTCTACTTCAACCCCCTCTTTAACATTTACATTGTTTGTCTTTTTAGATTCAAGTGGAGATACTTTATTTCATCTACATTTAAAAGGAGCACAAAGTTTTGGTTAAGAGTAAATTTTTTTGTTGTCATACCTGTGTTTAAATCCTAATTCTAACATTTATGGCTTTGAGACATTATTAAATCCAGTTAGAGCTTGATTCTCTCATCTGTAAAGTAGGGACAATACTGTCCACATAGTATTTTTGTGTGAGCATTTACAGTGCTGATGTAAGGGTAGTACTTGGTATAGCATCTGGAACCCAGTGGTAAGGAATAGTCATTGTTATATCCCTAATTCCATCTTCCATAGTATTTTCTCTCTCATTGCAGAGTTTCATAAATAAGCCATCCATATATTCATTTAGGGCTGTGATGAAATTCTTTAATGAAAAGGACTGGGATGTGAATCCTAAAGTATGCTACTAGTGATCTCTAATAGGTGAGCTTTTTGTTTTTGTTTAGTACTTTTTATTCTGCACTCCTTGGGCCACATTATTCAGTCACGTAAGTGTCCATCTAAAATTAGTTTCCGGCTCTCATATCTCCATCTTGTCTGTAAGAAAAATACAAAAGAATTAAGATTAATTCTGACCTAAGATATTTCTCCTGATGTTATTCTGTCTTCAAGTGATTAATAGTTTGCATTCTAAGTTTTCACAATCTTTTAATAATTTTTTTCTAGAATTTTGTCCAAATGTATGTCAAGTTTACTGACACTATACATTGCAGCATTCTCTTTTTCCCAGTTCCTAGTCATTGGCACTGCACACTATCATTCCTAAAGAACTATTGTGGTGGTCAAATGGTTTCTTGCTACAGTATTTCCATTCACTTGAACCAGGTCAGGAGACCTGCTTTTGAAAACATTTAAGTGGTTCTTGCCATATGCTCTCTGTTGGGTTTCAATTTCTCTTACCAGTGTTTTCTTTCTTTTTTTTTTTTCCCATTTTATTTATTTTTTCAGCGTAACAGTATTCATTGTTTTTGCACAACACCCAGTGCTCCATGCAAAACGTGCCCTCTCTATTACCCACCACCTGTTCCCCCAGCCTCCCACCCCTGACCCTTCAAAACCCTCAGGTTGTTTTTCAGAGTCCATAGTCTCTTATGGTTCGCCTCCCCTTCCAAATTTTTTTTTTTAATAAACATATAATGTATTTTTATCCCCAGGGGTACAGGTCTGTGAATCGCCAGGTTTACACACTTCACAGCACTCACGATTTTCTAATATTGTGAAGTCTGCTGATACTTAAGAGTGCTTTTCTTTCCTTTCATTTGGAATCATGTTGTTCTGAGAAGCTTGGGAGTGTCTTCAGTAAAGTATTAATTAGGATTCTTTTGGATGCCAGTAACAAAAAATCCAATCCAATGGGTTTTATTGGGAAGCAACGGAATAGGGGACAATATCACTCAGACATTTAAGACAGGGATTCAAACAGTCTTCAGGGCCTAGCTTTTCTTTCCTGCTATGGATGCTTGTTTCCTTTTTAAGTCGAATCCATTTGTATATATTTTCCCTCCTGTGTATCAGTGTCTTTGGAGGCTCTAGTACATAGGTCCTCCCAACTCCATTGGGAAGGGACACTTGGCTTTTTGGCCACCTCAGCAAAAATTGCCTGATATCTCATTTGCTCTATTTGGGTTGCATGTTCATTCCTGAACTAGTCCCTGTGACCAGGGAAATTTAAGATGCTGTCTACCGCTTGAGTGTTCACTACTTCCTAAGATGGGGAAGGATCTAATTCCAATAGAATTGTGGGACATGAATGAGGACAGTACTATTGCCCTAAATTGACTTGGTAAAGCAGAGAAGACAATGTATAATTATAATCAAGTATAAACCTTTGTGATCAAACAAATATAATTATTGAGATTTTATTTGAGAGAGAGAGAGAGAGCTGGGGGAGGGGCAGAGGGAGAGAATTCACAAGAAGACTCCCTATTGAGTGTGGAGCCAGATATAAGGCTCCATTCCAGGATCCTGAGATCACGAACTGAGCTGAAATTAAGATTTGGACACTTAACCAACTGAGCCATCCAAGTGCCCCCAACACAAACATAATTATCTCTTTTTCTTACCATCATATGTGCACACATGCACATGTGAGTATACCAGATATCCATTAGTTTCTTTTACTCTTCTGGATTCTTTGTGCATCTGGTTACTCTTTTCTCTAATAATTGGACTTTTGCAATCAATCAATCAATAAATAAATAAGTTCTTGTTCTTAACTTTAAAGTGATAATCAGTTAAGTGAAAAATTTTAAATATATATATACTTCCTACTCTCTCCAAACTGTATTAAAATTATAGTAATACTTACACAAAGACAAAAAGAAAAACTGAAGATTAGAGATGCAAACAACATTTTAGAAGATGGAAATTTTAAAGGCCAGCAGAATGGAGAAAGATAATACATCACATTCTTAGTGAAAGAAAGCAACCAAAAAAAAAACAAGATAATTTGCATTGAAGGACCTCAGTAAGTGTCAAGAAATGGTTAACTGACAATCTGTATTATGAATTCTTAGACCACTCATATTTATTCTTTTGCCTCTGCAGAAGACAGATAGGATATATTCCATGGAGAAATGAACTCTCACCTTGAGAGTCCCAAACACAGTAGATGCTAAGATGAACTGCTAGATTGAAATTATCAAGATTACTCCTTCCCACTGAATCTTGAAATTTAACCTCCTTTTTCATCTTAGCCCTAAAATACTGGAAGCCAAGCTATAGCACCAGTCAAGGGATTGATATATTCTCTGGGGAAACTTACCAGTCAAAGAGAAAGCATTTACATATATTGGTATTTGGGAATCTCTCATTAAAGCCTGAAGATCTTATGTGTGCACTTAGAGTTTTCCAACAGCATTTTAGATTCTTACCATTAAAATATGAATGGTGAGAGGTATAAGATCAAGCCCCACATCAGGCTCCATGCTGAGCATGGAGTCTGCTTGAGATTTTCTCTCTACCTCTGCCCCTTCCCTTTACCCCCTCTTTCTCATACTCTCTCTCTAAAAAAGAAAAAAAAATATGAATAGTGTGTTAAGATCATAGTTATATAAGGAAACCCAATAACATAAATGACAAAGATCAAAATATATAAATAAAAAATAATAACACAGAGAAAGCAGACAATTCAGAGCTCAGAAGACTAAAGAACTGATATCAAACCAAAAGACTTAATTTGCATTTAATATTCCCAGAAAGATAATGAGTAGACATTTCGTCACTGAATTTACCCCAAAGATATGAATGTAGTGAAAAGAAGGGCCACCTGTACCCCAGTGTTCATAGCAGCAATGGCCACAGTCGCCAAACTGTGGAAAGAACCAAGATGCCCTTCAGTGGACAAATGGGTAAAGAGGATATGGTTCATATACACAATGGAGTATTATGCCTCCATCAGAAAGGATGAATACCCAACTTTTATATCAACATGGATGGGACTGGAAGAGATTATGCTGAGTGAAATAAGTCAAGCAGAGAAAGTCAATTATCATATGGTTTCACTTACTTGTGGAGCATCGGGAATAACACGGAGGACATTGGGAGATGGAGAAGAGAAGTGAGTTGGAAATTGGAGGGGGAGAAAAACCATGAGAAACTGTGGACTCTGAGTAACAAACTGAGGGTTTTGGAGGGGAGGGGGTTGAGAGGTTGGGCAAGCCTGGTGGTGGGTATTATGGAGGGCACATATTGCATGGAGCACTGGGTGTGGTGCATCAACAATGAATTTTGGAACACTGAAAAGAAATAAAATGGAAAGAAAAAGAGTATGATGCTATATAAAGAAACATTCACAAAGAAAGATAATTTATATACATTAGTCCAGAAAGTCCAATGTCAGACTAATTAAGGTACTAGGCACTGTTATTAGAAAACAGAGAAGAAAAATTATCAAAGAAATAAGAGTAAGATTTCCTTGAACTGGAGAACATGGGATCCAGGTTAAAAGTTCACTGAATGTCTGGTAGAATGGATAAGAATAATAATAAAAGGACCAACAACATATTGGTAATGACACAGGATAGTGAATAGTGCCGATTACCATCAGCCAGACTGGAAAATTGTATGATTCATGGGGTATTTTATAAGGTACTGAGGATCTTGCTTCAGTAGTAGGAAATAATTAACCTTTGACCAGGAAATACTCAGATCCTACATAATAAATCTTAAAATCAAGCAAGGACCAAATCGTTTCCAAGTTTCTTAGCTGGGTCTCATAATAAAGCTCAAGAGCACTTATAAAAATATAAAACTATCCAGCACCTAACAAGGTAAAATTCACAGTGTCTGGCAGCCAATCAGAAATTGAAATTCAAAGAACTAGGAAAACATCCATGATGAGGAGAAAATCAGTCAATTGAAACTGACCCAGAATAGATACAGATGTTAAAATTGGCAGAGAAGAACATTAAAAGTCATTATAATTATATTCCACATGTTCAAAAAGTTAAGTAGAGCCATGGAAGATTAAAAAAAAAAGTTGCAAAGCAAACTTTGAGAGATGAAAAGTACTATGTCTGAGATGAAAATGATATTGGGTAAGATACACAGCAGGAGAAAGTAGGCAATTTGAATAAATACTATTAGAAACAATAAAAAATAAAATAGGAAAACAATGAAGGTCATTTAAAGATGAACACAGCAGCAATGAGCTATGGAACGATTTCAAACATGTCAATATTGCGTGTAAGTGGAATCCCACCAGCACTGGAGGGAATGAGACAGAAAAAAAAAATTTGAAAATAATGGATGAAAGATTCCAAACTTGATGAAAACTATAACTTTGGAGAACCAATAATTTCAATGAACTCCAGGCAACAAGAAACCTAAAACTATAGTAAGGCAAATTTTAACCACATTGTCCAGAACAGTGAGAAAAAAAAAATAAAAAGAAGCCAGAGGAAAAACATGTATTATATATAGAGGAACAAAGATGAATAAAGTCATATTTCTTGTCAAAAACAAGCAATAGGAAATGAGGCAACATGTTTAAATTACTGAAAGTAAGAAACAAACAAAAACATTTAGCTAGAATTTTGTACCCAGCAAACATATCTTTCAACAACAAAGATTCTGCTTCAAAATATCCAGAGCAAAATTAATGGAACATCAAGTAGAAACAGTCCAATACACAAACATATTTTGAAATTTAACACTTTCTTACTAATGACAAAATGAATAGGCAGTATGACAACAGGAGATATTTCAGTCACAATCTAACTTAAACATAATCCAGAATTTCATGTCAGCCCAGTGAACATTCTGATTTCCAGTACCATTTTCCCCCCTCCTCTCTGGGGCCATCTGTGTTGGGGTGTGAGTACTGAGTTTACATATCATCCACCATCAGGGAGTGAAGGGGAGCAGGAGGGCTTTTGGTCTGAGTAGGGACCTTGGGTCCCCGCTGACCTCTGTTTCTCTCTCTGGTCCATGGGCATGTGGTGCTGTCATCTGTTTTCAGGATCCATATTCCCTGCCAGGATGCAGACCTCAATGTAAACCACTCTCGTCATCACCTTGTTCTCACCTCAGTGGCCTCCTGTTCTCCTCAGCCTTCTCAAAACTTCTTCATTTTCATTCATTCTTTTTTTTTTATAATTTATTTATTTTTATTTGTTTATTTACAGCATAACAGTGTTCATTGTTTTGGCATCACACCCAGTGCTCCATGCAGTACGTGCCCTCCCTATTACCCACCACCTTGTTCCTCAACCTCCCAACCCCCCCCCCCCCCACCGCCCCTTCATAACCCTCTAGTTGTTTTTCAGAGTCCATAGTATCTCATGGTTCATCTCCCCTTCCAGTTTCCCTCAACTCCCTCTCCTCTCCATCTCCCCATGTCCTCCATGTTATTTGTTATGCTCCACAAATAAGTGAGACCATATGATACTTGACTCTCTCTGCTTGACTTATTTCGCTCAGCATAATTTCTTCCAGTCCCGTCCATGTTGCTACAAAAGTTGGGTATTCGTTCTTTCTGATGGAGGCATAATACTCCATTGTGTATATGGACCACATCTTCCTTATCCATTCATTCGTTGAAGGGCATCTTGGTTCTTTCCACAGTTTGGCGACTGTAGCCATTGCTGCAATAAACATTGGGGTACAGATGGCCCTTCTTTTCACTACATCTGTATGTTTGGGGTAAATACCCAGCAGTGCAATTGCAGGGTCATAGGGAAGCTCTATTCTTAATTTCTTCAGGAATCTCCACACTGTTCTCCAAAGTGGCTGCACTAACTTGCATTCCCACCAACAGTGTAAGAGGGTTCCCCTTTCTCCACATCCTCTCCAACACACGTGGTTTCCTGTCTTGCTAATTTTGGCCATTCTAACTGGTGTTAGGTGGTATCTCAATGTTGTTTTCATTTGAATCTCCCTGATGGCTAGTGATGATGAACATTTTTTCATGTGTCTGATAGCCATTTGTATGTCTTCGTTGGAGAAGTGTCTGTTCATATCTTCTGCCCATTTTTTGATATGATTATCTGTTTTGTGTGTGTTGAGTTTGAGAAGTTCTTTATAGATCCTGGATATCAACCTTTTGTCTGTACTGTCATTTGCAAATATCTTCTCCCATTCCGTGGGTTGCCTCTTTGTTTTGTTGACTGTTTCCTTTGCTGTGCAGAAGCTTTTGATCTTGATGAAGTCCCAAAAGTTCATTTTTGCTTTTGTTTCCTTGGCCTTTGGAGACATATCTTGAAAGAAGTTGCTGTGGCTGATATCGAAGAGGTTACTGCCTATGTTCTCCTCTAGGATTCTGATAGATTCCTGTCTCACGTTGAGGTCTTTTATCCATTTCGAGTTTATCTTTGTGTACGGTGTAAGAGAATGGTCGAGTTTCATTCTTCTACATATCGCTGTCCAGTTTTCCCAGCACCATTTATTGAAGAGACTGTCTTTTTTCCATTGAATATTTTTTCCTGTTTTGTCGAAGATTATTTGACCATAGAGTTGAGGGTCCATATCTGGGCTCTCCACTCTGTTCCACTGGTCTATGTGTCTGTTTTTATGCCAGTACCACGCTGTCTTGGTGATCACAGCTTTGTAGTAAAGCTTGAAATCGGGGTAACGTGATGCCGCCAGTTTTGTTTTTGTTTTTCAACATTTCCTTAGCAATTCGGGGTCTCTTCTGGCTCCATACAAATTTTAGGATTATTTGCTCCAGCTCTTTGAAAAATATCAGTGGAATTTTGATCGGAATGGCATTAAAAGTATAGATTGCTCTAGGCAGTATAGACATTTTAACAATGTTTATTCTTCCAATCCAAGAGCATGGAACAGTCTTCCATCTTTTTGTGTCTTCTTCAATTTCTTTCATGAGTGTTCTGTAGTTCCTCGAGTACAGGTTCTTTACTTCTTTGGTTAGGTTTATGCCCAGGTATCTTATGGTTCTTGGTGCTATAGTAAATGGAATCGATTCTCTAATTTCCCTTTCTGTATTTTCATTGTTAGTGTATAAGAAAGCCACTGATTTCTGTACATTGACTTTGTATCCTGCCACATTACTGAATTGCTGTATGAGTTCTAGTAGTTTGGGGGTGGAGTCTTTGGGGTTTTCCATATAAAGAATCACGTCATCTGCGAAGAGAGAGAGTTTGACTTCTTCCTTGCCAATTTGGATACCTTTTATTTCTCTTTGTTGTCTGATTGCTGTTGCTAGGACTTCTAATACTATGTTGAACAAGAGTGGTGAGAGTGGGCATCCTTGTCATGTTCCTGATCTCAACGGGAAGGCTGCAAGCTTTTTCCCATTGAGGATGATATTTGCTGTGGGTCTTTCATAGATAGATTTTATGAAGTTCAGGAATGTTCCCTCTATCCCTATACTTTGAAGCGTTTTCATCAGGAACGGATGCTGGATTTTGTCAAATGCTTTTTCTGCATCAATTGAGAGGACCATGTGGTTCTTCTCTCTTCTCTTATTGATGTGTTCTATCACATTGATTGATTTGCGAATGTTGAACCAACCTTGCAACCCAGGGATGAATCCCACCTGGTCATGGTGGATAATCTTTTTAATGTGCTGCTGAATCCTGTTTGCTAGGATCTTGCTGAGAATCTTTGCATCCATATTCATCAGTGATATTGGTCTGAAATTCTCCTTTTTGGTAGGGTCTTTGCCTGGTTTGGGGACCAGGGTAATGCTGGCTTCATAAAAAGAGTCTGGAAGTTTTCCTTCTGCTTCAATTTTTTGGAACAGCTTCAGGAGAATTGGTGTTATTTCTTCTTTGAAAGTTTGGTAGAATTCCCCAGGGAATCCGTCAGGTCCTGGGCTCTTGTTTTTTGGGAGGTTTTTGATCACTGCTTCAATCTCATTACTAGATATCGGTCTATTCAGGTTGTCAATTTCTTCCTGGTTCAATTTTGGGAGTTTGTAGCTTTCCAGGAATGCATCCATTTCATCTAGGTTGCTTAGCTTATTGACATATAACTGTTGGTAATAAAAACCAGTCTTCTTATGTATGAAAACAAGCACTGAAGTGATTAGTATCCATTAAAATGGATTAATAATGCAGATCTAAACTAAGCCATAACCATTTAATTTGAAGTGCATTGAGAGTGCGTTCCTCTAGTTTTGAAGTTTTGTAATTCCCTACCAGACCCTCCTTTTTATTTATTTATTTATTTATTTTTATTTTTTAATTTTTTTATTTTAAAGATTTTTATTTATTTATTTGACAGCGAGAGAGAGAGAGAGAGAGAGAGAGAGAGAGAGAGAGATATCACAAGTAGGCAGAAAGGCAGGCAGAGAGAGAGAGGGAAGCAGGCTCCCTGCCGAGCAGAGAGCCCGATGTGGGACTCGATCCCAGGACCCCGAGATCATGACCTGAGCCGAAGGCAGCAGCTTAACCTACTGAGCCACCCAGGTGCCCCAGACCCTCCTTTTTAGATAAAAGTCCCAAATACTATCTTTTGTGTTCTTTTAAGTAAATGATGGCAAATGACTATTTCATTGAAAAATGTGGTAAAAACATCTTTCCTGCTGTTTTTGGCTTAATTTTCCCTCTGTATACCTCATCACTTTGTCTATATAATGCTTCATAGAACACAGTTCAGTAGCTAGTCCTGTCTGTTTAAATACTATGACAGAGAGTGCCTGGGTGGCTCAGTTGGTTAAGTGACTGCCTTCAGCTCAGGTCATGATTCCAGGGTTCTGGGATCAAGTCTCACATCAGGCTCCCTGCTCAGCAGAGAGTTTGTCTCTCTCTCTCTCTCTCTCTCTCTCTCTGTCTGCCACTCTCCCTGCTTGTGCTCTCTCTCTCCCTATTTCTATCAAATAAAGAAATAAAATATTTAAAAAAATAATGAAAAGTTAAAAATCAAATAAATAATAAATACTGTGACACAATCTCCTTCAAACTCTTAAAGCATCATGATGTATCACTCTTCTTTTTATGAGGCTTGTACACATAAAGTATTTAAAATAAGATTATTATTGGCTAATTTGCTAAGTTGCCATTACCCTTGTTCACAGCTAAAGACAGTGCTAGAGAAGAGAGTGTTACTGCATTCAGGGAAAGGACTCCCTGGAGATCAAGGATCTTACTCCCAACTCAGCTACTGTATATAAGCCTAAACCATCTTTATGGCTTCTTATTTAAAGTATTTCTAATTAAACTTCTCATTCAGGAATAAGGTTGTTCACATTAATTCCAAAACAAGGTAGTTTTAACTTTGGATGGAGGTTATGATTGTGTGGATGCTGAAGTAGAATATATGTGTGTACACACACGTCTTACATATAAACATATATGAGTATATCTATATTCAATGTAAACTATTCTCAATGGCTTTTAGGAGTCTACCAAATGTATCAATGCATTGTCTATTTCTCCCAAATTATAGAATACCAGGAATTAGACATTAAATGTGAAAAACCAAGTGGGCAAGTTGAAATGGAGATTTTATTAGCCACATAAGGATTCCCTGAGAAGAGGGATAATAAAGTGAGCGTATCACTACTTAACGGCTCTATTTCTTAAGATGAGGATGTTATCAAAGCTAGCATGCTGTTTTATTTCACCAAATTTATAAATTTCCCTAAAATCTCTTAAAATTGTATTTTCTGTACCCCAGTGATAGCTACTAGTGTTATACTATAACTCTATGTAATTGACATTGTCACACAACATTAGAATGATTCATGGCATAATAATTACTTTATTCCAAACAATTAACAGTGAAATTCTTGGTATCTAGCTAGATATTTCTGTATTTCCCAATTACTCTTGGCCTCTAGAATATGTTAGCCTAAAAATTATAGGCACTTTCTTTATACTTCCTCAGAATTAAAGAATTATGATCAATGGAGAAGAAAAACTTGTCCTTTTGTCAGAATTAGACCATGTTTCATTTTCTGATTCAGTGTATTTTTCATCATATTCCTTTCCAAAAATTGAATGTGATTGTTTTTCTTACTTTATTTTAGTGATATGCAAATTAGAAATGTTATAGCTAATCAATGTCACCAAAATAGTTGTTTTAAATAACCAGGACATGAACTCTTTAGCAAGATTCAGTCAGTTCTATTTATAGTTCCCCTAAGCTATGAACTATTTGTACACCCATGTTTCTGCATAATGACTTTTCAATGTGGTTTCAGTAATCATTCCAGAAGGCACAATCTCAAAATATCTATATGCATAAAGAATATATTTAAAATAAAGGCTAAATTGGCTGGCCATACATTAAACCATTTGCCTGTGAAATCACTTTGTGAAATATCTCCATACAGGAGAGGTTCCAGCCGAGGGTAGGACGTAGCAAACATTTTTTTCTTACCATATTGTATCACCATAACTTCTTCTGGAAACACTTCTTCCTCTAAGTGTCCTCTTAAAACACTTCTTCCTTCTTTCTTTAAGATGACAAGCCATTTTGAGAATTTGGTCTTAATTTAGCCCACACAAGATTAGCAGAAGAGTGAGACTCTCAAACTACTTGCCCTTAAATACTTAATAGCCAAAATGAGAGGTGCTGGTGATCTTCAAAAAAAAATGTGTTAGCATGAGACTCACTCTCCCAGTTTCAGAGATGAGGGGTGCAAAGAATGAACACAGTGGGTTTCCTTGGAAGAGCTCTTGTCTTCTATGTTTCTGAATGAGAAACTGTTTGTTCCCTTCCCTGCCCCCCTCCCTTTTTTAGGCTTTGGATGGGAAGACATTTAAGAGAGCTGTATTTTGAGTTTCAAAACAAAAATAATTCATTTCCTTTGAGCTTTTCTTTAATCAATTTCATGAGTGAAATCTTTTAACACAAATGAATAATGCTTTTATAAATATACCTGGTTTTTTACAAGATTATATCAAGGTAAACACATTGTGTTCTTTCTTGCCAACTCTCTACCTTCGTGGGTGTGAAGAGAGACATCAGATCCAGACTTACTCATTATTTCAGACCTCTAGTAATAGAGAAGTATCCCTGCCTTACATCCTTAATCGGAAAATTTCTCCCTCTTCTCCACCCAAATAACAACACTTTCTCAAATTATTAGAATTGGATTGGCTAGAAAATAATTCACTGCCACTTACCATATTATATTTTTCTAAATTTCAGGCTAACATGCTCCCTTACGTGAATCTTTGGCCAATGTTTACAGATAGAAAAGATAATGAGCAAATTAATGGTAATTGCTCCTCAAAATAATTTTTATTTGCCAGCTTCCACTATTTGTGGGCCTTTAGAAAGTAAAAATTGTACAAACATGCTGTTTTTGGAGGTCTTATTTCGCCTCCCATGGTCAAAGGATCCAAGTGAATTACGTACTAGGGATCTTAACCAAGATATAGAAATACCAGTGAGTAAAGACTCGTAATTTTGCATTTGGTAATTTTTCTTGCTGCCACAAAGTAATTTTTGTATGTCTATTCTTATCTCTGCTATCTATATGGACATACATATGAATGGTACATGATCATTAACAATTTTGAGGATGGTGAAAAATATAATTCAGTTTTAGGTGTGCATATTTATAGCCTCTAAACGAAGATACCTGCATACCATCTCTTTTAGATCAAAAGCGAGTTATCTACTCCCCCCTCCAATGACTACACCTATTTTCCTTATATAAGCACATGACATCATCATTTAAATCAAACCGATTTCTAAGCACCACAGCTGTTACTAGTTATTTAGAAGTCTAATTTGAGCAGAATGTGTCACGCCAACTTTGCACACACACGCTCACACAGGCAGTATTCACATTAAAACTTTCACCTCTATTAAATAGCAACAGTTCTTCAAAAATTCCAACACTCTACTCTTAACAACTAAATAAAATATGTGTCTTTGAGGAGTAATGTGCCTATTTTATTTTTATTCCTAGAGGCAAATCTTGCATAGACTGGTGCGGTTTTGTTACCCGGCTGTCGCTTTAATCAGTTCTCAAAGACGCATGCAACACTACGTGAGCATTGTCTTCCAACCTCATTGTTTTATTCTTCCTGAATTAAGGGTACATTTCTATGACTTTGTTTTCAGTGGAGGTCACATAGATATAGCCATCAATATTGAAATAGCATTTTCTCATGCAAGCAGAAGCTTTAATAGCCTCTACAAGGCTTTGTTCCTTGGGGAGACTAAATTCAAAATGGCACAAGCCATCTGTTATGGTGGGAATTTTCAGTTCCCTTGGTCTGCACCCCTCCCTCCTCTCTCTCCTTCTCCCACTCCCCTTCCCCTTTTCCTTTTATTTTTCATTTGTTTAGAGTGAAGCTTTGTTATCCATTCTTGAATTTCAAGTTTCCTAACTCATAAAAATATAACAGGTTCACAAACATTTTTAGAGAGGCACACTGTATGCCCAGAGCAATGGAAAATTCAAATTTGCAATATTGAGCCCAACAGTCAATTTATTGTCTACTGAAGAAATTTCCTGCTGCTCTGGCCATGGAGGGCTTTAGGGCACAGAGAAGCTGTAGTAGGCCCAGATGGGTGATCGTTGCATACCTCCAAATCCTGATCTCAGAAGGGATTTTGCTGAGCTGGACTTGATATGAAAAACATTTTTTAGAAAGAATGTTTCTTTAGGTAGAACTTTGAAATTTCTCCAAACTTGAGATGAAAGAAATTGACGAAGGAAGATTGTTTAAGTACTCATATACAGAGAATATGCCACTACCCTGAACAAAAATAGAAATAATTGTGGGTGTCAGCTTTCACTAATAAACTGTAAGTGTAATGTAAACAAATACTGTCTTATTCCTACTGTAACCCTAATCTAGAACAGGGTATCCAGCACACATGAAGTGCTCAATCAATATTTGTGGAAGGAAGCTAGGAAGGAGGAGAGGAAGGAAAGGAGGGAAGAGAAGACAGGAGCAAGAAAAAAAAATCTACAGTGGGAAACAAAAGCTCTGAGCTCTCTAAAAAGCATCATTTCTTGTGGAATACCAACTCTAATATAACACACTAAGAGAATGGTAGAAAACACGAGATCTACAAATTATGGAAAAAGTTCTTAAAACTAAGTATCAGCACTATAATTACACTAGATACTGTTTTGAACTTGGCCTCCAGATTTGACATTCTTTGTGTGAGTCTAGAATTGAGATTTTTTTTAATAACTTGCAACTTCAACTTGTCTGAGATCATGTTTACAATAGGACTGGGGATGAACAAGTCTTTAGACAAAAGTATGATTCCTCCTGTTTGAAGAATTCCTATGCCATCATGAGGTATCCACCAGTCACCAGTAGCTCCCAAAATTGACTCAAGGAAGAACTATGGATTATGTCTAATTCAACTTTCTAGACTGTGTTTGTTTTATTCAAATTAATTTGTAGCGGTAAGATTTGCAGGATGTGAAATCAGACAATATGAACATTGTTATGCATTACTATCCAAGTGCAATATTTTCTCTGTGACGTGGACCTTAATTTCCATTTTGTCTCACTAGATGGGCATGAGACCTAGAAATCACAGGCTGTATATGGAATACAGGATATATGAAAGGGAATAATGGTAGCCATGGGAAGACAGCCTGAGGCCGGTATGCTGGTGTCTTTGCATTGTGTTGCTCCTCAGTCTTTTATGTTCAATGTTGTTTTCATCTGGTGCAGAGTCAGGTTAGTGTTCATCCCCTCCCCTCAACGGTTTTCCATACCTGGTATGACTTCCTTTCATTGGACTAAAATAATATAGTATCGCTCTGGAGAGAATTAGAGATAGACTTTTGAGACCATGCATGAGTGGTAGAATATTTTTTGGCAGGTAAATCATTTCTTCAAGTGAAATCTTTCTTAGAAATTTCAAATGAAAAACATCAATTCCAAGTTGCTCTGATGGAAGCCTATCCTCCTTTACTCCCCTTGTACCCATCCTGATTCTGAACATTGGTTCTTAGGTTGGGCCAACGGTGACGAAGTGACTCCCTGCCTATGTGATGTCTTTCTCCGCTAGCCTCTTGTTTACCTAACCGCTCCCTCATTTGTGGCCCAGTGCAAAACGTTGCTTCTGGTGGGCTTCTGTGTTAGGCTTATTTGTTTTTTTCACCCCCTTTCCCTGAAAATGTATATTATTCTCAATTTGCCTTTTCCAGGTGTCATTTTGTTGATTTGCTGAGAAGTTGAGGGTTGTGTAACCCAAATACATTTTCTTCACTGTTCACTAAACTGTAAACTCTTTTATGACAAGGACCATGTTTTATGGGCTTTCGTGCCTCCTGCTTGCTTTTCATTTACCTTTGCCTCCCCCGTGGGCAAATGAGTGGTACGGAGGCTTCCATTTTTGTCATAAAACAATGACAGCTATTAAAGATTAGTAGCAACCAGTTCTACAATGACCAAATTTCAATGCTTATGTGTTGGTTGGCCACCAAAATCCATTTTTCTTTTTTTTTTTTAAGATAATATATGGCTGGGCATATTACTGCCCTACTGTAGACTAAATTTCTTGGCCTCTCTGACAGCTGGGTTGGTTAGTGGGACTAAGTTTTTATCGGTGGGGCATATATTCAAGTGATGTATTCTGATTTCAAACAATGTGCTCTACTCTGTCACTTACTTAAAGGAAATCACGTTTACCCCATTTCCCTTTTTCCTTCCATACCGTGGGCTGGAATAAAGATGTGGCCACAATCCAGTTAATCAAGTTGATGACAACAACTTGCCTTAGGGAATTGGAGGTTTGTGTGTGTAACAAGATGAGACAAACTAGGCAAACTGAGACCTGAGTGACTTTCTAGAACAGAGCTGTGCCATTAACTGGAACTTCCCTTATACTTCCAGATAGGTGCTTGAAAGAAAAAATAAAATTCTCTCTTCTTCAATTCACTATTGGGGTTCCATTTATTACAGAGGATTAGCCTGAAATCTCACTGATGGTATATATCTCCCACAGGAAAGTATAAAAGCACCATAGCTTTACACAAAATACTAACATTTGAGTCAGGGACCTAGGTGCCCTTCTCTTGCTCTTGTGCACAGAGTGATGGTCCTTCATGAATAACTCAGTTCCTAAAGACTATGCCTTGAGCAAGTGCCAAATCAAAGTATAAAATGGGCCCTGAATTAAGAAACAAACATGAGAGGGCCATCAGACTTTACAGAATTAAAGCAGTAAGTCCTTACACAAAGAGGGGCACCTGGGTGCTCAGTTGGTGAAGCGTCTGACTCTTGGTGTCAGCTCAGGTCATGATATTAGGGTCCGGGGCTCTAGCCCCACACTGGGCTCCATGCATAGCGGGGAATCTGCTGGAGATTCTCTTTCCCCTTCCATCCCTCTCCACCTCTACCTATGCTCTCTCTCTCTTTCTCAAATAAATTAATACTTTTTAAAAAGAGTTCCACAAAGATATAAATGGAGCATCAAATTTCCCTTAGTCATTGTGGTTAAGGTTATCCTTTATTCCTTGGTGAGGAGGAACTGGGAAGCCACTGTATATCCTTCATAGTTCATTAGATAATATTAACCCTATATATTTTTATTATTGATTGAGTTTATTCATCCTAATAACTTTATTGTTACCTTCATAACTCCATAATTCTCCAGCCGTGGGGAATTATAGTATATAGTTACTTGTTCAAGCAGATCCTATCTGATTTAGGGAGTTGATATTATAGCATCCAGAATAGATAGAACGATATAGCTAGCTTTTGGGGATTTATTATTTTTTTCTAAGAATTCTAGGTTCAGATTGGAAGTATATGGCAAATTTATCCTTATTTTGATGTCAGAATGCAATCAATATGTATCAGTTTTTCATACAAAGAACCTTTTTGTTGAATGCGCAGTATTTAGCTCCCTACCATTTTATGGATCCTGGGGATTCAGAGTGAAGGCACAATTGTCTCCATCGAGGGAAGGAACTGGTAACACCCCTGGATTTCACTCTAATTGCTGCCATATTTCTGGACTTCATTCTCCTGGTTATTTTTGTTTTCTTTACCTTCTATTCCATTCATTTCAGTGGTGTACTTTCCAACTGTGTAGGTAGTAGGTTAAAGGTGATGGTAATTTTTGATTCACCATTCAGAGTTTCATATTTTGTTGGATTTATATTGATATTCACAACAATTTTAATTAGAATGAACTTGTTGGTGTCCCCATATAAGTAGCTGGTTGTAAGCAGTGGTCATTTTGGGAAGTATTTCCACTTTTGGAAAATGTATTACAAATATTGAAGCTGATATATATGTCTTATCGTAATGTTTAAATAATGCATTCAAAGGTAAATGCAGACACTCACATTGTCTTTTAGAGGTCTTGAACTTGTATACAACATTCCTATATTGCATCGAGAAGGCAAATTCTGCGTCTTAGGTATTCCTGTTATTTGACTGTGTGCTATTTTCAGTGGTTTGGAAAAAGTAGATTGTTTCTCAAGGCAGGTTTTCATTATCGGCATGCTCTGGGCATCCTAATAGTTAATACCGAGCAACTTACACTGGCTGAGTTCCTTCTTCCATTTGATGGCTCAACCGAAGCTTGATGTTTATGGTGGAAATTGTCTTGATTTCTTTAGATGAGATGAGCATCCAAGGAGTTTGAAAATGTGTTTTAATTAAGATTCTGCTAAATTTTACCAGACACCTACTTGGAAAACAAAGCAACTGAATAATTAACTCTGATGAGAGCAGATGCTGGTCTAATGACAACCTGTTACCACTCAAGTGCATCATTAGTTGTTTTACTGTGCTCCTTTAATATGTCCAAAGCTCTCCTCTCTTAATGAATACATTGGTTGCAGTGTACTTAAAATAATTCCTCGTTCTGGACTGTTGTAAAAGATATTTGTAGCATCTGCAAAATTCTTCATTTAATAATTTGGTCCCCACCCACCAACCCCCTCCCTTCATCTATTTGGCATGTGCTTGGAACCAAATTCTTCTTTAGTTTTCCTTGAGGGATTATTTTAGCCATACATCAAGCGAAGCTTACAAATTGATGAGAATCTAATGATGCATTTATTTACAGATGTGCATTTCAGTTCCCTGTTATGTTGTTGAGGGGTAGGAAGAGTTTAAAGGCTCTCCCTCCTCACCCTACCCCCACCAGCATTATGGGAATAGCCATGCATTTGACAAAATAAGAAATAGGAATAGCCTCATGTTTGATTTCATGGGTAGTTGTCAGATATGAATTAGTATCGAATTCTTTTTTTTTTTTGAATTCTCTTTTAAATGCTTGGCTCATCTTTCAAAATAGTAAACTATTATTCCTTTCTTTCCTTTTTAATGCTACAATAACACTACGCCGTGGTTTTCTATTATAGCATGCATTCGTTTTATATTAAAAATCACAGGCTTACAGTTTAAACCGTAGGCACAACACAAAACAACCTGACCAGCAACAACAACAGTCAAACGGAGGCAAAGCAATACCTGTTCATCTTCCATATTCAGAACAGCAACATACATTCCCCAGAGTGGACATACCCTCACCTTGAGAAGTTGAAATGGTTTTTGGGAAATTCATGAATGAAAAATGAGTATGAAAAGAATATCTTTTAGATTGGCTTAAATAACGTTCTGGTAAAAGCAAAGGCAAGGAACACAGAAGTACGTGTGAAAGGGAAAGACAATGATTTATATCTCCTGCGCTTGACACCATTCTGTTCTACGCTTCCTTGAAAGCTGTCAGGCAGTTCCTTGGGAGCTGGTCGGATACTGCTCAAGGCCTGGAGGTGCAGAGAGTTACTTTCAAAACCTATAGCTGCTTTCTTCCACCAGAAGTTCATTTCAGTATTCTTTAAAGATCTAATGGGGGAAAGAAGCTGTACATAAAATTGGCTGAAGCATTGTACTTTATCAACTCATATTTAAAAGAGGTTGTCTTACTGTGGTAAGCAAGGTTTCGAAGCATTTCCAACTCTTTCTTTTGTGGAGAGCGAAAGGAAACGAAGCATGTCAGCAATTCATTTTATGAAAAGTGCTTCAGAGTGGTTTTATGCATTCACAATGATAGACAATTCCCTTTCCCTCATTAAAAATTCTGGTTGATAGCCAAAAATGTTTTAATATAGATGGTGTGGAGAAAGCTGCATTTCTGTTTTTGCCTTCAATCCATCTATGCCAAAGCTGTGCCTAGAATCTGATTTTAACGTGGCCTCACGGAAGCCAGGCTCCCTTCCTGTTGGACGGTAGTCATTTCACTGCTTGACCTGGACATGACGAGGGGCAGAGCCGGCTCTTGTCCCAGTAGAGAGGAAGCACGTGTTATTGCCCACCTCAACTCCAAACCCGTGGTTTCACGTGAGAGCAGTCGGGGGTTGCTTTTATTATCCGACCTCTCACAAAATGTGTGGTGTGCCCACTGTCACAGATACGCTACCTGCATTCTAATTTATGGGGCGGAGTTTGGGTTCCCTCCTGTTTTAGACAGGCTTCATTTCTCCCCCTTGGGAACATAGGGAGACGATATAAAAAGTGGAAGTAAACCTCCAAGGTTGCGGAGGTTGTGAGGAGTCAGTGTGGTGGTGTGAAAAGCACCAAACCTATAGCAGGTACCCATGGATGGGCTGCACCCTCACCCCAAACCCCATCTTCTGGGACAGGCAGATGGTGGAGGGGGGCAGCAGCCTGCCCCTCACAGGCCAGGGTCTACATTGAGCACGGTCATTCACTCTGTCCAACTTTGAACACATCCTTTGACTTCTACAAACTTTTATCCTCATGTAGAAGACAGAGACAGTAACATTTATATCAGCCCACTCACAGAATGTTTTATTTACTGTAACACACTTTATGCACAAGAGTATCATCGTCATGAATCACCGGAGCAGAAAGAAACACTCGGCAGGTTTTCCTACACCGCACAGAAGAAATAGTAAGAGACGGAACAAAACACTTAAATTCTGAGAAAGGAAATTGAAATATCGTTAACTGATTTATTGTGATGTATCATAGTGAACATGGTTTTAAAGCTCTACAATTATGATATGCTTTATATATGATAGAAGTTCTAATATTTGAATGTACTTTTCTAAATTATCAGAAAACATGACACTTGATGACTATAGGTATTCTTTGTATCAATCATAGAAAGTTTCAGATTTGCTGCATCTGGCATTTCCACATTAAATATGAATATCTTAGGGAAGAGACCCCCTGGGGAAAATTTTTACTAAGCAAACACCCCAGGTGGCTTTTCTGGGGTTTAACCTGCCTGCTCTGTGACCTTCTCTTGGGAGGGAAACTGCAAGGAAGATTTAAGATTGTTTGTTTATTTGTTTGTTTATTTATTTGACAGAGATCACAAGTAGGCAGAGAGGCAGGCAGAGAGAAAGGAGGAAGCAGGCTCCCCGCTGAGCAGAGAACCCAATGCTGGGCTCAATCCCAGGACCCTGGGATCATGACCTGAGCCAAAGGCAGAGGCCTCAACCCACTGAGCCACCCAGGCGCCCCATGCAAGGAAGATTTATAAGAGAGTGAAGAAAGGAAGGAGCAGCGATAGATGGGGAAGCATAATCCAGAGTCTTGTTGCCCCGTAGAAGTCATGAAATCGTATGCTGAACGCAAATAAAGTCAGTTTCTTTTTTCAGTGACCAACTTCACTCATTCACATGCAGCCTAATGGAAAGTTTGGATGATTATTAGGCAGGCCGGGCCATGGGCCTGTGACCAATGCACAGGGCTCATGCTCAGAAGGGTCCAGCCCTTGGAGTTTAATGCTCTGTGGTTGTCTTATCGAAATTCTGAATTTTATGCTGATATTTGTGTTTCAAAGACGTTAACAAGGCATTGGAACATACGCTGGAGCTCAGGTGAGGTCTGTTCCGTAGCCCTCCAGGAACCGTCTCTCTCCTATCCCCAGCTGATCCTAAGCTGTCTGCCCCACTGCTGGAGGCCTGGCTAGATCTTTCTTCCCATCGTCTTCCATAACCTCTGACACCCTCCCCAGGGATCGCTTTGGGTTTCATGGGAGTGTGAGTGGGATGGAGGAACCCACATTCCGTTTCCACCCTCAGGGGTCCTGAGTCCAAAGGAGGGTAGGGTCAGGCATGTACTGCACACTTTCTTGGCTTTTGGGATTAGA
Organism: Meles meles; assembly: GCF_922984935.1. Taxonomy (NCBI): domain Eukaryota; kingdom Metazoa; phylum Chordata; class Mammalia; order Carnivora; family Mustelidae; genus Meles; species Meles meles. The sequence goes on from NC_060074.1 coordinate 10,763,005, forward strand.
ACTGGCAGCACCATGGCTCATTTGGCAGAAGACCCAATGGAGGCCCTTGGCCAACTCTGATCTATGTGCTGAGCACATTCAAGCACAGAAAGTACAATTCCTTGGGGGTTTCCCATCTGCTGTGTGTTGGGGCAGAAGTCCATGGAAGGGGAAATTGACTTCCTGGGGGTGGGGCCACGTTTTCTCCTGGTGCAGGTCCCTGTTAGGTAGCTGGCCCTGCTCGTTAGCTGTTGCTAAGGCAAGACTTACATTCCTCAGAAACACTCCTAGTGACTTCATCATTTTATAAATGAATTCCCAGCTATAATAAGCACAGAGGTTAAAAGCAGGTAAGCACTTTTTTATCCTAACACTGGAGTGGGAGTGAGTGTACATGAGGAAATGAGAGGTGTTTAACCTCTTTTGCCTCAAATTTTTCACTTGAAAATTGGGATAATAATCAAAGCTTTATGGAGTTGTGAGGGCACAATAAGAATGGACAGGAGGCATCAAACAAAGTGCTTAGCATATGGCAAATCCTTAATATGAACACAGTTACTGTTGAGATACCATTGCCCTCCTTGTCACTCACATCCATTTACTGAAGAGAAAGTCATGAGAGAGAGAAACATCAGCCAGATCAAACTTCTTTGGCTACATTGTAAGAGATTTGATTATATGCATATTTCTAGTGCTAAGGAAAGAAACACAATCGCTAATAATTAAATACTAAATTGGCACATACTGTAAATGGTGATTTTTTTAAAAATATTTTATTTATTTGACAGAGAGAAATCACAACTAGGCAGAGAGGCAGGCAGAGAGAATGGAGGAAGCAGGCTCCCTGCGGAGCAGAGAACCCGATGCGGGGCTCGATCCCAGGACTCTGGGATCATGACCTGAGCCAAAGGCAGAGGCTTTAACCCATTGAGCCACCCAGGCGCCCCTAAATGGTGATTTTTTTTAAAAAAAATATTTATTTGTCAGAGAGAGAGAAAGCACAAACAGGGGGAAGGGCAGAGAGAGAAGCAGGCTCCCTGCTGAGCAGAGAGCCTGATGTGGGGCTCCATCCCAGGACCCTGGAATCATGACCTGAGCCGAAGGCAGTTGCTTAATCAACTGAACCACCCAGGCGCCCCATAAATGGTGATTAAAAAAACAACAACAATCTCCTCGTGGAGCTGGCACATACTGGAACTATCAGGGACCTCAGAGATCATCTGGTTCAGTGTGTTTAGTTTGCAGAGAAGGGGAGAGGTGTGGGGGCTTGCATCAGATCACACAGCCCCATCCTGGCAGCAGAGGACTGAACACAGCAGGTCATGATCTTATGATCCCTAGTCTGTCTGCTCAGAATCTAATATGCATTTTGGACCTGAAGGATAAGTAAACTTTTAAATTATTTTGGTGTCTTAGAGCTGTCCTGTTTTTCTACAGTAGCCTGTATTTTCCACAGCCATGATTAATATAATGTGACCCTTGATTAAGAATGTCCAACTCCAGGGACGTCCAGATGGTGCAGTCGGTTAAGCAGCCGACTCTTGGTTTTGGCTCAGGTCGTGATCTCAGGGTCTTCGATGGGACTCCATGTAGAGCTCCAAGCTCAGCAGGGAAGTCTGCTTGAGAGTCTCTCTCCCTTTCCTTCTGCTCCCCATTGTCCCCACACCCCCGCGCACATGTGTGCCCACTCTCTCAAATAAATAAGTAAATAAATACATAAATACATTTTTTTTTAAAAAAGAAAGGACGTACACCCCCAGTCATTACTTTTCTCTGCAAAACTTGATCTACTCTAAGACACCCCTTTTCGGGATGGTTTCCAAAAATCCCTTACAAGCAAAAGTGGCGTCAGCCTGCGCGTCAGACTTCCCGCTAAAACAGTTAGCGTTTCTGCAGTTGGTAGTTCTTCTTGCGCACGTATGAGGCCACCAATACTTCTTCCTTTAGGTCTGATGCCATGTGTTAGGGTGGTCCGTTTAGAGCCATGTGTGGTTAATGCAACATGACTCGAATCATTTTAGCTTTCATTCAGCCAGGCTGCACATCAAGAATCTGAAATCAGCAGCCTGATTCTCATTTTGCTCCTTCCCCTTTGCAGGTCTCCTCTAGGTCCAGGGCTGCCATTTACTTCAAAGGGAATGCTCCTTGCAGAGGAGGTATCTTGGAAAGGAAGGAAAATGAGAATCAAGCTCATTATTTTAAAGATGGTTAAAATAAACAAGTCAGCGATGCATGTTTTCTTTTAGACTACTCCATTGGCTCTTTTGGTCAAAACTGGGTTGTTTATAAGTCTTCTATTATCTGATCCCTATACAAAGGGGATCAAATATATTTTTCATTTGATGAAGTTGTGTAGAAACTGAACTGAATTATACTGATTACTCTTCCCCACAATTCCCAACAAACTCTTAAAATGCATTTACCTATTATACCCCTTCATTTTCTTATAGACTCTGCAGAAGAAAAGCAACGACAACAAAAAAACTTGTGCAGATACAGAAACTCAAAAAGCAAGCCAGTCAGCTGTTTTTATACAGAAACCAGCATACTGACATTTTAATGATGCTGGATACTGCCATGGTGTGAAATTTTGTATTCAGAACATTTAAAAAGGGAGTGGCAAAAAGACAAGCCAGCCCCCCGTGGAATGGATTCAATGAGCTTGTATACAAGACAGGTACCATGTCATGATCTGCCTCTTTAGGTCACCTTTTCTCCTCAAAAAATAGAAGAGCCCTTTAAATTTATGGGATGCACAGCTGAATACTGTGCCTTTTATGGAGACCTCTTTGGGTCTGATTAATTAGTAATTGGGGCGAGAGCTATGCACTTCAGTGACTCTTGCTGCCTTGATTGTAAATCGCAATCTGGTGCTAAGACTCAGCGGGTCACATTGCTGTTTTTGCTGTACCCCAGTGACACAACTGATTAAATCTGTGCAAACAGTATCATTATGAAAATATTTTTGTTATAGGCATGAGGAGTTAACACATTTTTATTTTGGATGGAAATTAAAATTATTTGTGGGAGCTTTGTATGTTTTCATCAATTGTCAGTCATCCCAATAGAGCATGTAGCAAAGTAACTGTTTTAATTGTCACAAAGGAAAAAAAAAAAAACAAACCTCTTAGAGGGCTTTTAAAACTGAGAGTTATGATAATTATGTCATTCATAATACACATAGCTACATAACAGGCAAGTATTATGTCACTTAATAGTTAGTTAAACAAGTAAACAGAAATATGGGAATTCATCCGCATAGTCCCCTTACAATGGGGGCACTTTGGGATGAGTAGATATATTTTAATGGATGCCAACACACACACACACACACACACACACAGAGTCTCTCTCTCTCTCTCTCTCCCAGATGCTTCCCTTTCTTTATCGTCTACATGTTTCCTAAGTTAACTTTAGCAGAACTTTGAATTGCCTGTGGGCAGCGGTGAGGGGCACTGATGTGTGGCTTGTTGCAGAACGCGCGGACTCAGGATGATGAGTCAGGGGTCCCAGGGACCAGGAGGAGTTTTTAGTGGAGGGATAAATGGGGGCCATTAGATCACCTTGAGCAGTTTGTGTAACAGAGTTAACATTTGACTCTGAAGCAAACAAGTTTGATCACTTTGCAATCTGACCATCAGCACTTCTAGGACAAAATTCTTTCGGAGGTGTTGTAAGGTTAAGCAAGTGTGCAGTTGGCCCGCATTGTAAACGTTATAAATCTGAAAGTTTCTTTTGTTCTGAATGGTTACCCAATTCTAAGCGAGCATTAAAATTGTATTCGATAATCCTTAATGAGGCCTGATTTCACCTCTGTTTGCCGAGCCTGGTAAGTCAACCCAAGCAAATGGACGCTCTCTTATTTGCTTCATTTCCCAGGGCACTTATTGGGAAAAGGTTTATATGAACTTTAATCAAATGTGCCTATTAAGTTACTGAGACTTGAGTTACTGATTATCTACTTGTCAGCAACTAAAGTTTAGATAAAAGAAAAGTGACTTTTCTTTCTGTGAGCCCACAAAAATCATTATCAAAGTATCAAGGCAAAAAAAAAAAGCTAATAAATCAGCAAATTTGCCATATGCTGATTCCTGATTTAAAAAAAGAATCAGCTAGATCCATTTCAAATGATTGCCTTCATGTTATCTGGGCCTAAAAAAGAGCAAAACAAAGCAAAATAAAACAAACAAAAAAACTGCCTTTGAAGGGGAAACGTTTACTATACATTTTAATGCTGTACAGATGTCCCAAATACTGTTGTCAAAGGTGGGAGGAGCCATGCGTGTAACGGACTGGCCACAAAATATTGGCCATCAGTACAATGTGCAGAATGATAGAATTGCCTGGTATTATTTTCAGTATTTGTGCTTGCCTGATAAGTAAGTTTGTTTGGAATTCCCAGAGATCTTTAGGTATGAGTCACTCTAGAGAAACCATATATTTATTAATGACTCTGAATTTTTATTATTATTTATCCACTGCAATTTTTGCCTCTAACTGAGAGCTCTGAGATTGGTAATTAGACCATTTTAGGAACGCTTTTTGTACATGAGATATTACAGTTATCTTTCCAAACAGCAAAGATGTTTACAAGAATCCAAATAGAGGAGGGGGTAGGAAAAAAATGTTATTATTTGCATTTTTTAAAAAGATTTTATTTATTTATTTCACAGACAGAGATCACAAGTAGGCAGAGAGAGAGGGGGAAGCAGGATCCCTGCTGAGCAGAGAGCCCGACGCAGAGCTTGATCAGGGGGTCCTGGGATCATGACCTGAGCCGAAGGCAGAGGCTTTAAACTACTGAGCCACCCAGGTGCCCTATATATATATATTTTTATTCACCAAGCTAGTTCAAAGGATAAAGCTAAGTCTAAAAAAGAGATTAAGGAAAAATAAAGTGCAACCTTGAATTGTGCAAACAAGAATGAAGGCTGGAAAAATATAAGGATAGTTTATTTTTGAATACAAACAAATTCAGAGTGATTACATTTACTCGTCAAGGTTTTTTTTGTTTTGTTTTGTTCTGTTTTTTGCTAATTTCAACACTCTACCTTATATGTAAGATAGCTTATGCGATGTCAGTAAAATTTTAAGCCATTAAAGCTTTTAAGAAATAACATTTTGTAAAGTGTAAAAGGGAACTTTTGAGCATTCTTCTATTCAGGATAATTAATTTTTACTGGCCTATTGATAAAACCAGGAGTAATTCCAATTTTGGAAAGTAAAAAGAATCATTACTCTTTCCTAATAAATACTTGCCAAGTAGTTTTTCAGAATATAATACACAGATCAGGGTAAACACACATTCCTAGGTGCAGAGACACTATACCGTTGCATATTTTCTTCTTCTAAACAGCCCCTGTGGTACAGAATAAGGAAAAGAAGTTCATTGTGTTTCTGTTTAAAAGTGCCATTTTTAAGGGTAATGCATGCTTATTATACAAGTATAAGAAAGTATAAAACAATAACTCACTCATGGCTCCAAATTCCACAAATAAATACTGATAATTTCTGCTGTCTTGTGTTGCTCATACTCTGTATGAAATCTTGATCCTTCTGTGCAGAATTCCTTAGTAATCTAGGTTCCTTTCACTGTGGATAGGTGAGCTTCTTTTTGACATTTCCAGATTATCTTTTGTGCTTCCTTCTATCAACCTTAAAAATTAAACCACAAAAGTTACCAAGTAACAAATGAGTTTATTCAGTAATAGCAAGGGAATTTCAACTTAGAACATGGAAATTATGGCAAATCATAAAGTCCAAAGTAGGGGAACATCTTTTATAGGGGAAAGGAAGAATTTGAGAGAGGTTGTTTTAAACAAAACTTCATTAGAGGCAGAGCAAGAGTTTGGGATTGTAGCTTCTCATTGGCAGAAGTATGGTGCTTTCCCATTGGCTGGGTTGTTGCCAGGCTAAAAGAAAAATCTTCGTTTTTTTTGTTGGGTGCTTGTAATGTAAGCTGCAATGAGTGTTACATGAGTGAGAATCTTCCCTGCTTTGCTTTCTGACTCCATTTTGAATTATGTTTCCTCTATTCATCTTTACATGGTTTCATGAAATACAGTGTGAACAGGAAGATATCTGATATTATTATAATGAATGTCTATTAATATATGATCTCAAAAAATGAAATTTTCTAAAGAGATGCCTCACACTTATAAGTCACAAAACTTTTTTTTTTAAAGATTTATTTATTTATTTGACAGACAGAGATCACAAGTAGGCAGAGAGGCAGGCAGAGAGAGAGAGGAGAAAGCAGGCTCCCTGCAGAGCAGAGAGCCTGATGTGGGGCTCGATCCCAGGACCATGGGATCATGACCTGAGCCTAAGGCAGAGGCTTTAACCCACTGAGCCACTCAGGTGCCCACACAAAACTATTCTTAAAACCAGTAGTTAAAAGTAGGAAGAAGATTGACATAGAGGAACAAGAAAGAGTCCCTCTTGCTTATGTTTTCTTTATTGTCTATGTTTTCTTGTCAATGCTGTCACTTCTCTCACCATTCACAACTGTGATCACTCTTAGAATCAAGGAAATTCAGTAGGCAACTCTAAAGGGCATAAAAACACAAAGAAAGTTCAGAATCCCTAAAAGCAAAAAGCTATTTAGTATTTGTGCCAACTTGGGAAATGTGTATATTTGTGTAGAACAAAATTTAGAGATGGAGAACATATTAGAGGTTTGAAGTTAAGGGAGGCAGGGGAGAGAGGAGATTGAGTGAAGCTATGAAACAGAAAGACAAAAGACCCTTATTGATGAGAGAAATGTTCCATATCCTAAATATAAATAATGGGGCACCTGGGTGGCTCAGTTAGTTGAGCATCTGACTCTTTCTTTTTTTTTAAGATTTATTTATTTATTTACTTGGCAGAGATCACAAGTAGGCAGAGAGGCAGGTGGGGAGGGGAAGCAGGCTCCCAGCTGGGCAGAGAGTCCAATGCAGGGCTTGATCCCAGGACCCTGAGATCATGATCTGAGCCAAAGGCAAAGGTTTAACCCACTGAGCCACCCAGGCACGTGAGCATCCGACTCTTGATTTTGGCTCAGATCATGATCTCAGGGTCATGAGATCAAGCCCCCTTTTGGGAATCCAGGCTCAGTGGGGAGGCAACTTGACATTCTCTCTCCCTCTCCCTCCCCCAGCATTTGCGTGTGTGCTCTCTCTCTCCCTCCTTGAAATATTTTTTTAAAAAGTATTTAAATATAAATATCCCAGTTTTGATACCATGCCAAAGTTTTGCAAAATGTTACCTTTGGGTAACAAAACAGAGGGTACATGCGTTCTCTCTGTTATATCTTACAACTGTATATTAACGCATAATTATCTCAAAATGAGTTGAATAAAAAACATAGTGTTGATTATACTTGTTTTTGGAAATGTTTCATGTAAATACTTGTCCATGTAGAAATTATTTATGTTGAGTATTTATCCTGTAATTTAAAGAGCTATTTATATATTATTTTCAAAAACTTAATAAGAATGGTTATTTCTGGGTGCCTGGGTGGCTCAGTGGGTTAAGCCGCTGCCTTCGGCTCAGGTCATGATCTCGGGGTCCTGGGATCGAGTCCCGCATCGGGCTCTTTGCTCAGCAGGGAGCCTGCTTTCCTCTCTCTCTCTCTCTCTCTCTGCCTTCCTCTCTATCTACTTGTGATCTCTGTCTGTCAAATAAATAAATACAATCTTTAAAAAAAATCTTTAAAAAAAAAAAGAATGGTTATTTCTGAAAGCATGGTACATTATGACGGTTAAAAGCATGAGCATGGGGGACAGATTGCCTGGTTTGAATCCCCTCCATCACTTCAAAACAGTCAATTTGGGCAAGTTATTTTCTCAATCTGCCTCAATTTTCTCCTCTCTCAAAATGATGACAACGGTAGTTATCTCATAGCGTTGTTGTAAGGATTAGACAAATTAATACCCATAAAACATGTAGAATAGAGCCTGACACATAGTAAAAACTATGTAACTATTAGCTTCGCTGTGATGATAATGATGATGATGTTTTGCAAGCATCATCTCTTAGAAAATCCATGTCAAGCCTAGTTGTAGGCACCATTATTGATCTCATTATGGATGGCTAGAAGAGGTAAGGACCTTGCCCAAGGTCACAAAGTCTGTAATGTCTGGAAGGACTCTGCTTTAAACACTCTACTATAAGTTGGTTAGTGAGATAGTCTAGAATTTTGCTTTGGTATAATAAAATAACAATGCATATGATTGGGCATATAAACATCTGATTTTCTATTCAAACAATAGTGATTTAGAAATGACACTAGAAACAAAAAGACAACGAGGCTTTCTTTCTAGATTTCCATTCTTCTTGACTCTACTGGGCTTAGAAGGCATCTTCCCTCTGGTATTTTGGTCATTCAGTTTTTCAGCCTGGGCAAACCCAATGTGAAGAGGTGTATAAAAACAAAGAAGAGGAAGCCAACCAAAGTTCATTTTCAAAGCTTTGGAAAAGTTGAGGTTTTGATTTCAGTCCAATAAAGGGTCAAGAGTCGGGTCAAATCTTATTTTATATAAAATGACTGCCTTCATTTTGAAACAAGCTAGTAGTTAGAATTGCGGTAGTTCTGGTTTTAGCTAGCCTTTGAAGGGAAATGCTGAAATTAATCTTTTCACTGAAAAGGGGACTCAATGATTGACCACAGCTACCAAAACAGGGACTTCCTGGGAAAAGAATGACCATCTGTTAGACTGATTGTCCTGTACAGTAAAGGATTCGTATTGCTGTTTGTGAATATGTGGGTATGGCCCTGTACCTATATTTGCCAGGTATATACGTATGTGAAAAGCCATTGCCAGACTGGAAAATGGAAATCACTCAGAAAATAAGAGAGAGTGTAGTGTGGTTATTAATAAGACAGGTTTTGGGGCCAGACTTCTTTAGTGCGTATCTTGGCTTTGCCACTTAAAGATACGTGACCTTGTGTCTTAGTTTCCTTGTCTATGAGAATGGGAATGCAATAATAGTAGCCGCCTCATAAATGGTTTTGGAGAGTAAATAATGAGCATATGTAAAGTACCTAGAGGATTGTATGGTTCATGAAAAGTGCTTTATAAATGTTAGTTATGCGAACTAATTGCATAATTAAATGCCAACAAGTGCTGACTTCTGGCCATAACTTATTTATATGAAAACAAATTTCCTGCACATTAGTAGTTTTAAGTTAATTAAGGTAATCAAATATACATAAAGAAAATGAGGGATAACTAAAAAGCAACACAGAAGTGGATTAGGTAGGGATGCACTTTGCTGCAAATAACAAAATAGCCCAACTACTTTTTTTTTTTAATAGGGATTTACATTTCTCATATAAGGAGTTTGAGGCTAAGATGTTGCTAGTGTTAGAATATTGACTAGTGCCAGTGTTTCTGCAGCTTTCTCAACATTTTCCTCATAGTTACAAACCATTGAACCCTCTTTCTAGTTAGGAAGGCATTAGAAAAGGTGGTACATTTCTTTAGGAAAGTAAAGATTTCTCAGAAGCCACACTCTCCAGCAGACTTTTCCAAATGCTTTCCAACATCCCATAAAAATCTGAATATTTTATCAGCCCCATAGGCACTCCTAGCTGCAAGGTAATCTGAAAAAGTATGTCAGAGAAATGCCATGATTGGCTTAGTCCTTTCACAGTTCGTTGCTTTGGAGCTGGGCGTATTCTCATCATAATTAATATTAGAGTTCTGTTAGCAAAAATGAGGAAATCACTGTTGAGTAGGCAACCAACAGTGTTGGCCATCCATGTCCTCAGGGAGTGTAGCAAAAGGGAGTGACAGGGTTAGTTAAGTGAGGCTGCTAGGAAGCAAAGAGTAGGAGGAGGAATGATTTCAATAAAACGTTGACTGTGGATCAGGAGAGATACTTCCTGGAAAAAACAGAGTCAAGGAATAACATAAGCAAAACCAGGCAGGAAAAAGTAAGACGTGTAAAGGAAGCCAGGGTAGAATCGATGTGTCTAGAGAGAAGCCTTAAGGAGAATTGAAAATGGATAAATTTAGAGAGAGATGGAGAAGTTGTTGGAGGAAACAGTGTATCCATTTCTTTATCTTACTCTATCAAACTGGTTAGCCAACAAATGGCCAAGAACATGGGATTACCAATAAATTAGAAATAGACTTTATTTTCAAATATCCATAGACTATTTGTAAAAATGGAAAACCTCAGTAAATTCCAACACAGGCCACATTGTCTAACAATAATAAAATAAAACTAGAAATTAATAACATGTATAAAAACATTCCAACTTGGATATTAAATGTATACACATCTATATACACATACATGAAATACAGATATATATATATATATGTATAGCTATATGTATACATATAAATATATGGATTCAGAAGTAAACTGGAGTTGCCCTTATAGATTATTACAAAAATAAAAAAAATAATTTAGAACACTATGTGTCAAACTACACAACATGTAACCAAAAATTATTCTTAGAGCAAGATTCTTCACCTGAAGGGTTTTCACTGTTAAAGCAGAATACAAGAGGAGACATGATCAAGCAAAAAACCAAGGGGGAAAATATAGAAATTAATTGAGCCTATTTGGAGAAGTTGGAAAAGAGCAGCAAGCAAAAGTATGCTAGTAAAGCAGTTACAAAAAAATAAAAACAATTTAGATAAGAGCAAATAGTAAATTGGTAATATTGTAAGAGCTGGTTCTTAGAATACAATAATAGATAAAAAATAAATACAAGAAAGAAGACAGAAATCTTCCAAATTCAATCTGAGAAGATGATATAATTACAAACCCAGACTAAATAAAATTGATTTTTACAGTACATTTAATAAAATTTGACAAATATTAATACATTTAACCAATAAATACTGTTAAAAATTTAAACAAAACTTGAATATGTTAGTAATCATAGAAGATGTTAAAACTATCAAAAAAATTTCCCTTTGTAAGTGTTTCTTGGCTTACAGAGTTTCTTGGAAAACATGTTTCAAAACCTTAAGAAATGGAAAATTCTCAAGCTACTAGCATCTTTAATAGAATAAAAGAAAATGGAAAGTTTCTATATAAGAACCAGAATATCCTGGTATCAGAAATCCCATTATCAGAGAAAAAGATCAGTAAAAGATGTAAGAAAAAAGAAAAACTAAGTATGGATTGAACTCTCTTAAAGTACAAAAATCTTTAGTAAATTATCAGAGGTAAAGTTTTGTTCTTTATTCAAGGATAGCTCAATATCAGGACATTTAGTAATGTAAGTTTCCATGTCTTTAGGACAAAAAGAAGAAAAAGATCATGATCAGCTCCTCAGATGTTGTCAATATATTTAAAAATAGACTCCAAATGGATGAAGGACCTCAATGTGAGAAAGGAATCCATCAAAATCCTTGAGGAGAATGCAGGCAGCAACCTCTTCGACCTCAGCCGTAGCAACATCTTCCTAGGAACAACGGCAAAGGCAAGGGAAGCAAGGGCAAAAATGAACTATTGGGATTTCATCAAGATCAAAAGCTTTTGCACAGCAAAGGAAACAGTTAACAAAACCAAAAGACAACTGACAGAATGGGAGAAGATATTTGCAAACGACATATCAGATAAAGGGCTAGTATCCAAAATCTATAAGGAACTTAGCAAACTCAACACCCAAAGAACAAACAATCCAATCAAGAAATGGGCAGAGGACATGAACAGACATTTCTGCAAAGAAGACATCCAGATGGCCAACAGACACATGAAAAAGTGCTCCACATCTCTCGGCATCAGGGAAATACAAATCAAAACCACAATGAGATATCACCTCACACCAGTCAGAATGGCTAAAATGAACAAGTCAGGAAATGACAGATGCTGGCGAGGATGTGGAGAAAGGGGAACCCTCCTCCACTGTTGGTGGGAATGCAAGCTGGTGCAACCACTCTGGAAAACAGCATGGAGGTTCCTCAAAATGTTGAAAATAGAACTACCCTATGACCCAGCAATTGCACTACTGGGTATTTACCCTAAAGATACAAACATAGTGATCCGAAGGGGCACGTGTACCCGAATGTTTATAGCAGCAATGTCTACAATAGCCAGACTATGGAAAGAACCTAGATGTCCATCAACAGATGAATGGATAAAGAAGAGGTGGTATATATACACAATGGAATACTATGCAGCCATCAAAAGAAATGAAATCATGCCATTTGCGACGACGTGGATGGAACTAGAGCGTATCATGCTTAGTGAAATAAGTCAATCGGAGAAAGACAACTATCATATGATCTCCCTGATATGAGGACATGGAGAAGCAACATGGGGGGGTAGGGGGATAGGAGAAGAGTAAATGAAACAAGATGGGATTGGGAGGGAGACAAACCATAAATGACTCTTAATCTCACAAAACAAACTGGGGGTTGCTGGGGGGAGGTGGGATTGGGAGAGGGGGAGCGGGCTATGGACATTGGGGAGGGGAGGCGAACCATAAGAGACTATGGACTCTGAAAAAGAACCTGAGGGTTTTGAAGGGTCAGGGGTGGGAGGTTGGGGGAACAGGTGGTGGGTAATGGGGAGGGCACATTTTGCATGGAGCACTGGGTGTTGTGCAAAAAGAATGAATACTGTTACACTGAAAAAATAAATAAAATGAAAAAATGAAAAATAAATAAAAAAATTTCAGACACAAAAATAAAAAAAAAAAAATAATGGACGCCTCGGTGGTTCAGTAGGTTAAGCGTTTGCTTTCCGTTCACGTCAGGATCCCAGAATTCTGGGATCGAGTCCCACATGGGGCTCTCTGCTGCGTCTCCCCACTCCCCACTCTGCCGCCCCCCCACTCCCGCTTGTCTTCTCTCTCTCTGACAAATAAATACATAAAATCTTTAAAATACATATGTGTATGTAAATTTTAATTAGTGAAAAAAAGGCACTGTTACTATCTATACTAGAAGTATCTTCTAACAAGCTAAATAAATAAACTTTATAGCAGGCTAACAGGCAGCATAATGCACATCAGTGTAACAAGAAGAATTGTATTTAAATTCAGAAAAAAAAATGCACTTGCTAAATTTTCATGTAACCGTGCTAAGACAGAGCTAGTGAGTAAAGTTAATTAAAATATTAGCACTTAGTGTGAATATTGGAAAGAAAAAATATTTGATGATCTGTCTGGAATAGAATAGAGAATACCAAGAGAATCAATAGAAAATGGTTGTAGTCAAGAAGTTTGAACAGTGAAGAATATTCCAGGAAGGCTGTAGGTCATCAAATACACTCACAAAACCTCATAGCTATGTTGTATGACAGTAACTGCCTTTAGAAAATGATGTGGAAACAGATTCTGTTAACAGTTATAGCAAAAAGAATTAAATGTCTGGTAAGGTATTTGTTAAAAAGTGTCCAAGTTTTGTCCAAAACTTGTAATTTAATTTACTAAAGGGCTTTTCAAAAAAGACACAGTTAAAACCCACCTTGTTCTTAGCTATAAATTTTTAATATTATACGTATATGAAATCTTCCTGAAGTCAACTACAGATTTAATTCAACCTTGATCAAAACCCAGATGGAATTTATTTAAAAACTTGAAAATATATCTGACATTTGTGGAATATATTTAGTTAGGAAAATTCTGGAAGAAAATATTAATTGAGCATCTCTTATAGCAGAGTGAATATATACTTTCATGGTACTCTGAACCTTCCCTTATTAGTAGTCCTCATATTTTATAAATTCATAAATTTGCTTGTGAGATGGTTTTATTATTCTCCATCTTCCCCATTAAACTGTAAACCTCATATGGCAACAATTATCCCTTTTTGCTCATATGTCTACTATCAAACCTTATCAATAAATCAACCTGCAATAAATATTTGTTGCATAGGTAAATATTTTCAAAATTATGGAATTATAATGATAAAATCGATTTGGTACTGTCATTGGGGTAGAAGGCAAACCTATGGAGCAGAATGAAACTCAGCTAACTAGATGCTTTTTAAGTAAATGTCATGTTTCAAGTTTTATTGATAGCATTGTGAATAAGACGGATTAATTAGTAAATGGTGTTGGGATCTATGACTAATTATCAGGTAACAAAGTTATAGCAAAACAGGCTCTAGAGGGCTTAATTTAAAAATTTAGATTAAATTTAGAAAAATTTAGATTAAATTTAGAAAAATTTAGATTAAATTTAGAAAAATTTAGATTTAAAAATTTAAGTACTGGGGGAGGGGTGCCTGGCTGGCTCAGTTGGCGGAACATGTAGCTCTTGATTTCTATCATGATCTGGGTCACAAGTTCCAGCCCCACACTGGGTGTAGCAATTGCTTAAATAAAACTTAAAAATTGAGTACTGGGAAGAAAATACAGAGATAGGGAAGCTTTTCTTAAATCTTGTTTTTCCTTATTTTAATCCCACTGAGAAGTGATAATTTGTATAAAGATACATAACTGATTCAGTTATTCCCTTTGGATAACTTTTGGGAAGCAAGATTGCTAGTTTAAAGGATCTGTGCCTTGCTAGGCTTTTTGAAGGATCTTGTAAATTTTTCTCCTGACCAGCCATAACAATTCACACACCCAGCTGTGGGCAGGAGAGCACGCCTTTCCCTAGCCGTCTAGGTGCTCATACTCACATCACTAGTTTAAAGGAGTAGTTCTAAAGTTTTCTTGTCTCTTTAGATTGGCTGTTACCTGGTGGTTCTTTAAATTCAGTCTTTTTCTTTAAGGGGTTATGTACTACTCATGTAATGTAAAACTTCATTTAGAAAGCCAAAGGAGTATATAATCTGTTTCCAAAACTTTGATTTATGTATTGAACTAATAGATTTTATCTGTCATTGTTGATACCATACGGTTTTGTCTTATCACACAATAGGTATCCCATAGACATTTATTTAATGCTTGAATCAGAACTACATATGTGGAGGTTGATTATTTTATTGATTGATCATGTATATCTTGCTTACATTTTTTGTGATAGCTTTTGCCAAAATCTCATCTAACATAACATAACAGTTAAAAGGTCTGAGAGAGAATGAAAATTTGTTGGTAGATTACATGTTGACCACCCATTATGTACCAATTCTTTACAGGGTCCTCTAGTGACGTCCTTTCATAATGACTAGAAAACAATGCTGGGAAAATAAGGGGAAAAATTCCAACAATTCTATTAACTTTAATTACAAATTACATTATATTGAATACAAAATTTAATCATTATACCCACAGAAGCTGCAACAAAACAGTATAATTATTGATGGAAAGAAAAAAAATAAGCACTGAAATCTAATATTTTTCCAGGGTGACTCTTTCTAACATGCATATCTGAGAGAAATTTTTTTGTGGGGTCTTATACACAGATAATTAAGGAACTTAATGAGGAACATGTCTAGTTTCCCTGGTGATACAAAATGGTTTTCACCTAGCTAAGTCTTCTACTGACTCTGAAATTAAAATAAATATAACCAAAATATTTCAATAGAAAGCTAACTAACCTGGGCCCAGGACACTGCTTTTGTCAAGAATCAGAGCCTAGAGTTAGGACTCTCTGAGGAATGGGTGAGTCCACTCTATTTTATACCCTTTTTCAAATATACTTTTCTAACTGATTGTTGGCAGAAACTGAATGGCATTCAGTTCAGTCTGAACTTTCTGGCCAGTACCTGGGGCATCAGAATCTATGTTGTTGGTTGAAGCAGGACTTAAACACCAAATGCTATATTTTTAGGTCCCGAGTTAACATTCTGCTAGGAAAATGAAAGATTTTGATTTGTATTTTTTTTTCTACAGAGCAAATAGTCCAACCAGTCTCCAGGGGGCATTTTTTTTTCATTGAAGATTTTTATTTTTATTTATTTATTTTTTTAATGCTATTGGTATTTTTTTTTAATTTTATTTATTTGACAGAGAGAAATCACAACTAGGCAGAGAGACAGGCAGAGAGAGAGGAGGAAGCAGGCTCCCTGCTGAGCAGAGAGCCCGATGTGGGGCTCGATCCCAGGACCCTGAGATCATGACCTGAGCCGAAGGCAGAGGCTTTAACCCACTGAGCCACCCAGGCACCCCTCACTGAAGATTTTTAATGTGATCAGGGACCAAATGGGGACTAAATAGAGCATGTATGTGTCACCGTGAGTGCGCATGCGGTCATGAATGACATGTATTAGTAACAACCATCCACTGCATAAACGTGTAGGAGCCATGCAATGTGCTTCATGTACATGGTCCCATTTAATTCTCACATACTTTGGTGAAGTAGGGATGACATCCGCCCTTGATTCCATAGATTAGAAAGCAAGATAAGTGCTTGAACCGCACAGTTAGTAAGGGGTGGTACTCAGATGGAATCCAGGTTGCCTGCCGACAGCACCCGAGTCCTGACAGTTCTGCTGTTCTGCCTCTTAGAACCGTTTGTCTCCAATCTCCTGCCACCACCTTAGTTCAAGTCCTCATCACCTCTTGCCAGGATTCGGAGCCAGAGACACCCTTCATAGGTGTACTGCCAAAATTTGAAATGCAAATCAGTTTCACAAACATTATTTTTAGTTAGAAGATATTTTTTTATTCTTGGGTCCACAGAATGTTCTTTCAAATTTATCAGAGTTTCGCATTTTAAAAATGTCATGGTTTTTGGTTTTGTTTAACCATAAGGGAAAGGGCAGAGAGGATGGAATTAACATTTATTGAGCCCCTAATACATGCCAGGCAACATTGTCTCACTTATGAATCCTCAAAACAACACTGTAAGGGAGATTGAGACAGACTGATACCTATTGATTGGCTCTTCTGGGACTCCTGCTGTGTGCTCAGTACTTTGTCCACATTAATTAATTTTGGGAGTTTTGGAGTTTAGGCTGTGAGATTAAACGGTCAGTGTTCTCATCGCTCTGAGACGGAGCGAGTATAACACAGAAGACCCATGGGATCCAAACAACTGATTGTTTAAGTCTATTGATTTCTTTCTCTTTGAGTATCAATTGTGGGGAACCCAAGCAACAACCAAGTAGTGAGAAACTAAACTTGGTTTTGAAGGTCAAAAATTAAGACTTTTTTCTGGAAGAGAGTTTTGGTTTGATTTGCCGGTGTTGTGCTGAAATTGGACGTACTTGTTTTCAGAGTTCTGCTGTCCTTTCTTTTCTTTCACATCCCCCATAGCATTTACACAACGTTGAGCACAGAGTGCGGTCTGATGAGCTGAAGGACATTTGGGGAAGCTCTTAATTAATCTTTGTATTTAGTAATTCATAGAACAATTTAGAGTCAATAATTTTATCTTCTTACCCAGTATCATATTATAATAGTACTTTTGTTGACCATAAATTGCTGCTTACCTGCTCTTGCTATGATGTCTTCCTCTGAAACTGTCAGTTTTGGGCACTCAGGGTTAGGAATGGATGGGAGGGTATGTAATAAACACAGATGACTGATCCTAGGCTATTTTAGAGAAGATCAGTCATTTTATTTAAATGCTATGGATTTAGGGCCCCTTTGGTTGCTTGCTCTGTGAAGTGTAGCTATCAGTTTATCCCAGGTGTCTTAGCTTAGGCTATAACAAATACCTTAGCCCAGGTGACTTAAACAATAGACATTT
Source organism: Meles meles (assembly GCF_922984935.1). NCBI lineage: Eukaryota > Metazoa > Chordata > Mammalia > Carnivora > Mustelidae > Meles > Meles meles. Next base: position 10,780,523 of record NC_060074.1, read on the forward strand.
ACTTATCACACAGTTCTGGATGCTGGGAAGTATAAGATCAAGGTCCCAACAGGTTTGTTGTCTGATGAAGACTTGGTTCCTGATGTGCAGATGGTTGTCTCATTGTATCTTACCAGAGAGGGGAGGGAGAGCAAGCTCCCTCTACTCTCCTCTTACAGAGATACTAATTCCATCATGAGACTCTACCCCATGACTTCATCTAAACCTAATTTCGTCTTAAAGTCCTCCTCTCCAGGTACCACCAAACTTGGAGATCAAGGCTTCAACATAAGAAATTTGGGGAGACCCAAATATTCAGTTCCTAACACCAGGGTTAAATTTCAGGGATTTGGTCTTATATTCATTTGTCTCTCCTGGGTAAGACCCATGCACCTGGGACAAAAAAATTAGTAGCCTATGACTCATTCACATATATTTTGTGTTGGTGGCACTCATCTCCAGGATCATATTTGGAAATATTAGGAGAAAGTTCTGAGCAGAGTGCCCATGACAGTGGAAACTTCTACTTTTGCTGAAGTAGAGGCAACATTAACTATTATCCCACTGCCCCACATTTTCGACAGGGCTTCTTAAAAGTGCCTTCTGTCTGTCTGTCTCCCCCTGTCTCTCCACACACACACAGACACACACACAGACACACACACACAACACACGCACACACACACACGGGGAGGGTATTTTTCTTTGGGTGCTGTGACATTTTCCCATGACATAGGATGCTTGCGGCCCCACACGAGGCTACTGCCAGGCAATACAGAATGGGGGCCAGGAGTTGGTTGGGAGTGAGGGGGCAGGGGAACAAGGGATGTCAAACTAGTTATTGATCAATTTACTATGTCTATTTAGTAAGTCAGTCAGTCTCCAGATACTTTTGTAGTCTTTAAGGAAGACAAATGTTCACAGTTTAAATATCCCTAAATATATAACAGATGAACAAGCATGCTTTGGTGTGTAAATGCTGCATAGATTCAGAACCATCAAAAAGCCCCTCAAAAATGCCTTTCCATCTGCTGCTTCTAACTACATATCGCACATCCTGGCAGCGCACTTCACAGTGGTGTGAAAGATAGGTTCAAAGCCAACCTGGCAAAATCTATTTATCTTTTTTTTCTCCCCAAAATGTGTTTCTTTGTGCAGCTAAACTAGCAAACATATATAGGAACAAGGTGCCAGGGCTAAGAGGAGGCACTTGTCAGGCCTTAATCATTCAGGAGAAAACTTCCTTTATATTATGCCCTAAAACACTGACATCACATTGCATCTTCTTAGAAAGTGTGAGTTGGAGAAGCCTTGGATGCTGTGTTCAGTTAAAACTCGCTTGGGAGAGTTGCCGTAGCGTCCAGGGAATATTGTTAAGTAGCCTGAACAAGCCCAGGGAGGGAGTGGGGGAAGAATACTCAGAAGAGCATTCTTTAGTTTTCATTCAGGTAATTACATGCAACTCAGAGGGCAGAAGGATGAGAGGAAAACTCCGTTTTCATTCCAGGCAGCTCTCAGGTATGTCCTTCTCATGCCCTGCTTGGAGGCACGGGCTTTTATAAGCCGTGAACAATCGAAGTGAACACAGCGGCTGAGTTCGTTACCTACTAACGAAGTCTTATTTGAAATGGTACACGTCTCAGGTCCTTTAAATAGTGAATATTCTTATTTCAGGAGGTAAAAAGTATCCAGGAAGGTAATTTTCATAGCTGCTGCCCAGATTATGGTATGTTGTCATGAAATGACATAGAGGTGATCTGTTTCTCTTTCCTTACATCCTTTACTGAGGCTCCACTGTAGTGGAGGGTAGAGGTATCGGTACTGGGATTAGAGGGTATTATTAGACAGGCAGAGATGGTATCATACTTCTTAGCAGTCAGTAAAAATAAAATGAAGTAATCATATCTTCACCTTTAAGTGAAAGTTATATTCCCCCTCAAGTTAACTTGTCCTTTTGGATAAACAGCCAGAATAATCCTAGTACTCTAGAGTACTCTAGTACTTTATGATTAATATTGATAGTCTCAGAGAGTTGAGATTTTTCTCAATTTAACTATTTTCTTGTGATAATTCAATAATTGTTACACGGGTCTGACCAATGTGAACTTCAGCACAAGGATTCTTTCGTAGAGGTATGATGAGAAATTTTGTAGTGTGGCAAACTTTCCTTTTACATCATCAATACCAAATAGCAATACAGCTTTCTTGGCAATACATTTCATCTCTGTAGCACAGTGCAAGATCCATAGGCAGTCAAAATGTTTTTGGAAACATTTTTGATCGTATATAACTTTTTACTTTTCTTGAACATTTTATCCTTTTTGAACATTTTCATCATTTTGATGGTTTCAGTCTGGGAAACCTTTTATTGATGCACTTATTCCACAAATATTCATCGAGCTCTTCTATTGGCATCTGCAGATGTTTGGTGAAAATAAAACAAAGAAGACTTCACTTGTGGTGCTTATAGTCTAGTAAGAAAAGCAAATGATAAGTGAGGAAACGTGTGTGTGTGTGTATCTTCATTTATTTACTCCTATCCATTCTTGTAATTGCTGTGTATAATTACAAATAATAAATCATGAAGGATACAGTCAGGGTACAGTAGTAGGGAATTATGGGCAGGTAGACCTCCTTAGATCAGGCAATAATGAAATCAATCTTTGAAGACTTGGCATTATGCCAATACCTAAAACATGAGAAGGAACCAACCATGTAAATAGGAATGAACAACAGAAGCAGAGGATTATGTACATGAAAATCACTGATAGGAAAGACTTTTTTTTGCTCATGAAACCCAAGAGAGGCCATGTTGCTTGGAGTCAAGAATGAGGAGAGACTGATGGAAGATAAAGTTAAGAAGTAGTAGGGGGCGCCTGGGTGGCTCAGTGGGTTAAGCCGCTGCCTTCGGCTCAGGTCATGATCTCGGGGTCCTGGGATCGAGTCCTGCATCGGGCTCTCTGCTCAGCAGGGAGCCTGCTTCCTCCTCTCCCTCTCTACCTGCCTCTCTATCTACTTGTGATCTCTCTCTGTCAAATAAATAAATAAAATCTTAAAAAAAAAAAGTAGTAGGAAGACAATAGCAGGAGACCAAATGAGATATAATATGCTGCGGAGTGAGAGAGATGAAAGGATAAAGGAGAGAAAAGTATTTATGAAAGATGTTAAATTAGTGAAAACATTTATACTGATTATTTACATATTGAAGGATTAGGGAAAGTGGTAGGGTAGTCCTCAGAATTCTGGCCAACATAGTTCTAGATACTGGTACTATTTATTGTGATAAAAGAGACTAGGAAGGATCCGGCTTGCAGTCAAAAGGTCCGTTTTGAACAATTTATGATCTTTGGGAACATCTCCATACCCCCATTCCATTCCAGCAGAAATAAAAATAGTAATAGCTAATATTTATTGGGAAGTTACTGCACCATCAACTATTCTCAGTATCTTATATGTAATAAGATACATGAGGTAGAGATAACTGTTATTCGCCTCATCCCATGAGGATATTGAGGCTCAGAGAGGAGAACAAAGCTTGTGCAAAGTCACAAAGCTAGTAAATGGAGGAGCTGGGAGTCCAACCTGTGTAGCCTTGTCCGAGAGCTCATCTCCCAACTACCTGCTACAGTTTCAAAAGACAAGGAAGGCTGTGATCCAACTTGAGAGGCATCACCAAGTAGACATGTGCATGATGTGAAGCAAAATGAATGTAATCCCCCACGGAGAGGGTGAAGGAGGGACTCCCCAGGTGTTACTTCCTGCTCTGTTTCAATTCTATTTCCATTTTTAAAATCCTAACTTCTCTTTTATGGAGCTTCCAGGGATTAAGTGCCCTGGGATTTGCGATGCTGACATGGTTCACCCTAGTTGTATTTTTCCTAATAGAGTACATACAGATGTTCTAATATTCATTATTGCAAAAGTTGTTTCCAAAATTAATTTTAATCCCGTTATCATGTATTTAAACAAAACTTGTTTGCAAGTATACACACAAAGCAGCTGAGGAAGGAAAAATAAAAGGAAATGCCTCTCGCATGTATAAGGGATGATGAGAATGGAGGGCTGGCCGACTCCGCAGAGCCTCTCGGCTGCATATACTCCTGTGCAGAAGCCCTTCGCAGAATCTCAGGAAGTATGGTTGGAAAAGTAAAGCTTTCAAATGAGGGTTGTACGTTAAAACATTATAGGGGATAGTCTAGTAAAAAATCTAGCTAAGGGAAAAAAACAATATTGTGTTACCATAATGGTGTGTGGGGGTGGGTGTGTAAATCTCTTCCAGTTCCATAAAAGTATTAAAAACAACTATAACTGAATTACATTAATGGATATATAAAATAAATTATTCTAATTATGACATTAAATGCATATGATGGGGGGAGGAGAAGTAAAAGTAGAGTTCTTGTAGGCAAGGGAAGTTCTGTTGTTTTTGGCTTAAAATAGACTGGTAAAACTTTAAGATAAGTACTTTGGGAACCAGAAAAAAAAAAAAAAACCACCTAAGAAAGAGAGAAAGGAATCAAAACCTACCAATACAAAAATAACAAAATTGAAAGGAAAACACGAAAGAAAAAGAACAAAATAAATACAGGAAACACAGAAAGGAGTGAACAAAATGGCAAGAGTCAATCTTTCTCTGTCAATAAACATTTCAAATGTAAATGGATTAAACTCCCGGATAAAGACTGGGAGTAGCTGAATGGATTAAAAAAAAAAAACAAGCATTCCTGTAGGTCAAATCTGGCCCTTTCTGTGGCCTATTAGCTTGAGAACCTGCTTTAAAAGAATCTGTATTTGCCACTGGGGCATAAGAAAACCATCTAAAATACCCAGTATTTAGTTTATTTGAGCTGAGTTCTTATTATAAGTTATAGAAAATATTTGGTAATAGTTAAAGCTTTGAGCTATAAACTGTGTAATGTATATGCTATATACTATACCAAAGTTTGCTGATTCAGAGAGAGGGGGTTGGTGCCTGAGCGTGTCACCTAGGCCTGAAGTATTCAGACATGTTGCTCCCCTACCAGAGACTCCTTATGAAAACAACAGGCTTAATATCTATAGTATTTTGGATAGAACACTGATTTCAGTATTTGAATATGAGTTTGAATCCTTGGTCTTTTTTTTTTTTTTTAAGTAACATATAATATATTATTTATTTCAGGGGTACAGATCTATGATTCATCAGTCTTACACAATTCCCAGCACTCACCATAGTTATCCTAGGACCCAGCAATTGCACTGCTAGGTATTTACCCCAAAGATACAAGATACCTGTGCCCCAATGTTCATAGCAGCAATGTCCACAATAACCAAACTATGGAATATCCATAGACATCCAAACAATGTCCACAATAACCAAACTATCCATTGACAGATGAATGGATAAAGAAGATGTGAGATTATATGTGTATATGTGTGTGTGTATACACACACACACACACACACACACACAGAACTACACACAATGGAATATTATGCAGCTATAAAAATGGAATCCCACCATTCACAATGATGTGGATGGAACTAGAGGGTACTGTGCTAAGCGAAATAAGTCAGTCAGAGAAAGAAAACTATTGTATGATAGTATGATGTATGATATCACTGATATGTGGCATTTGAGATACAAGACAGAGGATCATACGGGAAGAGAGGAAAAAAAATGAAACAAGGGAAAACCAGAGAGGGAGACAAACCATAAGAGACTCTTAATCTCAGGAAACAAACTGAGGGCTGCTGGAGGAGAGGGGGATGGGAGGGATGGAGTGGCTGGGTGAATCCTAGATCTGTGTGTCTTTAGACATTATTTACCATCTCTTAGACTTATTTCCCAAACTGTAATCATGGTGATAATACCTTTCTAATGAGTATATAACTGTGACACTGGTAATAAATGTTAATGTCTGACATTAGGTAGATACCCAATAAATGGTAGACATGTAATTATCACAGATTACATGTTTATCTGTACTGCAATCTCATGAACTAACCTGTTCATAAAGTTTGTAAGAATGATTAAATTATATAATTTATATGACATGTTGAATACAGTGCCCGCTAAGCCTTCCGTGTGGGTTATCATTCTTGTTATTTGTAACAACAGGGCCCTGTTACCCAGAAGTGTACAGGAATAGTTGCATACAAAGCACAATATCGTAGCTCTGGTCATGGAGTCATAATTTGCATTAACTCTCACCATACCCAGTTGTCATGATCTTACGTCTTAGAGAGCTAACAGTCATGCAATTCTCTAAAAGCAGGGCTGGTTTTGTTGCTGTTTCATTTGTTTCTTTGTTTTTGTTTTTTCAGTAAAGTTCTCAGAGTATCTTGCACAACCAGGATGGATTTGCCCAAAGATTTGGGAGACTCAGATTTCACAGGGAATATTCCCTGTATCAAGAACTATTTCAGAAAAATTCAAAATACCCTACCACAGAAAACAGTCCTTCTAGAAGTTTCCACCAAAGAATGACCAGATCTACTATTTTGTTGCTCATTTTACAACCATTACAAGGTGTACTGAAAAGGCTCTTTTCCATTCTGTCTAGACACCTTTTCCTAGACAACATCCTGAGACGTAAGAATAAGCACTAAAATGAACATATTCCATCAAACATACCACTGAGAGGAATGATAAGTTTAACAGTTTCCCATGTGGGAAGCATATTGATGGTAATTATCTTTCCTCCTACTTCACTCAGTTTTTCGGACCCCTCTGCCGTGGTTGGGAAGCTCTGGTCATGCTTCACCACATACTTGAAGCATGTTTTGATTGGCTGGGAGCCTACTGTGGCTTCACGGTGGCTCAGGCGCTGGGCGTTTACAGGAGATTGGTATTTTCCGTGGTGGGTAGGCTGTGCGCTGCTCATGGCTAGTGCTCCTGGGAAATTGGTTCTCACGGGATCTAGTGAGTGATCAGCATGTTTAACATTATCAATTAACAAGATTTTTTCAAGAGTATGAAAATTTTTTTTCAAGGACTTGTAACCACCTATGGGAAGTTATTTATTCTTCACAACAAATTATTTTAGGAGGAATGATGATTATAATTTTAAATGGGCAGGACACCAGAGAACATGGAAACCCTCTCTCTTTAGCTGACAGACATGAGATGTTAGTTGCCTAGAAAGACCTTGATAGTATTCGAAGAAAGCAGTCATTGAGGGGCACCTGGGTAGCTCAGTGGGTTAAATCCTCTGCCTTCGGCTCAGGTCATGATCCCAGTGTCCTGGGATCGAGCCCCACATCTGACTGTCTGCTTCTTCCTCTCTCTCTGCCTACCGCTCTGCCTACTTGTGATCTCTATCAAATAAATAAATAAAATCTTTAAAAAAATAAAGAAAAGAAAACAGCCCTTGGGTGGAAACTGAAGTCTTTATAAACACGGTGTTGAGGAAAACAAGTAGCAATTAATAAGACCACTTAACACAACTTTCGCACACCACATCTAATATGCTAAACACTCCTAATACATTTCAAATCCTCCCAAATTTTTAATAGATGTGCACTCACAATTTCCCATCAACTTTTAAGGATATATGTATATATAAATGTATATTAATATATACATATATATAAGCATCAGAAAAAAGAATGGCATCATTACTTGAAAATTTAAAATTTTTTTGAAGTTTTCATGTCCCTGAGAGAAAGATTAAGATAACTCAAAAACTTCACCCTGATATTCCATTTATTTTTAGGAAAAGATACACCTCCAAATAGAGATTTTAATATGTTGTAATGTTCACGAACAGCACTTCTTTAAGCTTAACACTATTCTTAAGAATTTTCTTCAGTATATGTTCAAATATTTATATCTAGGAAGTATAATCCATTATATATAAATATAAATTTTTATCTTACATATGGTAAATTATAACCTAGTACAATACCTGCCATATAGCTTCTTTCATTAGTTCATTAGTTAAAAAAAAAAAACTATCCACATGTTCTTTTTCTTTGATTAACATAATGATTAAGAAAGTTAACCAACTTAGGAGACAGGAGTATAATTTTTGACATTCACTGACATTATATGGTAACGTTTTCCATTCACACAATTTTCTGCCTCCTCGTTACCTTGAGAAGTTGAAATATAACATTAAGTTGCTTGCTGAAGATACCACACCTCATGATTATGGCTCTATGGAAATAAATATTCTCTCTAAGTAAACCTGGAAGCATATTTTTAGTCGTATTTTTTTTAGACTGGTAAATATGTTCCAGCTTATCTCATTGCTCTATTTCACCCAATAGATTTTTGAAGGCAGTTGATGTGATTGTCATCACTGCCCAAATCAGGTTCCCATGACTCATTTAGTCTTTACTGGAAGCAGAGAATTCAGAAACTAAAGTGTAAGTTAGGGAAGTTAGTAATGGGCAGCCTCGGTGAGTTGAGCGTCTCATCAGTTCTCCAGAATCAGATACTAGCCAAGGCAGAGAATCCTATCTGGTTATGCTAACACCTGGATTCTGATTACAGGACAGATTCCTCAGCTTTTCCTAAAGAAATACATATCGCACTTCAAAAGATGGCATTTCTTTGGGAAAACACATTTTCATTATCTTGTATCTTGTATCTCCTTAAAATCAGATGAAAAACAGTTTACTTTCCATCTATTTTTTTTTTCTGGGCAGGTAAAATCTCTAGGTCATTTATTTTTGAGCCTTTAAGGCCTCTCATATACAAAAAGCAATTGTTGATTTGTTTGCCAAACAAAATATGAAAGAATTAGTAGAGGTCGTATCATTCAATAGTAATTTAGCCTCTGATTTAATGTTTCAATTAAAACTTAATAAGCATGCATGAGATGTATTTACAGTGTATGTTGAGTAGTGGTAAAAAAAACTTGTTTTGCCCACTTTTGCAAACTGGTAGATAGAACATATTTGTTTACTTGTAACATGATAATTCCTCGAGGTGTGAACACTAGGGTATGGAAGAGGTGAAGAGACAAACATTATAACAGGTATTCTGCTAAAGTGTCAAGAGATGCAGAATGTTGCAACACAAACAAAAGATGGTGAATTGAAAATGATCTGTCCAGGGGTTGAACTAAAATTCTAAATGGCAAATAATCACATTATGTTGCTTGATTCATAAATCTTTGGAAGCATTCAAGATGGATTAAAAAAAGGAACATTGAATTGTAATTTTTGAATAAATATTATTTCATTATTAATGATTAGTGCATATTAAGGAAAAACAAGCGACAATCTCTGTCCCGTCACATCAAGCAACAATAATAGCCATATTTCATTGCCTTTTTGAAACAATTTTTACACAATATATAAAATTATCACTAGTTAGTTGAAGCCACCAATATGGACTTTGGTATTGTGCCCTCATAACAAGTAACATGGTGATAAAGAATGTTATTTTGAGTGATACTCTACAAATATCCATTTGTAAAACATCAAGCCAAATATTTTAATTGCTAATTTCCAGTATTTTTAAGTGGATCGTTTTCTTTATTTGAAATAAGTTACTATAAACTATGTTTTCCCCCCCATTTTGTAATGTTATTACATATTTAGTAAAATGGTAAAATCATGGCCAATCGCCTGCCTGATGTAACTCAAACCTTCTTTTCCATTGATCCTTTCAGGATCCTCAAGTCAGTTTAAAAAGGGCCTACTAGTTTTTGGAAAATTATCTTTCTCAATAATTGCTCAAATTTTGTTTTATTTCCTCTTTGCTTTTGATGTCCTCAAGACATTTCATTTTGAAAAGAGAACATATGTTTAAGAAAAAGGACAAAATCTTACTATTAAGCAAGCATGTTTTAAAGAGAAAGATGATGTCTCAATATGTCAGGGAGGTATCTGATTTAAAAGGAAAATGCCATTCTTTTCTTTTACTAAGGGAGTCTTTATCCAAAATGTTTGAAAAATCCAACTCTTCAAATTATATTATGAAAATCTACGTAATGAAATAAAAGCAAGTTCTTCAGCTCTTCCTTCTACAATATATATTTTTCACCCTAATCCCAAAACATTTCCGTGAAAAACTGAAGCTAGCAATATGTAGCCAAAGCAACCAGGCAAGTTAATGATTTTTTTTTTTTTTCTTTCTACCAGGTTGGTTTGGCACCTTGTAGACACTGCTAAGCCAGCTCTTGTTAGTGCTTGAAGTAAAGTGTTTGGAGTTTTGCTTAGTTGTTTTTTCTCATTTTGATAGAACTTTTGTTTTCTGGAAATCTTCAAGAAATTTGTTATCCAACACTACTAAAACAACCTGTTGCATCTATAAAACTTAAATATCATAACAAAAAAGAATAAATCAAATGTGAGAACAGCTAGCAAAGTTTTTTAGAACATTTCTGTCTTTTCGCTGCAACATCACACTTACGGCAATGATAATGACCAGGAAAACAGGGAAAGATTTGCAAATGCTGATAGGAAAGAGATGTATTCTCTGATTCTACCAATCAGCTAACTTTGAGTCATAAATTTTCATATAAGAGAGTATTTACTGCAATCATAAAGGTAAAAAAAAATCACTAATGTAATTTCTTTGTTAATTTATAACCAACTTAAAACCAAAAAATTACCTCAAACTACTTTAAAAGAAATAAATTCTAATTTTGAAAACATGGACCTTTTTTTTTGTTTTTGTGTAAATTTAGCATCCAATATTAAAGTATTTTTCTTGATTTCTATTTGATTCTATATCCCTATCTATTGTATGTGATTTCTTGGTTCCAAAGAACACACATACACATGTACACAAACACGCACGCATTCACATACACACACACACACATTGACACTGCACACACATTCTCAGCGTACTCACACACGCACATATCTGCACACGCACTCATACATATAATGTTTTGGGCCAATGAAAATTAAATCACAGGAAATCCTGGCAAGAGTAGATGTAAGCATTTTGAAGGTGATGGTAGGTTACTTAATCTTATGTCTAAAAGAGAAAGAACACACTTGGGGAAAAGGGAACAAATCATCTGAAAATAGGTAGATTTAGAGCTTAAAAATTGAAAATATAAATAAAAAATCTAAATAAATAAATCTAAAAAAATATAAATAAAAAAATAAAAAAGTCATGGGGTAAAGTAAGATCATCATACTCTCAATAAAGTTTCACGTGCATGCAGTCTGGAAGAAACTGAAGGATGCACCCCTGTATTGAAATGATGAGACAGTCAGAGGATATTTCATGTATTCCATTGATTTTGACACTCATTAGGTTGGGGCATCATGAGGACAACCTGTAGTTGAACTTCTTTTCCAATCAGTGCCACAGACAAATCTGTCTGGCTCTCCTAATGCTGACCAACATTTTTAGCATATTCTTCCAGATTTCTGTGTGTTCTCTGGCAGAGAAAGAGGCAATTTGAAGACTTTCCCTTTAAGCCACTGAAATTTTGGGATTCCTATGCAATATTTTATCAATGCACTGCATCACTGGCATCACCAACTGCTTCCCAACTCTGGATATTTCTCTGGAGTTCTAACCAGAATTACATCAGTATTCTCGATGTTTCTTTGAGTCAGCTGTACTGAATATGGATTATTAGATATTAATTTGATCATAATGTTAAATGTGTTTCAACATTTGGACTACTCTTTTAATAATAATGTGAGTTTATTTAAGTCCTGATAAATGAATCTCCCTGCCTTATATTTTACCTGTGCTAATTGGGAACCGAAGTGGATTTTTGCCACGTTTTGCTTTCCTGGTGAGGAATGGTAATGGTAGTAACCACGTTTCCTTTGAGCAGTATCCAGACTAGCACTTTAATTACCTCCCCTCCCAAGAACGCAGTCCTCAGTAACCTAAGCATATGACCTAAATCAAGGGCATAAGATGTTCCCTTTTGGGTGTTTGTGGGAGTCGGAAGAGTGAATCCTGGGGGAATTCCTTTCCTCCTAATTTCCATTTTTCATATGATTAATAACAAATGAATATATTCATAAAGGAAAAATAAACCCTTTAAAATATTGAAAACTTACTCCGTATGAGACATTGATCTAGAAGAGTGGCAAGTCATTTCTCCAGTCTAGTGAGAGTGGGGTGTGGAAGGCAACGAGGGGAGCTGTGTCCTCCTCAGCTGCATTTCTCTGGCATGATGGTGTTACAGAAGTACTCAAGGTACCAGTTCAAAGTGACCTGTGGAAATGTCCTCTCTAAGTTGGGATCACCTCTTCTGCTGGTGCTTGTACGTGCAGAGATGCTGGAGAACCAGGACAAATTTATCTAATGATTAAGAGCCTGAATTCTGAGGCCAACTCAGTGTGGATGTTTCAGCTTGGTGGATGGTTTTCCTCTCTGCAGGCATAGAAGAGTCCTCTACCTTCCAGTGCTAGATAGGGAGAGAGATAATGGAGAGTACAGACCCACTTCTTGAAAATCCTGGCATGAGCTGAGGTTTGTCAATTTTACTCACAGTCTATTGGCAGGATCTAGTCTCACATCCGCATCTGAAGACATAGGAAATTGGGAAATGTAGTCTTTAGCTAGGCAGTATTTTTTTTTTTTAATCTTTAGCAAAAACTACACACTATGGAATATGGAGCTCAACTATTTGGTTGTTGTTCATCTCCAACACAGAAGTCACTTAATTATCTGAGCCTTAAACTTTTTAGCTATAAAATGGCATAAATAATAAATATCTTGAATGACAGCTGTGATCAGATGATACACTGCATGAAACTCTTTGTAATATTCATGTCACTAGACAATTGCACATTATTTCTGATATGTCAAAGTAAGTCTTATGCATATCTTTATTAAACAATAATTTGTGCATACAATATAACTAGCTATTAGTGATACATTTCCAATGTAACACACCTACCCTTTCTATGCATATTTTGCCATAGCGTCGTATGATAGTATGTAGATTCTTTTGCAAAAGTACTTGTTTTTAAAAAGAAGATGAACAGGAAGTCTTAAGGACTCTCAGGTATGAATGAATAAGTTTGGGGGATCTAATGCACAGCATGGTCACTATAGTTGACACTACTTGAATTGTATACTTGAAATTTGCTGAGAGAGAAGGTTTTAAGTGTTCTCACCACAAACAACACACCACACACAGACACACAAACACTAACCATGTGAGGTGATGGTTGTGTTAATTAATGGTGATTGTGGTAATCATAACACATACTTATATTAAATCATGTTGTATACCCTAAATATATACTATTTCTATTTGTCAATTATACATCAAGAATTTTTTTTAAAAGAAGATGAACAGAAAGTCTGAGTCTAATTTCATCATAGTGAAAACAAAACAAAGTCACCTACTGTGTAGAATTTGTGTAAGGGATTTTGAACAAGAAAATAGACTTATCTTTGACTTTGAGAAACCCATAGGCTCTTTATGATACACAAATAATTGTTATGCTTTCTTAAAGGTAATTAATTAGGATTAAATGTTTTTGTTACCTTATTGAAAATAAAACAACAACAATTAAAAGACAAATATATTCCCTTCTATGTAAATTTTCCTTTCGAGCCATGGGACACTGGTCTGAATTAAGGAAAGATACATTTATTCAGAAATATTATAAATCATCCTCTTCTGAGATATATTTTAATATGAGTCCATAATAAGGCACATGAGTTGATTAGCATCAGTCCATATTTATTTATTTAGTAGGTGATCAAAGCACCAACTCAAACTAGGTCCATTTTAGAATATGACACTATATGCAGGCGGAATGAGCCCTCAATCTCCAAGTCCTGACAAAAAGCTTTTTAAGACAGGGAAATACACGCTGAAGCAATGTATTTTTAAAATTAAATACAAAACACTCAAGTATTGGCTGTCATGTGCCTACTAGCCAATCCTAGACATTTTGGGTGGGTAGCCCTTAAAACAGTAATGACAGCCACAACAATAATTGACATTTGAGTGTCTCTTCTTTTCTATTGTGTATATACATATATATATATATATATATAGTCTCATGCCTCTTCTAATAATTCATATTTCTTTCAAGAGTTTAATATTTTTAGCTCTAACAGGCCTTTGATGAATTTTGAGTTAGTTTTCGCATGTGATGTAAGAAGGGGTCCAGGCTTCATTCTTTTGCGTGTGGAATATGAAATCTCATTTATCCAAGCAGTAGTTGTATGAGGTAGGTATCTGTCTTCTGCCAGGTCCCCCAGAGGATTTGTGTTCAAACATTTCATTAAGGGACTGCTTGCTTAATGAGGAGCCTCTAAGGGAATATGGAGAGCAGGACAAGGGCAGGGAAGAAGCCAAGTGGGGTGCAACTCCAGGTGAAGTTCCAGCTCAAACCTAATTCTTCAAATGACAGCTTGGGGGTTGTCCCCTTTAGGGCAAAGACTTTCATACTCCTAGTGTAGGGGTTACCTTACATCTAGGGGTGATGTAAACTCCCAGGTATTTCCAGCTTTCTGCCCAGGGAGGCAGAATGTTCCCCATGGCTCAAGGGAAGTCTTCTAAAGAGAGGGTTAGTTGCAGTCTCTTGCAGACAAGAAACATAAAGACATAGGAGTCAGGGGACAGGTGCTCATGAAAGGAATATGAGGGAATCTGGAACAGTTTTCACCTCAGTATCACTTCCTTCACCTAACAGTTAAAGAAATGAAACTTAGAAACATGGAACAACTTTCCCTAGTTGATATGATTAGTAAGTGGGACCAGCGCAAAATAAGCCCAAGTCTATGACTCCAAAGCTCTGGAGAGATATGGGGCATGTGGGAAGAATGTGATTGATGGAATGTGGCAGTGATAAGCAGGTTAAAATGCAGTGAGCACACTCTGATGGCCGGGACACTACTGAGAGTCCTTCCTGCCCCAGCCCAAGAAGACAGATGAGAAGTGAAGACTTGATGTAGAAGAGGCATGAGAATTAAGGAAGTTGTGGTGTCTTGACTGTCCATGCTCTTCCAAGACGTGTTGCTGGGAAAACAGGGTAGCCACATACACCCTACTTCACACCATATCTAAAAGTTAACTCAAAATGGTCAAAGAACTCTACGTAAGCACTAAAATCTATGACTCGTAGAAGAAAACAGGAGTAAATCTTTGTGACCTTGAATTTAACGATGGTTTCTCAGCTAGGACATCAACAGTACAAGCAATAAAATTTAAAAATAGATCAATTGGGCTTCATCAAAGTTAAAAAGTTTTGGTGCTTTGAAGGACACAATCAAGAAAGTAAAAAAGACAACTTAAAGAATGGGAGAGGATATTTGCATATCCTATATCTGATAAAGGACTTGTATCTAGAATATATAAAGAACTCTTACAAGTCATTAATGAAAAAGCATGTAACAAATCACAAATCACAATTACAAAATGCAAAAAGGATCTGAATGGACATTTCTCCAAAAAAGATACAGAAATGTCCAAAAAGTGTAGGAAAAGATCCTCAACATCGTAAGTCATCAGCAATATAAGTCCAAGCCACAGCGAGATGGCACTTCATCCCTGCGAGGATGGCTTTAATAAAATGACATAATGGCAAGCGTTAGGACGTGGAGTAATGAGACCTCTTGTACACAGCTGGTAGGAGTGGAAAATGGTAGACGTGCTGTGGCAAATGATCCGGCCATTCCTGAAAAAGTTAGAAAGAGTCGCCATTTGACCCAGCAGTTCTATCCCTCGGTATATATGCAAGTGCAGTGGGAACCTATATCCACATGAAGACTTGTGCAGGGAATGTTTACACAGCATTACTCGTGATGATCAAAAGGCAGAAACAGCTCAAATGTCCATTATGCATGAGTGCACAAAAATGTGTCAGACCCACATAATGGAATATTATTCAGCCATAAAAAGGAATGAAGTACCGGTACCTGCTAGAAGATGAGCGCTATAGTCGGAATGAATGTTTGTGTCCCCCTAAAATTCCTATGTGGAAATCCTAACCTCCAAGTGGACAGTCTTAATGGCAAGGGGAGACTCTGGGGACATGATTAGCTCATGAAGGGGGAGCCCTCATGAATGGAAACAGTGTTCTGTAAGAGAGAGCCTCCAGAGCTCCCTCGTCCCTTCTGCCATGTGAGACTACAAAGAGAAGTTGGTAACCTGGAAGAGGGCCCTGGCCCCACCATGCTAGTACCCTGATCTCAGACGTCTAGTTTCTAGAAATGTGAGAAATAAATTCCTGTAGTTTAGAAGCTACCCAGTCTATGATATTTTGTTTGAGCAGAACGAACGGACTAAGCTAGTAGATGAAACTTGAGAACATAATACTAAGAGGCTGGGCACAGAAGAACACATATCCTATGATTCCATCCACGTGAAATATCCAGACGAGGTGAATCTTTAGATACGGAAGGTAGATGCGTGATTGCCCCAGGCTGGGCAGGGGCGCGGAAGGTAAGAGAATTGGACACTGATGGCGAAAGGGCAGGTACGGGGATTTTTAGGAGTGGTTATAAAAAACGTTCTAAAATCGATTGTGATGATGGTTGCTCAATGCCGTGAACAGAGTAAGAACTCTTGAATTATACACTTTAAATGACTGAATTGTAGGGTCTGTAAATTATCTCTCTGTATAATTGCAAAAAGACAGAAAGCCCATGCTAGTAATAATCATAGTAGCAGTGGTGGAGAGACTTTTGTTCATGAATATCCAGGCTGGCAAGCTGGAATTCAGGAAGGAAGGCATTTCTAGAAGGCCTCGCTGGCAGGAGTTTTGTGGTCCTCGAAGGCTGCCGCACAGCTAGAGGTGAGACGTTCCTAAAACCGAGGTGGTTGTGGAAATCCTTGCTGAGAGCAGTGGCTAATGGACGTGGCGGGGGGGGTGAGGGGTAGTGCAGTGAGGACGGGGGGCCAATGTCAGCACAGCCGCTGCCTCGCCCACGATGATCACCTGTGTGTCTCCACTTTCTGGGGCCAAGCAAATCCTAGAAGGTGACTATTCGAAAGAGCTCTGTCCTTTTGTCGCCTGCTGGCCCTCTTTACTCCTTGATCAAGTGCACGGATGGGAGGCAGCGGGGACCTTGGCTGAGCAGCTCCTTGAGCCGGGAGAAAACGCACGTGGGGCTCCCGCAGAAGCCTCCAGATTGAAGGCGAAGTGTTGCGAAATCAGCAGGGCGGGCAGCTGAAGAGCATGCGAATATTGTGCATTTGTAAATATTTGAGCACATCTGCTTAGTTCCCTCCCAAAAAACCAGTGGGAAAACCCGCCTCGCGTTGTGCCATGCAATGCCGTTACCCTGTTCTAATTGTCAAATCTGTTGAGTGTTTTCCTCCTGAACACAAAAATTAAACATCGCTCTCCTCATTCATGATTAATTCAGCTGCAGCGCTGCACTGTGTCACACCGCATTTTTTAAAGTAATTGTTAAATTCTACCTCATAATCAGAGCAGTTTTAATTAACTTTTTGTCAGTTAATCTTTTTTTCCTCATACATTTTCCATATCTAGTGTGTATCAGGCACGACTCTGCCCAGGGCTTTGCAGCCCCTCGGTATGAATGCTTAAGCCCTATTAGTGCCGAAGGGTGTGCCCCGTGCGGGCAGAGAAAGGGGGCCTCCCAGGCTGCATTCTGCTCAGCTTTACTGGGCCTCGCTGGTTCTGTCATTTGCATTAAAGAGCTCCTCCACAGTGGGCTCATTTGTAAGCTGCAAAGTTCAGGCTTTCTCTTCCCTTTCTCCTAGAGAATGTTCTCTGTGTCTAGGAGAGGGATGGTCATCACAGAATGTGCAGCAAGAGGCAAGAGACCCGGACTGGAATACAGAACAAACCCATGGTGGGGGGTTGAACGTAATTCTTGCCTCAGAGCTAGTCCTTCCTCAGAAGAGTTCCTTCAGTGTCGTTGACCTTGGCAGTGTTACCAAAGCCACAGTCCACGTAGTTGGACTTTTTCGTCCGCGGAGCTCACCCGTTGGTTGCATGCACTGTTCAACTTACAGTTCTGCTCTCCTATGTCTTTTAGCTCTCAAAGAGTACTTGTCATGGGTATATGACGCAGGAATCCTAATTCTGCCTTAACTGTACGGTATATGACGCAGGAATCCTAATTCTGCCTTAACTGTACATATGCATGTTTTCTTGCTCAAAAGGTGCCTGTCTTGAAAAGCGGTTGTGTGTTAGTTTTTCTAGAAGTTTTAGAAAACGTGCGCCTGCATGTGATGGTACCGCTACTACGACTTCCAGCACAGCAGCCAGTTCTGGGCATTTGTAGGATCTCTTTTTCAGGGTATCACATGAGTTTCTCAGTGTTAAAAAGCATAAAATTGAAGAAGTAGGAACTGATAATTCCTTATTTTAGAATCTGATGCTAAAATGCTGAGAGATTAAATAAACACACCAGATGTTCAAATGGTCAAGTTATTTAAACAGAGTGTGGTCAGACCCTAGAAGAGGTGATGCATTCATTCTATGAACATTTCTGCCAAGGTGTTGCCATATTGAATTTGTTCATTGGCTTGTTCTGTCCAGGGTTGTCGATCCTGAGGAATACATGTCATTCAAGTAAAAATTGTACAAAAGGTTTCCTCCTAAGAAGTACATCGCAAGATACTTTAAGGCAAAGTATATCCTGCATGAAGTGCTTTGACCTCAGAAAAATTAAGAGTGTGTAGATTCACGGTCTGTGGTCAAATCTTATGTAATTTACAAGGTCAGTGGGTAGGCAAGTAGCTTAAGTCCTATGAGTCCCATTTTCCTCATCTGTAAAATTGGAATCATATTTTCTGCATCATACCATTTTTCTGATGATTAAAAGAAATTATTTTTAATGTAATTAGCACCGTGTGAGTTCTCAGTAAAGGAGCAGTGATAATGACGATGATGGCTTATACTATTCTCAGTGCCTGACATGAAATCATTTAGATCATTCGGCACATAGAATAGAGCACAGTGGGTCCAAGAACCCGTCCCAGAATCTATCATGATGTGTCCTGTCCTGTCTTCTGGAAGGGAGCGCCTTCCTGTGAACTTCTGGAGGACTAATTCCATGTCTTGTTTAACTTGTGTCTCCTGCAGACTGAGCACAATGTCTTGTGTGCGTGCTCAATCCGTCACCGCCAAATTGTAACTGAATCCTCATTTTTTTGTTCTTATTCTTTCAGCAACATTCAGTAAACCATAGTGCTGAAAGATGAACGAAGGATGGTTCCTGTCCTCAAAGTATGCAGAGTTGACTGAGGAATTACCTAGGTGGACAGACACAGAACAGTGTGCCCTGTAGCTGCCCGGCCTCCCGGAGATGGGAAGGCTTTACGCAGAAGGCAAAGTGTAGTGAGCCTGGAGTAAGCAAGAGTTCTACCCAAACTGAGTCTCAGGGAAGGTTATTCCAGATTACCAGAGTGAAGTATGTGTGCTAAGAGAACCATGATACAGAGCCCTTTCCGGAAATGGGGAGAGGGGCCCTGTATTTAGCTTTTTGTCTGCAGAGGTTTGTGGCCAATGTCTGCCCCTACAAAGGAGGGGAAAACAAACCAAATGCAGAAGTTCTGAGTGAATGCCTCAGAGGTGAGAAGGAGGCAGTAGGAACAAGGAATGGGATGAAGTTAAAGAGTGAGAGGTAATGGGGAAAGGCAGTGGAACAGCCCAGAGATAACTTTGTCATTTATTACCCATGAAACAACAATTTATATTTCCCTTAAATAATCCCTTTGTTGTGTTTGTGTGTGAGTGGAAAGGAACCTTCATTCCACTCCCAGTGTGATTGAGAAATTCAGCTCTGTTTGCACTTTCCCAGAATTCTATTTGCTCTTTGTACTCAAGTACAAAGAAGAATGGCGCTAATCCAAGTTTGATTTGGAAGCCAAGTGTGATGGGAGTTACATGTCACAGCAATGTGTCCAAATTTACTTTATTTTTGAAATGTCGTGAATATGCTGCTTAGAATTATTCATCATGGTATTCGTTTTTCCACACAGGAGTATTTTACGATTCTATTTCCTAATTTGTGAGTCCTAATGTAAAATGTGCTGATATATCAACTTTATTAATACATAACTCCCCAGATCTATAGACTTTAATTTATAATAATTTCTAAACTTGTAATTTAAAATAAATATTAAAAGAGACTACGTAAAACTATCACAGCCCTTAAATCAATACTCGAGAATAGTTTAATTCCCAGAAATTCCCCATGGTGAGAAGAACATTTATTTCTTGTTGACAGGGACAGGGAAAATAAGTTAAAGGCTTGCTTTTCACAATATTTTATTTCAAATCAATTTAGCTGTGCCATAAAGTAAATAATTTTGGAGATGGATTTGTAACGAAAAGTACCTGACCGGTAAATTTCAGATTGCTAGAATTATAAAGTTTTAGGGGATGAACATTCGTCATATTTCAGGTAATATAAACTAAAGACAAACACAGATAAAACAGAATTCACTGCTACTTATTTGTTATTGTATGCAAGCATTTATATTGAGCCCGTTGAATATCTATTTTTTAATATTAAACCTTTATGACCGGCTTCAATTTCAATTTTTCTTCTTAACTTATTAAACAAGTCAAATTAATTATAATCGAAAAGAATGAATAAAATTTTGTTAGGTTTGTGGAGGACTCCAGATTGTGGACATATTTGATTTGACCCCGAACTCAATAAAATTATTAATTACTAAGAAGGGCTCCCCAAGGGCTTCCTTTTAGAATTGAAAACCCATGATGTTCAAATGTACTTTGTAAATGGGTATTTCCAAACTGATAGCAAATAGCAAATCTTTAATTAGTGTGCATAAAATTAAAATTTACTTACAGAGAATTAAACAGGAATTTGAAGTTCTCATAATCCAAACCAATACGAAGCTGAGAAATTCAATTTTATGGTCTTTTTTCTTTCACAACATATATTAATGCCTTGTATTTTTCATTATTATTCCATTTAGTAGATCATTTTAAAGCAAAGTTTGTGAAGAATCCTGAAAGCATGAGGAAAGGTCATGAAGCAAACTATTAAAAGAACCGCTAACTTAAAAATAAACAAGAAAAAGAATATATATATATTCCTTTATATATATAGTTATTTATATATAAGTAATTATTTTTACATTAAAACGTTCTAGAGCTGAGAGATCTCAGTTTAGAATCTGGAGCCCTATACATTCAAATAGGCTAAGTCTGGGGCAATAAATGGCATTTTTAATGTGTCCTAAACTTTAGAATGCACCCTGCATTTACCCTATGGACACATACAGCAATGGAAAAGATGCCAGATTTCCCAAAAACAAAAGCAAAAAAACCACTTCTTCCAGTCTTATTAAAGTTGTGATGAAAAGTGCGTAGTTACTATCTCGAAGCGTCGGCTGAGAGGAGAACAAACAAATAAAGCAGCTATTGTAAGGACAGAAATGGACTGAGCGTCAACAGTAAATAAATAAATAAAATGTGCGCCTTCGTCTGTACTCCACGGAAGACACGGTTTGCAGAATTTTTATTGGCACTCTGCCATACTTATTTTCATTTATCTGCCTCAAAGCACCATTTCAAAAAGTGCAAAAGCATGTTGTTGATAAAGTAGATTGTTTATAGCTGCATTGAAAATTTCAGAACAACACGTATTGTAATCAGTTTGGGGAGGGAGGGGCGGGAGACGGCAGCTGCGGCTTCTTGAAACCTCTGTCACCCTCCCTGCTGGGGACGGGGAGATGTGTTATTTTGCCCTACAAAATTTAATAAGCAAATCTTTATAAACTGTATTAAGTGACAAGTATTACCAAAAGCCATAAAGTCTACCGAGTCTTTATTTACGGAAATGCTCTCCCAGCACACCGTTCCCATACTGCAGTCTCCTTTATGGTGTTGTGTGTCTGTAATGTGCTCGCCCGACTCCGGGGTGATTTCAGTGATAGTAAATCCTGGGCCCGTGAGTCCCCATGTGTACCATAGTAATTTTAATACTTCTGCAGTTATGTACTGGCGGGTAAAAATTTCAACACCAACTTTTAGTTGCTTCACTGTGGTGTGTGTGTGTGTGTGTGTGTGTGTTTTCTTTTTTGCCTTGTGGCTGTTTTTGCAAAAGCAGAGCCAATGAGTATGAAAATAAGAGCAATGCTTACACAAATGGACATTTAGAAGACAGGTTGTACATCCCCTTTCTCTCGTTATATTGTTAAACATCATAGTTGAGGAACGTCATGTACTCTGTTCAATAAGTGACTGTTAGGAAACATGTGAGATACACAGAAATTCTAAAACAATAACTGTCTTATTCTGGGTTCCCTGGATCCGTAGGACCCCTAAAGATGTTACTTGGTAGTCTTAGGGGAGACTAAAGTGTATTCTGTGGTCAAATGTGTTCAGGAAGAAATGCTGAGTGAAAGTTAAATTTCTTTTTAGGTTTTTTAGGCTACAAATGAAACATGCGATGTTAATCTCCAGGAAGATGTGTCGTTCCTCATTTTTCTGTCTTTTAACAAACCTATATGGTGCCTGTGGAACCGGCACTCTGTCCAACTGTGTGCAGGGTATACTGGCTGAGAGACATGTAATATGTTTAATATACTGGGTTTTAAGCAATGCTATTGCATCTAAAGTGAGCAGTTAGGGAGATCAATGCCTAGCATAGGGTATTTTGTAAAACTTTGCTAAACATATGTAGAAGAAACTAATGAATTTTTGTGTGGAGTCTATCTTGCTAATAATCGAGTGTCTAGCATGCTAACTGGTGGTGTCATTTGCTGATGAATCCAGTGACTTTGTGCCAGTCCTAAGGTTTAGGGCCAATCATCTTGTCTCAGTTGTCTTGGAAGTCTGGTTCATTTGCATTTGTGCATGGTACACTTTTTCCCCCCAGTCTAAGATTTGTGAGAATTTCCTTTAGAATTTACTCTCAAAATTAGGTCTTAGCGCTTAGTATACCTTTCTCTTTGATGGTCTTCAATTTTACTACAGTACGTCTTCACTAATCTGCGATCCCTTGTCCTCTGAAGTCTTTTATGTTTTATGTGATGTTTCCATTATCATTTACTCAAATTTTTCTCCCTTTTGATTGTTTTCTTCCCAGTGTTCTGTTACCTGCTTGTGACAGTTTTACTTCTATCCTATCATTTAAGTTTATTTTAAAAATTCCTGTCTCCTTATTCCTTTCTAGTGACTTCAAATTCAACCTGGTTTTTCAGGACAATAATTTACGCTTTGACTATATCCATCCTGATTAGAGTTGCCAGATAAAATATAGAACACCCAGTTAAATTTGAATTTCAGATAAACCGTGACTACTTTTTTTAGTATAAATTGTCCATCATGCTATAAGTGGTAAAGTGGGACATACTTAATTGAAAATTGTTTCCTCATTTATCTGAAATTCAAATTTAACTGGGAATCCTCTATTTTTACCTGCTAAATCTGTTTCCTCTATTTCTACCACCTAAATACCAGTTTCTTCCTTTTTGTTTCCATTTCCATAAACCCATCTCTAGAAATTCCATTTCTTAGTGTCAGTAATATTCTTTTGTCAAGGAATGAGTATAAATCATTAATATGAGCTTTAATGGAAAACCCCATAGAGATTCATGAGGTGTTGAAAAGAGAATGGACAGTATCTTTGTTTAATTGTTAGCATTATGCTAATCAGAAATACAGTGGGTTGACTTATAGGCCTTTTAGGAATGCTATCTGAATTATATAGAAAAACACTAGCTCTTATGACAAACAGGTCCCCAAGTGTACAATGTCCCCCCAAAAATAGAATTTTGTTTCTTGGTAACGTGGCAATTCTCAGTGGGCAAAAAGTCTGGTATTTCAAGCAGACAAGTCATTGTTTTTTTCCACATAGTCCCAACCATCCCCTGTGTGTGTTCACAGCCGCCATGATGATTAACCCCCTGGACAGTCAGGAAAAGAACAAAGCATGGAAGAACATGCCCAGAAGTTTCTAGTGGGTGAGGCCTGAAAGCGATACATATCACGTTTGCTCACATTCCATTAGTTGGAATTCAGTCACATAGCCATGTCTGACTGCAAGGGGGTCTATAAAATGTAGCTTGGCTCTTTCCAGGAAGAGGAGCAGATCGATTTTAGTGGGTAGTAGGTAGACTCTGCTGCTACACAGGCATTGCGTCGAGTAAAGCTTCCTTCTGCTAAAGACGCACGGAAGCAACTGCACGGATAATGTTGGAGAATATTTTATTTTCTGGGAATCATAACAATTGAATTTTACTTTATTTATAATTATTTGTTGATGTGATTAAACAGCGCAGGTGCATCCAGGAGAAAAATAAAATTTATGACATTGCATTGACATTTCCCAAGATTCAAGGGATGAACAGATTATAGTCTCCACTCTGATGTTTAACAGATTGATTATTGGGATGGATATCCAAGGTGGTATGGGAAAAACAAGGTGGCTTTATGTGGATATGGGTAAACCATTAAACAAAGCAGAGTGAGGAAGGCTGCCAAGGTATGTGAGTACCTTTTTAGCAGATGAATCAGAAACTCCTGTTTGCAGAGCTGTCAACATAGCCCCTCTCCTAAATACTAATTGCTTAACAAACAAGATATTAAGATCTTTAAAATAAGTGTTTCTTTGTCATATATGTGTATTTATAAACATAGAACGGAAATCTCTACATGCAAAATATTTAGAGTTAGACGCTGTTGTAGGTAATTAGTGGAAAAGACTGTATGTTTTCTCATCCACCTGCTGGTAGAAGCAGATGGTAGCTTATTTCTGCCCATGTGACCTACAGATTCTCCAGGTTTACCAAAATACGATGACTAGAGTAATAGCATTGTTTTCCTCCCAGGTATGGTTGGGACTACGGTGTCTGGAAATACTTTGCCTTCTTCCCGCACCTCACCAACCTTTTGAGAGCAAATACAAATAGAGGGTATGGGTCTAAAAATTTTTTTTTTTAGATGATGCTTTCAAAAGCACAATTTCCCCCTAGAAGAATGGTTATAATTTTTGATGGAAAGAATACTATTATTTCTAATCTTACAGTGAAAGAAAATCTTTTGGGATTTATATCTTGTTTGATTTTAGTCACAAAAAAAAAAAAAAAAAAAAAAGGAAGCAGTGCCCCAGGTATAAGGGGATTGGCACAGTCTCTCTGCCTGCGCATAGTCATCTTCATCCTCCTCCCAGCTCTGTTGTAAGCCTGGCTACTCAGCTCTTCATTCTTTTAAAGCAAATCACTGGATAATTGATCATTTTATCTTCATCTCAGAGAAAACCAACTGTATTCATTAGCAAATTTTATTTGAGGAACCATACAAAATTCAGATAGAATTAATTTTCAGCTCTTTTTATTTCCCTTCCCTAGTTCTAAAAACGTATACCAAAAAAGATAAAATGAAACAGAAAGGACATTTTAGGTAGCATCTGTTTAATCTTAGAACTAAAATGTGCTAATGAAACGAGTAAGATAAAAAGAGTTCATGAAAAGATGCTGGACCATGGTTGTGAAAGCAACCCCTGATGGTCCTTTGTCCGGCAAAACCCTTCCAGTAGGAGCTACCATCGGAATGTCACTCCCCCTCAGCAAAGTGCCCACGCATTATTAGGGTACCTGATGTTTTCTTCAAAGATGATTCCAAATGGTTCTTCTTACTAACCTCAGCGTCACTTATTGTGAGTTTCAAACTTTACCATTTTTTCTTGAATGGGTTCTTCTAAAGAGTTTATTTATAAATGGTGGGTAGGACTTGAAATGTTTTCTCCCTAAGCTCTTTCTGATGTCTAGGAATGTGGTTATTCCAAAATTAGGCTTTTCATATATTTTAAGCAGCTTTCAGTTTTTTGGAATTCATTGATGGTCAAGGCTTTCCGTTCCTTTTCTTTCAACAAATTGAAGGCCTGCATCATCAGCTGAAAAGTTGAATAAATCAAGAAGTGCTAGTCAGATGTATTGAAGGCCCAGCCATCGGCTCTCACAGGGCCGATTCTGTCCTCTGCTTAAGACCATGGACAAGCCCATCTATAATAATGTGTCCGGGTTTCCGCCAGGGATTGAAATATCCAATCTCATTTTTTTTTCCATGGGCTCTTTTGTAAGCTCAACTAGAGCAACGTAAAATATTCTAGAAAAAAATAAGGTAGGGAAGAAGCACAGCATTGTTATTATAATAAAGCAGCAGTTTAGTTCACTGTACACTAATTGCTTTGAGATTTTGAAGGCCTCTCCAACTGTGTTTCCGGGACCAGCCACAGGGACATCACCTGGAAGCTGGTAAAGACAGAATTGAGGCCCTACCCCAGACTTATGGACTTGGATCTGCATTTTAGTCAGATTCCCAAGGTGATTGATAAGCATGTTAAACTTGAAGAAGCACCAAGAGGCAGCCCTGCGAAGTGTGTGTGATGGTCTCAGTTCTACCGCGAAGGAATCCAAGGCTCAGAGAGGCGAAACCGTACAACTTGAGAACTCAAGCTCAGGTCTGTTTGAAGCTCTCATTCACACGTTTCCACCACACTTCCCTGCTTTTAGTGCACTGTAGCCAGTTTTCAAAGACAAGTGCAAAATCGTTGTCTATTTTTTTTTTTTTTTTTTACTATTTTTACTAGCTTTTGACTATTCTGGCGATGTTCTCCAAAAGGACATACACTTACACAAAATTCTGGTGACAGTGAAGCCATGCGTTGCTAAAGGAGATCCAGTTTGGTGGAAAGATCAACAACAAGGATTTTTGTGGCTTTGCATGGTTCTATTTTTGAGCGCTTGGAGAATCTTATTTATTAGAGTGTGTTTGCAGAATCTGTCAGTAAGCATCTTTTCTTTGTTAATATTTAACCCACCAACTCTTTCAAGCTTCCTTCTTTTCCAGTCTCACAGTCCCACATGCTTTTTAATCCACTAATAGCACCAAACTGTCTCCACGGTGTAATAAAAGTCTTCTCTTTTATGACTTCCTTGAATTACTACCCTAACTTATAATTTGCCAGATTTGTTTTTGCCTTCAAATCCCTTACTTCATTGTAGCCACATGAAAAATGTTACACCCTATGCATTTTCCTCCCCAAACTCTAATGCTTATTTTTAATATACTAATAGTTCTTGCCCAGAGTAATTTAGTCTTGCTGCCATCCAGAATGTTTTATTCCCCATTCAAAAGAACTTTTAGAAGTTTCTCTGTAAAATATTGGGAAATATTTGAAGTTGTTCTAATGATTGCTGAAATCCAGTAAACCTTAATTACATTACATAATTCACAAAAATACCCCAAAGAGTTTAGGGAAACTCCCAAAGAAATTAGATTGGCCATTTAGAGGCTTCCTAGACTTGTCTTTTAATGCTCAAGTATTTTCAAAGGAAATGTGGGTTGGGCTTCCAGAACTCAAGGGAGCTCCTTTTGGAGTGGTGGCCATAAATACCTTGACCTTATCTGAAACAAGTGAAAGAGACAATTGGAGTTGAAGATAATTTTGTTTTCGCTGTACATATTTAAGAGCCAGAACAGGGGGAAGGGTTTAGTTTATAACTTCCTGTCTTAAGGAAGGGGAGATAAACCAGGGAATAAGAAAAACGTCTAATTGTCAGTTTCTTTATTTTATTATAGCTCCAAAACCTGACCCCAGGTGTATATGTGCACGTGTAGGTGTGTTTATGTGTTTGGAGCAAAAAACTCAGCAGAAGGAAAGAGCAGTGTGAAAGTGATAATGATGGGATCCCTTCCACTCCCACCTTTGCCCAAGAGAAGTCCTCTGTACCATAACTGAGGCACTCTCCAGTGGCTTAACATTTGGGAGGCCTTGGTCTCTGAATCAGAATCTGCCTGGTACTTGCACATTGGCCTTCTCTCGCATTACCAACAATGCAAAGTCCCCAGACAAAGCAGACTAGCCGAAGTAGAATTTATGAGCCCATAGTGGGTTCACTTCAAGCTGCTCTAGCTCAGCATGGAACTTTTGACCAGGATCCCAGGGGACTACGCCAAGTTGTACATGGCCGTGCCGAACACAGATGCTCTCTGGACTTCTAACTCAGCAGTTTCAGGACATGTAAGGCAGTGAATGCATAAGGTGGGTCATTTATTCCTCCCCACGTGTAAAGCGACCCAGTCAGGCTACTGAATTTAACAATGTGCAGATTGAGTGACTGGGGGAAATTGCTGGAAATGCTAATCAGGAAGGAAAGTTGTGTCTTTTCCCACCTATTTTACTTCTAAAGTGATCAAACAGAACATGAAACTTACTGATCTGAGAACCTCCTTCTGGCTAACTGACCACTGATAGGATTTCAATAGAAACATCTTTAATTTATAGTTGCTTTTACTAAGTTAAGTATTGATCATGCAACTTTCGTAGTTCCTGATAGAGAGCAAGACCTCAGGAAATATTCTTTTATTTTAAGTAATAGTAATAGTTACGTTCATACCATCATAGGATTTGTCAGCATGAAATTGATCCCAATTCTTGAGAAAAATACTGCCAAAGGCTTTTAACTAATTTCCTATTTATTAAGCCTGATAAAATAAAACCTTGGTTGGAAAATACAGTGCATTTGCAACAGAAAATATTATACTGATATTAATCCTGTATTGTTAGCATTTGAGGTTTCTCTAATGTACTTGAGAGTTGCAGTATAATGTTTACTCTTTCCAGAAAAATAAAAGTGTAAAATGAAACCTAGCTTTTTGTTTTCAGATGTGCGTTACTAGATAGGATTAGAACAAGTCTGAAGGCTGAAGACTGCTAGAAAAATCTATCTGAGGGAGAAACTATGGGCCACCAAGAACCTGAAGGGATAAGATGATAGGGAAAAGAAAAGGACAGAGAGGTGATCTTCCCATTCAGCTGTGAGGCATTTGCTGATTACCAGGTAAAAACAAATAGGCTAAAAAGTTGAACTGAACTTTTACCATTTTCAGTGTGGTGGGGGATTCAACAACAACAACAACAACAACAACCTGGAGTTAAAGACCCACCAAGGCTTTTAGTTGAGACCCCTGAAGGGTCATAGCTTAGGTGTGAGAGAAAAGCTGAAATAGACAAGTCTCACTTTGAAATGAATTCAAAGCCAAGCTCAACCCTAGATTGAATAAAAGTGATCTTCCTGTTAGAAGCAAAATAAGCTCTCTCAGGAAATTGATCACATCCCTAGACTCTTAAGTAATCTCTGTAATTTTTGGTACAAAATACCCTGTAGTCCCTCCAAAATTAAGCATACCAAGAGACAAGATTTAATGACCAGAAACTAATAAGAGAAAAAATAGATTATAAAAACAATCGCTAGAAATCTAGATATTGGAGTTACTAGACACAAATATTAATATAATTATAATGAATATGTTAAAAACTTTATCAAGATAAGAAATTTACCCAATAATTTTTAGTATAAAAAGGAAACAAACAGATATTCTAGGCCTAAATCATTAAGTAACTAAAATCAGAAGTTCCGTAGATGTTTTTAATAGTAGATCAGATAAGCTGAAGGAAAGAGTAATGCAGGAGAAGATAGGTCAGTAATAAACACATAGACTAAAGCACAGGAAGAAAAATGTGCTCATTTTCAGGAAAGAATAGAAGTTGCAAACATTGTGTGTGTATATATACTTCACATGCATACACACCATTATATATATAATTATCTATTATTAATATATACTAACAATGTATAATGTCTGTATAAAGTATATATGTATAATGTATAATATATAATGTATATATTAATTATAAAATATATGTAATTATATATTATATCATTATATATGGTTATACTTTGTGATTGTGTTATATAATTATATTATAATTCCATTTTACATTTACATATGTGTGTGTGTATATACATACCACTTCTTCATCCACTCATCCATCAAAGAATACTTGGGCCCTTTCCATAGTTTGGCTATTGTAAGTGGTGCTGCAATAAACATAGGGATGTATATATCTTTTTGATTTAGTGTTTTTGTATTCTTTGGGTAAATACCCATTAGTGTAATTAGTAAATCATGCAGTAGTTCTATTTTTAATTTTTAAATAAGATTTATTTATTTTGAGACAGAGAGAGAGAGAGCCCCTGTGTGCACTAGCGGGGAGAGGGCCAAAGGGAGAGAGAATATCAAGCAGACTCGCCACTGAGGGCAGAGCTCAGTGTGGAACTGTATCTCATGACCCCGAGATCATGACCCAAGCTGAAACCAAGGGTCAGACACTCAACTGACTGAGCCATCCAGGTGCCCCATCTATTTTTAAATTTTTTGAGGAACCTCCATCCTGTTTTCTACAGTGGCTGCACCAGTTTGCTTTCCCACCAACAGTCCATGAGGGTCCCTTTTTCCCCACCTCCTCGCCAATACTCATTTCTTGTGTTTTTTATTTTAGCCATTCTGACAGGTGTGAGCTGATACCTTATTGTGGTTCTGATCTGCATTTCCCTGATGGTGAGTAAAGTTAATTATCTTTTCATGTACCTGTTGGCCATCTGTATGTCTTCTTTGGAGAAAAGGCTGCTCATATCTTCTGTCCATTTTTAATTAGATTATTTGTGGTGTTTTTGGTGTTGAGCTATTTAAGTTCTCCATATAGTTTAGGTACAAACTGCTTATCACATGTATCATTTGCAAGAATCCTCTCCCATTCAGTCGGTCATCCTTTAGTTTTGTTGGTTGTTTCCTTTGCTGTGCAGAACCTTCGTATTTCAATATGGTTCCAATAGTTTATTTTTGCTTTTGTTTCCCTTGCCTCAGGAGACGTATCTAGAAAAATGTTGTTACTGCCAATGTCAGAGAGATTATTGCCTGTGCTCTCTTCTAGGATTTTTATGGGTTCAGATGTGGCCATTAAAAAATTTCTTGAGCCCAGGCTATATGTGAGATGTTTTATTGGATTTGTGGAATCAATATGGTCCTAGTGTTGAATAGCTTCCAGTCTAGAGGTAACAAGGGATGCATACAACTAACTGTAATGTAGTGGGATAACACAGTAGTAGAGGTGTGGGTCTCTGGACACACCGAGAGCAGATTGGAAGTATCACTAAGTCAGCTTTTAGAGACCTCAGTATTGAGATGTTTCATTAGCTTTTTTCCACCTCAAAACAGTATTTTAAAAAACTTCAGCATACTCTTCATTCCTCTTACACTATACCTTCCTCCCTCATTGTGACTACACTGCCCTACCAGCAATAAAAAGTAGAAAAAAAAATTATGTTCTTAAATAATCTGTAAAATGAAGAATAGTAGGAAGTTCCACAAAGACAATTATGTCACTAAAGTTTGAGAATTGTTCTTGATATGAGGCAGACAAAAAAGGAAGAGAGTGATGATATATATTACAATTCCAGTAAACCATTTGACACAACATTTATCAAAACTGGAATGAATTAAGATAAATTTTTGGTTGATCAGTCAGCTTTAGAAAATTTGAACCTCATCTTTTCCAAAAATAATAGTAATAATAAAAACATGACAGTGGCAGAGGAAGAAAAAATTTGCAGAATTTTACTGGGCTTGGCATTAAGTTCTATTTTGTTTTGAATTGATCTTGGAAATTAAAGTTGCCAGATAAAATCCAACAGACTTATTGACAAATTGCTAGAATTAAAAGAGAGTTCAGCAATATAATTATAAATGCTTTTAATGTATAAAGTTAATTCATCCTAGATCAGAAGCCAAAGTTAGTGTAATTAAAATATATAATATTTTATGTATATATTTAATATATATTAATATCTGTAATTTTTTATTCCTACATATCTTCTGGTTTTGGGTGCAATTGTAAATGGGAATGATTCCTTGAGTTCTCTTTCTGTTGCCTCATTGTTGGTGCATGGAAATGCAACAGATTTCTCTATGTCGATTCAGTATCCTGTGACTTTACTGAATTCATGTGTCGGTTCTAGAAAATACTGTATGATTTCACTTATATGTGAGATTTAAGAAATGAATCAGATGGGGCACCTGGGTGGCTCAGTGGGTTACAGCCTCTGCCTTCAGCTCGAGTCGTGATCCCGGGGTCCTGGGATTGAGCCCCACATTGGGCTCTCTGCTTGGCAGGGAGCCTGCTTCCCCCTCGCTCTCTCTCTCTCTCTCTGCCTACTTGCGATCTCTGTCTGTCAAATAAATAAATAAAAATCTTAAAAAAAAAAAAAGAAGTGAAACAGATGAACATGGGGGAAGAAAAAAGAAAGAGGGAGGCAAACCATAAAAGAGACTCCTACCTATAGAGAGTAAACTGAGTGTTGTTGGAGGGGAGGTGGATGGTGGCGTGTCAAATGGTGACCGGTATTAAGGAGGGCACTTGTGATGAGCACTGGGTGTTGTATGTAAGTGATGAATCACTAAATTCTACTCCTGAAGCTAACATTACACTGTATGTTAACTAACTAGAATTTAAATAAAAATTTGAAACATATATGTGTATGTATATATATAATACATATATATGTATGCATATTATATACATAATGTATACATCTATATACCTATATATAATTTTTAACCTATAAATGATAGAAATCCAGAAATTTTTAGGAAAAAAATAAAATTTAATTAAAAGTCTTTGTAAGCAAAAAATTGAGAGCCATACCATAATCAGGGATTTAATTCTTTCTCAAGTTAATCTATAAGTCCAATGCAGATTTAAGTTGTAATTCTAAGCTATATACGGAAGAGGAAGCAAGAAATGTAAAATGAATCATAAAAAAATATTACTAGAAAGAAGAGGAAGGTGATAACTTATTGGATATCAAGATTTATTATAAAGCTGTAGTTATTCAGACAACAAGGTATACGCACAAGGATTGACAGAATAGAGAACTCCAAACACACACACACATGGAAACTCTCTGTAAGGCAAAGATGGCATTGCAGATCAGTGGGAAAATATGAACTATTTGCTAAATGGTTCTGGGACAATTTGTTATATGTGGGAAAAAATATAATTGACTCCCTCTTCACACCATATACAAAAATAAATTCCAGCTGGATTAAAGACCTAAATGTGAAAAGCAAACAGTAAGTTATGAAAAAAATAAATTCGTATCCACAGGGTACTATTTCTTAAACTCAAAAACTCAAATCATAAATTAGTAAATTGATCAATTTGAATCCATTAATATTTAAACATTTTTGTGCACTTTTTTCTTTCTATTTTATTTTGTTTTTTCAGTGTTCCAAGATTTATTGTTTATGTACCATACCCAGTGATCAATGCAATATGTGCCCTCCTTAAAAAAAAAAAAATTGTGCACTTAAAGATAATATTAAAAAATGGAAAAAAATGAACCACAAAATGAAGGAGGATACTTTACAATACATATCACAGATAAAGGTCTCCTATAAATTAAAAAAAAGAAAAGGAAAAAAGGAAGGAAAGTAAAGCCAGTAAAAAACTATCACAAGATACAAACTTGTGAAAAGGAAACAATAACCAATTAAAATATGAAAATATTCTCGCTTTCATTAGAATAAAAAATATAATTAATCCCATAGTAAGAACTCTTTCCCATTTATCAAATTCATCCATATGAAAATACATGACAATACCAGATATGGGTAAAGATGATGAGCAACAGAATTTCATATTCTGCTTGTGGGAATTGAAAAATTCACTTTGAAGAGAAATTTGGCAATAACTTATAAAGATGAATACGCCCTAAACCGAACAACTCCACTTGTAGCGTATAACTTAGAGAAACTCTTCCCATGCAAAAGAAGAATTTCACAATCATGACAAAGCTTTGGTGCTTTTAACCGCAGATCATTGGAAAGAAATATTAGTTAACAAAAGAATGGGTAACTAAATTTTGATAATATCATGCAAAGGCTTATAGAGCAGTAAAAAATGAAGGAGTTAAACTTCTCTCTAGCAACATGGAACCATTTCAGAAACCATGGATCTCAATCTCAGCAAATAATGTTGAGAAGGAATAAAAAGCAAGTTACAGAATACATTATGATGTCATCCGTTTAGATTCAAAAGCATACAAAACAAAAATGTATGTTGCTTAAGGAAACATGCAAACGTATAAATAAATCCATGGACTAATAAGCAATAAATAATGGTTACATCCAAGAAGGGTCAGGAGTTGAAATCTGAGATGGTATATAAAGACTTTACCTGTATTTGTAATGTTTTATTTGTAAGGCTGGACATCTAGTAGACAGAAGTGTAGATATTTGCTGCACCTGAAGTTGCTGAGCCTCTAATAAATGAATCAATATAGTTTCAAACTGGGCAAGATTATGGTACAAAAGACAACTCTTTGCAAATATGTTTGGGCAACTGTGTGTGTATGTGTATATATACTCACATACTGAAAGACTAAAATGTAATTTTGGAAGAAGTTGGTAACATCTGGAGGGTAAATAAACAGGAAAGAACTTTGAATTTAATAGAATGCTTTTCAGTTACCGAAGACTACGTCTTGGGTGTCTAGGGAGGACATATAGCAAAGAGTTAGACCCTTCTCTCCTGTAGAAAGATTGTGTGATGTTCCCCAATGTTCTCGGGGAAGACTATGTGCTATCTCAGTCATAACGTCTTTGAGTGGATAGAGTGACTCACTTGTTTAGCTGTTTCCTTAGTGTTTGACAGTTAGTAGGTTTTCAATAAAAATGTGCTAAATTAATAAGCTCCTCTTTCCATAGAGTATACTCTTGAATTTATTCTCAATTCTATTCACTGTAACAGGTCACACTTCATAATCAGTTGGAGAAGAACGGGAATGGGATTTGGACTTTTCTTCTCAAGGATTCATTTGAGAAGTCTTTTCAGAGTCTGCCTTTAGCATGTCAATCTGACTTGCTACCAACTGATATTCCAAATGTTCTAAATCAGTGTTCTCAAATGTTATAAAGCATCAGAGTCATCTGAAGGACTTGTTAAAACACACGCTGCTGGGGCCACCCTCAGACTTTACCATTCAGTAAGATTGAACATTGAGAAATTTGCATTTCTAGCAGGTTCCTGCTAGATACTGATATTGATATTGATATTGATATTGATATTGATACTGCTGGTCCCAGAACCATTCCTTGAGATCCGTTTTTCTATCTAGTGTTTACATAAACTCTCCATAATAGTCTGAAAGGTATTAAAAAAAAACACCCTATGCCATTTTCTAATCCTATAAGTAATTCTAATTATCTTTCATACCAAAAGAAGATGCTTTCATGAGTCTATTTCCTTAGACCAGGAAATGAGAGTGCCAGAGAACTTAACAATGATTCGCCCAGAGAATACAGAAGAGAGAAACTCTCTAATGCATTCAGGCGTGGCTGTAATCCTTGCCCTTAGAGGAGGAACAGGTAGGAGTGGGGTCGTCCAGTGATGCATAAATCCTCGGCATCATATACGACACTGTTGCCTTAACCACATCATCTTGAAATTCTCTCATGCTTCAGACCCTACTTCCCAGGGTTCATATCTGTTTCTGTGTTTTTCGTGATCTTCTCTATTTGATCGTGCCTTCAAAAATGAGATCTTCCTTGTTTCCACTTCCTGTTTTTACTAAGGTGATTTTCTCTACTACTAAGTCCTCATTTCCTATTTATGTGGAAATTACTTTAAATCTTTCCCTCTGAGCTCGCCCTTTGTGTGTGTCCATATTTCCAAACACATTCGGATATCACATAGTATTTCAAGTTAAACAGAATGAGAATTAAATTCATGATTTCTCCAATCTTCCTATCACACTAGTCTACTCTTTTTCTCACCCACCCAAGATCCACTTGATTTTTCTTGCATCTTTTGTCTCTCTTATTTTGGGAGACAGTGTGTAGAGCATTTACATACCAAAGGCATCAGATTGCAACTGTTGCTTGAGGTTAGGCAAATTACTTAAGATCTTTTAGATGCTTATTTTCCCTTCCATAGTATGGAGTTTAAAGTAGATCTTGCTTCATAGGCTTTATTTTATGATACAGCAGCAGCATCAGAGAGCATGCTATAAATGCAGGAGGGCCCTGTTATAGACCTACTGTATGACAAACTCTGGGGTAGGGCCTTGTAATTGACAAGCATCCAGGTGATCCCGATGCATGCTCGAGGATGATTATACCAAGGGAACGATTGTACCATTTATCCAAGCAACTAAGCCAGAAATCTGGAAACTCGTATTTCTTTCCAACATAGAACCAAATTCATTCGTCATCAAGTCTCCTCAAACTAATTTAAATTTCTTATTTTATCTATTTTCCATTCTCACGTTCGCCATCACCATAAATGCTCAGATTGTCGCAATACCTTTCTAGTATCATCTAACTTCTCCTTTATGATGCCATGACTCAGGGGAGTAGAAAATACTTTCTATTTTAGTTTAATCATTTATTTCCTTTGTAAAAAATTCTTACTGGACAGATCCCAGACTCTATAGCGTAAAGTAAGCCGTCCTTCATGACTAACTGGAGAATAAATTGACACCTTCCTCCATTCTTGACAAGTTCCATCTCAGCTGTTGACTCTCCTCTCCAGACTTCCCTCCTTACAGAGCTGGTGTCTCCCAGGCCTGGCATAAAGTAGCTATTCCTGCAGGGCAGAACCATGACTCTGCAATATAAATTTGGTGTATTAGTGTGGCGTGTGGGCTGCCGAGTTGGGCACACCCAAATTCACCCTCACTTTTCCCTTTTAATATCTCTGTGACCCTTGGGTAAATTATTTAATCTTCCTGTGCTTCTGTTTCCTTGTCTCTAAAATGAGCGCATTAATAGAACCCACGGAATTGGGTAGCCATGAACATCAAATGGGTAGATGCCTGTACTGCGTCTATCATACTGCGTTCTCGAGAGCAAGTGATCAGTGCGTGACATTTCTTCTCTCTCCCGTCCTCATCATCCTAGGTTCTCTTGGTCCGTCCAGGCTGTGTGAGTGTTTCCATGCGTGTCTGTTTCTTCAATACTTGGGGTACACCATGTTGGGTTGTAAATACTTTATTTGATATTGGACTCTTTCGCATTTGCGTAACAGCACCCATTCCCCTTCCTTATGGCACTCTAGCTGCTCAGAAAGTTATCTGTGACCCAGTACGTGTAGTTTTGGTGAGAGAGTAATTCCAGATTCTGGCATCCTGCCAAGGAAGCCGGATCCTTTTTCTTCCCAAGGAAGAAAATAGTAATATCAGAGCCAGCACATAACCTAAACTCAGACACTCTAAGTTCTCTGTGGGGACTTTAACTCTTACCAGAGAGATGTAACCACCGGGAGCCCTTAGTCCTTTATTCCAGCTGCCCTGTCGTGACCAGGCTGTTTCCAATTCTTGAATGGTGGTGTTTCCCCTTTTGGACATGCAAAATCCTTGCTTCCTGACTTGTCCAACAGGGCCCTCCTCGTTTCCATCAGTGCTATGACTCCCCAGAGAGGCTTCCAGTAAAACCACAGTCAGTTTCTGCTGATTACACCTCAGAGGACTGGTGTGTTCTACTTTTCTTTGATTTATCCTTTCTTTTCTTTTTTTTAACATTGGCATGAAACACGAGGCTCAAATCCTTTTGTGATTAGAGGAAAGGCCATCACTTAGGAAGGGCTCATGTGAGCCCTTGTGAAAATGCCAATGTTTTCAGGTTTAGGATTGTGTACACAATTTGTAGGCAGTGCATGACCTCGATTCTCTCTCTCTAGCTCATGTTGATTAAAAATTGTTTTTTTAAAGCAGATTTTCATTGCAAATGAAGACGGAAGCATCGTTAACTATATTTATCACTAACAGCCCTTACTTGCCAGCGATTATCAATTAGTGAAAACAGATTTTAAGGATTAAAACAATAACATACAGTATTTATCCTCCAAACCATACTTCTCATTAAAAAGTCTTTCCAATTGGCCTATAAAGGGCAATGTTGTCTTTTCTCTATGTGGAAAGAGAAGGCTTTCAATTTTGCACCATATTTGTGTCTCTCTTCATAATTACCCATGTGTAAAATGTTTCATTTCATGCTCATGCTTTTTTGTAGTACTCAACAACTGAAAAGATCATTTGCACTCATAATCTACAGATCTAATACTTGGTTATCAAATCTTGCTATCTCACTCTTATGATAGGTACCAGTATAGACATCATATTCCTGTGACTTTGATTTTAAAAGGCATTTTAGTATAGGCATTGAAAAAATATTTCTCTTGTAATGTTATTTTATGTGTTAAATTAAGCAATATTCTCTGCAGTAGGAGTATGCATTATCACTTGAAGAAACAGAGAAGATATAATACTTCAATAACAATCTATGATGGCTTTTAATTATTCAAAGGAATACCCATATAGGACATTTTAATTGTGCTTTTTTTGCTCAAACTTAAGCCACCCAATTTCACTCAGACACCTAGTCTCCAAAAACACCAACATAAATTTATTTCTATTAATTTATTCAGTTAGTATACACTGTGCTCCTTATGTGTAACAAGCTCTGTATTAGTTCCTGAGACAACAGTTAAGCCCAATAGTCCCTGGGATATGCCCTGATTTAGGGTACAGAATGGAGGAAAGACTTACCTTCTTGAGTAGGTTTTTTTATGGTCCTTGTTGCAGACAGCAGGGGCGTGGATAAACCATAGACTCAGTCCTCACCCCTCCTGTTTTCAATGTGTGCCTGGGATCTGATCTCAGGTGTGTCCTCCCCCACCCCACCCCCCAACCCGCAATGTGTATATGCAACAAGTTTAATGCTGTTAACATTGACCAGAAATTCAAAATGACAGAACCGGAGGTACTGCAATCTGGAACTCTTAACTTTTGTAAACTGGTGAGAATAGTGGAATGCACAGAGTCTCTACTTAATGACTTCTCCATCTTCTCCTACAGACTCCTCTGCTCAGCCATTCAGGAATAGGATATGTATTAGACAACTAACATCTGGTCTGAATATCTATTAGGACCATATGCTTTCTTCTGCTATATTATCATCCTAGACTAGATTAGGGGAAATCCAAACCAAATGGGGATTTGGGGGAATTTTCAAGGGTCACTTAATAAAGTAATTTTGGTTTTCTCTTTGCAAAGAACATGGCATACCGTGGAGGCCATGTAGAGACTTAAGCGCAGTCTCGTGGCAGAAATAACCTGAATAAATAATCATCCTAATCATAAACATTTTCCTCACAATTTTCAAATGGGAAATAGAAACTGTTAATTGTCACAGTTACAAATGGATGTATCCTGCTGGGATTTTACTGGAAAGATGACGTTCTATGGAATAGCCTTGTCTTCTAAATGAAAACCAGTAGCTTTGGCTCTGGCTTTGTTTCCCCCCCCCCAAACTCCTTGCTGATAATATTCATGGTGCTTTTGGGACTGCCTTTGTTCTTGTACCATAAGGATTTCTTGATTTATGGTTGCAAGATCTTCATGGCCAAATGACAAAGGGCCAAGGTTTGATTGTATAAAAGCAAGCACTAACTAATGTTCTCCAAGAATGTGTCCTGAGAGTAAAGTTCAGTTCATTTGGTTTTGATTTTACAATTAGAATATAAGATATTTGGCTTTGAGAATGTGTTTCTCTTCAAAATTCTATCAATGAAATAGATTTTTATCTCTGATTCTAAGACTTATTATCTCTACTCTTAAGAAATTAGATCCACACGGAATTAACAATTAGCATAGGGAACGTGAGTTATAGTAACTAGAAGCATAAAATTAAATTGATACTTTATTCTTGACATTTATAACTAGTCAGGGATCATTTGAAATTTTGCCAAGAGGATTTAAAGTGGATTAGGAATATGTTTTGTTAAAATAATTATATATAAGTTCTAAATAGACAATGCATGCTAGGTAGAGGTAGTGTTTAAGGACATAGTTTATGTTTTATCATTTTTTGTGTTCCCACATACTTTTGAAACTCTTGACATAGTGCAAACATTAGCACAGAGGCAGGTGGGGGACTATTTGATTCCATCTTTACCCTAAGTTTACTGGTTAAGGCAGGATTGTTGATAGCCACAAATGTTGTTTCTCAGCTACCCATCTGTCTGACTTTGCACCTTGAGTGCGGAACTACCTTTGAACCCAGCTCATTTTGAGAGGCTTGTGTTTATTTAATAAAGGATTTCCTTGGTACAAGCCGGACCCTGATGATCAACAGCCAGTAATAATTCCTTTAACCAGCTCTCCAACCATTTTGTCCAATTTTAAATTAAATCCAAGCTGCTGACAATATTCTACTCTTATTCTCTCTTCTTCCTCATGCCTCCTTCTTGTCCTACCTTCCCATTTCCACTAAATAATATTAGTCTCCCAAGCATGCCTTTTAAAAAATGTGGGTTTAGGGATTACTAGAAGACAACATGTTTAGGATTATGTTGTCATTAATGTCTATTATGCCATAGTATGCAATTACAATTGATAGTAGCACTATAGTCCTAAGTAAGGAATGAGTAAGTTCCAATTGGGAGGATAAAGTGTATTTCATCAACAGAGATAAGTCACCAATGAAAGCATCTTAATGGATGTTAGTATTAAATCAGGGGTGGTCTCTATAAAGATAAAGGGTTAAGAGAATAAGAAAAGTAAATCATCAAGAGCTACTGATCTCCAACTAAGGATCCGATACGCTACTGATCTCCAACTAAGGATCCGATACGTAGAACGAATTTTTAATGTCTGTAAAAAATTAAAACATGGATATTTTGTCACTAACAATGAAGACAACAATGTTAAATTTTAAAGTCCATTTTTTCCTTTTTGTCTGAATAAATATGTAAAATACATCTATATCCTAAGTAATGTATCTGTAAATTTTCATTGATAGGATTATATTTTTCTTATCAGGTAACACACACACACACACACACACACACACACACACACACACAAAACACAGTGGCTGTCTCAGTCAGTGGTAACAGGACAAAGATGAAAAGGAAAGTTTGAGTCAGTCATGAGGGTGTATTTGATCAATATGGATTCAAATGTTCTAAGCAGTTTTATAGCTAACGAAACTTATCTCTGATGATTGGTAAAACTGGTTATTTTCAAGAAATAAGTTTGGTATTTTTAAAATCATGATGGGTCTGAAAATCAATTGGTCATAATCAACTCTTTTATTTTTAATGAAACAGAACACAATGATGCAGAACAGTGTAGAAATGAAATAACGAGAATGAATTGCAATCAGTAGGGGTAATCTGTTTTTACAAAATTTTAGTTTCAGTTTATATGTTATCCTCAAATACACAAAACATAGGTTTATATTGAGTCACAAAGTGATATATATATATATATATATCTTATAGTGAGCCATAGTGAAAATGTTTAAATGCCACTGCATTAAGAAGTTAATAAGTTTGCTTTTGTCCCTCAAAGTTAAAAGCTATAAAAGTGTTGGAAGTGAATTCAGCCAGTGACTGGGGGTTAAAAACTTTCACTGGGTGACAAAACTGTTCCAAGTAGTTTTATGAGAAACTAAACAGCAATCAGGAAGAATATGTTTTAGTCATAGTGGTACAATGAATATCATTTATCTAAATATGGAAAATGACAACAGACGTTCTTGTCCATTAATATAATCTGCTCTAAGCCAAGAGTTGAATCTGGTTTCTATTTGTCAGCTAAAATCAAACAAGCCATAGTAGATAATATATTCTACATTTGAAAATTAACAGAGCTAACCTTTTCATCATACTGAGAATATTAAAAACCTACATAACCTTTCACTTCCCGCATGTTCTGAATTCTATTTGTTCCTGTGTAATCTATCAAGAGGCATATCATGTCAGAAAAAGGAATAAGAGAAAATATCAGTCGGACGTTTTGTTTCAAAGTAGACACAAATGTCAAAATTGTAAACAATTTTAGTTTTTTATTTCTAAAAATTTACATACATATGTATACACGCATATGTATATATTGGTTTTAGATCTGCTTGATGTCAAACTATATCTTTCAGTCAGTATCATGTGTACAAAAATTCAAAATTTTTCTTCGCTCTGTGGTTAAGGATTGTGGATATAGAGTCTGTCCTATAATCTTAAATTGTATTAAATTTTAACCTCAGTGAAGTTGATTAAATGGTCTACTGGATGGCATGTGATCCTCAAAATTTTTGTTATATCTTTGTAATAAATAACTCGAATAGGAATTATAACATGTGTTGCTTCTGTATCTATACACTGAACACAGTCTTTCTTGCACCCTAGTGTTTTAATTGTTTAAATAAAGACTGCCCAGAAATCTTACTACATGTAAAATGTGAGTCAGATTTCACTTTGGGAAAACACTGGAAGTGAAATAGAAAACATTCAGGTTATTTTTATAAAATAAAAAATAGTGTACTTTCGCTTAAAATACGATGTCTGCAAGTAAATATATAGCTTTAGCTTTATTATTAGTTTTGAGTTAGTTACATGCTAAATTCTGTTCCTGAAATTCATAAAAAGTGAGATTTAGACTAATATATAACTGATATCTTCAAGAGCATAGAAGAGTCTTTCTTAACCTCATCTACGCAGCCTGTGAATCAAAGAAATACACTCTTTAAAAATAAGTAGTAGTTTGACTTTTAGAAAGGGACAGCATCTTGTAAACTCTGCCTAAGGGGATGGCTGTCCCAAGAATGGTGGGGTAGCCTCTTATCCAAAAGATGAAACCACATAACCCTAGATGAAATCCCCATTGGATTTAATGAAAATAGAATCAGACATAAATACAGAGAAATGGGGGAGCATTAGAATTTTTAGAGATATTTATATATTCTTGTGAGGATTTGTATATTCTCAAATTTCCATCCTTTTATTTTTATTTAGGAGATCAGTGCACCACTGTGGTTAAACGTAAAGGCTCTTGAGTTACAGTGGTGGGGAGTCAGCCTTAGCTTTTCCACTTAAGCAGGACCTGGATTCTGGAAACTTTCTTATCCCATTTTCCTTGTCTGCATTGTGAGGATAATATAGGATCTACCACAAAGGGCTGTTTTGAGAATTTAATGAGATAAACTCTGTAAAGTACTTAGCATATTGCATGAATGGCACATACCAAGTGTTTAATAAATGTCAATACTGATATGTTTTCTTTTTTTTGATATATGTTTTCTGATTAACAAATGTTGGTGAAAATGCAGATGTATACAAAGATGAAAATAGCCATATGACCATCACTCATAATTCATATATTCTGAAGAAACAATTCATTTCCTTCTAGTAATATATTTAGTGTATATGTGTGCATGTGTGTGCATTACACTAGAATGTATGTGTGTGTATGTGCACATTTATTTCCACATTTATTTCTATGTTTATTTGGAAACGAA
Source organism: Meles meles (assembly GCF_922984935.1). Classification (NCBI taxonomy): domain Eukaryota; kingdom Metazoa; phylum Chordata; class Mammalia; order Carnivora; family Mustelidae; genus Meles; species Meles meles. The sequence continues at coordinate 10,823,543 of NC_060074.1, forward strand.
TAGTATATCGAATTTGTATGTGTAATTTTTTTGTATTGTTTTATTTTCATCCAAGATTTGAAGAGAATTCTACATGCCACTAGGCAGTTAAGGATACCTTATAGTTTAGACTTAAAATGAAACCAGTTTGAGGGTGTGTGTGTGTGTGTGTGTGTGTGTGTGTGTGAATTGCTCTGTGTGTGTGTGTTTTTTTGTGAATTGAACTGTTGCTTTGTTGGTACGATCCTGAAACCCAAGCAGTGTTCTTGCTAACTACGTGAGAGAGAATAACAATATAGCCTGAAATGATCTCATTCAGATAAAAACAGTAGTCTTATGTGACCGCTCTCTTTACACACACACACACACGCACACACACAGAAACCCTAGCCTCATCCCATGATGCATGAACAGTGACTCCTCTTTGGGACCCATGTACCTACAGTGCTTGCAAGGTCACTTTTCTTCCATTATTCTGTATTTGGCTCCAGCCTGCAGTTTTAAACTTGGTTTAACATAACTGTTCCCATCCCATTTTAATACGATCTATGTATGTTTACTCTTTTCAAAGATTACGGTAAAACACTGGTTTGCCCAAGTCCTGTCTCTCCCTCCCTCCCTTCCTTCTGACATTATCTACCCGACTGCTGCCATTTGCATGTCCTCTTCATCTCGCTATACTTGTATCAGATTAAAGTTTTCTGCAAAAACCAGAACGAATCCCCATATCTTCTGTGAGGTTTCCCAGGTCCTTGATGATAATCTCCTTCACGGAATGCCAGTATAAAGTACTAGATATATGATTCACTTAGTAATTAGACTTCGTTGTTAATGGGATCTTCATTTAGAACTGGGAAGTATTTGGGACTCCTTACTTAACCTCTAGGAGTCCAGTTAGAAATTGGAAATGTGTCTATGTTTATTATTCTTGAAATTTTTGAAATATTTCTTTATTAAATCCACTGTGCTTTAGATTATGTTGATTTACCATTTTCCTAGTTGATATAAGATTAATAAAATTTCAATAATTTTCACAGTGATTGACTTGTGCTTCCAAAAAGAAGCGAAGACCCAACTAATACTGTTAGGGTCCAATTTTCCAGGTAGGCCATTATTCGTAATTACTTGTCGGTAGAATAGTGCAAAAGGTCAAGAGTTAACAAGAGAGATGATCTCCAAGTTAAAATTATAGCGGTGGAGTAATTTCTCTAAACTTTTTTGTAATGTTATTCATGCCCTCATGAGAGGACATGGTTGTAAAATTCTGAAGTGAAGTCAAAGAGAAGAAAGTGAATAGAATCAACTGAATCTGCCAAGTTTCGTCTTTGTCTGGGTATAGCTAACTCCAGGATGCCAAAGTCCAGAGCGTTTGAAACAGGGGTCTAACCCTGGCAATACCACTTAGTGTTTCTATATTTTTTCTTACGTTTCTTGTCTTTGATACCACTTTATGCATTACAATGTAAGAGCACAGACTCCTTCGTGTTAGATGTTTAAAAAGTTGATAATACTGATGTCATAGTGTATGGTCTGATTTGACAAGAACATTTTGCCACAGGTTTTTTTTTAAAGATTTATTTATTTACACATACATACACACAGAGAGAGAGAGAGAGAAGCAGAAGTAGGAAGGACTGACAGAAAGAATCTCAAGCAGATTTCCCACTGAGCGCTGAGCCCAATGCACAGCTGGATCTCACAACCCCAGAATCAGGTTCCTGAGCCGAAACCAAGGGTCAGACCCTCAACCAATGGAACCATCCAGCTACCCCCATTTTGCCACAGTTTCAAGAACATTTATCTAGTGGGAGAATGAATGTAACAACAATGCGGGCGCACAGCAATGTGCCAACGATCATGATCCTGATAAAATATTTCTGTCCTGATTTAAAATTTCATTTACATATTTAGAAGAATGCTTCACAAGTTGGGGTAATTTTGACCATACAGGAGCATTTAGCATGTCTGGAGACATTTTTGGCTTCACAACTGGAAGAATGGTACCAGCACCTAGTGGGCAGGGGCCAGGAAGGCCGTAAACATTCTCCCTGCATAGGATGAGCCCGACCACAAGGAATCGTCTCGAGCAGGCGCATGTGATGCTGAGGCTGAGACACCCTGGCTTCGAGTTTCCAGTAGAAGCGTCATTTCCTCGGTGGCTTATTCAGCATCAGAAGATGGGCCTCTTGTTAATTTTGGGAACAAAGCTTACTGAATGTCCTTCAGGAAAAGATACCAGAATAAAAACTGCTCCAGGAGCTACATATATATTGTATTCCTACAGAAGCTTATGAAACACTCTCACCAACCTGTTGGATGACGATAGGAGAGCTGCCATTCTCTCCATAAATATTCATCACTATGGAAACCTCCCCACATCCGTGCACTCCTATAACCTTAAATGGCAAGTACGTATTTTATAAGGATGGTGAGGAAAGGAAGCAGATGAAGTCTTCTATTGGCATTCTATTGAATGTTTGATTAGAAATTCTAGACCAGTGTTTTTCAAAGTAGGCTATTGATAAAGATCTCCTGAGGAGACCTCACATATTCTGATGCTCAGGCCCTCCCACCCCCAAACAACCAAGTGAGAAATTGTGATGCTGGGACCCAGGCACGACTCTTTTTTCTAAAAACCTCCCTAGCTAATCATAAATTCGAATAAAGGCTGAGAACCATTGTTGTAGCCTTGATCAGTAAAGTTTTGCTTGAAAAAAGAAAAAAGGCTGACCCCAAATCTTTCCAGATTAATGAGTTACATGCTCCAAATTTAAGAGAGATGTTCTAGCTGTTACTTTGTTAGCATCAAGGTGAACACTGAGTTTTAGGATTATTGTTTAACAGCAATTGTTTAACAGCTGGCAAAGCGCGGGGGGTAGGGAACTGCTCCAATTCCTGCGCATCTTTATATGTGAAAAGGAGCAAAAGCGGAAGGGTTTCTTACTGTACTTCAAGGGCAATACCAGGTTTTGACTAGAATGGAGTTAAAAGACACATAATGCAATGAGAAGTAAAATTTGAATTCCTCCCTAAAAATTTCTACAAGAAGGGGAAATGGTGTAAACAAGCCATCTGTGTTGTGATGTGAAACACATTCCCTAGCCGTGGCCCTCGCAGGGTGCCTTTATTATCTTCAAAAAGAAAAAAAAAAAAAAAAGAAAAAAGGAGGGGAACTTGCTGTGGGACCAAAGGCAGCAGGAATTCTGATCAATTTGTTTTCTAAATACACACACAATCATTCCTGCGAGGAGATGAGATATTCGAAAGTCAGGCAATGGATGAATTAGTATAAATCTAAGAATTAAATAAAATACAGTATTGGCAAAGCAGAGCTTCGATGCTGCTCTACATAAACACAAAAATGAACCGTTAAATTTAGAAATGAACAGATTCAAATGCAGTTTGTCCTTTTTCTATCTATAGTATGAATCCTTCTGATCATGTACTGTACATTTGATGGAAGCATGTGGCTGTAGCAAATGTCCCCCAGGAACAGATCCAAATCAGAAGTTCAATTTGCTTCAAGCTCTTTAAATGTTCCAGGGGTGCAAAGTGGACTGAGTTCCCCAAATTCCCATATTATCTTTTAAAACACTGAAATATACAAAAGGTGGGACGGGGGAGATGCGCAACTTTAAAAAGCACAGGTTTGCCTTATCAAAAACATTTGATCTTGATTTGCAACAAGACACATCTCTAATAGAAATCTAAAAATTATTTGTTCCATCTCCTAGACCTGCCGTCGTCCCTGCTCCTCCTTTCTTCTTTTTCGGTGTCTAAGGTGTAGGGTATCCTGGTGAGTTGGAGGTGGATCAGCCTGGGCGTGGATCCCAGATTCAGCTACCATATCAGGAACCTAGTTAACCTCTTGGATCCTTAGTTCTTTCTTCAGTGAAATGGAGCTACATCTGACTCAATACTTGCGAGGATTGCTTTGGTGGCATTGGAATTGTATCACACTCATAGAATCGAACGCTACTCAGCAATAAGAAAGATGTTATGCTAAGTGAAATTAATTTTATTAATTCATCTTATTAATTAATAAGAAAGTATTATGCTAAGTGGAAGAAGCCAGACTCAAAGGGCTCTATACTGTACGGTTTCATTTGTACTGCACTCTGGAAAAGGCAGAGCCGTTGGGGCAGAAAACGGATCGGTGGATCCGAAGTTTCGGGGGTGGAGGGGATGGAGCCCTCCTGCAAAAAGAAAGGCGAGAGCTTTTTGGAGTGATGAAAATATCCTGTAATCTTGATTGTGGTTGTGGTCACATGGCTGTACATGCCTGCCAATTCAGAACAGTTGGACTAAAATGGGTGAATTTTCTTAGATTATACATTGATAAACTATTGGAGATGCCTTAGCGCAATTACCTGTAAACGTACTTTTGTCACTTCTCTTTGTTTCTCAGCCAAGTATTTTACAGATAGAGTCACCTCTGAATGCAGTTCTTTATTGATTTCCTCCTTTACCTCTGTCATCTGATGTTTGCTCTTTTGCAAAACACCAATGACCAATGTGTTCTCAAATCCGTGTTTTCTTCCATCTCTTTGATATTTTCAAAACTGTTTTTCCAGTGCCTTCCCTTCTAGGCTCCTTTTGCTTTGTAGACTTTGAGGACCCAGGACCTCTCTAACAGACTTTTCCTTTTCTGCCCATGAATATGTTAAATCCTCAGATTTGTGTATCTCTTCCATTTCCCCACCTTTGTTTCCATTTCATACCTGCTTTCTTACAATTTCAGCCATAAATGACTTCCAAAATTGTCCTTCTAGGTATCTCTCTCTCCAAAGTCCAGAATCAGATTCAAATTTTGTTCATTTGTTGGGCAGCTCTGTTTCTAAAAATATTAAATTTTTTTCTAACCAAAACATCCCAGAATTATCTATTGTTAATTCAGTACTTCTTCAGTGATTTTGAGTGTTACATTTATCATTACATGGCATCTCATGATACTATGTATGTAAATATCTTATTTCTAAAATTTCCATTTTATTCCCATGATTCATCATTTCCTGAACAAATAAATACCTCAGTGTTTCCTAATATGGTGATGTTATATTTTTATTTCTGATAATTCAAGTTCCCCTCATGACTTGTCTTTTTCATTTCTTCTTCTTGGTTAATCTTGTCTGTGTATTTTTCCAGGTGAAAATTAAGAATTATTTTGTGAGGTTTCCCATAAAGGGATTATGATTGATTGCATTACTTATATAAATTAATTTGAGGACAAGTAACACCTTCACAATATCAAATTTTTCTAGTAACATTTTTATTTCTGTACTTAGTTAAGTCTATTTGCTTTAGTAAAATGATGTAGTTATCTTCATGTAAAATCCGTTGACTATTTGGCTAAATATTCTAATATTTTATGCTCTCCTGCCAGTCGAGATAGAATAACTCCTCAATATTTTTGGACCTGATTTTTGCTGCTGTATAGGAGAGGAATTTCTTTTCTTATCTCAATAATATTTTAGTTTATTCTCTTAGCTGCTCTAACTGTACAATGATATCATTTTTTAAATACCAGTGATTTCATCTATTTTCAAGGAGTTTGCCTCACTCCCTTTTCTAGTCTTTTTTGATTTGATCAGAAATTCTAAAACTAGGTTCAGTAAAGTGATGCTGAAACTAGACTTTTCCTTAGAATGATTTTTTTTAATGATAATGCCTCTAGTACTTCCCCATCTACCAATTAATTGTTAGTTTGAGATCTTAAAAACTTGGGGCGCCTGGGTGGCTCAGTGGGTTAAAGCCTCTGTCTTCAGCTCAGGTCATGATCCCAGGGTCCTGGGATCGAGCCCTGCATCGGGCTCTCTGCTCAGCGAGCAGCCTGCTTTCCTCTCTCTCTCTGCCTACCTCTCTGCCTACTTGTGATCTCTCTCTGTTGAATAAACATTAAAAAAAAAAAAACTCTTGTTAAAGAATTATCAGTTTTTAGTTTACATGATTTTTTTCTAATGAAGTATGTTTTGTTTTCTACTTACTTGTTTTTGTAACTTTAGAGATACTTGTTCCCATATCCCCCCTTTCACATGGTGAAATACAGATTTATGATGGTATAAGGGAGGAGAGAGGAAGAAATACATGGTCTAATTGATAAATTACTTATTACTTAAGCCCGAGAGTTCATGCAATTACATAAGGATGTAAATGTCATCGGAATCAAAAAATATTCACTAACAACATGAACACTTTTAAATTTAGTCCCTTTGTCATGAGCATATTTCACTATAATCTTAATTTTATATATTATAATTATTTTAGACAGTAAGCATCAGATAATTCAAATCAATTGTAAAGTGAAATATATATGATTTCATAAAATTAAGAAAAAAAAGTTGAGCAATTGCTAGAATCATACACAAATGCATTGATACAATTATACACAATCCATTAAATCCCTGAGAGATTTAAACCAGTACAGTGTGTGAAGAGGGAAACATCAAAAATGTTGATGACATTAAATGCATTTAAGAGAGAATGCTTTGACTTTCAGTGGGTCAAAAGGCCCTTGGAAAATGCATGGAGCCCTCCAACAATGTTGCCAGAGGATCTTTTTTGATAATTATGAAAATGTGGCCATATAATTTTATTAGAGAAATATTTTTTAAAATTCTTAGTTTTTGATTCAATTTTATTTTATTATAGAAATTAGCTCATAGGTTCAATTAGCTATGTTTTGTTAGATACAAGCAAAGACACTTCACAAATTTATTTCTGTTTTTAGATAAATTCCAAATAAGCTTTTGATTTTTAAAATCCACTGACTATAGAAGTATGGTGTATGTTTTAACTGAATTGACTTCTAAAGATCAGTGTCTACTATTCTGAAATAATGAAGAACTCCTGGACACCAATTAATTTTCTAATATTGAAGCATCTCTATGTTACTGGAATGAACCTTACTTGCTCCTGGTATATTATTCTCTTGACAGTCTTTAGGATACTAGTGCCTAGACTTTCATTTTTTAATTATTTGTTGTATATTACTTTTGGAATTGGAAAAAAAACATTAAGACAAAATTTTTAAGAGAGGTGTAATATAGAATAATTAGTATAGATTATACCGAAATAGTATTAAGTTCTAATATATATTACATATTCTAGCATAAAATATATAGGATAGTTTGTTTCTTTACTTACAAATAAAATTGGTCTGTAGTTTTTGTATGTGTGCTTTCCTTGTCTGGTTTCAGTATCAAGATCATACTGGCTTTGTCAGCTGAGACACTTACAATTCTTGCAATTTTTAAACAGTGTAGAAATTATCCTTCGTATAAAAATTTGTACTAATTTCCCCATTAAAATCCCTAGGATTGTTACAATGTATTTAATAGCAATTTTTGTTAACTGTACATTTCTGTAATTATTTAATTATTTAGATGTATGCATTCTTTAAATCAGTTTTGAAAATTTCTATTATTAAAATTTTAAATTTTATAGATGCACATATATACTGAATTCCCAAAAACATTTATCAGTGGTAAACTAACTCTCTTATGGCAAATGTTGTGTAATGGTGTCTTCTCTAATTTTTTTTTTTTTTTTTTTTTCAAATTCTTTATTTATTTATTTTTTTTCAGCGTAACAGTATTCATTCTTTTTGCACAACACCCAGTGCTCCATGCAAAACGTGCCCTCCCCATCACCCACCACCTGTTCCCCCAACCTCCCACCCCTGACCCTTCAAAACCCTCAGGTTGTTTTTCAGAGTCCACAGTCTCTTATAGACATACCAAAATTTTGTTTCTTTGTACTAGGTGTATTTTATTTATGTGATAATTTATTCAAAATATTGCATAGCATTCTTTATGAACGTATTTTTTTAGCATTTGCCTTTAGACAGTATTGGAGAGGTTTTTTAAGTAAACATTTCAGAACTATCAAGCACAAATAAACAACATAGAAAGCACAAGAGAAATTGAGATTGAAAAGGAGAAAAACAGAAAGCCCACAGAAATAGAGACGAGTATTTGAGGGAGAAAATGAGAGGCAAGGCAAGGGAAGTGCATGTCCAACACAACTATGAAAATGATCCACAAAGGAGAAAAGCAAAGCCATGGAGGAGAACAAATACTAAAAACAAATGTTTAGTATAACTCCCTTTGTCACTCCCCCCGCCAAAACTCTGTTTTCTTCCATTTAGTGTTACAGAGGAGTATGAAATTAGCCTTACGTTATTTATGTTGTAGATACACATTTTTTTTTGTTTTGCTTTGCTTTGCTTTTGTTTTCTTCCTGTGTCTTTTTAAATCCAGTTTTTTAAAACGACAACAATAACAATAACCCATTATCACGATCTATCTTGCAATCTAAACGATCTGTCATGTGAGGACATCTTCTGAAAAGAATGGAGAGGGCAGAACATCAGTTATTTATTGAAACATATATTCTTATTTCCAATTGTTCTTTACTTTGTAAATTGGCTTGTACCAGTCATCATTTCTATCATTCCATTTCATCACTCAGTCCTTGCCTTTGCATTCCCCTGAGTCTACACCAGGGCTGCTGAGAACTCTGGCAGGGTGAGAAAGGGAAGTCTTCCTCAGCCCTATCTTCTGGACTGGTTATAAATTCCTGGGCTCCGAACGCAACCACCCAGCAGTTGTTTTCTTCTCATCTCTCTCCTGCATTTCTCTCAATGTGCATTCCCACTGATGACCCAGCCTCCCGATACACATAGACAATGCAAACCAGCCAATCAAATTTCTGACTTAAAAAGACAATCGGACTTACATCTGCTCCTATCTTTGCTTCTTCACACATTTGCAAACAAGGAGATCTCCATCCTCCCAGGTGGACCTGTTTGTTTCGTTTTACTCTACACACTTTCTGCCTCATGTCAGATGACACAGTGTCTTCACTTACTGTCCGTGTGTTGGCAGTTGTGGAGGCTTCTGCCCAGGTATCTTCACAGAGCTTCAGCGTCCTATCTCCAACCACCTGTTGGACACTTTCCCTCAAATATTTCACAGAAAATTCAGATTCAACACATCATAAATTCAATTCAGCATCCCTCCCCACTCATCTGATCTGGGTAGGTTTCCTCTCAGAGTAGACGCATCACCACCATCAAGTTACCCAAGCCAGAAAAACCCAGGTTGTCCACGACTATCTCATCCGTCTTCCTCATCATGTTTGTTATATAATCACCAAATATTCTTGCTTGGACCTCCTAATTGTCAGTAAATTCCATCCACTTCTCTCCATTTTATCATCTTTAAGCACCATTTCACGCCTTTATTTTTCCTAATTGTGACAATTTCCTCTTATTTGGTCTCTTGTTTCCATCTTACCTACTTCTAAATAGTTCTCCACACTGCAATAGATAGTTTCAGGGTCACGAAATGATCATGCCACTCTCCTAAACAAGTGTTAATGGCTTTGCGTTGGCCTCCAAGTCAAGTCTTCACTACCTAATGTGCTTCACGAGGCTCCTCGTGTTCTGGCCCCTGTTTCCCTCAGCCATTTGCCATGCCCAGTCACTTCCATCAGCTCCTGTCCCTCTCTGCTCACTTTCCACGTAGCCTATAGTCTAGGCAGACTGAATTACCAGTGTTCCCTGCTCTCCTCCACCCAGTCCTTATCCTCTTGGACATCTATCATCTTTTGCCATTTACCTAATCAACCCCTACTAATACTTTAGGTTTCAACTTACATGCCACATTATCTAGGGCCTCATCTCTGACCAAGTCATCAGACCCTCTCCATTTGCATTTACTGTTCTTTCTCTATGTTTCTGTAGCAGTCTATAATTCCACTTTTATAAAGATTACTACATAATATTATAAATGCCTGTTTGGGGGCCATATCTCCCCCTAGACTGACCTTTTATGGAGGCAGGAATTACTTGTTTCTTTTTATTTTTTATCAAATGTCCCAGAGACCACCAGTGCCCGGATGTACTAGACATTTAATAAATATTTGTTGAATCAGTGAACTTCACTATAAGCTATTTTCCTATTTTCCAAATATCTACTCATCCTCTTAGTTTTTAAAATGATGTATTCTTTGTCCTATTCTCAGTACTTCATCATACAACACGTCGTTTTCTCTTTATGAATGTACAAATAGGATGTGTCCCCATCAGATATGTCTTAATCAGAACACAAAACTGTCCCTTGCCCTTGTCACTGTCCACTTAGATGAACAGCTCTGTATCTAGGGAGAAGGCTGTTGTACATTGACCCTAGTGTATCTTCAGGTTTCTGTCGGGATTTCTTTCATGATTCAGAATAACTGAGCTCGGATCCCTCCTACCCTCCCAGTCTGGTTCTCCTAAGTCCTTGACCCAGAAGAGTACATCAAAAATCACAGTTCCAAAAGTGTGGCAGCCAAGACTCCTCCTCCCCCCGATATCTAGAACCTTCCTTCTGTCTGTGACTCTTATCAGATAGCCTAATCAGTCTAATCATACAGTATTCTGTTCCCACACTTCCCATCATACTGTTGCCTAGAAGTTCTTGGTTCTTGAAGAATATAGAAAAAAATAGTGGAAAGCTATGAGAAGGAGACATTGGACTGAAAGCTTCTATTTTCACATGTTTGGTGGTAAAACATCTGTAGAATTTTTTTAAAAATTAGAGACAGTTCTCTGAATCAAGAGCCAAAGTATGCCGCTGATGGTGTTCTTTGGAGGTGAGAGGTTCCCTGCCCTTTTTTCAGGTAAACTGTTAATGAAGCAAAGCTGAATATGTTATAAAATGAAATATGGATCATTTCTCCTCCTCAGTCCAGCCGCTTTAATGTCATATTTTGTTGAAATCTGTGACTGATTCTGGCCTTCAGTTGCCTACCAATCTTAATTTTGGTACTATGGGAATTCCTCTTTTTCATTCCCTTCTTAATTACTTAATTTTGAAGTTGATGGCTTCCAGACAGGAAACTCTTTAAAAGACTACTTTTTTCTCTGCGATGTCAAAACAGTGTATCTCTTTAGAACACTGGGAGGGAGTCGATGTATTTAATACCTTGAATTTGCAAAGAAATAAAATCTAAAAAAAAAAAAGCTTTATTTAAAAAAAAAAAATGGGGGCGCCTGGGTGGCTCAGTGGGTTAAGCCGCTGCCTTCGGCTCAGGTCATGATCTCAGGGTCCTGGGATCGAGTCCCGCATCGGGCTCTCTGCTGGGTGGGGAGCCTGCTTCCCTTCCTCTCTCTCTGCCTGCCTCTCTGCCTACTTGTGATCTCTGTCTGTCAAATAAATAAAATCTAAAAAAAAAAATAAATAAATTATTTAATACCTTGAATTTGCTAATAAAGGAATCATGATTCATTTTACTATGCCCCATCTCTGGAAATCCAGTAAATTACCAACACTCCCAACTCGTGCTCTACTTTAATACTCTAGCATCCAACATCAGGTCATTCCTTGGCCTCTTGTCTAAGCACTCGGAGCTTCTTTGCACACCTACAGGGCCCAGCAGCACCCTCACACTACTGCTTTGCTGATTTTACAGTTTATCAGCAGAAACAGCAATTAACTCTAAATCTCCTAAGAGTGAGACTGCCATCTGAAAAACTGAGATATTATTTTCTTATGGGAATAGACACTAAATGGAATCAGTTTTGCTCTTCTTGCCTGCCATGTTTGGTCTCAACCCACCATCCATGGATTTACCAAATGTTTTAAAGGCTGTTAAGATATTTTAAGTGTAAGTTCCTCTGAGATTAATTAAAAAATTTATCAATTTACATGGGACTTTACGGCATTTACATACCCCGTCTTCCAAGACAGGTGACCTTAAACATAGTAAAATAGCCATTCAGGACTCTGTGAAAATGTCAGATGAACAATCACTCCACCAGGCTGGAATGCTGCCCTGTAAGATTCTGTGTATCCTCTGAGCTAATGTATAATCTCAACCAATTTCTTCCAAACTCCAGAGGAATGGCAGTGGGATGGCAAACTGTCATAATAATCACAAACTCCAGATAGGCAAAAATATTTGCTTCTCTGGACACCTGGGTGGCTCTGTTGGTTAAGCATCCAACTCCTGATTTTTGACTCAGGTCATGATCTCAGAGTCATAAGATCCAGCCCTCCATCCTGCTCTGTGCTCAGTGGGGACTCTGCTTGAGATTTTCTCTCTCCCTTGCCCTCTGTCCCTCCCCCCATACACGCTCTCTCTCCCTTTCTCTCTCATAATTAATAAATATTTTTTAAAAATAGTTTTTTCTCTGAAATTCTGGGGTCTGCTTTTTAGAGATTTTAGTGTCTAAGGGAGCAATGCTGCAATCAGGAGATATTTAAGTGTTTTTTTGAATTGCAAGTGGATATTCAGAGTTTTGGGGATTCTCATGTCAAGAACAATAGGAAACAAATGCTAACAACAAACAAGGCAGGTAATCTTGTATGAAATACTTCTTTACACAACTAGATCCAGAGGTTAAATTGGATGGAACTCTATGAATAAAAGCATCAAGATACAGATTCCTCAAGAATAAAATATTCCTGAAAAAATAAAATTGAATTAAAAAAAAAAGAAAGAGTCAATTAAAATCAGAAAAAAAAAAGAATAAAGATTTAGGTTATTGCATCGAATAAAGAACACCAACTGGCTGAAGTACAGTTGAAGGTAAAAAGAACATGGAATGGTTAATACGGGGGAAAGTGATAAATGCTAGATCTTGCCATGAGAAACTGTTAAAATAAGTACTATAAATTTCACCTGCCCATCTGTCCTTGCTGGGTCATATGTATGTTTTAACTATTTTTTCATTCCTCCTCCCACCTCTCACTATTGAGTTTCAAGAGTGCTGGTGATAGACAACTCTACAATTTACCCCACAGGTAACAGAAATCCACTCAGAATTGTGACCAAACTAGAGGAAGAATGGACTTCATTCCAAGGTCTTGTGCTTGAGCTTGAGGCACCATCAGATGGAATTTTGGTGTGTGTTCCCTCGAAGAGGAGGTATGTGTGTATTTTCGATTGTATGAAGTAGTAAGTCGTGTGATATTTTTCGGAACTCTGATTTTAAGAAGGGTGTATATAAATACTGGAGAACCAAAGGGGCGGAACTTAGTGGGATTTAAACAACTTTGGCAACCCAGGAACTAAATACATTTCCTTTTTGAGGAAATTCCAGAATCAGAAGGAGAAAGAGCTCCACATTCCATTTTGGAAACCAAAGTAAAGCAGTTGTTTTTCTTACTTTTTGCAAGCAAAAGGCATGAATTTGACCCAAACTTGTCTAATCCACTGACTACTGTGGGAGGGAGGTTAAGAGACCTGTGGTGTGACAGAGGCGCCTGCCTCTAGTGTCCATGACTAGTGAGCGGTTGCGTCGCTGCATTTTTGTTGTGTCATCTGAACCCAGTAGTGCCGATGGGGTGCATAGTGAAGATCTCTGGTGTGGATTCTTGCACCTGGTGGGTTTCCTTAGCCCAGTTCTCCAACTCTCTTACTGATTCAGAAAGCTCCCTGACATCTCTCTAGTGATTTTTTCTTCTTCATAAGCACATCAGAGTTGAAGACTACTATTTGCGGGTGAGTATCCAAATTGGTACAAATACGAAGCACAGGGCTTAGAGAGGAACAGAAGGGGCTCAGGTTCCAGCAGACTAGCTGACAGGAGCCAACTATGGACATCAGCTCTGGGATCAGAGCCAGAACACCTGACAAGAAGGCGCGTCCCATCAGGAGCTCCTGGTCCATTTACTTTATTGAAAATTTCTCTCATCATGATCTCTTTCCAAAGACTTCCTTTCCTTAACTCTTCTTTGTGAAAATGAACACTAGTTTTACCTTTGTGAAGTAGTTGTGCCTATAAACTTGAATTGCATGAGAAGATCCACTTTGATAAAAGAAATTATGAGCTGGTTATAATCATGAACTTCAAAGGGAGCAGGTTTGACTTATTGATCCTGTAAGAGCAAAAACTGGTAAAAAAAAAAAAATTACACAACCAAGCAACTCATTTTGCATAAATATAAATATATTTATATTTATATTTATGCAAAAATATTTTTGCATAAATATAAAACCTGAAACAATGCAGGGATGGAGTGTTTTGGAGATAACTTGAACTTTCGTCGAAAGCAAAGTACAATCTCTCTGTTCTAGAGATATGCAACAAATTTCCAAAAGAAAGGAAAACCGAGGGATATTTCCTATTGGTAGTTTTATTTGCTCTGGAGATAAAAATTTGTGAAAGTCTACAAGCTGAATTTCTATAGATAATACAGAAAGCTCCTCATGCAATTTTAATAGTTATAACTAGCCACTTTGAAAATTTTCTTTCATTTCCCAATTCATTAAAGGAACAAATTTTCAAAATGACATCTAAATATTTTTTGAATCTTTTGGCCTAGAGCGTTCAACTCAACATTTTCCCTAATTTCTAGTGAAATTTTCTTTGGTTCCACTTTTTAGAAACACGCACCATCTAGTCATGTTTTTATATTCAGAAGGAGGTTTAAAAAATTGATATTTTATAAGCAAAAAGTCATCCTGAGTACTTTATAGTTTTATCTTCCTCTCAATTATTTATAATGCAATATGCAGAATAAGATGTATATGAATGAGCATTGACTAAATATTCACAGTTTGGGAATATCTGGGTTCATTTGCTAATGCCTTTCAAAAAATTTAAGCACAAAAAACCTTTTCATTACAATTAAATGATTGTGGTACTCAGAGGCCCCCACCGAAGCCTGCACTGTAGTGAATAACCTTGAGGGCTTTTCCATACATAATATTAATACATATTAAGTATCCGAACAGGCCTGGTAGGGAAACAGGTGATGTAGAAACTTGGTGGCAGATAATCACGTTATCTATTGTTTGTAAAAGTGAATAACCCCGGATCTGGTCAAATAAGTAGCCTAAACTTCCGAAATGCACCGGACACCACGTAAGACAGAAGTCACTGAGATTGCAGAGGTCAAAACTGAAGCAGCGTTACAAACTTGCAGCCCATGCGCTGGGTTTGGCTTGTAGGAATGTTTTACATGGACTGCCTCAGAATTAAAAATAAGTGAGTGTAAAGACTGTATTGTATGTATGAACCATACATGGATATGTGCGGTTATACATGTGTCCAAGCTCGTAGAATATACTACACCGAGAGTGAACCCTGATGTAACCTATGGGCTTGGGTGGTTATGATGTATTAATGTAGGTTCATCACATGTGATGACCGAATCGCTCTGGTGGGGGATGTTGATAATAGGAGAGGCTGTGCATCTGTGGGGGTAGGAGGTATATGGAAAAATCTCTGTGCTTTCCTCTCATTTTACTGTGAACGTAAAAATGCTCTAAAAAAAACCCACACATAATCTTCAAAAATTGCAAAAAAAATAAATGATTGCTAATATTTTAAAAATCAGTTACTTGTGGTACAAGTTGAATTGTCTCCCCAAAATGCTGGGGTTGAGGCCTACCCTCTGGTACCTGGAAATAGATGCAGATGTCACTGCAAACACAAGTAGTTAACGTGACATCATACTGGAATAGGCTGGGCCTCTAACCCAGTATGACTGGTGCCATTTAAATAGGGAAATTTCGACACAGACATGCAGACAGGGGGATGAAGGCAGAAATTGGGGTGATAATTTCTACAAGCCAAGGAATGCCACATTTGCAGGGAAACCACGAGAAGCTAGGAGAGAAGCATAGTACAGAGTCTTTCTCATGGCCCTAAGAAGGAACCATTACTGGTGATATCGTGACCTCAGATTGAAACATCCAGAACAGCAACTAGCGCAAACCACATATAAAAACTTTGGGTTTTCAGCATCTCTGAAAAATGGCCGGGTATGACAACACTCAGCAGATCGGCCGGCACAGAGCAGCAGCTGTCCCCTTTCCATGAGACGTTCTGAAGCTCAGCAAAGTCCATGTTAATCATTTAAGTTGCCTGCTTGATGTCTGATACCACATCGAGGGAAAATGGGTCAGGACGTTTGCAGGAACCGAAATAAACGTGTTGTGACAATACGATGTCTTGTGATCGTTGAAAGCAGAGGAGGAGGGTATTGAGTGTAAAAAAAAAAAAAAAGGAAAAGAAAAAAATAAGAAAGGAAAAAAAGGCTACCCGGGACGTTTTCTGATAACCTCAAAATTTAAATAATTCTTACCATGATAAAAGGAAAAACATAAAATCAGAAAGAAATATGGAGAACTTAAGTGCAACTGTTCTAATGATGCCATGTAGGATCCTCAAACCCCCTGAACTGAGATTTTTCAGAACCGGAGGAAGAGAGAAAGGGTCTCTTAACTGCCTGGGGGAATTGTTAGTGCTGAGAGAAATCTCTGGAAAAAGCACTACAGACAAGATAGAAAGACAAGACCCAAGAGAGATGTGTATCTGGTTAGAGGGAATGCTTCTCCACTTAAGCTTCACTTCGAACAAGTTCAAACCACGAAGTCAAGACAAATTACATTCCCAGTTCTTAGAAATATTCATCCCAGAAGCCCTGAGGATAACCTTGAGGAACTGAGGCAATGAGAAGGATCCAAAGGCTGGAGATGGACAGTAATACTGCTGTGTTCAAAAAAAGAACCGTGGGAAATCTTTAGAAAATGTAGATAATATGCCTGGTAGCCATCCCTAAAAAAAAAAAATTAAATAAAAAAATTAAATAGTTATGACTTTTATGTGTTTGGAAATTAAGTCAGGAACAACAGAAGCATGGCGTGGTTTGAGGGGTGGGGGCGGTGATCCCATTCCTACTGCCCTGTGCTCCTCTCACTTTTGCAAACCAAACTAGGCTCTTGCTTGTTGCTGAAAACACTAATCATGCTTCTGTTTAAGAAGGGTTGGCACCACCTGCTTGTTCATTCCGGAACACTCTTCCCAAGGTGTCTGCAAGCCTTGTACCCCGCTTCTTCCCTTGTGACCCTGTGTGAGTCGCACCTCCTCACTCACCCTCTCCATGTCCTACCCTGGCCTTATTTTTCTTCATAGCACTTATGATTTTTTTTTTCTTATTTCATAAATACAACATCACGACAGTCACTGTTGTAGAGGCTTTTAAAATATTGACTCATGTAATCTTCTAGTACCATGAAGAAGGAAATACTAGCATGATCCCCATTTTACCCTTGCTCTTGAAATAAAGTGTGACACATTGTAGGTACTCAATAAACCATTTTGTTAAACGAATACGATGCAAATGTAAGATGTTGGAAATGCAAGAGTCTTTCTGGTAGGATAAAACCCTCCTCTTGTTGGGCATAGGGATTAAAGGCTATTAAGCTTTGAATCCCGGCATCTGGCAGAATGCCAGGACTGTGTATTGAGAGGGAGAGGAGAGCTGGAAAGGAAGCCGGGAATGTGAGGTACTTGGCGGACATAAGCTGGACTAGCTCAACATTTCCAAAGCCTGAGGGAGAGGTTCCTCAGGAATAGCAGAGTTGTTCATTGTTAAAGGAAGACAGAGATACTGTCATTAAAATTCGCAGTCAACTGCTTCATTTCCATGCCACAAATAACATCATCTCTTATCAAAATAGGAAAAAAAAAATTAATGGTAGAACATCCAGCATTGCCCATATTACAGCCCCTTTGCTAAGTGCTTTAAGGCCTACCAAAAATCTTTAAAAACCTTCCAGCTCAGAACAGGCTTTCAAAGGAGAATCCTGAGAGTCAAAACGGAATCAAGGAGAAAACCCAATTTCCATAGCAGAGGACAGCAGTCTGAGCGATAGCATCCAGTCCTACATGATCGGTGCCAAAAGGTAAGACACTTTCAGAAGACGGTGGGGTTCCCAGTAGACTGGGAAAATACGTGTCTGGAAAGCTCTGCTTTTCATTAGCATAAACGCATGTCTTCATGAGTAAATCAACTTCAGTCAATCAATGAAAGATGGGATTACTAAAATAAATGAGTGTAAGGAAAATATTAATAACCAAATAACATTAGACACCACCATAATCCTACCTAATGCTGTTCGTGTTTGAAAGAAAAAACATTCAGATTCCTAATCTATTGGGGAATATTAACATAATGTGGCTTTGAAAATTTTAAAAAGACCTCATAATTAATTTAATCACCATTTTGCATAGCATTCCCACTTGTAATCTGCATTTTTGCTTTAAAGCTCTTACTATATAGCTGTCATTGTGATCTAATGAAATGCCTCTTACTTAGGAAGAGAGGAGATTTTCGAATGTTGAGCCTCCACAGAAATGAAGAATGAAACATGTGTCTGTCGCTGCAATTTCCCCACGCTAGACTAATTGCAGAGGCCTGTGGGTATGGAGTGATGCTGTTGAGTAGTCAGCCTTTACTGCCATTGCTTTCAGGGTAATTTGCATAGCATGGCTCATAGTGTTTTATGATTTTTCTTTTAAAAATAATCCTACTTGTTAGTCACTAAATCTGTTTAACTCTTTTGGTGCTGCTTAGCGTCTGGGGCACATCTGCAGAATGAAAGAATGTATCTCTCCCTTGGCGAGTGCCAAGGGAGTTGGAGAAGGGCTTCCCGGCTGGCACAGTTCAGTCTCTCCAGCCTCTGGGAAGATGGTTGTTGTAGGCTGGGCTGCCGAGGAAGTAGGCCGTATGGCAGGGAGGAGTGTTTGGGAGCCTTTCTGGGGAGTGCTCGTGGGATGGACACCTGTGGAAGAGGAAGAAGTAGGATTAGACAGAGGGAGAAGTTGGACTATAGCGTGGTCCTTGTGGAAACCTAGACCAACGCTCAGGGGCATGGTGAAGATGACACGGTATCTCAGATTTGACCCAAGTAGTGGCAAGAGGGCTGGGCTTTTCTACCCCTCAAGCCAATCAGACACTGAGTGTGGGAGGCCCCAACCAGGGGCTGGCATGCAGTCAGCTGAGGCCATCCCAGAGGATGGCCGATGGCTGAGCACTGTCTCCCAAGGACACTCCCAGCAGCTGGGGAAATGAGGCCTTCATTCCTGATGGGAAACGGACGTGGGTGGCATGTCACTTAATCGTCATATTTCTCCTAATAACAAAGGCTCATCCGGATACCACCTGAGCACCAGGCTATCTCCTGCAGACTTTTGTGAGAAAGTCTTCCTGCGGAATATTACTCAATATTATCCAAGAATCATTTCCCTGTTGCCCATAACTTAATATACCATGAATCCATGAAATAAGCCATGTATATAATAGTAAGAAAACAAACTGTTTACATAAACTTAATATAAAATGTCTTTGGAAATTTTAGTCATTTCTCTTACCCATGAGAGAGATCAGATGGTCCTATTTCTGCAAGTGTATATAGAAATACATCAATTTTTCTGTTTCAACCAAACTGAGGCACCGACGCTGAGTGTTTGCACAGTGTTTTGGATTGGAGATTGTGTTTTTCAAGGGACTTATGCATTCATGGTCAGATTTTCTTAGTGATAATGTTTTAACTTCCTTGGACTTCTCTGGAGAGAAGTTTGTATAATGTGAGACCCATTTCACTCTACAATTTTAGACTTTGAACTTTCTCCGTCAGTAAAATTACTGCTTTAGGGAATTTCTGAAGGAAATATGGGAGAAGAGCCTTGAAAGGACCCTTCAACTGAAGAGGCATTGAATCTCCACGGGCTGTGGTGCACAAAGAGAATCCTCTCACCTCCCGCCATCTTGGCGTTTGAGTCAAAGGGAAGCACTGAAAAATGCAATAGTCGGAGACTTAGAACACGCCTCAGATTTAAACACAAACAAAGGGTAATCTGGCCTGGCACAGCCTGGCCACTGCAGCAGTGTATCTGAAGGTTATGTTTTATGTTTATTAGCTCCATCCAGATGGCGTTTTATGTCCTTAATAACTTTGTCCCTGACTAAGCCATGAACCTACCATTTGACAAACACAGTAGGAAATGTCTATCAGCAGAAAAGTCATTTTATAATCGGAAACACCGCTTGAACCATTCGGACTACATTTTGAAAGAGTTTGATTTCTTTTATATGTCACTGCGTACAGTTATTTGTTGACAAACACAGTTTTTCTAACCTGAAGGAGCACCTTTAAAAGAGCCACAAATTTATGCTAATATTTTAGATGAGTGATGGCTTACACTGTAGGAGATGAAACTGCTTTGATGCCCATTTATTCATCTTTATGTGTCCCCGAAAATTAGGGCATAGTACAGATGAATATTCCAGTGTCACCAACAGAGACTGAGAAACAGCAGGTCTGAGGTCATCCAGAGAATTTGCCGTCCTCCCGGTTTCCCCCGGCTCTGCCCTCAGAACTCTCTGTCTAGATCAGCCTACACACTGCATTTACACTTCTCTTTGGGAAAGATTCGGATCTTTTTTGTGACTGTCCTTTATGTCTCTGACTAAATTCTGCTTCCGCATTGCAACCTCCTTATGGGTAGCTACTATGGACCCCTTCTCTGTGCCTCTTTCAGAGAGCCGGTTTTAGACATTCCGTACACATTTGTGGAATTTTATTGAAATAATTCACTGCTTTTCTCTTTAAACTCTGGTCTTCATCTGCTTAGCAAAAAGTAGAGGGATGATTTTTAATTTAAAAAAAAATTTCTGCATTGAACACTTCTGCAGCTTGTTCAGTGGAAACAAAAACTCTTCTCTGGAATTTCTTTAGAATGAATTTAGCTTAGAAAAGTAGGAAAAATCGTGGGTTTTTTCATTTGCTAATTTATAAATCTGTAGTATGATTAGTGCCATTGAATTTTTTTTATTTTCAATTCCCTCCTTCCTTTTTTTTTCCTGCTTCATTTTTTTAAAAATTTAATAAACATTCACTCAAGTGTCTACTGTGAACCCAGAACTATGGTAGATCCTATGCAGGCATGCAGTCATTTAATAAAATTGTCAGTGTTAACAATTTTTCTTAAAGCATTTTAAAAAAACCATTTATTACATATTATAAAAAATCTGTGGTGTGCCAGGCACTATGATACCCATTTCCTATGCTTTGTATGCTTCATCCCTTCTTCTTAGCTGTGGGAAGTTTCTGTCCTATATTCTCATAGCCCCTCACAAAAAAAAGGAAAAAAAAAGTCTAAAACCTAATGAAGTGCTCTCATCACAATTCATGGGAGCGCTACTTCCAATTATATTAACATACTCTTAAAATTGTACTAAAATAATAAAACACTATCTTTAAGATTACTCCATAGTTGTCTGTATTTCAGAAAACTTCTCCTAGATCCTAAGGCACACGCTCAAAAATTATTTTAAGGGGCAAATTATCCCGAGAACAGAGTAAAGAACTTTTCACACATTTAATTAGTCCACACTAGCCAGGATGCTTTTTAAAGGATTGAGGGTCTACTCTAGGGAATTACGGCTACAAAGAGAGGTTCAAAACATGGCCATGTAGTAGGGGGTAAGTTCAAAATCTCCCTCACTAGAGACGGCCGGGGAAGGACTAGGGATGTGACGTCCTTGCAATGTGTGCAAAGATGAGTTCCTTCCCGTGATGCTCCTTTGTAGCCCCGTCTAGGACTTACTGTTGAACGATGTTTGAGAACTTGTGGATAGCTGTTGTTTAAGAAAATGTAGCGAAGTAAATGACTAGAAAATCTTTGGTGGAGAGTGACCGCACTCCCGTACCCATTTCCAAGGTGTGGGTGCGCCACCAGTCCTGTGACATCAGCTGGGTGTCCTGCAGTCCCCTCAGTTGTGACATCATCTACCTGGAGAAGATCAGATCCCGGAGCTTAGGGGCTCAGTCCCACAAGACTGCCATCCACTTCAGGTGCCAATCAAGTGTAGGCTGTCACCTGCGCTTCGGACGGCCAGCCATAGATTGAGGTTTTGACGCCCCTTCCTGGGTTCAAGTAATTTGCTAGGGTGGCTCACAGAACTCAGAGCAACATTGTACTTACTAGACTCCTGGTTTATTATAAAAAGATATCTCAGGAGCAGCCAGATGGAAGAGATGGTTAGGGCAAGATATGGGGAAGGGGTGAGGAGCTCCCGCGTCCTGAGCGCGCCACTCTCCCCAGCCTCCACACATTCACCAACCTCGTCCCGTGGAGACATCATTACACAGGCTCGACTGGTAAAATTGACCGTTGGTGATCGATTCAGCCTCCATTCCCTCTCCCCTTCCAGAAGGTCAGGGTATGGGATTGAAAATGCCAATCATCTAGCCACATGCCTACCCCCACCCTTAGGTACATTGCCAAAGTCACCACATGAACATAACAAAAGCCACCTTTAGAGCTCACCTCACTGAGGAAATTCCAAAGGTTTGGGGAACTCAATGCCCAAATGGGGACAAAGATCAAATACATATTTCTTCCTATAAATCACAATATCACAGTGATACAAAATAAATACCAACTGTTCTTCTTTCAGTTCACGAGTTCGTTTTCTCACGAAGATGGTGAACCCAAAAGGACAGCGTGATCTGTTTGTTAGACCAGGAAGCTAACATGGTAGAGGAGAAATCTGATTTTGCGTACAGCTTTGGCCTTGGACGAATTACTAAACGTCTCTGCACCTCAGCCTCCACATGTGTGCCACTGTCTATGTGGCTTACAAGGTGGAGAGCATTAAATATCTGTCAGTCACCTGCTCAGTGTTTAGCACACAGTGAGAACACAGGCAATGTTCCTGTTCCCCTCTTCCTTGGGAAGCAGGCCCTTCTCCACAGCATAAAACCCCTGTTCGGACCGTAGCAATAGCCAAGTCTGAATGTAACACAGGATACTACCTCAAGAATCACATTTGGAGAATGTTGCCCAGAAAACATGGACTAGAGGGAACCCGCAAAGGAATTGCCGAACCACACATGTAAAGGAATAGGATAATTTCTAATAAGAAACTTCAGGAAATCTGCAAGGGTCCCAAGCTTTCAAGAATCACAGAGGGTACATGGGCCTATTAAAAATCATGCCCTTGTATCATTTGCAAGTTTTCAAGCAAACCATTTTGCAATCTTGTTTGTGCTTAGGTGGCCTATTCAAAACAAACAAACAAAAATTAATGGGCTGTGGACTGCTCCCAAACCAGCTATGGGAAATGCTTGTTAGCATGGATGCTAGAAACACCCAGCACCGCCCCTGCTCCCCGCCCCCCCACCCCACTACCAACAGGAGAGAGAAGAAAGAAATGATGGGAGGCAGAGGCCCTCCTCCTGATCTGGACTTTCTCTCGCTTGAGGAAACTGGAAAGATTTGACCTCTCAAAGCATCCCCCTGCCTCCTGTCCACACCAGGAACAACCACCCACGAAATGGTAACTTATCTACTATTCGACTTCTTCCAAAGAAGGTGTTAAAACTGCAAACTGCATTGGACTCCGCTTAGATTCTTGCTTCTTTGTTTTCTGAATGACAGTTTGGGAGACAGATGCAGTTCTTACAAAGAGGGCTGTCTTTACAAACAAAAACAGAAATAGAAGGATACATTCTTTTGCCCCAGAGAAACTGCTCTGAGTCCTGACTCAAGAAAGAAAGAAATGGATGAAAGAATGTGTTAGCATAGTAACAGATTTGAACTCTAAATAGCTAATTTGGTCCAATACGCATTACATAGCATAATTATAAAGAAAGTGGTAGCAGAAAAAACAAATTGTTTTGAAGGCATTTGAGGCAGTGGGACAGAAAGATTTCTTGTTCCCATCCAAATGGATTAAAATAGGAAAGCGATGGTGATAAGTCATCTGTGCTCTGCGGAGCACATGCCATATTCATGGTCAAGCTACAGTTCTGATGACTTCGAAAATACTCTCGTGTGGTAGGAGGTGGAGAAGTAGCCCTTTACTTCTTACCTCTAAGTGCCTCTGTGGGAGGAGCTAAGAAAGGAAGGCTTAAATTTGAATCTTTTTTCTTTAAACTGACGTATAATTCACGTACAACACTCTAAGTTTCAGGTGTGCAACATAATTGCTCTTTGACTAGATTATGAAATGATCGCCACTGAAGTGCGGTTAACACCTGTCACCTTACATAGTTAACAAAAAGTTCCTGTTCTTGTAATGAGGACGTTGAAGATCTACTCTCTTCACAACTTTCAAATACTCAGCACAGTATTATTAACTGTAGCCATCATGCTGGATGGCACATTCTCCAAATTTTGATCTCTGCATGAAATAAAGTACATCCATTCTACGTTCGTGGTTTTAAATGCGGAAAGATCTCAAGTATCATTGCCTTGTTACTAAGAAATGCTGTGTTAGTCACTTTCTTTTCATTTTATTATAATAAAGCTACTTCTCCCCAGGAACCAATTCTTGTTAGGTTTCTTCTCTCCAACTACCCCTGGTTCCCAACATTTTTTGTTCTCAGATAAAATTAAGACCGGTGTAGTTTTTTCTCCTCCACAGTTTCAATACCTTATGTATTTTTCTTAAAACAATTGATAATATTCTTGTAATTATATACTTTTCTGTTAGGAGAGGATATGTATAATTATTGCTCTGTGTGTCCACCGAATTAAAGCTTATTTGGGAATTATTTTAAATATAAAGTTCATAAAGAAAAAGCTAGTTAGAGCATTTCCAAGTGAACTAAATTTAGTGTACATGGTATCTGGCTAAATATATGCTTTTTTTTTAAATAAGAGGAAACAGATATTGAAACTGCAATCATCTTTCACAATAAATACTGTTTTTCTTGAAAGCTGCCATACAATAAAGTTATAACAGTGCCTAAAGACTTTCTATTTGTAATTCCACAAATATACCAGAAAACAGTCTTACAGTTTCTTGAAAATATCACCTTGGTTCATACTAAAATGCAAAGTATAATTCTGCACTGGATTTCCAGTAATTGTTGATGAAAACAGCCCCCTGCATAGGAGACACATAAACTTTGAAGCTTTCAAATTAAATATCTAAATTAGAATGTTACTATTATTAACTGATCAAGTTCTCCAACAGTGCTTAAACGCCCTTGATTTTAAAGAAGAATCTGTGAACATGAATCCAATGGGTTTAAGCAGGAGATGTAGTGTTTTTATTTAGTAATTATATAGATACATTATCAACAGTTATAATGATATTCTAAAATATATGTATATATGGCATCACATAAAATATAGTATGATTAATGCATATGGCATGATATATAATATAGAATAAAATATATAACAGAATGTAATCAAAAATATTTCATAGCTAATATGATTATATTACTATCTAATTAATATTATATAAAATATTACACTTAGAATGTTTACAAAGTATATTGATAACACTAACCCATGAAAACAGCACACTATAGTAGTAATTATATGTGAAGTTATCATGTGTTGTTTAATTCTCAAGTGGAAAATACAATTTAAAAGGGCATCTTTCCTTAAGGGAGAAAAACATGTACACTGCCTGCTTTCAGCAGCCCTGAACATTTTGGAGGGTCAGGAGTCCTTGGCTTTGTGCTAAACATCTATGATGGCCAAAAGGCAAATAACTAAGCGATAGTTACTCTTTTGTGTTTTATGCAAAGAATAAATGGCCTAAAATCTTTAAGCCTCCCGGGATCATTCTTCAATCACCTTTTGCTACGGGTTAGGAATGGAGGGTTTACCTTCTGTTAATAACTCTCTTCCCTTTGAGAGATGAAAGAGAATAAAAGTGCCCCAGGTACCAGGATGCAGGATCTCTACCATCTAAAGCTTAAAGGTTTTTACTCTATTTGGATGCTGCTATTTCTTGGGATTGCGAAGTACTTTCGTGTCTGACCCATGCCAGGATGTGACAGGCCTCCTGCTCAGAGAGAACCGAAACAAATGAGCTAAACGTTTTCACTTCACCCAGACCCGTGTGCTCTGAGACCTGGCGCAGCTGGCAGGAGTCGGAGACTGTACCCCTTCATCAGCTGCTCCAACGTAGGGTACCCAAAAGACGGTGTGTGAGAGGAGGTAACCAAAAAGTTCATCTGCCTCTCAGCCCCGCAAAGCTTGCGATGTGGCTTGTCACAGAGTTTCTTTTAGCTTATGTGATTGCTCCCTCCACATGCTGCCATTTACAGTACACGGGATACAGTAAATCTATTTTTTGTCAAGATGGGCTGGGTTTTCACAGCTCCGCACATGACATCCAGTCACTCTTCTTGGCTCTTAATGCTTAACATGGTGTAGTCTTGATTTTTGGCTGATTGCCTCCAATATGTTCAATTTTGGATGATTTTTAGTGTAGGTTTATGAAATGATGCCCTAGAAATGTGAAAAATGTATAGGTTTCCTTAAAGGGCTTGCAGGAATCAGTCTGCTTCCATAGGCATCGTTTTGAAACTATAATATTTTCTCAAGCATCTGCGACGTGCCCTCAGTGGGCATTGGCGCACGTTCAGGAGGCAGATAAAAGAGGAGTGAGGAAACACTGGTGGCTGTTTCTGGAAGTGGAGCTAGGGATTATGGTGGATAAACACCCTTCCTTATGCATTTCATCCATTGGCATTTTTTTTTTTTTAACCCGGCACAGGTCTCGTTTTGACAATGAAAAAGTTTAATTAAGAGAGAATAATACTTCCAGTGTTTTTGTCATTGTTTAAAATTACCTTCTGCCACTCACATTTTCATAGCACTGTTCCATTCTATAAACTTGCCTTTCAGTTGTCACACTGTCTCTCTTTCTGAGCTTTCACTTGCCTATTTCCTTTCTAAAGCTTTTTGCTGTTTTCACGTGGATATTATGTTTTTAAATCCCATCTTCCATGCCCATGGCCTCCTTCAACTACAGGACTTTTTCTTTTTGCTGCGCAGAAGTTTGTTATTTGTGTATTATTCTTCCAAGTGTGGGTTGTTTGAATTGCCTGGGACAACGGTCCTGGAGGCACTCCCACCTGAATGCCTTATAGAACTTACTGGACAGAAGCTTGGTTCCCTTGGTCATTTCTCCCCAGGGACCAACTCTTGTTAGGTTTCTTCTCTCCATCCTTTGCAACCACATCATGAATAAAAAGTAAAAAAGTCACTAAAATAAACTAAAAGATGCATTGAAGACGAGATAGCATGAACCTCAACTGATTGATAGCAAGTGCGGTGGTTTTATTCTATCTGTTTATAATATTTGTAACCATCACATATAAAAATCATTTGAAAGAAACCAGAGAATAGGCATGGAGGAAGTTCAGTATCTCATACTGGATCTCCTTTCTCCTTCACTTTTCCCTTCTTGTTCGATTTGTATCTGAATTTTCGTGAGGAAATTGTGCATCAAAATTTAGTTTCTCCTTTCTCCGGAAGCAGATGACCTTAACGGATGATAACGGTGTGGATCTAACTAATAAGAACAGTGTGCTGCTACATTGCAGGAGTTATACAAATTATGTACTCCACATTGACCATTATTAATGGGCCTTATTAAAATAAGTCCCCTATGGGCCCCTGGGTGGCTCAGTCCTTAAGCGTCTGCCTTCGGCTCAGATCATGATCTCAGAGTCCTGGGATGGAGCCCTGCGTCAGGCTCTCTGCTCGGTGGGGAGCCTGCTTCTCCCTCTCCCACTTTCCCTGCTGTGTTCCTTCTCTCGCTGTGTCTCTCTCTGTCAAATAAATAAAGTCTTTTAAATAAATAAATAAATCCCCTAGTTAAAAAAAATAGACAACAAATCATATTGCAATTGTAGGGGATTTTTATGCCTCTGCAGTTGACAGGAGAAAGTGAAACAGGCAGAGTAGGGATAGAAACGGAAGGAACCTGGTGGCTCCAGTCCTACCATGAACTTCCCTGGGGCAATCTACTAATCTCTCCTCTGATAGATTGAGGGGTTGGACTAGATAATCTCAAGGTTCTTTTTCATTGTCAAGTCCTTACGAGAATCATCTAAGGGCTCTTTGGCTTTTATGACCCAGCCCCTGACACTGCTTCCGCAGTGTTACACCTGCCGCCATTCAATTAGCTGAGTTCTCTGAGTGCAAGAAAAATTTAGAGCAAGACAAGTGGCAGAAATCCTTCTTGGAGCTTCTGATAATTAATCTAGACTTCTAGTTTGTAGAGCTATTCTAGTAATCATAGCAATAAACATTTTATCCGTGTTTATCAAATATGTGCCAGGCATCAGGATAAGTGCCCCATGGATATTTTTACCTAACAAGTAGACTCTGGGTTTAGGTCCATTTTATGGATGAGTGAACAGAAACTTCACATTTATTCATTCAACAGATCTATCTGATGACTTCTGAATAGGACTTGTGCTGGGCCCTGAATTCCTGGCAATGAATCACAGGCTGAGATAGATCTTAGACCTTTCCTACCCAGTCGCTCCTGGCCAAGTCGTGATGCAGATAATCAGTGCACAGGCAGCCAGTCTGTCTTGGGTCATTCACAGGGCACCTCTGCATGCATGAAGGCTAGAGGATGCTCGTGGACTTGAGAATAATGTAACACAGAATGAAGTTATAGCAGAAATATGAAAGCTAGATGCAAACATATGGGGGTGATTTCAGGGCGATGTGGCAGGGAATAGAGGAGTGCTAAGTATCTTTGTACAATGGGACAGCACTTTCCTCTCGTTTAGCCTAGTTCTCACAACCACGGGGATCCGTCTCCTGCTGGAGCTGAGAGAGACAGAGCAGAGGATCACACACATTCACCCTGATGTTATCTCCTGTCCTTGTTCCTTTTAAGCTTGCTGCAGTAAAGCGTAATCTACAGGAAATCTACATGTCTGAGCATTCTTTCCTCTCAATTCTCAAATCCAGTCCCTGCTGAACTAACCTAGTCCTTGATCTCAGAGAGTGTACAGCCTTTGGGGGGAGATAGATGACTAGAGAAAAGAAAACAAAATCAAAATCCTAGATATAAGGTAAAACTACAGTGATGGAAAGCAGAGGGAGGGGGTTGACTGCAAATGAGCACACACACCCCCCAAATAAATAAATAACAAAAAACAAAAAAGCGGTGATAGAAAGGTTCTATATCTTAATTTTCATGGTGGTCATGAGAAACCAAATACATTATTTGTCAAAAGGTGTAAAAATGTACACAGAATTTGTCAGATCACCATGTTGTGTATCTGAAACTAACATTACTTTGTATGGCCACCATTCTTCAATAATAAAAAATTTCTTAAAAAGTAAATACAAATGTACAATTAAAATTGCTGAATTTTATTGTACATAGATTACATTGTAATGAAGCTGTAAAAAGTTGCCACAAACTTTGTGATTTTGACACTATTTTAAATCAAAAAATATTTAAGATTTTTAGTTTGTTAAAATTTATATATACATGTATGGCTATATATACATACAGGCATACATATATATAATCTTAAACAACTATATATAACAGATGAAAATATGTGTATGTACATATAATGCATGTACATATTTTAAGACATTTCTAATTTCTTAAATTATACATAATTGTATGTATATATGTATGTGTGTGTACATATGTATATCACATTTTGAAAAAGTGAAATGTAAAACTAGAATTTCAGAGGTCTTAAAAAAATCCTCCCTCATATTTAATGTGAGCAATAAATCTGAAATAGATTATTCTTGAGAATCATCAAAAGGTACTAGCACTTTTCTGCACAGAGTACTAAAATCATTTAAAACAGACTTACTAGATTGAATTCTAAAACTGACGAGGGTCAGCTGTCATAGCTACTTGTTATAAGAAGCCACATAGTCTCTGATTAAAATAGTTCCCCATAGTTAAAAAAACACATAAATAAATAGGACCATAATTACAAATTGTGATAAGTGCTTTGAAAGGGAAAGGCCAGAGTGCTATGAAAGAGTCAGATGAAGTTATCAGTACCAGATGATTTATTTAAAAAAAAATAGGGAAATATTTTCAGTATTAATGTCTATTTGCTTAGTAAAAATAAGTTCTGAAAAGGAAAAAAAATAAAGTTAAAAAGCAAGGATTTAGAAATAATCAAATTAGTTCTTTTTCAGAAACTGCAAAAGGCTTAGGTGTTCTTAACTTGCTTATAATTAATTTTCCATAAAGACACTGTTCAGAATTTTTTTTCCTCAATAAGCCTCCTTTTAACATCATCTTTTTAACTGCATCTCTCCAGACCATCAACAAATGAACCACTAACACTAATACTGATCATCATGAGTGGTTTCCACTGGTGTCTCTCTTTTTATAAAAGCAATCACAGAAGATATTAAATTTATTTTAAAAGAGCTTCCATATTTAACATAATGTGCTAATAACTCTCACAGTCTTGCCTGAAAAGATGGTAATGATATGAAGACTCTGGCTTCATTAGACAGTGACTCTTGCTAAGGAAGAGACAAGTGCCAAGGTCTCCAGAAGGGTTACGTACTGTGAAACAGAACAAGGTAATACTGTGTGACTCTATATAGAAAAACATTATAGGGTAAAAACATTGACATGTTCAGTTAAAAATAATCCTTCAAAAGGCCAAAGTTAACAGTTAAAACCATTTTTTATCTAGAAATTGGCAAAAGATTTATCTAAAATGTTTATATTTTTGCCACTCCATAAATCAAAATTAGTTTTCCATTAAAAAAATTGGATCAGAGATGATAATCTTCTTGCCAATTTTTAGCTAAATGCAAATGGAAACATCTGAGATTTTCAACTGAAAACTGAAGTTTATAGATACTACTGCCTGTGAGCCTTACATTGTAAGATCCGAATAGCATATGAGGTTATGAATTAACAATTATCTCAGATACGCAAAACCTAAAGCTAGCTTGGTTATTAATGTGTCCACTTCATTATTTCATTTCAACACGTTTAATGTTGATGGAATAATAATGTAACTTCTACCTATATTTCAAGTCTCAGTTCAAGGCCAGGTGCTTCCGTTCTGCCCTTACAGCACCATATATGTCTGCTTTATAGTACCTGGATTTTAACCTGCGGGTCTATCTGTATGTGATTCATACCTGTCTTATTCACAAGTCTCTAAGCGGTGTAAGAGATCACCTGCTATTCGCCATTTCATCCCTAGGATGTAATACCCAGTTAGTTCCTCATTAATACGCAGTACCTCGTTGATGCTTGCACTTTCATTAAATGAATGAAATCTGACTGCCACAGAGTAATTGCTATGATTTTTCAAAATATAGCTGTTAATTAATTAAGGGATATCAACATTAGATTTTCTTTTCTGTATTTTCCAACTTTTATCCGCCTTCTATGTCTCAAACCAGAAATGCACCTTGTGTCTCAGGCTGGTGGTGCTATTTCTCCCTCCTCTGATTTCCATCCTCTTGCCCCTCCCTGTGAATGCTAGCCCGCGCAGGGACAGCCGGAGAGTACTGGCTCTTCCTTTTCTGTCACATTGCACGGCACTATTTCCACCTCGACTCCATGATCTGAACCCTCTCTCCTACCTCTAGTGAAAGTGTCAAAATCTCTGGGGGAGGAAACACAGCTTTTCTTCCCCAGAGCAATTTTGAGATTTTGGAATCCTAATGATATGCTGGGAAAACATTACATAAAAATGTTTTTGTTTCTTGAGAAACTCTGTACTTTTAAAATGAAATCACTTCAGATCACTCTGGGCAAGATTTACTATGTCCGTGCAAGCTACATAGTATTTTCAGAATAGGATGGTCTCCAGACTTCAGAGAACTGGTCTCAGAACTCTACTGACTTCCTTTCAGTTGAAACTATCAGGTCATGGGCGCCTGGGTGGCTCAGTCAGTGGAGCATCTGCCTTTGGTTCAGGTCATGATCCAGAATCCTGGGATCAAGTCCCCCATTGGGCTCCCTGCTCAGTGGGGAGTCTGCTTTTCCCTCTTCCTCACCCCCGCCCCCAGCCCCACTCATGCTGTGTGCGCTTGCGCGCTGTCTCTTTCTCTCTCTCTCACAAAAATAAATAAATAAAATATTAAAACAACAACACCAACAAGCTATTAGGTCAGTGGATGAGGCATATATTGACATTGACGTGACAGAATGTAGCCAGACTGAGGATATATAAAACAGAACACCACGTACTAGTGTCTTAATGGCCGAACCATCTTTTATGAGGCGGAAAGTCAATGAACACAGAAGAGATTATTGGCAACAGCATGACAACAGTGAGATTGTGCTCTCCTTACCCTGGGGACGGAAGCAGACTGCTAGCATGGAAAGCAAAATATAGCTTTACATTGGGCCATAAAGACCAAGCCGGCAATAAAAAACATTCAGTGTTGATGATCAATTTCATTTACCCCATGTAGGCTCATTGTGGTAAAAAGGATGATTTTTACCCAAAGACAAACTTTGAACAAATGAGCTCATTTCCATCACGTTGACAAGTCTTAAGTCATGAGATATGCTAAAGTATGTATCCCAAAGCGCCATTATAGAATCATTAAGCTGATTTCCTCCATCAAAATATATACTTTTTTTCTATTTAAATTTTAAGGGAGAAGACAGGTGGTTAAAGACTAATACATTTTAAAAGAACTGATGGTATCTGGCCAGCTCCCCCTTGTCACACAACTCTTTGAATGATTAGGGGTACTGACTGCCAAATGTGTTTAAAAACTCATTTGAAATGAAGAAAAGACTCAGAAATAAACAAAAAGGGGAGGGAGAAAGAGGATATTTTAATTTCACATTTTTTCTTGCTTTATTTTTAAGATGAGAAGTAAAACTGTTCTTTTATTAAAAATGGCAAAAGTTGTATTGAGGTAGGCTGAAAACTCACATTTCAACTCTAAAGTCTGAAGGAATCTTTTTTTAAAAAAACAATATTTCATTTATTTGTCAGAGAGAGCGAGAGCATGAGCAGGGGGAGAGGCAGGCAGAAGCAGGCTCCCCGCTGGGCAGGGAATCCAATGCGCGACTTGATCCCAGGACCCAGGGATCATGACCTGAGCCAAAGGAGATGCTTTACCAACTGCGCCACCTGGGCATCCCTAAAGTCTTAGGAATCTGGAACGGTAACTAAACTGTAACCATCGATCCACAGATTTTTAAGTCAGGAGAATGAATGATACAAATTCTAGCATTACAAGCTGCTTTCTTACAAATTAAGATTTCTACCTAGATGTCTACAAAAGCCATAGTTCTGTAATTAAAGTATGCGAGTAAAGTGCGGTAGCACCGAAGTATCAAGAAAGCGATACTTTTATATGTTGAAGTGTATATGTTGAAGTGTTTCGTGTGCATCAAATAGGCATCTGTATTGGAAAGCAGAATATAAACAGGCCAGTGTCAAGATGCATTCACACACACACGCACACACACGTCGACCACTCTAGGTGTGTGTTAAAACACATAGCAAAAACGTCACCTGTGTCTTTTCCAGGATTTTCACTGACAGTTCCATAGCTGTCCCTCTAGCCCAGATGAAAAGGGAATTATTTTTCAAAGACAAGTTATAAAATATGGAAAAACGGACAGAATCCTGAATCTTCAGCAAGATGGAAGACATGCTGACCCTATGGAGAGGGTATTTTAGAACGTTCTGGAATATTTACCATTGCTGTAAGTGTAGGGAGGCACATGCCCACGGATCGGGGTCAAGAACGTTATCATGCCCCTGTGCATGGGACCCGGATCTGTCCCGGTGTACTCGAACCGTGGCGCTCCTTACAAAATAAAGGACATGCTCTGCAATTACCCGTCTGCCTGGGCATGTACATAAAGAGAGCTGACAAATGATAAAGGAAATTGGAAAGGTTGAGAGGATGAAGTCAATAATAGATTTATCTCCAGACATTTAGCACTTGAAGTGCATCTGTTATACAATATGTAGACATATTTTACAGCAAATTTGGAGATACTGTGAGCCCACTGGGAAGGGACAATATCTAATTTTATATTCTATATAATTCCGAGCATAACTTTGGTGCTTAATCACTAGGAGGAGGAGGTACCCCCGTGCTTACAAGAGGAGAAACGCATGAAAAGGAGCACAACTTTGGGTTTGGTATGCAGGAGCCGTGAGGGGAAATGGTGTGAGGAGAGCAGAGCCACATACAAAATCGTGTCTTACGAGCAACCTGACAAGATTGCATTCTGAAAGTTCTTTTGATGATAAAAAAAAGTCACAATTTCTATTTTTTTTTTTTTGCAAACTCAAGGGAAGTTATTGCAAGGTGTTAGTCTAAAAGTACAAAAGTTCAGGAAGAAATTGAAAATGAATTTAACTAGATCTCATTGGAAAGCATTTAGGAAACAATTTCATGCCAGCTTGAGCATTATTTCCCCCCAAAGAATTCATCTTGTTCTTTCGAAGAATTTATTTTATTTCGTGAAGGCTCTAAATACAATTAACCATAGATACTATAAAGTATTAGCTTTTATAGTGCCAGTATTTATAGTAGTATGGCCCCATTTATCATACGCATGTGAAAGAAAAATTATGCCTCTTTATTTATATAAATGTGATCTGTATGTGTACTTGAAATTTTCCTATTTTATTATCCTCGCTTTTCTCTCCACTTATCTGTTTTCTTTCTTCTACCAACCTGTACAGAAAAACACACATGTCTTAGGGCTTAATTTTGCTTAATTTTGTGTAAATGTGTTTATACTTAAAAATGTGGAAAGATGGAAAGGGAAACAATACTTTAAAATATTTGTGCATCGTGGCTTGGTGCCCTGGGAAAAGGAGAATATATGCTTGAGCCCTATTGTTACTTGTCCTATTGTGCATGGGGCTACACCGATCAGTCAATTCAGCTAAAAAAATCGGCATCCCACGGCGTTACTTCTGGCCCTGGACCTGAAGCAGGCTGACTTGTGTCCTACCATCTCTAGACACACTTAATTTCTTCCCAGAGTCCCCGTTTTAACTGCCAGTTAAAGTGAATTATTTCACTTAGTTGTTAAAGAAGATTATTTTGACCAGCACGGAGAGGACTTGATACACAGTCCCTTGCTGTAGGAGGGGTTTATGCTGTTACCGAGAAGCCAATAGCTTAGCATTTAGTGATGTGATATCATGCTTGCCCTAAGCTGCAGTGTTCTGTCTTGGAGAGTGCATGGCTCTACTTTTTGTTCAAGGCATTTCACATCAGAATGCTTGGTCTTAGATGGTGAGTAACCATCTAAGTAACCCCAAGATGGGGTGTGAATAGCTTGCTGTTTGTCACTTACTGTACTGTCTGGAGCTCCCATGTATTAAAACTTCTGGTGAGAAAAATGTCAAACGTACTGCACTCTGGTATACAGATTCAAAAAAACTTGCCAGACTTATTACTACTTAGTTTTAGTGTAGTCTTTCAGTTATGTATTAGTTGATTTTCTTCCCCACACCCCCTTGTTGTGAAAAATCAAATATGTGACCATTCTCCGTGGCGTAAACAACAGAGGAAAAACTTGAAAATACGTTTAATACGTAAGATTTACACTCAGAAAACTTTTTTTTAAAAGATTTTACCCATTTATTTGACAGGCAGCAATCACAAGTAGGCAGAGAGGCAGGCAGAGAGAGGGAGAAGCAGGGTCCCCGCTGAGCAGGGAGCCCGATGTGGGGCTCGATCCCAGGACCCTGAGATCATGACCTGAGCCGAAGGCAGAGGCTTTAACCCACTGAGCCACCCAGGTGCCCCCAGAAAACTTTTTCTGATTTTAATATTTAAAGTAGTCATCATAATCTATATCTTGATTAAAATAGTTTCAAAGAAAGCAAGAAAGAAAGGAAACCAGATCCTGGCATTATCTCAGCAAAGCTTAAGCTAACACTGAAGAAAGATTACAGAGAACGGGAAGACTTGGTGACTTATTTTATTTTATTTTTTTTTTTGGAATACACAATGTATTCCTCTTTGCAACTTTATGCAGATAAAATCCAGCTACTTAACTGGACAGTTGTCTGAAAAAGAAGATGTACACCATTGTTTTAATGGAAGAGTTTTCTAATGGACTCAAGATACTCTCCTTGCTTTGGGAAGAGACTCAAGACAGGCGTTCGACCAGAATTTAACTCCATTTTATTTTGACTTTCGGTAGTCATGTGGATTGAGGTAACCTTAGGACTCACAATGCAAACTCAGACTATACTCTGATTAGTTCCTTCCAATCAGGGAAAACCGTAGTTTGTAAAAATCCCCAGTAAGTCACTCTTTGAAAATAGTGTGGAAAGAATAATATACAGTCAAATGTGTATTAGGAAATTACAATTAACCAAAGGAATCCTCTTTTATGTCTTTTAAGACATATAGGTAGATCTCTAATCTTGCTTTTAAAGAGATGTACATGATTTAAGAGACTACATATCAAGAACAGAGCAGTGAACTAAGGAAGGATACCAGCTATATTTTGCAGCTGTATACCATTATTTTTAAATAAAACATGAGAGAAAAGAGCCAAATACTACATTCTGAAAGAAAAAGAGGAACAGAATGCGAGTTCAATAAGCTGAGATTTTAGTGTGTTTGACATAAAATAAAAATGCACAACTGTGATTTGGAGAATGGTTAGGCAAAATCTATTATGTGTTCCTGTATACTCAGAAAACTGTGTCCAGATCCTTTTTATGTTATGGGTCCCCGAAGTCCCATGTGTGTCTTCTCATGTGAACATGAAGAATTCTGAACTAGACACTGTGGATGTACCCAGATAGAATGCATTTGGAATTATTTTATAAACAAAGTTGAAGTCAGAAAAAGAAATGTGAGTTTTGGTTTTGGAATTTTGCAAATAGAAAAGAGAGAATGAATCAAAATAGTCACTTCCAGCCTTTTTCATCGATCAATTTATGGTTTCAAATAAAAATATTCTTTTAGATTTTCAAAATGGGGAAAATATGTATATATGAGTCTATAGATTTTCTGCATGTTTCCAATATTAGCAATTACAAAATTGTGGAACATTGCTTCTTCTAAGAATGGAGTCTCTTTTTTTCATGAATAAATATGGACTTACAGGAATTTTCTCAGATGTTTACAAAATGCTATGGCAGGTCATATTACCGCATTTTATTCTTCTGTATTCAATATGAAGGTCACTCATGTCTGTAATGAGCGAAGACTCTATTTTACTCATGTTTTCCATATCACATTTCCAACCTGATCTCCAGTTTTATCCTTGTAGTCTGGAAGTCATTGGGCAGACCAATTTATTTTCTAGGGTTAAATGAGAACAATTCTAAGAAAAAGCTGCAGTTGAGGAAAATGAAAATTAAGAGAATGATTTAATTTTAACCTTTAAAGAAATCAGGTGTTTGGTTTCCTTCTTATTAATGTATATTAGACTCTGTGAAGCTCTCCTAATTATTTTCCAAGTTTATTGTCAAGAAAGCTTTTGCTGTTTCAGGTATTTTAAAGTCTTCTGCTGTGCCTTTTTCTGTGTTGATGCTCTTTTCTCTTCTTCTATTCTGTGTATTTTTTTGACTCTTTTTAGTTGCTGCCTTTGATCTTTCTTCCCTCGCTTAGGAACTTTCTTTGATTCTTCAGACTCTGGCTGAATCCAAAAGGACCTCCATGGATTCATGATCCTCCCAAGCCCAGCCATGCTAAGTGATATGACGAAGTTTCTCAGCAGATACTATTCGGGTTTTTTTCCCCATAGTCCATTGTTATGTTTGCCAAAAGAAAAAAGAAAAATCAAAAGGTGATTTTTTTTGAAAAAGGTAATAAAATAACACATACCAAAAATTAAATTTCATAAGCAAGGTTTACTACTGATGGTGTGGTAAATTACTGCAATTTGGATCTTTCACAGGTTCATTGAGATAAGAAGAAACTCGAAACCTGTATGATTTCCACCATTTATCTTTTTTCAAATCTAACAACCTCCTTTCGGTTGGGGGTTATAGGAAATCAGTTAGTAGTATCTTCTTTTGGAATATGAGGAAAGTACATGTTGCAAAATTCTTTGAGGCTTTTGACTTTATTGCTTCAAAATCAGGAAATCTCCTTTTTTTTTGGTCGTTCTTTTTCTAATCAGAAACCAAGAATGACAAAAGCATAAAGTTAGATTCTGAGAGGGTGTTAACCTTAATAAATCCTTCATAGTCATATGCACAAATATGATATTTGTGCAGAAAATGGTTACTGAACCATGTACATCACACAATATAGAGTTTTCACAGCAAAAAAGGAGCTTGTGTGATTTGGAAGGCTACTGTAGAGAAAATTTGGCCTCCGGTGTCTAAGTCAGTTGCCACCAGAGGGCGATTACTATAGCAAACTTCACTCTACACAATTGCTTTCTTTTTTTCTTTTCTTTCCTTTCTATATATATATATATGTAATTTTTTTTTGTCCTGGTTGTCCAGTTAACAAAAAATGTACCATTCTCACCAACGGTTAAACTTTATACAGGATAACTCTGACGGCAAGTTCATTTTCAGTTTCAAAAAAGAAGTAAATACTGTTGGTGTTAGGAAGGAAGGGCAAAGGGAAATGAAATTTCTTGTTAGACTGGCCAGGAGATTTTTAGATGACAAACTGAAAGAAGAAAATAGTGCCTGAGTGGAAGACTAGTACTCCAATGTACTTCCCCCCAAGAGGTACTTAGTTACTCTATTTGAATCCTTTTTTTTTTTTTTTTTTTTTTCATTTAGGAGTGACAGAACAAGTTGATGCCACCCCAGTGGTTTTAGAAGTCATTAATTTTTAAAGCTTTTTTTTTTCTTCTCCTTGCCAAGAGTCATCTTAGTGAGATATTTTGGTTTTGATCCTAAATATCCTTTACAGTTTTATAGACATTTTATCCTGGTCTGAACATCAGACTGTATAAGCGATACAGTGATGCATTTAATAGCAGGGAATGTAACATGACACGAACTTTAATACCTGGAATACAGTAAACCGTAGCTTTGAGTTCTATTACCCGTCGTAAACTTCTTTAACCTGTGGCTCGTTTTCAAAATAATAAACGTAACTATTCCATAAAAATATCTCAACACAGAAGAGCCAGAAAAGTGAAGGACATGAACAGATGGTACATCAATCTTTTGCATTTATACAATTTGTTTTTTAATGCAAATAGTGTGGGTTGCCTGCTCATGCCTTGGATATTTGTTCCAAAGATGAGCACATTTTCTTATCTTTCTGGATCAATGTGACATTTGCAGTTATCATAAAGTGGGAGCCCATTTAATGATGTTAATGCTTCCTTAATGTAAAAATAAAATCACCTTCTTTATAAAAGCAAACAGATAAAAAATCCCAAAGAGACCATTGAAATCTGTGACATTTGCAGTAACTGGTAACTAGATGGCTTGATTATACACAGGTTAAAAAAAAAAAAAATCTTAAAAGCATTGTTTATGATCATTAATCAGAACATTAAATATGAATTCTAGATTCCCCTATGAGTAAGAAGGTAAATAAGCATCATTTGATTAAAGAAACCAGCAAGTTAAGGACTTTTTAAAAAAGAGGTACCACAATTAAATGTCAATAAGCATCTCTGAATTCTGAGAGAGCTTGCAACATCTTTGTGGATTCTTACAAACAAATGATAGTGTTTCTGAGATGTAATATTTTTCTGAAACAGAAAACAGACTTAAAAATAGTACAGCAGTGTAGAGAGTAATAGTACAGCAGTTTAGGTGTGGCACTGATTTTTTTTTTAACTTAATTCATAAAATGATTCTAGTGTGTACCCGCCCACCCCCATATATTTCCACTTTCACAGAGAAAAGTCATTTATAGAAGAAAAGAGTGATGCTTCTAAGGCTTATTTCATCAGTAGAGCCTACTTGGCTACTTCATGGGGAGGCTGCTTTGGGAATTCATCTCTTGTTCGTGTGTATTGTGTCTGTTTTCGATGTTTCATACACATGCCCAGAGGCCGTCTGGCAGCATATACACTTTTTAAAGCCAATTTGAAAAAGCAAATCATTTCCCTTCCTGATAAGACAGCTGGCTGTTGTGTACAGCCTTTTCCACTAGAAATGAGCTATGGTCACTAACTCATTCCAGAAGGTCCAAAGACTTGGCATTTGATGAGAGCAAGTTTTGATCACTATCAAGTTGGCATCAACTCCAATAATGGGCCAACGTACGAGATGCAGGGCACAGGGGTGGCATGGAAGTAACCTCAGCTGCTCTGTGTAGCTCCCCAAAGAGCCTGTGGAGAAAGAACAAGGGCGATACCACCTCAGGAATGTTCTCTGAAACAAGTAGAGATAGGTCTTAGGTGTTTTTTATAGATCTTTTTATAGATCTCATTTCATGTGGAACCATGAATGACTTCCTTCACGGGTAGGTGGGGCCATGTCTGCAAAGCTTATCTATATACTTGCCATAGATCTCACACCCAGTTTAATAAATAGAGCTGATGGAGTGAGGGAATTTAAATCTGGGTAACAGGGCCTTTATTGCAGCATTTAAATATTTTTAGGCTCAGGCCTACGTGCCCAGGGTGAAAATAAAATCATATTGACTTGAAATAATTGAATCGTATTTTGAAAAGCAAATAAACATGCAGGCTGGGACTTCAGCCTCTGAGGAACGTGGCTCCTCTAGTCACTCATTCCAGCACCCATTAAGGGACATACATTTCTGGAACACTTGTTTGGCAAAGCCAGGCACACACAATAACTGGGTGTTAAGGGTCCAGTAATAAGATGGCA
The DNA here is from genome assembly GCF_922984935.1 of Meles meles. Classification (NCBI taxonomy): domain Eukaryota; kingdom Metazoa; phylum Chordata; class Mammalia; order Carnivora; family Mustelidae; genus Meles; species Meles meles. The sequence goes on from NC_060074.1 coordinate 10,863,821, forward strand.
CACCCTGTCTTCACAGAGCCTGTAGTCTACTGGGGAAAATCTATTAGACCAGGTATTACAATAAAGAATAACAAAGATAATCCTAGAGGATAGATAGTGTGTTTATGGGAGCACAGAGTATGGAGATCTAATCTAGCCTAGAAGTCAGGAATGAAAGAAAAGAAAAGATTGTTCCTAGAAGAGGAACTGACAAATGTTCAGGCTCAGTGATGAGACAGACTGGAGGAACTGAAAGTTCTGGAAGACTCAAACGGGTATCATGGAAGAGACAGAATGACACGCAATGAAGAGGGAGAGAGAAGGGTCCAAGCAGTAGTGGGTTTTGAGAAGAGAGGCCACTGCAGGGTTCTACAACATGACAACTAGAGAAGGGATGAACTAATCACCAGGACTGGCCGGAAGGATCAGGAAAGACCATGTAATGCTTGGCTTGTTGGCAGCAGAAGCTTAGGTGGTAAGTCTTTACTTTCAGTAGCTAAAGAGGGTCATGAGCCTCACGCATTCCTGCAGTACTGGTTAAAGCTACATTCACCTTTGTATGCCCATAAAGTCTTTCTCCGTTCCAGCATGGAGACTGGCGGATAGTAGGTGCTCAGTAAAATGTTAGGAAACAGAATCCAGGGGATATATTAGTACTTGTGCGACTGCTGTACCCAATTACCACAGACTTTGTGGCTTAAAACAACAAAAATTTATTCTGTCACAGTTCTGGAGGCCAGACCTCCAAGATCAGCCCAAGTGAAGGTGGTGGCCGGGCTGACCTCCCTCCTGAAGCTCTAGCAGAGAATTTACTCCTTGCTACTTTGAGATTCTGGAGTCTGCTGGCATTCCAATGGAGTGGTGGCTCACTCCACTCTCCATTTCTGTCTTCACTTTGCCATCTTCCCTGTGTGTTAGTCTTTCTCTTATAAGGACACTTATAGGACATTTATAAGGACACTTGCTCTTATAAGGACACTTAAAGAGGCTTTAGGGCCCACCCTCATTATCCAGGATAACCTTCCCATCTTAAGACTCTTAATTTAATCACACCAGCAAAGACTTTGCCATATAACATAACGCTTAAATGCTCTAGGAATTAGGGACTGATATGCTTGGAGGGTCAGTTTGCAACCTACTACAGTACTTACTCACAGTCCTGAACATCTTTAGTGTTGACGGAAAAGATAAAATAGCCTTCCGCGTCACAACTGTTCTAAGATTTAAGTCTTAAACTCCAATGGAAACAGCCATTCAACCTTCCTCTAAAGATGACTCTAGCACCCTGTGATGCTGTGCTGTGACACACCATGCAGGTGTTGGAAGGGTCCTTGGGAATAAGTTGCCACAAAGATGCTTAGAGTAATTTCGTGCTTACTTGTAGTGAAGTGGACCATAAGGAATGTGAGAGAAAAGCCAAGGCCATTTTGCACCTCCTACAGAGATTAAATCCAAAGGAGTTTTCTCTGTGGTCTCTCTGTGGAGGACCCTGTCTTTTTTTTTTTTTTTTTAAAGATTTTATTTATTTATTTGACAGAGAGGGAGGTCACAACTAGGCAGAGAGGCAGGCAGAGAGAGAGGGGGAAGCAGGCTCCCCGCGGAGCAGAGAGCCCGATGCGGGTCTCGATCCCAGGACCCTGAGATCATGACCCTAGCCAAAGGCAGCGGCTTAATCCACTGAGCCACCCAGGCGCCCCGGAGGACCCTGTCTTAAAGCATTTCTCACAGTTTGACTAGGATGGGTTAAAACTTCCGATGTAGGGTTTTTGTTTGAACCACACACTAAGTGCTGGGAATGGTTCTTTTACTCAGAACAAACAAAAACCGACCAAGATAAGTATCTTCTGTATTCCAGGCACTGTTCTAGGTTCTAGCTCACAATTATTAGATCTCATGGAGGAAGTTCTACACTAGGAATAAATAAAATACATTCTAGGTGTTTTCTGGTCCCGCAGTGTATCAGTCCTACCCCAGAACATGGTCGCAGGGAAACTCCGAAGTGTTTTGGGCACTTGACATATGCTGTAATACCCAATTCTCACAACTCTGTGAGGTAATATTATCATCAACCTTTTAACAAATAATAAATCATGGCTCAAGAGTTCAATACATTTATGAAGTCATATAGCTAATTTGGAGTGGATCCGTGATTAGAATTCAGATGAGTCTGACCCCAATGCTCATGATTGTTTTCTCATAACAACCTGATTGCCCAGAAATAGAATTGGAGGTTGGATGCCCTTATGTCCAGTTTTGGGTTTGCCATTATGCCATGCACTACAAGATCAATTCCTGAAAGAAGCCATTTCAGGATAAATAAGAGAATGCATCATTTTACCACTACATTTAAGAAGTTCATTTCCTTAAGATGCAGTAGAGTCCAAAACAGCAAATAAGTTTAGCTAAACTAGAGCACAGGGCCATAAATATCAAGAAAATGTCTTCATGGAATAGTGCTCACCTTTTGAGGCTGCTGTTGTGGAGAATGGCCATGACCTTAGACAAATATCCTTAAGGACATTGATAAGAATGACCATCTTCCTGATTTCTTTTGTTTCAGATGAGCCATGAGAAATGTGTGCCATTCTTGCCTTTTCTAAGTTTAATGAAATGGCTCACTAATATTAGCAAGCTCTGAAAACATATTTTTCTGATTTACATGTCTTTAACATGAGTCAGAAGCACAACTCCGAATAGTAAAATTGTCTTATTAAGTCAATGGTAGAGTAAATGTTCTGGACATGCCAAGGACATGGCTACTGCCTTCTCTTCAACAATCCTTGGCATCCTAAGGATGTCACACAATTTCTTCCCACAGCGAGGGACAGATTCATGCTGTTACTTTTTTTTTTTTTTTTTTTTTTTTTTTAAGCAATCTTGGTTGAAAGCACCAACAGTGATACAACTTGGTTCATTTTGTCATTTTTTACTCCCTTGAATTACTACATAAATATTAATAGCTAAACACATTGCAAACAGGTGGAGCTCATTCTGTCTCTGGAGCGCTGCCACCGTTATGTGATATCTCAGATGGGTGACGAGATTTTCCATGTGGGGAGGGCGGTCTGTCATTCCATGCCAACCCCATTGGACACACCCTTGGCTTGGAGTTCTTTATTTCCTGTGATATCTCTATGACAGCCTTCTTGGTCTTTTAACAGTTCATTCAGTAGAGTGGGAAGGAGTAACACACTCCACTTAAGAACCACATTCACTTCCCTGTATATCTGGTTACTTTTTTTCATACAGTGGCTGCTCCTGATAAGATCATGGAAGAAAGCCCCCAATATTTAAAGGTACCTATCAGCTCTGGATGAAATATTTGTTTACTACACATCCAAAAATTGGTTTATGCTTGATGACCTATTCAAACTAAGGGAGTCACAGACTTATTATGGTAGGTAATATTATGCCAACGTCCCCTTTTTTGTCCCCTAATTTGCAAATACAAAGCTTAAACTATACACCCATTCAAAGTAAAAATGTATTATCTAATAGGTATCAATGTGTAAGTGGCATGATTGCTTTCAAAGGCCTTGGGCATGTGGGCATAATATTCGTCTACCTTTTCATGCTGAATTATTTTCTTCATGTCTGTTTACCTCCAATGCCCAGATATATTTCAAAATGAAATTCAGAAATCCGGCTGGCCATAATGCTAGACGTGATAACTAGGTTATTCCTCCTGTGCCAGTAAAATTATTCATTTAAAATATATGTTTTTTCACGGGAAGCAAGCACATTTAGACTCGTTCTGGAATATGTTGAATGTATGTGATTGCGTGTGATGTGCTCTGACTAGAAAATGCACGAGGCTCGGTGTACTTGAATTCCTCAACTGGTTTAAAACAGATCCACAAATCTTGTTACAAAATTTTAAAAATTAGATTCATACCTCCAAATGGCCCATCTTTAAAACCTATGCATTTAGAGGAGTTTCTGATTAACCCCTGCAGTTAGGCAAAATTTAAATTTTGTAATTTCATGGAGGAGGTTTTAGTCCAAATCAAGGGGCAAAGTTGTCATCTCATTGGTTATTTGCCACATGTTTAATGACAAGCAAACTATTGAGGTAAAAGTATAACTTTTATTTCTCCAGTGTAAACATCCTTGACATTAATACTTTGGGTATCTGTTTAAAAATCTGCACTAAGAGTAATTAGTAGTCCTGTCAGATCTGAAACGGTCCGTTTTTAGGATCTTTTTCCTTCTCTACTTTTAGCTTAGATTAGGCTCTGTCCCCACTCTCTCTGCCAGCTGAGCCTTGTCCGGGGCACAGGGGTCCTCCTCAAGATGGGTTCCACATGCACTTCTTAGGGAGAGAGAGCCCATAACTTCCATCCACGTACATAGGAATCTATGACAATCTACTGTAGGAACCCAACACTTACATAATTCAAACCATGGTAGAAGGTGTCCAGAGAAATGAAAACCAACAGATTATATGAGGATGGGAACACAGCTTCCATTTTCGTCCAGCTTTGTACATGCAGACCGTTTTGTTACAGGGAAGAGGAGCCCTGCGTGACCTAGGACTTCCGGTCCTCAGCGGAGCCTTTCGTTCAGAGGGGTGTCTGCCTCAGAGATCTGATAAAACTCCAACAGATATTCAGGTGTATTTTAATTTTTTCTTATTCTCATAAATACTGTTAAACTTATCCACTCCTAAACATGAGCTGAGCAATCTCAAAGAACCCTGATCTCTTAGTCATAGCTGCCTTGTGTCCTCATGGGAACCCGTGTCAGTAGGTATCACGGAGTACTGGGCTGTTCACTGGAGAGCCTGGGTGCCAGCTGGATTCTCCTGCTGGTTAGCTGGTGACTCCAAATAAGTCACATTCAGGACCTCATTTTCCTCACATGTGTTTTGAAGAAGACATTGGATGGAGTTTGATGGACCCAGATTCAAATTCCTGGCCTGTCACATACTATTGTGTAGACTGGGGTGAGGTGTTTATTTTCTTGCTACCTCAGTCTTTCCATTTGTTGGAAAATCTGTACACCGTGGAATTATCTCAACTATTAGATGAGGTAAATCAGATAAAGGGTTAGCATGAGACTTGACACGTGATAAGCGTTGCAGTTGTTATTCAGAAAGGTCGATTTTGTGATAGTTCTTAAGAATTAAAGTCTTGTTTTCCTGACTTAGAATTACCCCCATCATTTTCTTTTTCTCATAAGCTCAAAAAAAAAAAAAAAAAAGTAAATATCACTCACTTGTAGTAAGTGATATTCTGTCCTTTTCTTCTATACCTTGATTTTGCTTCTACCATGTGCAAACCCCAAAAGGACACTTGCTAAATAAAGATGGAACAGGGGCATGGATGTGTAAGGAGCGCACTGAGTGAGGGGGACCATGGTATAGGCCAAATGACCAGTCAATGGGTCTGGGGAAGTTCAACTTGAAGAAGCAATGTGGCTCAAAGCAAACAAAAGGAGGGCATGGAATACTTAAAAGAAGGCTTTATGAAAGTCTCTGCTCATGTCCCCATGATGTTCAAGGGTAGGCGTGTGGCAAGGTGAGTGGGGGTTACATGAGAACAGAATTTGTCTCTCTGTAAGTAACATCACTTTTAGTGTCAGAACTCACCCAAAAATGAAAACATCAGATTACTTAGGGGTGCACTGTTGTTCAGTGGTAAGAGATTTCAGACTTGACATAAGCCCCACCAAAATAATTTGCTATTGAAGAAAATTTTTTTTCCTGTATTTAAACCAAAATCTGTCTTTATGTATTTTCTTTTTCACTTCCAATTTTTCACATCTATGTTTTAAATTAATGATTCAGTCAACTGTTCTTTGTAATGTCATTAATGACTTTCTAATTCCTGAATCTAATAAGCAAACATTCAGTTCTTAAATATGTTACATCTGGTTTTCAGTGCATACTCAATAAATGTTATTGTTATAACACTATCTTATTTCTCTAAATCTGAGATTTTTGTCATAATTGACCTTGATTTTTCTTGAAACTTTCTCTGATTTCTATAAATTCATTTGCGAAGTCACCATTTCAAATATCTCATTGAGTCTTTTTTTTTTTTTTTTGGTTGTTCTTAGGTTCTTTGATTTCCTTGACATTGAAATATAGGTGGGCACAGCTCTTGATTCTTCTTTTCCCCAGGTTAACTTCTCCCATCTCAACAAGGGTGCACGAAGAGAAGGAAACTTTAATGCCCTAGTTGTCCATTCTATGTACTGACTTAACTTTTCTCTGTGCATTTGAAATAATGCCAGCTATGTACCATCCTTGGGAGAATTGAGCAAGTGGTCATTCAAATCATTTTCTTTAAGAGTTAATTCCTGCAGGGGCGCCTGGGTGGCTCAGTTGGTTAAGCTTCTGCCTTCAGCTCAGGTCATGATCCCAGGGTCCTGGGATGGAGCGCCACATCGGACTCCCTGCTCAGTGCGGAGCCTGCTTCTCCCTCTCTCTCTCCCTGCTGCTCCCCCTGCTTGTGCTGTCTCTCTGTGTGTCAAATAAATAAATAAAACCTAAAAAAAAAAAAAAAAAGATTTAATTCCTGCATGGAATTCAGACTGAAAAAGGTAACTCTCCAAGATCTCTCTGGCCCAGACCACTGAAGACACATTCCCAACATCTTACTAGCCACTACCTGGACAAACAGGAGCCCTTCAAACCTGGTGTTTTCTCCTAAAAACTTTCTCATCATCTTCATGCATAAAGATAAACAACTGTTCAATCACTCGCTCCAAAAGTTCAGGAGGAATCCTGGGCTCTTTTCTCCCTGAAACTTGAAGAGATTAGCTACTAAATATGTCTCAGATCAGTTGCCTTCTGTCTGTCCATTGGCTAAGTTTAGCTCTTAATTACATTTTATTTGGACTATTATCAAAGGAAGTAGCCCTATATCTATATTTCTTGCTGCATGAAACATCACCTAACCATCATCATCATATTAACCTATTCTTCAAAACTGTCAAAATGATCTCTTCTGAACATAATTAAGATCTATATTCATTTGGTTGGATCTTGGCTCATTCATTGGCATGGCACACAAAGTTTTCCATTGGCCAACCCAGGTTAACTTTCCCAACCCCCTGGGACAGTCTGTCTTCTCCTCCTGCTAGACTACTTGAAATTCTTTGAATGCACAACATTTTTTTCCCCTTAGTTTTTATGTTTGCTATTACCCTTTCGTAAATGCCATTCACCTCTTTATCTATCTGGTGAACTTTACCCTTCTGTCGATATTTAATTTAAATTCACCATTCTCATTAAAATACTTTGATTCCCCAGTTGATTAGTACTGAGTAGAGTGTCTGGAACATAAAAAATTCTTAATAAGTATTAAATTTGAAATATATTATTTTTTAAATTGGGCTCAAATTGGAATATAACAGTTTCAGGTATACAACAAATAGACAATTGACCCTGGAGCCTCGAACAGTGCAGGATTAGGGGCACTGACAAAATCTGTGTATAACTTTCAGTTCCCCATAAACTGAACTACACTTGATCTTAGCCAAAAGGCCAGGAAGCTATCGTCTCTGATAAACTGAACTACTAGTAACTTACTATTGACCAGAAGCCTTACCAATAACTTAAATAGTCAGTCAATTAATATATATTTTGCATATCTTAAATATTTTACACTGTATTCTTAAAATAACATAAGAATTACTTTAAAATTAAAAAATCATAAGGAAGAGAAAATAACTGATAATAGTATGCTGTACTTGTCAAAAAAAAATCTTTGTATAAGTGAACATAACTGGTTCAAATCAGTGTTGTTCTAAGGTCATATGCATTGTGGAATGATCATTACAATAAGTCTAGTAAATATTTTATTAATAACATGTTACATTATGATTATGTTATTGAAGATGGGATGGAGGCTCTGGATAGGAGGTTGTTGCAACATAATTCTAGGTGTCTCTTAAGATTCCTTGGTTCTATGATTTATTTTCAACTGTTTAGAGTGCTGGGTGTTATAGGCAGCTAATGAATCACTGAACACTACATCAAAAACTAATGAGGCACTACTATATGTTGGCTAATTAAATTTAAATAAAGAAATATCGTTAAAAAAACACACACACAACAGAGAATGATATTTATTTCCTTTTTTGCTAATGTCTTTATATTCTTTGCCCCATGTTCCCACTGACCAACTAAAATGTTAAAGTTTTCCATGTTGATCTGTAAATGCTGTCCATATTTAAATAAACTAATTCATCATGATAAGAAAAAAAATAGAAAAATCTAATATTAATTCAATTTCTATTTTCCTTTGGTTAATATGACAAAAACACATTAAGACCTCAACAATATTTCTCAATTGACTAGGCTTGAGTTCCTGGAATTAATATCGCAATCCTAACTCTAAGACTATAATGTCATATTGACATTTCAAAAAATACATCTTTTAGCTCACTGGCACTTCAATGGAATTCTTTATCCATGAAGGTTCCTCATTTATTTTGTGCCTAGTATAAGGCATATTTTATAGCATTTAAACATTAAATCACATTTTATTACTTCTCTCACCTAGCCCTAGGGTCTATTTTAGGTTCGAACAATTCTAAGTCAGTGTTTTTGTCTTACCTTGTGGAGGAAGAATCCTGGAAAAGAAAGTCTCTATTTTTTTTTTTTTTAATCAAAATGTGTCCTTAAATCTCTCTCTACCCCACCATAGTGTTCTGTGTTTTTACTTTCCTCTTTCCCTCTCCCTCTCTGCTGACATTAGCATAAAAATGTGCTACCCTAACTAAGCAGTCTGCTAACTGATAAGCTATCAAAAAATCATCTGTTATTTTTATAGCTCAAAGGCAGATGCCATTTCAAGAACTAGAGTTGAATGAGTAGGGTTTGTTAGTGCTTTTTAGATTCATCATTGTAAACTTGAGGTATTTTAAAATGGAATGATTGGAGGCTTGAAATATTATCCCATGAGCAATCAAGCTTTAGAGTTTTGCTAGCCTTAAATTTTTGTCTGCATAAAATCATTTCATATCACATTGTATCATAAAGAATCTTGGTTGTTGTCTAATGTTTGTATGGAAAAATCTTTCCTGCATTAAATCAGACCATTGTAATTATCCAGGAAAACTGATCAGAACATCCCCTTCTTTTCCAGCAGGGGCCCCCTTTGCCATGAGATGCTGTTCAAAGGGTCTCCCAAACAGGAAACTTGTGTTTGGTAAACAACTGTGTTCTCAGGTTGCTTTTCTGAATTGCTTTGGGCATAACAAGCGGGCACTCTTTTTAGAAGCCGGTCAGTTCCTGGTCCCAGGCCTCAAGACCCCTGAGATTGCTCTTGGAGGTCTGGATGAGAAATCCATTTGAATAAAAGAATTTATTTTATATAAAACCAGGCAACGTGGCCTGCCAAGATTTGTCCCTGTTATCAACTGCCTTTGTGTCACAGAAGCTAGTCGCCCATTAAAATATCACCCATTTACAGAAAAAAAGTCATGGTTCACAGGAAAGGAAAAGGAAATCATGAATGGTGGAAAGGAAGATGAACTATTTAATAACAGAGAGAGCAGAGCAGTAAACATGACAGTGTATCAAGAGGTCTATAGGGTTATGGTCCAGTTTATTTTCCATTGTGCAGTCATCCAGCAGCGCCCTGACAGAGTGAAATTTGAACATGTTTTATTTTCCTGACCAGTAAACGGTTTGGAGCAGATGATCTCAACAGTTCTTAAAATCTAGACATCGTTCTCATCTTCAGTGTATCCTTCTTCACAAATAACCACCAACATCTTATAGAGATGAAACTAAATATGTGGCCGTATATTATAGTTAGATGATTATTTTTCAATCAAATAATATTTTAAATTACACAAATGTTCAATGATTGCATGCTTGTTGTAAAACTTCAAACAATACAGAAATATATTCAGTAAAAAGATATTCTCTCCCTCTCCCCATGTAATCAAAAACAAATTCTGTCAATAAATTGATATGTAGGGGCGTCTGGGTGGCTCAGTGGGTTAAGCCTCTGCCTTCGGCTCTGGTCGTGATCTCAGGGTCCTGGGATCGAGCCCCGCATCGGGCTCTCTGCTCAGCAGGGAGCCCACTTCCTCCTCTCTCTCTCTGCCTGCCTCTCTGCCTACTTGTGATCCCTCTCTGTCAAATAAATAAATAAAATCTTTAAAAATAAATAAATAAATAAATAGATATGTATCTTTGAAGGTCTTCTACCCTGTGTTCATAGCATATCTGTCTTTCTAACTCTCTACCTACCTGCCCACCTCTCCCTGTGGGGTTTGCGACATCATGTGGTTTTAGGGAGGTGTTGTCTCATATACACCTAAAACTCAGGAGTCAGACATCCTGAATGCAAAATCTTTAACCTTCCACGAGTCACGTGGCCCTCTGTGCTTCAGGTCCCTCACATTTCACAGATGTATAACAATGGTACTTACCTCAAAGAGTGTTTGTAAGAAATGTCTGTGTGTGTTCCATAGTTCTGGTTATTTCTCATATTAATTATATAGATGAAACACTTTGCATTATTCCTAGCGTAAAATAAATATTGCACTAGTGTTATTTTTTTTTTACTCCAATGTCCTCTTTCTATGTAATAAAGCTTATATCTTTCTCGATCACTCCATAAAGATCTGTCATATTCATTTCAAATGCTATATAGTATTCTTGACCCTGGAAGTAATTTATTTGACTATTTTCCTATAGATGGAAATTTAACTCTTTTCCTTTCCTTTTTTTTTTTTTTTTGCAACCAGCATAATGTATTGAGGATCTCTGTGTGTATGTCTGTCTTTCTGTCTGCATTTATGTGCCTGCCCATATAGTTTCATAGAAATGGAATTGCTAGACCAAATAGTATTAATATTATTTTTTAGAAATTCCTGAATTACTCTCCAAAATGCTTTAGAAATTTGCATTTGTACTAACAATGAGTACAAGTGTCTTCATAACCTCCCCGACATCCTTCACTGTAACCAAACCATTTCTCACAACTTCTTAAAATTACAATTTTGTTTCAAATTACATTTCTCTCAGGGGTGCATTTGGGCATTACCAGCTAAGTAGAATGTTACAACTTTTGAATTTCATGTAATCTGATAGGCAAAAAAAAATCATTTTTTTTCAATTTTGTATTTCTCTAACTAGTAGTGAGGTTGGGCATCTTATCATGAATCATGTTTATATATGTTTTTTTCTTTAAATTTAATTTTATGATCTAATACTATAGATATTAATCATTTGTATCACATGTGAAACAATTTTTCCTATTCTTTCACCTGTTTTTTAATTTAACGTGTTTTTTATTATAAAAGCTTTACATTTAAATGTTTTTTAAAAGACAGTATTATTTTTAATGGCTTCTTCATTTTGTGTTTTGTTGTGAGATAACAGAAAATTTATACATTGGCCTCTGCCCCTGCTTCCCGCAGGCACAGAGCTCTTAAAACCCTTGTAAATTCCTAAGTGATAAGAGAACTAGGAGCCTCTATTGTTCTAATATTTACTTTGACCCCATCCCTGACACAGGGCTCCTAAATACCCTATGAATTCTTAAGTGATAAGAATTATGGGAGCATCTTTTGTTCTAATGAGGGGACAGTGGGGGTGGACTCCTGGATGGGGACTGGTCACCAGCAAGACCAAGTCATGATTAGAAGCTAGAGATTTTCAGATTCACCCCCCATCTTCCAGAAAGGGGGAAGGGCGGGCAACTGAGTTAAAAGTCGGTCATGTAGTGGGGATGCCTCTATAAAATCCCAAGAAGATGGGGTTCATAGAGCCGCTAAGCTGATAAACCCACACTGGAAGGGTGATGCATCCCAACTTCCCAGGGATAGAAGCTTCTGTGCTGGGGACCCTCCCAGACCTTTCATCATCTGTTCATAGGGTTGTTCATTCGTACTCTTTATCAAATTCTTTAGCAAACTGGTCAATGTGTTTCCGTGAGTTCTGTGAGCGATTCTAGCAAATTAATTGAATGCAAGGAGCGGGGGTGGGGGTGTGGAATTGGAGCCTCCAATCTATAGCAGATTGGTCAGAAGCCCCAGCTCTGCAGCCGGGATGGGAGGGTCGGGGGGCGGGTCAGCCTTGTGGGCGCAAGACCTCACCTGAGAAATCTGACGCTATCCTCAGGTACTGCCAGAATGGAATTAAATTACAGGACCCCCAGCTGGTAGTATTGAGAATTGCCTGATGTGGGGAAAAACCCGAACACATTTGGTGACCATCAGTGTCAGAAGTGAAGTGTTCTTGGGGCGTATGGGTGGCTCAATCATTAAGCATCTGCCCTTGGTTCAGGTCATGATCCCAGCGTCGTGGGGATGAGCCCGGCATCGGGCTCCATGCTCTGTGGGAAGCCTGCTTCTCCCTCTCCCACTCCCCCTGTTTGTGTTCCCTCTCTCGCTGTCTCTCTCTCTGTCAAATAAACACAATCTTTAAAAAAAAAAATGAAGAAGATGTGAAGTGTTCTCTGGGAGTAGTAAAGGAGACACACAGGAGAGAAACACAGTGGGAAGAAATGGGTTTTTCCTTTACACTGAATAATCTAAATCAATACTCCTCTACTTTTGGTAAATTTTAAACGTGTAACCCTTGAATCCATCTGAAAGTTATGTTTCTTAAGATAAAATGTGAGGTTTTTTGGTGTGAGAGAGAAATCTGTTTTACATTCCCCATATAAAGAGCCACATCTATATACCAGTTATTAAGTAGCCTATATTTTCCTTATTTAAAATGCCTCCATATCACATACTAAACTCCCATAGATGATGAGTATAATTCTTTGCTCTTTCTTCTGTTAAATTAATGCTTATCTAGTCTGGTACCAATACCACATGTTTTTAATTGAAATAGTTTTACAGTGTATTTTAATACCTGTCAGGGCATTATTATTACCACTGGAGATTTTTTCAAAAAATTTTCCCAAAATCCTCTTCCAAATTAACTTAGTAATCAACTTATCAATCTCTGTAAAACCAAATTAGAATTCTGATTGGAACTGCATTAAATTTATAGATTAATTTAGTGTAATTTTTTCAATCTTAGATTCATTTGAATCATTCCATTCAGGTACACATCATTCATTTCCTTCTGTTCTTCTTTCTATATATATATATAATTTTTTTTTTTTTTTTTTTTTGAGAGAGAGAGAGAGAGAGCAAGCAGGTGCGAGGGGCAGAGGGAGAGAAATAGAGACTCCCAAGCAGGCTCCATCCACAGTGTGGAATCCACACGGGGCTTAGATCTTCTGACCCTGAGATCAGGACCTGAGCTGAAATCAAGAGTCTGGAGGCTGAACTAACTGAGCAGCCCAGGCACCCTATTCTATTTCTGCCTTATTATCTTAGCTAATTTGAATTTGACTTTATCTGTCCTGGAACATGGTATTTATTTCTATTTCCATCTACTGTGTATTATGTCCCTCATTATCATTTTGTAATTCTTCATGGAATAACAGCAATAATAAATTATAAACTTACCCAAAGATAGCACGTACTTTTTGCCAGGCCCTTTTCCACCAGCTTTACACATATCTGTTCATTTAATACATTCAGCAACTCCGCAGTGGTTAGTACTATTGTCTGCACTTCTAACACACGAGGAAAGGGAAGGGCTTTTGAAAAGTTGCCGAGGGTCACACAGCCAGTAAGCACTAGAGCCAAGATTCGCCCCCAGGTGGCTGGTCCCGGCATCATTGTCCTTAAGGACTATTTAGATATTTTATGATTATATCTCTTGGATCATGATACTTTGTGTTGCAACTGAGACTATGATTTTTTTTCCTATTAAAATTTCTAATTGTTTATTGATAACATATATAGAAAAGCTATTTTTTGGCGAGGTCTTGTGTTATAAACATATCTATTAAAGACAATTTTAAATATCAAATATGGTGCTGCTTTATGTCCAAAATTAAGCAAAGTCTCAACCAGTGGGTACTTAGTTTTACTTCCAACTTGCCAGTGGAATGACTGGTCTCTTTTAGAGTTCATCAGAAAAAACGAGAGTGGAAAGAGTCTTCTTTCTTATTGTGTCTTCCAAAAAATAATGGAATTTTTCACTCATTTATCAAACCTCTATTGAACACAAATGGAAGCTATGCTCATTGTAGCATATGGACAAGATGAATGTGAAATATGATTGCAAATTGATAGTTTGTCACTAATGAGGGTTTTTTAAAAGTCAGTATTGAAAATCATTATGCGATTTACATGAATATTTGTTGATCCTGTATTTAAATTAAAGCTTTTAAAAGCATTATTATGAATAAAATTATGACATGAGATGTCACTGCATGACATCTCATGGGGAAGGGATCATCCATGATTTTTACTGTCCTGTCTGTATCTATTATTCTCCTTTTCTTATCCCTATGCCTGTCCCTGTTCCTAAGCTTTCATTTTACTTTGAACACTTTTCTGCCTGGTGAAAACATCACGCGAGCAATGTGACTTCCACTAAAAGCACACAAAACAGAGGGATGATGTCACTGAAATGGCAAAAAAGGAAGCCTTAGACTCTCCATCCTCACATGAAAACACCCACTTAACGATACACGGATCAACTCCCTTTGTTAGAAATCCAGGAAACAAGAGGTTCCTGCACCCCATGTGAACAGGCACCCGGGTACATTGGAGCTAAGGGGATAATTTGTGGCCCTCACTCAGCACAGTCCCTCCCTTAGCTCAGTGTGGCACAATTGTGACAAAACTCCCAGCTCCTGGCTTCTCCATAGGGAGGGAAGGAGAAAACTAAAACCTAAGTGTAACGCACAGACTTTTCTGGGGTCTGCCCAAGGAACCAATTTCTGTCTTGCCTCAGTCTAAGCACTGACAGGAAAGGGCGCCATGTTGAAGGCTGCCGAGACTAAAGGCACAGATTTGTGCTGGTTGCATTACTCACCATATTTCTTCCTGGGTCAGCACGGAACAAGTGGGAGAAAACTCCCAATGTCAGGTCGTTTCCCTGATAAACACAGATGCAAAAATCTTCAAGAAAATACCAGCAAACAGAATCCAACAGCACATTAACAGGATCATAAATCATCACCAGGGGGATTTATCACTACGATGCAAGTATAGTTCACCATAAGAACATCAATCCAATGAGAATATCTGTACACTAAAAACTATAAAACATAGATGAAAGAAATTGAGAATGTATAAGTGGAAAGATATTCTGAGTTCATGAGTTAGAAGAATTAATACTGTTCAAATGTCCATACTTCCCAAAGGGATATATATACTTTATTACTATTTTATTTATTTATTTTTTTTAAAGAGAGAGAGAGTGATGGGACAGTTAAGGGAGAGGGAACAAGAGAATCTTAAACAGGCGCCATAGCCAGCATGGAGCCCAATGCAGGGCTCAATCCCATGACACTCACAACTGGAAGATCATGACCTGAGCTGAAATCAAGAACCAGATGATTAACCAACTGAGCCACCCAGGCTCCCCAGGGATATATACTTTTCTTTTTCGTTTTTTCTTCTCTTTTTAGTTTTTTTTTTTTTTTAATTTAAATCCAATTTAGTTAACATATAGTGTATTATTAGTTTTAGGGTAGAATTTAGTGGTTCATCAGTTGCTTATAACACCCAGTGCTCCTTGCATCAAGTGCCCTCCTTAATGTCCATCATCCAGTTATCCCATCCCCCCACTTCCCCTCCAGCAACCCTCAGTTTATTCCCTACAGTCTAGAGTGTCTTAGAATTTGCCTCCCTCTCTGTTGTTATCTTATTTTACTTTTCCTTCCTTTCCCCTATGTTCATCTGTTTTGTTTCTTAAATTCCACATATGAGTGAAATCATACGGTCTTTGTCCTTCTCTGACTGACTTATTTCACTTAGCTGAATATCCTCTAGTACAATCCAGGTCATTGCAAATGGCAAGATTTCATTCTTTTTGATGGCTGAGTGATATACCTGTGTGTGTGTGTGTGTGTGTGTGTGTGTGTGTGTGTGTGTGTGTGTGTGTATGTTTATCACATCTTCTTTATCATTTCTTCTGTCAGTGGACATCTAGGCTCTTTCCACTTTTTGACAATTGCGGACATTGCTCCTATAAACATTGGGGAGTACGTGCCTTGTCAAATCAGCATTTTTGTATCCTCTGGATAAATACTTGGTAGTGAAATCGCTGGGTCATAGGGTGGCTCTATTTTCAACTCTTTGAGGAACCTCCATACTGTTTTCCAGAGTGGCTGCACCAGTCTGCATTCCCACCAATAGTACAAGAGGGTTCCCCTGTCTCCATATCCTCTCCAACATTTATTGTTTCTGGTGTTACTAATTTTAGCCATTCTAACTAGTGTGAGGTGGTCTCTCACTGTGGTTTGATCTGTATTTCACTGATGGTGGGTGATGTTGAGAATCTTTTCAGGGGTCTACTGCCATTTGTATGTCTTCTTCAGAGAAATGTCTGTCCATGTCTTCTGTCCATTTCTTGCCTGGATTTTTTCATTTGGGAGGTGTTGAGTTTCCAGGGATATATGCTTTAAATGCAGTCCCTATCAGAATTCCAATGACCTTTTTCACAGAAATAGAAAAAATTCCTAAAATCCATATGAACCACAAAAGATCCTGAATAGCCAAAGTAATCTTAAGAAAGAAGAAAAGAGAGGGAATAATCACATTTCCTGATTTCAATTATATTATAAAACCATAGTAATCAAAACAGTATGGTATTGGTATAAAAACATGGTATAAAAACTAGGAGATCAAGACCTGAGCTGAGATCAAGAGTCAGACACTTAACCCACTGAACCTCCCAAGTGCCCCAGCCATTTGTATCTCTTCTTTGGAAAAAAGGCTGCTTAAGTCCTTTGCCAATTTTTTTTTTCCCTTTTTATTTATTTTTTTTTTCAGCATAACAGTATTCATTCTTTTTGCACAACACCCAGTGCTCCATGCAAAACGTGCCCTCCCCATCACCCACCACCTGTTCCCCCAACCTCCCACGCCTGACCCTTCAAAACCCTCAGGTTGTTTTTCAGAGTCCATAGTCTCTTATGGTTCGCCTCCCCTCCCCAATGTCCATAGCCTGCTCCCCCTCTCCCAATCCCACCTCCCCCCAGCAACCCCCAGTTTGTTTTGTGAGATTAAGAGTCATTTATGGTTTGTCTCCCTCCCAATCCCATCTTGTTTCATTTATTCTTCTCCTATCCCCCTACCCCCCCATGTTGCTTCTCCATGTCCTCATATCAGGGAGATCATATGATAGTTGTCTTTCTCCGATTGACTTATTTCACTAAGCATGATACGCTCTAGTTCCATCCACGTCGTCGCAAATGGCAAGATTTCATTTCTTTTGATGGCTGCATAGTATTCCATTGTGTATATATACCACATCTTCTTGATGCTACCTAAAGCAATCTACACATTTAATGCAATCCCTATCAAAATACCATCCATTTTTTTTCAAAGAAATGGAACAAATAATCCTAAAATTTATATGGAACCAGAAAAGACCTCGAATAGCCAAAGGAATATTGAAGAACAAAGCCAAAGTTGGTGGCATCACAATTCCGGACTTCAAGCTCTATTACAAAGCTGTCATCATCAAGACAGCATGGTACTGGCACAAAAACAGACACATAGACCAGTGGAACAGAATAGAGAGCCCAGAAATCGACCCTCAACTCTATGGTCAACTAATCTTCGACAAAGCAGGAAAGAATGTCCAATGGAAAAAAGACAGCCTCTTCAATAAATGGTGCTGGGAAAATTGGACAGCCACATGCAGAAAAATGAAATTGGACCACTTCCTTACACCACACACGAAAATAGACTCCAAATGGATGAAGGACCTCAATGTGAGAAAGGAATCCATCAAAATCCTTGAGGAGAACGCAGGCAGCAACCTCTTCGACCTCAGCCGCAGCAACATCTTCCTAGGAACAACGGCAAAGGCAAGGGAAGCAAGGGCGAAAATGAACTATTGGGATTTCATCAAGATCAAAAGCTTTTGCACAGCAAAGGAAACAGTTAACAAAACCAAAAGACAGCTGACAGAATGGGAGAAGATATTTGCAAACGACATATCAGATAAAGGGCTAGTATCCAAAATCTATAAGGAACTTAGCAAACTCAACACCCAAAGAACAAACAATCCAATCAAGAAATGGGCAGAGGACATGAACAGACATTTCTGCAAAGAAGACATCCAGATGGCCAACAGACACATGAAAAAGTGCTCCACATCACTCGGCATCAGGGAAATACAAATCAAAACCACAATGAGATATCACCTCACACCAGTCAGAATGGCTAAAATTAACAAGTCAGGAAATGACAGATGCTGGAGAGGATGTGGAGAAAGGGGAACCCTCCTCCACTGTTGGTGGGAATGCAAGCTGGTCCAACCACTCTGGAAAACAGCATGGAGGTTCCTCAAAATGTTGAAAATAGAACTACCCTATGACCCAGCCATTGCACTACTGGGTATTTACCCTAAAGATACAAACATAGTGATCCGAAGGGGCACGTGTACCCGAATGTTTATAGCAGCAATGTCTACAATAGCCAGACTATGGAAAGAACCTAGATGTCCATCAACAGATGAATGGATCAAGAAGATGTGGTATATATACACAATGGAATCCTTTGCCAATTTTTAAAAAAATTGAGTTATTTGTATTTTTGGTATTGAGTCATATGAGTTTCTTACATATTTTAGATACGGATTTCTAATCAGATAGATGGTTTACAAATATCTCCTCCCGATTCAGGGGTTGTATATAAACCAAGAGAATGCAATAGAAAGCCTAGAAATAAACTAATGTATATATGGTCAATTGATTTATGACAAAGGAGCCAAGAATAACAGTCTCTTCAGTAAATGGTTTTGAGAAAACTGAAAATCCACAGGAAAAAGAATGAAACTGGACCTTCATACTATACACAAAAGTCAACCAAAAATGAATTAAAGATTTAAATGTAGCCACAAAAATATAAAACTCCTAGAAGAAAAATCTTGACATTGGCCTGCCTTCCACTGATTATGTATTTATTTATTTTAAAGTTTTATTTATTTGAGAGAGAGAAAAGAGAGAAAGAGAGCATGAGCAAGGGGAGGGAGAGAGAGAGAAGCAAACTTCCCACTGAGCAGGGAGCCTGATGTGGGACTTGATCCCAGCACCCCAAGATCATTACCTGAGCTGAATGCAGAGCTTAACTGACAGAGCCACCCAGGTGGACTAGCACTGATTTTTTTGTAGATATGATACCAAAAGCTTAGAAAACAAAAACACAATAAACAAGTAAGATTACATCAAATTAAAAGTCTTCTGCACAGTAAAGGAAACAATCAACAAAATGAAAATACAACCCCTGAATCGGGAGGAGATATTTGTAAACCATCTATCTGATTAGAAATCCGTATCTAAAATATGTAAGAAACTCATATGACTCAATACCAAAAATACAAATAACTCAATTTTTTTAAAAATTGGCAAAGGACTTAAGCAGCCTTTTTTCCAAAGAAGAGATACAAATGGCTGGGGCACTTGGGAGGCTCAGTGGGTTAAGTGTCTGACTCTTGATCTCAGCTCAGGTCTTGATCTCCTAGTTGTGAGTTGAGCCTTGTGTTTTGGGGGAAAAAAAAGAGAGGGAAAGAATAATAAGAAGAAGATATACAGATGGCCAACAGATGTATGAGAAGATAGACAACATCACTAATCATCAGGGAAATGCACAACAAAACCACAGGAAGAGATCATCTCGTTAGGGTGTCCATTATAAAACAAAAAACAAAAATGAAGAATGTAACAATGTGTAGCCATGATAGAAAGCAGTATGGAGATTCCCTAAAAAAAAACAAAAACAAAAAAAGGACAAATAACTGCCTTATGATGCTACAACAGTCCTACTTCTGGGTATTTATCCAAAGGAATTGAAAATGGGTTCTTAGGGCGCCTGGGTGGCTCAGTGGATTAAGCCACTGCCTTCGGCTCAGGTCATGATCTCGGGGTCCTGGGATCGAGCCCCGCATCGGGCTCTCTGCTCCGCAGGGAGCCTGCTTCCTCCTCTCTCTCTCTGCCTGCCTCTCTGCCTGCTTGTGATCTGTCTCTGTCAAATAAATAAATAAAATCTTTAAAAAAAAAAAAAGAAAAAAAGAAAATGGGTTCTTAAAGCAATATTTGCACTGCTATATTTATTAGTCTCATTTGCAATATCCAAGAGGTAGAAGGAAACTAAATGTCCATTGATAGATGAATGGATAAACATTGTATATACAGACTATAATAGCCAACCTTTAAAAAGAAGAAAATTCTGTCATAAGCTTCCACATGGATGAACTTTAAGGATATTACACTAAGTGAAATAAACTAGTCATAGGACAAATACTGTATGATTCCACTGGTAAGAGGTATCTAAAGTAGTGAATCCCAGAAGCAGAAAGTGGAACAGTGGTTTCCAGGGGCTGGTAAAGAGGGACATGAGGAGTTACTGTCCAGTTAAGAATAGAGTTTCAGTCATGCAAGATGAAAAAGTTATAGAAATCTGTAGAAAAATGTGCATATAGTTAATAATACTATACCATATACTTAAACATTTATTAAGAGGGTATATCTCATGTTTTGTGTTTTCTTACCAAAAAAAAAAAAAAAAGATGAGGGGTGCCTGGATGGCTCAATTGTTAAGGCTCTGCCTTTGGCTCAGGTCATGGTCCCAGGGTCCTGGGATTGAGCCCAGCATTGGGCTCTCTGTTTGGCAGAAAGTCTGCTTCTCCCTCTCCCACTCCCCCTGCTTATGTTCCCTCTCCCACTGTGTCTGTCTGTCAAATAAATTAAAATTAAAATAAAAAATCTTAAAAAAATGAAATGCGTATGCCAATTTGCTGTTCCATATATATAACAATAGTAGAGTTGTCTGGTTTCAGTGATTTCTTGATTAAGTGATTGGCAAACTAGTATCATGGGCCAAATTCAGTCTGCCATCTATTTTTGTAAATGATTTTTAATTGGGACACCGCCATGCCCAATTATTTACACATTATCTGTGGTCACATTTGTGCTCCAGTGACCGAGCTGTATAGGTATGACTGAGACCCCAGGGCCCACAAAACCTAAACTATTTGCTCTCTGGCCTTTTACAGGAAAGGTTTGCCAACTTCTTCCCTAGATGGTGGGGAATTTCTTTACTTTAATGCGTCTTACTTCATCCCATTTAAAGCCAAACATGTGTATGTTCAATAATTGCTTGTGGATCATGACGATATATTGCTACTGATGATAATAATATGGAAATATAAACTCGATAATGCTTCAGACATGTAAAATTAATATGAAGAATTAGTATAGAATTTCAAAACTGGACTGAAATTCTGTCTCATCTGTTCCAATGGACAGAGGAAATGAGACACAGCAGAGCAAATTCTGATCGTTATTACTGTAATACAAACCACTCCAAAACATAGTGGCTTAAAGCAGCAACTGCTTGTTATATCTTAAGTCTATGGCTTGATTTAGTATATCTGCTCTCCGGCTGGGATCCCGTGATGCCAGCTAGCCTTGCTCGAGCATTTACAGTGAGCTGTGACTTGGCTCGCAGCTGGCTGGTCTTGGATAGCCTCTATTTAGTGACTTAGCTCTCTTCCAAATGCCTCTCTTGTTTCTTCAGTGGGTGGCCTGGACATTCTTTCCAGGTGACAGGTGGTCAGAAGGTTCATAAGACAATGGAAATGTACTTTTTTTTTAAATATTTTATTTAGTTATTTGAGAAAGAGAGAGCATGAGCAGGGGGGAAGAGAGAAGCAGGCTACCCGATGAGCAGGAGTCAGATGTGGGGCTCAATGCCAGATCCTGAAATCATGACCTGAGCTGAAGGCAGACTCCCAACTGACTGAGGCACCCAGGTATCCTGGAAATGTACTTTTTCAAATATTTGTTTTTATCAACTCACTAGTGTTCACTGATCAATACAGATTCTATACCCGAGGCCAGAGTCTGTGCGGGTAAGCACAAGAAGTGTGGATATTGGAAATTATGAAAAAGTAGAACACTTAGTATGATCAGTCACACTGGTAACTTGAGCTACACCAGAGTATTTTAGAAGCTGTCATCCCTCTCCTAAGCTCTTTCTGTCACAGCAAATAATTATTACTAATGTTCTCTAATACCTAAGTTAAGCGAAAACAGTCTGTTTCAGATATAAAATAGTAAAGAGAATTGAAGTTTGCTGATCATAATCACACACACCGTGCTTCCAGCCGATACATAAGGTGACGTGGTGGACAAGAGCATGACTGTGGCAATTGTCGGCTCTGGGCAGATCTGTTTCTTTCCGCAAGTCTCTCACCACCTCTCCCTTACCGTCACTGTACTATTTCAAAAAATATTGAAAAAGTAATATACTGTAAAATGAAATCATTCTTTTAAGCTTCAGATAAAGTGTTTTAATTGGCACTAAAAAGAGGAATTAATTGTTACATATATATTTACTGGCATTTTGTCCCTAAAAAATTGGTATAGATACGGTGGCACCTTGGTAGCTCAGTTGGTTAAGGGTCTGCCTTCCTCTCAGGTCGTGATCTTGGATCTTGGGTTTGTTTTTTTTTTTTTTATTTAATAAAATACCAATTTACTTAAAAGTATGACTAGGGTCTTCATAACATTCTATCAATATTATTTTCTCAATCGACGAAAAACAGAACTAGGGGCAAAATCTTACAGCAGTCCATGGGATGTTTTTACATTAGAAAAGTCCTCCTTGGGACGCCTGGGCGGCTCAGTGGGTTAAAGCCTCTGCTTTCAGCTCAGGTCATGATCTCAGGGGCCTGGGATCAAGTCCCGCATCAGGCTCTCTGCTCGGCAGGGAACCTGCTTCCTCCTCTCTCTGCCTGCCTCTCTGCCTACTTGTGATCTCTGTCTGTCAAATAAATAAATAAAATCTTTACAAAAAAAAAAAAAAAAGAAAAGAAAAGTCCTCCTCCCAGCTCATGCTCTCTCACATTCTCTCAAATAAATAAAATCTTCAAAAAGAAAAAAGAATTGGTATGGTGCTAAAAGGATACCACTATTCAAAGAGCAAGTCTGTCTTTTCCATGAAGGCTCAAATCTGATATAATGCCGAGGCTATTTTTGTGTTATATATGTTCAAGACTTAGTCATAAGGTAAAAGATGAAGACTAAATAACTTTAATATTCATACATTTGCCGACCGAGGTTGGAGAACTGGCAGAGAAGTTGTGCAGGATGTGCTTTCATTTATATCGGTGGGTCGTAACTGAGCAGTTGCTAAGTATCTAGACACACACATGCACACAATATGTCATTGATCTTTCTCGGATACTCACTGTATAATTGTTCCGTCCCTGTTTTTATTAGTGATAGCAAAGAATTCAATGGAAAGCACCAAACTTAAAAATGCCATTGGACACAGACCATTCGGATTCCATTCACAGCAGAGTCAAAACTTTGTTCTGGGAGATGGAGATGAGGAGGGTTTCAGTGCGAACAGTGTGTGAACTAGTCCAGGGCATATACTTTGGAATTAACTGGCCTGTTTTGGGATTCTAACTCCGTCACCTCCTAAGTGTGTGACCTTGGACAAGTACCTGGACCTTACCACGTCTTGGTGTGAAGAGCCTCGTGTGCTCTGTACGTGACCAATAAGCATTAGTTTCTAGAATAAACAGTGCTAGGATTTATTGAGCCCCTTCTTTGTGTCAGATATCGTTCCATGTGTTAGGGTCCAAATAACAATGACTATAGCGAAGCAACTCTGACTGATTTTTCTCAATTGTGCCAGGAAACAAAATTCCTAATCTGAAACTTCTAGAGTCAGCTATGGTTCAGAATCCAAAATTGTTAAGATCCTAAAACAGCCGTGAGGGTCTGGAGCACCATCCCTAATCTAACACCTTAACTTTTCTGTACTGAAATGTGTGACTAGGTACACTAAATGGGATAGTCTATACTTTCCCATTAGTTCAGGCCACATGAGTTCAGGCCATCAAATGGGTCTACTGGGAATTTCAGAATTGTGACTCAGGGATTGTGCCCCAGTTTAACCTATGATGTTGGTACTGGTCTTGATTATTGCCATGGCTGGTTCAAG
The DNA here is from genome assembly GCF_922984935.1 of Meles meles. Classification (NCBI taxonomy): domain Eukaryota; kingdom Metazoa; phylum Chordata; class Mammalia; order Carnivora; family Mustelidae; genus Meles; species Meles meles. The sequence continues at coordinate 10,887,818 of NC_060074.1, forward strand.
GAAGCTGAAGTGTGATGAGGTTAAATACCATATCCAGTGTCCCTTGCTACAGTGAAGCAAACTCAGGTAAAAGGACTCCAGAATCACTCTCTAAAGCAAATGATTTCACAATGAATTAGATTAAGAGAAGCTTGAGGAACTTGGGTCCGCAGGAAGAGACAGACAAGCGGTTGACAGCCACAGCGCAGGGCAGACAGAGCAGGGTTCTAGGAACCACAGGATGGTGCCGGTGACCTGCAGGGGTGCTGGGGCGTGGCCCACAACCCCACAACATATAGGACCGCGGTGTCTCTTAAGTAACTACGAGTCCGGAATTTAACTTAGAACCTACATACGGTTTCGTGCCGAATTAGGTTTGCAGCATTAGGATCTTGACTTCTAAAAGACGCTCTATTTGTCTAAAACAAAACCTGGAATTCCACTGCTTAGGAAAGGCGGCCAGAAAACCCGAGGCATTTGAGAGCAGCCAAGTTAAATATTGTATCTCTTTTTAAGAAGTTAATCCCCCTGGGTCTTTGACCTTTGTTCTTTGCTCCCAAAGGCAGCGACATATGATGTTTATCTTGCCAAAAATAGTTAAAAGTCATCTAGAAGCTCTCTGCTGAGTGGGCCAACCCGCGCTGACCTTTCTGACTAGACCAACTCCTGTTACGTTAACCTCTGACTTCAGTCCCCTTAATGGCAATATTCCCCAGCACTGTAATTTCCCTCCCACTGTGTTCTCTCAGGCAAATATTTACTACTGAGGTTTCACAATTTATTTTTCAAACAAAGTGGCAGGGACCACCCCATGCCACCACATCTTCATTTCATATTAGAACCCATCATTGCTGAGATATAATTTTACCAGAACAAATGTGCTTTAGGGACTTTTGACATGAGATGAAGGCTTGACTTCCTATCAAAACCAAACCGGGCCCTTGTCAGCCTCGAGATGGATATAAACAAGAAATGCAAGCCTGTAATTGGTGATGGAAATCAGATAAGACCTCTTTAAATACAACCATTGATACAAAAATGTGAACTCGAATTACCTTTGATTAAGTCACTTAAGAAAATAAAGCTGGGGCGGGTTGAAAGAGATTCTGAACACACTTGTGAACGGGATTCTTGCAGTTTCCAGCCTCTCGAAGGCAAGCTGAAGAAAATTAAAGTCAGAACCAAAGGCTTATGAAATGAAACAGAACTCGGAGTAGACCTCCCCGCAACCTTTACCATCTTGTAGGTCCCAATCATGACAGAAGTCCAGTCGTGATTCCTTCGGAAGCTGCGTTGGGTTCTTTCCATGCAGCGGAATCCCTAGGACTGATGGTCGGCATTCTTGTTTAGCTGGGAGAGGTGTAGCCCACCGGTGACAAACAACCAACAACCTTCTACTCCATGCGCGGCATGAATTATGCAATAGTAATCTTAATAAAACTTTTTCAACAATAATTTTTATCCCTGATGTGTTCTCGTGCAGAGACAAAGCCTTTTCTAAACTTGGACCTTTTATACTCTTCTCTAGAAGAAATAAAATTCAAAAGGATGAAGTTACTTCCTGCCCCCCCCCCCCTTTTATGTTTTGCTTGAAGTTTCACAACTTGGTTTAATTCACTGGGCAGAATTCCTTAAAATGAAATTTCTCATGTTATCCATGTGGAAGAAATAATAAGTTAATAGGGTGTATTTTATTTGGTTAAATATATTCTATTGTCTGATGCCAAAGAGAAATTTGTGGCAGTGCTTTAATAATTATCTAAAATGCTTAAGAAAAGAGGCGGATAGAGATGTAAATAGAACAGTATTTTAAATCATTAGAGTTTATCAGTTAACAAACATGTAGGCAAATATAGGAAGAAAATAAATATACTCTATGAAAACATGTTTTAAGTTCTTTGGATTTTTAGCATGCGAGTCTTTCTTTTCTATCATTATGTTATAAAAGCCAAATCTTATTATCTCATTTGGGCTCTATCTTAGAAAAAATGGGAACGTTCTATAATACATATGTAACCTTTCAAAGTCTGCTTCAGGCTTCATAGACAATACCACACAAAAATCTTACATATTTAAAAAAGAAAGAAAGAAAATGACAGTATCTTCTAACAGATGGCAATCTAACAAATTGAAATTTTGATACTCTATTCTATTTAGAGTGTTACTTTAAAAATAGAAAAAGCTCCATTACCTACCCTCACCATTTTTAGTCTTGACTTGTAGCCTAAGTTATCTATTTTCATAGTTATTATTAAAAAATAATTCCATCCACCCACATATCATATTTGTGGAGTAATTTTCTATCAGGATAAAATTACGTTTCCACAAATTTTTGTGGGGGAGGGTACAACATTCCACATTAGAATGTCCTCTGAAAAACATAGAAAAGCATTATGTGGGCTCATTTTTTTTTAATAAATAACCGTGAGCATTGGTGTAAGGAAACACATATGCAAATAAAATTAGATTCTCTAAATAGTAAAGTATATTTTTTAGACATACCTTAATATTTATCAGGAAGAGATGAATATTCTATTTCTTGCTCTTTTTGTTTTTGTCTGTTTTTCTTTCTTTCTTTCTTCTTTTTAATCGAGACATTATTAAGCCAAAATATCACAACCTTCCACTTTTCTTGGGATTGCTATTGACACCCCTGAAGGAGTACCAGGAGAAGGGATGAAAGGAGAAAACATCTAACTTGGCATTTAATGCTGAATTTGCTTCTTAATAGTGCTAAATAGTAGCTCGACTATGCTGTTAACCGCATCCGCACTGCATCCTGCCTGCGCTGGAGGACCAGTAAAGCAAAAATAACGCCATTGCTGTGCTACCCCTTTGCCACATTTTCCCTAAAAAAATAGGGTGAGTTATGAATATGAGAAAGGCATCCCTTCTCTAGTGTGGAGTTAAAATAAGGCAGGGGAAAAAATAACTAAATCCAAGTGTTATATTAAAAATGAAAGAGCATCTCTCATTAAAATAGATGTGTTTCTTTATTCAAACGGTGAGTAGGTAACTTTTAAGAGAAATTTTTTTAATGGAAATAACTTTTTTTTTTCTTTTCAACAAGAACCCTGGCTGTGCTCCTAATGACCACAAGAAGAAAATTCTGGAATTGAAGCAGTGTCACGTGCTACTTTTTCACACTGACGTCTCTGCAAATCTCGTGTGCATAGAGACATAGAAAATCTCTAAGAATTGTAACATTTCCAAACCACACAGTCAAAACAAGTTTTCTCTTGTTTTGTTTTTTTTCCCCCTAAGAACTAATTACAATAGGAAGATATCTTTAGAATTCTCTACTGAAATACAACTGTGTGCACAACTGAACTCCATTGGTCCCTTTGTGCAGATAAAACTAAGATTCCCTTTTTCCTTTCTCTTTCTCCAAATTGTTATTGTATTTGTGCTGAAGGACTGATTGTGGGAAAATTGCATTCTCTCCCATAAAAACACAAAAAGAAAATATAATAAAACAGTAATTGGTCAATGACAATTGAAGCAACAATTTTACAGTGCAAGTCAGACACTCATTGTGACTGATCTTTGCACTCTTCTCAAGGTACAGTGCATTCCATAAAACAAGTCCTACTTGATAAAGTTCTTATTTTATATCAGGTCCCTTTATCTTTGAGTATGCCATACTATAAAGTACATAGGCTATTAAAGTTACTTTTTTGTTCTATAGTACTGCTATCAACAAAAGTTCCCCGATGGCATGCGTGACAATAGATTATTCTAGAAAGAGAAGAGTAGGATGTTCATTCTGTAAGTTTCAGTATCGAGAATATTAAGGTGTGTGTGTGGCCAGTAAGAAGATCTGGGTCACAGTGGAAGGGGAAGGCAGGAAGGACTTCCTGACTATGCACGTTTAAACTCAACCAACTCAGACAAAGCTAATTCGTTCAAGCCAGCATCTGGGGATTTTGACATTGAGTTTATATCTCTAATTATTCTTCTAATTATTCTTTTTACATGTCTTTCAGAGACTATATGGGAATAGATTCAATCTCCTTTTATTTGCAAGACCTCTCTATGAAATTTTGAATTTTACCCTGGTATCTTCTTTATTGACTTTTCTCCTTGAGAAAGAACAGAATACACTTCTGTTAAAGGATGGGGTAGAGAAAGCAATTTTTCCACAATTCCTTCAGCACAAATACAATAACAATTTGGAGAAAGGGGGTTTGGGGAAATGTTCAACTCAAACACTTCTTTTAGACTGTCAGCATTAACACAGGCAAGTAATCAGGAAATATGTAATTAGTTGACTTATTTACTTTGAGAAATTACTACAGAAGAAATTCATCTAATGGTTCAATTTTCCATGATTTTTCAGAATGAGAAACATTGAAAATAGGTCCATCTCAGGAAGAAGAGCACCGGGAATTCATTGTCATTTCCTCTTACAGTATCATTTTGCACATGATAAGCATGTAATCAATTCATATTTTGCTGATAATAGCATTTTCATTCCTGTCGCTTGGTTTGTTCTGTGCACTTTTTTTTTTTATTTCTTTTCAGTGTACCAGAATTCATTGTTTATGTACCACACCCAGTGTTCCACGAAATACGTGCCCTCCATATGTTCTGTGCACTTTTTAAGAAATACAGTTACTTTCACTTTGAGCCTTTGAACATTTAGTCAGCAATCATGTATTGATATGCACTATGTGAATAATTTGGTATTATTCACCAAGGTTCCGTAGTTGCCTGGGTTCAAATCCTAGGTCGTCGGCTTACTAGCTGCAGGTCCTTGGACCACTTATTTAATCTCTTTGTGCTTCATTTTCATAGTACTAGTATTCATTCCACAGAAATTAAATGAGATAGTACATACAGAGCACACCAGACGGTATAAGAACAGAGTAAATGCTCAGGAATAGTAGCATTTCTCAGCAGGATTCAGGCTGACGACGATGCTATTGAGGTGATCCCCTGTAGAGCGCTGTAACAGGCTGGCTGGAAGCTGTCAGGAAAAGTTAGCGCTTTTAATTTCAAACAACTCAACGCCATGTCAGTTCTGTTGCAATCACGCGCCAACTGATAAAACAGTTGCTAAAGAATGAATAACTAGAGAGTACTTAAGGAAGCTATGTTTTAAGGGCCTGTACAAGACAAACTCTAAGCAAAGGTGAGCTATGAAAGGCTTTAACGTGTACTTCGTTTATGTTTCAGAATTATAACTCAGGCAGCGGTGTAGAGAACGTACTGAATGGGAGAGAAAGAAAAGCCCAGTTGGGTGATAGAAGAAACATACTGGAACCATCGAAGGGAGAGAGAGAGTGGGGTCTGGTACACGTGGAAGATGTTAAAGAACAGGACAGAAGAGAAGTGACCAACTCAGTTTGAGGAGTAATTTAGAGATAATTCTTAGATTTGGGGTTATATGATATTGCAAAATATGAATTTCAGCTCGTACTTAGGGGTAGTTGTTCAATGTCTGTGAGACTGGAATGAGGAAGAGACAGACAGACTCAAAGTATTAGATGAGAACTCTTTGCATGAATTATCTCATTTAACCTCTCCGCAATCCTGTAAGTCTCCCATTTTTGGATGATTAGATCCAAGGCGTCCAGGTCTTCAAGCTGTAGCCTTAGCTATGGTGTTCTGTTGTTCCGCAATAAGCTTGAGGCAGTTGGAAAAATGAGTCTGAAGCTCAAGCAAAGAGAACTAGTCATATAAATGTCTACATAAATGTGTAAAATGACACAAAGTTTGTGGTAAAAAGAGAAAAAGAAGAAGGAGTGGACGCCTAAGGAACAGTCGTATTCAGCAGGCAGGAAAACCACAGTTGCTGACTGAATGAGAGAGAAGGAGTGGCCAGGAGAAGAGCCAGGGCCAGTGTCGGGAAGACGGAGGCAAGGAAGAGGGAGAGAGGTGGAGGAAAGGGACACATGAAAAGGAAAAGAAAACTGGCAGTTTTGGCAAGTAGTTCATCTGCACAACAAAGGGTCATGAGGCCCAATTACAATAGATGGAGAATGAGGAAACGTAGAAGAAATGAACTATGAGTGTAGACAACTCTGACATGAGGTTTGGCAGGAGGAGAGGGAGGCAATGTGACAGTCATTTGAGAGAGTCACTGAGTATCGCTCAGGAAAAACTAGTTGACCTTATATATGCCAAGAATCCTCCTACCGATTGAGACATTTTATATCCCTTAATCCCCATGGCAACCTATAAAAGCAATATTATCATCTCCACTTTACAAATAAGTGAACTGAAATTCAGTGGTAACATTAAATAATTTAACCAAGATTGTTTGGTGGAAAAGTTGGGAATCAGGGAAGTCTTTGTGGAGGAAGTGACTTTGCTTTATTTCTCAAACGTTAGGATTTTCACATGAAGGGAGAGGACACTTCACAGGGAAGCAAGAATGTGAGGAAAACCAGAGGGGGTGAAGGAAGGGGCTTCAGCCTAGCAATCCTGGTCGAAGGGACGCAGAGACAGGTGGCACTCCCTGTTGAGAAGCAGACCGGGGGGTGATGAATGTCACCATAGAAACATCAGGGCAATTTTTTTGAGTAGAGGGAGAACAATGGGGTTATATTTTGGAAAATAGTTTCAAATTGTCTTTATTTAAAAAATAAGTAAAAAATCAAACCATTATAAACTCTAAATCTTCGATCTAAAATAATCTTTGAAACAAGAGAGCACATTAACTGTAATGATACAATATTGAAAAAAATAATTATGACAGTAACACTATGCATTAGGTTGAACCCTATGAAAGGATTATTTTTGTTATGTCAAAAACTGTCAACTACTGAGGTCAATTTCAGATGGTTCAACCTACGATTTCTTACTAGTTCTAATCAGAGAAAATGTCATAGTTTTAAATGCTTTTATCATTAAACAAGGAGGAATTAAAATGACTGCAATTAAATTTAAGAAAAAAATAACAAAGACAACCCTAAGTATAACAAGAAAAACCAAAAGTAGCGAATTTTTTAAAAAGAGAAGGGGTAAAATTTTTAATAAGGCCAAGAATCAGTTCTCTGTCTATAAAATAAACCAACCTCTGGTGGTTTCTAACGTTAGACAGTCGGGATGGAATTGCATGTTGCCCTACTGATCTAAGGGACTTTGAGCAAAACTGTCTCAATGTTAGTGGATCTTTTATTATCTTTTATATATTGATACATCAGAGGAGAAAAATGTAACACCGTAATATATGCCTTAGTCCTCTCATCCAAAAATGGAAAGATGACAGCATCTAGATCCAAGGATTCTTAGAAGGATTAGAAAAGGAAGGTGTGTATGGTGGTTAGCATGGCACCTGGCAAATGATATTCTTATTATGACAGTTGCTAATGTATTTATTATAATGGGGAAAAAAGAGGAAGATATAATCAGAGATTGGAAAATTTAAACATTCTAACTACCCATCAAGTATAATTCTAAATTGATAATATTAAATTTTCAGTGAAGAGGGTATTTCCAATAAAATCGAAATCTCTGAAGCAATATAAAACTTAACCATATTAGTTATTATAGCAGGCATATATAAATTTGTCAATGATTATCAAAATATTTGTCAAGCCAAAATGACTTCATCAGCAATTTTTTAAAAAATTTTCAAGAGACAGACTCACGGAACAATGAAATCCTGTTCTAGTTGAGCTGTTTGAGAACGTTAAAAAAAGAATAAAAGGCTTCCCACGTCATTTTTAAATATAACATAACTCTAATCTCAAATCAGAGACTGATATCATAAAGATGAAAACAATGAACCAATGTCATTTATAATAGAGGTAGAATTCCTATGTTAAACTATAATATAAGAATACTAAAAGGAGTTTATTCTAGGATTTAAAAGATGTGTTAACATAAATCACAGATAAAAAGGAAAAAAAAAACAACATTTTCTTGCCAGGTTAACAAAGGAGTATCTGATTTGTTAGTGTTTCTGTCCCTTTCCTGCTTTTCCATGGTTATTAAAATATTTCCCTAGGCTGTATGAGAGCATTCGTGCCCCTGCCCCACTGTATTCTAACGCCATCTCCTTTCTTGTCCTTTTGATTTCTTTTTTCTGGAGTTCTTTTTTATCAGTGACACACAACTGAAAAACTTTCAGCCCAGTTCAGATTAAGAGCAGAAGCTTATTCAAGCAGGATGGTCCTCCGCTGCAAAGGTTTTGGGGCCCCAAACAGACCATTCCTGGCTCAGTATTTTCTATCCTTAATATTCCACAGTAAGTGATAAGCAGAAACAAGCTGAAAAACTGGAGGCAATTGAAGGAGGTACCTGGGAGGACAGGTGTTTCAGTCAGGGTCCCAGCAACATAAAAATGCCGTGTTCGCGCTGGGTAACTGGAGGCGATTTTGAGAACAGTTACACATGATGTACACCAGTTACAACTGCATGAATGAGTTCAAGGAAATGATCAAGGACTAAGTTAATATTACTGGTAGTAATAAGGCTCTGTACTTAAAGGGTTAAGGAAAAGGAGTTAGATACTGTATTGGGTTAAATAGTGTCCCCTCCGAATTCATGGTCCGTCTACTGGAAATAGAGTCCTTGCAGATATAATCCAGTGAAGATGAGGTCATCGCACTAGGATTAGGATGGGGTCTACTTCAATGACTGGTGTCCTCAGAAGAAGAGGGAAATTCGGACCCAAACAACATGAAGGCAGCGTGAGGTCAAAGGCAGAGATTGTCGTGATATCTCTGTAGACCAAGGAATGCTGGTGACCATCAGGAGCTGGAAGAGGCCAGGAAGGGATCTAGTGAGTGTCGCAGAGAGAGTGACTCCAGCAACGCTGTGACTTTTTACTTCTGGACTCCAGAACTGTGTAAGAATAAGTTCTGTTGCTTCATGGCACCCAGTGTGTGGTACTTTGTTACAGCAACCTGAGCAAACGAGGAGAGATACCAAAGACAGCACGGAGGACAAACAGAATCCTCCAGATGGCAGAGGCGTGGTGACAATGAGAAATAGACAGTGTTGGCTGGAGTCTTCTTCAGCGTTCGCCGAGCCATCTGTCTCTCTCCTACTGACTCTGAGAAATGCTGACCAGTCAACTCAGGATGACCCAGGACCTCCGGCTTCCTCGAAGTGGCTGTGCTCTGACCGTTCACCCGGCTGGGCAGTGGCTGGAGCGAGGGGGTAGGAAATCAGTCCAGAGGGTGCTCCTACTTCTTCAAGGAAAAGAAGGAAGTGCCCCAGAATGCAGATGGTATGCTAGTGCTGGTAAAACAAACAAACAAAATAAACAAAACATGCTGTTCCATAAGTGAAGGGAGAATATACCAAAATGATGCTGTCTGATGGAAGAATTGTATTTGAAACATGAAAAGAAAACGGAAGCATGGGACACAGAGCCTGAAACAGTTAGGGTGCCCAACAGGGGTGTGCTTGGCGCCCTCCCTCCTTGCTGGCGGGCTGGCTGGCGGAGGGAATGAATGAACGAACAAACAAACGAAGGAAGGGCTTACGTAAACTCTGCTCTCACCCGGTCTTGAACACCGATTCTGTGACAGATTCCTATGTAAAAAGGATTCACCTGATTCTGTTTCCCTAATAAATGAGAGACTCTTGATCAGGCTTGCTAAGGAATTTTCTTCTCCTCTGGACTTAAAAAGAACCAGAAATTTTATTCTAGTCCAGAGCTAAAATGTCACAGAATACATTCTTTTATTCATTCAGACAATTTAACCTTTAAACTGTTTTAGTTGTTTAAATTATTTTACTTCCACATTTTTACTTGAAAAAGGACCTTAAGTTCTTAGGGAACGTGGATATCGACTTTTCAAAAATTAATCACAATGGAGAAAGCTCGTCACTTCTACTTGTTTGATTTACCAATTTCCAGCAAAATGCTTTAGGAGCCCAGAACGGACACCTACTCCTGGCCCGACCTGTCTTTTGGGACCCCTTAGGAGGACAGAAGAGTCTCCCTCGGGAAATACATTTCTGTGAAGAGCAACTTGGTGGCAGGCCCTCTGTGCTCACACCGACACACAGTAGGTGCCTGGCAACCTGAGTTGAGTCAGACTAATTTAATGCATGGATCTTCAGAGGAAGCTGCTTCGCTTTTACCACTGTCTCTGCTTTCAGCCTTTAAACTCAAAACTTAAAGGGCAAAACATATAAATATATGCAAAGCTACTTGTGTTTTCATTTTGCTAAAGGTATTTATATCATAAGGCATTTAGAGTCATCTGCAATGCTTTGTGAGACATTTAACTGGTACTGCCTTGGTTTCTCACTAATTAAAAATCAAGTTATTAGAATATAAATCTACTGGCAGCAGATTTAGGCAAGCGCAGCACAGACACAGTATAAAATATAGGGAGGGGTCGCTGTTAGGTTTCATGACTTTGACATGCTGAAAATGACTTCCTCGTTAAGAAAACATTTTGCCTCAAAGTGCATCGGCTAGTCTCAGGGGTCTCGGGACCCATCAAATAATTATTCTGACGGCATGTTTTTATTTTTTTTATTTTTTTATTATTTTTTGGGGGGACAAAAATATATTCCATGTTTCTAAATGTCCATGGCTCAGCTAAAGGAAAAAAAAAAAGCTTTACCAACACAACTGTGTAAAAGTATTGTGTGGTGAGGTGTCGGCTGTATGTCTCGGATGCAGACACAGATGAGCAATTAGCAGAAACCCCCCCCCCTCCCCCCCGCTCCTCCAAAGGAGGAAAGTACTGTGATCACTGGGGTGAGGTTCATGTTCCGTGGCCCCCGGAGTGAGCTGTGCGATGTGGCTTGCCAAGGAGTGCTGTCTCACCAGTGACTCCAAAAGCCCATTCACGGGCTCCTGGTACTCTCTGAGACACTAACACGATCTCGGCTAAAATCCAGGTTTATATTCATATTGAAATTTCCTTTCCAGTTCCATCCATGCCCATGCCCATAAGGGACCGAAATAAGCCAAAAATAAATCAGATCCAGAATAGCTACAGAGCAATTGCCAAAGGGTTTATAACTTTCCAAAGGTGACTTTATAGTGAGGCTCATCTCAGCCTAGGTCCTGGGGCAATTGGGGGGATGACAGATTGCAGATCGTGGACCTCAAAATACCCCCCATTTGGTGCTTTGTCTGTCTGTGTAGTAACCGGTAGTGTTAGCAGGTAGTGTGTTAGAGGTTCTCGAGAGAGGTTCTCGAGAGAGGTTCTCACTCATTCAGCGGCGGTCATGTGTTTCCGGGTCATGTGTTGTGTTCTAGGGGAGCCAAGCGGAGTGAGACTCCCTACTGATGACCAGCTCTGTCCGAACATATCCCGTCAAGGCAGTGTGATTGACCCAATCTCGAGGTTGTTCAGGGGAGCATGACCATGCTGGGAAGAGCTTAGCTTATGCTTGGAAAGGTAACACTCAGGCTGCCTTTGAAAGGTAAGTGGGAAGCAGCAACACTGAGGAGGAAGGTCAAAGCAATCCTAGGCAGAAGAAGAGAAAGGTATGGAGGTATGGAGAAGGGAGGTATGGAGAAGGGAGAAAGCCCATTCTGCAGGAAAGTAGTGGGCAGTCACTATGGCCGCGGCTGCAGGGGCCTCATGGAGAAGCAATGGCAGAGGAGGCAAGTACGAGGGATGGGTACAGGCATTGTCATGCATAGAGAGAAAGCTCAGAGTCTACCCTGGCGAGGAGATGGTTGAGACTTATGAAGTGAGCAAAAACATAACCAGACACAAATTTTAGAGAAACTGCTCTATTTGTGGAGAATGGAGACAAATGTCCTCCTCGTCCATTCTTGCCCAAGTTAACAAATGGGAAAATTGGCTACCGAATGTTCAAACCCCAATCCCAAGTGTCATTCTTTACTTCTCATTTGGGCTCAGTCCCCATATCCGAAATACCTACTAAATCCTTTTTCTTTGTTTCATTTTCCATCACCATCTTCCCTTACCTGGATTGTTGGAAGAGTCTCCTAATTCACCTTTCTGGTTCAGGCTCTCTCCCAGACAGCTTGCTCCCAGGACAGCAAGAGGGAACTAACCAAAAATTAGATTATAGTTAATGATATTCTTCCCTGCTTAAAACTCTCCAGGACCGTCTTAAAGCTCCTAGAGTGAAAGCCAGACTCCTTTCAGTAGCTGATGAAGTCACGTGATCTGCTACGAGCCCAGCTCCCCATCTGAGCGGCTGCGACACTTTCACCTTTTCCATTCTCCGTTCATGCTGGCTTGTTCTCGATTTCAGTTTTGTGCCTCCGTCTATTTCTGGGAGACTCTACCCAGTTTCAGCTGGCTGGCTCCTTTTTCTCTTTCAAAACTCAGCTAAATGCTACAAACTCAAAATGCCTTTCCTAAAAAAAGTATCCTCCCTTAATACCCTCCAGTCGGTCATAAAATAATTTCCTTTGTAGTACGGAAAGCCATCTGCAATGATCTAGTTTGTTTTCTTGGCTACTGTTTGTCTCTACGCATTAGAATGAAAGCCCCTTGTCAGCAGAGATCTGGTCCTTCTCCCCAGGGCCTAGGACGCACCAGGTTGGTTGTCGGTGCTCAAGAAATCTGTATGGATTAAGTTAAGAAGTGAATGTGGCAAAAGCAACTTGGAGGGTTATGAAACAGTCCGCATGGAAGACAGGAGGGTCTGAATTGCAGCAGCAGGACTAAGGGTAGAGGGAAAGAAGGGGATGGGAGAGAGATGTGGTGGATGGAATGGGTAAAGCCGCGTGACCAGTTGGACATGGTGAGAAGAGAAAAGTGAGACGGAGAACAAGAGGTACCCACTCAACCCAAGAATGAACCAGATGAACCAGACGTAAAATGCCCTTTGGGCTCTACCAGTTGAAAGATTTGGAGCATCTCTGCTGCTAAATAAAAGTATAAACAGCCTGTGCTAGTGAATGAATGAAAGGACCATTCTAACAAAAGAGTTACTGAATTATTCATGTTACCTAGGAGAACTTTACAAAATATGTATTAAAATTGTGCTGAATGCTAGCTCTGTGTTGGGTCGGACAGGGGATACGGCAGAAGTAGAAGATGCCGCCCTTGCCCTTTTTTACTTGAGAATACAAAACGAAGAATCATAAAGCCATTAGAGAGCAATGCAAGGGTAGCATAGGTTACTAGTTTTGAAACTGAGTGATTCACCAGGGCTCCAGGAATCGCAGACCAGACCAGATAATCACACCTCAAAAGAACTTCTAGGATAGAAAATATCATTCTGCTTTCACCTCAGATCTTTCTCTGGCCAAGAATGTTCGTAGATTAAGCAAGCTATCTTTTGGAACTCCAAAAAAAAAAAAAAAAAAAGAAATGTTGGCACTTTGAGACTTAATTTAATAACATTCAAAGGGAGAAGAGTGGGAGTCTTTTTTTGGCGGGGGGGCAGCAGGTGGATTTAATCTTTATATAAAATTTCCAGAGTGGTACAGTTTGTACCCATGCTCTCTTGATAGCAGAGGCCCAGTTTTGAACAGGACAGGTCAAGAAAAGAGGAATAGATGGAAATTGCTTTAGGAGAAATTGCCTCATAAGCTGTTTATTCCCCTCTGTGTCTTACTTAGTTTCTGCCTACGGCACTGGACTCTCTCCCACGATAAGTATGGCGGCACCACCGTCTCTTCAAAGACAGCCCATAGCTCAGCCCAGATCTTTGCTCCACCAGGATTTGCTAGTTGATAGATGAGAGAAATCTAGGTCCTCAGCCCTAGGGAAGGCGTAAGGAGGATTCTTGTTATCTGCGTTTGTTTAAAATGCCTGGAAGTAGCTCGAGAGAGGCAACACAATTTCTGGAGATCCCTCTGAAGTTGATGGATCTGAGTGTAAAACTGCGTATTCTGTACCATCACATCCACAGCCCGTGTTAATGCAATTGCTAACTTGAAAAATCTCTGGGTTCTGTAACGATGGAGTGGACTTGGATGAAGGCCCTCACAATGGTACAGTCATGCCTCAGAACTTCCATATCATTCTTGCGTGTGCTACTTCATTTTTTTTTCCTCCTAGCAAGCCTGTAGCAAGGTTGATCTACCAGTGATAGTCTCATTTTATAGATAAGACGTCTGGAGACTTTGCATGTCTCACAGGGAGTCATCATGAAGCTTGGGTTAGATCCTGACCCCTGGCCTCTCGGTTCCTCTCTCTTTCTGTGCTAAATAACATGGGAACCATTATATGTACGATAATGATTTGTGGGTATCGGCAGCTTACATTCGAAGAATGCACAGCCACTCCTAAGCCTCGATGCTCTTCTAATATCTGGAATCATAAAAGCATACCAAAGCCTTACACTGACAGTCAGAATTATGAACACTTACTGTACTGATAAAAATTTATATTTACTCTGTGCACTTGGCAGTCTCAGCCATGAACACTTCTGTTACAGAGCAGTGCCAAAACACATAAAGTTTAAGGCTTGACCAAGCACTAAAGCAGAAGCTTTCACCCTTGAGAGTACTGAATAGGAGAATTAACTAAACACTTTCATGCTGTATCAAAAGCATCTCTCACCCTGCTAATTAAGATCAAATTGAAATAGTAAACACTTGCACCCATGTGTCTTCCAGAGTTGGTAGGTATATTTCAAATCTGAACTTGATTAATTTCACAGTTCTTAGTGACAAAAAGGAACAGGTATCATTAAAAAACCTAGTATATAATTGATATTCAAAAGCATCACATCCAGAAACTAAAAGCAGAGAAGTGTTCCACGTGTCTGCAGTTTATACAGTACCGAATCCTTTGTGTGCGGCATCTCCTTTAGTCCCAAAAACATCCCAGTGAAGTTGGTGTCATTATCAGCATTTTCCAGATGAGAAAACAAAGGTTGAGGGATATTAAGTAATTTCTGGAACGTTGAACAAATATTTCCCCAATTCTAACTTCTGGAGAGTTGAACAAATATTTCTCTAATTCTTATTTCTCCAATTCTGATTACATAAATGATTTTTACTGTTGCCTGAGAAAATACACACAAGTTTTCTCTAAAATACCAAAAGACCTACCAGTGGGCACAAGGAAGGGCCTTGACCCTCAGGACAAAGACGAGGGAATAGGGCCCTCAGAGTAATGGGAAATCCAGAATTTGGTGGAATGAAGGTATCAAGTAACCAAAGGCAGTAAAGTCACTATTAACAGAAGTAGAAGCATCAGTGAGCAACCAATGAGGTTGAAGAAACCAACATTGAAACAGAGCAGGAAACTATATACTCAGTTGGAAAATTCACTCAAGTGGATGCAAATACTAAAACTCATGCTCTGGGGGTGCCTGGGTGGCTCAGTGGGTTAAGCCTCTGCCTTTGGCTCAGGTCATGATCTCGGGGTCCTGGGATCGAGCCCCATGTCAGGCTCTCTGCTCAGCAGGGAGCCTGCTTCGCCCTCTCTTTCTGCCTGTCTCTCTCCCTACTTGTGATCTTTGTCAAATAAATAAGATCTTAAAAAAAAAACAACTCACGTTCTGCATCTGTGGATCTCAGACCCTCAGACTTAACATTCCCCCTTTATAACAGATACTTTGTAAAATCCCCCCTACCACCACCACTGAAAAAAAAGAAATCAGAGGTAATATGAGAACTTTAAAAAATCAGTATAATGCCCTAGCTGTAGTAAGAGAATGAAATAAAGGACAATATAGAATTAAAGTATTTTTGAATATGTAAATATCCAGTGATGTCTACTCTAGAAGACAAATCCCCACGTTTCCAAACCACCCCTGTGGGTAAGCCCCCTATGTCTTCCAGGTTAGCTAGGTCCAGGGGCATTAGCATGGACTTTCATTAGATCTTGGTCTGAGCTAAAATGGGAAGGGACAGTGTTTAGGGCTTTCTGCCCAATCCCTTTATTTCCAAGGATGTTACTGATACAGACATAGGGTTCAGGTGGAAAGCAGTGGGAGCTGTTTTGAAGGTGGATTTCTCTAGTGGGAAAAGTCACACAATTCAGAAGTTAAAGGGAGAGTGGCAAATGGACTCAAAGTTGTCCTACCCCTCATCTTCAGGGAAGCATGGGAGATTTTTCTCAGAAGGCTGGAGGAGGAGGTCTCCATGGGGTCTCTTGGCTTCCTTCCCCGCTGAAAGCAGTATATCTGGATTCAGGGGGCAGTTCAGCACCCACACGATGCAAAGGGGCGTCTGTCCATGATCCTATGAACCTCACCATGAATCCCCTTCCAAACTGCACTGTTTTTCCTTCACTGTAAAAAGCAGTTGTGATTAATCCCCCTTAAGCTGAACAGTGTAAACAGTAAAGCAAACTACTTCCCCAACCGTTGCACACTTTTGATAATACGCTAAAGCATAGGATTTTGTAACTCTTAAATCACCTTCTCTTTGACGGCTTGGATATATTTCTAATTGAAGCCTGTCAAATTCCTTCTTGAAGCTGGCACCGTGTCAATGACCTCCTGGCAATGGTCTCCAAGGGGTGAAGTGTTCAATGGAAGGAAGTAGTTCCTTTTATTGGTTCTAAATTTACTAGCCTTTAGCTTCATTGAATTAAGTTATGGCGCAGGGCGAACATTATAGTTATAACTGACATTTATAAACTGCATTCCATCCATTAATCCTGAAATGCTATGCAAACTGATTAACAAAATTAAATGTACAGATGTGTGCTCCTTCAGGCTTCCTGGCGACTCTCCGGATACTTATAGGTCTTTCGCAGTTTGAGGGGCGCACAGATTGCCCCCATTGCTGCCATTCCAACCCCAACCTTCCGGGGCCAGAAGAGGTCTTTAGACGCAGTGTCCTGGGAGCTTCTGATTCTTCCCCTGACTTGGGCAGAAGGAAGCATTTGGCACAGAATGGTGTGGCTGGCCAGGGATACTGTGGGTTTCCACAATTTTCTACTTCATGTGCACCTCCTTTCTTCTTTTTTCTTTTCTTTTCTTTTCTCTTTTTTTCTTTTCTTTTCTTTTCTTTTCTCTTCTTTTCTTTCCTTTCCTTCCTCCTTCCCTTCCTCCCTTCCCTCCTTCCTCCATCCATTCATCCATCCTTCCCTCCTTCTTCCTTCCTCTTTTTTTCCCTCTCTGAGAGACAGTGTGGTACGCAGGAATGGCCAACGAGGCCAGCGGAACGACCTGTGTTTGTATGTACGCTCTGACACTCAGATGAATCACTTAACTACCCTTAGCTTTAGTTTTATCAGCTGTAAAATATTTGAGTAGCATGACTGCTATAAGTTCTTCCAGGGACTTTTCAAAGCTCTATACTACCTCACTCTTTCTCAGATTGGGTGGCTTTTATAAAAGCCATACCGGGATCGAGCCCCGTATCAGGGTCCCTGCTCATCAGGGAGCCTGCTTCTCCCTCTTTCTCTGCCTGCTGCTCCCCTTGACTGGTGCTTGCACTCTCTCTCTCTCCCTATCAAAGAAATAAATAAATAAAATCTTTAAACACACACATACATACTATATATATATAATATATATGCTATATATATTATATTATGTTATATTGTATATAGTATATTATAATATATATACACATATATGAGTATATATAGTGTGTGTGTGTGTGTGTGTGTGTGTGTGTGTCCCACAACCAGGGAAGAATTGAAAGCCCTTCTCACTTATGCATCAATATGTGCAAAAGCAGGCAAGCTGCAAAGTTCCACTTGGGCTGTATAAATGAGAACGTGGACCGGTTAGAGGATCTATAGAGGGATGTCGACCTCTCCACAATAGTATATTGTGGTATAAAAAAAAATCGTAGTACACTTTGGGTTTTTTCCACCTTTATTGAGCTATAATTGGCATATGACACTGTGTAAGTTTAAGGGTTACAGTGTGGTTATTTGATACCCTTATGTATTGCAAAATATAATTTCATACACTTATATCTTACCTTAGCTGATACTTGCATTAGGCCATATAATTACCATTTCTTTTTTGTGGTGAGAATATTTAAAGTCTACTCTCTTAGCAACATTCAATTACATAATACAATATTCTTAATTATAATCACTATGCTTTACGTTAGTTCCCCAAACTTACTCATCTTACGGCTGAAAGTTCATAGTCTGACCAGACCAGCGTCTCACCTTTCCTTCCCCCAACCCCAGCCCCAATCAGCACCATTTTAGTCTTTGTTTTTATGCGTTAGACTTTTTTAGATTCCACATTGATACCATGCAGTGTTTGTCTTTTCTCTGCCTGGCTTGTTTTACTTAGCATAATGTACTCCAGGTTTATACATGTTGTTGCAAATAACAGGAGCTCTTTTCTTATGGTTGAATAATATTCCATTTTTATAGCTATATATCTGTATCTCTATACATCTTCTTTACGCATTCGTCTGTTGATGGACACTTGGGTGGTTTCCATATCTTGGCTATTATAAATAATGCTGCAGTGAACATGGGAGTGCAGAATTCTCCCTGAGATCCTGTTTTTGTTTCCTTTGGACATATATCCAGAAGTAGGGTTGGTGGATCATATGGTAGTTCTATTTTTATTTTTGTTGAAGAACTTCCATGCTGTTTTCCATAGTGACTGCATCAGTTTACCCTCCCACCAACGGTACACGAGGGATCCCTTTCCTCCATGTCCTTGCCAGCCCTTGTTATCTCTTTCTTTTTGTTGACAGACATCCAACAGGCAGGAGGTGATGTTTCGTTCTGGCTTTGATTTCCATTTCCCTGTTGATTAGTGATGTTGATCAGCCTTTCATGTGCCTGCTGGCCATTTGTAGATCTTCCTTGGAAAATGTCTATTTAGTTCCTCGGCCCATTTTTAAATTGGACTATTTGGGGTTTTTGCTAATAAGCCATATAAGTTCTTTATATGTTTTGGATATTAACCCTTTATTAGAGGAGAGTGTTCATTTTAGATCTGACTCAAGGTGGTCAATAAGGTAGCAAGTTATTTGATGACAGTCTTGGCAGAGAGTCAATGAAAAATGGCCTTTATTTTTATTTATTTGTTTATTTTTATTAT
Organism: Meles meles; assembly: GCF_922984935.1. Classification (NCBI taxonomy): domain Eukaryota; kingdom Metazoa; phylum Chordata; class Mammalia; order Carnivora; family Mustelidae; genus Meles; species Meles meles. The sequence continues at coordinate 10,906,640 of NC_060074.1, forward strand.
GTTCAATGAGCCAGCATGTAGTCCTGTTATGTTCAGTTAGCCAGCATATATATGTAGTGTTCAACGATTCATTAACTGCATGGAACACCCAGTGCTCATCACAACATGCCCTCCTTAATACCCATCACCCGGTTAGATACACGTAAGGGAGGAGGAGTTTTGTTTACCAGACAGAGAACACTGCTGGGCTCTGCCAGAGCCAATGAGCTAAATGATGAGTTATGCCATGCATCAGACCCCAGGCCCAAATGTCAGCAAGGCAAACACCATTGCCCTCCTGACCATTGGAGGTATAAGATTCATGAGTGAAGTCCTTCATCTCTGTTGTTATAAAATTGGATAAGCTACACATAGACTCAGACTTTAGGAAGGAAACAGAAGACAGGGGCTACCTGAGAGATTGTACATGTTTACACGAAAGCCTGATGTCTAAATTGCCTATTTAAGTAATTGGATCTGATCAGACTTTAAACCATATTTGACTTTTTTTTTTCTTGCTAACCAATGTGTGGGAGTTTGGGATGGGGGTGGTAGTAATTGGCAGAGGACAACTAGATTAAATTTAGACAGAATTAAAAGTACTCTCCTTTCTCTAACAATCCAAATTGTAGAGTGAGTTAAATTTTGTGACTCCATTAAAAAATAAATGGGGAAAGGCAAGATAATCCTAGTATACAGTTCTCATGAAACATTCTCAGATGTTAGGAAAAAAAAAGAGAAGGAAGACAGAACTTTGGTGGGTGGAAATGTGCAAATACACCATTAATTTTAGTGTAGGCTGAGTCCTAAAATCTAGAATAACAGCAATTATTATTTAAATTAATTCATTCATTTAGTTAATGTAGTTTTTAATGGCTACCATGTGTCAGGCACTATGTTAGGCCCTGGGGATGCAATAATGAGCAAAAGGCATGGTCTCTGCCTTCATGGAAATTAGAGCTTTGTGGGAGAGGCGGATATTAGCCAAAGGTCACACAAATGAATGTGAGACTACCACAGTGATAAAGTGCTTCAAAGGGCAACAGTGAACTCCGCAATAAAGAGCTGTGAGAATGCACAATGAAGAAACTGCCTAGGGAAGGGAATAAGCTGTGAAGAGAGTACGGGGCTAACCTCCTTAAGGAGAGCCTTTAAGGCAAGGCTGGGGATGATGAGTCCAGGGGCGTGGCCAGGGCAGAGGAAGCCTTGCATGCAGGGAGCGTTTCCTGGACCAGAAGGGCTTAAGGGACCTGCTGCTGGAGGAGAGTGGCCACAGTTGAGAGGTGAGAGGGAGGTGCCAAGGTGATGGGAGGGAGGTGGGAGGGAGGTGAGTGGGAGAGAGAAGAGAGGTGGGGGGATGGTGGGGGGGGAGGTGAAGCTGGAGTGGGTCCCTCTGCAGGGAACTGGTTTTTATCCCAATTGGAATATTAAGCCATGAAATGTTGAAAGGTGTGTTTGTGTATCTTGAGAAGACATATGTATCCTTTCAACTTCTAAAACCAACTCCAACCGCACACATTTTGGTTTTAGGTGTTAAGCAACATTTTTTACAGGTGAATTATGTCTATCTGAAGTTCTATGCTCATTACTACTAATTACGCAAAAACTGCCATCCAGCATCCCTGAGCAAGGAAGGCATTTATGAATTCTCTGAGAATGTATTTGTATATGAAATGCGTGCACCTCCCATCATGCGGTTATTTCTCTTAAAGTTATAATGGTCATACTGGTTTTATTGCAACCGACAGCCTTTCTGTTTAGTAACGGGCTTGAGCAAGAGCCTGGATCTCCAGTCTAGAGAATTCTGTAGGTTTCCTGAATATGTCACCCTTATTTAATTGGGCATACATTAAACACTGTTCTGTGTGTGTTGGTGGTGTTAGATTAAGAAGGAGGCAAAGATCATTGAGCAATAATATAATCTCTTTCCCATCAATCTGAACCGCATAGAAAAGCCTCACTTACATTTTGAAGAGTTCCATTGGCGCTAAGCAATATGCATATAATTTATTACTAAAAACATTACTAAACCTCTTTTAATTATGATGATTTGAGGGGGGCAGGAAATAAACTCTTAAAGGCAACTTCAGTTCTAAACACTGTGTGTGTGGGAGGGTGTAATGTCCTTATTGCTTTACCTAATTATAAAAAGAATACATATTTATTAAGTTATTCACACATCACATAAAGGAATAAGCAAAACAAACCCCAAAATGTCCCCTCTAGTGACGGGGCCAGGGAGAAGTAGAGATAGAGCACAGGCTAGGGATGCCACAGCTGCTCATAGCAGTTGTTACTACACCACAGTACTTCATTAACATACCTTTTGACACAGATACATTAAAGTGATAACATCAAAAGAGCCAAATCTAAATTGCTTGGTCAAAAGGTCTTCCTTTGAGATAATGGAAAAATATATCCAATGATAAATTCTTTTCCTACTTTCTTAAAAATAGTGTTTTCTCTTTTGTTATGTTTCTTTTTTTTTTAATGTTTTCTTTGTCATTTTATACTGTTCTGTCTTCCTCAAAATAGAAGACTTAGAAGCCTAAAGCAGTTCTGTCCCTGGATCAATAATCTGAATGCGGGTTCCTGGATTATAGGGGGTGAAGTTTTCTGATTTCTTCACTGCCCAACTCAAGAAGTTTGGAGGGTTTGTTCTCCCCAAATTGGTTTTTAGAGGGCAAGCTCTACTTGGAGTAGCAGAGAAGACTGTGCTCTCTGTGAGGTACATAGACATCTCTCTGCCACCCCCTTTATGTGGTCACTATAACTATCACACACCCACTACCGATTTTCTCCAGCCATGGAAAAAAATTATGAACCATTATACATGGAGAACCAAGTTTATCTGCTGTTGGTGGTGCCTGCGTCCCTATCAATTATATTTATTTCTTGGGCAACTCATGTGTCTTGCTAAAAAATCTAAAAAAATTGCAACGAATAAAAACTAAGCAGGTGTTTCGTTGTTTTATTTTGGTGTGATTTTAAATCTAGCAGACTACATACGCAGCTATATGCTGAGATTGATTATAACTCTTTTAAAGATACTTATTTGCAAATGTCAGCATAAATATAAAGATCTCTGATGGTTTTGATAGCAAATTAAATATGAAATAAGGGAAGGCATTATGATCTATAGTACCATTAAGTTTTTTATTGTCCAAGTTAGGTAGGTACTCATGGAAGGCAGTCATGTTAACCTCTTTCAAACAGATAAATGTGATTCTCCAATAATTGTTTAAAACACTTGTGAAAGAAATATAGGAGACTTGGAGATAAACGTTTTTCTAAATCCTGATTTGTGTCTTTAAAGACTTTTTGGAAAGTCACATTTTCTTCCTCTCTGGTCTGTGCCTTCCGGATAAGTTTTCTGACGCAGAGAAGTGTCTATGGCAACATGAATAACCAGGTAGCAGCATGTCCAGGGCCAACCTTAGACAAAACAGGTACCCTGTTTCATCTCCATTTCAGACAGTTGTAATGTTCCTGCCACATTCAGATGCCCGCCCCTAACACAGAGTTTACTCTTGTCTTTTGTCAGGCTGTGGTAGGGAGAAACTAAGCTGGCTGTGTCTTGGATTGGCTGTATCTTTTCTATGCCTCACCCTTCTGCTGGTAACAGATACCGCTTGCTCCCTGACCCTGGAGAGGGAAGCACATGACTCGGGCTAGCCTCGCTCTCTGCTTCAGTGATCTACTCCTACATATCAAACCATTCTATAACTTACTGACTTGAAACATAACTGCAAGTTCTGCATTTTGGTCTGGGGACAGCTCGTCTCTGCTCCACGTGGTATAGATCGCGTTGACTGGGTCACCCATGCAGCAGCATGAAGCCGGGAGCTTAACAAAGGATGAAAAATCACAAAATGGCTTTAGTCGGATACCTGGTGCTTTAGCTGGGATGGCTGGAGAGGCCAGTGTGCCTTGGTTTTCCTCTAAATACTAGCTTTCTCATTATTTGCTACTCTCCCAAGCTTCTTTACATGGTAGCGGGCTTCCAAGAAAGTGAAAGCAGAAAGTGCCCAAACCTCTTCAGACGTAGACAAGCAGATGGCACAGCATCATTTTTGCAAGACACACTGTCACTGTAGATTCAAGTGGGTGGCAAATAGGTATCTCTCCAGATGAGGGGAGTGCCATGCATGGAGAGACGGAAAAGCGTGTTGGCAGCCATGTTTGTAAACAATCTGCCATGGTGTCTTACCCTAGATAGTTGGCTGCCCTGCTCTTCCCACCCAGAGGGACACCTAACATGAATTAGGCCAAAGTAGCTCCCTAGACTTCCAAACTGAAACTGAGATGGAGGAAAAAGAGCAAAAAGCAAAAAACAAGAGCAAACCTTTTTCCTCTCAGGTTATTGATCTGGAAGACCAGTGTTCTAAGTGGCCATCTCTGGTGCATAGGAAAGCCCCTCTGTGACAGCAAAGGACAATTAACCCTGGGGACAGAGGTAGAGAGTAAGAGGGAGAGAAGAGGGAGGGAAGGAGAGGGAGAAACAGTGAGGGAGGGAGAGACAGGGACAGAGAAAGAAGGAAGAGGGGGAGGGTGGAAGAGAGGGGAAGGGAGAGATGGAGAAGGGGAGGGGGGAGAGAGAGAGGAAGGGAGAGGGGAAGTAAATGGACGAATGAGAATTGAATTCCTAGATCTGGTGCCCCAGACCAGCTTATTTTGCTTAAATTAAACTGAAATAGGCTTTTGTTAGTTTCAGTCCAGAGATTAAAAAAGAAAATTCTTCTAGTCCTAAAGACATCATCTAGAAAAACTAAGCATAAGGAAAAATATGTGTTTTTAGAAAGGTGGGTAGGGGAAAGTAGGAATTAGGGAAAGTTTGAAAAGTATTAGTTCAAGTCGAGCCCCATAAGAAAATCATTCTGTGGCTTTTTCATACCGATATGACTTTTGAAAAGCAAAGCCCACTACTCTGAATTATAAGTGCTTCTTTGCTCTCTAAAACTAAAGTGAAAAGATAGAAATGTTTAATGGTGCTCTCACAGACTCGCTTAGCGTTTGGAACTTTTAACCGCGTATACTCTGTTTTCAGATGAGGTTATTTATAAAGTATGCCCTCAAATGGGGTAAGAAAGAAAATCCATACACCAATACTGTGTATTTGTCTGACACTCCAAAAATTAAAAGTGTTTCTAGCATTTTGTAGACTTATTTTACTAAATAATACTCTAGACACTCTTTTATAGTGAGGTAAATGATGGCTGTGAGACAATAGAGAAAACATATATTGGCCTCTGTCCTGGTTCCTGGCACAGAGGCTCTAAAACCTTTGGAATTTCCTAAGTGATAAGAGCATGAGGAGCATCTTTTGTTGTAACATTTGATCTTTATTTTGGGTTCCTATACCTCTTGGAATGTCCTGGGTGATGAGAGCATCTTTTGTTCAGGGTGACTCCGGGCAGGCTCCTGGATGGGGGCTGGTCACATCCATGCGTAGTCCTTGAGGGGAGGGACTTTTCTTGCCACCAGATCATTCCTAATTGAATCTATGCATGTGCCAAAAAGGATACCTCATGACGTAACTAGACATGGGTTTATTTTTAAATAAAACAAGAAGTCCGATAGTAAGTCCAATTGGTGAAGCTACTCTAGAATGTCATGTAGGACCCAGGTCATCCATAGCGTATAGCATTTATCTTCACGTTTGCAAGGTGGGTCTTCTCTTCTAGTACTGGGTTTGCACTCCATACGAGAAGAAAGGGAAAGACGGAGGACATCGAAGATCATCATAATAATGGCCCTCAGTGTGCTGCACTGTGCTTTTCCCATGCCCCTTCGAGTATGACATTGCTCTTCCCATAAGGAGGTGAGAGTCCCTTTCTTGAGTCTGGACTGGACTTGTGATGTGCTTTTCACAAGGAAATGTGGAAGAAGTGACATTATATGAGTTCTAGAGCAAAGGGCTCGAGAGATCTTTCAGCCTCTTGCTCTAGTCCTTGAGACCTTTAAGAAATCATGCTGTAAAAAATCCAGTAAAGCCTACCTAAGGATAAGAGGTCTCATAGAGATCTCAGGGTCTCAGCCAACAGCTAGCACCACCTGCCAAGTGTGTGCGTGAAGCCCGCTTGGACCCTCCAGGCCAGCCTTGTTCTCAGGTGATTTCAGCTGCACGGTGAGCTCCGGAAACACCAGGAGGAGAACTGCCCGCATTGTCAAGGGTCAGAACTATGAACACTAATAAATTAGAAGTTATTGTTGGCTTGGATCAGTGAGTTTTGGGGTGGCCTGTTTTGGGGTGGCAACAGATAAATAATATCCTGGATTATGGAACCTTTCATTCCAAAGTACAAAAAACAAAAACAAAATCAAAAGCAAAAACAAAAACAAAAACAAAATCTGGGCCTTAGTTAAGATACGTTCCCTGCTTCTAGAGCCGTGGTAACTGAGAACACACGCATGGCTGAATTTTGGAATTGCTATAGACCATTGACAGGAGGAGACACTGAGTGAGTATATCTGCATAGTGGGGACACGTATCACCAAGGCCAGAGGACAGCTTTGGTAGGTTGTTATAAATGGTCACAAATGAGCCAAACCTCCCTGAATCCACAGGTAGTCCTTCCCCCTACTTCCTGCCTCTGGGCTGCTTAGACCAAGGAATATGGCGGCAGTGCCAGTTCCAGACCCAAAGTTCAGGAGGCTTTGCAGATGCCACGTTGCCTCTCTTGCTTCCCTGAAACGCCAGCTTCGGAAGCCTGGATGAGTCAACGTGAGGGCGAGAGGCCTGATGGAGAGGGGAGCCCTGGGGAATGGACAAGCTCAAGGACTAAAAGAGAAGCTCACCAAAGGCAAAGATGATGAAACTCTACCCAGTAAGTCGTCTCATATCTTTGCCGGAAGTAAGTGACACAGGTACCCCCAGGTGCCAGCCTGGAGATAGAAAGTATTTTAACTTTTCAGTCTCGGGGGGAGAATGCAAAGGATGGGGGAGCGAAGGATGTTTTCTTGGTCATCAGCCCCAAATATCCACCACGCTGCTGTATCACCTGTGACTAAGAGAGTGAGCGCCTGTCACGTAACAGGTTTTTGACAGAGATGAGTAAGATTCAGTGTAAGCAGCTTCCAGCAGTCAGCTTGCCTCACAGGCGTTTTTCAGGAGGACCTGGGAAGAACACAATCTCCAGCCACTGTCTGCCACCCACGTCTCTTGCAGCAGAGTCTGAAAGGTTTGTTGACCTTGTGGGGAGTGTATTATTTATATCACCTTTCCATGGGAAGGAGTGGGACATGTTCCTCCCACCCAGAGCTAAGTGAAAGGGGCCACCGTTAAAGATTGGGGGCTCCCTCAAGAAGGAGAGCCTGGCACCGCATTCCCTGGTGAAATCTTTCAGACTTGCAGACCTCCCGGCCGCACCAGCACCACATGCACAGAGGGTAGGAGAGACATGTGGCCCTAGCACTCCCAGCATGGAGAAAAGGATGTTTGATACGCATTTCCTGCGCTTTATAGTGCATGAATAGAAAATTGGAGGTATAGTAATATCGAGAGACCAGGAGACAATTGCCATTGAAATGACAGTTTGTTACTCGCAGTTTCCAAGAGGAGGGGGCATGCTCTACCTTGAAGGACACATGGGGAAGCCCAGGGTCAATCTCGGGGCCAAGGGAGTGGGGGAAAGTATGGGAAGGAGCCTTTATGATGGTTTCCACAGGAAGGAAGAGAAGAGGTGGGGCAGTTGGGCCTCAGTGGGCTAGTTTGAATAATTCTACAGTCGCTGGCACATGGGTTCTGTTCCTGGTTGTGTGGCACCTGGCTCAGGGCTAGGAAGGACAGGTGTCGAGTTGCCCAGAGTGTGGGAACCCAATTAAGGAGGGAACTGGGGGCTGTGGACTTGGGGTCTGTTGTTTGTACATGAAGAGCGTGATTCCTGGAGGAGGGGAGGTGATGCAGGGGGAGAGTGAGGGAGGCAGGAGGCCAAGGCGAGGTGACTCGGGTATTTTATCTGGTTGTCGGAACAAGACATGTCTGGCGTATGCACAGGAGACGGATTTTGAAGCATCAAGTTTACAGGAGCGAGAAACAAGTTGACATATCCTGAGGGGTGAGGGGTCTACTCCTGGTTTAGAGGTTTCCCAAGGTGAGACTCCCCAGGAATTGTCAAAGCCAAAGGTGCTTCGGGAGGCCCGGGTGCATAGGGCACCTTGGTGGCTCAGTCGGTGAAGTGTCTGCCTTCCACGGAGGTCATGATCTTGGGGTCCTGGGATGGAGCCCCATGACCGGCTCCCTACTTCAGTGGAGAATCTGTTTCTCCTTCTCCCTCTCTTTTTCCCCACCCCCACCCCTGTGCTCACGTAAGCACACTTACTCTCATAAATAAAATCTTTAAAAAAAGAGAGAAAGAGAGAGAGAGAGACCGACTAGGGTGCAGAGTTCCCCAGAGGAGGCAGGTGAGAAGGCAAGTGATTCCGCATCTCAGTCCTCTACCTGTCTCAGGTAGCCCCAGGAGCTGGAGGGTCCCAGGCTTTACCAGCAGCAGCGTGGCTGAAGACAGGGACTGGTGTGGGCCTCCAGCACCAGGCAGAGCAGGGAGGAGGCTGTGTGAAGGCTGGGCACCCCTGCGATGGCACCTCACCGAGCAAAATGGGCCTGTCCTCTTAACGGAACTGGGGAGAGAAAGGCTCTGGAAGTGAAGGGAGAGGGCTCTGGAGTCTGGGTTTGGGAATAGAAAGCAGAAGGAGAAACAAGTATCCAAAATGTGTAACTCGTGGTCTCTTCCTGCTTCCACATGATCCACCTCAGGCCCGAGTGTGAATTGAATATAAGATTATGAGATTAAAGTTTTAAAATCACCAGGAATGAGTTTTATATGCTGATATGTATACTATGCTGATACACCAGATTTTTTTTTATCAGAATAGTTTTATTTTATTTTATTAACTTATTTAAGAAAGAGAGAGAGTGCACAAGCTGGGGAGAGGAGCAGAGGGAGAGGGAAGCAGGCTCCCCACTGAGCAAGGAGCCTGATGTGGGGCTCGATCCCCAGACCCTGAGATCATGACCTGAGGCCAAGGCAGACACAGAAATGACTGAGCCCCCCAGGCACTCCCCAGAATGGTTTTATATGCAAACCTTGGTTAGTCTTCACAGCAACCTTATGCAGTAAATATTATTGAATCCCTTTAGGGAAGCGAGGTACAGAGACGTGAGCGGAATGAACAGCGGCAAGGGGCAAAGTTGAAGTGAAAGTTCAGATTCGTCGCTGCCTGAATTCTTAAGTCCTGAACCACAGCGGTGCGCTCTGAGTCCTGCTCGTTGGTTTTGTTACTAATATTGCACTTGAACCTACTCGTCCTTTTCCTCACAAAAGATTGCATTTCACTTTCCACGTCATTCTCTAAAGCCTTGCGAGAGCTCTCATTTCTCTGACAGGGCAGGAGCCCACTGAGGCCACAAGTGGTGGCTGAGGCCACATTGGAACCCAAGATGCCAGACTCCTGAGGCTTTTTAATTCCAGTTTTGTCACATTTGCCTCGTTTAGTTCTCCTTGTCAGCCGGTCATTTCCATCAGTCTTCGCTGCAAATAAGAGACGGATTTGTGAGTACCAGCTTCGGTGGTCACATGATTCCTGTAGTTCCCCTTCAGTTATAATTTTTCAGACTCCTAAGACAAAGGCCAGTCTTCTTTCTGCAAGACTTTTTTTTTTTTAATATTTTATTTTTCAGAGATCACAAGTAGGCAGAGAGAGAGGAGGAAGCAGGCTCCCCGCTGAGCTGAGAGCCCGATGCGGGGCTCGATCCCAGGACCCTGGGATCATGACCTGAGCCGAAGGCAGAGGCTTAACCCACTGAGCCACCCAGGCGCCCCTTCTTTCTGCAAGACTTTTAAGTAAACTTTTTCTTAGATTATCTATTTCACATAAAAATAGTCTTGAAGAAGCCTAGAAGTTCAGCTCACCTAGTCCCTGACTGCTTTCCGAACCATTCGAGAGACGAAAAAACTGAAGGCCAGGAAAGAGAATGACTTTATACTTACCTTTAGAAATATATTTCTGAAACACTTCTCACAGAGAGCCAGGGTGTAGCTTTTGATGTCCTTTCCCTGTATCCTGTCATCGCCGAAACTCGGGAGTGGAAGAAGCCTAGAAGCAGGTAGAAAGTGCACAAACTGCTAATGTTTCATTTTGTTTCAAAGAACATTTCATTGAAACGATTAAATCGCTTTCCTAAAGAAATGACAGGATGAGTCATCTGTCGAGAAGGAAGTGTGTTTTGGTTGCCACTTCAGAACTTCTGTCAAGATGGTCCAAGGCATGTGTTGCGAGAGGAAGATGCACTTCCTAGGTCACCGAGCGTTTGCCGTCCAGCATATGCTCCCTCACAATGGCTTACGCCCCCGGCTTCTCATCGCACAGCGATTTGAATATTTTATGGCTCTTCTGAATGGTAGATAATTGATGATAGAACCCTGGAAGAAAGAACCGAAGGCTTTTTTTTGTGGGTGGCATTTATCAGACTGCCAGTTAAATGCTTGTCACCGGGTAGAGGGACACTATTGACGGCCGTCGCAGGACACCCAGCGCGAGTCCGCAGGAGCAGGCCTGGGGATCCACACCTTCTAGAATGACTCGCTGCTCTTTCTTGTCAGCTGAGAGCCCACGAGTGTTGACATTAGCAACCAAGATCGAGGTCGCTTCTCTCGTTTCAGGTTTATTGGGAAAAGAAAGTATTGGTGTCTGTTGTAGGATCCGTCAGACTAGTCGCCTAGCTGAAAGGGTCGCTGTGTCGAGTCATTCTGGGGAGGAGGCAGCATATAAAAATTTTACAGCTTTGAGATATTTATGTGCAACGTACAGGAGAGAACTATTCGTTGTTCCCATTAAAGGGGTTTTAAAGGGCTTCTCATGGATGGTACTATCCCTTTGTCGGAAATGGGCTAATTCCCCTTTTCCGAGCTCCCATGGTGCTCTGGGCTCAACTCCGGTTCAGACTCTAGCTCGCCTGTCCTTTGATTTTGCACAGCCTCCTCACGAGGTGAGGAACTCGACGGCATCAGGAGCCAGGCCTGTGTTGTTATGTCTGTAACTGCCAAAGCCGCGCATTGGGCTCAACACAGTCGGAGTCCGTAAATATTTGATGATTCACTGATAGTTGCCTAAAAGGGAGTTTTCCAAGATACACAGGCAGCTCGTTGATATGTACCATGTGCCTTTGGTAAAATCTGCCTCAGCATCTTCCAACAGTCGAAAGTAGTTAAATTCTTTTTTAGTGCAGCAATAGTAATACTAAATCAAAGGCCTATTCAGTGGATGAAAAAAAAAATTGGTCCATTTCTTCAAAGAAGAGAATGCTGTGAGAATTCTAAATTCTTCTGTAATGATGAGCTTGGTGTTAGAAATAATGGGTAGGTAAATGAAACTGGAGTCAGAAAACGGTGTTCCATGATACCAGATGATGGACTTTTTCTTATTTTTTTAAATCATCTGGCCTGTTGTTTTGACAATATTCATATATCATGACATATTCATGATATCAGACTAAAATATATATAACATATATACATAAAATATATATATAATAAAATCAGACTAAAACTGATTTTATTATAAAGCCTGTACATATCCGTAGAGTTGAGGACCTCGCTCTAATCTCCAGTTGTATTCATACTTCAATGGGCTACTTTCTGTTGATACTTTTGCAGATGTTGTGCTCTCTCCACAAAGTTTGACGGTGACTCAAGTTTTTACTGCTTTTCAATGCCAGGCACATAAATAGGCTTAAAATTACAGTTTGCTTAAAGAACCTTTTAAAATAATCTATAGATAGAAGTAATCCGATAATGATATCCTCTGACGCAGCAGTGTGGCCACTCGCCCTGGCAGCCTTTAGATCACGTTCTGTGGGGCGAGGCTCTCATGAATGCCTAATATGGTCCTGAAAGCTGGGGCTGTGGTGGGTTTAATAAGTCCCAGCCTTTTCACAGAAACCAGATTCAAAGGCATTGTCACGATTTCTGGAGCAGCAACTGAGAGTCACTTAATATTAGGGAGAACTGATTCCAGGGGACCGACTTCATTCCCTGAAATCAACTAACAATTTTTAGTTTGCTTATTCTTTCCCAGGCCACTCACCCTAAATTACAGAGCTTTCCTTTCTTTGGCAACCGCTAAAAAAATGACATCAAACCAGGCAGCGGTCATTCAGCTCATACCTTCAGCGTGTTCTTACCAACTGTATTTGAAAAGGCGGCCCTGCATCCCCAATTCTGTAATGCTAAATCCTGAATCCTTGCCTGTGACGGTTCACATGATTTTCACTGTCAAAGATTTTCACTATTTCAAATATGCAACATCATTTTCCAGATTTTTTTAATGTATCAGACATTGATGGTCTTGGCCTCACACCACGTGACCCGTTATCGCACCAGGTTAAGCGATGAGGAAGAGGGATCTATGTTATTTATTATTTTAAAACCATTACAAAAGTGGCGCTCAACAAAGGCAAGCTGGCTTTTTAAATCATGAAAACATTAAAATTGTTCTACTGTTCAGGAATGTGTGTTGTTGAATACGCATATGGGCCAGCACCATGCTCACTTACCTTTGCAGTAACTTCCTGAGCTAGCACTACTCTAGTCTCCACCTTACAGATGGGGAAACTGAGGCCGAGAGAGGAAGGGTCATGCTTAAACTCTTCCAACGGCAAAGTGGTCAGCATTCAAGCATAGCCAGTCTGATGTCAGGAATTAACTGCTCGGCTGCAGAGCGTGGACTATACAGACATCAGGGGAGACGCGTTTGCTTTGAACCCTGTGAGAAACACCTACCCATTCCAGCTTCAAAATAAGTTATTGAGATCTCGGGAAGATACTATACAACAGTGAAGGCACAGGTGAAAAATTGAGGACAGGGTGTTTTAAAATATCCAAAGACAGTATTTTATGGCTGCCCTCAAAGTTCCGAGTTAGAACCCAACCCTGATCTAGTTCAACACACAGACCCAAAGAGTAAGAAACACGAATGTCATTTCAAATTTGGAGCCGGTAGTGTCAGAGGAACAGAATAAGCGATGTGTACATGGGGAGATGGAGAGGAGAGGGAGTTGAGGGAAACTGGAAGGGAAGATGAACCATGAGAGACTATGGACTCTGAAAAACAACCAGAGAGTTTTGAAAGGGCGGGGCGGGGGTGGGAGGTTGAGGAACCAGGTGGTGGGTAATAGGGAGGGCACGTACTGCATGGAGCACTGGGTGTGATGCCAAAACAATGAACACTGTTATGCTGTAAATAAACAAATAAACAATTAAAAAAAAAGAATAAGCGATGTGTGACGTTTGGTGTGTATTGGCGGGGCGGGGGGGGGGGGCAGACCTGTGACTGTTGAGGTCAAGGGATGTGAACCCAGAAGACTAAACATTAAGCAAAGGCGGGTGTCTGGGTTAAGCACCAGTACTTTCTACAGGCCGGATTTGCAAGACACAGAAGCTACACAAGTCCTTTGGATGCTCTGAAAAGGAAAGCAAATGGGAGGTTGGGAGGATTAGCCTTGTTAACGCTGAACACTGGTTTTTGTCGCTCTCTAGCCCAAAGCTGCGATGATAAGGAGGAAGCACCCAATGGCAGTAAATCAACACTGCACTTCCCAGATACTCACTCCAGTTCAATCTCCGCCTCCTACCCTGTTCAGCCTCATGCCCATTTCCTGAGGCAGGTGTTTCCAGCCAGACCTCACCCTCCTGGAGACGGTCCCCCCTCCTGCTTTTGCAGGGCTTCATCTTCCCCTTCTCTGCTCAACCTGGAATTTATTTTTATAATCAGAATCCCATCCTTTCTGTAGAGTACTGGTGCCACAGACACAAGCCCACTGCCCAGTCCCTAGGAACTCTTTTATTCTGTAGTGGCTCCTTAGTGAAACTTTCATCACTGCTTCTCCCCTTGCATGCGTGTGTGTGTGTGTGTGTCCATGCACATCTACACACACTCTTTTAGAAGTCTTTGCTTGACCTCAAGGTCATGGTTGACCCTCATCGTCACTGGACTTCTCAAATGAATCACATCCAAGGCCTCCACGTTTCACGTAACCCTCAGGGCCCTGACCATGCTGCCTGAGCTTTCCCGCGGCTTCTGGTCAAACCACTTGCTGAACATTAACCCGGAGAGCTCTCGCTGACAGCCTTATTGTCAGAGCAAAGGGCTTTCCCTCTCCCTTTTCCCAGAGCCTGGAACATAGGTGTACGATGATGCTATTAACCATTCTCTCCTCTTCCAAAATCTCTTCTGATGTATTTTCCTGACTCCTTCTTTGACTAATTTATTCGTTAGTTACCTATCTGACCATCCACTCCTCTCCTGAGCCAACTCATTAAAGGCCCATGTGGTGCAGTGATAGCTAAGAAATGCTGATGCAGACATGAAAGTTGGCCCCATCGGTCAGTAGGAGACGAAAAGGGAAATAATTATAGAGGAGTTTGACAAATGTATCATAGAGCCATGAAAGGTTCCTGTAAAGAGAATGAAAGGAGAGGTCTCTGATCCCCATAGAAAAGTAAAGGAAGGCTTCTAAGAGGAAGAGATGTTGGGGCTGCGCTGATGGTCAGGCGTTACCCAGTCAGTCGGGAAAGGAAGGACTAGGTTGTGTGGCAATGGGAGAAGGTGGCAAGTCTCCCCGGGAGGCTGACCTAGAGCCTGGCTGGGTGATGGTCACAGTAGATGGAACGGTCTGGATATACGATGACAACAAAAAGAGCAGGCTAGCGAGTTTGAAAATCATCCTGGCGCTTTAAAGAGTTTTGGCCAGTGGAGGTGACATGATCCATTTGCGGTTTAGAAATATTATTCTGGCATCAGTGTGAGGAATAAATCGGGGGAGGGCAAGACTTCCTTTATGCAGCCTCCTCCCTCTCCCCGGTTCAGGAAACCCTCAAGGCCTGTGCTGTTATTGTACAGTCTCTTCCAGAACAATGTGTCACTCCTGTGTCATCAATTATCCTAATAACCCGGTGACTATTAAATATTATTTTCTGTCTCTGACCTCGCTTCTTACTAAGGTCCATTCTACTTCTGTGTGTTTTCAGTAATTTCCTCTGCAACACTGCAGGCTTCCGGGCTTCGCAGCAGTGGGGCTTCCCGGTGGGGACACATCTTGGATGGCCTCCTTTCTCGCCTTGCCCTGACCTAAAGCCAGCAGGCTGGATGGCTCTCTATGTTCCATTGACTTTTGCATTTTTTTTTCTTTCCATTTCCCACCCTTACCAATATCGCCCAGATCTATTTTGTTGTTATCAGATTACTGATCAAGACTCTGCTTCCTCGGTTGTTCATTTGGGGGACACATTTATGAATATTGTATCATGGAAACAGCATGCACACAAAACGTAGAAAGCACTCTATACCGTAAAACCATTAAATGGGCGTTCATATTTCTCCCACTGAGATTAATGCTTAGGACATTACTAATAAATTAGAAACCTTCTGTGTACCCCTCCTCAGTCTCATCTCCTCCCTCTACCACCCAGAAGTAAACGTTATCCTGAATTTCAGGCCTATCAGCCCTTTCCATTTCTTTATATTTTTAAGCACCGATGTTTAATGCATTGTTCATTTTTTAAAAAACCATATTCATCAAGGACTTCACTTAATGTTACATTTTTGAGATTTATCTAAGCTGATGCATGTGTATAGCAATAGCTTGTTTATCTTCATTACTAATAATATTCCATCATTCTTTCTCTATTCTGCTGGTTCATTATTTTATATATATTATATATATAATATTTTATAATATATATTTTTATATTTTGTATATACATCATAAACTACTTATTCATTTTATTGTATATTAATATTTAGAGATCTTCATACAAGTTTTGTGGTGTACACGTACAGCCATTTCTTTGGGAAATAGAAAATGCTAGATTGTGACTTGTGTGTGTTCAACTTGAGTAATTTATGCCCATCAGTTTTTTAATTTGGGTATATTGATTTATCCATCAAAGTTTTTCTTGTTCTATTTTCTCGACAATTTATATTGTCCAATTAAATTTTTTTGCCAATCTGATAAATGTTCTAATTTGTATTTGTCTAATTGCTAATTAAATTAAGCATTTTTCATATATTTATTGGTCTTTTGAGCTGCTTTTTTAATGAAATTCTTGCTTAATGTTCCAGTCTTTCTTTTGGTTCTTTGTCTTTCTTTTATTGGCTCCTAGAAGTTCTTTATATATTGCGGGTTATAACACTTTGTATTATATGTATAATTAAATTCTATCTTCTTTATTTTTATGATGGATTTTTTCCATGAAGAACACGTGCTACCTGTAAACTTAAAAAAGTTTGCAAATGATGGTACAAGTTGGAAAATTTCATATATAAGTTTATTAGTTGCACACCTTGGTTCTCAGCACTGACACACCTAGGACAAGAAAAGGGACTAACAATCTGAGTGCATTGCACAGATACCAGTAAATAAGTACATATCAAGTTGTATATTGTTAAGTCTAAATCTTGAGATTAATTTCTTTTTTTCTGTTTTGAAACCTTGAAAATATATGAAGACAGTTTAATAATAATACTAGTTAGAGAATTGCTCTACCGAATATTAATCCCATTTATGTTATCCCTGACTGGCAAGGTCTTGTAACCAGCCCCAGGGTTATACACTTTATTACCAGATATTATACATCTTTTCTTATGCCTTAAAATTAATAAGTTATTTTTACATTGTTACATGCATATTTTTAATATAACTCTATTTTTAACTTTTTTAGCCACACCCGAAGTGGTATGCCAGGCTGGTTTTCTCCTGCTTGCAAAAGCCAATCGTGCACATCATTTTCTAATTACATATTCAGTTATGTCATATTGGCAACCCGAACTCATCAATGGTGGGAGGTTTACACCATGGAAATTACACCATGGGAAAAAAACAAAATGCTTCAATTCAGAGATTTTTTTGCTCAGACGATCAATTTTTTAAATTTATGACCACACCACTGCCCACCTTCCATTCCTGAGAAATCACCCTTGGTTACCAATGATCATAAAGCTGCCAAATCCAATAGGCATTAACTGGTTTTTGGTCTCATTCATATGTGATACAGCTCATTTCTTTCTTCTTGAAAGGCTTTCTTCAGCTGGATTCCAAGAGTCTTTTCTCCCTTGGTTCTCCAGTCACTTTCCTGACCACTCTTTCTTGGTCCCCAGAGCTATATTCTTTTTATCTCTCCAACTTCTAAGTGATGGATACTTCAAGGCTCAGTCCTCAGTACTCTGCTATTGTCCATCTGTACTCACTCCCTAGGGGAGCTCACCCATGCCCATGTCTTTTTTTTTTTTTTTAATTTTGGATATCAGGAAATTTCTTTTATTTTAATTAATTTTTAAATTTTTTTTTATAAACATGTAATGTATTTTTATCCTCAGGGGTACAGGTCTGTGAATCTCCAGGTTTACACACTTCACAGCACTCACCATAACACATACCCTCCCCAATGTCCATAACCCTCTCCTGACCCCCCTCCCCCCAGCAACCCTCAGTTTGTCTTATGGTTTGTCTCCCTCCCGATCCCATCTTGTTTCATTTATTCTTTTCCTACCCCCCAAACCCGCCATGTTGCATCTCCGCTTCCTCATATCAAGGTGATCATATGATAGTTGTCTTTCTCTGATTGACTTATTTCGCTAAGCATAGTACTCTGTAGTTCCATCCACGTTGTCGCAAATGGCAAGATTTCATTTCTTTTGATGGCTGCATAATATTCCATAGTATATATATACCATATCTTCTTTATCCATTCATCTGTTGATGGACATCAATTTTCTTTCCATAGTTTGGCTATTGTGGACATTGCTGCTATAAACATTTGGGTGCATGTGTCCCTTCATATCACTACGTTTGTATCTTTAGGGTAAATACCCAGTAGTGCAATTGCTGGGTCATAGGGTAGCTCTATTTTCAACTTTTTGAGGAACCTCCCTGCTGTTTTCCAGAGTGGTTGCACCAGCTTGCATTCCCACCAACAACATAGGAGTGTTCCCTTTCTCCACATCCTCACTAGCATCTGTTGTTTCCTGAGTTGTTAACTTTAACCATTCTGACTGGTGTGAGGTGATATCTCATTGTGGTTTTGATTTGTATTTCCCTGATGCCGAGTGATGTGGAGCACTTTTTCATGTGTCTGTTGGCCATCTGGATGTCTTCTTTGCAGAAATGTCTGTTCATGTCCTCTGCCCATTTCTTGATTGGATTATTTGTTCTTTGGGTGTTGAGTTTGATAAATTCTTTATAGATTTTGGATATGAGCCCTTTATCTGATATGTAATTTGCAAATATCTTCTCCCATTCTGTCAGTTGTCTTTTGGTTTTGTTAACTGTTTCCTTTGCTGTGCAAAAGCTTTTGATCTTGATGAAATCCCAATAGTTCATTTTTGCCCTTGCTTCCCTTGCCTTTGGCGATGTTCCTAAGAAGAAGTTGCTGCACATGCCCATGTCTTTAAATACCTTCCGTAGACTGACTATTCTCAAATGAGCATTTCCAGACTTAACAGTTCCTCTAATTAACAGACTCATATATCAGATTCCAGCTTGGCATCACCTCATGAAGGCCTAACAGGTAATTCAAACTTAACACATATGAAGCCCAGACTTTGATTGCTTTTTCTAAATCTATCCTCCAGTTGTCCCCTTCTCAGCATAATACAATTGTATTCTGTCAGTTACTCATGCCAGAAACCTTCAGGTTGTTCTTTTATTTTTTATTTTTTGAAATTAAAAACCTTTTTATTTTTGTTTTTTTATTGATATACAATGCATTAGTTGTTTCAGGGGTACAGGTCTGTGACTCATCAATCTTACACAGTTCAGTCATTCTTGATTCCTCTTTTCTTTCATTCCCCACCTTGGCCCAAGCCACCACCCTATGCCTCTGGATTACTGTCTCCTGGCTTCCACACTTGTCCCTATATGGTCTGTGCTCCATATGATACGGAATACAATGCATACAAGAGACAGAATAATCTTTTGGAATCACAAGTCAGATTATTTCATATCTCTGCTGAATACTTCAGTTGTTTCCCTCTGACCCTAGTACAATCTAAAGTCCTCATCACAGCCTTCAGATCCCCTCTCTAATCTGACTATCCACTATCCCTTCAACACAATTTTCTGCCTTTCTACCTGGCACCTCACCCCACTGTGGACATGTATGCAATTTTTCAAACAATCCAAGTCCATTTGTGCCATAGAACCTTTGCATGTACCTGTTCTCTCTGTCAGAAGTGCTCTTTCTTCTCAGAGCCTCAAGGCTCCCTCCCTCAAGGGACATTTTATGGAAGAGGCCAGGGTGACCATTATTTCTTCATTATCTACCATCTCCTCCCCCACCTTACTGTTTCTTATCTTTCATCAGGGTGCTTCTCACAACTTAGCTCATTGTTTGTGTGCTTTTTTTTCCCCCTATTATATATCTCCCTGGTAGCACCTAGGCTAGGTAAGAGCAGAGGTCCTGTTTTCTGACTGCTATATCCCAATAACGTAGAAAAAGCTTGCTCTATAGTAGATACTTAAAAACAATTTTTTAATAGAGTATATGTGTAATGGGTACTTTTATTTTTAATTAAAACATTTTTTAAGTAACATTTTGTTTTACATTAGTTTTCACATAAAGGATAATTACAAGAAAAATGTGTTTAATGCCATGGTCTCATTAGGTCTCTCCTATCCATTTCATAAATAGAATATTGAGTGTAGAAAGAAGGTTTTTGTGTAGGGAGAAGTGATCTGCCCACTTGCTAAGGTATCCAACACAGAAAATCAGTTACAAAAAATAAAGTAATAAAACCTACATGGATACTGTGGGTATTTTGCCCACTTAACTGTAAAGCAGATAATCCTGGATAACTGCCATTTTTCTAGGTGGAAAAAAGTGGTCTGATGGGGCACATATTGGCTTTAATCTTGCCATTCACACTGATTACAAAAGTTTGCTTTTCAGCAGAGAGAGTACCATATAGACATCCCATCAGTTCTGTGAAGAATTTCTGAAATCCTCTACTTGATATCTTCCTGCCAAATTCCTGCTGACTGCAAATGAGCACAAAATGTCAGCTTTTGTTATTTGAAGCACTAATGATGGATTTGAAATATTATTCTAACTTTGATTTCAGGATTCACTATTAAAATTTAACCAAATGGTATCCCAAGTTCTGTTAACAGAAGAATCAGATTTTAATAGGGAGCATGCTCAAACCTAAGTAGATCAAATTGGGGGAAATTATTTTGAAAGTTTTTTTTCAGATTCTACTCAAATTTTAAAAATTATGTCTGCCTCAAACATGACGAATTTCTTGAGGAACAAGAGGTGCAATCCCATTGCTCAGGAATATTCTCTTTTGTGAGTTAAATTTTACTCAACCGAAGTGATCACAATCAATCAAATGTTTAACAATAAATCATTTAAATAAAATTTGAAAGTTATAAGACCAAATCATCATTTGAAACTATTCTTAATTTTCAACAGGTAAGTACTACCTTTATGAGAATGTGGTACTTACAAAGAAAGTAAAAAAAAATAAATAAAAAAAAAGATTATAATGCCCTTTCTTTCTTCACTTCCTTCATTTGTTTGAACTCTGGTTTTAACACCTCTGCGTGTTCACTGTGCCTTGTTAAATTTTATGTCTTACTCATTTCTAGAACAAATAAAAACTGAACCGAGAGGTGAAGTAGTATCTGTGACTGATCTCAAAACAAAAGCCTATTCTCCAAAACCCTGGCCCAGTTTTGAAAATGCCAGAGTTGTTCTTGGAAACCTTGCAAAATCTGATAGCATTCCCCCAAAAAAACAATTAAAAAGACTGGCACATTTGTATGTCTTTATGCAAGATAATCTAAAAGTTATGAAATAATACCTCTATTCTTAAATGAATTACTCATTAGATTGGTTGTAACACATTTCCATCTGTCATGGTTGTAACTTTTTTTTTATTAAGACTTCATGTTTTTAGAGCAATTTCAGGTTCACAGCAAAATTGAAAGGAAGGTACAGAGATTTCAACCCCTGCCACCAGATTGGTACATTTGTTACAATTGATGAACCCACACTGACATATAGACTCAAAGTCTATACCTTACTTTAGAGTTCATTCTTGTTGCACATTCTGTGGGTTTTGACAAACGTATAATGATAAATGTATAATCCATCATTATGGTATCATACAGAGTATTTTCCCTGCCCTAAAAATCCCCTGGGTTCCACCTACTCAACCAACCCCTGATCTCTGTACTCTCTCCAGTCATGCCTTTTCCAGAATACCATATTGTTGGAATCATGCAGTATGTAGCCTTTCAGATTGGCTTCTCTCACTTAATACTGTACATTTAAGGTTCCTCCATGTCTTCCCACTGCTTGATAACTCATTTATTTTTAGTGATGAATAATATTCCACTACATGATGTACTGCAGTTTTTAGTCATTCACTTGCTGAAGAATATCTTGGGTCCTTCCCAGTTTGGGTGATTATGAATAAAGGTACTATAAATAGCCACGTGCATGTTTTTATGTGGACTGAAGTCTTCAGCTCCTTTGGGTAAAAGCCAAGGAATGCAATTGCTGGATTACATAGTAAGAGTATGTTTAGATTTATAAGAAACTGGCAAACTATAATCCAAAGAGGCTGTGCCATTTTGCATTCCCACCTGCAGTGAATGAGTTTCTGTTGCTCCAAGTCCTCATTCACATTTGGTGTGGTCAGTGTTCCAGACTGTGGCCATTCTAATAGGCGTCTAATGGTATCCCATTGTTTTAATTTGCATTTTCCTGGTGATATCTGATGTAGAGCATTTTCTCATATGCTGATTTTCCGCTTGTATACATTTTTTGGTGAAGTGTCTGTTGAGGTCTTTGGCCCATTTTAAAAATTGAGTTGTTTTCTTACTGTTGAGTTTTAAGAGTTTGTCAGACATTTTGGATAAGAGTCCTTTATCAGATGTTCCTTTTGCAAATATTTTCTCCCAGTCTGTGGTTTGTCTTCTCATTCTCTTGGCATTGTCTATGACAGAGCAGAAGCTTTTAATTTAAATGAATCCAGCTTATCAATTATTTCCTTCATGGATCATGCCTTTGGTATTAGATCTAAAAAGTGATCACCATACCCAAGGGCATCTGGGTTTCTTCCTATTATATTCTAGGAATTTTATAGTTTTCCATTTTACTCTTAGGTCTGTGATCTATTCTGAATTAATTTTTGTGAAGAGTGTAAGGTCTGGGTCAAGATTCAATTTTTTTACATGGAGGTACCCAGTTGTTCCAGAGCCCTTTGTTGTAAAGGTTATCATTGTATTGTATTGTCGATGCTCCTTTGTCAAAAACCATTTACCTATATGTTGGTCTATTGCCAAGCTCTTCATTCTGTTCCACTGATCAATTTGTTTTCCCCCACCCCAATCCCAATACCACAGTCTTGATTCCTGTAGCTTTAGAGTAAGTCTTAAGATCAGGTAGTATGAGTCCTCTAACTTTGTTCTTCTCTTTCAATATTTTGTTGGTTGTTCTGGTCTTTTGCCTCTCACTTAATGACTTTATTATTCTAATATTGGCAAATTGTTTGGAAAATAGTTCTGGTCGGTTTTATAAGACAACTACGTGGAATGTTAAAAAAGGAAGATTCCCCAAGTCAGTAGCGTGCATCCATGGCAGGAAAAGAGTAAGGCATGCAGGTGATTTTTCCTGTTACAGAGTAAGGATCCAAATGAAGGCAAAGCAATATTTTTTATAACATTTCACTTAATCATATTGGAAGAATAAAAAGGAAAAACATAGAATTTGTTTTAAAATATTTAAAATTTTAAATTTTAAAATTTATATAAGTATAAAATATAAAAAATTTAAAATTTTAATTCTTAGAATAAGTGTTTTGGTATAGGAGCTACAATGGAGACTAAAAACTAGAAAAATCTGAATCTTGACACTAAGTGCTAATAAATAATCCTTGTAAAGCAGATAACTTATCAAAAAAAATTTTCACATTCTAAATTCCCTTCTCTGAGATAGTAATTATTACACATTTTATATTAACATATTTACATAAATATTAATATACATGATATACTAAACATGCAACTTCTTTATTTGTATATACATATAATAGTACCTACTACATGCCAAACACTCTACCTGATGGTGGTGCTCTAAAATGAAAACCACATACTACCTGCCTTTAAGGGTTCATAGTCTAGTAAGAGGGGAGGGATAAGCACAGAGTTATTTCCCAGGCCCGTTGGGTATTATTATATGGTCTAAAAACAAAAACAAACAAACAAAAAAAAACCCAGAAGTGGTTGCTTTTTATTCTAGTCCACCAGCTAGATTCCTCGAACTGTGGCCTACTTGAGGCCCTTTATCTCAAAGGCTCCAAATAAGAAATCGGAGACTTAGAGCTGTGAGTCTCTTACATGAATATTCCCGTGATTCCCAGGTTTCCAGATAGGAATACCAGATAAAATATAAGATGTCTAGTTAATTGTACATTTCAGATGAATGGATACTATTTTAGTGTATGTATGTCCCATGCAGTTTGCACTTTAAAAAATGATTGTTTATCTGAAATTCAGATTGTTTATCTGAAATTCAAATTCATTTTTATTTGATAAATCTGGCAATCTACTACAGATAATTGTGCTAAAGGACCCTGACCAACCCCTCCAATGTATGAGACTAGCTATCTAGTTATGTATGAAATGAACTATAATTATATAAATATATGTGTGTGTGTGTGCGTGTGTGTGTATATCATCAGATATATATCATCTGAGTATCTCCTACCCCATCCCACCTCACTGCTGTGTACCCTCAGTTTTTATCAAAATATCCAGTGATATAGTTTTATTTAACTCAATCTCTATTATAGCTTTCCTTTTCCCAGAACTTCATCATTAATTTAAGAAACTGGGTCAGGTGACAACCCATGTTTCCACCAATGCACCAGTTGGGTTCCTTCCCATCCAGGGTCACAAGGCAACCAACCGATGGTTTCTCATTTCCAACACAATTTATCACTGATGGCAAGTTGGTTCCACTTAATGCTATTGCCCCTCAAAGTGAATTCCTCTCTCACTGATAGTGCTCAGGAATTGAGAAATGCTGTTTGCCAACCAACTTTTGCCATTTCCTCACTCAGAAGCTGCAATTAGGGTATAACAGAATGGTGAATCTGATGGAAGTATGTGTGCACATAGAAATAGTTGACTGGGCCGTTAATGGGGGTGGTGCTAGTGAACAGAGGATAAAGGACAAATAAGAGAGGAAAGAATTTTCTAAGCCAAGAAAGCATCTGTAAAGTACAATGGCATGTAAGAACACAGAATAGTGTAGAATGGCAAGTTGCTGAATACTGCTAGTTTGGGAGTTATGTGGGACAGCCAGTAGGACATTAAGTACAGGTTAGATCCTGAAGAATTTTCCTTGATTATTTTAAAGAGTTTGGGCTATCCTGGAGGGAGTTAGGAATCATCAAGAATTTTTTTTTTTTAAGATTTTATTTATTTATTTGACAGATAGAGATCACAAGTAGGGAGAGAGGCAGGAAGAGAGAGAGAGAGGAGGAAACAGTCTCCCTGCCAAGCAGAGAGCCTGATGTGGGGCTCGATCCCAGGACCCTGGGATCATGACCTGAGCGAAAGGCAGAGGCTTTAACCCACTGAGCCACCCAGGCGCCCCGAATCATCAAGAATTTTAAGAAGCAAGGGGCATCTGGGTGGCTCAGTTGGTTAAGCCTCAGCCTTCAGCTTGGGTCGTGATCCCAGGTCGTGATCGAGCCCCACGTCAGGCTCTCTGCTCAGCGGGGAGCCTGCTTCCTTCAATCTCTCTCTGCTTGCCTGTGATCTCTCTCTCTCTCTCTCTTTGTAAAATAAATAAATTAAATATTTTTTAAAAAAAGTTTTAAGAAGGAAGCTGCAAGTCAGAATCTTAGACTAGATTGCTTTGAAACCAGAGCCCAAGGTAAGGACTTGTGTGTTAGTAGTTTATTTGGGAAGCAATCCAAAGAAGTAGGAGTGAGGAACAGAGAGAGCTAGATAGGAAAGGCAGAAACACCAATCAAAGAGCAGATTGGGGACATGGCTGCTGTAGACACAAGGGCTTGATTCCATCAGTATTGCTAAGGAGGGTGCAAATGTATTGGGAAAGATAGAAGCCTAGGACACCAATCAAATGGTTTCCATCCCCCACTGGTTGAGGGTTGCCTGGGAATGGGTGTTGATAACTCTTGTAGACCTCTAGGTCTAGCAGATGCACAAGTCAAATAGGTTCCAGTGGCTTTCCTGACTTGGCAGGCCAAAAGCAGAGGTGGTGCACATGCTTTAGGTGGGACACTGTGCAGAAATCTAAAATAATGGCTAAAATTAGAAATAGCCCAGGGGATAAGATGCCAGGCACCAATAGTGTCTGCTACAATCAGAGAGCCATCTACAATTTACATTGTAAATACAATTTGCTAAATTATAATCTAATCATAGCAATTAAGAGAGAATCATTCACAAGAAACCCAAGAGTAGAAGAAAATAGTAATTGCTGCATGGATGTTATGATTTAATATTTAGAATTAGTCTTTCTGTCCTCTAGGAACCTGTTACCTAAAAGCCATGGTACTATTAATGCCTTCTGAAAACATAAAACCGGTCAAAAGATGCAGTGAGGAAATAGGAAAATTTTAAATCTCTATGAAAAACAAGTTTGTTTTTTAAAAATAAGAAAAATACATGTTTCTTAGTGTGACTTCTATGTAGTTTTCAAAATTTCAAATGACCATTCATTCACATATAAACTGCCTCAAACTGAACTTGCTGAGTTGGTGAAAGAGAGAAGAGATGAAGCATGGGAGGTATTATTTCTTGAGTATCCAGTGTGAAAGGTTTTTCCTTTTTGTCATTTCTATGTATTTCACAACCCCACCTGAGAAGTAGATATTATTGTCCCCCTTTAATGTAAGGAATCTGAGAATTAGGGAGGTTAAAAGGCTTGTTCAAAGTTACATGGCTAGTAAATGCGAAGACCTAGACTCAAATCCATATCTTCCTCATTCTCCTTTCCATTTTGTTGTCTTAAAAGTTCATTGTTTTGCAAGGTAAAACACTGAAATACTTAAAATTGTAAAAAAAAAAAAAATATATATATATAGTTATATTACTACAAGTACTAGAACATATATTACAGCATTGTGTGTTTGTAAAATATAAGCTTTGATATTTTTATAACCACAATAATATCTATGATAGAATATATTCAGACCACATGAAAGAAATCTCTGAGTCTGTTAAAATGTGAAGAATGTTCTTTTGGCCATGGGCGAGAGTTTAGCAATAATACAAGTGTATCGGGGTGTTTAGTAAAGAGAGAAAAAAATGTTTTCTGTGGTCATGTTTTCCAACTTTAAGTATATTTGCCTATCATTTTATTATAAACAGGGTATATTTATATAGCCTAAAGAAATAGGAACCAGACTCCTTGTTTTCAAGATGCCAAAAAAAAAAAAAAATCTTCTAGGATGATAAGCAATAGCAGAGAAGAGTGAATCAAAAATATCAAGCTTCTATCTGATTCCTGACCAAGATTTTAATTTTATTGCACAAATATACCATGACAGCAGATATATACAGTAGCACCACCCACCCAAACCTGATGCGGGGAAAGGCCAGCCAGCATTCCCATTACAATCCTTCAAAGGAATTCTGATATTTTAATACACATGAAATTGGCATCTAGGTTCTCAGCAAGATGTGTTTTGTTAAATTAAAAAAAAAAAAAAAGGTTTTAAAAAAGAGACCTAAATAGTGTCAGCTGGCTTTGTTTAGAAGGCCTGTAGCATGCAAATTCTGGCAAACCATCCGATCTTATGATGTCAGTGGAATGCCTGAACTCGGCCTGATGACCCTGAAGCAGATCCAGAGGACAATGCCAAAGGAGAGATGTTTATTTACAGGGTGGTGAAAAAAGGTGCAGTATCCAAATTCTTCAGATGATTACAGAAACTACATACGTCATAAATAGACACATCTTAATTTAAATCACTCTGCTTTTCATTTTAGAAAGTGAAGAACTGTCATCAGCAAGGGTGAAAGTTTCATAATGGTCGAAGTGGAGGGTCTAGAGACAGATTGCCTGGTTTTTGAATCCCTGGTCCATTTAATTCTTAGCCACGGGACCATGGGCAAGTTACCAAACCTTTTACTGCTTCCATTTCCCTCTCTATAAAATGAGACTACGAATAGTGCTTATCTTACCGTTTGGGGGGTCAATGACTTAATACAGTCTTACCTTGGAGATATGTTGGGCTCAATTCAGACCACCACAATAAAGAAAATCTCTCAATAAAGCCAGTCAAATGATTTTGTTTTGTTTTCCAGTGCATATGAAAGTTATATTTACACTAAACCGTCATCTCTTAAGTGTGTCCACAGCATCATATCTTAAAAATATTCGTACCTCAGTTTAAAAATATGGCTAAAATTTGCTAACTATCATCTGAGCTCTCAGTGAATCACAGCGTTTTCGCTGGTGGTGGGTCTTGCCTCAATGTCGATGCCTGCTAGCTGATTAGCGTGGTGGTTGCTGAAGGCTGGGGTGGCTCTGGCAATTTCTTAAAATAGAACCATAAAGTTTTCCACATTCATTGATTCTTTATTTCATGAACAATTTCTCTGTGGGATATGATGCTGTGTGATAGCATTTTACCCCCAGTGGAACTTCTTTCAGAATTGGAGTCAGTCATCTCAAGTTCTGCAGTAGCTTTATCAATGAGATTTATGCAGTATTCTAAATTCTGTGTTTTCATTTCAACAATCTTCATAGTATCTTCACCAAGAATGGCTTATGTTACCAACCTGGGCCCTTGGTGTGGGGGGTGGAGGGGGTCCCTGATCAATAAAAACTGACAAGAGTCCAAAGGGGAGTTTTCAGACAAGATTTTACTGGGCTTATGCTTGAGCATGAGGAAGAACACAGAAGAAAGAATCCTTGGGCTGATCCCCTGGAGAGGTCAGAGTGAGTTTTTAAAAGGCTTGGGGTTGGGGGGAAGGGTGACATTTAAGCATGGAGAGGTGGGCTGTCTCTTGGCATTTTGTATACTTTCATACTTTGCCATATGTTGCCTGTCTCATTAGCATGTTAAATCTCCACCGCTGGGTGTGATTTTTAGTGTTTTAATGAGGGAAACGTAGCTCCAGTGAACTCCTGGTAGTCACTGCGCTTATTCTAATGCCAGCGTTGGGACTCTGTCCTGGTGCAGACTGGTTTGGTCTTTTCACTAGGTCTTTTGGATTTCATTAGTTCTTTTGGTCAGCTGACTCCCTCTAAGTGGACATCGTGTTTTCTGCATTCCTGTAGGGTATATCACTCAAGAGACTCAGACTTAAGAGCTTTCTTTTAAGGCTTTTTCTTTTTTATGGAATAGTTGCACCCCATTAGGATTTGGGGAGGGGCCCTGGGTCCTGTCTCTATTCTATCTCAATCCCATCTCAAGAAAAGATTTTCTTTGCTCATCTATAAGAAGCAACTCATCATCTGTTCAAATTTTATGAGATTGCAGCAATTCAGTCCCATCTTCAAGCTCCATTTCTAATTCTAGTTCTCTTGCTATTTCTACCACACTGGCAGTTACTTCCTCCACTGAAGGCTTGAATCCCTCAAAGTCATCCATGAGGGTTGGAATCAACTTCCTTCAAGCTCCTCTTAGTATTGATATTTTGACTCCTTCCCATGGCTCCCAAATGTCCTTCATGACATCTAGAATGGTGAATTCTTTCCAACAAGTTTTCAATTTACTTTGCTCAGATCCATCAGATGACTTACTGTCTATGGCAACTATAGCCTTATGAAACATATTTCTTAAATAATAAGACGTATAAGTTGAATTGGCTTCTTGATCCGTGGGTTGCAGAATCAGTATTATGTTAGCCAGCATGAAAATAACATTAATCTCATGGTACGTCTCCATCAGAGCTCTTGGAAGACCATGTACATTATCAATGAGCAGTAATATTTTAAAAAGAAGTTTTTTCTGAACAGTGGGTCTCAACAGTGGGCTTCAAATATTCAGCAAACCATGTTATAAAGAGTTATGCTGTCATCTAGGCTTTTTTGTTCCATTTACAGAGCACAGGCTTAACATAATTCTTAAGGGTCCCCTCAAAATGGTCAATAAGCATTGGCTTCCACTTCAAATCCACTTAAAGTTAGGGGCATTAGCAGAAAGAGTCAAGTATCATATGGTCTCACTTATTTGTGGAGCATAACAAATAACATGGAGGACATGGGGAGATGGAGAGGAGAAGGGAGTTGAGGGAAAATGGAAGGGGAGATGAACCATGAGAGACTATGGACTCTGAAAAACAACCAGAGGGTTTTGAAGGGGCGGGGCGGGGGGGGGGGGAGGTTGAGGAACAAGGTGGTGGGTAATAGGGAGGGCACGTACTGCATGAAGCCAAAACAATGAACACTGTTATGCTGTAAATAAACAAATAAAAAAAAAAAAAAGAAAGAAAAAAGAAAAAAAAAAGTTAGGGGCATTAGCCCCTAACAAAAGAGTCAACCTGTGATTTGAAGTATTGAAACCAGGCATTGACTTCTGTCTGGCTGTGAGAGATCTGGAGGGCACCTTTTTTTCAACAGGAGATTATTTCATATCCACTGCAAATGTGTTGTTCATGTAGTCACCTTCATTAATGATCTTTGCTGGATCTTCTGGAGAACTTGCTGCAGCTTCTACATCACACCTGCTGCTTCATCTTGCACTTCTGCGTGCTACAGATGGTTTCTTTCCTCAAACCTCGTGAACAAGCTTCCTCACCTCTCTTAGCCTTCATAGAACTGAAGAGAGTTAGGTTCTTGCTCTGGGTTAGGATTTGGTTTAAGGAAATGTTGTGGCTGGTTTGATCTTCCATCCACTAAAACTTCCCCCATATCAGGAATAAACTTTTTTCACTTTCTTATTATTCATGTGTTCACTGGAGTAGTACTTTCCATTTCTTTCGAGAAATTTCCCTTTGCATTCACAACCTGCTAACTATTTGGCACAAGAGGCCTGGCTTTTGGCTTTCTTGGCTTTTGACATGCCTTCTTCACTAAGTTTAATCATGTCTAGCTTTGGATTTCAAGTGAGAGACATGTGACTCTTCCTCTCACTTGAACAATTAGAGGCCACTGTAGGGTTTTATTAATGGGTCTAATTTCAATATTGTTGTGTCTCAGGGAATAGGGAGGCCCAAGGAGAGGGGGAGGGACAGCAGAGCTTCCAGTCAGTGGACCAGTCCGAAGCCACACACTTATCAATTAAGTTTGTGTCTTGCATGAGCGTGCTTCATGGTGCCCCTGAACAATGACAAAGATCACTGATCACAGATCCTGAGAATAAATACAATAATAGTTAAAAATTGTAATATTTCAAGAGTTACTAAAATGTGACACAGAGACACAAGTGAGCAAGTGCTATTGGGAAAATGGCACAAATAGACTCGCTAGATGCACGGTTGCTGCAAAGCTTCCTTTTGTAAGAATCGCAGTATCTGCAAAGCTCAATGAAGTGCAATAAAACGAGGTACACTTGTGCAAGTAAGTGCTTATAGCAAACAGCAGACACTCATTAAATGTCGAAAACTAAGTAAAAATCCATTATGTTTACATGTATTCCAAATGAGTAAATCTACTCTCAAACTGTGCAGGAAGGAATAAGTATGAAATTTGTATGTATGTGTGTGTGTGTGTGTGTGTGTGTGTGTGTGTGTAAGATATTTGTTTTTCTCCCTAAAATATATATGTTGTGTGGGGTGCCTGGGTGGTTCAGTGGGTTAAAGCCTCTGCCTTTGGGTCAGGTCACGATCTTAGGGTCCTGGGATCGAGCCCCGCATCGGGCTCTCTGCTCAGCAAGGAGCCTGCTTCCCCATCTCTCTCTACCTTCCTTTCTGCCTAATTGTGATCTCTGTCTGTCAAATAAATAAATAAAAATCTTTAAAAAAATTAAACAAAATAAAATATAGATGCTGTGGAAATTGTCAAGCTATAAATTAAAACTTCTTTATAGAGATAATAATAAAATAATACATATATTTCTTAGAATTTTTAATATCAGTAGTGAGACAAACCTACATGCCAAAATATATGCAGATTCTCAGGGTGAAGGTGAGGTCAAATGTACAAGCAAACTTTCATGTATAGGGTCAGGACTATTTTAACCATTAGACATTATGATCCATGAGTAGAACAGTAGTGTCCTGTAGAAATATAAGGCTAGCCACATATGGAATGTTAAATTTTCTTTTTTGTTTTTTATTAGATTTTATTTATTTATTTGAGACCACAAGTAGGCAGAGAGGCAGGCAATGAGAAATGAGGAAGCAGGCTCCCCGCTGAGTGGAGAGCCTGATGTGGGGCTCAATCCCAGGACTCTGGGATCATGACCTGAGTGGAAGGCAGAGGCTTTAACCCGCTGAGCCACCCAGGTGCCCCAGAATGTTAAATTTTCTAGTGGGCACACCTAAAAAATTTTTTTAAAGTTGAAGTTAATTTTATTAATATATATTATGATAATATATCAAAAATATTTCACTGAGGTAATAAGTATAAAAGTTAATGAGAAATTTTATTACTTTTTTATACTAAGTCATTGAGATCCAGTATACCTCAATTGCAGCATACCTCAATTCACACTAGCCATATTTCAGGTGGCTCAATAGACATATGTGGCTAGTGGCTACTATACTGGAAAATATGGCTCTAAAATTTTAAGAAAAATTGGTTCCACAATATTAAAATAATAGGAAATTTTAACTTAATAAACATTTATTAAATCTTAAAAATATAAAACCTGCCAAAGTTGTTCATACTTAAGTTGAATCTCTTTATTAAAATATCATGACATTTGGAATAAATTTGTAGGCTCATGTCTTATGACTCAGGTCACAAGAATCCTGAGTGTATGCATGATGATTTTGGAGACATCATAGCCTACTATAAATTAAACATGACTCAGAACCTAAATAATCTCAAAAATAAAAATATCTTTCAAAAGTTTGCTAAGTGTTTCAATTATCATAGAATTAGAACCATTTTAACACGTTTGATATGGTATAGAACGGGGACTCCAAATGTCTTCACATGTCTTCAGAATGGGCTGAGTGTAATAATGTCATCTTATTACAGGCCATCATGGCCACGATGACTTCAGTCTAAGACCCCCAGGATAAGACAAAACATCTGTCCCCTTCCTTGGTCTTATGACTTGGCCTGCCCAGTACCCTCTTACTCAAAACCCAATTGCTCCCCACAAAAGTCTGTAGAGCTCTGTGCAGTCTGCTCCTGCCAGTTGTACTCCCAACCTGACCTCTTTCCTTTTCCGATTCAGTTCCTGGACAGAAAAGCTGAAAGAGCCATCTCTGGAAGTTGATGGAACTAGAATCCTATCCGAATCCTGTCCTTCAGGAGCTATATGGCCTTTGGAAATTCATATACTTCTCTGAGTCTCGGGCTTCTCATTAGAAAAGGAGGATAAGAATAGCTCTTCCCGCAGTGGTTACCATGACTAAATGAGAACCTGTACATAAAGCACCCGGTCCCTAGTCTGGGGCTCCAACCATAGATGCTCAGTCAGTTCTTTGTAAGATTCTATATTCAACTTCTAATAAAACAAGCTAATGGTTATTGGGCACATCAACACACCACCAATCTTCTGTTGGAGGTGTTAATATTTACTATCTCGTTTTTACATTTTCATGACAACTCTGTGAGTTAGGAATTATTGACTCCACTTTACTGATCAATTTGATGAGGCTCATGGTGGTTAAGTGACCTGTACAAGGTCATACCATATCATTGAGTGGAACAAGATGGATCATAAGAGTTTTGTAAGAGTTTCATCTAACAGACTGAGAAATACAAGAAATGAAAAAAACACATGCTTAGAAATATAATCAACTCTTATTTAGTCAGTGACTGAATATCCTGTTTGTATTGTTTTCTTTAAGTTTATGCCACAAGCTCACAGTGACCTTAATTCCTTTGTAGATAGAAAGTGGATATCGATATATATTCACACAGACATTATCGTGGGGAAAAAATACCACAGATTCCTCCTGTAAGGCTAGAGTAACGAATTTATGGATAATTATTTTATAGGAAGGAAGGATAAGTGTTTACCTCTGAGGCTGTCTGGTCACCACAATGTGGTTCCTTAACACGTCAGCTTTCAGACTTCCTTTTAAACACATTTCCACTTAATAATACCCCTCCAACTGAAGTGACCACTGGAGGCAGTGGCGATCTGGAGTCTCAAGTCAGCAGACTGCAAAAAGTAACTTGTAAGGGACAGGTGGATGGAGGTGGAGAGGGGATAACCTGCGTATGAAGGCATGCACAGTGTTTGTTAAGTAAAACCTTGGGTTCTTTCCTAAGACTGTGACATTTTTTTCTAACTGGATTTTTTTTATTTTTTTCAGTGTTCCAAGATTCATTGTTTATGCACCATACCCAGTGCTCCATGCAATAAGTGCCCTCCTTAATACCCACCACCAGGCTCACCCATCCCCCAACCCCATCCCCTCTGAAACCCTCAGTTTGTTTCTCAGAGCCCACAGTCTCTCATGGTTTGTCTCCCCCTCTGATTTCCCCCAATTCACTTTTCCTTTCCTTTACCTAATGTCCTCCATGTTATTCTTTATGCTCCACAAGTAAGTGAAACCATATGATAATTGACTCTCTCCGCTTGACTTATTTCACTCAGCAAAATCTCTTCCGGTCCCGTCCATGTTGCTACAAAAGTTGGGTATTCATCCTTTTTGATGGAGGCATAATTCTCCATTGTATATTTGGACCATATCTTCTTTATCATTCATCCTTTGAAGGGCATCTTGGTTCTTTCCACAGTTTGGTGACTGTGGCCATTATTGCTATGAACATTGGGGTACAGTTGGCCCTTCTTTACATCTGTATCTTTGGGGTAAATACCCAGTAGTGCAAATGCAGGGTCATAGGGAAGCTCTGTTTTTAATTTCTTAAGGAATCTCCACACTTTTCCAAAGTGGCTGCACCAACTTGCATTCCTACCAACAGTGTAAGAGGGTTCCCCTTTCTCCGCATCCTCTCCAACACTTGTTGTTTCCTGTCTTGCCAATTTTGGCCATTCTAACTGGTGTAAGGTGGTATCTCAATGTGGTTTTGATTTGAATCTCCCTGATGGCTAATGATGGTGAACATTTTTTCATGTGTCTGTTAGCCATTTGTATGTCTTCTTTGGAGAACTGTCTGTTCTTGTCTTCTGCCCATTTTTGATGTGATTTTTCATAGCATGAGGTTCTGTCTATTGCAGCAGGTGGGACTAGGCTTGGGGACTGAGAGAGTGGGACATGGATGGTGAGGGGTTTGGGATGCACAGGTCCCCCGTCTCCATCCAGTTCCTCTAGGCTTCTCTGTGGCATTCTCTCTGGTTCCTGTGATGAGAGGGTTTTCTTTTTTTTTCTTTCTCCTTGAGGCTAAAACTCAGGAAATTAAAAAAAAATAAATAAATGGGTTTTTTTCATATGCTTTTACCTTTATATTACAAATTCTTCTAATTCTAATATGTGAATAATTTCCTTTCAGGGAATTTTAAGCAATAGTTAGTTGGTCCCATGAACAAACTCAATTTATCATATATATCAAAATATTTTAAGTTGTATGTATTAAGCTGATTTTCTTTTTAAGTACTTCAGTTAAATTTTTAAGTAATCCACATTAGGACTTCCTTAGGAGTAATTATTATAAATTTAATCATTTAAATTTGTAAATAGGACAGAACTTAAATTCTTTTTAAAAACTTTAATATTGAACATAAAATTACAGGATTCCAATTTAAAATCATAAGTTTAAATCAATTATTCAACTACTTATGTCACATTAGATTTACCCAAAGATCATAACTCATTTTAGTTTATAATTACACAAAATAGAAAATATACACAGATTATTTCTTATTTAAAGTGTATTAGGGGGTGCCTGGGTGGCTCAGTGGGTTAAAGCCTCTGCCTTTGGCTCAGATCATGATCTCAGGGTCCTGGGATGGAGCCCCGCATGGGGCTCTCTGCTCATCAGGGAGCCTGCTTCCTCCTCTCTCTCTCTGCCTGCCTCTCTGCCTACTTGTGGTCTCCCTCTCTCTGTCAAAAACAGAAATAAAATCTTTAAAAAATAAATAAATAAATAAATAAATAAATAAATTATAAATAAAGTGTATCAATGTTAGAGCTTTGAGTTGTTTAAAGGTTTTTTTTTTTAATTTTTTATTAACATATAATGTATTATTTGTCCC
Source organism: Meles meles (assembly GCF_922984935.1). NCBI lineage: Eukaryota > Metazoa > Chordata > Mammalia > Carnivora > Mustelidae > Meles > Meles meles. Next base: position 10,941,893 of record NC_060074.1, read on the forward strand.
AGGGGTACAGCTCTGTGAATTGTCAGGCTTACACATTTCACAGCACTCACCATAGGACATACCCTCCTCAATGTCCATAACCCAGTCACCCTATATCTACCTCCCCACCCCCAGCAACCCTCAGTTTGTTTCATGAGATTAAGAGTCTCTTACGGTTTGTGTCACTCTTGATCCCATCTTGTTTCATTTTTTCCTTCCCTGACCCACAACCTCCCACCCTGCCTCTCAAATTCCTCATATCAGGGAGATCATATGATAGTTGTCTTTCTCTGATTGACTTATTTCACTCAGCATAATACCCTCTAGTTCCATCCACATTGTTGCAAATGGCAAGATTTCGTTTCTTTTGATGGCTGCATAGTATTCCATTGTATATATATATACCACATCTTCTTTATCCATTCATCTGTTGATGGACATCTAGGTTCTTTCCATACTTTGGCTATTGTGGACATTGCTGCTATAAACATTCAAGTGTACGTGCCCCTTCGGATCACTGCATTTGTATCTTTAGCATAAATATCCAGTAGGGTGATATCTGGGTCATAGACTAGCTCTGTTTTCAACATTTTGAGGAACCTTCATACTGTTTTCCAGAGTGACTGCACCAACTTGCAGTCCCACCAACACTGTAGGAGGCTAAGGTGGTTTTTTTGTTTGTTTGTTTGTTTTTTATGTTATATTCAAATCCTCCAAGAGCTGGGAACATTTGACCTAAGGAAAAGATTTATGATCACAGATAACTGAGTAATTAATTGCTTGATATTTCGACAAAGATGTTGAGAGGATCCTTATTCATGAACCTGTGAGCATCCCTGAACTCTGTTGTATCAGCAGTTCTATAACTCACATAACAAGTACATCTTTTTCTCATTTGCCTGGGCTCTGCTTAAATACATTACCTAATTCTGTTTGCTCACAGAACCCTATAGTACCTGCCCTATTTGATCATACAAATGAACTTTCCTTTAAACTATAAATAACTTTTAAATTATTTAAACTTAGAACTTAGTGGATTTTCCCATTTTTTACATTCTTAGGATAATATAATTCATATGGATATTTGAAATGGTATTTGATTAAATTTTAATTTAATGGCTTTGCTTTGCTGGCTATCACAATTATGGGGTCATTCTAATGACATGTCCCCTTTAGTCAGAAATGCCTTCTTGGGGCGCCTGGGTGGCTCAGTGGGTTAAAGCCTCTGCCTTCGGCTCAGGTCATGATCCCAGGGTCCTGGGATCGAGCCCCGCATCGGGCTTTCTGCTCAGCGGGGAGCCTGCTTCCTCCTCCCTCTCTCTCTCTCTGCCTACTTGCGATCTCTCTCTCTGTCAAATAAAAATAAATTAAAAAAAAAAAAGAAATGCCTTCTTACAGACTTATTTGACATTCATTAATTTCTCTATTATTCATTGATACAATAAATGAATTAAAAATACCAACATGATCCAGTGACAAGATATAATAAGACTGTGTTTTATTCTCTTTCTTTAGAATATTAAGATTACCTTTTCTCTTTTCTTATAATGTTGCTTTTCATAAATTTCATGGTTTTCAGTCAACCATAATTAATATTCTGGATGCTCACATTGTAACAGTTTTGGCCTTGGAGCCCTGAGGTTAGCACTTATGCCCTTTTGATATGGCCCCATAAATCTTTGAAAAATGTTGTGCTTTCTTATACTAGTTGTTCCAGGTTCACAGTGTCCTTACTCCAGATTTTAAAGCCTAGGTTTCAGTAGAAAAAAAGAAAAAGCATCAGAGATTTTAATTTAGCGATTTAGGCACTAGAATAAATGATGGTGAAATGTTGCTTCTCGATCTTATCACTGGACCAAGCTCAGGAAACATATGCGTATTGATGTTTACTACTCAGTTCTAAGTTTTTTAATACTTTTTAATTACAAAATTCTATCTTTACTGCTTTCTACATCAAACTCTTAGTTCTGTGAGAAAAGAAACAAAAGTACTTATCTGATGATCTTTAAATTTTTTTTCAAAATAACAATGCCAATAACAATGCCAATAATGACACTCTTAAATCAAGCTCAAGGTTTTCTATGTAGTCTTCTCTGTTCTTAAAATGCACCCCACTAGAGAGTGGTATTCCAAGATAGGGGATGACAGTGGGAGCGGTCTGCCCCTGGGAGAAACATGTTATCATTAACGTGGTTAGAACTGCTTGTACACAGTTACAATAAAGAACAGACCAACTGGGGCTTTTGGGTGGCTCAGTTGGTTAAGTGTCTGCCTTCGACTCAGGTCATTACCTCAGGGTCGTGGGATTGAGTCCTACATTGGGCTCCCTGCTCAGTGGGGAGCCTGCTTCTCCCTCTGCCTGCCACTCTCCCTTCTTGTGTTCTCTTTCTCTCTCTCTGACAAATAAATAAATAAAATCTTAGGGGAAAAAAAGACCAACTCATAGTAATATTATTGTTTCTAAATTTTTTCAGGCTATGCACCCTTCTTGCCTGAACCCAGGTTATCCCACCTCCAAAACCTCCACCCCCAGAGCCCAGCACATCATCGCTACCAGGTACGCACAATCCTATTTCTCAATTCTTGACTCAGTCACAAATTCAAACTCAGTTTTGCCATGAAGGAGTTTCTCTGGGTAGTTCTTTCAATAATTTCAGTTCATTTTCCATTTAAAGACATTTGCATTTATAAAGTTGACAGTTTAGAGTTCTCCCAAGGTGACTGTTTTAAGGCCCTCATCTTTCCTTGATAGCAGAGCTCACCTCGTGGAAGAGGGCTAAGTTCCATACTCCCATGCCACCTTGAGATGACAGGAAAACTTGAGCAGCTCAGTATCCAAAATTTTGTACACGAGTTTCATTTCACCACCATCTGGTTCATCTACAATGAGATAATGTATATTTATAAGCGCAAGATTTATATATTTCAGTGCTGGCTGGCACACAAAAAAAGAAAATCTGCTTCCTACTATTTAATTTCTAGTGATATTAGAACCATCATATTTTCATATATTCAAATACATAGCAACTTTTCTAAATCCAGTTCTGATATTAAAGATTTTAAATTTATCTTGCTCCTTTTTTGAAATGACAAACTCTTCTTTTTTACACCATGCGACATTCCTTATCAACACAATATTCGTTCTATGTATTGTAATAACGAAGTTGGTGGAATAAAGAGCCAAATGATTTCATAGTCAAAGTTAGATTACCAAAGAACTGAGTGTAAATACAGGCTCTTGAGTTTTTATCCAAAATCCTCTTTTGACTCTTATTATGAGAGAATATAATTTTAATTTCTATAATGTACAATATATATAAAATACGTAAATATATGTGTATATATATGAGTCTTTATTTTAATTAAAGATAGCCCTACCAAAGAACTAAAAATTTTCAGCAGACTTACTATAATTCATACTTCTAAAATCTAATTAAAAAAAAGAAAACCTAGAGTCTATCGAGATAGAATATAGATACATAGCTAGCTAGCTAGCTATTAGGGGGATGTATCAGTAAAATTTAATAGGGATCATATCCTTAGAGATTCCTGCCAGAACTAATTCATAAAAAATCAGTTTTTCTACTTGTAATATACTTTATTGTAATAGATTTCAGTTATGTCTATATTTTATAAAACATCAGTAGAAAACTTTAGATACTTAAAGTAAAAATCCAATTTCTTCATGCAGTCAAAATATTTCATGCTCAACATTCCCACGTCTTTTTGTAGTAATTGCATTAAAAAATACAGAGGGGGGGGAAAAAACCACGAACAATAGCATTTAAATTTAGAGAAAAGCATTAATTTTTGCAGTTTTAGTGTGCAATATATTTCAATCAACATTGGATATTTAAAAGGCACAGAAAATTTGGTGACCAAGAAGAGAGGAATAGTTGATTTGACTCTGACTTTCCTAGAATCATGGATTTTGCTAATGACAAAAATATAAAACTGCCACTTTTTTCCTCTCTGCCTCAATCTTCTATATATTCATTAGCCCAGGGATTGTTTGTTTTTGTTTTCTTTTCACCCCAAAGTTTAATTTCTCCCTTTGACTTCAAATCTAGCAGGGCTGGGTGAAGGAACTACTGATTGAAGTGTACAGACCCTTCTCAACGCACGATAGGGTTATATTCCAATAAATCCATCATGAGTAGAAAATATCATGTCAAAAATGCATTTATACACCTATCTGACAGAACATCCTACCTTAAACGTGCTCAGGACACTAACATTAGCCTACAGTTGGGCCAAGTCTTCTAACACAAAGCCGATTTTATAATAACGTGTTGAATATTTTATGTCATTTATTGACTACACTACTGAAAGTGACTAACAGAATGGCTGTACGGGGACAGGACGGTTGTCTGTGTGTGAGTTGTTGACCCTTGTGATTGCGGAGTGATGGGGGCTGTGGCTTCCGGCACCCAGCTTCACGAGCGCATGGCATACCACCTATGGCCAGCCTGGGAAAAGATCAAAATTCCAAATTTGAAGTACAGTTTCTATTGAATCCGTCTTGCTTTCGCACCACGGTAAAGTCGAAAAATTTCAAGTCAAGCCATCGTTAGTCTGGAACCGTCTGTAGTTGTTAGCCTTATACAGATATTTACAATGTCATCCTGTTTTCCTGGCTAGAAACACGTTAATACTTACTAGCAAAAATAGTCAAACACAAGCTCTTTACATTTCGTAATGTTACCAGTTGAAACGTCCATGATTTCAACGGAGTATTTTTTTAACAGTTTCATTCTTAAGACCCTGAAATCTAAAGATAGCCTTTTTAATTCAATAAATGTACGTTTGCATCAAATTTAGCACTCCAAGAGATTTTCGGAGATAGTTGCTTCCCGTAAGAAGTATTTCAATTTCAAGATCTATTCAGCCTTTCTTGTGGAATAGGATTGTGTTCGATGTAAGCCACACTTCCACCTCTGTCCTTTTGTGATCTAGGCTTATTCTGAAGTTATTCTAAGTTATTCCTAATTATTCAGAATTTAAGGTTTAGTTGGTGGAGTTATAAATTCAGCAAAAATAGACTTCTTCTGGGGGGAGGTACGGTAGAATTTTTAAGTCTATCATTTGCAAGGTACGCCCCCTCCAGGATCAAAAACCTGGTGTTAGTACCTTGAGGACAAGATTCTCTGTGAGGTTTCTGCTCTAATGTAGGCTTTTTACAGGGATCAAGAAAGCCCTGTCCTTGATTTTCCATTCTTCTTGCTTGCCTCAGCTTGCCTTGCCTTTTTTTCCTTCCCTTCCTTTCCCTCTTTCCCTCCCTCTCTCCTTCCTTCCTTCAATCCTTCTTTCCTCTTCCTTTCCCCCTGTAGTCCTTAATGCAGCTTTTCGACCTCTGCCGATCTCTGATGGAGGAAATTACGAATGCGTCTTTTGTAAGTCTCTGCCTCCAACAGACATGAGCAATTACAGGACCAAAACGTTTCTTCTTGGGTGTTTGATAATATCATGAGTCTCGAGAGTTAATTATGAGCATCCTTGGTGCTATGGTTCCACATTTTAGAGATCTGGGACCACAAAGGTCCAGTATGATTTAAGCATGTACTGGGTTCATCTTCTGATCTTTGAAAGGAGGAGAAAGAGCCCGTGATATGTTGATCTAGGACAAAAATAGCCTACTTGATTTTTCTGGGATCATAAGAGAAGAAATTTAATTGTAGGTCTGAGAACTATAGAGGAGAGATGGAGAGACGGATAGTCACCGTTTATGTCCTTGCCTAAAGTGGCAAGGTGTTTCTGAACTAGAATGAGTTCAGAATGAAGCCCACCCATAGGGGAAAGAATGTAAGCTAAATTATATCCTTATATCCTTCTACATCTAAAAAGACATAAGGAAGAGGGAGAAAAATAAGATAGTAAAGGATTAATTTGTTCATTTTACACAAAATGAAGATTTACCTGAGGAGCTGATATGCACACGCACACACAGCGACCTCTCTGCAAAGAATAAAATTAAGATGAACTAAAGTAAACTCAGAACACCATTGCATTCAAATCCCCTATGATACTCTTGATTGCCCATTTTGAGAGAGTTTGAGAGAACAGGGACTGAGTCCATGAGACCTTTCACTTTGTGGTTCAAGTTTAATAAAACTTATCTGATGTATGACAAAGGCATGGAGTGAAGCAAGGTGCCGGAAAAGTCCCAGAGGAGCCTCTGACAGGAAAAATGACAATGAGGGCGGCAAGTGGGAGAGTGTCCTCTCATGATTTAGACCCCAAACCGAAGCCAAGGACTTTGTCATTTTGGTACACTAGGGAGATTGGCGGCTTGTATGTTAGAGAACAGGGACTCCAAATTCAGTTATTGCGGGTCCCGGGCAGCTTTGCTATAGAGCCTCTGACTGAACATTATTCATTCAAGGAGTATCTTCCTTTGTACTCTAGAATCCACCCGAATTTGGCAAATGGCAGAGGTCTTCACCAAGGACAAGTGTAGAAAGAAATGGAGTTCGTAGCCTGCCCAGGACTTTAGCAGGAGGGCAACATAGCACAATTCCTGTCTTTAGGAAAAGTGATTCAGGCAGTTGTTTCTAAAAGGTCTTCAGAGACTGGGAAAGACTACCACCACTCCAGGTCTCTAGTACTCCACCTCCAGCAGCTCCCAGCACCGAGGAGGGAGGACGGTGGTAAGAATTGCAGATCCTGGGGTTTGTAAGGGGCGCAGATGACATCGGGAGACTAACATTCCATTCCTGACCTAGGGAAGTGGGGGGACAGCAGATGACCGGCATGGACAAATACAAGAAACCTCGAAGGACTGCATCATATAGCAAGTATGAACCAAGGAAAGTGACCAGATTTCTGATTTGCCACGAGGGGTCCGAAGCTGCACAATTCCGACCATTTCCTGGCCATGCCGGTTGGGAAAGTCTGAGATATTGTGGTGCCACATACAAACTTTTTGCTGAATGAATTATAACTTAAGGTAAATATTTACCATTCTTTACAAGTATTTTATGAAATGATTTTTTGGCTGCAGCATGGTATCTTATCATATGGACATACAACATAATCCGTTTAACTCATCTTCCAGATTTGGAAATTTAAGATTGTTTCTATTTTCTTTCAAATTTAAGTGGTGCCACCACAAATATATTTATAGATGTATCTTGATAGATGTACCTTTGTGTAAATCTCCAATAATTTACCAGTTGGGATTTTTATAGCTTGCTTTCATTTTAGCACATTTCTGTAGTTCACAAACTATAATCTTAAGGTCCCTTCCTCTTTTTTTATTTGTTATATTTTAAAAAGTCACCCTTTCCTCAATGAGAGGAATATTTTTTAAAGCATATATAGTTAAGAAGGAAAAAAGAAAGATTTTTACTGATTCAGAGCTCAGTTGCATTATGCCATCCATATCTCACCTACGATACTAAAATTTATTTTCACATCAGCATTTGACACTGATAATTCAACTAGTTTTAACGAACTTGAGAAAAGTTTTTTTTCTCTATAGAACCTCCTCATTTTCCTTTATCAAAAGGTGTCACTCCTTCAAGATGGTGAATATCAAATCCAAATCACAAATATTGAAATCACATTAATAAAGAAAATTTCAAGTGATCTCTTTGTCATGATGACAATATCCAGATATTTCAATGCATTTGTATTCCTACCCGCTGCTACAGAGACAAACTGATCTGCTACATGAACTGGTCGTCATACCCCAATGTGAATGTAACTTTTCTACAAAAAGAAGGCATTTTTTTTTTTCTAAAGCATTTTGGAAGTAAATTAAATATTAAAATTCATGCCCAGATTTTTTTTTTCATAAAGCTGTCAAATTTTCCTTACCTTAAAAGTAAACTATGTGAGGAAAAAAAATAAAAGCTAGACAAAGAAACACCCAGCCAAGAATTCTGAATTGGAAGAACACTGAGCTTTTCTGTATGGCTACAAATTGCCTCACTGATAAGGACAGAATTCTGCTGTGTACTAGATGCTTAACATATATTAATTCAGGTTTGTGAGGGAGGTCACTATTTGTGGACAAACTGAGACTTGGAAATCTGCAGAACTTTGCCCCATGTCACAAAGCAAGTAAGTTGTGGATATCTGTGGAACTCTAGAATCTGGGTGTATTCAACTGTGCCTACAGCTTTCCCACACAAAATGGGTATGGATTCAGAAAGACTGGCTTGACTGAGTGGACCTCCCTTGATCCCACCCACTCTATGGCTCGAGCTCTCCCCAGTGAAAGGCCTGGGAGCCTGGAAAAGTAAGTAGAGTCATTTGTACACAATTCATACAGTCCCAAGATAGTAATGAAACTAATTCAATTAGAAACTATTGGGAATGTATACATCTAAGATTCTCTCGGTTTGCTTCTTGGGTGCAAACGTAACCCAGAAAGGCACTAGCACTCTTATTCAGGGAGAAAGGATGGTCAAGCTGGCACACCCCACCCCCACTCACACGTTACCTCTATCTCTTTACTGCCCACCCTCTGTCCCCAGGTTCTGCTCTTGCCAGACATGTGGTCACTCTCTCCCCATGCGAGTCCTCCAAGTGAGGAATGGGAGATGAAGGGACTGTCTCAGAGGTCTAGTCTTTGGAAGAGCCCTTGAAATAAAAAATCAGATCTTTTGTGCTTAATCTTATGCTGCCTTATCTCCTGTGTCTTACATTCAAAGACTTTCTCTTTCTCGGCCTTGAATTATGTTTCAAAAGGGAATATTCCCTTGTGTTAATTAAACCAAGGGGAGGTGATTGGCAGGTGGAACAGTGGAGACATCCAGAGAATTTGTGGAGGTGTGCAGGTTGGGGGCTCCTTCATGGAGCACTAACGTCACAAACCCACCAGATATTTCCCAGAAATAATAGGAAATGACTGGGATATGATTATTTACTTAAATGGCTTGGTGGGTGGACTATAGGTTCCCAGTCTGGTACTCATTTGCAGACAGGACTATTGGTCAGAGAAGAACTAAAGAGGGGAAGTGAGCCAACCAAATCCATGGGAATGGAAGGATACGGTATGTTTTCACCACCTTTCCTCTGGACAACCTGCTCTAAATAGGTATATGGTTCAGATCAAGACATCTTTATAATTTTGATTTCTCATTCTAATAATTTATTTTAAAAAAGGAAATCTGTAGGCATCTGATACTGTACCAGGGTGAAGCTCTCAAGGTTAAATAAGACGTTAAGATATGACTTGTCCTGTAGGATCTTACCATCTAAAAAGGGAGGCACAACAGCAAACAAAAATGCTAGTAACACTTTAAAAATCCCGATTAGTGGGCTCTGATTTTCCACACATTCTGATAGGTGATTCTCCTGGCTAGTTGGAGGAATCCACTCCTTTGGGCCACTTTTTGTGTTTTTGTGACAAAGAGAAACAGTCAGGGATCAGTTATGGCTCCTAAAATGGGCTATTTAAGCCTGTGTCAGGAAGCAAAGCCTTTGTCTGCAGGAAGTGGGCTTTCTGAAAGCAGAGTACTGAGACTCAAAAGGCAGAGTCCTAAAGGAAGAGGACATAAAGAATATCCACAAATGGTCATACAGAAGCCAATCTTATCCCAGGAGGAGTGGGCAATTTGAAGGGGTGACGAGAGAGGTCACAGAGGCCTTCGGCTCCTGTGCTGACCTGGTAGGGAGGAGCAGACTGAGCAGGGGAGATTTCCCAAGGTCTCCACAGCAGCACTGTCCATGACCAGCACTGAGGCTGACGTGGGAGCTGAGCCAGCAGTGAGCCACCGCTGGTACCAACGGCGCTTGGCTGGACACCCCTGCTTGGGCTTACATTGGGGAGCGCAGCCAGGTGGCCTGGCTGCTACGTGAACAGGGCTTGCTGAAATGCTTATGGATTGTCTTCCCCAGTTAGTACTCAGCTGTGTCCTAAAAGGTGGCCCCTCTGAGGTATCCCACGTGGTCCAGCGATTTTGCAAGGCCCAGGGAATTGTCATTTCCCATGGACAAAGCCGGACCACGCTGGGACTGTGGTTACTACTGCAACCCGGGAGAGTACCGTGTAGCCCCAGCCAGCCCCAGGGTTCCTCCTTCCCTTCTTTCGTGGTCGCAAAGCCTTCAGATTCGTGGCTGGGTACCTGGTGCCCCAGCGTGGAACTTGCATTTCCCTGCCCCACTGTCCATTTCTGTGTGACATCTGTGGTCTGGTCTGTTCCCTTCCCAGCACCAGTCCCTCCCAGGACTTCTTGATCCCATCAGTTCTGTCTTGCTGCCTTTATGCATCAGGATGTCAAGGCTAGACATCTTTTCCAAAGAATCCATTGTTGTTTTGTTGCTTTTTTTTTTTCTTAGAAATCCGTATTTGTGATCTTCTTCCCCAGAAAGTGGCCCAGCCTCATCTTTCTTCTAAATGAAGGATCTCTAGATGAGATCCTGATGCATTAAACTCTATACAACACTTAGGGGCTGAGGATAGATGTAGGAGCTTCTTATTAGAAAGAAATGTGAATTTATCAAAGATTTATCATGTTACTGAATTACTAAAATTAATAAACATTACTATAGTACTTGATATAACAAATTACCTAATTGATTAAATTAGCTGAAATCTGTGAGACCTTACACATGCCAAAATCTTACAAGTTTGCTTGACACTTTACCTTACTAAAGAGGTCTGTCTCAAGGAAAGAAAATTCTGTTAGAAACTTTACATATAAAGCATATGCTACTAATAATATAATCAGAACCGTATTACTAGATGTGACAGATTTGACATTTGCTGACAGATACAAATTGACTTAATTAAGTATTAATAGTAATAAATCAAGGCAGGATTTAAATATGTGGTCTAATGTGACTTTCCTATCAATAAAAATCTATGATCTTGCCACCCTCAAAAGAGACAAATTTCTATTGCTTCGGACAGTGTGGTAACTACTTCATAATGAGGCTTACCTGTCATCAGAGAGTGGTGGTATCTTCAAATATATGTGATGGCTCATTTACATAGTTAAGTGGTTTGTCCACACACTTAGTGTAGAACTATTTGTTTTTAAAATACAGAAAATATTCACAGAGTTCATAGAGAACATGAGAAGGCCTCTCTAACTCCCACGAAACAATGTAGAACATATAAGTGTGTGTGTGTGTGTGTGTGTGTGTGTGCGCACGCACGTATGTCCACAGTATATTGTATGATGTGGGATTCAGGGACCATAGCTGGTGGCCCTACAGGCAAATTCAGCCTGCAGACATGAAGACATGCTTTGTTTTGAGCAGAGGGACATTTCCCACACAAAAATCTGAATTTCTGATTTCATTTTGGAAAATCAGGCAAGAGCGGGCATTCCCACACAGCAGCAATTGGTGTGATCTGAGGAGGGGCTGTCCCGTTGAGCTGCAGCACTCACACTCAAGTTTGCTGTGATATTCTTTCCACGCTTCTCTGGTCTAGCCCACTTTGCTCATTTGCATAACCTGCCTGGCCTTAACCCATACTTCTGGTTTGTTTTTTTTTAACCTCTGTTTTAGACACTCAAAGCCACCTCAAGCATTAGAGTAGAAAGGAATGAAGGGTAATGAAGAATAAAGTATTCCAAGATTGCTTCATGAATAAAGGGATTTGATGTGGGAATGATGAATTTAAGATGAATTTAAAAGAACTTGGTACAGGTAAAAGGGAGAAAGGGAGGTTCTTAGTGAGGGAAAATAGAATGCATATGGCATCAAGGTACGAATGATCATGGTAGACTGGACTTCAAGGATCTGAGTAGAAAGATAAGACTAACATTCTACATGAAGGGAATAAAAAGTGTTTGTATTTAGTCTCATTAGGTCAGAAATGAGAACCCAGTAATGGAATTTTAGGAGGGAGTTAATACAGTGCACTCAGAGTGGTATCTTATGGAAACCAGTAGGTAAAGGAATATGGTAGGGGTCTGGCCACAGAGGGACCAGGCGGGTAGCAGTGAAGTAATTAGGTGTGAAATAAGAAGGAACTCCACTTGAAGGTTATAGCAATGGGAAAGATTATAGATGAGGTAGTGTGAATGATGAAGCAACTGACCTTGAAGAACAAATAATTTCCCATACCTGATACGCTCATAGGTAAATGGTTATCCTGATTTTAAAATATTAGGTATATTCATTTCATAAATTAATTAGAACTTTATCCTGGGAAGAAATTTATTTTTATTTCCTTGCATTTCATTCATCTTCATTCAACTGAAGCTATTTTTGAGGGCAATTATTTCTTCATGCTCTTGACCTTTATCATAGCTCTCCCCAGCATCAAAAATTATCTGTGTCTGGGTCCCTTAGTAACTCATTCATATTGTAATGGGTGGTAATTTTTAAAATGTAACTCTTCTTTAAGGGAAAGTGGATATTAAGATGGAACTCAAAAAAATAAAATCTTAAGTATTTTGAATTGTAAAAGATTTTAGTGATTAATTTAATCCCCTTCTTTTTTGACCTGTTGGTCAGAAAACTGAGGCCCAGTTAATGCAAGTGATGGAATGAACCAATAAACATGGCTACTTTTTAGCAGTGCAAAAGCTTCTTCTTTCCAGTGTCAGGAGTTTGGGTAAATGAGCTCCTATGCAAGACCTGGTCTAATTCTCAGTCGGTAATTGCTGAGATTTTGTACCTCTCATGCAGCTTTGTGTTCAATGGCAGAGAAAATCCATTTCCAGGTTAATCGTGGAGGACACGCTTACGAGACACGTAAGGGCTTGTCTGGTGCCAAGATCATCAAGGCTTTCTTAGGACTAGATGTCTCTAACACATTGCTCTTTCATATGTGGTAATATGAAGTCTTAACTTCGGGGATACTGAATTTATTTTACTTTGCTGAGATTACCAGAGACCCAAAGCAGAAAATTTAGTAAGCCCATACCTCTAAGCATGTCTCGGGTTAAGCAGTATGGGTCCCCGTACAACGTCTTATACAAGGCCCTGTTCCATTTGTCGTCTGGCTAAGATGCATCACCTCGGGGTGGACTATATCTTCATTAAAATTTATAGGTATTTTAACCCACATATTAATTAAAATGCCTCTACCTGAATTGAAATATTACACTATCAATGCATTATCTAATAAAACAATTTATATACAAAGATGATTTTATTCTCTCATTTTGGAAGATCCGCTTCTAAATTTTAATGCCTTGATTGGATGTTGGCCAGTGCCTCTCACTCCAGAGATATCATAAATCCAGATCTTTTAAAGATGATTGCGGTAGATGTTGTAGGTATCTATGCTAACAAACCCCAGCTAAGATATAGTGCCAGTTTGTGATGATTTTTCTAAAAGTGAAACCAAATGTGTATGTAATTTATATGACTTAATCTATATATGAGTCTAGACTTTCATGTATATATAAGAAACAAAATTAAAATTAATCATTTTCTGTCTGCTAGGCTAAATCCTATATCTAACATCTATAGGAGCTTCTCAATCAAAGGAGAAAATATATAGGTAAGAATAATACAAATAACTCTATTTTTCTAAATATATGTATATTACATAATTATAGCAAGAAATAGCTTACTATTAGAAATAAGGTTCTAAAAGAAGCTATTAAATAATTGTGTTTAATGATATACTTGGTTATCTTTCTGAAATTATCCTCAAAGTGAGTTGTCTAGCTCATTTTTTTTTCTTCTTTGAGAGAGAGAGAAAGCATGCGCTGGGGTGGGGTGGGCAGAGGGAGGGCGAGTGAGAATCTCACGCGGGCTCTGTACTGAGCAGGGAGCCCAATGTGGGGCTCCACCCCAGGACACTGAGACCACAGCCTGAGCCAAAATCAGGAGTCAGATGTTTAACTGACCGAGCTATCCAGATGCCCCATCCCAGTCATTTTTAAAACCAATCCTTACCTTAAGAAACTCGGGGTTAAATACCATACAAGACTAACATTAAAAGTTATCAATTTAGACCTCTTCCTTAGTGGACGGGAAAGAGTCAAGGGGTCGAATGTTCTGAGAGTCCTTTCCAGGGTGGCAGTTTCTGGACTGTCAACATCAACAGCCCTTCGGTTCCCGAAGGCATGATCGCCCCCTGAATGATTTTTAATTAGGGAACGAGAAACCCTTCAGAAGGATGCAGCATATTAGCACTACTGTTGGAACTGCATTTCTAATCATCTGTTATTTCTGATTCCAAAATGTCAGTTACTTAATCATTTTTTTTAAAAAATCGGAACTCTGACTCCTTTATGGGAACCTGGAAGTTAGAACTTGAACACCAATTTCTGTTGTGATAGAAGCATACTTCTTCAGAAAGCATTCTGATGACATTCTTATTATTTTCCATTTCTCAAGATATTAGTGAGACTGTATCTTTTCTTTCACTAGCGGTTTGTTTTCTCTGAACCAGCCTTGGCTCCATCTACTTCAGAAATCCAGTCCTTGTGACCAACACATAAAGTAATATTTGACCCACCGTGACTCACTCTCTCTGCTCTTTTTCACTTGAGTTTTTTTTTTAGAGCGCTCACCATCCGGCATCTTAGAGATATATCCATAATATTTGTTTGTTGGTTTGTCACTGCCTCCACTCAAAGGTGAGGTTGGCAAGGACAAGGGTTTCATCTGTTTTGTTTGTTGCTGGGTCCCCAGTGCTCACAGTGGCCGGCACATAGTAGGTGCCACATAAATAGGCTTTGAATGCATTTGATGAATTACTGAATTCTTAAAGAAGAGTTTACTTCCGTATCTAGAACACTGATCCTGCCAAGTGTTTTCTTCCATATCAGAGAGGAATGACAGATATGCGGAAATAAAGCTTAAACGTCGTACAAAACCGCTCCATCACACTATCCTTTCTTGAGATTGATCCTGCTGTTCACAGACCTTTCATGGGGCCAGTTGAGGAGAATGAAGGAAAAGGAGGCAGTGTGGACTATAAAAAGAGGTGACTAACCAGCCCAGTGTATCAGAGAATCATAATAATGTTAATCAATCACTTATGATAAATTCAAACATTTACTTTTGGCAGGTAACGTTGTGCCAAGAATTTATCCTGCATTCCCTTTATTTATGATAAAAATGACATTACACTTTGTCATGAAAGAATGTTTCAAGGGATGCTTTTAAAAATATATACACTGTTCTTGAAACAACTGCTTCTTGATTTATGATTATAGAGGCCACAATGCACATGGCTGTTGTACTTGATATAAAAGGGAGTGTGGTCAGCCACCGTATGAGGAAGGATTAATGCATTTCCCATTAGACTAGAAGGCTTGATACCTTACCCACTCCCAAGTTTTTCCTAAGCAGGCATCAGTTTCTTTATCATCTTTGATACCAGTGCGGACCTGCCACTGGAATAAAATTCAGATGCCTTAAGATCTGTGGCTTTAACATACTTTCATTATATGTGCTGACGAGAACGCTACTCTTCTGGGGGAACCCTAAGAGATTTTGCTTTCTGTCCAGAATTCTTTTCCAGCCTCCAAAGTCACATTTTTTTTTTTTTCCGACTGATGGTATTTTGGCTTTATAGATCGCATGGGCCTCACAATATTGATGTACTAGCAATTTGATTATTTGTGTAAACCTGTGTACCCCGTCCCACCCCATCCTTTGTGCACCCAGTACCCTCTAATTCCTTTTTGGATCATGATACATGTTCCATCCTCTGGCAATAATTGTTCCTCCGCACCATTGTGGGTGCTTGGAGAGTGAGGATCCTTTCTTAATTGAGTGCTTTCATTAATACTTGACACACAGTTGGAAGCATTATTTGTTTCTTTCATTAACTGTGAGACCTTGGGCAAGTCACTAACCACTCTGGAAATAGTTTTTCTTATCTTTAAATTTTGCAAAATGAGCTAGAAAGCTGACTGAACACTGTGCTCTGGAAAATGGAGTAGAATAAGCAGATACAGCTCTGGTTTCCTATTCTCACTTTGATTTATTTTGCATATTGAAGTTTTAGATAATGAAAGAATATCAAAATTAATACAAGTTTGGAAATCTATGGGCCAGATGATCATCATCAAGGCTCTTTCTAGTATTAACTTATTTTTATGATGTGATTTTGGAGCAGTTTTTTGATCTATTGATTATACAAACAGTAAAGAAAAATGAAAGTACTTTGGGTGGTGAGATTAGGCAAGGTTTTTCACTTCTTTTTTCTCCTGTATTTTCTAAAGTGAGCATATATTATCATTATTATTCAAAAATGAATACTCTTTAAAAAGAACTAAAACAAAGACATACTATGTACAGTTAGGAAAAACCATGGGTTTTAATCTTTATTGAAATATATATATGTGTGTGTAGTATACATAGAATGTAGAGAGAGGATGGGGAAGAGACAGAGAAAAAGGTACACCGCTTTGAGTTGGTTTTTTTATTCGAAGAAAAACATTTTAAAATCATTTTCTATAGATTAAAACATGATTTATGACTTGTATCACCAAAATTGGCCCCAACTTATATTTGTTCCAGGGCTCTCCCGTCTTAGAAATTATTTTAGCAGATAGAGTTTATATTTGTGGAATATATACATTAAACACTAAGATTTTTAAGACCATTTTAATTTTTATGGTTGGTCTTTCAAAAACTGAATAACAGAAAATCACCACGTATTAATTAGTAAGTGAGAAATACTACATATTGTTAAAAAAACACCCTAACTTAAAGCCAAGGAAATTCTTTCTATTCTTTCCACAGTCCAGTCCCCTAACTTTTCAAAAGACAATATATTATACTCCAATTTGACCTAATATTTTAAAATTGCCTCTAATAAGCCATTTTCTCAAATCATTCTGGCTCTTAAAGTAATCACTATTCAAGCTCTGATGAGCAGTAGAGCCAAAAACCATTGTTTTAGTTTTTGCTGCTTTTAAAACCAGTTTGTTTTCCTGGAACCAGTCTGCCAAAGTCTTTTTGCAGTTCAGTAGTTAAGTGAGAAACAGATTTGCCATTAAAATGCACAGTCGTGCCATCTGCATAAAGATGTATAGAGCAGTAATGACATATCCATGTTAAATCATTAATAAAAAGAGAAAGAGGAACGGGTCCATGACTGACACTGTGGCTTAATAACTGGAAGGAGAAGGCGGGGACGAGGCAGCCCTGTGAACAGGAACAGATTGATGTCTGTCGGAGCCATTTCTTACTTTTGACAGCATTTGGGCCAGAGCCCATGCTCCCTACCTTCTGTAGTCAAAGCCCATGGTTCACTAGGCCAAAGCAGTTTGAGAAATTAATAAAAACCATCACTTAATTCAGAATTCCCCTGCAAGACATGTATTCATTAATATTAGGTTGTCATGGAGTGACATATGAAACGCTGGCAAATTCCTTAAAGGCTTTTCATACATGAAACTCATGGGTCGTCTGCATCTCTGAGCCTTCTGAATGCTTATTATCAGGATTAACCACTGATACGCAAAGGTTTACTACATGATTTATTCTAGTTTATATTGGGGAGATAGAGTTTATGAGAATGTTAACGCGAGTCATGAATTAAATAATTGGTATGAATTATAAATTTCAAATTTAGAGATCTCTTTGAGAAGAAAAGATGGGACAAGCGAATGAATTTTACTCTTGGGTAAAGGTATACATTTTGATCCTGATTTTGCTGCTGCCAAAGTCCGTAAAGAATATTTATTTTTATACAATGTGAGAAGTTAAGAAGGAATTGCAGATATGATCCCCTTTGCCCTTAGGAATGAACAACTTAAAAGGAACTCTTAACCCACAAGATATATAATCCAGGCATCAAAAATATATAAAGAAGTTCATAACTAATTTTGGCTGGTCACAAAACATAAATATATGGGCGCCCTAGATTGATGGGCTTCAATATATATTTTTTAATTTTATTTATTTATTTGATAGACAGATTGCAACTAGTCAGAGAGGCAGGCAGGGAGAGAGAGGAGGAAGCAGGCTCCCTGCTGAGCAGAGAGCCCGATGTGGGGCTTGATCCCAGGACCCTGGGACCATGACCTGAGCTGAAGGCAGAGGCTTTAACCCACTGAGCCACCCGGGTGCCCCGGGCTTCAATATATTTAAGTGGCATTATTCTAGGAAGATTTTTTAAAAAGACATAAATTTGGGAAACACTGATGTTTACTTTGATAGTCTAAACTCACCTTATACTATGGATATTAGTCATATTGTGTAGCTCATGGTTGTATATTTCAACATTCAGTGGGACCTGAGGCTGGATATAAGGGCCTTTCTGCTTACATGTACAAATATTTCCTCTGATACCAACATACATGTGCTGTGGGAATGATCACAGTTCTGTGCGTCAAGGGGTCTAAGTGGCAGTCTCCCTTGGACACTAACTGGTTGGGCCATCGTGAGCAAGTCAGCCACTCTCTTGCTCAGATTTTCCTCCTATAAATTTAGATCCCTTTTAGACCTTTCATTCTGGAATCCTATTATGTTATTAACCATCTTACAGTTGTGAGAATACCAACTGTTAAAACCCTTATGCCCGTGTGTACGTTCCATACAAGTACAAAACACAAGTATCAGTAGAAGAAAATGATCAGGCTTCCCTTCCTCAGCTGTTTGTCTGAGAGAACCCAGTTCTTTGCCAGGAAGGAAAAAACAAACCCAGTCCCTGGATGTATGGAGCTCTTAGTATAATGGGGACATTACATAGTTGAGGGAAGAAATAATGTGTAATCGCTAATTATGTTGACTGATTTGGAAAAAGGTACAAAGTGCTGGAAAGAATCTACCATCGGCTAGGGTCTCAGGAGCCCTTTGAAGAGAATCTATTTTTTGGGGGGGGTACAACTGACATGCAACATTATATTGCTTTTGGGTGTACAACATAATGATGTGATACTTGTACATATTGTGAAATGATCAACACAGTAAGTCTAGTTAACAGCCATCTTACATAGTTATAAAATTATTCTTATTCTTCTTGTGATGAGAATTTTTTGTGTGTATTTTTGAAATATATTTTTTAAATTTCAGTGTAAGTAGCATACGCTGTTATATTAGTTTCAGGTGTATGATATACATTCAATAATTCAGTACTCAATAAATCAACAATTCAATACATTACTCCGTGCTCCTCATGATAAGTGTGGTCTAAATCCCATCTCCCCACCTACCTCTCCTCTGAGAACCACCAGTTTCTCCCCAGTATTTAAGAGTCTGTTTTTTGTTGACTCTTTTTTCCTTTGTTCATTTTTCTTGTTTCATAAATTCTAAATACGAATGAAATCTTATGGCATTTGTTATTCTCAGATTGTCTTATTTCATTTAGCCTTATTATACCCTCTAGATCCATCTGTGTTATACAAATGGCAAGATTTCTTTCTTTTTTATGGCTAATATTGCATTGTGTGTGTGTGTGTGTGTGTGTGTGTGTGTGGTGTGTTATTTTCCACAGTAGCTGAACCAGTTTGCATTCCCACCAACAGTGCATAAAGTTTCCTTTTTCTCCAGATTCTCACCGAGTCTTGATTCTTGTGGTTTTACATTTTAGCAATTCTGACAGGTGTGAGGTCATATCTCACTGTGGTTTTGGTTTATAATTCCCTGATGAATGAGTGATGTTAAGCATGTTTACATGTATCCGTTTGCCATCTGCATGTCATCTTTGGAGAAATGTCTGTTCATATCTTTTGCCCATTTTTAAAATTGATTATTTGGGATTTCTTTGGTGTGGTGTTGTATAAGTTCTTTATATATTTCAAATACTAACCACTTATCACATATATCATTTTCAAATACCTCCCACTGCCTTTTAGTTTTGTTGGCTGTTTCCTTTTCTGTGCAGAAACTTGTTATTTTGATGTAGTTCCTTCCAATAGTTTGGTTTTGTTTTTGTTTCCCTTGTCTCAGGAGACATATCTAGAAAGATGTTGCCATGACCAATCTCAAAGAAATTACTGACTGAGATTTCTTCTAGAATTTCTATGATTTCCAGTCTCACATTTAGGTCTTTAATCCATTCTGAATTTAGTTTTGTGTTCCACGTAAGAAAATGGCCCAATTTCATTCTTTTGCATGTTGCTGTCCAGTTTTCCCAACACCATTTTTTTTGAAGAGACGTTTTCCCATCGCATATTCTTTCCTGCTTTGTTAAAGATTAACTGACGATATAGTTGGAGAATTATTTCTGGGCTCTCTATTCTGTTCCAGTAATCTATGGGTCTATTTTTATGCCAGTACCATGCCATTTTGATTACTACAGCTTTGTAATATAACTTGAAGTCTGGGATCATGATGCCTCCAGGTTTGCTTTTCTTTTTCAAGACTGCTTTGGCTATTTGGAGTCATTTGTGGTTCCATACAAACGTTAGGATAGTTCAAAAAAGTTCTATTTGTATTTTGATAGGGACTGCATTAATTCTGTAGACTGCTTTGGGTAGTATGGATATTTTAGCAATATTTGTCCTCCCAGTCCATGAGCAATGAATATCTTTCCGTTTGTTTGTGTTATCTTCAGTTTCCTCCATCAGTGTATCATAGTTTTCAGAGTACAAATCTTTCACCTCCTTGGTTAAGTTCACTCCTAGGTATTTTATTATTTTTGGTGCATTGTAAGTGGGATTGTTTTCTTAATTTCCCTTTCTGCTAGTTCATTATTAGTGTATAGAAATGCAACAGATTTTTGTATATCAATTTTGTATCCTGCCAGTTTACTAGATCGGTCTGTTCAAATTTTCTATTTCTTTCTGATTAAGTTTTGGAAGGTTGTATGTTTGTAGGAATTTATCTATTTGTTCTATGTTGTCCAATTTGTTGGCATACAATTTTTAATAATATTCTCTTATAATCCTTTGTATTTCTGTGATGTTCATTGTTATATGTCCTCTTTCAGTAGGTATTTTGTTTGAGCTCTCTATCTCTTTGATGAGTCTGAATAAATGTTTATCAATTTTGTTGATCTTTTCAAAGAACGAGCTCCTGGTTTCATGGATACGTTCTACTGTTTGTTGTTGTTATTGTTTCTATTTTGTTTATTTCTCCTGTAATCTTAGTTATTTCCTTCTTTTTACTTGCTTAAGGTTTTGTTTGTTGTTCTTTTCCTAGATCCTTTAGGTATAACGTTAGGTTGTTTGGGACATCTGGATGGCTCAGTCAGTTAAGCCTCTGCCTTCAGCTCAGTTCAAGATCCCAGGGTCCTGGGATCAAGTCCTGAATCAGACCCCTTGCTCGGAGGGAGAGGAGCTTGCTTCTCCCGCTAGCTGCCACTCCCCCTGCTTGTGCTCTCTTTCTCTGACAAACAAATAAATAAAATCTAACAAAGTGAAAACTTATTTTAAAAATAAGGTTAGGTTGTTTGAGACTTTTTTGCTTCTTCAAGTAGGCCTGTACTACTATAAACTTCTGTCTTAGAACAGCTTTCACCGCATCTCAAAGATTTTTGAACCATAGTGTTTCGTTTTCATTTGTCTCCATGTATTTTTTTTCCTTCCTCTGATTCCTTGGTTGACTCATTCATTGTTTAGTAGCATGTATTTTAAACGTAATGTATTTGTGTTCTTTCCATATTTTTTTTCTTGTGGTTGATTTCTAGTTTCATAGTGTTGTGGTCAAGGTACATCATGTCTTCAAACTTTTTTATTTTGTTGAGATTTGTTTTATGGCCAAATATGTGATCTGTTCTGGAGAATGTTCCATGTGTACTTAAAAAGAATGCGTATTCTGCTAATTTAGGATGGAATGTTCTGAATGTATCTGTTAGATCCATTTTTCCCAGTGTGTCATTCAAAACCAGTATTATTGATTTTCTGTTTGGATGATCTATCCACTGCTGTAAGTGGGGTGTTAAAGTCCCTACTATTATTGTATTACTATTGATTACTTCCCTTATATTTGTTAATAGATGCTTTATGTATTTGGCTGCTCCCATGTTGGGTTCATAAATATTTACAATTGTTATACCTTCATGATGGATTTTTCCCTTTATGATGATTTAGTATCCTTCATTGTCTCTCATTAGAGTCTTTGTTTTAAAGTCTATTTTGTCTGATATATTTATTGTTACCCCAGATCTCTTTTCACTTTCATTTGCATGATACATGTTTTTCTATCCCTTCACTTTAAATCTGCATGTGTCTTTAGGTCTGAAATGAGTCTCCTGGAGGCATCATATAGATTGGTGTTTTTATCCATTTTGTCACCATGTGTCTTTTTATTACAGTCCATTTTCATTCAAAGTAATTATTGATAGGTGTGTACTCGGTGCCTTTTTGTTACTTGTTTTATAATTGTTTTTGTAGTTCTTCTCTGTTTCTCTTGTAGTTTGTTGGCTTTATTAGTGATATACTTGGATTCCTTTATTTTTGGCATATCTTATTACTGGTTTTGATTTGTAGTTACCATTAGTTTTATATATAATGTCTTATACATATAGCAGTCTATAATAAGTTGGTGGTCATTTAAGTTTGTACCCATTCTTTACTCCTCTCCCCACTATGGTTTTAGGAATATGGTGTCTAACATTACATCCTTTTATTTTGTGAATGAATCCCTTCACTGATTTTTACAGATATACTTAATTTTACTGTTTTTGTGCTTACTACTTTTCTTACTCCTACTTATGGTCTTTCCATTCAAAGAATCCCCTTAAACATTTATTTTAGGGCTGGTTTAGTGATTCCTTTAACTTTTGTTTGTCTAAGAAACTCTTTATTTCTCATTCTTTTCTGATAATCTTGCTAGATAGAGTATTTTGGTTACAGGTTTTTCCTTTCAGAATTTTTAATATATCCTGCCACTCCATCTGGCCTGCAAAGTTTTTGCTGAAAATCAACTGATAGTCTTGTGGGGTTTCCCCTATATGTTACTGTTTTCTTTTCTACTGCTGCTTTAAAAATTCTCTTTATCTCTACTTTTTGCCATTTTAATTAATGTGTATCTTGTTATGGATCTTCAGTTGATTTTGTTGGGGGCCTTCTGTGCCTCCTGGATCTGGATTTCTCTTTCATTCCCCAGATTTGGGAAATTTTCAGTTATCATTTTTTTCAAATAAATCTTCTACCCCCTTTTCTCTGTTCTTCTGGCATTTCTATAATGCCAGTGTTACTATACTCGATGGTGTTGATGAATTCCCATTATCTATTTTCATCTTTTTATTATTTTTTCTTTCTCCTATTCAGCTTGATTGCTTTCACTACTCTGTCCTCCAGATCACTGATTCACTCTTTTGCTTCCTTTAGTCTACTATTTACTCCTTCTAGTGTATATGTAACTTCAGTTATTGAGTTCTTCATCTCTGGTTTGTTCTTTTTTTGTTTTCTATCTCTGTTGGGGGTTTCACTGAGATTCTCCAAATTTTTCTCATGTCCAGTAAGTATATTGATGACCATTACTTTAAATTAACTATCAGGCATATAACTTATCTCTGCTTTGTTTAGGTCTTTTGCTGT
Organism: Meles meles; assembly: GCF_922984935.1. Lineage (NCBI taxonomy): Eukaryota > Metazoa > Chordata > Mammalia > Carnivora > Mustelidae > Meles > Meles meles. Next base: position 10,965,181 of record NC_060074.1, read on the forward strand.
GATTTTTTCCTTATTTTTTCACATGGGGCATATTCCTCTGTCTCCTCTTTTTAATTTTGTCTATGTGTCTATTTCTGTGTTAGGAAGATCAGCTAAGTGTGCTGCTCTTGAAAGTTGTGGCCTTATGAAAAGTCTTTTAGTGTCTCACAGTGCAGTATCCCTGTTCACCAGAACATAGCACTTCAAGGGTGTGTGTGTACACCGTACTGTTGTGGCTGAGCCGTGTTGCCTTCAATCCAGTCATCTGCAATGACTCTCTTTACCTATTGTGGGCAGGGTTGGTCCCTATGTTAATGGGCCAGTCTAGGATCACTTGGGGCCTGAGTTGGGTCAGGCCAGGTGTTTTCCAGAGCTGCAGTAGCACTAAACTGCAGGGTGTTCTTATGTTATTCCAAGAGGCTTTTTTTGGTGGATGGGACACACAGTCAGACCAGATGTCTGCTCCCAGTGCACTACTGGGGCAGCAGTTAAACTAGTGTGTATGGTTTCTCCCCCTCTTCCCAGGGCAAGAGTCACTTTGCAGGGGTGCTAGCCCCCCCAAAGTTGGGGCTGCTTACACAATGCCAGGCTTGTGGCACCACTGAATGGACTCCTGCTAAAGGTATGTTGTATGGGATGGATCTGCAGGAGAAGGTAGGGTGGGGGAACAGGATGCTAAACAATGTTTGAAGTCTGTTGTGGGAGAAGCCCTGAGCAGCTTTGGAGAAATGCTACAGAGGTGGTTAGAGGGGGCCAGTGCAGGAGAGTGTGTGGGTTGGGGGCGGGGAGAGCAGAACACACTGCTAGCAAGCTAGGTGAAGAATATTCATGCTGGTTTATACAGGTGTCTCTGTATCTATGCTGGGAGGTCGGGGAGGGGAATATTACCTGCCAGCTCTTTTATTCTTGGAGAAGTCTCCTAAAGATCCTTGCCCTTCCAGCACACATTCTGAGATTAGTAAATAAATCTCTCTTCTGTGTACTCCAGGCAGTTTTCAAACTGCTGCTTCTATGCTATATCTCAGAGGGGCTGTTTGTTACACTATCTCTTTAAACATGGGAACTCAGTTTCCTATCAAAGTTAAGCTGCTTTAGTTTTTACAACCAAATATTGTGGGGATTCGTCATCCCAGTGTAGGTGCCCCATGCCTGGAGTGGGATCTGCTCCTCTCCCTTCTCCATGCTAGCACTTCCTTCCCTTTTGCAGATAGTCTCATGAGTGGGTTTGGTCCTCAACCACATCTCGGCTCTCCTACCACTTTAAATGTGACTTCTTCTCTATGTTTAACCGTGGAGAGTCTGTTCTGCCAGTCTTCAGGCCATTTTCTGGATTATTTACACTGACAAGGGTGTTATCTAGGATCTGTGGGATATGGTGAACTTAGGATCCTCCTAGTCCACCATCTTCCCTGGAAGTCATGATGAGAACTTTTAAGATCTGCTCTCCTAGCAACTTTAAAGTATACAATACAGTACAGTATTATTAACTGTAGTCACCATGCTGTACATGGCACCCCAACGCCTAATTCATATTGTACTGGCAAACTTGTACCTTTACCCCTCTTCACCTATTCTTCTATGCGCACCACCTGCCTCTGGCAACTTAATTTGTACTCTGTATCTAGGAGCTCTGTTTTGCTTTTGTTTGTTTTTATATTCAACATATAGGTGAGATGTCTTTCTCGGTCTGACTTATTTCACTTAGTACAATGTCCTTGAGGTCAGTCCATGTAAAAAATGGCAAGACTTTATTCCTTTTAATGGCTCGGTAATATTTAATAGTACACACACACACATACACACACACAACTTTATCTGTTCATCCATCAATGGACGCTTAGATTGTTTGCATATCTTGGCTATTTTAAATAATACTGCAATGAACATCAGGGTACATATTTCTTTTCAACTTAGTGTTTTCATTATCTTTGGGTAAATATCTGGGGTGGATCATATGGTATTTCTATTTTTTGAGGAATTTCACATTGTTTTCATTGGTGGCAGCACCATTTTACATTCCCATCAACAATGAAAGAGTTCCCTTTTCTACACATCCTTGCCAACATTTATTATTGTCTTTTTGATAATAACCACTACAACAGGGGTGAGGTGGTATCATTGTGATTTTAACTTGCATTTTCCTAATAATGATTTTGAGCAACTTTTCATATATCACTTCACCATCTATGTCTTCTTTGGAAGTATCTCTCCAGATCCTCTCCCCATTTTTCAATCAGATTGTTTGCTTTTTTACTATTGAGTTGTATGAATCTTTTGAGACCAGATGTATAATATAGTATTTGTAGGAAATATACATTTGGATAGTATGTATATGTATGAGTAGTATAAGCAGAATTAATTACATGTTGGGATTTGAGGTGAAGAGAAAGTGCCAGACTGTACAAGGCAAAGGAAACGGTAAGTTCACAAAGGATCCAAGCACCCTGGAGGAAGTGAAAGAAGGCTGATGTCACTCCCCTGGGAGAAGGAGAATGGCTGAAGTTGGAGGGTCAGGTAGGGGCCACATCATGTAAGGGCACGAGCCTAGACTATAAATGTTTTGATAAGTTGCTGAAAAATTGTTCTAAGAAAAACTCCTAGTGATTCATAGAATGCCTTTCCACTTCTGTGATGGAAAGAAATAATGCACACTGTCTTAGACATTCTGTTGGATTCATTTTGCTCTGAGTGCCCTTATGAAAGAGTCACTTTCCTATTAGCATATATAGCTCTGGTTTCTGATTACTGTGAATGCAGTACGTCATCGTAAAACAATAGAGTTTGAGACTCATTAAAACTTACCTGAATTTACCATTTCCAGAAAAAGGTATTCAAATCAAGAAAATTTTCTGATCACAGTAATTCTAAACTATAGAATTGATTTTCCCTTGTTGTTTTATTTGGCTAGAAGGTAGATTCAAAAACATTCCCTGAACTGTCTGGAATTTGCACCTTCTGAAAAAGACTAGATTCTTGTTTCTCAAAGTGTGGTGTGCAGACCAGCAGCATCAAAGAGAAGTGTTAGAAATGCAGAGTCTCAGGTTCCACCCCAGGCCTACTGAATCTGAATCTGCATTTTTATCAGGATTTTCAAGGAGATTTTTGAGCATATTAAAGTTTAAGAGCTGCTTTAGGTACTAGAAGAAATGAATTAAAAATAATGTCTAAATTAGAGCATCGAGAGTAAATTTAAAATTAGCTTCCTTGTAGTTAATTATCATTTTAATGTAAAATGTCCTTAACACTTTCATAAATTCAAATTTAATTATTGTTATGGAAAATGTTTCACTAGGAAACAATTACTCTAGGCATGATGCCAACAGTTTCAAGGTTTAAAATTTACTCAAAACACATCAAAATATTTTGAGTGTATGCATATTTCCTTGTAGGGCAGAAATAGCCATGCTAAATATCAATTATCGATCACTGAAATTTCTTATAAGCAAACAATGTACACAGTGGTTAAAGGCAAAGCAACAATTCAATGGTATGTTATTTGTACTAAAATCATTGCTAAATGATTATTTAGCCCTTAAGATCCTTACAGTCAAAATTTAGAACTATTTTTGGGATTCATGTTTGAAATTTCCAAACGTATTTGGACTTATTTGGAGCTCAAGTTTATATAATAAAAACACATTCTTAACAATTTATTTAACTAAATTTGGAGCTCCAAGCTCTCAATGGATGTATGAATCATGGGAGCCTTGCCAGATGTTTTGGAGTGTGGAATTCAAAACGCATTAGCAGCACAGCACGTCATGAAGTTTGATGCAAAACATTTCTTCTCCCTTTCCAAAAAGCCTTGTTTAGTTTCTATTGTAAGGCATGAACTATGGTGACAGCTCATAGCTCTAGGGAAACATCTAAAATCCATAAGTAGTATCTACCCAGACAGTAGAAATATGAGGCAATTATCTATACAATCTATGCCATAAAAGAGCCTGCCTACCCAACCGCACCTAGATAACCAGGTCCAAAATGTATATTTACCTGTTAGGTTGATTTCACTTCATTATGCCTACATTCTATAGCTGATCTCTTGTCCCTCGGTCCATTCCCATCCTCCTCACCCTCAGCAGATGACCTTCTTTATCCTTTACAGTGAAAATACAAGTGATCCGTGTCCCATAATTTTACCAATACAGGGGTTAGGTCTGTTTCTCTGGGATACTGCTGTACCATTTATGCCTTCTTTTTCTTGTCCTTTTCCTCTGAATTTTTCATCTTTCAACTTTGTTCTAGTGTATACTGGCATCGTATTGGATATAAGTAGTGGGCTTTCGATGAATGTGTAAGAGGAGGGCTTTATTCTCCAACTTGTAAAAACAGGTAAAACACACCCAATTATCTTCTGACGCTCTACTCCCCTGTCAGATGCCATTTATCTTTGTCTTTACCTCTTCTTCTAAAGTTAGGTTTCTGGGAGAAACTAACACTGTGTAACTCTTCTCTGATCCTGGACCAATCCCCACAACTCAACTTCAGTGGTTGGTGGCAATATGACCCATTACTGCCTTCCTGCAAAGTTGAAGGGTTTTTCATTCCTCATTGTGTTTAACCTCTCAGCAGCACAGTGCAGTCTTCTACCACCTTCTTGAACTTCTCCAGTTCCTTCTTCCTTGGATTTCCTCGTACCTCCTTCCCAGTGCTTCCTCCCGGTTCCTTTTAGCTTCTCTCTTAGCCTCATCTCCAGAACTGGGCTCCTCCCATCTTTTCTGTCCCACTGATGAACTCAGTTTATCTTTCTCTTCCTTCTATTGCTTTTCTTGGCACTAGCCTGTTGCCTCAATGGACCACTTTCACCAACTACTAGAATTATTGCCCTTCTAATGGAAAGGAGGTTTCTCTTCTCCTTGTCTCCTGAACCAAAGTGTCTCCTTTATCTAAAATATGAATTATCACGAATGGTGATTTATACATATTAAAATGCTTTTGTGAGTGCTCAAGTCCTGCCTAGGTAACTATGTTGGGAGATAACCTATAATGATAACACTTGGCATTTACTGAGAGTTTCTAAGTTTTAGGCATTGTACTAATTGTTTATTTAAATGCATATTTTTATTTCTCACAATAATCCCATGAGGCATTATCGTTCACTACCTTCATTTACTGACAACTGAAACACAGGGTAATAACTTCCTAAATATTTAGGTCATACAGAAGACAAGTGATGGATCTAAGATATGAAACCAGACAGTCTTAACTTTGGATTCCACGCTCTTAGCCAGATTCTGCATGGCCTTATGATATGGAATGTTCAGAATATCACCAGCATCTAGTATTGGCAGTAGTGCTACCCTTAGACAAAGGAAGAAGAGCCCTCACCTGGGCCCCATAGCAGGGTGTGTTCTAACTCTTCTCCACAGGGTAAAAAGTTAGCTTTGCAGAGGGTACATGCCAGTCAAAGCACATGTCCTCTCCTCTGCCCTGTGCCCACTTTCGGGGTATGCACTGCCCCTTTCCTAGGTCTGTTCTCTTGAGCAAAGACTGTGGAGGCAGGTCCACATGTCTAGCTATGCCCATGTGTTGCCAAGTTGGAAGTTGGGGTGCCCACAGAAGTACACCTGAGGCCTCAGGGTATAGGTAGAGTTACAGGGAACAGACTACAAACCAGGGACTGGGCTGAACTCTCTTCTCTACCACCGTCTAGCACAGTAATCCAAGGAGTCTAAACATCCTAAAACCTGGCCTTTCAGGTAATAAAAAGGTGAATTTTTTTCTAAGTAGAACAGAGAATATTTTATTTTACAGTTGTTTAAACTTGATTGAGAACTCTTCAATATTTAGACACATGACATATGGGCCTCGGTTGTTTATCTGTCCCAGCCTTGCAGTTGTTAGGAGTGGGCCTGGATGTCAAGTTATTTTCTTGCCATTTAAAGCTACAGGTGGCTGAACATCACAAATTGTTGTTGTTGTATAAAAACATCTATCATAGTATTATATATATTTTAAAGCAGTATTTTTTAAAGTTTATTATGTGTAAGAATCACCCAGGGCAATAATTTTTTAGTTTAATGTGCCTGAAAAGCACCTGGGGACTTGTTAAAATGTAGGTACTAATTCAGCAGGTTGCAGGTAGGGCCTGAGAGTCTGAATTTCTAACAAGCTCCTGGGTGATGCCGATCCTGTTGGTCTTTGGGGCACATTATGAGCGTCAGTGACCGGCAGTACTTGTTTAAGATGCAAATTCGTAGGAACAACCCTCTGAAATTCTGATTAACGAGATCTAAATGGGATCCAGATGGTGAGCAAAACAGGAATTTTTAAGAAGCAACCCAGGTGGTGTTAGTAAGGTGGTCTGTAGCCCACATTTTAAGAACAAATGCTTTAGAACATGCTTCTTAAACTTTACTGTGCATATGGATTCCTGGGGCTCTTGTTAAAATGCAGATTCTGAGTTAGCGGCTGCACGTCTGATAGGTTTCAGGTGATGCCTACACTACAGACGTGCCAACTACCCTCCGAGCGGCAAGACCTCAGGAGGCCATCTCAGGACCTTCAGCCCTCGGCCATTTTGAATACAACGTATTTAATGTGAGGCAAAGAAGTGAGAAGGTGACTTGGAGTATAATGTCTTGGAAAACATCCTCAATCCTTTGTGTCACAAGCTTCGTACAGATAATCATCAGACACTTTATACGATCCCAGATTTGCTCAGAGTCCCTGTTCGGGAGCAAGGATTCCTGTTCCCTTCAAGGGTCCTTCTAGTTGGACTAAGAGTCAAATTGATATGAGACAGATTAACAGGGGAAAATAAAATTTAATAGCAAAGGTATGGTGGAGCTGGATAGACAGGCAAAATGAGGTGTATATATATATATATATATATATATATATGTCATCCTGAACCAAAAGGGGGTAGGGGTCTGGGACTTCAGAGGAAAGGAATGTAATTCACAGGGTGATTAAAGGAGAGATGTTTGGGGTTAGATGTTTGCCTTGCCATTCAGATGGGTCTCTCAGATAAAATCAATCTCTGCTAATCACCCTTATTCTGGGAAAGACCCCTATGTTCGATTCTTCTGGGTAGGTAAGAGAGGGGCAAAAGTTTTTCTTGGACCCACAGGGTCTCCACTGCCTTCAGTTCAAAATAATCTGCTTGACAAAGTGGCCCACCAGGGGTGGTGGTCTGGCTGTTCTGTACCCTTTCTGTTCCCCTGTCTGAAACTTCCCTGGGAGTTTCCTTAGGAGTTTCACTGGTTCAGAGTTGAGCTGGTAGGTTGTTTCATCTCATCAATCCTGTTCTTAGAGGACACGTTGGTCAGACTCATTTCAGAGCAGTGATGCAGGTACATTCTCAAAGTGAGACCTATGGTTCAAGCCATCAGGTATTAAAGAAGAAGCATTTCTATGGAAACACAAGAAAAATAATGGTTAATAACTAGATCAAAGGTAAAGCCAGTTGCTGAGTTCTAAGGATGGTCACTTGAGAAGACTGTTAGGTAGCAGACTCAGCATCTTCAGACAGAGTGATGTCAGGTCGTGGGGATCTGACCAATACTCCTAGGTTGTAGCTCAAATATCTCTGATCTCTCTGGCCCACTAAGCAATAGGCACAAAGACGGTCTATGCATGAGCTATTACGATAATTTCTTTCCATCAAGTCACTTATATTTAGTTTGCAGGGCCTCAGGAAGAAAGGTAGCTTTAGTTCTCAAATGATTCCAAATCAGGAAGGTAAGAAAAAAATCAAAATGTTCATCTGAGGAATTATAGTCAGGCACTGGAGGACATGAAAAGAAATCAGGATCTAGTCCATTTTATAATGAATAGTATTAAAACCTAATATCCTTAAAGATGTTACTGAAAGATCTTCTATCTATAATCACCTTCATTTTTGCCAAAGATAGCCAAATAGTTTGCTTGCAAAATGAGTCTAGTTTCAAAACACTTAACTTGATTATTTACATAAGTGTAAGAGGAATAGTGGTTGTCCATATAAACTCTTTTAACAACCTCTCCAGGCCAGAAGTTAGACTAAATACTTGCCATCAGACTTCACCAGACCATAGATTTGGGTGAATTCCTTTCTTTTTGAGGTCCCCCAAATATCCTGAAGTTCCTGCATCTGCCAAAAAGTGACCTTCTTTACTTGCCTGGGAAGGCTGCTGAGGACTGTGTAAGCGAGGTATCAGGCTGCTCTTTCCAAGGGGGATTTACTGGCTCCATAAAGTCAACCTTAGATCCTTAAAAATTGTCCAGTCATACCTGAGTCTATGCAGGTTTTCTGACATAACATCCCAGTCAAAGTCTTGGTAATATAACCTATGCTTCCAATTGTGTCCTGTCATAAAGAGAATAGATTCTTACTGAATTTATGCAAATAAATATATTGCCAGAAAAATATAAGAATACTCACTGAGAGTTCTGAATTCTGGAGGGTCGCAGTAGGGACAAAAGGCAAATGTTTCGATTTGTTCACAAAGGTATATTTTATCAAATCACTATAAACCAGTTAGCTTAAGAGAAAAGGTTTTCTTATATCTGGAAAAAAAAATTTTTAAAAGTCAGCACCCTTTCAAACAAAACATCATAAAAAATATAATTATCTTCCTCAATTCATTCAGTCCCATGTTATTAATTTTTATTCTGCTTGAGTCCAATTTTTTCATTAGTTCTGGACATTTTTACCTTGTTCATTTTTATGATCTTAAAGTTATCAGAAACCTAAACTCAGAGGAGTTTTTCCCATGATTCTCATCAGAGATGAAGTACATTTGCAGGAAACCTTTATTAGTATCTGAGTACAAATGTAAGTGTAAGTGACAGGGGACTTAAAAATGACCGTGAGTAAAGAGCTAAAGAGAGTTAATGACAATGTAATTGATAAAGGAAATTAGGTTATCTTTTGTGACACACAACACTTCAAGATAATAACATACCAGGACATCAAATTCTAGGACCTTCATAAAACTTTAGAGCACTTATTTTAAATAATATATCTACATAAATATAATCTAAGAAGGTTTAATATCACTTTGTTTGACAATACTTCCCATATAATTTAACATACCAAGTAAGACTAATTCGTTCAATTTCTTACAAACTTTTTTTCTTGAAATGTTACAGAGGCCTGTTGAAAAATTTCACAAGATTGTGGTCAAAAGACTTCATTTTAGAATTTGATTGGGAAAGTAAGTAAAAAATATCAAAAGGTTTAAACACTTGATTAAACAGGATCACAAATTATTATGAAATGGTGTTTAATTAAACATTTAACTGAAGTGACAATAAAAGATTTCAAAGGCAAATACATAGGGGCAAGTGGCTCAGTCAGTTAAGCGTCTGCCTTCAGCTCAGGTCATGATTACAAGGTCCTGGGATTGAGTCCTACATTGGGCTCCAGGCTCAAGAGATAGTCTGTGTGTCTCTCTCCTACTCCCTCCCTCCTTCCCGTGCTCACTCCCTCTCTCTCAAATAACTAAAAATCTTTAAAAAACAAAAAAGGCAAATATATAAAGTTACATAGCTGTGAGCAAAATGTAGCCATTTAACTATCAAGACTCAATTTTTGTAGGTAATCATTTTGGCAAACATAGAACCATTGTATTTTGGGGGGGGTTGGTAACTTAAAATATAAACTTTTGTTCACCATTTCTTATGAAGAGTAGGCAAATAGTTTATAAAAATACATTATATGTTTATTAAAAAAAAAAATTTGGAAGGGGAGGCGAACCATAAGAGACTATGGACTCTGAAAAACAACCTGAGGGTTTTGAAGGGTCAGGGATGGGAGGTTGGGGGAACAGGTGGTGGGTAATGGGGAGGGCACGTTTTGCATGGAGCACTGGGTGTTGTGCAAAAAGAATGAATACTGTTATGCTGAAAAAATAAATAAAATGGAAAAAAAACAAAAACTTTGCACTTTTAACAAAGAGAAGACTCTGTACCAGTGTTAACTGTATCCTAACCTTAAGCCAGTACTGACCACATATAAAGATTCTTTCTCTATAAACTTTTATAACTTTGCTTATTTTACATGGATTTGTCCTAAATTTTCCCTCTTTAAATAACCAGTCTTATTTTAGGACAAATTATTTTCTTTCCTCTCAACAAATATATATTTTTATTTCTAATACTTTTTCTTACCAAAAACATGTTACTTTCCTTGCATACAGAGTTGTTTCCCTTATTTCCTGTAGTTTTAATTACATTTACTAGAATTCTTAATGTTCAGAAATCTTGATTTATAGTGAAAACTAAGAGACAAGCAACTATGAACTGTTGGTTACACCAGAACTCTTTAGACTGGCAGATTTATCAGTATTTACATTTTTTTTTAAGATTTATTTATTTGAGAGAGAGAGAGTACATAAGAATTGGGGGAGAGGGGGAGAAGCAGACTTGCTGCTGGGCATGGAGTCCCAGGCAGGGGCGCCCTCGATCTTAAGACCCCGAGATCATGACCTGAGCCAAAATCAAGTGTTGGACAATCAACTGACTCAGCCACCCAGGCACCCCATATTACATTATTTTTAGAAACTTTTTTAATAATATAATATTTCAATAAAACATACAGCATGTTTATCAACAGACCCAAATTTAGTTTCTCTGTAATATATAAGATAAAAGGAGATAAACCATGTTCAGTTTCATTATTTTATCTGATTTGAAAATGATCTAGATAATCAATGAACATTACTCATCATTTAACTTAGTAAAGCTTTAAAATTTTAGGTTACCAAACATTTTGGAAGCTATTTAAAAGTTTGCCTACAGGGGCACCTGGGTGGCTCAGTGGGTTAAAGCCTCTGCCTTCGGCTCTGGTCATGATCTCAGGGTCCTGGGATCAAGCCCCACATTGGGCTCTCTGCTCAGCGGGGAGCCTGCTTCCCCCCTCTCTCTGCCTACCTCTGCCTACTTGTGATCTCTCTCTGTCAAATAAATAAATAAAAATATAAAAAAAAATAATATAATATTTCAATAAAACATACAGCATGTTTATCAACAGACCCAAATTTAGTTTTCTGTAATATATAAGATAAAAGGAGATAAACCATGTTCAGTTTCATTATTTTTTTTATTTTTTTTTTTTTATTTTTTTTTTTTTTTAAGATTTTATTTATTTATTTGACAGAGAGAGATCACAAGTAGACAGAGAGGCGGGCAGAGAGAGAGAGAGAGAGGGAAGCAGGCTCCCCGCCAAGCGGAGAGCCCGACGCGGGACTCGATCCCAGGACCCTGAGATCATGACCTGAGCCGAAGGCAGCGGCTTAACCCACTGAGCCACCCAGGCGCCCCTCAGTTTCATTATTTTATCTGATTTGAAAATGATCTAGATAATCAATGAACATTACTCATCATTTAACTTAGTAAAGCTTTAAAATTTTAGGTTACCAAACATTTTGGAAGCTATTTAAAAGTTTGCCTATAGGGGTGCCTGGGTGGCTCAGTGGGTTAAAGCCTCTGCCTTCAGCTCAGGTCATGATCCCAAGGTCCTGGGATCAAGCCCCACATTGGGCTCTCTGCTCTGCAGGGAGCCTGTTTTCTCCTCTCTCTCTGCCTGCTTCTCTGCCTACTTGTGATCTCTGTCAAATAAATAACTAAAATCTTTTAAAAAATAAATAAATAAAAGTTTGCCTATAAATCTTTTTATTTTATTTACTTGTTCTCAATTATACTTAGATTACGTACCAAAAGTTCAAGAGGCATTAGACAAAGTCAACCATTATTCTTAGCTTTTTTTTTTCTGACAAATTTTGCAATAGAGGTACCATAAATTCATCTTTTAGTAAATATAAGCAGAATAAAAGTATATTTAATGTTGATAATGCTAAAGACCTGTCTATTTTAATTAAACCAATAACCTTAAATTAGCTTTAATACCAAACACTTTCCACGTGAACATTTGGATTAGTTTCTATCTTTCTGAGTTTTAGAATGCCCAATCCTTACAAGTGCTTGCCTTTAAACCAACTAAATATATCTCTTTTACAAATTCATTTTAGCAATGCCATCCAGAGGTAGAGAAAATATTTCAGATTTATAACCTACACAGACACAGATACACACACACAAAACACACAGACAAAATGTAAACAAAAATCTTAGTTTTGTTTCTACTAATATTTGTGGGAAGGATATTATAGGCCCAATTTTTAAATACTTCCCTCTGTGTGTGTGTATGTATGTATGTATGTATGCATTTTTATGTAAACCTTTTCCCTTAAGTTTGCATGTCAAGGAATGGCTCTTAGGCCTTAAAGAAGATGGGGGGTAGAAAATTTAGGTCAAAGGCACAAAGAGAGTATCTAAGTTTTCTCCAAGGTGGGTACTTTGAGAACACCTACTTTTATCAGAGGTGCTAGTGTCTGGGCATAAAAGCCCCTCTGAAGTGGTTTATATTTTTAAAATCTTCTTTTCCTCTTTCTATCCCGCCCCCCCACTGTCTCAGGAGATTGTGGGCTGTTTACATATCAGAGACATGATAAGATTTATAAATTCAAGGGCCAGAAAGAATGTAAAGGAAAAAATTTAAGTACGGAAAATTTTTGTTCCAGTATCTTGATTTTTTAAATCATAGGTACAAACATTTTGAGAAGATTGGGTGAGGTTTGGAGACTGGGAAAGAAAAGAGGGCTTTAACTTGTTTCTAGAGTTAATGGTACTGGTTTTGCAGAGATTTATCTAAAGACAGTTGTTCCTAATTCCCCAAAGAACTGGATTTCAGCTTGAATATCAAGGGAATGGTCCATATCTTTTTAACCACATTTGTTTCTTTATACCAGGGAGAATTTTTAACTAGAATGGGAACCAAAAAATTTATGCCCTTGTAAAGTCTGTACACACTATTTTAACAAAATCCTTTTTTTCTGGGTACACAATTGACCGTTGGTTTCTGTTTGCTCCTGAATACTGGCCTTTTGCATACCATTCGTAGGAGAAGGAGAAAATTGTAAGCCTAGGAGAAATTTGGGTCATCTATTTCCTCAGAGGGAAGAGTTGTGAATATGTCAAATAACATTTCAAATGACTCTCTAAATTCGGTAGAATCTTTTGAAAGTAGAGGTAAAAGCCTTTATAACCTGGAAGCCCTACTGTTGTCCAGGACACACAGATTTTTGCTGTGGGGCATCTGGGATACTCCTGCAAAGGACACTGTATCTGAATGCCTGAGGCTTGGCAGACCCTGGTTACAGACCCTTGGAATGCAGGAGAAAGCGAGGCTTATTGCCAGTCTCGGGTGCTTCGGGTTAAATTTATTTTCTGGCATTCAGCATTACATGAGCCACCTGTATACTCTGAACCTAGAGATTAGGCCAGAGTGACCTCTGTCAATCTTGTGGGGAAAGAGGAGTTAGAGCAGGCATATGTGATCAGATTTTCAGAAGGGGACTTCACACTGCATGGTCCAGGACATCTCCTTTTGTCTTAAATCTAACTTCTTTTACGTTGTTAAGGGAGTCAGTACGGTTGTACTAAGATGACCGAGAGCTCTTGATGATATACATATTTTTAAAATACAGACAATTTAAAGGATCCATCATCTATAAAACCAAACCAAACAAAATAAAGGATCCAGCATCTGGCCATTGATGAATAGGATCTATTCACAGTGACTCAAACCAATGACTTTCTGTTATTTGGGGATTTTATTTAAATTCGAGTCAGTTAATATGGTGTAATATTGGTTTTAGGAGTAGAATCTAGTGATTCATCACTTACATACAATACCCAGTGCTCATCGCAAGTGCCCTCCTTAATACCCATCACACATTTAGCCCACTGCCCCACCCAACTCCCCTCCAGCAACCCTTAGTTTGTCCTCTCTAGTTAAGAGTCTCTTATGGTTTGAATCTTTTTTTCTTCCTTCCCTTTGTTCATCTGTTTTGTTTCTTAAATTCCACATATGAGTGAAATCATATGGTATTTGTCTTTCTCTGCTGACTTACTTCACTTAGCATAATACTCTCTAGCTCCACCCATGTTGTTGCAAATGGCAAGATGTCATTCTTTTTGATGGCTGAGTAATATTCCATTGTCTATACATACACCACCTCTTCATTATCTTCAACAATCAATGGACATTTCAGCCCTTTCCATAATTTGGCTATTGTTGATAATGCTGCTATAATAAACATCAGGGTACATGTGCTCCTTCAAATCAGTATTTTTTTTATCCTTTGGGTATATACCTAGTAGCGCAATTGCTGGGTTGTAGGGTAGCTCTATTTTTAACTTCTTGAGGAACCTGCATTCTGTTTTCCACAGTGACTGCCCCAGCTTGCATTCCCACCAATAGTGTAAGAGGGTTCAGGTTCCCCTTTCTGTGCATCCTCACTAACGTTCATTGTTTCCTGTGTTATTAATTTTAGCCATTCTGACAGGCGTGAGTGGTATCTCACCACGGTTTTGATTTGTATTTTGCTGATGATGAGTGGTGTTGAGCATCTTTTTCATGTGTCTATTGGCCATTTGTATGTCTTCTTTGGAAAATTGTCTATTCATGTTTTCTGCCCATTTCTTAACTGGATTATTTAAACCCATAGCTTTTTAATGACTTACCCAAAGACACAAGAGTCGTCCAGAGAAGGCACTGATGATGCGACCCCATGATCCAACGTTTACTCCCAAAATTAGTCTAAGAAATCAAAGACCATTGCATAGCTGGTAAGGATGATTTCCGTTTTCCCATGAAAACATAAGATGCCTCTAGTCATAGACCTACTAATCTGTGACACGAAGTGGGCTTTTGGAATGGGACTTTCCAGCACTTATCTGGCCATGAGTCTTGAGACAACAAAATTTCCTATCTGGAACCTGTTAGGACAGACACCTTTGTGAGCTGGCAGAGTCAGACAGAGAGAGTCTCAGTTCCCTGTCTATGCAACTGGTACTCCGCTAAGCCCACTGTCTGGATAGTGGAGACCAAAGAGAATATTCTTACTGGTCATAAAGCAAAGCTCTTAAATTTTTCCTTTCATCTTGTTCCATGTCCTCACAGTTTTATCTAAGCCTTGAGTCTCTTGAAGCCACAATAATACCTAGGTGGGAAGTGCCACAGGATTAGGGACTCTGCGTTGTTTGATGGTGTACCTCGTAGCACAGAAGTTTTCTTGAGGTTGGAGGGTGACCGACTGTCCATCCAACCCATTCTGTGGCCAACTGATCCTATCATGGGGGTCTTCTTGAGGTGGTGAGTGCTCTAATAGCTTTTCAGTGCTCCAAGCATGCCCACTAATTTTGCGGCTTTGGCTTCCAAGATGTCCCTTAGCAACATATGACACATAACATAAAAGACAGATAAAGGAAAACAATTCCTCTTTGGGAGGAATGAATTAGTAACCAAAGAGTCGTTTAGCCTAAGGAACTAGTCCCATGAATATTTTCCCCTGCTAATCTAGATTTAGAAAGAGAGAAAAAGGACTTTCACCATTCTCGCTCTGCCGGCAGGATGTAAGATGTCCCAGATCTCTCAGCTAGAGCAGTGTCTGGGCAAGTGGTGTCCAGAGAGTTAAAGCATCCTCTCAACAGTGCCAAGTGTTTGGGAGCAAAGAATTCCTGTCTCCTTCAAGGGTCCTTCTACCTAGATGAAGAATCAGATTGACATGAGACAGATTAACAGAAGAAAATCAAATTCAGTAGCAAATGAGGTATATATATCATTCTGAACAAAGGAGAAGGGAGTAGGGGTCTGGGATTTCAGAAGAAAGGAATGTAATTCACAGGGCAGTAAGAGGGCAGATGTTTGGTAATTGGCGGTTTACCTTGCCATCTAGATGGGGCACTCAGGTAAAACTGATCTCTGCTAATAACCCTTATTCTGGGAAAGCCCCCCCCCCCCCCACCTCCTTTAGCTTCTTCTGTGTAGGTAAGGGAGGGACAGAAGTTTCTCTTGAGCCCACAGGGTCTTAACTGCCTTCAGTTCAAAATAATCTGCTTGACAAAGTGGCCCCTTCTTCCCTTTCCTGTGCTTCTACTAGGGTTCGGCCCATTTCATATCCCTGAGTAACAACTGAGCTGATACTGTTTGTAGATGTTTCCAAGAAGCATCTGTGGGTTATCCAACAGCTTGAACAGAGCCTAGACATTTCAGACACTTGGACCAAAAGAGACACTTAACTGAGGACATGGAGTTCCCGTTTTAGGAGCCCACAGAGTGACACTGAATGCCAGAGCGCCCCATGTATGTTGTGAGAGGCTAGCAATCTCTTAAATTGGGGATGTAGAGAGGGATAACCCAGACGCCAGCATTTCTCTGGAGAATCCACAGCCTGAATAGTGATCTGTGGTCAGAGGTGTTTACGCCTATTCACAGAGCCAGTTCTAGTATTTGTGATCAAATTAGTGACAGGCTGTGTCCACAGGGCGGCTCCGGAAGGTGAAATAAGGTAATGCAGGGCTTGCTAACGATGCAGAGCCTGACTTTCTTGGGGGTCCAGCGATGCTGTTTTCCTGAGGCCTGAGGTGCCCAGGGACAGCCTGCACTCAACAGGCTCCCGTGAAACAGCAGAGGTAGAATCCTTCACACGGAGCTTGTTAAAAATCTGTTCAACCACGCTTATTTTGAGACATCAATTACAAAATCATGTACCACCTTTAATAGTGTTGCAAATTTTAACCTCTCCTTACGTCTGCCTGCTTTTAAATACTGGCACCCACACGAAAGATTCATTAAACGATAAAAAAAACAAACAAACGAACAAAACCCAAGGGCAACAAATTGCATGAGAACTCTATACCATACTTATGCAGATTCTTTAAGCTGGTAGAATACTTAAAAGTGTTTTTTTTTTTTTCCTCTTCAATAATCCATAAAGCGGTCAGGTCCACCTCTTCATCAGCAAGAATATTAACTTACTGATATCAGGGAATGATGACCAATAAAATATACCCAATTCCTAAGGATGCTCCTTCAAAAAATCTGAAATGTCTTCACCATTCAATGACAAAAGGCAAGATACTCTCTAATATATGTCATAGCTATTTCATATGTTTCAGCGCGTGGAAACAAACTGAGAACCCTTCAAGGTCACCTCACCAGAGGGTTATTAGAGTGTGGTTGTCCGACCAGCAGCATCAGCAAAATTTGGGATTCCGTTAGAAATGCAATTCTTAGGCTACATCCCTGAACAAATAGGTTCACCCCCAAAGTCTGGATTTTAATAAGCCTTCCAATGATTCTGGCTGCTCAAATCTGAAAGCCACAAATCTATACCAGTTCCTTCCAACTAAATTAATTCAAAAGGTATTTCTGGTACGCTTCAAGAGGAGGAAGCAGAACTTCTGGCCCAGAAGAGATTTTAGTGGGAAATGTTTTTACCATGAGTGTAGAACCTAAAGACGATGCTAGAATTGCTCTAGATGCCATGCAAAAATTACAGTTGTTAATGAATTTATAAACAGAGATCTCCTTTCACTTTTTCACTGCATACAAACAAGAGGAAACAACTTGAGCCTGCAAGACAGGATAAGAAGCAGCATCCCTTGTGTCCCCAGAATGAGGTTCTGGAATAGCACCAGTTATCTGGAAGGCTGGTAAGAAAAGAACCACCTGAGAGTGCAGAGGTAAAATGAGCATAGAATGTTATAAAAAGGGCGCCTGGGTGGCTCAGTGGGTTAAGCCTCTGCCTTCGGCTCAGGTCATGATCTCAGGGTCCTGGGATGGAGCCCCGCATCGGGCTCTCTGCTCGGCGGGGAGCCTGCTTCCCCCCCGCCCTCTCTCTGCCTGCCTCTCTGCCTACTTGTGATCTCTGTCTGTCAAATAAATAAATAATTTTTTTTTTTTTTTTTTTTAAAAAGAATGTTATAAAAACATTTTCAAGTAGCCCACCCAGACAGGGGAACGGGGACGTGCAGGGGGGAGTGGAAAGGCTGCTATTACATCCTTAACTTGAGGGAGTTCTCCTTCTTATCATGTTACCCCATTCCATGGGCCTTGAACCACACAGTGCTTGTTCTCTTCTTTTTTTTTCCCCCTAACATCTTAATTTTATTTTTTTCAGTGCTCTCTTCTTAAATGACAGGAAAAATAATGAAGGTGAGAGAAATGTTTCCCAGCATTAATGATCTCAATGGAACTGTCTGGCATTCACTATTTACGGTATTTCTCACATTAATTTTTGGCACAACAGTGTGTTAGTCGATTGCATGTTGTGGGCGGGAAAGGAGATCGCTGAATTTATTTCAGGCAAGCTAAAAAGTTCACACTGATTTATAAATGTACAATGGAATAAGATTCAATGATCCTTGATGAGACAAAGCTGAAATAATTCAGAATCAGGAAGCTGAAATATTATAGGCAGTTTCTTCAACTCTGAAATCTCACCCTGTTATTTAAATTCCTCTAAGTTCATTAATCCCATTTAATAGCAGCTGGTGCAAATCCACTAGGACTTTGGGGAGGAAAAAAAATAATGGGCCATAATGCCTTTGTGCCACAGAAAATAATACAATTATTTTTACTTTGCAAGAGGTCACAATTGAAGAGTTTGAGATTTTGAGCTGCCATAACTACAAATTTAGCAAAAAAGTAGGCATTTAATGATAGAGTTCACTTTGGTGGTTTAGGTTTTATTTTGAATGTTTGTTTTGTCTTAAAAACACTAATGCTGAAATGTTGTCTCAAATCTTTATTTTCAAATCACTTATTATATTACCATAAATTATAGGGTGCAGTAAAGGCCAGATTTGAAAGAAAGCACACTTTACTGTCTCATTTTTCTATAAATAACATGACACTTTATGAAATAAGAATTATCATAAAAGTTTCTCTTTTTTTTCCTGTATAACTCTGGTTGCTAGCACTGAGCTAATGGCCTTCCTCCAAGTAGCTCCGTGGACTATTCCAAATATAGGAGCATAATGGGTAGAGGTTAACTGTAGGAAGTCTGAGAAAAATGGTAATCTATAATTTCGCCACAATTATAATGTTTCCCTTAAATAATAGTGAAGTCCATGGCGTAGTGCTAACAAATACCTTTTAAAGATGCCCTCATTACTTTCATTGTCTCGATGCCTGTGCGTTCTCCAAAGACACCTTGAGAAACCGGGAAAGACTGGGGCTTTGACCCACGGAGGCTTCGAGGTTGCGGTTAACCAGCAAGCAGAGGACCTCAGCCCAAGGCCCACCCTGCAGGGTGGAACGCACTGTTATCTGGAGCTACGCCACATTTACAGGAAGCAAACCCAGCCAAATTACCATAGAGACTTTCAGGATTTTAACCAGGCCTCCCCTGAACTGCCCTGGGGGAGAAAATCAGGTTTGGCTCCATTGGGCTGGCCCAGAGGAAAACCTTCCTTTTTCTCAATAAACAGATAAGATAGCTCAAGTTCCTCAAAGTGAGCGCATTTGGGTGTAAATCCTATTTTATCTGTTTTACGCCCTGCCTTTGAGAAAAGAACTTTCCCAAGTAGAACTCTCTCTTGGATAAAGAACCCTGTCAGTCATACAGACACAGCTGTGTGGGAATATCCTCTTTGCAACAAGCTTGGGACACACTCACATCCCAAGAATCAAAGCAGAACGTGTGAGCTGCGCCTTGAAAACCAAGGGTGAGCAGTGAGGGAGATGAGCAGCTCTGGGCTCAGACTTGTCATTCTGAAGGATGAGGTACACTGTTTGCCGGCTTCAGGATCTCTGGTTATCTAATACCTTGGGAACAAAGAAAGGGCTGTCTGGGGGTGGGGGGGAATTCTCCCAGGGATCAGGGACAGAGGGAACAGTAAAACACAAACTGTCCCTGCTGGATTTATTGGTATATTTCAAGAGAGTCCTTCTTCTGTCCCACTGTCACACACTGTACTATTATGGATTGTGATTAGGGATGGGATCATGTGTTTTGCCAAGTTTAAAACCCACACAAAATTGTAGGGTTAGAGTCTGGAACAAAACTCCAACTTTTTGGTGTGGAGTTTTTCTACTTACGGCAAAATGTGGCTTCCGGGAGGGTGAGTTAAGATGCCTCAAAGGGAAAAAATTCTTCCAAAGGAACATTTTGATAATTCAAGTGTAAATAAATATAAATCCAAAACACATTTTTAATTAAAGGGAAATTGCTTAGAAAAACATATTTATATCCACTCCCCTTCCGCATACACTCACTCGCAATCCTCTCCAAGGAAAGTTCAAAAGGGGTAGCTCTGGACAGGGCGGGTTTATAAACCCACACTCCATTGTGATAGTGTCTCAGAATCAGGCTCTCTGAACACACAGAAGACTTATTGAAGTAATGCTAAAAAGTGTTGGTTTCAGTTCACAAAAAGTCATGTTTGAAAATAACTGCTTATGAGACTTACATCGCCACGTCTCGGCGTTTAAACATCTCTACAGGTTTGCGTTTTTACCCTAAGACCCTGATCTCTCCACAATCAGGTTCTCGACTTCCTGCCAAGTCCCTACGGTGAAAGCAAGCCACAGTTCCTGGGCATTTTCACCTGTTTCTCTTACCATCCCATCACACCGACGCACTTGAATTACCACGTGGGAAATAGGAAGATGTCGTTTTAGCTTTGTTCTTTCTCTTAAGCCATCTTTCTCTTGTGGCTTTTGTGGTCTCTTATAATTATGTTTCATAAAACGCTTTCAGGCCTATCTTCCCCAGATAGAGATATATAAAAATACAGATAATAAGCAACCATTCAGAAGAAAATAAGACGGGAACAATGGAAAAGAGAAAATATGAAAGGAAGTATTCAGTTACCCTCAAACACGCGTCCTGTCTACGGTGTCGTTTTTTTTTTTTTTTTTTTTTCTTTAAATCCGGCTTCAAAAGGAAACCTAAAGACACTGCTACATAACCTCTTAAAGTGCTCTCACCAGCTGCCTACAAGGACAAGCAGAATTTAGTATTTGTTTCACTATTTATACAAGAAAGACCAAAGGAAGTTTCGCTTGTGGAAACGATGTAATTAAGAGAGCACAGAAGAAGTCAGCCTTGAATTTTTATTTCGATTGTGTGTTTCTACAATGTCCTTCTCCTAGCCCCATAGAGATATCTGTCTCCGCCACTAGCTGAACTCAAGGGAAAGGGTGTGTCTTACTCGTTTTGAGATCTTTTCTGTCCACCACTTACCTGGAACTTTTTTTACTGGAGATGCCCAGTAAATGTCCACAAAATTTTTGTACGTGTGTGTATGTGCGCTTACACGGTCCTCCTCTTTTGTCCATAGTGACAAAGGAAATGTATCATTTCTGAAATCCTCCATTGTGTGTAGGGCCGTTGTGAGCCAAACTATGACCGAGCTATGTCTAAACCCCACTGGTCAATCAGCTGTGCACTTCCACAGGATGTAACCAAGAATTTAACCGAATATTCTGGAATCTTAAGAGGCTGATAATCACGTTTATCATATCATTCACGATTGCTTTCTGACTGATGTGAATATCATCTGTTTAAGATGAGATGCATTTGAGGTATGATTTTGATTCTAATTACTGATGACACTTGCCAGTACAGAGTTTGTGGCATGCATTTAGAAACCACTGAAACAAAAGCTTTTCTTTTCACCCCAGCTTGAAACCATGTGTAGTCGAAGGGTAGAAAAATCAGTAAGTCTCATTCATTTATCTGGACTATATATTGTGATAACGATATTATTTTCATTAATACTTGAATCCCAAGAAACTTAATAAAAGAACATTTTTCTCAATACAGTCTCAAAACTGTATTACCTGTCATTGAAAGAAACAAGAAATCAGTGGATTATATAAGAAATCAGCTGAATTTTTATTCTAAATTCTATATTTCAATCTGCCCTTTATTTGTGGTGGAAAGAGCCTTTTTTACTATTTTAAATAATATTTGGTATTTGGTATCAGTTCACAGAGATCTTAAGCTCCTACTTTTGGGGGAAAAAGGAAGCTATTTTTACTTTTCTTTGCCACTCAAGGCTTACCACCACACTAACTGAGAGATAATTTAGCAGTAACAATAAAGACTTATGATTCCTTTTTCCTTTAACTGAATTTCTTCTTCTTAAGTTAATGATTAAACACATTGAATAGCATAAATTGGGGGAAAATGAGATTTCCCAGGCAATGAATGGCTTTCTGGTAGGTTACAAATTTATTTTGAACAAATAAGCTACTGTATTTTCAACTGGACAATCAAAATATCATTTCACTTCAAAGGAAAGGGAGCAATAATTGAATGCCTTGACTCACTTCATATTTATGACTATTTTCCCTTTACAGAATCCAGTAGGATATAGTTTTATATGCCTGTGAACTGAACACATTTCTTTTGCACATGGAACTTACTATATGAAGAGGGGTATTGTACGGTAGACAAAATGAGAGGCATGTAAGATTCAGGTCAGTGGCAAAAACCCATTCTTGCAAAGTATTCAGTTGCCCTTTCAACAGCATTAAGACTGTCTTGGGTTATCTTTTCTTAGAATCACCTCCTTTGCCCCTCTATAGTTTAAATAGCCCCATACTCCTATTTAAGGGCAGCTTGTCTTTCATTAAAGAGCTTGAAGAATATGGCAATATACATAACAATAACACTCGTTCTAAAGATGAAACACCCCGAAGTTGAGCAAAAAATTAAAAAATTAAGAACTCGATAACACAATGAAATGGGAGCCAAATTTGTTATATGAGTGAATGCAGATGTTTTGGAGGAAACCTGAAAGGGGAGGGAACACATGTGTAAACCTGTCATGAAGGGCTTGTCCCTTACTCACGTGTAGTAAACCTCAAACCAAGAGCAGAGGGGACCCCCAGACAGATGCCAGTGTAGACACAGGGGGTTAATTTTTCCAGTTAGCACAGATTTATCCAAAACCAGGTTTTGGCTAACCTCATTGTGATTATTTAACTTTCATCAAATGCCAATGGTGCACTTTCTTGTGAATGAAACATCAGCTGGTCTTGATGAATCCTACATGTTTTTATGAAAAGGGCAGACCCCAGACCTCTAGCACTGCGGTAAGAACTAAGCTGATATTCTTCTTCTGATGTAATGCGTGAGGTCCCTGTCCATACTTCTCCCTGCATCTATGATTCAATTAGCCAAACCGCACCCCTGCCTAATCTTACGGTGTGTATTGTGGATACCATAGTGTTCTTAGTCTTGTTCTTCTATGTTTTTAAGATAGGTTGGTATTAATCCAAAGGAATTACAAATCAGAAATTATCAGTATGCACTTTGATATACAGAAGGCAGGTCTAGATGAGAGTCAGAGGAACAGCTCATCGTTTCATAGGACATTTATTGAGATTATACATACTCTAAGTAACAAGACATGGTTCTTGGCCTCAAACACTCACAATTTAGTAGGGGGGTGAGGGGATCCTAGGGTACAAATATGTAAAAGAGAGCTGTGCTGCACTTTCATGGGGGGAGGGGAACTGCACATTCAGGTACCCCAATGGGTAGTATGGAGTAAGAGTAAGAGGGGAAAATTCTTCCTCAAGGAGGAATGTGGTTGAGCTGAGTCTTGAAAGACTAAAGAAAATTAGCCTGTCCAAGGACTGGAGGTAGAATGTCCAAAGAGGGAAATGACCTAGAAGTCAAGTAATTGAAACAAAGGAGACATCAGAGCAACTTGCCAAACGTGCGGGAGGCTGGGCAGTCCAGGGGTGGCCCCATGTGTGGCTGGAGCCACGGGGGCAATCCTGGAGGACGTTGTAGAAGGCTTTGGGGTTTATACTGATATCCCCAGGGGCCTTTTGGACACTTTAAAGTAGGTGAATACCATGATCAGTTTAACACTCAATTTTCTTTTTTCTTTTTTCTTTTTTTTTTTTTTTTTTACTGGCACCTGTAGAGCATTTTTGGAATAACTGGGGAGGAGTGACTGGGGAGGGTGTTTTAACTGATTTTGAGATATCACTGTGGTTTCCCCCGCCAGGTCGAATTCCTAAACAGAGTAGCACTGTTTGAGGTCTTTGATAAAATATGGACCACAGCCATGCCTTCTTGGAATGTGTCGTTACTCAGCTAATGGGCTTAGAGGGAAGGTACCAGAAACATAACTATTCCAGAAAGTCAAAGCAAAGCAGATCATGTTTTCTTCTTCAGAGAATGGCCCCCTCAGATGCTATCTGGCAAATCACTTTGCTTCCTATTTCACCATAAAAATCATTGCCACACTTTCACTCTTGGGACTTAGTAACTGTTTATTTGATGTTCACAGATCGGCAGTCATCGTGGCCCCTCTTCCACAAGCTCATTATGACCAGCAGCTCTCAGTAATACTCATTTTGTTTATCACAAGCTATGCACTGTGATAGGCATGTCCATGTGTTACCTTATTAAATCCTCCAGCAACCCTACGAGGTGATGCCATCATCATCATCATCATCATATTCATCATCATATCAAAATGGGGATTTTGCATATGAAGAAATGGAAGTGTGAAGAAATAATGGGATTTGCTCCCAGGCAACACCAGGAAGTGGCAGGCCCCCATAGGAACCCATCGCTGTTTTATACCAAGCCTGTACCCTTGATAATTTCTAGGTCCTGCTGTTGGCATCAGTTTTCCCTAGAATGTTTTAACTTTTAACTCCTATTTCTAAAGTATTTCTCTTTAGCAGCTGATCTACTTCCCTTCAAATGAAAATATTTTAGCATCTTCAATACCATTTTTTAAAATGAACTCTATATAGTTTTATTTGTGTTCACTGCCCTTTTAGAAGTCTCTTTTCTGTTTTGCTCCAACGTGGGTTTTATTTGTATTTTAAATCAAGATCTTTCTTCCTGTGGAATCCACAACAGGCCACTCCTGGGACTTCCTTACGTTGCAGCAGATTCTAAAAATGGAAAATTCAGGGTCCTTAACTGGACTCTGGCTTTATAATTGCCTCTGTGGTGCTCTCACCACATTCCCAGATGTGCCAGAGAGACAGAGGGTAGTGAGGGAAGTGAAATGTTAAAATAAGGCTAAACAAACAGTTTGCCCAACAGATGTTAACCCAATTCATAATTTAAAAGTTCCTATTTTTGTTCACCACTTAGACAATGGGCATTTTAATTTGTCCTCCAACCACTGCCTGTGAATTAGGTTCAGAAAGAAAGTCATCAATAGTTTCATCAAACTTTTTTCCTAGTCATAGGTCAAAGAAACAAAAGGAGTATGTTTTCTTTTTATTTGAAGCATAGCGTTATTATGAAACCTTGTTTGGACTTCAACAATTTGTTTAAATATGTCTTAGCTAATATGATTACCAGGACTAGATTTAATCAGAGTTGAATAACTTATTGTTATAGCACAAATCCTATTGGAAAAGCAATACCCAAGAGTTACATTTACATAATTTTAAATAGAATGATTGAAATTAACTAACATTTGTCCTTAGATCTCTTCAGAGTAACATTTGTCCTTAGATCTAGGAATTCAGGCATTAAAGAAACCCAGTCAGTTGAGTAAAATAGTAATATCCCCCCACTGAGCTTTGCAAGCAGAGCATTTCTATCTCTTAAAGTCAGCAGAGGCAAAAAAAAAAAAAAAAAAAAAAGTCATCTCTAAAATATATTTGACAAATTACTTATCTGGCAGAATCAGGTTTAAAACTGAGTTTCCTGATCTCTCGTGTTACACTCCAACCACAAGAAAGTTGAACCCCCTTGCCTTCCACAGGTTGGGTCCCACAATCCCAGGACCACAAGTCCCACAGACAGAACCAGCTCATGGGTGCGGGAAGATCGAGCCAACACAGAGCTGGTTGGTGGTAAAAGTCAAATATATATTGGAGGAGCTAAAATAATTGCAAGCCCAGCCCTTGTGGCATAAACGGCAATAAAGGGAGAACAAAGGCTGTGGAAAAAACAAAGAAAATAAAACCCTTGAGAAAATCTAAACAATCATCCAATGTTGGATGAAATCTCAGGATAATGAGAGAATGTTCTTTCAAAGACAGAAGTTTCTTTTCTGATCTTGTATTAGAACTTGTCAACTTTCATACTTCCTCCAACCC
Source organism: Meles meles (assembly GCF_922984935.1). NCBI lineage: Eukaryota > Metazoa > Chordata > Mammalia > Carnivora > Mustelidae > Meles > Meles meles. The sequence goes on from NC_060074.1 coordinate 10,991,033, forward strand.
CCCACCCCTCCCAGCGCACCCCCCCCCCCCAGCCATTTCTCATTAGGTGGTTTCTCATAGGTCAACATTCCATACTTGGATGCTCATGGGCTTTCTACCTAACAGGTAGGACTGGCCCAGGAGAACCAAGAGGCTAGAAGGAGAAGAGCCCCATTATCATCATCGCTGGATGTACCAAAGAAAAGCAGCAGGATGAAGGTAATGAAGATGATGATTTAAAGACATTTTATGGAATTATAGGATCAGAGACCTGGACCTGACCATTGAGACTTAAATCCTCAAAGTCTTCCATTTCAGGGGAAAGAAAGACAGTAACAACAAGGAGGAATCACATGATTTTCACTGTACTACCTTAGGTTACATATTTCAGTTCTAGAGTCTCTGTTGTCCTTTTGGGGATGTGAGCCCCCCAGCCACATCACAGGTACTGAGCGGGTATGGACACTTAGAGAGTTGGGGGCACATCTATGTTTGGCAGAATCACATAAAATTTTAACTTTAAAATGTTTCTTTCAATCAAATTAAATTTATATTTTATATTATTTTTCCTTGGGAAATTTTCTCTTACTTCCCATGGGAAGAGCTTGACTTTGGAATAATTTGTATCTTGTCCATTTTTAAATTTTTAAAGTCTGTGAGTATGAATGTAATGTTCCCCCCTCCCATTTTGCACTTCTGATAGGACGTGAGTTACAAGGAGACACGAGGAAGTTGAGGAGTTTTTAAGAGCTTACAGCGTGAGTGACTTTTGTTATTAAAGCACTAAGAATACAGATTTTACTAGTTGCTTTGTAACCACAAAAATCTTACCCAGGTAAATTTTTTTTTTCCAGAGGTAAATATTTTAACATTGACTTCTACTTGCAATGTTTATGGACTTAAATGTCTGTGAAAATGAAACCGTAAATAATCAGTTTTGTTGTAAATGCTATGTAGCAGTTATATAAATTTTATTATGTACTATAATATAAATTATACATTATAAATATGTATTAAAACTAGAATAAAAATACTCTATATTTTTTACCTTTTTCTGATCATTTTTAAGCTTCAAAACTATGTCTCATTATAACTGACTGGAAAACCCAGTAATTTTTTAATGCCCCCTCAGTGGGTTTTTTTTTTTTTAACTTTGTGGCATTTTACTAGTGATACCAATGGGCAGAAAGGTAATACCTATTTAACCAAATAGAAGGATTTTTTTTTAAAGATTTTTTTTTTTAATTTATTTATTTGACAGAGAGAGACCACAAGTAGACAGAGAGGCAGGCAGAGAGAGAGAGAGGGAAGCAGGCTCGCCGCAGAGCAGAGAGCCCGATGTGGGACTCGATCCCAGGACCCTGAGATCATGACCTGAGCCGAAGGCAGTGGCTCAACCCACTGAGCCACCCAGGCGCCCCTAGAAGGATTTTTCATACCAACCCACTTGCCTGCCCATCCAGGTCCTTGGGCTAAGGGGAAAAAAAAGAAGTTCTAACTTGGCCCTCCTTTGTATGAGGGAACCGAAGCCAATCTTTCATCCCCACAAAGTGACATATTCTAGAAACCAAAAACAAATAAACAAACAAAAAGTTTCAGTCGAAGGAGTGAACATGCTGTTTTCCTGCTGACTTGGGGCTCGGCGGTCACAGAGCAGAAGAGGCTCAGTGCAAGAAGGGGGCGCGCACAGTCAGCAAACAAGCCACATGATTAGAGACTTTGTTACTAATTACAATTAAACCGAAAAATAAACAGTTTCCTTTTGACTGGAGGAGCTTGTGTCTGAAGGACAAAGGCTGTCCTGAACGCTGGTCCTTTCATATTGTTATTAATTTAGCAACACAGACTTCTTAAACAATAAGGCCTACGTTCCCAATGAAAGTGAAGTAATTACAAAAGTTATAAAAAGACACTTTAACAAAAATTCTCCTTTCCACGTCTGGATTTATGAAAGAATATGAGGGAAGAGCAGCGATGTAAGGAAGAGAGCAAAGAAAACAACGTTTTAATTCATCAGACCTATCGTGACTGCGAGACCTGACAAGAAGCACTGGAACAGAGAATCTGGTTCACCTTTAGAATTACTTTGTGGCAAATAAGTTTCATTCTATGCAAATTAGACTTTTTTAGCTGAACATGTGAATTTGTAAAGCACGCACTCTCTACATACCTGGGGTCTAAGAGCAAATCACAGGTCAGGTTAGCGAAGAGAAAGTAAAATGACTATCATTTTGTTCTGTACATATAAGGTATAGATATATAGGAACATATATACATATATATGCATGCGTATATATGCAGATATATGCATATATGTCTTTGACTTCCCTACAGGATTGGTTTTGAAGACTTATTCAGGTAGGACATGAAAAGGAATTGTTGATTCAGTAGATGGCAGTCTTCCCACTAAGCCAATAAAACCCATTGTGGAAATCACATTTTAAGAGAAGGGAAAACTGCTTTTAAGACACGGCTTTTCCAACGCTAATCATTAAAGAGCACATTAGGTGGAGAAATTCAGAGCCTTTATGTTGAAGTGAAACAATTTAATTATTCCTAATATCAAATCAGTGAGACAGGGAGGAGCTTTCCTATAATTGGATTAGGAATGACAAGAAAGAGAATCCCCGCCCCCACCCCCTCCCATCTCTGCATACTCACCTGCTAGGATTTTAAGAAAGGAAACTGGTTATCAAACCCAAAGTATCATCACCTCTCTGATCTTATATCCTACCATCAAAGAAACAAACAAAAGCAAAATCCTCTCCTTTTGTGTTGTGGTATGCTACTAAGAGTTTCAGGGGTAGATACGATGGAAAACTCTGGTAAACCCTCTAGAGAAGGAGTCTTGGTTCTGCCCCATACCTTACAATCCTGGGCAAGTTGCTTCCGCTCTCAGAGACTGAAGTCGTACCCAGGTAAAAGCAGGGATAACAAAGCCACCACGACAGGATTGCCATAAGGATAAAAAATACACTGGACATTCAATAGAAATCTGTGTCCTTCTCTTTACAGTCTCACTCTTCCCAAAAATGATATTAGGGAGAAAACTATGTATATATTCAAATATGTGGATTTTTAATTAAAGTGAATCAAAATTTCATTCTGATAGTTTTAAGCTTCCTCTTATGAAAACTGGCACTACTTTCTTGCAGGGATGTAGGCTCAACAATCCATAAATGAAGACCTCCTCACTATTATAAATTAGATCTTTTCTCTTTCTTGCATATTCATAGTATATTGATCACTAATTTTATTTTGTTTTATGTAGGAGCTTGTGCATCAGTTAATCTTCTATGAAAATGATAGTTTATTTCTATTATAAATGTATTATTCAATATTTAGTATTTGAAAAAAAGTACAATTACATCTATTCTGTGTGGACACTAAGCAATACCTCGGAAGTTATTACAAAAAGAAAAATTCTAAATATATTATCTTCTTTACTGTCTGTTCCATCTAAACATAGTGCAAGGACTTATTACTTGTACTTTAGCAAATGAGAATCATTAGAAAGCAAGAGAATCCTATTGTTCCGAGGTCTACTACTCTTTTTTTTTTCCATTTTATTTATTTTTTCAGCGTAACAGTATTCATTCTTTTTGCACAACACCCAGTGCTCCATGCAAAACGTGCCCTCCCCATTACCCACCACCTGTTCCCCCAACCTCCCACCCCTGACCCTTCAAAACCCTCAGGTTGCCCCAACCTCCCACCCCTGACCCTTCAAAACCCTCAGGTTGTTTTTCAGAGTCCATAGTCTCTTATGGTTTTCCTCGCCTCCCCAATGTCCATAGCCCGCTCCCCCTCTCCCAATCCCACCTCCCCCCAGCAACCCCCAGTTTGTTTTGTGAGATTAAGAGTCATTTATGGTTTGTCTCCCTCCCAATCCCATCTTGTTTCATTTATTCTTCTCCTATCTCCCTACCCCCCCATGTTGCTTCTCCATGTCCTCATATCAGGGAGATCATATGATAGTTGTCTTTCTCCGATTGACTTATTTCACTAAGCATGATACGCTCTAGCTCCATCCACGTCGTCGCAAATGGCAAGATTTCATTTCTTTTGATGGCTGCATAGTATTCTATTGTGTATATATACCACATCTTCTTTATCCATTCATCTGTTGATGGACATCTAGGTTCTTTCCATAGTCTGGCTATTGTAGACATTGCTGCTATAAACATTTGGGTACACGTGCCCCTTCGGATCACTATGTTTGTATCTTTAGGGTAAATACCCAGTAGTGCAATTGCTGGGTCATAGGGTAGTTCTATTTTCAACATTTTGAGGAACCTCCATGCTGTTTTCCAGAGTGGTTGCACCAGCTTGCATTCCCACCAACAGTGGAGGAGGGTTCCCTTTCTCCACATCCTCTCCAGCATCTGTCATTTCCTGACTTGTGGTCTACTACTCTTTTGCTAGATAGTGGTATTAATTCAATGTATGACTTCTGATTTTATGTGAAGAGGAAAAAAATATGCTACATTGAATAGTCTGTTTCTTACGAATGAAAAAAACAGTTAATAACAAATTACTTGCCCAATGAAATGTCATAGACTACCCAATCTCATCTGTTTCTTCAGCTGCCTGCCCTTGACACCTTAATTCTGGAAAGCCTGGGAACCTCCCTGCCTTGGTGGAACAGTAACCTTAGAAAGCTGATGGGCTCCTGAGTTCTGATCTGCTCTCCAGGGGACAGAAGACACTGATTGACACTTCTGAAGAACACTTCCTCCGCCATCTAAATAATTCAGACCCTCCATGAGAAGACAGACCCAGCTCTGAAGCAGTTCCCAGGGCCCCCTGGTTTCTAGGGCCTGGGGAAGAGCTGCTGTTTGCTGCCGAGCCTGCTGCAACCGGCCTAGCGCCCATCTCCGCTTGGCACAGGACTGTTACTTCCAAACCCAAGCACTTCCCTCTGCTCCCGGGGCCTCCACCAATCCCGTGTTGCTGGTCTGAAAGCCCAGGGCACTGAGGAATGTTGCTGTGATTTTTTTGGTTGGTTGTTTGGGGGTTTTGTTTTGCTTTGTTTTGTCAAGGTAAAGTAGGTAAGACTCCTTGCCACCAAGATGTTTTTGCAATTTCATTCCTTAAAAGCTTTTTGCGTAGCTTCTTAGTCCTTCCCTGCCACTGCTTTCAAAGTAAAAAGTGATAAAAAAGTGCGGCGAGGGGAACCTGGGATGCAGATCTGAGAGATCTGAGAGCCAGCACTCCTCTCCGGTGCTGTCCCAAAGTGGTGTGTGTGCCCGGAGGGGGGCAGTTAGACAAAGGGATGGTTATTAAAGGAGATGAATGAAGCCCCCTGGGGGAAGCGTCTCCCCTCTTGTTGGCACCTTTCTAATTCACTGTAGCCAGAGTCTGCCCCCTAGGTCAGTGCTTATCAAACAGGCATACCCTTCAAAAGTGTGCTGTTAGTAGTTAATGGTATTCACATCATGGGTCAATGTGAAAAACTGCATTTCTTGAATGGGAGGATGTCATCTCATTTTTTTTCTGAATTCTCCACCCTCAGCACAATGCCTTAAACACCACAGGTTTTCCAAAAAGGGGCTGCCGAATGAATGAGTACACAAATAAACGCATTGTGTTCTCTGATCATAAACTCCTGAACTCAGGGTAGAGACTGCTGAGCTAAAGAATCAAATCCTGGTCGTACCTGTAACATAAGTTGTTTGACAGTCTTAGAAACATCTTACTATCCCCAGCTATGACACACGATAATTTTTATTTGCTTGTTTCTAAAAATCTCTGTGGTTTGGGTTAACTAACCTATATAAAACCTACCTCCCTTTAAAGGCTTGGCAGCACCCATCAAAGTAAATTTATCACAGCTCTTAAACCATTCAGACACTGGGGATACCTTTCCAGCATTTAGATCTATTGGCAAATAGACCCCAAATTCCAGTGCTTTTGCCAAAAGTTGCAAAAATATTCGATCTTATGCTAGTCTTAGCCTCCAGATAGTAAGTAGAATTTGGTTGATGATGCATTGCTATGCGGCATTTCTAAGTTCAAAAGTAGCTTCACTCACCTGATGGCTAATTAGGGTCAAGGTCTTCTGTTTCAGAAGCCAAATTTCTCATTGTGACTATCATGAGCTATAACAATGATTGCCAACAGGATGTGACTTAAGCTTATATGCTTAAACGAATGCAAGAACAAAGAAACACAACCCAGTAAGCACAGGGAGATGACTAGTGCAACCAAGGCACCTGGGAAACTGACCCAGTTGACTTGGATTTGTGATTGGTGAGGTGAACATATGACTTTTTGTCTAACCTACTGTTGTGCACTATTAATCTCCTCTCCCCTGGTTCTGAATTAGACTACTTCTACACAATGCCTAAAGTTTTTACTCATTCGATCAATATAGTGCTGTTCTTAGTTAATTTTGCAATATATGTACACACATTATTCTCAAGACAAAAACTATTCTCAATAAACAGTGTACTTTCGTTGCCCTGGCTCCAGAAAGAATGCTGTGGACAGAGAGAAACAGTGAAAGTGTCCAACATGTCCATTACTTCTCAAAGAAAAAAAGGTTGGAATGGGACTTTGAACTTCTTTTTAAATGATCAAGAAGACTTTTAAAAAAAACTTATAAATTAAGGCTCTTTTCACAAAAAGGATCATAACTCACAAAAAAAAACCCAGTATTTTTTATGCTGGATGTGCAATTTGATGCACATTAATGGGGGAGAAAAGAGATATTTCATCCTAGTCCTAGAATGGGGTGGTTCAGAATAACACCAATATATTATTATTCCAAGATCACCCAATCATTCAGGAGAAGAGAGATTAAAGAGATCTGGAAGAGAGAGAGGAAAACAGTCACCTTGACTGAGACCATTCCCAAGCACTTTTCCTGTGTTTGGATTTTTCTGCTCAGTGTCCTAACACCAGGATGTATGTGATCTGTGGGTTAAGCCAAGATCAAATACCCAATCTCCACCATTGTGGATATCAACGAGAATTCATAGAACGATGGCACTGAGTTCTTTCTGCCTTTGCAGACCTTCCCCTAGCTGTTACTGTGGACTACAGAACAAAAGCAGGCAGGCTAGCAACAGGTACACAGTCTTCACTTGCTTCCTCCCAAAAGTACTATTTCTTCAGTAGTCTTCAGAGCTTGACCTATGGTCCTTCCATGTTACCAGACTGCATAGGTCTCCGCAGCTTCACTAGCCGGCTCTGAAGGGCCAGCCTGAGTGCTTCTAGGGGCAGACTCAGCCTGAATGCTCAGTTACTCAGCGTCACCATGGAATCTGCTGTGATTAAACAGAGCCAAAAGGCACGCTTCCTCCAGATCCCTTTGAACAATTCAACTTGTGCATTAAATGATGCCTACAAGGAATATGAATTATATTAATCTCATGAGAACTGTGGTATGCCAATACATTATGATGACCACTCTCAGGTAACTCATAATGGGAATTTGACTCTACTCTGGTTCTTTCTGCAAAGAGCACATTGACGTACTTCACCCAGCTGGTTTGAAAGGGGATTCTTCCCATTGGCCTCCTCACCAAGAATAATCACTGAGCATCTATAAGCCTGATTAAGGACTTTATTGACTAATAGCATTTTAATGATAATAACTCATACTATGATAACAATATTAAATAAAACATTCTTAAAATTTCTGTCTCAATGCTTTCATCATCTGATGAATAATGACCCACTCCAGACGTAGCTGTTAAATAAAATTAACCAAGTCACACTAAGAACTAAGGATACACAATTATTAGGAATCACAGAGATCTTTATAGAAATATAAGTTGCAAAATAGGGCATCAAAAGAATCTTATTGTCCAGGATGCATTATCAGTCTTCAATAGACCATGTACTGAAAAGGATAGACAAGTGATCATCAGTCTTTGTCAAGCTCTTAGCTGTTTTCAGTTTTCAAATATCTTTAACAGAACTAACATGAATTTAAAATTCACTGTTCTCCTGACACAGTTAAAAATACTTCACTTCCCTATGTGCTTTGTCACCTTTTTTAAAGGAAAAGTTGAAGATTAAAATTTTATATATTTTTATTACCACGTTTCCAATATATATGGCGTCTTATAAAACTACTCACAGTGCCCCACCCATGGCTTTCTTCTGGTTCCCAATCAGTTCAGCAACTGTTATGGAGGCAAGATCAGCTTTAGGGTGGACTGGTGTTCCCATTATGGGCTCTTTCACGCGCTGAATTTGGACAGTGTTTATGGCATAAAAGCAAGATAACACAGAAATGATTTCTAGGGTTTAATAGGCCACAGACCTCTCTGCCTTATTTTCATGAATACTTCATGAAATTATCTCAGGCTCTTCCATTAGAGAGCAAAATTTACTATAATACTTCATATGTGTTATCTTTTCCCAATTGCTACGCACATCAATATCTTTTCCCCTCAAAATCCTTACCTATTTCATATAAAGAAAAAATCTGGTCTTCAATAAAGGTGTAATAGTTTGTGGATTGGCCTTTTTTTTATGAGGTTATTTAAAGTCTGAGCTAAATCAGGTAATTAGCTCCCAGCACTTCCAGAAGGGTAGGACCAAGTAATATACAACTTGCTGGGAGCTCTCATTTATTTTTATGAAATTTTCTTTCTGTTTCCTTCTTACCCTATTCCCTTTAATCCACCAGGGTATATCCTCTTGTCCTTATTTTTAAAAATATTTGTTCACAAGATAATGATTGAATCTAATTGGAAATGAAACTGTATACTATTAATATATGCTCCTGCATAAATAAAAATATTGCGTTGCGTAAATAATTTAAAAGTTGTTGGTAAAACTGGAAACAAACAAACGTGAGTTTCTGGAAGGCAGGAGGCTTGTGTCTTATTGTATTTGCAGCTCCTAGCCCAGAGCATCACATCCAGGACTCGTCCTTACACGCAGCATGTTGAATAAGTTCTCCTGACTAAGAGCGGAGAGTAAGCAGTCTTCTCCCAGCTGAGTCCTTGCTGGTATCGTGTCCCTTCTGAATTATCAGATTCAGGATAGGAAAATTACCACCGTAGTTAAGTGGTTCTTCCCCATGCTGTCTGGCAAATTTCTCTTCTCCGTGCTGACTGAAAACAGAGTCTGATTCAGGATTTCCCTTCTCTTGAATTCTCCTTGTTTTTCCTTTCATAGAGAGCACCAGTGATAAAGTTAGTGTCAAGAGTTTGCATCCTGGATCAGCCTCCTACTGGATGGGGGGAAGTCTGGCACATCGGCAACACCACTGTGGGACCCAGGAGGGCCAGGCTGACATGGGCCAAGGAAAGGGGCGTGTTTGGCAGAAGAAATCAGCAATGCCCAGGGAAGACACACCGGTAGGTTGGCAGTGGTAGGACACCTTCACACAGCTTCCCTGGGGCCAGATTCCTCTGTACTGTACACTAAAGCAGTGTTTGTCCATTTGGGCTGCCCATAAAAATCACCTGGGGAACTCTTAAGAAATATTCATGCCTGTGGCCTTACCCCAGACCGATTAACCCAAAATATCTCATAGCATAGACGCTGTTTTTCAGGTAGCCTGGGACTGTAATGGTCCACCGGGGTCAGGAAATCAGGCACCTAAGGATGACCGAGCAGAAGAGAAATGGTACTGGGTCTGTTTCCGATGGGACTTCTTTGTGAGCACACGTGAAAGGGTTCCCTGAGATACCCAGGAATGGAGTGTGAGGCAGTATGCCCTGGGAGGATGGAGATGGCCAAGGGGCTACAGACCCTGCAATAGTAAGTTACTACAATATGCAGCATTACTAAAAAAAAGAAAAAGATTTATTTATTTATTTGAGGAGGGAGGGGCAGCGGGAGAGGAAAAGAAGCAGGCTTCCTCAGCTGAGAGGGGTGGGGAGCCCAGCATGGGGCTCTGTCTCACAACCCTGAGATCATGACCTGAGCAGAAATCAAGAATTGAATGCATAACCAACTGAGCCACCCAAGCGCCCCAAAGCATTACTTTTTTTAAACACAATTTTTCAGAGGGGTTATGAGTGTCACAGGATCAAATTTTAATATACAAAATGCTGAGAAAATGTAGAACCTCTCTTTAATTTAGAAAAAGACTGGGGTATCTCCGGAGCCCATATCTGCCACTCTCAAGTTTAGCACTTGGAATTTCCCAACTTGTGAACAGTCCTTTAGGTTAGATAAAGAGGTTCAGTCTTTCAGATCGCTTCCTCTATCTCTTGATGCTTTCCTTAAATTAAAGACGAGGTGGATGGTGGAATGGTGTCTGTCTACCCCGCTGGCTTCTAGTGCTCATATCTCTCGGGAGCTCTGATCCATTCTTTCACTGATGCGCCTTCCTCTTTCCACTGAGACAGCTTCTGACCAGCTCACCCCGGTGCAGGTCTTAAGTTACCCCATCTGTCCTCTAGATCCCCATAGAAGTTCCTTCCCTTAGTCACAACTAGCTTATCTGACCAGTCCGTTCTTCTCTTCTCCCAGGTGGACCCTTCCTGTGTTGGCATGGCCCTCCTCCTTGCAGAGCACCATGTGGGAGAGAGTGTTATGAGTCCTTTCCCCTTCCCTTGCCAGCTCTCCACCACCACACTAGTCCCTAAGAGCCAAAGGAGAGGATAAGCAAATTAGAACAAATATTTGGCTGCTTTCTCCTCTTGTGGAAAGTGACCCAGTGCTTCCTTCTCTGCCTTAGAGTGCCCCTCCGTAGAAAAGCAGTCATAGATATTTTTTCTCCGAGAGAGAACATACATCTTCTCCATGGAGTTGCAAAAAGATGAGATAAATGAACTTACAAAATTCTCTCTATGACAACCTGCTTTCAAAGCTACTGTCTTGCTATGTGATATCTTAAATGTCAGAAGCTCAGTAGTTTTTCTTTTGCTTTATCTGAAACAAATCTATTTTCCTCTCCTCCTCCAAGCTTCCTAGGCAGGTGGAGGTCTCAGTCCAATAAAGGGGAAAGTAATGTACTTGGTTAGGAGAGAAGAGGTGAAAACACATAAATAAATTCCAAACTACGGCTCTTATTGCAAAAGCGGTTATCCTAAAAAAGCACCACCTATCACTCTTATGGGAAGGAGGGAATTTCAGGGGAAGGGAGTGTTTCTTTTGGTTCCGCCGCACATGTGTTGTTTCTCATGAGGTGTCTACTGTGTGCTCGGTACTGCCAGTGAGTGTGTCGCACCAGTCGGGCCACAGTCATGCCCACTTTAAAACACGGTGATACAGTGGGAAGCCCATAGGCTCAGCTTGTCATACAAAGACAACTAGGGAACTGTCAAATCATCCTAAATGCCCCAGAAGTTGCCCTAAAGACTGGCAGAACAAACTTCACAGCTCACGGTAGAGAAAGGCCACATGGAAGAAGGTAGGAAGTGCCGAGATACAGTTTGGGAGAGAAACAGAGCAGGGAGCTATGATCACAGAGAAGGGCAAGAGAGAGACTAGCAGACGGGGCAACACGGGGAAAGACAGAAGGAGGATTCCCCATTGCCACTGGCTTGGAAAACAAGAGGGACTGAATTTCCCGAGTTCTGGCTAGAAGCAGGGCTGAAAGCCTGGACTTCTAAAGGTCAGCAGGTTTAGCCTGGGGCAGCCTGGAGCACATTGAGAAACATGACAACAGCCCAAGGCCTTATGGCACAGAAACAGTGATCTGAAGAATCCTTGGGGCACACAGTAGTAGGAGGTTATTTGCTCATTTCAGGGTGCATACCAGAGACAGAGATCCACAGAGAGACCCCCTCTGGGAACAAAGGAACTGGCTGGCACTGTTTCTCTCTTCCACCCCACCCAGGGTAAACACAGGAACCAGCCCGGGGCCAACTCTCACTACCTAACTGGCTTTTACCAAGCCTCACCAGCTGCATGCACTCCAGTGGAACTGCCCTTCCAAAGTCATGCTCGCCTCAGTCCTGGCTCCCAGAAGACTGGCCCAAACCTCTGCCCACACTGCGTCTCCCGAACCAGGAGCCTGGCGGAGTTCTCAGTTTTGGCAGTGGTGGCTACAGTTCTCATTTCAGAAGCAGACCGGAATACACCCAGTTACAGGATCGCATTCAGACCAGCGACCAAAGACTGCCTACAAGAGGCAAAGACAGCCTCTGTAGACAGCCGCCCTGAAGGATGAAGCAGTGAGGACAAGACAGAAGAGTGTGTACAGCACACACTGGAGATGCCTCGGGACCCAGGCTAGCAATACTTACATTGGAAAAATAGACTTTACAACAAAGACTATAACAAGAAACAAGAAGATCTATGTGATCTGTGTTGGAGAGTGTTCCATGTGCACTTGAATGGAACGTGTATTCTACTGATGTAGGATAGAATGTTCTGAAAATAACTGTTAAATCCATCCGGTCCAGTGTGTCATTCAATACTACTATTTCCTTGTTGATTTTCTATTTAGATGATCTGTTCATTGATGTGGGTGGGATGTTAAAGTCCCTTACTATTATTTGTCAATGTTAATTAAATCCATTATGTTTGTTAGGAAGCGTTTTATGTATTTGGGTGCTCCTGTGTTGACTGTATTTATACAAATACACTGGAGTTGGAGCACTCTCCAACACAGATCACATATTAGCTCACACACAAATTCACAAAGATCAAAGTCACACCATACATATGTTCTGACCACAATGCTATGAAACTATAAGTGAACAACAAGAAAAAATCTGGAAACACCATAAATACATAGAGATTAAATAAGATGCTACTAGACAGTGAATGAGTCAACCAGGAAATTAAAAAAAGAAATTAAAAAGTACATGGAAACAAATGAAAATACAATGGTTCAAAACGTCTGGTATGCCGCAAGGGTGGTTCTAAGAAGGAAGTATAGAGCAATACAGGCCTACCTCCAAAGCAAGAACGATCTCAAATACATGACCTAAGCTTATACCTACAGGAGCTAGAAAAAGAACAAACAAACCTAAAACCAGCAAAGGAGGGAAATAATAAAGATTAGAGCAGAGATAAATGATATAGAAACTAAAAAACAACAGAACAGATGATGATGATGAAGATACAACTTTTGATGAAAGTGACTTTGATGATGAAGCACACTGTGCAGCTTTGGGGACAAGGCCACCTGCTGATATGGAAAAACTAGATGAAATGTACAGGAAACTAACTGAGCTCTTCTCTATATGTGCTAATGAAGATCTTAAAGACTGTCCTTCCACATTGTGGAAGCTTTGGAAATAGATGTCCAGTGATCACCTCATATTCTCATGTATATAACTGTTCTGTTTACAGTAATCCATTATATAGTTACTATGATGAACTGTAATTATTAGGCTCTTTGGCAGTGGCCTGCTTTTGGACCATCGCACCTAGTTGACATTCGAACAATTATTTATAGTATTTCTTAACATGTTTATGATGACGAATATTTGAAATTACGGACGGTTTTCTATAAAGTTTAAGAAACTAGTGACTCAAGTATTTGAATTTGTTTATACAGATTTGAAACACTAGCAGTGATAAAATGCTGTAAATGGAACACAGGGTGTGATGCATAAACAATGAATCTTGGAACACTAAAAAAATAAAGTAAAAAAAATTAAAAATATATATCTAATATTAATTTGGATTGAGTGACCATCATTTTTATTAATGTTTCTTAAATATTCTTTATTTTAATGGACCTATTGAAATTAGCACTTTCTGCAGTACAAAATAAGTTTACTTTTACTTATTTTTTAAACCATTAAACTTTTTGCTGACCTTTTTGGGCTGATGTGTTTGTTAAATATGGTTACCAGAAGAGAGACAATATGGCTGAAAAGACTAGCTCCTTGGGTACTTACAAAGGTTTTTGATTAAGGCTTACCTGGCTCTCTTGACTCTCCCCAGGTCTTTGGCTTTTGCTTTATTAAATGTATTTTCTGTACTAAGATCTTTTTTTTAAATTTAGTAAACTATATCTTAATCATTTATAGTTCTGTTGTAAAAATAATAAAACTTTAATAGAATGATATAGAATAAAGGAAGCTTCAGTTAAAAAATAAAAACAAAACCCCAATAGAAAAGATCAATGAAACAAGAAGCTGCTTCTTTCAAAAAAAAAAAAAATCAACAAAACTGATAAACCTCTAGCCATACTTATCAAGGAAAAAAGAGAAAGGACTCAAATAAAATCACAAATGGGAGAGGATAAATAACAACCAATACCACAGAAACACAAATAATTATAAGAGAACATTATGAAAAGCTATATGCCAAGAAATTGGACAACCAAGAAGAAACGTATAAATTACTAGAAAGATATAAACTACACAACAGAAAAAAGAAGAAACAGAAAATTTGAACAGCAATAACCAACAAAGAAACTGAATCAATAATCAAAAACTCCCACCAAAGAGAATTCCAAGACCATTGACCAAGGGCCAATTTTACCAAACATTTAAAGAAGAATTAATACCTATTCTTCTCAAATGATTCCAAAAACATAGAAAAAGGAAAACTTCCAAAATCATTCTAGGAAGCTAGCATTACCCTGATACCACAACCAGATAAAACCCCGCTAAAAAAGAAAACTACAGGTCAATATCCCTGACGAACACATATGAAAAAATCCTCAACAAAATACAAAGAAACCAAATTGAACATTTCATTTAAAAAACCATTCACCACGATCAAGTGGGATGTATTCCTTAATTGCAAAGGTGGTTCAATATTTGCAAATCAATCAATGTGATACATCACATCAATAAGAGAAAAGGACAAGAACCATCTGGTCATTTCAATAGATGCAAAAATTTGACAAAGTACAACATTCATTTATGATAAAACCCCTCAACAAAGTAGGTCTAGAGGGAACATACCTCAACATAATAAAGGCTATATATGAAAATCCACAGCTGACATCATCCTTAAAGGGGAAAAACTGAGAGCTTTTTCTCTATAGTCAGGAACAAGACAGGGATGTCCACTCACTACTTTTATTGAACATAGTATCAGAAGTCTTAGCCACAGCAATAAGACAATCAAAACAAAACAACAACAACAAAAAACAAGGCATCCAAATCAGTAAGAAAGAAATAAAACTTTCACTATTTGAAGATGACATATTATATTTTGAAAACTCAAAAGACACCACCAAAAACCTGCTAGGACTGATAAACAAATTCAGTAGAGTCACAGGATACAAAATCAATGTACAGAAATCTGTTGAATTTCTATACACCAATAATGAAGCAGAAGAAAGAAAAATAAACAGTACTACTTACAATTGCACCAAAGTAAAAAAGTACTTAGGAATAAATTTAACCAAAGAGGTGAAAGACCTGTGCTCTGAAAACTATAAAACCCTAATGAGAGAGGCTCAAGACTTTGCAAAGAAATGGAAAGACATTCCAGGCTCACAAACTGGAAGAACAAATATTGTTAAAATATCTATACTACGCAAAGCAATCTACATATTTAATGAAATCCCTATCAAAATACCAACACTATTTTTCCCAGAACTAGAACAAACAATTCTAAAATTTGCATGAAACCACAAGAGACCCAGAATAGCCAAAGCAGTCTTGAAAAAGAAAAGCAAACCTGGAGGCATCACCATCCCAGACTTCAAGTTCTACTACAAAGCTATAGTGATTAAAATGCTACAGTACTGGCACAAAAATAGACACATAAATCAACAGAACAAAATAGAAAGCCCAGAAATAAATCCTCAACTATATGGTCAATTAATCTTCGAAAAAGCAGGAAAGAATATCCAATGGGAAAAAGAAAGTTTCTTCAACAAATGGTGTTGGGACAACTGGACAGCCACATGTAGAAGAATGAAACTGGACCAGTTTCTTTCACTGTACACAAAAATAAATTCAAAATGGATTAAAGACTTCTATGTGCAACTTGATACCATAAAAATCCTAGAAGAGAGCACAGACAGTAAGTTCTGACATCACTCACAGCAACTTTTTTCTAGATATGTCTCCTGAGGCAAGGGAAACAAAAGTAATAAACTATTGGGAATTCATCAAAATAAAGTTTCTGCACAGTGAAGGAAACAATTGACAAAAATAAAAGACAACCTATAGAATGGGAGAAGATATCTGTAAATGACATATTTGATGAAGGGTTACTATCCAAGATATATAAAGAACTTAAAAACTCAGCATCCGAGAAATGAATAAACCAATTAAAAAATGGGCAGAAGACATGAATAGACATTTTTCCAAAGATGACATACAGATGGCCAACAGACACATGAAAAGATGCTCAACATCACTTACCATCAGGGAAATGCAAATCAAAACTACAATGAGATATTACCTCACACCTGTCAGAATGGCTAAAATCAACAACAGAAGAAACAACAGGTGTTGGTGAGGATGTGAAGAAAGAAGAACACTTGTGCACTGTTGGTGGGAATGCAAACTGGTGCAGCCACTCTGGAAAACAGTATGGAGATCCTCAAAAAGTTAAAAATAGAGCTACCTTATGATCCAGCGATGCACTACTGAATATTTACCCAAAGAATACAAAAACACAAATTCAAAGGGATACATATACTCCTTTGTTATTAGCACCATTATTTACAATAACCAAATAATAGAAGCAGCCCATGTGTCCATTGACTGATGAATGGATAAAGATGTGTGTGTGTGTGTCTATACATATATACATTCATATGTATCTCTGTATGTATGTAGGGATACATATATATGTATGTGTCCTTATATACATACATAGATACATATGGATGTATCTATGTATACACTCATGCACACACATATAATGAAGTATTATTTGGCCCTATGGAAGAATGAAATCTTGCCATTTGCAAAGACATGGATGGAACTAGAGTGTATAATGCTAAGGGAAAGAAGTCAGTCAGTGAAAGACAAATAGCATATGATTTTATTCATATGTGTAGTTTAAGAAACAAAACAAATGACCAAAGGGTAAAACAAAAACAAAAACAGAAAAAGAGACCAAGAGAAAGGGAGTGCCTTGGGTGGCTCAGTGGGTTAAGCATCTGACTCTTGCTTTCAACTCAGGTCATGATCTTAGTTGGGACATTGAACCCACATCCATCTCTGCACTGGGCATGAAGCCTGCTTAGGATTCTCTCTCTCCCTCTCCCCCTGCCACTCCCTATCCGTCACCCTCCACTCTCCTCTCTATTAAGAAAAAAAAAAATTAATTATAGAGAACTGATGGTTACCAGAGGGGAGGTGGGTGGAAGGAGGGCGGAAACAGGTGATGAGCACAGGGTGTTGTGGACATGCTGAATCACTATATTGAACACCAAGACTAATATAACACTGTATGTTTGTAGGTTAACTAACTGGAACGAACATAAAGACTTAAAATAAGCCTACCAATCACGGAACAAAAATAATGTTCACTTTGATGGTTGTCCAAAAGACCAAATGATGGAGCATCCAGCTCCATACCCGTTGTACCAGGAGCCAGATTTCTGGTGGGAAAAAATACCCATTTCTTCAACCTAACCTTTTTGGATTATCTCTGTTATTGTTGCTGTTGTTACTCATTTGTTAGGGCTTTTGACTCCTATGTGAATTCCAAACTTTTATAAAAGCTGATTCTCTTCTAGTGTATCAACTGGATCTTCTTACTGCCTGATCTGTCTACACATCTACAAGGTAATTCATAGTAATCAGTTTGGTTCTGCAAAGATCCTGCCTGAGAGGACTTTGGAACCCAAGAATAGCTGAATTCTGTCCAGTCTCTAAAGTGATATTTTGACTCTATCTTATTTCTCTGAAAATTGGTAACTGTCACAATGATTAGACCAACCAGAAAACTACCTGACCATGTTAGCTAATTTAGAGTTTGCTTTCTGGAGCACTATATTTTATTCATTTCACATGATTCCCATGAGGCAAGTTCTTTCTATTTGAGAAAATAAAGATGTGACTCAAAAGCTGACTAAAAGAACTGGTGGGATGTAGAACACTTGCCCCCTGAGTCACCAGTTCAAATGTGACCCCAAATTGCTAACATCTGAGTGTCATTTGCTAGCCTCAGCGTGATCACTGAAGGAAGAAGCCACATCATATGCACACCAAATACCACCACAGTTGCCTATTGTTCTCAAGAAAGAAGCAGGATTAAAATGAACCCCAGAACTTATCTTTCCCTCCTCCCACACCTTTATCCTAATACAAACCAATGTCTGAGATTTATTTTCCAAAACAATCAGGTGCTTCTCAGTATATTTCTTTTTTTCAGTGAGTTTCAAATAGCACTCACGACAGATATTTGTTTCATCAAAATGTCACTGGCCAGAGATGATGAAGAGTACACTAATTGGCCTATTATCATAAATATAGGTAAAAATAATAATTAACACGATGATGTGCCCAGAACTGCGCTAGCACTTTATGTAAATTCTGTAATTTAAACTCCAAAAACAAATGGAAAAGTAGCTACTGTCATTTTCATTTTATAGATGAGGAAATTGACACGGAGGTAGCTTAGATATGTCACCCACAAGAATAACTAGAGGCAGACTCAGGACTTTTATCTCTGTTTTTTTTGTTTTGTTTTCTTTTTGTTTTTGTTTTTTACCTCCAAAGCCATGCTACTCCTCTTATGTGCATGTTATTTCCCACATCTTCTTCCAGTTGCTGTTTTGCCTAAGAAAGACCAATAGGCTGAACCTTGGAGTGTATTACCAGGTAGCAAAACTAAGATTGTAAAATCCTATTATGTTTTGGATTAATCTAAAAATGTGAAGAGTTTAATCTCCTTAAAGGAAAACTTTGTCCAAATTTTCCAAGAGGCTTTTCCACTTTTACTAGTCTTTTCAAACTAAGTAATCATGGATGGATGAAGCATAATATTTTTAAAGATTTATTTATTTATTTAATTTAGGGGGGGTGGGAGAGAAAGCATGAGCAAACAGCAGGGAGGGGTAGAGGGACAGGGAAAGAGTGCCTGAAGCAGACTCTCCACTGAGCTTAGAGCCCAACGTGGGGCTTGATCCTATAATCCCGAGACCAAGATCAGAGTAGAGTCCAAGACTTGAAGTCCCAACCAACTGTGCCATCTAGGCACTCCTAGAAGTATAATTTTTTTATGTTGTGAAAGTAGGCAAAAGAAAACTTAACTATGTACTCAGAATGGCCCATAAAGAAACTAAAATTAGAAGAAAATCTCATAAGAAACATTTAATTTTGACTTATCACAAGATGGCTTAACTTTTCTCTCAATCCAAGTGTTCTTATGCTGTTCTTTGGATGGCTATTAAAATAAACCATTCTTTTTTTTTTAAGATTTTATTTATTTATTTGACAGAGAGAGAGATCACAAGTAGGTAGAGAAGCAGGCAGAGAGAGAGGGGAGGAAGCAGGCTCCCTGCGGAGCAGATAGCCCAATGTGGGGCTCAATCCCAGGATCGAGCTTTAACCCACTGAGGCTTTAACCCACTGAGCCACCCAGGCGCCCCTAAAATAAACCATTCTTTAAAATATCAACAATAAATTTTCTCATTGAGAGACTAGTTATTTTGTTTAAAGCAAAATCCACTAGAACTAAAATTTTGTAAAAATTTTAAGAATTCTTGGAAGCTAATGTTCTATAATGTCAGTTTCTAACTGGCCAAATCAAGAAAACATTTGTTCCTTTGGCAATTAGACACATAAGAAAGGAATAATAGGTGGATTCCAGAGTTAAGTCCATTTCATATTTCTAAGTATATCTCTCATTGTTGGAGCTAAGAAGAGCTTGTTTGTGTCAATGGTACATTCTAAAACAGAATGGATCAGCATCTCAGCTGGTGTTTCAATCACTGTTCCCAAGATTTTCATTCTAGAAACACTAGTCTCAGAAGTGACCATAGCAAAAATTTTTATTCAGGGGATCCCATCAAGCATGTGAAGATTTTGGGTCTTGGATTCTTAATGGCCATGCACTTGAGACCAAAGACAAACCCCTTCAGATTAAATATAAGGTTTAGTGATGGGCTTCCCTATGCAATTCAAATGTGACCTAATGATAAAGTTCGGTGGTGCGTGGAACATCTTAGCTAGAGAAATCAGCACAAACAGCATGGCAAACATGCATTTAGACCAACAGCAACAACCACCAACAAAAGAATACCACCAGGTTTATGAGACATGAGACATTAAATTTAATAAGTTGTAAACTATGATTAAATTACAAACACATTTTCATTACCCAGTAATGGTAAAGAGCCATGCTTCTTAGGTTTAGCAGCAGGAGCCACACCTATAAATAGGCAGTGGGATCAGCAGATTCTCCATGTGCATGTGGGAAGAACCATGGGTACAGGAACCTGAAGCAGACTTGCAGGCAGTGTTAGGAAAAAACTGTAAGCTCATTTTTATTTCATCCCTTAGAACTCTCTAACCAGTTGTGGGGTACAGTCGCTGACAGCAATCCAATTCCCCCTATTCAACTACATATAGACAATCACTTTGTTTTATAAATCCCAAAAAGGAAAATATTTGATACAATTGAAGAGACTAATTTATCTTCCTAAATGTTTGAACAAAAATTTGAGTGACTTTTTTTTTTTTTGGAGTAACATTTCTAGACTAAAATAGTTTAAAAGAACATTCCTGCACACTTTGGCACTTAGAAATGAATTTCCATTTGCTGGATTAAGTCAAAAATCATACTTTGAAAGCTGGGGGCCTGTAATCTGACTAACACTAAACTAAACTAAAATTTTATTTTAAAAATAAAATTGTTTCTGGTTCAGCAAAAGTTATAAGTATGCACTTCTAATATGACAACAATCCATTAGAGCAGAGTACTGGCCAGGCTGCCACTATTAACCACGTGGGAGCTACTAGTTCACCAAAATGCCTTCTTTGTTTACTTCTCTTATCTACACTCCTTAGCTGGAGACATATGAGTTTTTAACTTCTGAGTAAAATAGATGGACCACATAAGAAAATCTTTCTATTATCTAATATTTTTCCCTACCCCAAGGTTCAAAATCTTACTTGCAACTTCTGCCAGCACATCTCCTCTCCTGCTTCCTACCTCTTAAAAAAAACAAAAAACAAAAACAAAAACAAAAACAAAAAAGCCTACTTTAACTAAAAGGGAAGTAGTAGCCTGAAATTATCCTTGGAGAAATGTACGACATAATGAAGATAGATAAACTATGAAGGTATGTGAAGATCTAAGAGTGTAGAGTGACTTTTTAATTCACCTGTTCTTGCCAACAAACCAGCACAAGAAGTATAACAATCACGTCTCTGACAGATGGTTAATCAGCTTCTTCCTAGGGCCAAAGAGCTTGGTCTCACAGACAAGAATTGGTTCTAGTATTTAAAATCTTTATACTACGATAATCTTTCTTAAACAAAGTATATTATTCAGTGTTAGAAATGAATTTGGGGTGAGCCCAGAATGAGGGACCTCTCTGGTATTGGGTTGAGTGTCATAATACAATGACTGCAGAACTTTTTAAATGAAAACAAGTTATGGATGTGAAATGAACTTCTGTGTATTAAGCACTATCCTGAGTGCCTTTCTTTTCATATGTTTTTTTTTTCTCTACATCTCTTCTACAGTTACCTCTTTAACCTATTTTTATGGAAGAAGTTGAACTGAAATGCGAAGACATTAAGGAATTTTCCCAAGGTCACCCAACTAGCACGGAGTGTGGCACATTCTCAGAGCGATAAGGAATTTCAAATGGTTTAAGTAGCCAAACTGGGGCTTGTCACTGAGCATTCCCACACGATACCATAACTTTTTCATTTTGACAGAAGGAAGGAGTGCTGGAGTATTGGACATTAAAAGACCTAACACTATGACCCATTCTTCACAGTGACCATTCTTAATTGCCAGCCTGTTCCCAGGATTCTGATAGACCCTAGTGTGGCAAATTTGGCAATAAATAAAATTGAGAACTCTTATGTATGACTGCCTATTGTCAATTCTGCATAATTTTTTAAAGATTTTTATTTACTTTATTTGACAGAGAGAGAGATCACAAGTAGGCAGAGAAGCAGGCAGAGAGAGAGAGGGGGAAGCAGGCTCCCTGCTGAGCAGAGAGCCCGATGTGGGGTTCGATCCCAGGACCGTGAGATCATGACCTTAGCCAAAGGCAGAGGCTTAATCCACTGAGCCACCCAGGCACCCCAATTCTGCATAATTTTTATCCCAAAAGGACCCACTTCCCAGAACCCCCTTCCCATATTGTCTTAGGTCAGAAATTGTCAGTGAAAGGCATGCAAGTAAGCATGGAAGATGGAAGTGTGGATGTCACATGGGTGGATATGACATCTTACTGCAGGGCTTTTGGAGGTGTTCATGTGGCTATACAGATTGAGGTGTTTATTGGGAGCTTTTCCAGAGCCTCTTGAGAATTTCAGCATTTTCCCCATGGAACTTTTGAGAGCCACTCAATTTCTACCTTCCAGTGAGGTCTTCAGTGACTGTTTCTCTAATCTTCAGCTACAGCCTTCCTGATCTTCAGTTATGAAGCCCTTCCCACATTCCTGCAATCCCTAATTCCTATATTAACTCACCCAGTCCCTTAAGACTTAGAATGGTGCTGTTTTCCTATGTGATTCCTAACTGACCTATCATCCCTGCCCATGACTTTGAGACTTCAGGACACAAGGCCAACTCTGTAAAACCTGGTGCCACCAGGGAACGAACCAACAGGGTAGCCTACTGGCTCTTCTCCAATGTTATTTCTACTTTCTTCATTGGTAAGACAAGCTCCTTACACCTAAGAAGTCCCATATGAGTGATTTTTAAGTCGATAGTATGAAAGTGGGATTGGTATATATAATTTCAGAAAATGTCCATAAAGAAAAAGACTATTCTCTTCTTTGTACTTTCTCCTTTCTGCTGGTGGGAAAAAAATGGTCCAGCAGCCATTTTGGATCATCAAGAATTTGGGTTATTGAAGATTCACACAACAGAACAAAAATGCTAAAAGAAGACTAGGTCCCTAACATTGTAAGTCTTCTAGAACTAGACATTTATACATAAGAGAATGAAATGTATATTTCATTTAAGTCACTGATATTGTGATATTGCTGTCACACGCAGTTATAACACGTATTGCTGGTACATCAACCTTACCAGATATTTTTTTCAGTGAGGTTGGAGGAAGGGAGAGAAAAATCAGTGGACCTTCCAGCGAATAAACCTACAACCACTAGGACAGGTGTGAGAGAGGGTGTAAGCAAGCCCTTCACCAGCTGAGTCTTATCCACTTAAAGACAAGAAGATATCTTAACAACTGTTTATTCTTTAATAAGCAAACCAAAGTGATCTTGAAATGCATAGAACAGAATGAGAATGGCCATAAACTGATCTTATAAAACTGCTATTTAAATCCAACATTTATTTACTTATAATTTTCTATGTCTATTTCTAGAAAATAATTTAAGCAGCTTAATGACATATGCACAAGACAAAAAATATACAATAAATGAGGACATTAGAAAATAAAGTCGGATTAAAAAATATGCAAAAAAAGCCCTAACATGAGCTATGGGCTGTTTTATTCACCACTGTATTTCTAAAAGCTAGATCCTCAATAAATATTTGTTTAAAAAATATGAACAATCTGAGCAGACATTTGTTGGTTTTTTTCCTGTCCAACTTCTTTACATTCTTTACATCTTCTTTTCTTAGAACACACATTTTCTCTTTTGTAGTTTGAGTAGTGCTGACTACCACTGGCTCCTGGGAGGCTCTGGTTGTAAGCTCTGACAGTGAGGCCTCTACCCGGACTTTCAGTGGAGATAAGCAGAAAAGGTACTCCTCCCATACCCCACGACTCTCATAATTGTTGAGCTGGGGGAAAATCAGCCTGCCATGGGTACTTTCTGTTTGGATGTGAATATGATACTGTCTCAAGCTATTTTGATGCCTGGACTTTTTAGTTATCAGACCCAGTGATTTTCAGTGGATACAATTTTGCCCACTAAAGGACATTTACCAGTGCCTGGAGACACTTTTAGTTGTCACACTGGGGAAGTGTTGCTACTAGCATCCACTGGGTAGAATCCAGGGAGGCTTCTAAACATCCTAAAATGTATGGGACAGTTCCCACTCCACTGAAACAAAGAATCGTCTGGCCCCAAATGCCAAGAGTAGTGAGGTTCAGAAGGCTCTCCTAGCCGACCAATCTGCCTTGTTCCTCAAGTCAGTTTGAGTTGGGTTTCCATCACTCAGAACCTAGAGTCCTCACTACTAGAGTGGATCAAAATTTTGATTCTTGGCTTCTGAGCAGTTAGAGTAAAGAGCTAACTACAGTGAGTTAGTTTCTAAGGAGGTGCACAGGATCGTAAAGAGCAACACTTAAGATGAGTGTCAACCATGAACCCCTTGAAAGGACACAGGAAACTAGTTCTTATTATTATATTCTGGCCTTTTTAGAATTCAGTAACACTAATAATAGTCTGTAAGTAAATATCATACACTGCCAGTCATCAAGACCATATTTAAATATGTTCACAGGACCCCGCCTACTATTGTAGAGTGGGCACAACACACAAAATGAACTGCCAGGCAGCCCCTCTCTCTAATTTGTCTGCCCAGAAGGAGTGCCTTTTCTAATCTGCATAAAGACATCTTACCAACTAGTGGCAACGCTACACGTTCACACGCATAATTCCAAATTAAGCAGAAAATGGTTCTGATCTGTGCCATAATAAGGCTATCCCCTTAACCTGTTTCCAATGAACCTCTTGGAATAAGGTTTGCTCCATCCAGAATGGTGAGAGCTGCCACTGCAGAGATTAACAAATGAGTGTGTGTCTCAATTGTCATGTGGTAACATGTACAATATGTTGCTCAGAGCAACTGATGACTTTGGGATCTTTTTCCATAGCACTCAAAATGCAAATTTTTCTTCTGTTTTCTGTTAATAAAATAAATAAATAAGAGCTCTGATGTAGGGAAGTATTTTTATGCAAAAAGACTGTCAGTTTCCCAGCAGGAAAGTCTTGAAGTTCTTTCCCTTGATATGTCATAAAATTGACATAACTTTAGAAGATGGAAAGATCACTAGGTCAAACAAAGCATGTTGGATCAGATTAGGTCTGGCAATCTTTTTGAGCAATGTATTTAACGCTTGGAGATAAAATAAATGTCAAAGAATTTTGCCAGTTTCTTCAGAAATTCTATAGATGTTTCACATTTGAAAATACTTACCAACTTAGTCTGTAGATAGCAAATATCTAATTACAATATTCTGTGGCTTTAACTCTTTGGAAAAAGTAAGAAAGTCTAAAATATAAAGTATTACGTCCTTATAAATTTAAAAATATTGACTTGATATTGTCATATTTAAGAAATACTCCCAAATTCTAAAATAACTGCTTAAAAGGGTCAGCATATTAAGTAATACTTAATGTACTTAAAACGTTTTCTAAACCCAAAGTCTAGATTTCTCATTCATGTCAGCCATTTAGATATTCTGTCCCTAAATCATATGATTGTAATTGAATTAAGGTCAAACTCTACTATGTTAAACTAGATGTTTTAGTCAGGATGAACTAGATTTTGTTACAGTTACAAAATACCTCCAGGATCTCAGTAGCAACGACAATATTTTTGTTGTTGTCATTAGATGCCCAGTACACGTTGGTGTGAAGTGGAGGAGGCCAGGCTAACTGAAACTTTCCCATTTTGTAGCCAGACCACCTAGAACACATGAGCTCAGAGGCTGCTGTGACAGAAGGAGAGAGAATCAGAGGGTCCCCAAGTGACTTATATGGCCAGTTCTCAGAAGTGGCATGCATGAATTCCACCCACAACACTGGCTAAACTCAATCATGTTCTCAACTTCAGGGAGATTAGGAAATGTAGTCTTCCCCTGCACTCAAGAGAGGAGGTGTATGGCCACCCAGTGTTCTCTGCTATACTGGCATAGTAAAAAAAAAAAAAAAAAAAAATACAGATTTTGTAGTTTAATCAGCCTGGATTTATAGCCTTTGATATTTACTAACCATGCAATTTCCCAAAGTTTTAGTTTTCTCAAATAAAATGGTATGTCTTACAATATTTGAATTACTTTTATGGCTTTCATTCTGACCAAAATTTTACCTTTATCTTCAAGTTTGATGTTTAATTCTTTAATATTTTATTATAATACTTCAAATTATTACTTATGATACTTAAGCTTAAAACTTTTTATTCAGTCCCATCTAGGTTCTAGCAAAGAAACTAATATGCAGATAATGAAAACAGAATGAAAAAATTACTTAGTTAAGACACTAATTTAAATCAACTCAAGAGTTGGGGATCTAGCCAGAGGAGATGAAGCAAAGTTTTCCCTTTACCTGGCTAGTTACACAGGCCAGGTTGGGCATAAATATAACAGATTGTACTTGATCAAAGAATTGTGTTTTTTTCTAATATAGGCAGATACCATATAAAAATAAAAAGCATCCCCATCCATAGAACTTAGCAGAACATCTTACATGATGTTGAATATTTATTGAATACATACATGTATATGTGATTCCAAAGGAATAAGAAATACTACTAATACATATGCATATATATATCCATATCAGATTTTATATGCACAGAGAAATAAATGCACCTATATGTAAATATACATAATAGCTAAAAGTAAGCTGGACTGAACTGCCTAAAGGCTATAATTCCTTCCATTTCTGAGATTCTATTAAATTGTATTTTTCTATGATACTGGTTTTCAAATTTATTTCTGCCTTTACAGAATTATAAAAACACTTACATAATTTTGCATTATTTATAATGAATCTTAATAGAAGATATGAGTTTCTTCTTTCAGAATATCCAGGAAGTGATAGGAGCATATATTTAAAAATACACACTGACCCTAGATTTAGCAGTTATTTTGATGCCCTACATAAATTTTGAGATACAAATCTATTCACTGTTTTTGTTCACAAAGATTCCCAGCTCTCCACTCTGAGTAGGATGACACTTGTTAGTACCCATGTTGGGGGATGGGTCACATGAGTAGTGGTCATGGGCTGTGAGAAGAAGAAATGCATTCCACTCCGAGCCAGAGCTTGCTATTGCCAGGGCAAGACCTTGCAAAGGTCTTTCCCTTTAACACAAGGAATAACCATGTTCTACAAGGTAACTGCTCTGCCATCATGGCCTCTGTGTTACAACAAGGAGCTTCAGTGGACATGCAGTTTGAATGGCAAATAAACTATTTCTGTTTTAGTCCATTAAAATTTTGAAGGGGACTGTTACTACTGCATAGCCAGCTTATCTTTTATAATAGAGAATTTTGTGTCTATCCTGTCTCCCACTAGATCACCAATCCTTGCTCCAACCCTGATCTCAGTCTCGGCAAGAATACAAATATAGCAAGGTTTAGTGGGAGCCAAAATAAAGTGGGAGCACAGCTTGAGTAGAAAAGCTTATTTTGTACATTACTTGATATTTCTAAAAGCTAAAAATTTTAGGATTATTAACTAAGTGAAAGAAGCCAATCTGAAAAGGCCATATACTACATAGCTCCAAATATCTGACATTCCTGAAAAAGGAAAATTATAAAGAAAGTAAAAGAATCAGGGGTTGTCAGGAGTTGGGAAGGAGGGAGGAATGAATAGACAGAGCAGAGACTTTTAGGGCAATGAAACCATTCTGTATGATACTGTAATAGTGGATACATATCATTATACATTTGTCAAAAGTCCATAGAATGTACAAAAGTGAACCCTAATGTAAACTATAGACTTTGGGTGGTAATGACATGTCAATGCAGGTTCATCAAGAGTAATAAATATACCAACTTGGGGGAGGCTGTGCCTGTGTGGGGGCAGGAGGTATATAAGAACTCTCTGTACCTTCCACCCAATTTTGTTATGAACCTAAAACTGCTCTAAAAAAATTAAGTCTTTTAAAATAAATTAGGATGGAGTTCTAGTCCAATATGGCAACATAGGAAGACTCTGAACTACCTCCTCCACAGAATTCACCAAATTATACCTATTAGTAGAATGATTCCTCCTGAAGAAGAACTGAGGGATGACTGGACACTGCTGAACAACCAAAGATAGAGAGACTGGCAAGAGAACAGAAAGAGAGATGGAGACATGGTAACAAAGGGAACATCTACCCCTGATGCTACAGGTGGCAGTAAGGCGGATAGTACTGAGGGACCAGGAACAGATTCCTCTGTCCTTGGGCAAAGAAAAAAAAGCCGTGGTTTAAATGAACAACTAGAATATAAAAGAGACAACACTAAAACTCTGCCCAGTGGTTGGGGAGATGCAGAAATGTACTCTAGGTCAAAGGGACTGGGGAATGCATGGTTTACACTCCCACCCCACCTATAAGGCTGAGACTGGAGCAAGGTCTGGACACCAAATTAGGTTTTTAGGTCTGGTCATCACAGGGAGCTTGTCACCTTACCAAGCCAAGAATCTGCAAGCCCACACCAGCTCTGGCTGTGCTGGGATACAGGAAAAAAAAAAAAAAAATGCTGTTTAAAATAGTCAAGGAGCTGTAGGGGTTGCTCTCTCTCCCTTAACCTTAAAAGCCCAGACGAGATCACAGTTGGGATGCCATAACTGGCGGGTCCAGGTATCTCAGCCTCTAGTGAGATACCTAGATATAGGGATACAGAAAATAAGCTATAAGTTTTTTATGGGTCTTTTTTTTTTTTTTTTTGGTCTTGTTGTTTTGGGGGTTTTAAAACTTTTTTCTTATTTTTATTATTTATTTTCTTTTTCTTTTTTTTTTTTAAGATTTTAGTTATTTATTTGACAGACAGATCACAAGTAGGCAGAAAGGCAGGCATAGAGAGAGGGGGGGAAGCAGGCTCCCTGCTGAGCAGAGAGACTGATGTGGGGCTCGATCCCAGGACCCTGAGATCATGACCTGAGCCGAAGGCAGAGGCTTTAGCCCACTGAGCTACCCAGGCACCCCAATTTATTTTATTTTTCTAATTCATCTTGTTTTGTTTTAATTTTTATTCATTTTGTTTTTCTTTTTTCTCTTTTTCTTTCTTTTTATTCTTTTCTTTTATAATTTTCTTTTTTCTATTATTATTATTATTATTACTATTATTTTCTTCTATCTATAAAAAGCCATGGTTTGAGAGAGTAACTAGCATATACAGCCATGGCTCCAGCCAGCCAGCAAAAATCACCAAGCACACATAATCTACATAGGGGACAACATACACAGGATGGTTCCCTCAACTTAAAAAAGAAGTAGCCATTTCAGCTAATCCATAGAAGCAAACACAGAAAGTTAAGCAAAATGAGATAAAAGAACATATTCCAAAAGAAGGAACAAGGGAAAAAAAGCACAGAAAAAGAACGAAATTAAATATAATTAAGCAATATGACTGATAAAGAATTTAAAGTTACTCATCAAGCTGGAGAAAAGAATGAACTCAGTGAGACCTTCAATAAAGAGACAAAAAATATTAAAAAGTGACCAGAGTTTAGGAATATAATTAAAACTAAAAAACAAGCAAACAAAAAACCTCACCAGAGGGAATCAAAAGTGAATTAGAGGATGCAGAAGAATACACCAATGATCTGGAAGACAAGGTAATAACACAAAAGCTGAACAGCAGAAAAAGAAAAGAAATTTTTTATTTTTATTTTTTTTTAAAGATTTTATTTATTTATTTGATAGAGAGAGATCACAAGTAGATAGAGAGGCAGGCAGAGAGAGAGAGAGAGAGAGAGAGGGAAGCAGGCTCCCTGCCAAGCAGAGAGCCCGATGCGGGACTCGATCCCAGGACCCTGAGATCATGACCTGAGCCGAAGGCAGCGGCTTAACCCACTGAGCCACCCAGGCGCCCCAAGAAAAGAAATTTTTTAAATGAGGATATTAATCCATCTCTTAGACAACATCAAATTAACAAAATATTCACATTATAGAAGTTCTGGAAAAAGAAGAGAGAGAAAGGTGTAGAAAACTTATTTGAAGAAATAATAATCAAAAACTTCCTTAACCTAAGGGAAAAAATTGACATCAAAGTCCAAGAAGAACAAAGAGTTTGAAACAATATGAACCCAAAGAGGTCCACACCATGGCACATAATAATTAAAATGTCAATGCTTAAAGATAAAGAATCTAAAAGCAGCAAGAGAGAAACAAAAAGTTGCCTACAAGAAAAACAAAAACAAAACAAAACAAACAAACAAAAAATCCTATAAGGCTATCAGCTGATTTTTCAGCAGAAACTTTGCAAGACGAAAGAGAGAGGCATGCTATATTCAAAGTGCTGAAAGGGAAAAAACTTACAACCAAGAATACTCCACTTAACAAAGTCATCATTCAGATTTAAAGGCGAGACATTTTCCCAAACATACAAAAGATAAAGGAGTTTGTCATTCCTAAACAAACCTTACAAGAAATGTTAATGGGATTTCTTTAAGTAGAAAAGAAATGGTCATAATTAGACATAAGAAAATTATGAATAAAAAGATGTAAAATATGACAACATATACACAAGATATGGAGAAGGGAGTAAAAGTGGGACGAAGAGGAAAAGAAAAAAGAAATAAGTGTTTTTTCTTGCTGTTATTGTTTTTTTTTAAGAATATATTTGAACTTGAATGACCATCAAATTAATATGGATTGCTATTTATTAGCATATTATACATGAACTTCATGATAATCCCAAACCCTAAACCTATGATAGATACACAAAAAGAGAAAGCCAGGCAGATATAACACTAAAAACTCATCAATCACAAAGAAGAGAGAGAGAAAAAAGGAACAAAGAAGAAAAACAAAATAAAACATTATAAAAACAAAATAAAATATTTAAAAAAACAGGAAACAAATTAAAATACTATCAATAATTACTTTAAATGTAAATGGCCTAAATGCTCCAATCAAAAGACATAGGGTGGTGGAATGGGTAAAGAAACAAGACCCATCTATATGCTGCCTACAAGAGGTGCATGTCAGACCTAAAGACACATACAGATTAAAAGGGAAGAGATGGAAAAATACTGACCATGCAAATGGAAGCAAAAAACTCAGCTGACATAGGAATACTTCTATCAGAGAAAACAGACTCTAAAACAAAAACTGTAACAAGAGACAAAGAAGGGCATTACATAATGATAAAGGGATCAATCCAGCAAGAAGATGTAACAACTGTAAATATCTACACATTGAACACTGGGGCACCTAAATACCTGAAGCAGATATTAATGGACATTGAGAGAGAAATTGATGGTAATACAATAATGGGGAACTTCAATACTCCACTTACATTAGTGGATAGACCATCTAGACTGAACATCAGTAAGGAAACAGTTTATCTTTGAATGACACATAGCACCAGGTGGACATAACAAATATATACAGGACAATCCACCCCAAAACAACAGAATACACATTCTTCTTAAGTGCACATGGAACATTCTCCAGAACAGATCAAATATTAAGCCATAAAACAAGCTTCAATAGATGTAAAAATATTAAAATCATACTATGCATTTTTTCTGACCACAATAGTATAAAACTGGAAATTAAAAAAAAAAAAAAAACACCTGGAAAAAACACAAATACATGGAGGCTAAACAGTATGGAACTAAACGATCAATGGGCCAAAGAAAGAATCAAAAAAGAGAAAACATACCCGAGACAAATGAAAATGAAAACACAACAGTCCAAAATCTCTGGGACACTGCAAAAGCAATTTTAAGAGGGAAATATATAGCAATACAGAAGCCTTAAGGAAGAAGTAAAAGCTCAAATATACAATCTAAACTTATACTTGAGGAAACTAGAAAAAGAACAAATAAAACCCAAAGTGAGGAAAAAAAAAAAAAAGACAGGGATCATACCAGAAATAAATGAAATAGAGACTATATTAAAAAAAAAAAAAAGAAAATCAATGAAACCAAAAGCTAGTTCTTTGAAAAGATGAACAGAATTGGCAAACCAAAATTGAATAGAATAGAGAACCCAGCCACACTCGTCAGGAAAAAAAAAAGTGAAAGGACCCAAATAAGTAAAATCAGAAATGAGACAGGAAAAGTAACAAGTGACACCACAGAAATACAGAAGATAAAGGGAATGCTACAAAAATTTTATGTGAACTAATTGGAAAATCTAGAAGAAATGGACAAGTTTCTAGAAACATACGATCTTTTAAAACTGAACCAGGAAGAAATAGAAAATCTACACAGACCAATTATAAGTCATGAAATTGAACTGAAAATAAAAAAAAAAACAACTACCAAAAATTTAATTCACAATTGAGGATTGTGGAGGATTCACAATTGAATCCTACCATTCGTTTAAAGAATAGTTAGTACCTATTGTCCTCAAACTATTCAAAAAAATACCAGAGGAAGGGAAGCTTCCAAATACATTCTACCTGGCCATCCATCATTACCCTGATACCAAAACCAGAGACACCACCGGAAAAAAAAAAAAAAGGAGAGAGAGAGAGAGAGAGAGAGAAAAGAAAACTAAAGGCCAACATTGATGCAAAAATCCTCAACAAAATACAAGTAAACCACATTCAACAATACATTAAAAAGATTATTCACCACAATCAGGTGGGATTTATTCCAGGGATGCAAGGATTGTTCAATATTTCTAAGTCAATCAACATCATATATTACATCAATAAATGTTGGATGAAAAAATCATATGTTCATCTCAGTAGATGCAGAAAAAGCATTTGACAAGATTCAACATCCACTCCTGATTTAAAAAAAAAAAAAAAACTCTCAACAAAGTGGGGCTAGAAGGAACATAAAGGCTGCATATGAAAATTCACAGTTAAAATCATCCTCAATGGTGAAAAACTGAGAGCTTTCCCTCTAAGGTCAGGAACAAAGATGTCCACTCTCATGACTTTTATCCAACACAGTACCAGAAGTCCTAGCCACAGCAAACAGAAAAGAAAAAGAAAAAAAGCAAGGGGAGGTGTGGGGAACCATAGTGGTAAAGAATTTAATTTGTCAATAGAAAAGTTCTAAAGACTCCACCAAAAAGTTACAAGAAGTAATAAGAAAATCCAGTAAAGTGGCAGGATATGAAATTAATACCCAGGAATCTGTAGTGTTACATATACTAGTAATGAAATAGCAAAAAGAGAAATTCAAAAAACAACACAATTTACAATTGCAACAAAAAGAATAAAATACCTAGGAATAAACTTAGTCAAAGAGGAGAAATTCTTGTACTCTGAAAAGTATAAAGTACTGATGAAAGAAACTGAAGATGACATAAATGAAAGACATCCCATACTCATGGATTAGAAGAACAAAGAGTTAAAATGTCTACACTACCCACAGTAATCTAACATTTAATGCAATCTCTATCAAACTATCAATGGCATTTTTTACAGAGCTAGAACAAACAATTCTAAAATTTGTATGGAACCACAAAAGACACCAAATAGCCAAAGCAATCTTGAAAAAGAAAAACAAATCTGGAGGTACCACAATTCCGGACTTCAAGTTATATGAAAAAGCTGTAGTAACAAAACAGTATACTACTGGCACAAAAAACAGACAAACAGATCAGTGGAACAGAACAGAGACCAGAACTAAGCCCACAATTATACGGTCAATTAATCTATGACCTAAAGTACAGAAGAATGCACAATGGGGAAAAGACAGTCTCTTTAACAAACTGTGCTAGGAATACTGGACAGCGAGGTGTAAGAGAGTGAAACTGGACCACTTTCTAACACTGTACACAAAAATAAACTCAAATTGGATTAAAGACCTGAAGATGAGACCTGAAACCATAAAAATTCTAGAAGCAAGCAAAGGCAATAATTTCTCTGACATTGACTAAAGCAACATTTTTCTAGATTTGTATCCTAAAGTAAGGGGAACAAAAACAAAAATAAACTACTGGGATTATATCAAAATAAAAAGTTTTCACACGGCAAAGGAAACCATCACAAAACTAAAAAGAAAACCTACTGAATGGGAAAAGATATTTGCAAATGATATTTCTGATATTGGGTTAATATCCAAAATATTTAGAGAACTCCTACAACTCAGTACCAAACAAACAAACAAAAAACAATCCTTAGATATAAAATGGGTAGAGGACCTGAATAGACATTTTTCCGAAGAAAACATAGAGATGGCCAACAGACACATGGAAAGATGCTCAATATCATCATTATTAGGGATATGTAAATCAAAACCCCAATTAGGTATCACCTTACATCAGTTAAAGTAGCTAAAATCAAAATGACAAGAAATGACAAGTATTAGCAAGGATGTGGGAAAAAATGAACCTTGCTGATTGGAATGTAAATTGGTACAACTACCGTGGAGAAGAGTACGGAGTTTCCTTAAAAAAAAAAAAAAAATTGAAATTACCATATGATCCAGGATTTACCCAGGGAAAATGAAAACACTAATCCTAAAACGTATATGCACCCCTATGTTTACTGCAGCATCATTTACAAAAGCCAAGACATGGAAGCAACCTAAGTGTCCATAAATAGACAAATGGATAAGAAAAATGATACACACACATACAGACACTCACACAGGAATATTATGCAGCCATAAAAGCATGATATTATGCCATCTGAGACAACCTGGATGAATTTAGCAGGTATTGTGCTAAGTGACATAAATCAGACTGAGAAAGAGAATACCATATGGTTCCAATCATAAGCAGAACAAAAAGCAGAGTCAGACCTATAAATATAGAGAACAAACTGATGGTTGCCAGAAGGGGGGAAGCTTGGGGGATGGGAAAAACAGGTGAAGGGGAGAGGGAGATACAGACTTCAGGTTATGGAGTAACCATGTCATGGGAATAAAAGGTACAGCATAAGGACTACAGTCAATGGTACTGTAAGAGTGAGGTAATGGGACAAATGGTAGTGGTACTTGTAAATATAGCATGATGTATAAATTTGTCAAATCAGTAAGCTGTACACCTAAAACTCATGTAGCATTATGTGTTAACTATGCAAAAATCAAAAGATAAATAATGATTAGGATTTAGTTTAGGTTATGTATGTATGTATTTCAGCATGTATCTCATCTTTCTCTATAATCTTCTTTTTATAGTCTTCTAGAGTCTTAAGCCCTTAGAGAAAAAATATTTATTTATACTTTTACTTTATATCATATTATACATATGTATATGTATACATACACACATATACAAACATAAATGTGAAAGAAAAGAATGTTGACAGCTTTAAATCCTAGTAAATTACATATGCAAATACTACCCCTGCATGTATATATACACACAAATATATATATGTAAATAAGTGTTGATAAACAAGAGAAGTACCTTCCTTGAACCAGAAACCATGAATAATTCTGGAATGAGAGGAGATAATTATTGTCAGATTGAAAATCAATCCACAGGTCCAAGTCTATGTAGTAAAAGGCTTTTTTTGTGGTAGGAAATAGCAGGCAGAAGGGCACTATAGAGTTGGAGGTGACATGCGATGAGCAAAAGTGACTCTTAGGATGATATCAAGATGATTTACGGGGGTGCCATGGTAAGAGCAACCAAGTTAATCAGTCTGCTTTCTTCCATTTTTACAAAGCACGAAGTAGGAATTTGAAAAAGAAATTGTAATTTAGGCTAAAGAAGTATTGTACTCTGGGTGGCTGGAAACACCCCAAAATTACTCAGATCTGTCATATCCTAGAGACAAGTAAGTGGTAAATCCTACCATTACTATATCCACCCTATCCCTAAAAATCATTAAAAGTAATCTTAACAACATTTACAGTATTCAAACATGGAGCCAATAGGGAATCTCAGTTACAAGTATCTATATACAACCAATGATTATCAAATATATTTGAAGAAAAAGAACACTCTTAAAATTAGTATCTAATTTAAAAAATCAAAGAGCTAATACTTGATGAAACAGTTAACAAAGTAAAGGGGAGAGGAGTTTAAATTAGTTTAATAAAATGTAATTTTAAAAATACGAGATGATGTAACAACGATGAAAAAGTCAGCTAGAAATTTTAGAAATTAAAAATAATGAAATTACAACACACAAAAACCTCACTACCTGGAAAACCTGATACAATCAAAAAGAAATTTGTGATTTGGGGTAAATCGGAGGGGGAGACAAAAGATGAGAGACTGTGGATTCAGAGAAACAAACTGAAGGTTATGGAGGGGAGTGGGGTGGGGGTATGGGTGAGCCTGGTGGTAGGTGTTAAGGAGGACACTTATAGCATGGAGCACCGGGTGTGGTGCATAATGAATCTTGGAACACTGAAAAAAATCAAATAAAAATCAAATAAAATTAAGATATTAAAAAAGTAACTTGTGAAGCTGAATGATTAATCTGATAAATTCTCCAAGAATATAGCAAAATATGCACCAAGAAATCGCTAGTATTAAAGATAAATTTTATACTGAGAGGAAAAAACCCAGAAGTGCTAACGTCCTTTGACTGGGAGCTCCAGAAGAATAGAGAAAAATGGAGTGAAGGACGTACCAAAAACATTAGAAAGCTACATGCTTGACCTGAATAAATATACAAATCTTCAGATTATGTGGGTCTACCAAGTGCTAAGCTCAATGAATGGAAAAGATTCACTCCTAGCTATGCAAATAATGAAATTTCAAAACAGGAAGAATAAAGACAAAGCACTAAAAGCACCTTGGAAGAAAGGAAGAAAAAAATTATCTGCAGAAAAAGTGAGAATAAGGTTGGAAACGGAATTCCTAACATAAAAAAGAACATAGTAAGCATATTAGAATCAAATTTCTGATGAAAAATGGCTTTGAACTTGCAGTTCAATACACAGTCAAGCAATCATTCCAATATGAGAGAAAAATAGAATTTTTTAAAAGAGATTTTATTTATTTATTTGACAGAGAGAGAGGTCACAAGTAGACAGAGAGGCAGGCAGAGAGAGGGGGAAGCAGGTTCCCTGCTGAGCAGAGAGCCTGATGCAGGGCTGGATCCCAGGACCCTGAGATCATGACTTGAGCTGAAGGCAAAGGCTTAATCCACTGAGCCACCCAGGTGCCCCTAGAATTTTTAAAATATTGCAGTAATTCAGGGCATGGGTCACCCAAGAAACCATTTTAAAAGAATTACTTCCGAATATACTACAACACAATAAAAAATGAACTCAGGAGGAAACTCTGGATTATAGAAACCAAGGACCAGTTAGTTGCATACAATTTAAATTCATTTCAATCATAAACTGAAACAATTATACATAATTAAAATCAAACTGTATCAGTTCAGGAGGTGAACAGCATGGATGGAGTAGGCTCAGTTGTGACACGGAAGCAGAGCAGTAAACGCATGTTAAGTGTCTTGTTTTGTTTAGGAAAATGATTTGAAGTCACATTAAGTAAGGAAATAAGATTCAACTGAATGTTTTAAAGCATTAAGGGCAACCACTAGGATATGTTTCTCAACCGTAAGATTGAAAAAACTCAATAAAAGAAAATGCTGAGGGGTACCTGAGTGGCTCAGTCGGTTAAGTGTCTCCTCAGCTCAGGTCATGATCTCAGGGTCCTGGGATTGCACCCTGAGCCTTTAGGCTTCCTGCTCAATGGGGAGTCTTCCCCTCCTTCTCCCTCTGCCCCTCCCCTCACCACACTCATGCTCTCTCTAATAAATAAAAAAATATATACATATATAAAAAAGGAAAATGTTGAAAATGGTGGGGCAGGGTGGACAGCACATGTCATTTCAAGTTTTTATCACTGGTTCCTTAAGTACTTACTTTCATCTCTCCTGCTCACTCAGAATTTGACTCAACCTGTCAAGAAGTTCCACATCTGCATCTCAAGGTGCCACCCAGACCAGAAACTCACATGCAGCTATTTTCTTCTGGCCTTTTCCTAGTTAATTTTCTAGCTTCTTTCAAATCTGAAAAGGACTGTCCAGCCTCCCTCACCAGCTCATCCCTAGTCTTTGAGTGAAATCCCAGTTTCCTTTCTATGCTTCTCTCAAATCGTGTCAGAAGCCAGGAAGCCCAGTCTGCTCTAGAAATGTTTGTTTGCTTCTATTCTTCCAAGTTTTGTTGAATGTCTGGGTTCGTGGGTCACTTTTCTTAGACATTTGATAATGCTGCATTTGGGAACCACCATACATACATGTCCTTACTGAGAATGTGATTTCTAAATGTTGAGATTATGTGCTTGAAAAAATTAATACCTTTAAAAAATACATTATGCATGAATTGAAATTATTAGAAAAATAATTAGAAAATTACAGCATTTAAAGCTCAATATTTTACAACCTGACACATATATGAACAGGCTCTTTCAGAAATTGGTCTTATACTACGTTTTAGGAAGAAAACCACTTTGATCTTCCAATATAGTGTAGGACAGGACAAATTCTTCCTCTACTCCTCTAGGTTCTTTTGCCTAGTCTAATAAATTGACATAAGACAGATTAATAGGAGAAAAACAAAGTTTAGTAATAGGTATATCTCCTGTATACATGGGAGAGACGCAGGAAAAGTGAGTAACTCTCCAAACTGGCCAAAGCCATCACCTTAAATACCATCTTCAACTAAAAAATAAAGAACATGCTGGGGTTAGGATGGGATGTCCGTTATGGGAGATTACCAGGAAGAGCAGAGTAAACAAGGGTAAGGTTGTTATGCTGGTTTAAGTCATGGCTGATTGACTCCATTGTTGGAAATGATGAAAAAGTTTTAATCCAATCTGGATGCTTTTTGTTTAATTGCCTAGTTATCCTGGTTAGAACCTCCAGAAAAATGTTACAGAAGTGGTGTGCATATGTATCTCTCTATCTATCTATCTCTCTCTCTCTCTCTCTCTCTCTCTCTCTCTATATATATATATATATATATATCACTTCACCGGTAAGAATCTACCATTCTCTTTTTAAGATTTTATTTATTTATTTGAGAAAGAGAGGGTGAGAGAGAAAGAGCACAAGACAGGAAGGGTCGGGGAGAAGAAAGCTTCCTGCTGAGTAGGGAGCCCTGCAAGGAGCTCGATCCTGGGACTCCAGGATCATAACCCTAGTCAAAGGCAGATGCTTAACCAACCGAGCCCCCTCAAGTGCCCCAAGAGGCTATCACTCTTATAAACTCCAGTGATTAGTGTTTCTAAAAATTTGGTCATCCTCTTCTCCCTGGTACAGTCAGGAAGACTAATAAATGTAGATTTCCCTTATGCATGTAAATGTCTCTTATAAAAGCAACATCCACTCCGTTCTCAGAACTTCACCTGTATCTGCTGTTTCTTAAAAATAACCAGCTTAAAATAATCAATATGCCTAAGAGGGGTGGTGTATCTTGATCCCCCTCAACAACACCTCTTAATTATCAATGCAAGGAATGTTTACATCTTTATTTCTCATTTAAAATTGTTTCATTAGTGTTATAATTTTGATTCTTTGTTCTCAATCTGAAGCCTGATTAAAGAATTTAATTTATACATGAACAACAACACAGGGCTTCTTCACCAGTATTGAGCAATTTTCAGAACCATGTGGCTTTTCCTGAATGGCTTGTGGAGATAATCTTTGGTTATGTTGGGGGCGTGTGAATAGGAGAAAGGCAATATCCTGGATTCGTGGGAGTTGTTCATATGGCCTCTATTACTAATATATGCTAAACTCCAGCTTGAAACTAACAAACTGCATGCAGCTGTCACTATTAACAAATAATGAGACAAAAATTATAGCAAGTTACTTCCTAAATAGTATTGACTCTAAATAAAAATAAATGTATTTTGTAATTTTTATTATAAAGAAATTATGCTAGATATTTGCAAAGGGTCTATAGTTATACAAAATAGGTTTACAGTATTTTATTTAAACTTACATGATGAGAAGGAAATACTCATAAAAGCCTGGATTAATTAGCTATGGATTCCTGTTGCCCACAACTGCGACTACCTAAACCAAAGGACCAACACAAGCAATTTTCATAGGTGAATCTACCCAATCATATAAGAAACAAAAAACTTCAATACTAAAGTTGCTCTAGAGTCTAGGAAAAGAAAAAACAAAACAAAACAAAACAACACAGAAGGTTGCGCATTTTTAAATAAGGTTAATATAAAGGTATGGATACTGAAAAATTTAATGCACAAAGTTACTGATTTCTCTTAGGAATTTTGATATGCAAAAATACTAAGTAAAACAGTAACAAAGACATCCCAAGTGAATATTAAAATATACATCACTATCAAATGCATGTTTTTATGCTAAGATAATTATTAATATAATTCACCAAATCAAGAGCTCAAAGAGTAAATCCATAATCATCTACATAGATACTAAAAAAGCAACTTATAAAATTCAGTGGCAAAATCTTCATCAAATACTAACAAAATGAATCTGGCAACATGTAAAAAAAGGATGATACACCTTGATCAAGTATTTATTCCAAAAATGCAAGGTTGGTTTAATACTAAAAAGCAATTAATATAATCCACCTTGTCAGCAGAATGACAGAAAGGAAGAACAACAGTACTGCAATCATCTTAAGAAGTGCAGCAAGAGCATTTGACAAAATCCAAGAGCATTTGAGAAAATCCAACACTTTGTGCTAAAACACTCAATAAGCTAGAAATAGAAGGGAACATCCTGAACCTGATTAAAAAAAAGGGGGGGGGGCGCCTGGGTGGTTCAGTGGGTTAAGCCTCTGCCTTCAGCTCAGGTCATGATCTCAGGGTCCTGGGATTGAGCCCCGCATCGGGCGCTCTGCTCAGCGGAGAGCCTGTTTCCCCATCTCTCTCTGCCTGCCTCTCTGCGTACTTGTGATCTCTGTCAAATAAACAAATAAAATATTTTTAAAAAAGGGGGGCATCTAAGAAAGACCCATAACTAACAGATTTCTTAATAGTAAAAGATTGGACACTTTCCCCCTTAGATCAGAAATAAGACAAGGATGTCCACTATTACCACTACTATAAAATATTTCTGCAGGTTCTAGCCAGGATAATTAGGCAAGAAAATAAAACAAAAGGCATCTGGATTGGACTGAAACTTTTTCATTATCCTCAACAAAAACTTTTTAAATAATAACTCTGCATTCTCAGCTTCTGATATCTATTCTTTCTCTTTATGAACTTGTCTATTCTAGGGACCTGGTAAGAGTGGAACCATATAATATTTGGCCTTCTGTGTCTGGATTATTTCACTGAGCATAGTGTTTTTAAAGTTCATTCACATTGTTGCATATATGAAAATTTCGTTCCTTTCTGTGGCTGAATGATATTCCACTGCAATAGAGTTACTACATTTTATTTATCCATTCATCTATTGATGGACATGTGGGTTGTTTATACCTTAAATCTACTGTGAATAGCGCTGCTATGAATATTGGTGTCCAAATATCTGCTGGAGTCCTTGTTTTAGTTATTTTGTATAGGTACCTAGAAGTAGAAAAAGCAGGGTCCTATGGAAATTCCATGATTAATTTTTTGAGAAATCACAAAAATGTCTTCCACACTGCCTGCAACCATTTTATATTTCCATCAGCAATACACAAGGTTCCATTTTTTTTTTTCACTTTCTTGCCAAAGGCTCTTATTTTCTATTTTGGTTTTATTATCATTATTTTTTGTAATTGCAGCCATCTTAGTATGTGCGAAGCAGTACCTCATTGTAGTGTTGATTTATACTTTCTCAATGACTAATATTGTTGAGCATCTTTTTACGTGTTTATTGGTCTATTTGGGGTTGCTCTCAGTTTATTGACAGTAATGCTATCAACTAGGAATGCCTCAGGCACTCACCTGGGCCTGTACTGCTTGTGGTGAGCCCCCCGCCCCTCCCCAAGACATCTCCCTAAACAGCACAATGCTGTGGTTGGACTGGCCCCTGCAGTTCTTAAGTTCTTATTAAGATTGCAAGAAGGCACTTCAACAACAACCACTGGAGAAGATGGGAGAAAAAAAAAAGATTACTCACAAATCCTGGAGGGTACATGGTATACCCAAGGCCTCACAATGAGGTCATGGAAAGAGAAAGAGAGAGATAGAGAGAGAAAGAAAAGAGTGTTGGGGCTTTGCTCTTATTGGAATCTGAGGGAAGTGTGCTTAGGATTTTGCAGATTCACTCTTTATTGGTGTTATT
Source organism: Meles meles (assembly GCF_922984935.1). Classification (NCBI taxonomy): domain Eukaryota; kingdom Metazoa; phylum Chordata; class Mammalia; order Carnivora; family Mustelidae; genus Meles; species Meles meles. The sequence continues at coordinate 11,032,950 of NC_060074.1, forward strand.
TAAAATATAAGACATGGATGGGGCATCTTGGTTTCGGCCCAGGTCATGATCTCAGGGTCATGAAATCAACCTCCAAGGTGGGCTCTGCACTCAACAGGGAATTTGCTTGAAATTATCACTCTTTCTCTCTCTGCCCCTTCTGCTCATCTCATTCGCTCTCTCTTGCTCTCTCTAAAATGAATACATAAGTCTTAAAAAAAAATAAAGTATAAAACATGGAATTAGGCTATAGGAAGGGAAATGTGGGGTCAATCACACAGTAAGTTATCTAGGTTACTAGATATCTACTACTATATCTACTACTATCTACTACTACTATATACTAGATATCTACTACTATCTACTGCTTTCTAAAAAAGAAATTTTGTAGGTGGGGTGGCCTGTTTTCTTATTTAGTTATTTTACTAGTAGCTGAGTCAAATATCTAGAAATGCATTTATTTGAGATGGTTGTCTTTGAAATGGATGCGCTGGCAATCAAAAGCTTAACATCAGACACTTACACTGCATGGCTCTTTGTCCTCTTTGGAGAAATGTCTATTTGAGAGCTTGGATTTTTAAAACTGGATTGTTTGGGTTTTTTGAGTTGATGGTTTCTTAGGTATGACACTAAAAGCACTTAGTAACAAAATAAAACAGATAAATTGGACTATAGCAAAATTTAAAACTTTTGTGTTCCAAAACAAAGCACTGAGAAAGTAAAAATTCAAGCCAAAGAATGGTTGAAAATATATTTTTAAAACGTAACTTATTATATATGCAAGTAATATCTTTGATAAGAGACTTGTATCTGGAATAAAGAACTCTGACAACTCAACAAGGACAAATTTATCAATTACAAAATGTGGGAAGGATCTAAACAGGCTTTTCTCCAAATGATATACAAATGGTCAGTAACGACATGGAAAGCTGTTCACCATCATCAGCCATCAGGGAATGAAAATCAGAACCAGAGTAAGATACCATATCTATTAGGATGAAAAGAAAAAAAAGTTCAGACAACAGTTGCTGGTAAGGATGTGGAGAAATCATAACTCTGTATTCTGCTAGTGGAAATGAGAAAGGTCATAGTCACTTTGGAAAACAGTCTGGTAGACAACTGGTAAGACACTGAGTGATGTTATGAGTTAGCGATTCCATTCCTACATATGTACTCATACAAAACTTGTACACCAACGTTTATAATAACATTAGTCATAATCGCCAAAAGATGGAAACTCGTGTGTCCATAAACTAATGATTAGATAAGCAAAATGTACTATATCCCTACAAGGGAACATAAATCAGTCACAAAAAGGAATGAAATACTGAGAGATGTTATGACACATAAACCTTGAAAATACTGTGCTCCATGAAATAAGCCAATAACAAAGGATCACATATTGTATGGTTCCATTTATATGAAATTCCAGAACAGGCATCTATGGAAAGAGTACATTAGTGATTGTTTAAGGGTGGGGATGGGGTGGTCTGGGTTGAGTCGGTGACTGCTAAAGGGTATGGACTTGCTTTCTGGGGTCAGGTCCTAAAACTGATTGGGACGGATGCCCAACTCCATGAATATATATTAAAAATCACTGAATTGTACACTATAAATATAGGTACAGTTGACCCTTGAACTGGAGTTTAGGGATGCTGACCCCTTAAACAGTCAAAAGTCCACTATAACTTTTAACTCCCCAAAACTTTACTAATAGCTTCCTGTTGACCAGAAGCCTTACCAATAATGTAAACAGCCTATTAACACATATTTTATATTTTACATGCATTATATAGCATATTCTTACAATAAAGCTAGAGAAAAGAAAACATTATTTAAAAAGGTCAAAAGGAAGAGAAAACACACTTAGAGTCTTACAGTATTGTACTTATATAAAAATCCACATGTAAGTGGGCCTGCACAGTTCAAACCCATATTGTTCCAGAATCAACTATCAACTGTAGTACATTAAATATAGCTCAACAAAGCTTTGATATGACAGCAGAAAAAAATAATAAAATATGAATATATATTATTCATATCAGCATTAAGATGATCATTAGTAGAAAATATTAGAAGGATTTCCATTAATGTCAGGAAAAAAAAGATTTTTTTTCAACTTTCTATACCAATATTACTTAACCACATTCTAGAAGTACAAGCCAAAAAATAGGTAAAAAAAAAAAAGTAAAATAAAACCTGTAGATGATGTAATTTTTTACCAAATAAATGTAAAAAAAATTAGAAAAAAAAAAAACTCACTAAGTCACTGAGCCTAAAATTAATACATGAAAATCAGTAACTTTAATCTATACAAACACCAATCGGTTAGAAAATATAGTGGAAGTAAAATCACGCAACTGCAACAACAAAAAAATGCTATACATAGGAATATGCAAGGTTTATAGGAAAAAGAATATGTAGACTTTAACAAATGGAGAACACATAATTTTTACTTAGAACAATGTAACATCATACACATATCAATTATCCTTAAATTAATCCATAACTTAATGGAGCCTAATAAAATGGAAACGGGGTTGTTTTGAAACTAAGGAAGCTGATTTTGCAGTTCATGCAAATTCAAAGTGCATATGAATATCTCACATTTAGGAATTTATCCTACAGATATAATTCATATGTGTGAAATGGCATATATGCTGGGTTATTTATTGTCACATCATAATTGCAAAGAAGTGAATATAGTCTAAATAACTATCATCAAAAGAATTGGTTAACTCTTTTTTGGTATATTTATATAATTAAATGCTATGCAACCATAAAAATGGAAGCTTACTGATATAGAACAATCTTCCAAATATACTGTTAAATCTAAAAATCAAAGCGCAAGAAGAATGAGTGACGTATGTTACCTATATGTGGAAAATAAAGAAATATGTATATTCTTTTAGAGCCATAGACTATCTCTGGGAAAATATGTAAAATCCTGGGTGCTAGGGAACAAGGGTTTGCGGGTACCATGATTTTACTTATATACCTACTTACTCCATACTCATTTGTATCTTTGTAATTTTCACCAGTATATGTTGCCACAAAATAAAATCGTTTTCAACAGGAGATTATACACAAAGTAAGGAACCCTTTCAACTTCGATCCCAACAGGTGAAGGGGAGACACATTTTCTACTTTTCTGTAAAAAGGGGGTACGTAAGGTAGCTAAACTTGAACAAATGGTATTTAAAATGTACAAATACATTTCTATGGGAACACAACAAAGAACAAAATTAATTCTGCTCTGGATTTGGGCAGAGCTCCTTGACCTGGGCCTCAAAATTTAGAAAGATGTTGGAAAGGGAGTCTGGGTGACAGGAAGAATGAAATCAAGGTGACAAAGGTACCTTGTGGATTGGAAGGGGTAAATTGTTCAGCTGAACGGTAGCCCATAGAAAACAAGTTGAAACGGTTGGAGGAAGAAAGCAAAGGTGATTTTCAATCGGGTCACGTAGAACCTTGCAGGCTATTCTTGGAAGAGTCTGGACTCATTTTCTTGGTTTCAAGTGAGTCTTTGAAAGTCTGGGAGCAGATTTTCTGGAGGAAAGTCATGCTTTAGGAGTATTATCAGGGTTACTTTAGGACACAGAATTAACTAGCTCTCATTCATTCACTTATCCACTCATTGTACAAATATTTGCTCAGTGTCTGCTATGAGTCAGGTAGGCCTTGTATAAAATCAACTATATTTTGAAACTTTTATACATTGATTTGGGTTTTTTGATGCTAAAAGTAATATACATTTCTTATCTACAATTTTAGAAATATGCAGAATTACAAAGAAGAATGACTCATAATTCTCCTGCCTAAAATAAACACGGTTAAGATTCTGATGTGTGCATACGCGCATGCATGGGTTATTTTATACACACACACCGACACATCAGTATACTCTGTTTTATTTAATTTTATATCATGAATATTTCTGACATTTTCAAAGATAATTGACTACTTTAAAATTTAATAGAGACCTTAATCTCTGTCAGATGATGTGAGAAGCACTTTTTATATATCGTATCACTTAGTACTTAAAAAAAAAAAAAAGCCCTATGACATCATTTGCCTCTAATCTCTATTTCAAAGATGAGGACAGTGTACTAAGGATACCTGGTTGGGTGAGTAATGGGGAGAGGATTCAATCCCAGGGATAACTGCAGACACCAGGCTGCTAATAATCAAAGGCAACCATCTCCCTAGCAAGATGACATCAATAGCCAGGTAGGGCTCCATCTTGTGGATGCCCCATAGGTCCCATCAATGGTTTCAGATTTTTGGTCAATTACACTGTTTCTAATTATATGCGAATATATCCCATGACTCATTCAGGAGACAGAGAGAATAAGAAGGGAAAAAAAAAATGTTTTCCTTCCATTTTTCAAGCTGGATGGAGCTGCTCCATAATGAAAAACTCTTGTAAATCTCTGGTTAACCCCCAGAGCCACATCACTGGCATTTACGTTGATGAAAATCTCTTCAAAATTATTTCCCTAGCTTAGCTGTAAGTCTTCATTTTTGGTGCTGATGTCACTTTTTCCGTGTCTTCAGAAGCATTTAAATAGGATTTGAAGAGAAATTGATTAAGGAGCTGCTAGCTACCAGATGAGTGGGCACTGATATTAAGCTACAATTTGGATAATCGTTCCAATTCTTTATCCTTAAATTGAAAAGTGCTTGTGTTTATTTTGCCATTCTTAATATAATTTTCTATTAAATTACTACTTTCCACTAATTTCCATTACTTAAATTATTTCAATTAATGGGAGAAAATTAATTTATCATGGGGATTATAATGCTCAAACATTTTATTTAATTATGAATAAAAACTGAGAGGAGAAGGTAAATGAAAACATTTGCTTAGTATCTGCTATGGGCTGTCTACTGTTACTTAACTTGTACAATTAACCCCATTTTATAGCATATATACCAAAGAGTAAGTAAATTTTAAGGTAAATAATGATAAATAATGTAGCCAGAGCTTGAACCCAGGTTTTACTGATTTCAAAATCCACATTTTTTCAACACAACATGCAACTGTCTCAAAAATCTAAGAAAAGAGAGAGAGAGAGAGAGAGGCTTGCCTAATCACATAATAAATAAAAGCTTTAAAAGAAGAATTTTACAGAATGACTTGGTGTTATACTATGTTCAATGAAGTGATCGCTAAAGGCTTTGTGTGTGTTGTTTTGTTTTTTTGTTTTATAAGGTAAATTCTGCCTTCTAGAAGGTTCTGGATTTTATCATTTGATAATGTCACTGCAGCCAGTTGAAACAGCTTGCAGGATTTACCAAAAGTGGGATTTTGTTTGTTTTATTAAAAAAAAAAATACTGAAAGTTCTCCTTACCAAATCAATGGCAATGTCAAGGATAAAACAGAACTGTGTGTTTAATGCATGAAATAAAGACTTGAAAACCATACATCCAAAGACAGGATCATTATTTAAGTGCCAACGAGATTACACACCAGGGCTGAAATAAAGAAGCCATCAGCAGTGACTTGAGTAGCAAAGTTTGTTTTCTCTCAGGAGAAAGTCTGCTTGCTGCTTCAGTCCTCCAAACACAGTTTAAAAGAGAATTTGAAGGGGGGGGGGGGGAAGGTAACATGTTAAGCTTCCCATCATTAAAACATAAAGACTTTAGGGAAATGAAATAACTTTGGGTTTTACTTAAAAATCAAGTCTATAGATTGCCTTAAGCCAGTATATGCGAAAATATGTTTTTGGTTCAGATTATTTTTGAGCATCCACAAGAATTGTACATACAACTCACTGTGTAGACTGCAGACTGGCACAGGGAAGTGGACGTACCCTCTGACATTTGATAACAATTCATCTTGCAAAGTTTTAGAATAATCTGCCAGTCAAAACAAATCAAATCTTTTGGTGAACTTTCTTCTAACAGCAAGGTCTTATTTGTATATTTCTTACTAACTTGGGATTTTTATCTGAATGCTCTGGTATGGTCCCAGTGAAAATACTCACATGCTCTCAGTGGAAATACTCAGGGTGTATACTGTGAAAAGTTAAATTTCCCATTGGGGAGTACCTACATCATGGAGTAATTCTGAAGTGTGAGGAACTATGGACTGTTGCTTTGCATTTTTAGCCTGAAGCCATGATAAGACAGTGTACTGAAATATTAATTTATCTGTATTTTTTCAGTGCTTTAGAATAGGCTTAGAGAAGGAAAAGGTTTTATTTCTTCCTTCTTCCATCAGATCAGAGAATTCTCACCCAAGATATTAGGAGACGCACAGACTAAAACTTCCCCTTCGGGAACACTGCTAAACCACAGGACACCCCACGCCTTCCAGCCTCTGCACAAAACCTTTTGTTTCTAGGAATTAGAAGACCCTTCCACCACTGTGTGCAATTTCTCTGTATTCACTGGACACCAGGTCAGCGAGTTTTGATTCTGGTGCTTTTGCGATTCATGAATCAGCAATGATGTCCATTGCACTGATGTGATCCTCTTACTATTGGTGCATGGTGAGAGAATAAAAAATCAGAATCCAAATTAAAAAGCAACACAGAATACTTCTGTAACACTGGGAAATATCCTCTTTGAATGAACACAAATATTCCAGAGAGTAGACATATTTGCAACTTCAAAATGACACGGTATAGCTCCTATTCTTTAAATGCCCTGTTTATTCTTTGTTCTTTTGACATGAATGAAAAAGGCCTTTAAATTCTTAACAGATGTGATTAGGAAGAATTTGTACATATCCTAAAGACTAATTTAAATATGGGATTGGGGCTACTAATTGAGAGATCTGTGTGGTTATACTTGATTTATAAATAGGCTGTCCTAGATAAAAAGGAGCCAGGAACCAATGTGCCAGATAAAAGAGACCAGATGCTAAGAAAAGTAGACCTATTTTCTAGAAAGGTCCTTCAGCGGAGAGATACTGTGGGAGAAAATGTAGCTGTGCCTTGTGGGCCATATTTTCAATCACTTCCTCAAAAACTGGGAAAAAAAATCAAATGCACCACATACTTGTTCTGATATTGGTAAGTATTTAAATCTATCCATGAGTACATGAGAAAGCCCCTCTATTTCCTTCACGTATCTGTAACTTTTTTATTTACAAGAAGGGAAAGTAGTTCAGTAGAGGTGTATGTTCACACACTAACTGGGAGAAAACATTTACCAAAATAAATCTCTGTGAATCGCAGAAAATTCCTTTTAAAATCAAGTTTGAGTTACACATTACAAATCACATCAGAAAACTTATTCTTTTCCTTATGGTAGTCAGTCTCTTGATTATTAGGGACCATGAGCCCTAGCTTGGAAGTAGAAACTTAAATCAGTGACTTTATTTTTATTGCCAAACACAGATCTGAATTCATATAATAAGAGAGCAGTAGAGATGAGATATGACAGAATTCATTAATGTGCCAAGGACGTGGCCAACTTGTCTACAACTAGTTAAAAGGCAAATACACAGATTGATCATTTTTCTTTCCAGGACTGTACGTCACAATACACATGGCCTGTTTCCTAAAACCTTCTGTCTAATGTTTAATAGATTGATGGAACTTCAAAAACAACACTCTCTACAATCCTGCTAGACAAGAGGGGACATGAAGATACTCTAGGTTAGAAGAGAGACTATTTGCAGTCTGAGCTAGGAAGAATTAGACTTTTTACTTCCTATTTTCCTCCTTTTATTTTTAAGACTTTATTTTTAAGTAATCTCTATACCCAACATGGGGCTCAAACTCACAACCCCGAGACCAAGAGTCGTATGATCCACTGACTGAGTCAGCCAGGCACTCCCCGTTTCCCTTCTTTAAACTAAAAATTTCCTTTGGCTTCAAAGGGGGTTGTGGCTTGAATCTGAGATAAAAATAACTGGTAAACCATTTTGATTTGGTTTTTACTTTAAAAAATATTTTATCTTCAGCCTGAAACTCACAAAGTCGTTACTAGATTTATCAATATGATCTCCATGCCGAAGATGTAAAGTCCAGTTTTAAATTCTCCTTTCCTTAAAGAAGGGACGTGGAATAGTTTTTAGAGTCAAACTTCCCAAGTTCTGGCACCTGGTGCCTCTCCATATTGGGCAGAACACACGGCCTCTCTGAATCCCAATATCTTGGTGTTAGAATGGTACCACCCACCTGGCCTGCTTCCCAAGGATTACCCCAAAAGGAAAAATGAGATTAATACATAGTAAACCTTTGAAATAAGAGTTAGTCTAAGGCAGGATGTTATCGTCAAAGCTCAAGGTTAGTGTTCTATGGACTTCATAAAACATCATCTTCCTAGACCTGCATGTTCTTTTAAAAAAACAATGCATTATTCATTAAGCTGAAAGTGAATAAACTATTCTTTGGTCCAGAATTGTCCAGTCCTCTCTAGAAGTCAGTCTAATTGTCCCATGTTCCACCCTTGGTCAAATCACTTAACTTTATCTCCTCCACATTATTTGCTCCTTTGTCTCCTAGTTCCAGAATTGTACAGACTCTACCTGACACAAGCAAATAAATTCGCTAAATTAACTGCTCTTTGAAGAGCTGCGTTAAGAACAATTAGATGCACCGATGAGGAGACTTTATTCTTCGTTTACATAAATGCACAAAAACTGGTACAGGAGAACCCAAATTCCTCCCCTCAAACTAGAATTTCAACCTTATGGTATTAGCCAAAAAAGGAAGTTGTTCCACAGGGGCTAGGTATCTTAACTTGTGGGGACGTGCTGAACCACCAGAGATATACTCTCCTCACCTTCTTGTCTGGTAACCAGACTGGACTTAACTGGGGTAGGAGGCAGCCACAGCTTTTTGGCCCAGTGAAGACGAATTGGTATGTCACATATCATTTCCCTGAACAGCTCACCGGGTGAAGTTACTGCATTTTATGTGTGTTTGGAACTATATACTCTTAAATGCACACTACGGGGCATCTGAAATGGTTTATATTATAAAATGTTCCATAATGTGCAAAGTAATTTTCAAATATGTTACCTCATTGGAGTTTTGTAACAGCTAAGACAGGAAGCTCACTATGGCCCCCATTTTAGAAATGGAGACTGAGAGGCACAAAGAAGTTACACAACATGCTTAAGGTCACGTGTGTCATAAAAGAACAGGAGGAGAGCCTCGTTTCCTGGCTCCTGGTTCAGTGCTCTCTGGACTCTACTGACCTGTTACGCTGCCCGTCCATTTGCTCGGTCACTCGGTCCCTGCAGTTGGTGCACGTTATCCAGTGGCTGCAGAGCAGAAAATACTCTCTGAGCCCCAGCTTCTGGGTAGGTCATGATAACTACCTGTGCCTCAGTTTCTTCATATGTAAACCCAAAGGGTTTGAACTAGATGATTTCCAAAGCAAATCCATGGCTAGCGTGATAAAATGGGAAGAGCACAGCATGGAGTGTGCATCATAACAATTCAAGATGGGAATTTTGTTTCTGCCTGGCTATGTGATTTGGAAAAAAAATTCTACAACGTTGCTGGTTATTAGTTTCCTCCTATGTAAAGCCGCAGATGCTAACATTAACTTTGAAACAATCTTATGAAAAATAAGTACAATAATAAATGTAAAAGAATTTGCCAAATGGCAAGCGTTCAATAAATATCAATTATTCTGTTTAGTGTTAACACTTGTCATATTCTCAAGGCATTTTATTATTTTTAATAGCAGTTTTATCATTATCTATAAAGGCATTGCTAGCCTTACTAACTTCAAAGACAAATCGTTCAATATATGATCAAAAATAGCTTTATGAAACAATGCTTTTATTAAGCAGTTAATCTGTAGGGCTGTAGCATTGATTATTTTCTGAGGATCAACTCAGAAGTCTAAGACCTGAGATTCAATGATAAGAAATGTGAGCCAATTTTAGTGTGATTCTCCTCTTTGTTTCTAATAGGAGTATGAAAAATAAGCAGATGAATTCTCCGTAAGAGAGCATTTAAAATCTTATTGCATAGGCTTATCCTTTAGACCACAAAGAAAAGGAAGCAGGTCCATGTGAAAAAAAAAAATTATTTATGGTCTTCAAACAAGGAGCACAGCTAGTGGGTTTGAATAATTCTGCTTGCCCAAATGTTTCATTAAAACTGTGAAGTAAAAATATATAATTTATTTTTAGAAATCATTTAGGCTTACTATTAAATAGTAACATCTTTGGAAAAATTAAATCACAATTGTTTTATCAGAGAAAGGGTAAGAAATCACATAGCTACATCCCCAAAAAGAGCAACTCACCAGTTACAATGAACGTGAAGGTTTTAATGTAGTTCTGGCAGGGCTGAGTCAGATTAGAGAGAAAAATCATACAGACATATAAGGATCTTTCTCTTTTTGTCTCTCTTATTACAAAGTAAGAAACATTTGGGGAACTTTTTTAAATTTAAAATTTTTATTTTTAACATGTATTAATTTGAAGCACCATTTCAGGTCCAGGTGCCATGTGGAAAGTGATTGATGTTCCAGGGATGGAAAAAGGGTGAATACTGGGAGACATCCAAGTTATAAACATTTAAAAATCCTGGAAAAATACACATTTCCTCTAAGAATAGATCCGCACAAAGAATCTAATTTTATTTTTGTTTGTTTGTTGCTTCATACATCCAAAGTAATATTATAAGCAGTTTTCAAATAAACATAATTAATCTTTGACCCTATCAAAATAACTACCCATTTAGCTTATCTATATTTTTGTTTACTAAAAATATCAACACCATATTTTAATGTATGTAGTTCAATACCATTTATATTCAAAACATGTCTAACTTCAATATAAAAGGAATTTTTAAATTTAATTGTTATTTTATTTTATAAATAGTTAAGTAAAAAATGTTTTAGAAAATATTAGAAAATGAGCTTTAGAAGGGAAGGAAATTCAGTTTTTATAAAATTCACCTTTAATTTCAAAAGTTAGTGTATATTACCTTGGTATACAGGCTTGAAAACAGTATCTGAGCTCTGAAATATGCAACCTAATAAAATAAAACTTAACTGGCACATATGACTGAAGATAGCAAGTTAATCTTGGGGTTTTATATTCAGAAAAAACATTTTTTTACAGGCTTCATTGTAACACCAATTTTTGCATGCTCAGATATGGTCCAGGTTCACTGAGCAAAATCACTCTCAAGATGCTGCATTTCTGCTTTCCACCCTGTATATATATTTTTTCACATAAGGTTTGTACTAGAAAAAAGTACTCAACCTTGCCAGAATCTACTATAAATCCCCAAATGTGATTGCTGTAATTTATAAAGGTAATACATGCCTACTTTATGGTAAGAGATGTGCCTCTTTGAACAGACTCCATTTTATTTAGACCAAGCTTGAGATGGCCCCTAGTTCTGGACCTAAAGTTGCTAAATTTTGTAATAGTAATAGAGCTTCAAAAAAAAAAAATCATAATAAAAGCACCACAAATATCCAAGGTCTAAGAGCAGTCATGTTTAGTTTGGTTTTTTCTTCTTAATATAATTTCTAAGAGATAAACCCAGGAACTCATCAGGCTTTATGGTCAGGGTCCTGATAGCAGTGAAGAATAATAAAAGCCCAGCTATTTGAAACACCAACTTAAAGAATCTAAATAAGCCTAATGAACTTCACTCTGACTAAAGTCAGAAATAAGAATAAAGGTGTGAGGAGTGCCTGGCTGGCTCAGTTGGTTAACCGTCTGCGGCTGAGGGGTCAGAACTCAGGTCAGGATCTCAGGGTCCTGGGGTACAGCCTTGCATTGGGCTCCCTGCTCAGTGGGGAGTCTGTATCTCCCTTCTCCCTCTGGCCCTCCCACACCCTGCTTCTACACCCTTCTTCCCCCTCTCAAATAAATAAATCAAATCTTAAAAAAAAAAAAAAAAGAATAAAGGTGTGAATAAAGTGTGATGACCTAACTCTTTAAAACTTCTCTAACGGCCTTGACCTTCAGTTACCTCTGTCGAGATAAGCAATATTATGAACATGTCGGTATTTTAAGTAGGAAAAAGTTACACAAGTCAAACTTATAGATCTCATGCTTCTTTCATTTTCCATTTATTATTGCTTCAGGTTTATACAACCTACAGAAAATTAGCTCAATTGATTAGGGAGTGGAGCAATGAGACCTGAGGATCATTTTGGTCTTGGGAGAAAAAAGTTAGCTATATTCTGTGCTTTGGTATGGCACAGAGTAAAGCTGATTCTATCAAGCCATCTACAAAAGGTATGCCATTGGCCCCAAAGGGAAGAAGTTCAAAACAACATATATGGACCATTATTATCTATCACTACTTACAGAAAAATACTTCCCATACCTTCATGGGAGTGAGCCAATGGTTATCATCTTTGGCACTATTCAGCACATATTTAGATAATTTACAGTTGAGGAACTAAGAACCTGAATTTAAAATACAGCATTGTATTGTTTACATTATCTAGCTCTGTTATTTCAATTTGCTATAATTCATTTTTATTTATTTATTTTCTTTTTTTAAATTTAATTTCATTTTTTCAGTGTCCCAAGATTCATTGTTTATGTACCACACACAGTGCTCCATGCAGTACATGCCCTCCTTAATAAAATAACCTCCTTTATATCAATTGTTTAAGTAAATGATATCCAGAAAATATAGCACTAAATGCAAATTACTTTGTCTTACATAATATCATGTAGATACATTTTCCATTCCCGGTACCAGAATCAGCACTCTCACCATTCAGTGATAACCAAAGTCTATAATATTAAATGATTCAAAAGAGCTTCAGTTTTTATTATGAAATTCTGTTAAATAAAATTATTTTTATTTTTGTTCATTCATTCATTATTTACTAAATGTCTACTCTGTGCCAGGTTTTGTCTCATACCGAAGTAAAAGACAGAGGAAGTCCTGATACAGAGCAGACTCAAAAACACATCTACTTCCTACCCACCTTTCACAAACACAATGCCATTACATTACAAATCACAAATAAAGGAAAACTTTTATTAAGCCTAATCATTCCTCTAGCACGTTCTATTATGTTATTTTGGGAAAAGCTCTGAACCTTACACATTACACCCCAGAGCTAACAATAGCTGTTAAAAAGGAAAAGTCTCTAGTTACACAGCTCTGGCTTCTGTTCATTTTGTGATTATTATTATAAGTCAAAAGTCTATAGCAATAAAAATGACATCAACAGGAACAACAATAACCATAATATGCACCAAATACTGTCTCCAGCTAGATTAACAATGCGTATTCATTGCATGAGGGCGGGTGGAAAATCTTGGGGACTAGCTGACTCAATAAAAGGCCAATAAGGAACAAATCATGGTAACTTTCTGCTTCCATCAGGTCACAAGGCTCTCAGGGTAGAAATTAAAATCTGGTTTACAACTTGAAAAATGAACTTCAAGTCATGTAAAAAGATCAGTCAGCATCATGTTGAAAAAAAGACCTTGGAAAAAACTGTTTAGGCCGTCAAGAGTTCATGACACTTTATTATGATTTTTTATGATCTGCAAACAAAAGGGAAAAATCCAACTTTTGCTAAAGTAGGCAGTGGATTAGGCCAGCAAAGAAAAGGCAAAAAGACATCTCTGAATGCCTGATGAGCTTCATATTGTCTTTTAGGGAAGGAAATAACATTAAAAAATACATAGAAGTGAAAAAATATGGAAATTTGAATGCCACATCTGAAAACCCTGAGATCGGTCATCCTTAAACCTCTTTACATAAAATAAATGTTTAAGCAGGTACCCTCAATGGGCTTCAACTTACATATTTACAAATAATAAACATATACTACTATACAAATATGTTATATACATTAAACCTACGCACAAAAAGGAAAAGTTTAAAGGACTAAATAAAACTGCATACAAGTAGCATATCTTATTTTCTTTCTTTCTTTCTTTCTTTTTTTTTTTTTTTCTGGAAAAAGATTCTATTGCTCACAGCCTGGCTTCTGGCCATTCCACTCTGGTGACCACTTTGTAGAAATAAAAACTGACTGAAGATAAAGTCAGAGGAAATAGTAATTTAGCATATATTACTCATGAGAACATTCTGTAAAAGGGTATGTTTTAAGGTAATAAATATAGAATAGCATTGTAAATCTATGAATAGAAAGATTCTGTGTATCACTAAAACTGTATTAACTTCCTAGTTAAATTCCTAAGTGTCACTGACCATCAAATAAGCTTAGCCCTGAGCCAGATGAAAAGCATGTTATGTGTGTTCTCAAGCAACAATACTAATACTGCAGAAAATCTGAAGTTAGAATTCTCAACACTGGTGCATCACTTGATTTATCTGTCAGGATAGTAAATCCTCAATGTAAACTCTTAAATTCTGACCTAGAGACCATTCAGTACTGAGGCTAACATTTACCTTCCTTACCCTTTCTTCTTAGGTGGTATAAATAGAGATTATACAGATTATATAGAATATGTGGAGGATTAAGTGAAAGGTTACCTCTCAGCCCTTGAGAAGCTTTCATTTATGTGATGAAGCGTATTTACTAATTAAACAGACTCGCCCATGGACAAGTCTGAAACTCTTTCTAGCCTAATGCATCTGAAATAAATAAAAATGCATTTGTTTAAAATATTCTTTAATTGATTTTTGCCCACCAATTTTGTCCAGCATTTTCCATTTTGTAAAAATTAGTCAGGTTTCTCTTAACCAAAGTGTGATGAATGCACGCATTGTGATATTACCCTGAATATTTCAGTCACTAATAAGCTATTTATTTATAAGCCATGTGGCTATAGGAAGAATAGTAAAGACCCTAGAAGACACAATTTACATATTGACTCAATTATTGGCAATCAAGCATTACTTAGAGCCATTTTTTTAAATGAATGCTTTTGTTTTATCAGACTCTACAAGTGCATGAAATAGAAGTGATATTGTTATATTTCTCATAGTTCTCCTTGAGGTTTTTATGAAACCTTAAGAAGAAAGTATATAGGAAAGAGATTGTACATTTTACAATTATAAGTACTTGATCTAAAAAAAAAAAAAAGTCGTATGGCCTAAGATTAATGCAAAAATATTATGGACTGAGATTTAAACCAAATTGGTTGTGTATGCATTTACTTATCACCCAGTAGGCATGGCAGAACTCCATCTTATTATGTTTAAAAGTATAAATCTCAAATTTGTACGTCATATGGATGGAATGTATCCAGCAATAAATATGCAGTTTAGAGGAACCTTTGCAATGCTGTAGAATAATTTGGACAGCTGGTGTTATTGGTTGATCTACAAGGTTTTTGGTGTTCTTATCAATCTGCTCTTTTACACTTAATTTAAATTTAGTATAAATATTCACTGTCAAAAAAATTAAATTGGGGGAGAATGATCTCACATTTTAACTCAGGATATAAAACCAAAATATTAGCAGATGAAGTACTTGGGTAGGTGAGTTTTTGTGGTTCAAATGGTATGGAGACAAAGGAAGTGGTAATTTGGTTTTGTTTATGCAGACTTAGATGCAGTTCTGAATGAAAAAAGAAAAATCCTTCTACTTGCCAGTTCTGTGGCATACATGATCTTTTTATTAGAAAAACTAGTTAAATTACTAATAACATGTAACATTTGTTGAGTACTCCCTCAAAGCATTCCCACATATTATCTCAGAACAGTTTTAGGAAATTAGAAGTCATTATATGTAGGAAAAGGCAGATAAGGTAGGTCATCTGGAGTGTTTTTAACCAATCTTGGATTTATACAGGTAGAGGAAGAAAGATTTTACTCTGTAACATTTCATGTTGGAGAACATGGACTCTTTGCAGCATATTAGTATCTATAGTTCAAGAACTATTTATGCAACGAATACTAAGTGGTTCTGTCTCCTTTGCATTTCCTGGATAGCTATTATTATTATTTGGGCTAGAGTTATGCTAGTGTGATTTCTGCAGCCGTAATGGACTATCTTCATATAACCTGAATCGTATTGTTTGCTTTTTCCACCCAAAACAACAATGTCCACCTGTATGGCCAGACTTAGCCCTACATGAGACTCTAACTTAATTATATTTAATTCCTTCTTCAAATAAGGCATCATTTCTCAAGTGCTTTTAAAATGATTGCAAAATCTACATAGGAAGACAACAAAAGAACAAGGCCTGAGCACATTTTGCATGCATTCTGTCAAGCTCAAAGAATCATCCTGGCCCCTTGGAACACAGAGGAACCTAATACAGGATTGTATCCAATGAGTGAAAGGGAAATCCAAGAGAAAACTTTCTGATATTATCCATCCAATAACAAATAAAAAGCAAAGTATTTGCAAACATG
This sequence comes from Meles meles, assembly GCF_922984935.1. Classification (NCBI taxonomy): domain Eukaryota; kingdom Metazoa; phylum Chordata; class Mammalia; order Carnivora; family Mustelidae; genus Meles; species Meles meles. The sequence goes on from NC_060074.1 coordinate 11,049,174, forward strand.
GGAGCAAGTGGAAGCATGGTAGGCTACTTCAGGAACTTAGGAAAGCAAAGTGGCAAACACGGCCAGAGAGCATGCAAAGCTTTCATTTGCTAAAAGAGAAGTTTCAAATGATCAAATTACCAATTATTAAAACCAAGAAGGGCAAAAGCTCTTCAAGCAGAGAGAGAGGAGAGCCTGAAATAGAATGTCAGTTCTACTCATACGCTAACACAAAAATATCTGTAGTTCCCCCTACACTTTACTAAATATATCACTGACACATCACTCACTTCTAAATTGAGTTGATGGGTCACAATATCGTAAATACTGAATATTTATCTTATTGAAATTACAATGTGACTCTCCTGGGAGAATGGGTGGGGAGATGACGGGGGTGCACGAGTAGTAGGCATGGGAGAGCAGGGATACTAAATCCTAAACAGTATACTTTTACCATAGTGAGAGATCAATAAATAATGTCTGCAATAGAAAAATCAAGAATTTGAATCAGAGGAAAAGATCAGCACAATAATAATTTACTATGATAACTCTGGGGTTGTCCAAGCAGAGAGGATATTTTTTATTTTGAATCTATTGTATTTAAGGATTCAGAATCTTAAGAGTCATTTCAAGCAGATATGAGTAATCCTTGTTTTTAATTCTGTCAAAATAAACTTATATTGATCTATATACTAAATAATGAAAATTTGATTTGAGAAAATTTGATTCGAGAACTGAAAATAGGCCAATGCCTATAAGGTACCACCTTGGCCAAGCTAACCATAAAGACCCCATTAACAGAAGGATAGATCATTAATGGAAGGATAGAAGAAGCTGGGAAAAAAAAAATGGTGTGATGGGTTATTAAAGAACTCAGCTTTTTGGAAAACATTATTTACCACTTCATGAACAAACAAAACAAAGGACTTTTTAGTATATCCCCTCAGCCCCCATAAAAAAAAAAAATTTGTATCACTCTTTGGAGCCTATTTCTAATTCATATATCTTCCTTTATATAATTTTTTTCCATCTAATTTTTCTTATTTTTTGCTTTGTATAATAGTATCTCTTGCTTGACCAGATGGCAGTGAATCAGCCAATAATCACGGAAGGCACATCGTAATATATTAACATCCTAATGAATTATTGCAGATCTGTTTCCAAAAGCCACAACCAATAATAAAAATACAGAGTTGACCTGGAAACAAGATTGTAAGATCTGAAAACATCCTGGTGTGGCATTCTTATTTTCCATCTGTAATAGACACTTCCCTTGTTTATCCAGTTTCCATTACCAAAGCCTCCCTAAGTAAAACTTAAAATCGGTTCAGGTAATCACCCCTTCGTCACATAGCCCAAGTGGCTCATGGGAGGCTGCCCCAACCTCCACTCCAGAGGTAGGACCGGTTGTCTCAATGGCAATCACTTTGCCAGCAATTAGTTTATAAATGGCTACATGATTCATTTTTAATCAATGAAACATAGGAAAGATTTGCTGGAAACTTCAGAGTAAGTTTTACATTGTTCTTCTGGCAGAGTAATGGGATCTCTCTTCTCTCCTGTCAAAGGTAAATAACACAAGTGGCTCTGACTGCTCTTGGCAGCCATTTAATCTCCAGGAAGTTAACCAGCCTTAGGATGAAGCCCAAGCAGAAAAAAGAGATGGACATGTGCCTTGTTGCCTCCGATAACACCGGACCACTGAATGAATCAATCTATAGCCTACACCCACACTCTGTACTTCCTATTAACATGTGCTAATGGTCTCCTGTACGCCACTCTTAATTGGGCTTTCTATTTTGCATATATAACAGAATCCTAACTAAATTCAAACTGATAATTCTTAGAATCATTAAACATTGTAAACTCAAAAGTAACTCAATTTTAATCTTTTTTCTCATTTTATGTAATTCCAGAATTTCAGGCTCAGGTAAACCATGAAAAATGCCACTCCTGTGTGTGTGCTTGCACACACACTTAGACACACAGTGTACAAGTGTGTACATGTGTGTGTTGTGTGTGGTTGGGCAGTGAAAGGCAGTGGGGCATCCAGAATTGAGTGGGGATATTTTGGAGCTAATATGGCAACCCGAGAAGGTAGAGTAAATGAAGATTGTCAGGGAGGCCACAGGGAGAGTGGGGAGAGAAGAGCTGGTTTGAGGAACAGCCTGTAAACAGAACACCCACATTATAAGACACAATATTACTATTTTGATACATTAATCTGTTTGCTCAGTGTGAGGTTTCAAGCCTTTTATAAATGAAAAATCATGAAAATTCATCGTCTATTTACTTTTTCATTTTCAGGTTTTAAATTTATTTTCTAAGATAGGAATTTCAATAGTTTAAAGAATAGTTTAAAGAATCAGATAATTCCATAAAGTTTGATGAAAATGTATAGTTCTCCAAGTTTCCTTCCCACTTGCTATTCTCCAGAGGCAGCCACTTTTGTTTCTTTCAGCTGATTCTTTTCTCTAAATAATTCAACATCTTTAGTTTTGCATGTTAGACATTATCTGTTGAATCCCATCATGTGAGAAGTTAAAGGTTTAGTCTCCTTTACTCCTTTGCGCCCACCACACACACATATGCCTTATCACTTCCCTGTCCTATCCTCCCAATAAAGTTACATTATAATTTTAATTAGATTAACATTCAGTATTTACAACACGGTAGTGACTGTGTAAAGGCAACTCAGATTTGAATCACTTACTACTGGTATGCGGTAAACTGATTCTCTGAAAAGAAAAAAAGTCCTGATTTGTTCAGTTTGGTGATTTCAATGGTATAAATACTCCCGCCTTTGCTAATTTCAAATTACTGACTTAAGGTCTTAAAATTTGAAACAGATGGGCATATTCAGTTCTCAGCAAGCTCTTTCCCTTTGAGTTAATAATTGTCATGTTTGTATTTGCTACATTTTCTATGTATTTATAAATTACAAAACAGCAAACTCCCATGTAACTCCCTTCTTAAAATGTATCAGATACCATATTAATGTTCTGTTTTTTAAAAAAGTGTTCTGGCATCTTCTGTTCTGGTTGCCTTAAATGTGTGGTACATCATTACCCCGGGATCTCCCTTCACCAATGTCCTGAGGATTCTCTTTCCCATCTTTGGTCCCTTGTTCTTGGATCTCACGTGTTATGGACTGAATGTTTGTGTCTCCCCAAACTCCATGTGTTGAAATCCCAACCATCAGTGTTACGATATAAGGAGGTAAGCCTTTGGGAGGTGATCAAACCACAAGGGTACAGCTCTTATAAATGAGATTAGTGATATTATAAATGAGACCACAGAGAACTCCCTCACCCTCTCCACCCTGCGAGGGGTTACAATGAAAAGATGGCCATCAGCAAACAAGAAAGCAGGCCCTCAACCATAACCGAATCTGCCAGCATTTTGATCTTGGACTTTCTGGCCTCTAAAACTGTGAGAAATGCTTGTTGTTCAAGTCACCTAGTCATTGGTAGTTTGTTATAGAAGCCTGAACTAAGATACCGTGTCTTCTTTCTTGGTTTACTGCCTCATTTTGGTCGGGTACCTCTCGAGTAGCTTCTTAAAGTTTGAGACTTCGCATATCTAGAAATGTCTTTATTCTACCTTCACACTTGATTGATAATAAGAGTGACTATATGACTCCAGATGGAAAGTAGTTTTTTTCCAGAATGTTGAAGTCTCTGATTCATTTTGTTTTAGCTTTCAGTGTGGGCATTGCAAAGCCCAATGGCATTCTGATTCCTCATCCTTTACACATAATTTGTTTTTCCTGTGTTGAAAACTCTAAGCACTTTGTCCAAAGTACATATATGTTTTTAGGATTAGAATGCAGTCAGGTATCACTCTAGAAGCTTTAGTTCCACTTGTACTCCAATATGGTTTTGCGAGCAGGAGAAAACGCATAGAATACCGAATACCCTGGAAGCCATATGACAGCCTATCATCTGAATGTACCCACAAGGCTGTAACATGTATAAATATGTATGCTAATCTGGAAAAAAATCTCCATAAGGAATTGATGAGGAGCTTTCGTTAATTCTATATTGTGCATACAGTGGGGGCAGGGTGGGAAGGGCTAAAGGAGAGAAAGAGAAAAATGATTTGGACTGGAAAAGGGAAAAAAATGACTTTTCTGCTTGACCTTGAAGAAGAAGCAGTTTAAAAGTACTAGTAATGGATTTGTATTACATAAAAGGATGTAGAGCAAAACAAACAATGATTCATACCTCTATCTCCCAGAAAAGTCCTCTTAATGTCTTAAATACTGCTAATAATAAAAAATAATACATGAACAATGACAGACAATTCAAGTGGTCATAAAGGAATACCATGAAAGTAAAATTCCTTCTCTCCACTCTGCTGTCTCACATGTCACAGGTTTTTAGGTATTCTCCTAGGAAAAACTTAATAGTATACAGAAAGTATGAAACAATGACCAAAGTCATCATGTCAGAATAATATTCTGCCCTTGCTTTAATAAATAAAAATGTCTTCCATAGTGCTTTATATAGACCTACTCCATTCTCTTTAATGACTACATGGTATCCCATGGTCTTGACAAAGATTCAGGAAACTATGGCCTGCAAGCCACATCTGACCCTGATTGGTTTTGTATAGTCCACGAAATAAAAAAAAAAAAAAAAAAAAAAAAAAAAAAAAAAATTTTACATTTTTAAATAATTAAAGAAAGTAAAAAGAATACCATTTCTGTGACATAGGAAAATTACGTGAAATGCAAATTCCGGCGTCTGTAAACAAGCTTCACTGGAACACAGCCAGGCTCATTCATCTTATGTGCTGTCTGTGGCCGCTTTGGCACTTCAGCAGTTAAACAGTTGGGACAGAGCGGACGGAGCCTGCAGAGCCTCACTATTGACTCTCTGGCCCTTTACAGGAAAAGTTGGCAGATCTCCGGTAGAGACTACTTACTTTATTTCACTCAACATTATACACTCACAGAATTTATAATTCTACGAGGAAAGGGTGAAAGTGGCAACATGAGCAGCAGCAAAAAAAAAGATGCAAACATGGCAAGTAATCAGCTGGATGTTCAGTGACCTGGGTAGGAAAGTGATGAGAAACAGAGCAAGAAAGAGATAGGTTGGGGCCATATCATGCCATCATTAGATCGCCAGGGAGAGGAAATCCACCATTCATCTGGCAGTAAGTTGGGAACTACTGAGGATTTGGAGGGGGGGGCAGTGGCATAAACAGGATCTATTTTAGGAGATTAATCTGGCCGTGCAATATGGAATTAATGTACATGGTACTGCTAACAGGTAAGGAAACCATTTTCAGTAATATTCAGAAACCTATTTAAAAAGGCTATGAATTCATGTGAAAATGTAGATTCCAAGATATAAATGTACCCTTGAAATAATTTCTACAGTTCTGAAAATCAAGGAAAGATGTCTGTGTATTTCTGTATGTGAAGCTGTTTAAAAATCACTTAGAATTCTTTCTTTCTTTTTTTCATTAACATATAATGTATTATTTGCCCCAGGGGTACAGGTCTGTGAAACATCAGGCTTACACATTTCATAGCACTTTCTTTCTATAAAAAAAATTAAAGTGTATCATGGAAGTTTCGGCCCACTCTTTTTCAGTACAACCAGCTAGAATTTTTAAATGTGTTTTCCAAGCAACCAACAACCCAAGAAACTAATTGAGTCATATACTAGTTGCTGAATTAAGCTGGAGTATGGTATCTGATTATTTGATTATTTCTTAATGTATTACTTACAATCTTAAGGCTCAAATATGGCACTGTAAGACATATAAGATTGTGTGTTATTTCAAAGGCAAATGTGAAGTACTCATCATAATTTGGTTAAAAATCCTAAATAGCAAGAATGCTGGTCTTCTAGACGGAGTAATTCTAATTAACCTTATAAAAATAAGATTTATACAGTATGTGGAAAATTAAGGATATAAACAACCATTAAAAGAAAAGCCTAATTACATTATAATAATTATGTTCAACAGACACAATAGGCAATAGTCACATGGCAGTACCATATTTTAAATGCCATCATAAATAATATAAAATGGTAATGTTATATTGTGTTATTATTCAAAATAATATTTTAAATTACTCTTTTAAACATCCAAATAAGTTGTTCTATTAACAAAGAGATTTGAATGTGTACTCTGTAGTTACTTTAAAAAAAAAATAGTAGGCTGGACATCAAGCTAAATTATATTATGCAATGAACAAATGAAATAAAAAGTTAATATTTATAGTAGGATTTTATATATATCACTATGTTTAGGGTTGAAGGAATAACAAGAAGAAAAAAAGGAATATTTGGTTGAGTTCCGCTTAGAGGGGTTTTATTTTTCTAAATAAAATAATTGGCCATTAGTGATTAGCCATTCTAGTGATAAAAATAAATACAGTAGTTTAGAACTTGAACTCCAGAGACAAGAAGACTTGAATTCTAAATTGTGTGATTTGGACACATTCCTTAACTACTTCAAGCCTCAGATCCATCATCTACTATAATGATAAGATCTACCCTGAATTCAAAGGGTTGTTGGTAGGTTTATATGTATTATATGAACTTGCCATTGTAAGAATACTAAGTACTAAATAAGTAGCAACTACTGCTTTTAATGTAATCATGACTTCCTATCTTAAGTTTTCTCCTTTGATGATTGCATCTTAGCGTATAAGAAAATGGAAGACAGAAATGAAAATCAAGAGTAACAACATAATAATTACTTCCCACCCCCTTCCCACCAACGTACTCAGGCACTGGCTTAGGAGAAATGTTAACAGTAAGTCCATTATTACTATGGTTCGTGGCCTTTGATGAGCACTTAGCATGTTATAGAAGCTGCTGTTAGGATACGAAACCAGAAGGTCCTCAGTGGGTCCCTATCACAAGACTTGGAATATCTCATCTTCATCCTTCTAGAAAGCCTTGCAAATGTGATGTTGTCAGAAACATCTGACTTAAGTATTTCTCTGAGACAATCTTCCAATGTGCTGCTATATTTAGTGGTCTGTTTACTAGCTTAAGGAGCCTTGTTCCCTAAAACACAATATCTCCAAAAATATATAATAGATGGAGAAAGAATTGTGCATACTTAAAAGGAAATTTTGACAACACTAGCCCTACCTTGCTTGTTCTGGATAATTGTTTTACATAATGGTGCTTCTTAAAAAAAAAATTCATTAATTAGTACATACTATTCCCTACCTCAAAGATGGTATTTTCCTTTTATATTATATTGTGCTAATTGTCTTTATATATATAGTTTTAATTTCAGATGAATTGGGTGGCTGGTCGAAAAAAATTCCTCATCATATAAAAGATGTACAGGGTTAGGGTGCCTGAGTGGCTCAGTGGGTTAAAGCCTCTGCCTATGGCTCAGGTCATGATCCCAGGGTCCTGGGATCGAGCCCCGAATTGGGCTCTCTGCTCAGCAGGGAGCCTGCTTCCCTTCCTCTCTGCCTGCCTCTCTGCCTACTTATGATCACTGTCTGTCAAATAAATAAAATCTAAAAAAAAAAAAAAAAAAGATGTGCAGGGAAATGAATACATGACCAGTTAAAATGAACACCTCAGTTAAAATATTTTTTTACAGTCATAGAACCACTTCAACTCTCAGGTGATGATTTTCTTTGCCTTAAATATAATATATGCTTCGCTGATTGGTATGAAATTGGTATGAAAGACTCACTTAACTAATGAGTAAACCTAGCCAGTTATATATCCTCCTTATCTTAATGAGACCTTGTTTCTCTGTTCTGGCATCAAGTATGGCAGAAACTATCATGAACTGATAAAAATAAGTTTGTTTGTTTGTTTGTTTGTTTTTAAAGTTACTTGATTCCCCAAGTCAAGTTTTAGTGCTATTGTCAGAACTATAGAGAAAACAAAATGGGGGTCGGGGAGGGGGGGAGGTTCCTTGTGTTTTAAAGGAATGAATGCTGAACTCAGAAGCTAATTATAAAAACAGAATGCTGAACTCTGTGACAGCTCACCAGGTTATCATGTTCAAAATACATACACAAAAAGGATGATTAAATCAGAAATCTGCTTTATCCATACAAATGCTTTATCAAACAAGGGATATCAACTTAGTCAAGGTGAAATTTCAGTCCATTGTGGCTTGAGTACATATGAATAACGCAACGGATTCTGTATGGATATGTGATTAAGCAAAAAAGTCAAACAGCTGTAAAGTGAAGCAATAAGAGATGAAGTCAATGGTCTACAAAATTAATCTTTACTGCAAGTAAAAATTGGTTGATAAATTTTGAGGAGTTTGATTATTTGTTTGTTTGTTTCATAAGTGTGAATTTAATGGGAGAAGCAACATCAGCTGACCGCATTGCTATAGAGGGATTTTTTTTTTCAAGAACTGAAAAGTCACAGAGCAGAAAGATTAGAATATGGAGAATGTCAGAAAGCAGATGAAACTGGCCAATAATGCAAGAAAATGTCTCAAGAAGATTCATATGCAAGAATGAGAAGTAAGGGTAAGAGATCAGGTAGCCTTGGGCAGACCAATGTGTATTTGATAGCAACCCAGCTAGCTCTAAGATTAAGTTATATATATATTCTACCATAAAATCTCCAGGACACCAAGGTACAAGAAAGCATTGTTTTGTGTTATATATATTTAATCAAATAAAAATCCAGGAGCAGGGCAAGAACAGCTTCATTGTTTCTAATAATGTTGGTGCTCTGGTGGTATTTATATACTACAATGTTTCAAAGTCTCAGCTGATAGACTTTGCAAATGTAAAGGGTCTACTGTATTTACCTTGAAATATACTTGTCATATAGTAAGAGACAACCTAAGGTTGTTTTCAGATAGTACATTGCTTACATTTCACATGGTACATTGCTTACATTTTATTTGTAAGGTATAAATATATTTAGTTAAGTCTATTTGTTACTCCAATTTGAACCAGATATATTAAGCATAGTTCGCTGAAGTAGTTCAGGTCAAATCGACTGTAACCTGAAGTAACTCCAGGTCAAATTGAAATCTCATTTATAAATGTACAATACTCTCAGATTCCAAGATCCAAGTCCGTGACAACAGGTAAAAAAGTATTTTCAGGAATATGTTTTAAAAGTTAACTAATCTTTATTTCTTGAGGAGTGCACAGAGTTATTTAAGGTGTTCACAATTTCTTCCCTGATCTCTATCTAAATAGTTACTAATTTCTAGAACATAATGGCATAAGACAGAGGGTCAGGTTGAAATGAAGTCTTAGGATATGAAATCTACAGATTCAATTGTGTAATGAATATTTACTCCATAAAGGTTGTCGCTAGTGTTTCATATTAAAAAGGAATCATATGGAGTGGGATATATAGCTTGAGCACCCTGATCAAATGTTTTTCATACATATTTTCAAAAAGTTCTCTCTTCTTTGTTAGTTAACAATAATCTGATTTATTTCCTGCCCCAGTGCGATTTGCCATAGTGTCTATGTAGTAGGAAATACATTGACTTAATTTTTTAAAAAAATCTTCCCAAATATCACAATGGCCTAGCGATAAATATATTTTCAGTGAAAAATACGTTTCCATACTAACATGTTAAGATGTCAGTCTTTGTGATGATGTAGAACACACAAGTGAATACTTGAAGGCTACTGGAATAATTATAAATGAGTAGGGGATAACTGAAACATGATAAGGGCAGATTAAATGACTTATATCCTCAAAAGTTGGTCTCTGGGGAGGGAGCAAGATGACAGAGGAGTAAGAGACCGAAATATCATCAGGTCCCAGGAGTTCAGCTAGATAGTTATCAAACCATTCTGAACACCTACAAATGCAACAGGAGATAGAGGAGAAGAGCAGCCATTCTAGAAACAGAAAATCGACCACTTTCTGAAAGGTAGGAAATGCAGAAAAGTGAATCTGAAGGGATGGGAATGAAACTGTGGGGGGAGGGACCAGCTCTCAGGAAGCAGTAGAGCAACGGAGCACAAAATCAGAACTTTTAGAAGCTGCTCCACTGAGGAACATCACTCCAGAGGCTAAGCTGAGGATGGAGCCCTCACAGGGACAGTGTGGTCTCAGGACCTGTGGGGTCACAGACAGACCAGGGGTGTCTGAGTGTGGCACAGCTCCCAGGTATTAGAGTAGGGAAGCCAGCTGCAGAGACAGAGCCAAGGAGTGAGCTCTCAGCTCAGGGTTACCTTAAACCATGATCTGAGGCACAGTCAGGCCACTGCTCTTTGAGCAGAGACCCACAAGTGGTAGATTCGGAGAGATCCCCTCCTTCTTCCTCCAGGAGGAATGGCACAGGAACATGCAACAGAAATCTGCTGGGCTTGGAGATGCCAAACAGGGCCATGCACCAGAGACAGAGACACTTGGTCACAGGCCAGGTGAGTGCAGACTGAAGCTGGAGACCAGGGAGACAGGAGGAATTGATTGCTTTTCTCTGAGGGTGCACTGAGCAGTGGGGCCCCAAGCTCTCAGATCCTACAGGGACAGAGATTGGGAGGCTACCATTTTCATTCCTTTCCTCCAAAGCTGTACAGAAAGAGTTCAGGGAACAAAAGCTCCTGAGAGCAAGAGCAAACCCGAGCAAATTGCTTAGCCTGGCCCCTGGCAAGGGCAGTGCAATTCTGCCTCAGGCAAAGACATTTGAGAATAATTGCAACAGCACCCACCCCAGAAGATCAGCAAGAACATCCAGCCAAGACCAAGTTCACCAATCAATGAGCACTGCAGAACTCCAGAGCTAGGAGAAAGTAACACATATTATTCATGGCTTTTTTCCCCATGATCCTTTAGTCTTTCAAAGTCAATTTTTTTTTTATTTTATTTGTTGTTATTCCATTTTTTTAAATTTTCCTCTTTCCTATTGTAATTTTTTACCTATTTTATCTTATCAATACCTTTTTAAAACTATCTTCTTAAATTTTCATTGTTATAGTCATATTTTATCCCTTCACTGTATTTAACCTTATTTTTTGTATATATACAGGTTTTTTTCTTCTTTTAAATTCTGGGATATAATTTCTTCTAATAGATCAAAATATACCCTAAGTCTAGCACATGGCTTTGTTCTAGTATCCAGCCTGATCACATTCTCTCCTCTTTTTTTTTTTCTTTTTTCCAACCAACTTATCTTATCAATTCTTTTTTTAGAATCCTTTTAATTTTCATCTTTACAGTCAGATTCCATCCCTTCATCGTTTTTACCCTTATTTTTGTATATATATAAGTTTTTCTTTCATTAAAATTTTGGGAGGTAGTTTCTTCTAAGAGACCAGACACCCAAAATCAAGTTGGTGGTTCTGTTCTATTCACATCAACAATAATAAAATAATAGTATGGGATTTTAACACCCCCCTCACTGAAATGGACAGATAATCTAAGCAAAAGATCAAAGAAAGTTTTCAGTGACACACTGTGCCAGATGGACATCATAGATATATTCAGAACATTCCATCCCAAAGCAACAGAATACACATTCTTCTGTACTGCACATGGAACATTCTCCAGAATAGATCACATCCTGGGTCACAAATCAGGACTCACCCAGTACCAAAAGACTGGGATCATTCCCTGCATATTTTCAGACCACAATGCTCTGAAGCTAGAACTCAATCACATGAGGAAAGTTAGAAAGAACTCAAATACATGAAGGCTAAGGAGTCCTACTAAAGAATGAATTGGTCAACCAGGAAATTAAAGAATTGAAAAAATTCATGGAAACAAAAGAAAATGAAAGCACAACTGTTCAAAATCTGTGGGACACAGCAAAGGTGATCCTGAGAGGAAAGTATATAGCAATACAAGTCTTTCTCAAGAAACAAGAAAGAAAAAAAAAAAGAAAGAAACAAGAAAGGTCTCAAAAGTATACAACCTAACCCTACACCTGAAGGAACTAAAGAAAGAACAGCAAAGAAAACCTAAACCCAGCAGGAGAAGAGAAATAATAAAGATCAGAGCAGAAATCAATGAAGTAGAAACCAAAAGAACAGTAGAACAAACCAATGAAACTAGAAGCTGGTTCTTTGAAATAATAAACAAGATTGATAAACCCCTGGCCAGACTTATCAAAAAGAAAAAGGAATGACCCAAATAAATAAAATCACGAATGAAAGAGGAGAGATCACAACCAACACCAAAGAAATACAAACAATTATAAGAACATATTATGAGCAACTATACACCAGCAAATTTGACAATCTGGAAGAAATGGATGCATTCCTAGGGACATATAAACAACTGAAACTGAACCAGGAAGAAATAGAAAACCTGAACAGACCCAGTAACCACTAAGGAGATTGAAACAGTTATCAAAAATCTCCCAAAAACACAAGAGCCCAGAGCCAAACAGCTTCTCAGCTCAATTCTACCAAACATTTAAAGAAGAATTAATACATATTCTCCTGAAATGTTCCAAAAAATAGAAATGGAAAGAAAACTTCCAACCTCATTTTATGAGGCCAGTATTACCTTGATCCCAAAACAAAGATCCCAGACAAAGACCCTATCAAAAAAGAGAATTACAGACCAATATCCTTGATGAACACAAGTGTGAAAATTCTCATCAAAATACTAGCCAATAGGATCCAACAGTACATTAAAAGTACATTTATGTACAAAAATGTACAGTACATTCACCATGACCAAATGGGATTTATTCCAGGGCCGCAGGTTGGTTCAACATCCACAAATCAATCAATGTGATATAATACCTTAATAAAAGAAAGAACAAGAACCATATGATACTCTCAATAGATGCTGAAAAAGCATTTGACCAAGTACAGCATCCTTTCTTTATCAAAACTCTTCTAAGTGTAGGGATAGAAGGTACATACCACAATATCATCAAAGCCATCTATGAAAAACCCACAGCCAATATTATTCTCAATGGGGAAAAACAGAGAGCTTTTCCCCTAAGGTCAGGAATATGGCAGGATGTCCATTATCACCACTGCTATTCAACATAGTACTAGAAGTCCTAGCTTCAGCAATCAGACAACAAAAAGAAATTAAAAGCATCTGAATCAGCAAAGAAGTTAAACTCTCACTCTTTGTGATGATATACTACTTTATGTGGAAAACCTGAAAGACTCCACTCCAAAACTGCTAGAACTTATACAGGAATTTAGTAAAGTGTCAGAATATAAAATCAATGCACAGAAATCAGTTGCATTTCTATACACCAACAAGACAAAGAAAGAGAAATTAAGGAGTCAATCCCATTTACAATTGCACCCAAAACCATAAGAGAACTAGGAATAAACCTAACCAAAAAGGCAAAGAATCTGTACTGAGAAAACTGTAAAGTACTCATGAAAGAAACTGAGGAAGACATAAAGAAATGGAAAAACGTTCTATGCTCATGGATTGGAAGAACAAATATTGTGAAAATGTCTACATTACCGAAAACAATCTACACATTTAACACAATCCTTATCAAAATACCATTAACTTTTTTCAAAGAAATGGAACAAATAATCCTAAAATTTATATGGAACCAGAAAAGACCCTGAATAGCCAGAGGAATATTTAAAAAGAAAGCCAAAGTTGGTGGCATCACAATTCCAGACTTCAAGCTCTATTAGAAAGCTGTCATCATCAAGATAGTATGGTACTGGCACAAAAACAGACACATTAATCAATGAAACAAGAGTAGAGATCCCAGAAATAGACCCTCAACTCTACGGTCAACTAATCTTTGACAAAGCAGGAAAGAATGTCTATTGGGAAAAAGACAGTCTTTTCTGCAAATGTGTTGGGAAAATTGGACAGCCACATGCAGAAGAATGAAACTGGACCATTTTCTTACACCACACACAAAAATAGACTCAAAATGGATGAAAGACCTCAATGTGAGGCAGGAATCCCTCAAAATCCTTGAGGAGCACACAGACAGCAACCTCTTCGACCTCAGCCGCAGCTTCTTCCTAAAAACATTGCTGTAGGCAAGGGAAGCAAGGGCAAAAATGAACTATTGAGACTCCATCAAGATCAAAATCTTTTGCACAGCAAAGAAAACAAGTCAACAAAACTAAAAGACAACTGAAAGAATGGGAGAAGATATTTGCAAATTACATATCAGATAAAGGGCTCATATCCAAAATCTATAAAGAACTTATCAAACTTAACACCCAAAGAATAAATAATCCAATCAAGAAATGAGCAGAAGATATGAACAGACATTTCAGGAAAGAAGACATCCAAATGGCCAACAGACACATGAAAAAGTGCTCAACATCACTCAGCATCAGGGAAATACAAATCAAAACCACAATGAGATACCACCTTACACCAGTCAGAATGGCTAAATTAGCAAGTCAGGAAACAAGAGATGTTGGCAAGGATGTGCAGAAAGGGGAAACCTTCCTACACTGGTGGTGGGAATGCAAGCTGGAACAGCCACTCTGGAAAACAACATGGAGGTTCCTCAAAAAGTTGAAAATAGAGCTACCTTATGACACAGCAATCTCACTACTGGGTATTTACCCTAAAGATACAAATGTAATGATATGAAGGGGCACATGCACCCGACTGTTTATAGCAGCAATGTCCACAATAGCCAAACTATGGAAAGAACCTAGATGTCAATCTACAGATGAATCGATAAAGAAGATGTGGTATACACATACAATGGAATACTATGCAGCCATCAAAAGAAATGAAATCTTGCCATTGGCAATGACAGGGATGGAACTGGAGGGTATTATGCTGAGTGAAATAAGTCAGTCCAAGAAAGACAATTATCATATGATCTCTCTGATATGAGGAATTCAAGAGGCAGGGCGGGGGTTTGGGAGGGTAGGGAAGGAAAAAATGAAACAAGATGGGATCAGAAAGAGACCAGAAGAGATCCTTAATCTCACAAAACAAACTGAGGGTTTCTTAGGGATGGGGTGGTAGAGATAGGGTGTCTGGCTTATGGACATTTTGGAGGGTATGTGCTATGGTGAGTGCTGTGAAATATGTAAGCCTGATGATTCACACACCTGTACCCATGGGGCAAATAATACATTATATTTTAATAAAAATAAATTTTAAAAAAAAGTTGATCTCTGGAACACGACTTTTTTGACATGTTCTTGATTGCTCTATTACTTGATGAGATATTGCTCAGAAACTTAATGGGCATTACAGTGATTGTATGACCTTGCAATAATAACAGAGTTATACTACCTTAGCAGTTATCACTGGATTTTATTTTTGTTGCTCTTTCCTCTATGGTTTTGTTTGTTGTATAATAGTTGGGATAGATAGAAGGACTTCAAATGCCAGTTAACAGATTTGTTTTGAGCATGAGTCTAACATCATTAGAAAATTACTGATTTCACCTAATGACTAAATAGGATGGTCAAAGTGTATTTCATGTTCCAAAGTAAGTATTTACCTCTGGAAAATCATCCAGATGATTGTTTTAATGTATGTATGATTGTGCTTTGCCAGTTTTTAAAATACTGCTGCTTTTGCAGGGTCATAGGGAAGCTCTATTCTTAATTTCTTCAGGAATCTCCACACTGTTCTCCAAAGTGGCTGCACTAACTTGCATTCCCACCAACAGTGTAAGAGGATTCCCCTTTCTCCACATCCTCTCCAACACACGTGGTTTCCTGTCTTGCTAATTTTGGCCATTCTAACTGGTGTTAGGTGGTATCTCAATGTTGTTTTAATTTGAATGTCTCTGATGGCTAGTGATGATGAACATTTTTTCATGTGTCTGATAGCCATTTGTATGTCTTCGTTGGAGAAGTGTCTGTTCATATCTTCTGCCCATTTTTTGATATGATTATCTGTTTTGTGTGTGTTGAGTTTGAGAAGTTCTTTATAGATCCTAGATATCAACCTTTTGTCTGTACTGTCATTTGCAAATATCTTCTCCCATTCCGTGGGTTGCCTCTTTGTTTTGTTGACTGTTTCCTTTGCTGTGCAGAAGCTTTTGATCTTGATGAAGTCCCAAAAGTTCATTTTCGCTTTTGTTTCCTTGGCCTTTGGAGACATATCTTGAAAGAAGTTGCTGTGGCTGATATCGAAGAGGT
The DNA here is from genome assembly GCF_922984935.1 of Meles meles. NCBI lineage: Eukaryota > Metazoa > Chordata > Mammalia > Carnivora > Mustelidae > Meles > Meles meles. The sequence continues at coordinate 11,065,165 of NC_060074.1, forward strand.
TATTGCCTATGTTCTCCTCTAGGATTCTGATAGATTCCTGTCTCACGTTGAGGTCTTTTATCCATTTCGAGTTTATCTTTGTGTACGGTGTAAGAGAATGGTCGAGTTTCATTCTTCTACATATCGCTGTCCAGTTTTCCCAGCACCATTTATTGAAGAGATTGTCTTTTTCCCATTGTATATTTTTTCCTGTTTTGTCAAAGATTATTTCACCATAGAGTTGAGGGTCCCTATCTGGGCTCTCCACTCTGTTCCACTGGTTATGTGTCTGTTTTTATTGCACTGCTGGGGATTTACCCCAAAGATACAGATGTAGTGAAAAGAAGGGCCATCTGTACCCCAATGTTTATTGCAGCAATGGCTACAGTCGCCAAACTGTGGAAAGAACCAAGATGCCCTTCAACGGATGAATGGATAAGGAAGATGTGGTACATATACACAATGGAGTATTATGCCTCCATCAGAAAGGATGAATACCCAACTTTTGTAGCAACATGGACGGGACTGGAAGAGATTATGCTGAGCGAAATAAGTCAAGCAGAGAGAGTCAAGTATCATATGGTCTCACTTATTTGTGGAGCATAACAAATAACATGGAGGACATGGGGAGATGGAGAGGAGAGGGAGTTGAGGGAAACTGGAAGGGGAGATGAACCATGAGAGACTATGGACTCTGAAAAACAACCAGAGGGTTTTGAAGGGGCGGGGGGGGGGGTGTGGGAGGTTGAGGAACCAGGTGGTGGGTAATAGGGAGGACACATACTGCATGGAGCACTGGGTGTGATGCCAAAACAATGAACACTGTTATGTTGTAAATAAACAAACAAACAAAAAATAAATAAAATAAAATAAAACAAAATAAAATACTGCTGCTTTATATTCTATGCTTTTAGAAATAATGTTTCCTTTTTCAAAATTTCAAAATGATGTGATTTAGGTTAACCTTCATCTTTCAGTCTGTGACTAGGATGAGAGTTCCATGAGCACAGGGACTTTGATCCATTACTTGCTGCAACCCAAGGGCCTAAAACAGTGCATGGAATATAGAAGGCATTCGACTGAACTATTGATTTGGGGCTATAAGATGGGTGTAAATGTAGAGCCTTTAGTATGTTTATTCCTGGGAATACTGCAAGATCCTTTGTAAGTGTCTATGAAAACTGTGGATTAGAGTTTGCACATGCTTTTAAAGTAATATCAGGAGTTAGACTGCCCTATTTTCAACATTCTTCTGAAATAGTTCTTGCCATTAATAGCCATATGCTTAAATATAGCTTTGGTCCTCATTCTTCTTTTTTTTTTAAATACAAATTTTATTTATTTATTTGATGGGGGGGTACAAGCAGGGGGAGCAGGAGAGGGAGAAGTGGGCTCCTTGCAGAGCCCCTTAATGCAGACTTGAACCCAGGACAAGGACCATGACCTGAGCCAAAGGAATATGCTTAACTTACTGAACCACCCATGTACTCATTTCACCCATTGATAGTCAATATCATCCATCTTAAAACTCTCCCCACCATTCTTTCCTTCTTTCTTTTTTAATTCTCTCAGGTTCTCCTCCTGCTTTTGCAAATTCTTGGCTGATGCCTTCTCTAAAGGCCCTTGTAGGGGAAATTTCTATGTATTTATTCTTTTATTTATTCTTCCCTCTTAGTATAAGCTTTATCTAAAGCACCTTATTAAGTCTCATATTTTCGAGTGTCATCTCTATGTTCCTGATTCTTCAATCAATACTTCAAGTCATTGCTTTCTTAAATTACAAACTGATATTTTTATGCTAATATTCTGCATGGACCTCAAACTTTAAGTTTAACATAAACTCTTTCTCTTCCTCCCCAAACATATTCTCTCACTCCTTTATTTCTTATGTTGAATTTCTGTAAATGAGTTGAGCTTGAGTGAAAACTTTTTTGGTGTGTTGGGGTGGATGACAGAAAAGGGATGCATCTGATGTCCACTGTGGCGTCAAAGAAAAAAAAATCCCCAGTGAGTTATGGTAGCTTTTTATTAAAGATTTTAAAATTTTAAATTTTGAACATTTTATGTGCTAATATTGGGAAATCTGGGGTAAGTGGCAGAGTGACTCACAGGATCTCACTTCAAAGACAAACATAGGGAAAGGAAGTAAATGTAATAGCAAATAATCCATTGGCAGCACCTAAACAACAGAAACGGCACGTGTGAGAAACATATCTTTAAAATCTGGCACCTCAGTGTAAAATAGGAGGATGGTGTCAGTCAGGATAAACCAGGTGTTTGTCAGAGGAGCCCCTAAATTTAAAAAATGTTCATTACTCACTCACATGGTCTGTTCTAAATGAACTGATTCCCTAGGGCTGCTCTTCTCTAGAGGAGAGGAGAGCATTTCTCACTGCATCCATCCTCTAAACTTATGTATCAACACGTGCTCTCTTACTTGCTGCAACAGGGGAGGGAAGGATTGGATAATTAAGAACCAGCAATTAAACACTTCCACTTGGAAGCAGCACACACTATTTCTGCTAATATTTCACTTGTCAAATTAAGGCATTTGGCCCTACCTGCCCACAAAGAAATGGGAACTACAATGTATCCATGTGCTCAGAAGTAGAGAAGAGTTGGATACAGTGAACTGTAGTGATATGTGCCACAATAAATTTCCAGGGAAGAAAGCACAATTCTACTTCTGCTTCTCCAAACACATTCATGAAGGGGAAGGAAGCCTTTGGGGGTGGGGGTGGGGTGAAAGGAGAAGGGAAAATACCAAACTCAGCAAATGCTCAATAACGTTCCCACAATATTAGTTCTGGAATGCATGCCTCCATCATGCTGAAGTAATAAACGAGGAAAAATGATAAGATCTCACTCTGTCCTCTCCACCTAAAAGGCAGATGAGGGAATGAGAAATAATACTGATCCAGAACTATCAGAAAGACAAATAAGAAAATAAATATTATTATAAGAATTGCTTAAGATGGTGGCCTAGAGAGAAAAAGCAGATAAGGTACCAAAGAGGACATAATACCCACAGAGCAGGGAGTTCCCTGGTTAAATTTTGTAAGATTTGCCCACTATTTCTAACCTTTATCTGGAAGAGTCGTCGGAGAGTGTTCTGGGCAGAAACTGGTATTAAGGATGGAAAAATGGCCCATGAGAATTTGTTCCAGTTAGATATAAAGTAGTAATAATATCAAGCACATGGAACCGGCCTCATGGGGGTGGCTGGAGGAGAATTATTTTGTCTACTTTTAACACTGCCTCTTCCCAAACCCTCCAGATGTGATTACAAGAAGGCAACAGATCCACCCAGAATTAGAACAATTTTATGAAATTTTATAAATTTCATAACTCACACAAAAGGGGAAAAAATCCTTGAAAAACACTAACTAAAAGACAAGAAATTAGCCCTGTATCTTTTGAAGAAACTGAATGCACTATAAATTTTTTTGAATCTTACAAAGAAAACTCTAAAATTAGCTGATGCCAATAATAAATTCTATCATGTACTTAAGAAACAGTATCAGTCTTAGACAAATTCTTTCAGAAAATAGAGACAAAGAAAATGCCTCCTAAATTGTTTCATGAGGTAAGCATAATATAAAAATTTAATGACGGCATTGCAAAACAAAAGAATTCATAGGTCAATATCTTTCATGAACATAGATCCAAAAAGTACTTAACAAAATATTAGCAAATTAAATTCAGCAATATACAATCAGAGCATAATTGAGTGGGGTTTATCTTACAAATGTCAGGTAGGTTTAACGCATGAAAACATATTAAGGAGATAAAGGAGAAAAGCCTTATGATCATGTCAATAGAAAGAGAAGAGCATTTGACAAAATTCAAAACCTGTCCTTTAAGAACAAATAAACACACAAAACTAAGCATTAACTAGGAATAAAAAAGAATTCCCTCAACTTGGTAAAGGTCATCTTCAATGAAATCTATGACTATCATAACACTTAATGGTTAAGTATTTTACGCTTTCTCCTAAAATTGTGAATAAGTTGAGAATGGGAGAGAAATGGGTAAACTGTTTCTACTCTAAGGTTACCACCTTAGAATATTATTGTTTATATAGAAAGTCAATTGTATTTCTATAAACCAGCAGCAAATGACTGAAAGATGAAACAAAATCCATTTGTAATAATGTCAACAATAGGAAATAGGAATGCATTTAACAGAAGATATTCAAGACCTTCTACACTAAAAGCTATTAAAATATCAGTGATGGAATTTAAAGACAACTCCCCAAAAATGGAAATATGTACTATGTTCCTTGATTGGCAGATCAATATTTTTCAAATGCAGATCACTGAATAGCATTGTGCCAAAGTTAATTTCCTGGTTTTGGTCATTGGTATTATGGTGATGTAGGATGTTAACTTTAGGAAAAGCTGGTTTGAAAGATGTATGAAAACTCTCCCATGTTCCTGTATTTTGCCTGTAATGTCAAAAGCATTTAAAAATTTAAAAAATGAAATATCTATTATCTCAAAATTGATCTATAGATTCAATATTTTCTAATGATAATCCTATTAGAGATTTTTGTAGGAATTAACAAGCTGATTCGAAAATTTACATGAAGTGCAAAGGACTTATAATGTCTAAGCAGTCCTGACAAAAGGAACAGAGCTGAGAATTTACACATCTGATTTCAAGCTTGTTGTAATTCTACAGGAATCAACACAGAATGACACTGCCATAAGGAGAGACAAATAGATGAATGGAGAAGAGAGCCCAGAAATAAATCCACACTTATCAGTTGTTTTTTGATAAAGTTACCAATCCAAAAGAGAAAAACGTATTTTTAGCGAATAGTGCTGAAATAACAGTTACTAATACAGAAAAAAAGAACCTAAAACCCCTAACTTATATCGTACACAAAAATAAATTTGAGATAGACAAAGATTGAAACATAGAAGCTAAAACCATAAAACTTTTCAAGGAAACCATAGGAAGAAAACTTCATGACTTGGAGGTAGGCAAAGATTTCTTAGATAGCGAAAAGCAATAACCATAAAAAGAAATAATTGCTAATTTAGACCTTACCAACCTTAAAAAAAAAAAAACAAACTTCTCATTATATGAAATAATCAGCGTACAGACTGTGAGAAAAAATTCACAAAATATGTATCTGACAAAAAATAGTTACCGAGGAAATAGAAAGAAGTTCTACAAAACAAAAGAGACAGCCCAATGATAAATGGGAAAAACCTTTGAACAGTTAAACAAATTAGCTAATCAGCACTAAAAAAAATGCTGTACTTTGTTACAGAGAGTTTCTTTCTAAACTATAATAACATACCAATACACACTACCCCCCAAGAACGCTAAAATTGAAGAGAGTGAAAACTCCAGATATAGTCAGGATATAGAGAAATTGAAACTCATATATTAAAGATGACAATACCAACACCCATTTTGGAGGAAAAAAACTGGACATTTCTTATCAAATTAAACATACCCATAGCTGATGACCAGCAGTTCAACTCCTGGCATTTACTCTGGGGAAATGAAAACATTAACAAAAACTTGTATAAGAATATTTATAGCAGCTTTATTCATAATTATTTAAAACTGGGAGAGTGCAGGTGACCACCAATAAGAGAATGAGTAAACACTACTATGGTATATTCATACAGTAGAATATTACTCAGCAGGAAAGAAAAAAAAAGAGGAAGAAGAGCAGTGCTACATACAAAACATGGATAAATCTCAAAAATGCAATGCTGAGTTAAGGAAAATGTGTACCAATGAACATTCTGTTATATAAATTCAACTATATGGAATTCTAAAACTGCAAAATCTACTCAGAGGAAAAATTCAAACTGTTTCTCATTGGGAGTTTAACAGCAGGAATTGGGAGACACATGAGAGACCTTTCTAGGGAGATGGCAATATTATGCTTTTGTTTGTTTTTTAATCATCTCTACACCCATCATGGGGCTTGAACTCACAACCCAGAGATGAAGAGTCACATGCTACCTGAACCAGACAAGGCGTCCCCAGTATTAGGTTTTGCTAGTGGTTTAGGTTACACAGAATTATTTATTTACCAAAATTTATAGTATATTTACAAAAGATTTAGGTATTTTGTTATATGTACATTTTATATGATGAGAAAAACTGTAATTATTGAATTCTTGTTAACGAATATGCACAATGAAATATTTAGGAAAAACTGATCTGGTGTCTGTAATTTAACTTGAAATGCATAATTTGAAATAAGATAGATTACTGGAGGGGTAATGAATAGAAAGATGAGTAGGCAATAAAGCAAATATAATAATCTGTCATTAATTGCATCTAGGAGGGAGTATATGGGTGTTTACTGTAATGTTCTTTTCAACACTGCTGCAACTTTAAAATTATTCTTTAAAAATTGGGGAATTTAAAAGAATCAACTGTCCTATTGGGGAGGGTATGTGCTATCGTGAGTGCTGTGAAGTGTGTAAACCTGGCGATTCACAGACCTGTACCCCTGGGGATAGAAATACATTATATGTTTATAAAAAAAAAAAATTGGAAGGGGAGGCGAACCATAAGAGACTATGGACTCTGAAAAACAACCTGAGGGTTTTGAAAGGTCGGGGTGGGAGGTTGGGGGAACAGGTGGTGGGTAATAGGGAGGGCACGTATTGCATGGAGCACTGGGTGTTGTGCAAAAACAATGAATACTGTTACGCTGAAAAAAATTAAATAAATTTAAAAAAAAAAGAATCAACTGTCCTATAGCTGGGTAGTTTGAGTAAATGGTGACTCAAAAACTATACTCCAATACTGTAAGTCAGTGTAATTTACAAAAACACTCTGACAGAGGGGGAGTACATTGACCAGAGGTTCTGAGCGGCCACTGAAAAGTCCCATCAATGAACAGCAATGATCATTATCTAGATAAGGAATATCAAGACACAGTTCGAAGTGAGGTCCTGGCATATGTCTCTTCCTTACCCTCTTCCTCCTCTTCCTTCACTTCCTACTTACACTTGGAAGTAAACCTTCCCTCCCCGGTCCCTGCACCCTCCCCCATTCAGGCCAAAGAGACGAATCAGGATGAGAACGTTAATTTATTTGCTAGGACCAGAGTATTTGGTGTGGGGCACATGGGGAGAATGGATCCTGACGCCAGCACCTTTTGTCAGCATGTGTGATCACTAAAAATATCATGTTAGGAGGGATGCCTTGGTGACTGAGTCGTTTGAGTGTCTGCCTTGGCTCAGGTCATGATCCCATTGAGCCCTAGGTGGGGCTCCCCACTCAGCAAGAGAGCTTGCTTCTTCCCCTGCCCCTCACCCAGCTTGTTGCTCTCTCTCTCTCTCTCTGTCAAATAAATAAATAAATCTTTTTTTAAAAAATCTCATGTTTAAAAAGTAGGTTATGATTCACAGACCTGTACCCCTGGGGCAAATAATACATTCTATGTTAATTTTTTAAAAAGTAGATTATGATGATTCCCCAGAGTTAAAAGATCCAGAGGGACAGGGAAGGAGAATTTCTCCTTGGCAGCCAGTTTACCTTCCCTCCTAACATTTACTCCCTGTCCACCCTACTAATAAAACTTACTTTCCTAATTGAGTTAAAAGTTTATTCCCAGGACTTCATAAATTACTGTTGCTAGTGCTAATGTATCTACCTTGCCTGAACTATTTAATACAATTCAAAGGCTATAGGTTAAAAAAAAAAATAGAGACTTTGGTCTGAATAGACAAGATTTTTGTTTGTTTGTGGTTTAACAATTAAATTATATATATATATATATATATATATATCTGGTGACCTATTCAGTTTGTGGATCAGACTAGGGTTCAGAGAGATATGAAGAAATTTCAAACTTGCCACTGCTGCACATATCCTAAATTTTAAAAAATTATGTATATGTATATCTATCTATCTATATCAGGATTTCCTCACTATTGAACAATTAACACAGGAGGGATTGAAGTGGAAGCTCATAAAAGGTTGCCCTGAGAATGAAGACAATGAAGTTCTAGCACTGATCAGCCATAGATCTTCTACAGATCACTCAATTCCTTGAAGTCTCTGATTTTCTGAGGCCTTGAACACTTTTGGTACACATGGAATCAGGGTTAATGCTCAAGAGTGTGGGAATCAAAGGTCAAAGTTTTTTATAGAGATGTTCCTACTAGAAATTTGAATTGTACAGAAAAAGTAAATAAGGAAACCAGTGGTCTCTTTAGAATAACAGCAATGCTATAATGTACAATGGTATATTAACAGTTTGACCAATCAAGCAATGAAACAAACAAAAGCCATATGAAAGTGGAGAGTATGAGAACAACTTTTTTTCATTGCCCAAATTCCTTCGCCCCAGATAAAGTGGATTTGTTTAATCCACTGGATTCTAGTCACCTAATTTAATAACTTAATTGTTGAATGATCAGGCTTGATTTTTAGCTTAGAGACCTTCTTATTAGCCTCTTACTTCAAAAGCTCACCTCAAATTCATCTGAACTGCATGAACGTTTCATTAGGAATCACTGACTTATCCCTTGGGGACAGAGTCTCAAGCCCAAGTCTCTAAAGAGTGATCATTTACTTGAGTCACGTCTGCTGGAATTTGTGATTCAACTATGGTTAAGGGAAGCTAAGTGGTCAACCAACATGCTTACCCTCATTAAGTCTTTGAATCAGCATCTTGATTTATTATATAAATTTACTTGAGAAGTTAGACAAATCATAAATGACTTGAATGCTTTCATTGAAAACACTTAGTAGCCTATTCAGCAATAATTTATGATACATTTTTAACTAACCATAATATAAACATGAAGGGAAGTAATTCTCTCATACCTTTGGCTTGTTAGAAAGTCATTCTATTGTCTACTATGTCCCAAACTTGCTATATTCGATTGATTGATTTATGAAACCTAAGCTTTAGGGTAAAAAAAAAAAAGAAATATAACACCAGAAGAGGATACACTAGTGGGATTGTGGAACCGTCTTCTGCTTCAGAAAAGAATTCTTGCTGAAGCCTGGTCTAATGTGATGATTAATTTTACAGAGCTGTCCCTGACCGATGTCACTATAGCAATGAAAATAAACTATGAGACTAGGATTCAGCCAGAGGGGAAAAGTTCATTAAGAAATAAAAGTAGGGACAAAATTGCTCATTAAAGTGGCTAACCAGGGTTGTTTTATGAGAAGATGGGTTAAAAAAAATAATAGAGGGTTGCAATGTATTTTAAAGTGATGAATTCAAATGTGACTCATAAATTCCGCTTTCAATAAAATTCTGTGGAACATAACAGTTTAGTTCCATGGAAAAAAAGGATAGTTAGTGGACCCTATTATAATATTTGAAGTATTCTAACATGAAACCTGACTTGCCCACAACTGCAAGAAGTATACCATTAACTTAAGAATTGTCAGAAAGAAGGAAAGAAAGAGAAAGAGAAAGAAAGAAAGAAAAGAAAGAAAGAAAGAAAGAAAGAAAGAAAGAAAGAAAGAAAGAAAGAAAGAAGAAGGAAGGAAGGAAGGAAGAAAGAAAGGAAGGAAGGAAGGAAGGAAGGAAGGAAGGAAGGAAGGAAGGAAGGAAGGGAGGGAGCATAATTATTTTCTTAGCCTTGGGTCTGGTCCAAGGAGAAGAAATTCCCACTTATGATGCTTCTATCTAAATCTGAATGCAAGGAATATATATATATTTTTTTAGAAAACTGGAAATCATTTTTAGCAGCTGCTAGCACTTCAGTGAGCTCTGAAGGAGCTACTTTAAGAATGAGCTGGTCCATTAGAAACTAGTCAACACATGTCAAGGAAGCTGGATGCTTCCCTTAGCTACGGATCTTTAAAAATCGTGCTGCATCTTCCTGTGGTTTTCCCTCATGCAAAGTCAGATAGGTAGGTACACAGATTGATACAGATATCCAAGATGTATAAGGCTAACTAGATACATAAAGCACGTATGGTATATTAGATACTGTTTTTCAACACTTCCATTATTTTTTCTTGTAACTGACTAGCACATTTCAAAATGCCAGTTAAATCTTTGTATCTCATAGTGTCTTTTAACAAGGACAATAATACAGCTAAGTACAGCTACTTTCTGCCAAAATGCAATCTGACATTTGGAAGAGTTTTGTATGGAGAAGCCAGGAGTCTAAGAAATCAGGTATATACAATTATGGTCCAGATTAGCCAATCTAGCCAGTCTAGCCCATTTGGAAATAAATTGATTATTCACTCAAGTATTGATGTTTGCCTATCCTGGGCCCGCCATTGTGCTGGGTGGTAGGAAAGTTTCTGTTCCAGAAGTTTATGATATAGCATAGAAATGGGAGGGGGAGAAAACCATTAAAGAATTGGTAAATATGGGGGAAAAAAAGAATTGGTAAATAAAGCAATAAAGTTGTACTTTTACAACACAGACACTGAGTTAGGAAAGAAATTTTGGTACTCCTTAGGACATTTGGGAGAACTTCATGTATAAAGTAGAACTAAAATGGGATTTTCAGTGTTAGCTGGGCTACAAAACGGAAGAGAAAAATTCAGAAAGCTTTTGGTTTGAAGCCAATTCTGGTCCACAGCAAGAATTTTATTTGTTGAACAAATGTTCAGTGTTAGTGAGCAACTTGGACAAACACAAAAGCAGATCATAGAGAACAGTCTAAGTAAAATATATGAAAAAATATACTCAATATGTGCATTAATGGGATAAAAGTTAAGCAGCTAATGACAAATTCATAGTAGATGCCATGTATAAAATATTTATGTGCAAGACTAGTATATTACAAATATCACAAACACTGCCTCATTTACTGTTTATAAAAACTGTGAAGTAGATATTACTACTCATTTTAGAGGTGAGAATATAAAACCTTAAGAAGACTAAGCAACTTGCCCAAGAACACAACTGAAAGGTGACCAAACCACAGTCCAAGAGCAGGATGATCTGGGTCCTCTAGCAATAGTGGGGCTATAACACGATATACAAGAGAGAAGTCAGGACAGACTAGAGACTGACAGGAGAAAGACTAAGACTGTTCTGCGGCAAAAGTAAGGAGGTTCAACACGATTTGCTTTTTTGAGAAGGTTTGGGGAGAGGGGGTTAAAGACCAGATCTAATCCCATTAAGAACAGACCTGAGCCTGGCAAAAATTTTATTTTGTCCATTAACCCATTTTTATTTCACGCACTTCTACTTTTGAGCTATTTTCCTTGTTTACTAAGAAGTTTTATTGTTTTCTTTGCATTATCTTGCATATTAACTGTATTTATTTTTTCTCAGTTGAGCAGCATGGTAAAAATGACACTGGGTTTAAATCAGAAACCCTGGTTGGAAGCTTTGCTGGTCACTGGTTGCTTGTCTGGGTTTATCTTGGGCACAACTCCCTTCCTAAGGCCCCTTCCAGCTCACTACATTATTTCTACATTCCATGCCGACCACAGTTGCCTAATATTAACTGATTGTGCCACTTCTGAATTACTGCCTGGGAAACAGGACCTACTGATTTTATTTCTTTTATTACCCATGACCCCACAGAAAGGCAGATTGGCCGGGAAAAATAAATAAATAATGTGGGCCAGTAAATGCTTTTGGTGCTTATTTACCCTCAATCTTTTGCTCACCCCTCTTTATACTCACAGTCTCAATCCCAATTCCCATCTATTTTGGTTTCAGCTGATTATATTGTTCTTTTATTTAATTTTTCCCTTGCATTTTCCATTCACTTAGAATAGGATCCCACATTAAATGAGGCTCCAGGCTCACTTAAGGATGCATTTTGCAAACTAAATAAAGTAAAATCATCAGTAAATTCCAAATGCTTTATTATGCTCCTGTACATACGTACAAATTCCAGTAAGACTTTAGTTATGAAAACAATTCTAAGACAAGCATTCCAGATGCAATTAATACTTTTTTTTTCTACCCATGCCATTTATTTTAAGTGTATTAGAAGGCTCTAATATATTCAACTTTGGGGGAAAAATATTTAGAGAGAACTTGGGCAGATGGAAGCCAAACCAGAACTTGTTATAAATTTCTTAGCATGTAAAAAAATGCTGAAATAAGGATACACCAGGATCTACCAGAGAAAATAAAGGAGAGTAGTGAGATAAATGGTTTTGTAACTTTCAAGTTACCTAATTCAATGTTCTATCATCAAAAATTGGAAGGGGAGGGGAACCATAAGAGACTATGGACTCTGAAAAACAACCTGAGGGTTTTGAAGGGTCAGGGGTGGGAGGTTGGGGGAACAGGTGGTGGGTAATAGGGAGGGCACATTTTGCATGGAGCACTGGGTGTTGTGCAAAAACAATGAATACTGTTACGCTGAAAAAATAAATAAATTTTAAAAAAAGCTTTAAACAAAAAAAATGGGCTATAAGAAAGAGATTTCAACACTTACACTATCAAATTTATTTTAGACAAAAATCCAGGCTCCAGAACATTAACTAGCTGGTTAACAGCAGAACAGAGACCATAACTAGACTTTGAGACTTTTGTTAAGCATGATTGCTAACATTTTACAGATTTGCCTTTTCAATTCAAGAGCAAAATTGTCCAGTCAATGCTTCTTGCTCCTTTCCTGGATTGTTTTATATATTGGACTTCTATTTGCATCTGTTGCCTTCTAGGGTTTTCAAACTAATATTAGTTCTTCTTTAAAGAACTAACTGTATTTTCAACACACTCTGAGAGCAGAGAAGGACAGGATTCTCAAAGGTCAGGGAAGGGTCCACTGTAAATATTTCCACTCCTTTGGAGCAGTTTCTCTGGGATCCTCAGGAAGATGTTCCTTGTCAGTGGTTAGGACAGCAAGAGCATGAGGGACTGGAATACTCAGCTTCTGCTACTCTTTGGTAAGGAGACTGCTTTTAGAACACCATCTACAGAGATACGATTCTTTCTCTAGACTGCCAGCATCTGTCTTTAGGCCAACGGAGTATTTCTGGATTCTCACAGGAATTTATAATGTGCGTATTTGTATGGACCTATATATGTATACATATGTGTATATATGTGTGTCTGTATGAAATAATTTTTTTAAATACTAGATGTTTTTTCCTTCCCTATATTTTCATGCTCCAAAGTATGAAAATAAAAACAGATCTTAACTCTTACAAGAAAATAACCAACTAAACTAATACACATATTCACAAAAGCAGTATTCACTACCTGTTAGATTTCAAGATTATATCCACTTACATATAAACCTCTCCTCCCCAAATCTCTCTCTCTCTCTTTCTCTCTCTCTCTCTCTTTCACACACACACACACACACACACACACACACACACACACACACACACACACCTGTCTAGTTCAATCCTTATAAGCGTAGTTCTACTTCCATCTGTTTATACTGGACAAAGAACCAATGGCCTATAATATTCAGCTCATGTACCTTGGCTCCTCAAATTTCCACTGTAACTACTCTGAGTGCTTTTTAAGAACAGAGGGAATGGAATAAAAGTTTAAAAATGTGTTATCCATTCATTCTACAGACATCAGGGCCTAGAAGAACAGAACACAGGACAAGAATGAAATAAGTTTTGGAGATGGAGCACTGTAGAAAGGGCAGAGATAACTGAGAAACTAGTTTGTTAGCTAACACTGGGCTCAGGTGAGTTTGGGAGAAGGAGAAAATTCTGAAAGTGGGAAAGTGACAGAACTTTGTCCAATCATATTCATTCACTATATAATTTTTTCTCAAGGAGTTGGCAGATGTATGTCCAATCAAAACTTATTCATTTCATTATTTTTCTTGATTTAGGCATAAATGTAATTTCTAAAAGGTGCATCCTTAATAGCTTTAGGGGACAGGTTAGGTAACTACTGTATAAAATGTACATTAAAAACAGCATTCATTGAACCTAGATGGTTAACAGCCCTGACTTCCTCAAGTTAAACAAAGTTTGAGTAGATCTAAGCCACCTCTACTGAATCCAAAGATTTTTGTATTGCTTTTGTATTACTTGACCTTTCTTTTAACATCTATTTGTGTGGTTAATGTTTCCCCCCACCCCACCTTCAATCCATAGGTATCTCTCGGTCTAAAATGAGTCTCTTATAGTCGGTATATAGATGGATCTTGTTTTTTTTTAAATCCATTCCAACACTCTATGTCTTTTGACTAGAGCATTTAGCTCATTTACATTCAAAGAAATTATTAATAGATATGTTTCTATTGCTATGTTATTACTTGTTTTGTCAATGTTTCTGGAGATTTTCTGTGATCCTTTCTTGTCTTTGTCACTTTTGGTCTCTCCTTTGCTCTCAAAGAGTCCCCTTTAATATTCCTTGCAGGGCTGGTTTAGTGGTCACAAACTCCTCTAGTTTAAGCATTTCATTTTCTTCTTGGAAGAGGTCTATAACTTCAAGTTATATTACAAAGCTGTAGTGATAAAAACAGTATGGTATTGGCACAAACAACAGACACACTGATCAACAGAACAGAATAAAAAGACCAGAAATATATCTACAACTAGATGATCTATTAATCTTCAACAAAGCAGGAAAGACTGCCCAATGGGAAAAAGACTGTCTCTTCAACAAATTGTGTTCACAAAACCTGGACAGGCACATGTAGAAGAATGCAACCGAACCATTTTCTTACACCAAACACAAAACTACACTCAAAATGGATTAAAGACATAAATATGAAACAGGAACCATTAAAATCCTAAAAGAGACATAGGCATTAATCTCTTCGACCTCAGCTTCTTCCTTCTAGATCTGTCTCCGGAGGCAAGAGGAACAAAAGCAAAAGTAAACTATTGGGGGACTTCATCTAAATAAAAAAACCTTTTGTACAGTGAAGGAAACAATCAACAAAACTAAATGGCAACCCACTAAATGGGAGGAGGTATTTGCAAATGACATATCTGATAAAGGATTAGTATACAAAATATATAAAGAACTTCTAAAACTTAACACTCAAAAAACAAATAATCTGATTAAAAATGGACAGAAGACATGAACATTTTTCCAAAAAAGACATACAGATGGCCAATAGACACATCAAAAGATGCTCTACCTCACTCATGATAAGGAAAATACAAATCAAAACCACAATGAGATATCACCTCAAACCTGTCAGGATGGTTAAAATCAATAGTACAAGAAATTACAAGTATTGGCAAGGATGTGGAAAAAGGGGAACCTCCTTGCACTGTTGGTAGGAATAGAAACTGGTACAACCAGTATGTAAAACAATTCCTCAAAAACTACCCTATGATCCAGCTATTGAACTACTAAGTATTTATCCAAAGAATACAAAAATACTAATTCAAAGGGATAGGGATATATTCACCCTTATATTTATAACAGCATTATCTACAATAGCCAAATTATGGAAATAGCCCAAGTGTCCATTGACTAATGAATGGATACAGAAGAAGTAGTATATATATATATATATATATATATATATATATACACACACACACATATATATATACACAATGTATATATGTATATATGTGTATATATGTATATATACACAATGAAATATTGCTCAGTCATAAAAGAATTAAATCTTGCCATTTACAACAAGGTAGATGAAGCTAGATAGTATTATGCTAAGCAAAATAAGTCAGAAAAAGACAAATACCATATGACTTCATTCATGTGTGGAATTTAAGAAACAAAACAAAAGAGCAAAGAGAAAAAAGAGAGAGAGAGAGAGAGAGACAAACCAAGAAATATACTCTTAATTACAGAAAACAAACTGATGGTTACCAGAGGGGAGGTGGGTGGTGGTTTGGGTAAAACAGGTGATGGGGACTAAGGAGTGCTTTGCTGTGATGAGTGCTGGGTATTATAGGAAAAGTTAAATCACTGTATTGTATACCTTAAACTAATATCACACTGCATGTTAACTAAGTGGAATTTAAGTAAAAACTTAAAAAATTGTAAAGGACTTTCTGCAGGTATGTACCCCACCACAGTGACAGATTTCTCTGTCAAAATGGTATTCATGATCTTAACCTCAGTAGGATCTTTAAGAATGAAAACATTATTTCAAAACATTAAATAATATTGGTGTTTTATATGCATTTTCTTTCTCATCACAGGTATAGTTTAATTTTCTTAGCTGAGTTATATATTTCTATAAGTTTAAAATATTCTCTCAAGCATTAACTAGATGTCACTAACCAACTGATGTTAGGTACTAAGTAATATTCCTTCATATTTATAAATTGTTCACATTAATTTCTCCCAGATTTCAAATTATCTTGTTCTAAGTGATTTATCAATTCTACTGCATGGCATAGGTCAAAGAATCTTCTACTATGCTGTTCATTTAGATGCCACAAAAAGTATAATCTTTAAAACAAACTTTTAAGTCATTTCTGGGAATTCAAAACTTTTTTAAAGATTTTATTTATTTATTTGACAGAAAGAGACCCAGCGAGAGAGGGAACAGAAGCAAGGGAAGTGGGAGAGGGAGAAGCCAGGCTTCCCGCCAAGTGGGGAGCCTGATGCAGGGCTCCATCCCAGGATTCTGGGATCATGACCTGAACGGAAGGCAGATGCTTAACAACTGAGCCATCTACATGCCCCCTGGGAACTGAAATTTAATTCAATTTCATGTGGAGCTACCAAGGCAAATAATTAATAGGACAACGGAAGAGAGATAATTTCTACAAATAGCCAAATTTCCATATAACAGAAAAATAGCAAGAGTAACTAAGCTAACTTTTCCTCTTCAGGATTAGAAAATTTCTTTTAACATTGATAGTAAATTATATTCCTATTTCAGAAACATTAAGATGTGAACACTGTTAGTTTCAATGAAATATAAAATAGGTAACCTCCTCTCCTTCACTTTTACATAATTAAATTATTCCTATGGTTTTGACACTTCTATTATCCTTTCGTCTGGCATGTCCTCAGTCTCAACTGTTCCCAGTTGTTGCCACATTCCAATACACCCAATGTACCTCTACAAGTTTGCTCACCTGCCCTTTAGGAGCCCTCTACATCCAGTCATTTATGTTTTAATACTTTTTTTTCCCTTAAAAGTTTTCAGATATTTAAGCTATTCAACATATGTATGTCTCCATCTTTTCAGCTATTCACCATCCTTTAAACTACTCACAACAGTTTTCCATCTTTGTACTGATAAACTTTTCAAAAGGGTACACCATAGCCCTACTTCCTTACTATCCATGTGCTAATCAAATTATCACAACCTGGCTTTATGCCTCATCATGCTAATGAAATCTCTCTTGTTTAGGTCCTATTGAATTCCTAATTGCCAAAACCTACTGATGGTTTCTTCACCCTTATTTGAGTACACCTCAAGCATTTGGTCTCTTTGTTCATTACTGATAACCTGATTCCCTTTCCTTCTTGGCTTCCAGTCCAAATTCTCCTGGTTTTCCTTTTCTCTTCTAACACCTCTTCCCTTAATTTTTTACTTATTCCTTTTCCACCTAACTACCCTACCACCCATAAAAAGTAGTAGCCATTTCTATGTACATTCTTTATCTAAATCTCATACTTGACAACTGCCATTCTCATAGCTTCAACAATTACTTTAGGTTAATGTTTCTCAAGTCGTGATGGTCACATCAAAGTTTTTCTACATTTCCAAGGTTTCTGTTTATTTCTCTTTGAATATCACGGCTCCATTTCAAATTGGAAATGTTCAATACTCAAACCCATCATACCTTTCCCCAGGATCCCGTGTCTCTTTTTTTTTTTTTTTTTTGAGACCCGTGCCATTTTTCCAATCATTTAGACATGAAACCTTTAATTCACCATCAACTTTTTCTTTTCTCTTACCCATATTAAGTCAGTGATCAAAGCTTCGGTATTTAAAAATGGCTTGTTTCTGTTCTTGCTCTCTTTTTTCATCCCCACTGCTCTCATACTGCTGAAATTATTTCTTGCTCAATTATATAAATGCCCCTTACAATTTGTCCCTTCTTTGCCTTAATCCGCCACATGTCCAATATACCTCCCAAAAGCTGCATGGCTCTGATCATACCCTTTCCTAATGAAAATCTTATCAAACACTCATTAATAACCATCTAATAATTTAGCCCAAGCCTAGCATTTAGAATATCCCCTAGGTGAGCCAAACCCACCTACCTTTCAAAGTTAATACCCATTAGTGTTATTCAATTTTAGGCCTTGCCAAAACAGTCTCAAAGGTATTCCAGACTTTCAACTCTACCCAGAAATCCGACATGACCCCAGTCTCTCCTAACCTTTATTCTCTACTGCTATTATTTTAACTCATTCTCCATTTTTCTTACCCAGCCCTTTTTTAATTCCTGCCTTACTCATAGCAGAAGACTGTCCTGCATCATAAAGAAAATGGAGACACTGAACAGGGATTCTCAAATAGTCACTACTTCCAACATAAATTTACCCTCATCCCTACTTGTTATTGACTCTTTCCTTATAGCTTCACTAAGATTGACTTCTTCCTGTGTGGCATCTATCCTTCCATCTTCCTCTGCATCCTGTATCTTCCAGGATCTCAACTGTCCTTTTTAATGTCATCTGTACCCACTATCTTCAACTTCTCACTGTCTATTATTCATCTGTTCTTCTAATCAAATGCATCTCTTTTCTAAAAAGTGAACACTCTCCTGACCGTAAGCTCTCTTTAGCAGTCGTTTTAGCTTCTCCTTCCTAACCAAGTTGATATTCTGGGCAAAGTAGTTTGCATTCACTGTCTCTACCTCCTTGTCTTGTATTCACTTTCCAACTCATTGCAAAATGGTTTGTATTCCCATCACTACATTAAAGTGTTTTTAATGCCATGGGTTTTTATAATCTTACAGTTGCTAAATCCCTAGGAGATTTCAATCCTCCTTTCAACTGACATCTTTGCAGCATTTGAAACTATTCTTATTAAAGTACTTATTAAAACTCTGACCTTCCTTGTTTTAGGTGACACTGCTCTATTAGGGTCTTCCTCTTACCCCTTGGATCATTTCTACTTTGTCTCCCTTTAAGGCTACCATTTTTTCCATCTCTCCTCTAAATGAAGAGTCCTCTCTTCTTCATGCTCACTCCAAGTGATTTCATCCATGTCCACAGCTTCAACTTCCATCCTTTTGCCAATGACTCCTAACTATATCCTTAAGTCTACAATTCTGCCTGCACACCAGAGCTATAAATCCACCTGCTCCATGATAATTACCATTTAGCCTCCACAACACAACCTCATCAGAAAACTCATTTCATTTGTTCATTTCTTTGCTCCCCAACCACCATTGAATCAAACATGTTCATCCTTAGTCCCTACTTGGCTAGAAGACACAACCATCCACCTAGTCATTCAAGCCAGAAGCATCCAATCATTCTTCCCACTCTGTTCATTCCCTCACCTTTATAACTTGTTAATTCAAACATGCCTGTGTTATTACTGCAACTTCCTGACTACTCTTTCCTTCCAGTTTTGTCTCAAACATTTATACTTTAGTCTACATGATGCTTCCAGAACAATGTTTCTAAAATACAGATCTGACTATGTGTCGTAGAATTATTTACACGAGTCCTCATTGTCTCCAAAATAAAATGCAACCTGTTTGACTCCACATCCCACATTCAGGGAAATTCTCAGTGAGGTAACTGAGTATCTAGGATCAGAGATCCCAAAACAGAATAAGAAAAATATTGAAAAGACATCAACGCATGAGTTTTACCAGCTATGTCTACCTTCCCTCAGTCCTTTGCTTACCTCTATTATTTAAATACAGATTTTTTTAAAAGCATTTTCAACTCACTGCTTAATATTCTCATATTCCAGGAAGTATATTTACAAATAGATTTTATAGATGAGAAAATTTCAGCTACATGACTTCAAGTAAACCACTCAAGACCACTAAGCTAGTGAGGGCCGGAACTGGATCTTGAAGATTTTGTTTTTGGACTCTATGCTCTTTCTACACTTTTCATATGGCACTTTTAGTCTATCTCCACATGTTACAACCAGAGTCAGATATCAGAATCACCTGGGAAACTTTTAAGAAATAATGTTGCCTAAGCCCCACACACAGAAATTCACATTTAATTGGTTTGAGAGAGGATCTGGCTCCTGTATTTTATAAAAGTTTCTCAGATGATTTTAATGTCCAATGACAATGGTTTTTAATAGGCACATATTCATCTTCTTTGAGTGTTCTTTGATATCAGGTTCATCTTCAAATCCCCAGCTCTGTTTCTTCATACTGGGACATAGCATGCAAAATAAAAGATATAAAATGGTTCCATTCCATGTTATGTGCAGAACAATAATCAAGCCAAATCCAAAACATGTTCATGAGAAACAAGGTTAATATCAAAATTCATATGACTGAGATTTAAAAAACAACAACTAACTAAGAAAAATGTTTGTTCAGAGTCTGAGGTTTGAAATGTGGCCCTAGAAAAATAAACAGTTTTTAAGTTCTGGTAGAAACAGTTTGTGGGATATTGTCCCATTCAATTCTCCAGTGAACTAGTCCCACTAACCTTCTAATCTTGGCACTGCCTAAATTGTGTGTTTGTAACAACTTGCATAACTCCCCTTTTCTGCATCTTTTATTTCTCTGATGTAACTGATCTTAGAGGGTATTGACAGTACTGAACTAAATGATGAAACAATCTCTTTCCCCTTTTTGTCCAGCTGGGACAGATGTTCTTACACACATTTTTTTTAAAGTCCATGAATGTACATGTTTTAAAAAAGAACAAGGAGAGGGGAAATTGGTTAATAAAATGCAACTTTAGTAAGTTCTGCCACATGGTACTTGAGAAATACTAGGATAATGACATTAATGAGCCATGCTCAAAAGGGGGGGGATTTGTCATCCAAATCAGTTAAAGAACTCATCTCTCCCTCCTTGCCCTTGAGCATTTTTCCAGAAAAAAGAAATATCTGTTGATGTTCTGGATGCCTATGAGCAAGATAGACCTCTCCACCAATAACATGTGCAGAAATCCCGCAAATTTTGCAAAAGGAAGATTTGCCTCCAGGCTATAGATGGGCTTGGGACCTGACTGAGATGGTTTCTAATAGAAGGTACCAGATGTTTCCAAGCCACAATCAGGAAAGAGAATTCAGCATTGATTTAGAACAACACCTTTCTAACTTTTGTTTGCCTGGGATGGTAAGACATATATTTTACATACTGACTCAGTATATGCAGAAATGCGTGGGTATGGGTGTGGGTGTATTTTTGAAAATAAATTCACAAGGAAAAATTTTGCAATCCATTAGTGATTCATGAAATCAATTTTGCATGTGTCAATAGCATGAAAAAATAGAAAATATGTTTTGCATTTTATACATTAAAAGTATTGTTTTATTACTTCAGTTGCATATACTAATTTTTTTTTTTAAGATTTTACTTCTTTATTTGACAGACAGATCACAAGCAGGCAGAGAGGCAGGCAGAGAGAGAGGAGGAAGCAGGCTCCCTGCTGAGCAGAGAGCCTGATGCAAGGCTTGATCCCAGGATCCTGGGATCATGACCTGAGCCGAAGGCAGAGGCTTTAACCCACTGAGCCACCCAGGCGCCCCGCATATACTAATTTCTGAAAGACATAAACTCACAAGAGCTTACTAAATCTAAAGAAACCAAATTAAGGAACAATGCCCATGAAGAAGATGGAATAAGTCTTTGACAACCAGTGAATCTCAGGAGGTTTCAACAACTTTATCAACAAATGTATACTGAACACACCATGCTCTAGGCACCTTGCTAATCAAAAGGAAAGAAGAGAGGCGCCTGGGTGACTCAGTGGGTTAAAGCCTCTGCCCTTGGCTCAGGTCATGATCCCAGGGTTCTGGGATTGACCCCTGCATCAGGCTCTCTGCTCAGCAGGGAGCCTGCTTCCTCCCCTCTCTCTGCCTGCCTCTCTGCCTACTTGTGATCTCTGTCAAATAAATAAATAAAATCTCAAAAGGAAAGAAGATAGCTTCCTATACTAGAACAGTTCGAAATATGCAATCTTCAAATTTCTCCTGGTACCCACCGGTTATGCCAACCTACATCAAGAGCCATACGTCGTGCCACTGTTGAGGGAGAAGGATAAACAATGTTTTAGAGGAAGGGAGACACAGCTGGAAAAACATATGCCTTGCTGTCTTATCTCTACTTTTAATTATTCTCTTTTGGGGTCTCTGGCCCTGGATTCCTAGTACTTTCATGATGAATCTCCATTGTTTGGGGTCCCCAAATATGGGGACCAAACAATTCCAGTGCACTTGTGCAGTTACTGACTCTTCTGCTTCACCAAAATTTACCTGCCCTGTAATGCCATTTTTCTTGGTCTCAAAAAATGAAGATAAAGGGGTGATGAGGCATTAATGGTCACAGTATCTGAATACGATATCTTCCCAGAAAGCATCATCCTTTTGACAGAAGCATCCTAAGAGCATAAGGACTGTAAATAATTTAGCTAAGTCAGTTCATCTTTTCAATCAAAGGGATACTGAAATGTGCAAGAAAGATACCATCCCTACCTTAATGGAGCTTTCAATCTGGCAGTAAAGAGAGACATTAAACAGTAAGTACAATATAAGATTAGCATTGAAAAGGGTAAGTAAGAGAGATACAGAAATTTATAACAAGATATTTTAACCAAGTCTGGTGAGTCGGGCAAGTCTTCTGAAGCAATGACATTTAAATTGAGGCTTGTGGTTAAGTAGGTATTAGCTAGGTAAGGGAGGAGGGCCAGGACATGAGTCTTTGTAGATAGACTACCTCTTTACTAGCTGTGTACCTATGGGAGAAAATGTTAACTCTTTTTTTTTTTTTTTTTTTTTAAAGATTTTATTTATTTATTTGACAGAGAGAGAGATCACAAGTAGGCAGAGAGGCAGGCAGAGAGAGAGGAGGAAGCAGGCTCCCCGTGGAGCAGAGAGCCTGATGCGGGGCTCGATCCCAGGACCCTGAGATCATGACCTGAGCGGAAGGCAGCAGCTTAATCCACTGAGCCACCCAGGCGCCCCAAAAATGTTAACTCTTCTAAGTCTTGGTTTTCATGTGTTAAAACAAAACAAAACAAAACACAGAAATAAACAAACCTCAGTCGATTGCATATAAAGCATTTTAGCACAGGCCCAGTACTTAGTACTCAATACGTAACCACCAGCAACAGTAGTGGTGGCAATAATATTCAGCCAATGGAACACTGATTTATGTGAATCTTTACAGGCTGGAATTTATGGGAGAACTACATATTCGTAAGCCTTTCTCATCCGAAGTGGAAGCCATTCGATGGGCGTCCAAAGACTCTGTGAAGCCCCCAGAGGCAGGCAAACCACCTCAGAGTACAAGCACCCTTAGGGTGTTGGCAACTGAGGCTAGGCCGTAGAAGCCACGGAAGTCTTGTATTGTACCGTCTTTCTTCATAGCAGGAATGTGGGATTCCTACTTTCACCAACTCATTATCTTCTGTAGAGTGGTTTACACTGAGGCTTCCTTTACTCTTTCCAAGAGAACAGAAACATGTTTTAATAGTTCAAGTTGGAGTTCAAGCAGACTGAAGTGAACCCTTGATGGATGCTCCGTTTTCAGTTGTCAGATCAAAGCCCTCATACTGACCAAACAGTATGAATAGAAATTAACTGTTCCACTGTACTGATCCAATGATAAGCAGGAAATACCTATGCAAATGAATGTTTCTCAAGCATCAGGGGAAACTCACATTCTAAAGACTGTTCATTCATCTTTTTTTTTTTTTTTAATTTGAGAGTGTGCACTAGAGAGAGAAAGAGAGGGAGCACACACACCAGGGGGAGGGCAGAGGGAGAGGGAGAAGCAGACTCCCTGATGAGCAGTGAGCCTGAGGCATGGCTCCATCCCAGGATCCCAGGATCATGACCTGAGCAAAAAGCAGCTACTTAACCAACTGAGCCACCCAGGTGCCCCTGTTCATTCATTTTTTTACCAGGGAATGGAAATTATTATTTTGATCATTCCTTCTTAACAATGATAATAAAGAGTACTTCATGAACTCTTAATTTAAAGTGTCCTGGCATTAAAAAAAATGCTGCTCAGTAGGTAACAATGTCACAAGAATACACTAAGGCAAAAGAGCTCAGTTATATCCAAATTCTACTCAAAAATCTTTCAGTGGTTCTGTGGAACCCTGAGTCTTCTATAACTCTCTAAGTTGACATATGGCCCTCTGATTCCAACAGAGTTTACTAAGTTCATTTGTACAGGATTCCCAGACACTCCAGCTGACCTAGATTACTCATGGTTTCCCACACACAACCCTCAATTTTTTGGCTTCCTGCCTTTGTTTATGCCATTGTTTCCATCCGTAACAATCTCCTCTACTCTGTAAAACCATACCATCTATCAGATCCATCTTAAATACCATCCTCCTTGCAAGATCACAAAGTCTTTCTTGGTCTCTGAAATTTCATGGGACTTCCCCAAATACTCTAGGTAAATGTTACCTATCATTATTATGCTATTTGTGTTTTAAATTTATTTGTCTCATCTTCCTTTCTGAATTGCAAAACTCTTGGGGGATACCTGAAGCACTTACCATTCTTGTATTCTTGTACCATTATTTTTCATAATACTTCATGTTAAGGCTTAGCACAGAGGTTGAGAAAACGGACCCTAGGGTCAGATATAAATGGAACGGTACCATGAATCTGCTATGTACAAGCTGTTAGACTTTGATCAAATATATTAACCTTTTAAAGCTGTATTTATTTATTTGAAAAAATAGCTAGGTACCAAGATTACTGCTTAGCTACACTTCAACATACTGGGTGGCCTCAGACATCCAATGTTACTTAACCTATTTTGGATCATATGAAATTCTTTAACAATCTGATGAAGGTTCTGGACATGACCCTAAGGGAAATACGCAAACCTCTATGCACCTGCAGCATTACAAACTTGCATCTATCCCTGATGTTCTAGAGCAGAGGATATGAAACTGTGCTCTTCATATGCTTGGGGTCCCCAAGACGTTTTATGATACATAAGAGATCAGCCTATTTTCATAATTTTCATACTCATATATTCTTTACTGTTTTCTCCAAGTTGACATTGGCACAGGTGATACAAAAGGAACAATGAAGAAAACAGCTGACCCTTATCATGAATCAAGGTGGTGGCACCAAACTGTCACTGTATTCACTGTATTCTTTACTAGTAACTGCATTCTTCACTGCTATGTACTTGCAGTTTAGGGGGAAAGTCAGTTTCACTTAATAAAGTCCTTGATGAGGGGGTGCCTGGGTGGCGCAGTCTGTTACGCGGCTGCCTCTTGGTTTCTGCTCAGGTTGTGATCTCAGGGTTGTGAGACTGACCCCTGCATGGCTCAGCACAGAGCCCACTAAAATTTCTCTGTCCCTCTCCCTTGCCCCCACTCTCACCTCACACTCCCTCTCTCTCAAAAAAATAAATAAATATTTTTTAAAAAGTGAAGGGGCGGCGGGAGGGGGTGGGGTGGGGTGGGAGGTTGAGGAACCAGGTGGTGGGTAATAGGGAGGGCACGTACTGCATGGAGCACTGGGTGTGATGCCAAAACAATGAACACTGTTATGCTGTAAATAAGCAAATAAAAATAAATAAATTAATAATAAAAAAAAGTTCTCAATGAAGCAATAAATATGATTAATTTTATTAGAGCTCAAACCTGAGTCACCTTCTGTGTATGAAACAGTAAATACACATAAAACACTTCTCCTGCATACTGAAGTTCAATGGTGGTCTTGAGGAAAGGCATGCCTGTTTGAGCTGTGAGCTGAACTAATCACTTTTCTTTTATTAGAACACTGTTTTTACTTGAAACAATGGTTAACCAACAAGCTAATGTTACTCAAACCATAGTTTGGTTACTTGGCAGACATTTTCTCACAAATGAACAAAGAGAGCCTATTGCCTCAAGGAATAAAAACTGAAAATATCTGTTGCCAAAGGTAAAATTTGAACTTTTGAGCAAGAATAAAAATTTTAGAAAACATATATGCCACTGTGAATTTAATAAATTCTCAATAACTAAAGACTTTTCTGGTAAAATCAAAGGTGATACTAACAAATAATATTTTTAAAAAAGATTATATCATGCAATGTGTCAACATTTGGAAGATCTACCCAACTCAGTAAACCAGGATCTTTCAAATGACCAATTCATAATGACATAAAATTCTGCATGGGTAAAAGATGTATTTAGAGTAAGATAAACTAATCTATTCTAATGTAACAGAATTCTAAAAACTCATCAGAATGGATTAAATCACAGAGCATCTACCTTTACTAAACTACCACTTGCTAAGTTTTGCTATTGTATCAGAGCAGAATATTCAATTATGTGAAAAAGTTATACAACTGCAAGTCTGCGTAAGTCCATTTCTTTCTTCACCACAACCATGCACTGCAACAACTCTGCATGCAGGCGCAGATATAAAAATCCAAGTCACTTCTATTAAGCCGGACAATAAAGAGGCAAAAATGGGAAACAATGTCATTCTTTTTCTTATGTTTGAAAAATACAGCTGTTTTTTCATGAAAATGATATTTATGTGAATATCTAATGGATTTATTACTTTATTTTAAACAAATTAATAAAGTTTTAAAACGTTTGTAGTTTAAAAAATGAATACAGTAAATATCCATGGCTCTAACACAGATAAACAAAGCTCTTTGAGTTCTCAAGTATTTTTGAGCATGTTTAGGGGTCAAGTCCTTAACCTGATAACCATGAAGCTCCTGAGGGAATGGTTCTCTACTTAAGAATCCTTATTCTCATTGAAAAGCCCGCAGCTGCATGAAGGGAAATACAGTCTTCTGCTATGCCAGTCCCACGTTCCTAGATTCAGGTCTCTGTGTGGGAGGAAACTTCTCTCTTGAAAGCAGGTGACCAAAAAAATTAAAAAAAAAGGGGGGGGGCATACAATTACAGATATGCATGACTCCTTATCTTATGTTTCTGTAGCAATTCTGAAAATATAGATGAAAATTAGATTTTTAATAAACTGAATTGTATTTTTGATGTTCTGAGATAAAATAGTTTTTTTTTAAAGATTTTATTTATTTATTTGAAAGACAGAAATTACAAGTAGGCGGAGAGGCAGGCAGAGAGAGAGAGGAGGAAGCAGGCTCCCTGCTGAGCAGAGAGCCCAATGCGGGGCTCCATCCCAGGACCCTGGGATCATGACCTGAGCCGAAGGCAGAGGCTTTAACCCACTGAGCCACCCAGGCACCCCTGAGATAAAATAGTTTTATAGAGAAAACATGCATCCATCTTTTCAGTGAATATTTTCATATATGAGTCATTTTCATATTCCCCTCCCTTACACATATCTTTCTGCAATTGGTCCACTGTTTCATAAAAATTGTGATTATTTATTAATTAGAAAAAGACTTGAGTAGCATGTAGAGAAGTTGTCATTTTAAAGAGACTTTCCTAAGTTACAGACATGGTATCTGCAGAAATATTCAGCTTGGTGAATCTAAGACTCAATGAACACTTTCCAGAACCATATTAAAACCTTTGCCTACAAAATAAACTTTTCTCCTGTTTTATTATTTAGATAGGCTTCCTTTTGAAAGAAAGTAAAGACAAAATGAAAGAAGAAAAGAGAAAAAAATATTTCCTGACAGGAAAAGGAAGCTTTTGGTCCCCAAATGAGCAACAGGGATGTATTAATGCACTGAGAACCAATCAGAAGTCCTTTAGGGTTCTCCCATCTTGCTCTGCCCTGCTAACCTGGGCCTACTGCTGCTCAGGACATAATTATCACAAGGTAAAAGCAGAGAGAGGGAACCTCTTCCTTACTACTTAGCTGGACTTACAGTTTGTTTTTCTGATTATAACTCTAAAATCAGGTGAACTGGAAAGGGATCTGGAGTGCTGAAAAACCTTTGAATCATTGCATCATCTACTGGTTTCCATGAGATTTTAACAACAAAGAAGTCTTAGAGTCTCAGAAAAAGACAATTATGTAAGTGGGAAATTTTAGCAAAAGTTAACGTGTCTGAAAATAAGGAAGGGAGAAGTGAGATTCCTAATAAAATATCAGAACATCCACAAGGCACAAAGGATATCCATTGTCCTAGAAAGAAATTTTAGAGGGGAAAAGAATTATTCCGCTTTAAGACTTCTCATAATTCGTTCTCTGCCAAATAATCCTGATCCCAAATGTCATGTTGTGTATTATGAAGGGAAAATTCTTGAGGCTTCTAATTTTTCACTTTGCGTGCTCTTGCATACCCCAACCTTAGCGATCTTAAAGGAAATTATTTTTTATACCACAAACCTGTAAATAAGCTGCAAGTGGTCACCTGCTTCTCTCCTGGTACAGTAAAAGTAAGTAACAGAAATAAGGTTATAGCTTTGGCAGGTGGAGGGGAGGAACTTCCCTTCAATATACTCTTGATGGTGCTTCTCAGATAATGCTTCTCACTTCGGGGTATTTCTAAATGTCATTTGTGATTGGTAAAATGCTGCCCCATCACTGTTTCCACTCCCTCATTTCTACCTCACGGTTATTTCTACCTACGTGCATCTAAACCTGACTCCAGCTTCCCTCCTCATCTCTCTCATTCCCCCAAGGAATCTCTTCTGAACTACTCGTCTGAACCTGTCCCACATCTTCCATATTTGACTTTCTTAATTTTCTGATCATATCATAACAGTTTCATTTATTCATTAAGTCTGTACTGAACACTGCTATATATCAGGCACCAATGCACTAGGGAGCCAGACGGGGATAGAAGACATATGCCCATTCTTCAAAAACTTACAGATATCGCAATCAAAATCCCAGCAAGTTATTTTGTGGATATGGACAAACTGATTCTAAAGTTTATAGGGAGAGACCAAAGATTAGGAATAGCCAATATGATATTGAAGGAGAAGAAAAAAGCTGGAGAACTAACACTACTCAACATCCTATCACATCATAAAGCTACAGTCATCAAGAAAGTACCGTGTAAGAAGAAGAGGAGATCAATAGAACAGAACAGAGAATCCAAAAGTAGAAGCACATAAGCATAATCAGCTGCTCTTTGACAAAGAAGAATGGTGAGACAATGGAGCAAAGTGTTTCCAACAAATCATGCTCAAATAATTGGACATCCACATCCAAAAATGAATCTAGACGCAGAGCTTACATCCATAAAAATGAACTCAAAATGGGTTACAGACTTAAATATAAAATATAAAACTCCTAAAAGATAACATAGGGAAAACCCTCGATAACAGGATAGGGTGATGACTTTTTCGATACGACAACAAAGACACACTTCATTAAAGAAATAATTGATAAGGTGAACTTCATTAAAATTTAAAACTTCTGTGAGAAGCAACATCAAGAGAATGAGAGGACAAACCATAGAAATGGTGAAAATATTTTCAAAAGACACATCTGATAAAGGATGTTACCAAGATATGTAAAGGACTCTTAAAATTCAACAGAAAGGAAAGAAACAACTAGATTTTTTAAAAACGGCCAATGATCTTAAAAGATACTACACCAAAGATACACAGATGGGATATAAGCATCTGAAAGAAAGCTCCACATCAGATGTCGTCAGTAAAATGCAAATTAGAACAATGAAATACCAGTACACACCTATTCAAATGACCCAAATCTGGGAGACTAACAACATCAAACGTAGATTTCGTCTCCTAATCTCAGTTTTGAACTCCTTAAATGGATGGTCGTATGTCCATATTCTTATACATTCATCAAAAACTCAGGCCAGTGACAACAATGAATAAATATTGTAAACTAAAGAGAGATACTGAGTTCCTCACCTAAATGTAGTATGTCCACAACCACATCAGAGGTTTAAGGCAATCATTTCCCGTGTGTGATAGCATCTGGACTAAACAAGGTACAAGAAGTTTATTTACTGATGGGATGGTAAGAATTCCAAACTGAGTGTTCCCAGCATTTGTGGAACTGGGTGTGACCCTATTCAAAATCATGGCCTGTGCCAGTAAACCTCATTGGAGAGTTGACAGAGTAAATAAAAGCTCAGGAAACTGGGATTTACAAAGCCTTGATTTCAATCTCTACAGGGCCAATTCAGTCTCTAGAAGACAATAATAAATTGAATAATGTGATGTTTGAGCAGTGTTTCCTCACAGGGTCAGAGTACCCTCTAAAACAGGTTGGGCCACTGTGTGGATGTTTTGCCTAGGAAGCATATTGTGGTTAACTAGGCAGGGAAGAATGTCAAGTGGTATGAGTGGGCCTTAAGCTCCTTCACCAAAAAGTCCTCATGGCGACCAGCGCTGGGGCCTAGGATTCACAGTAAGGTTCCTCATGCATCTTCAAGCTTTAGTTCAGCATCTACTACTGAGTATGAAATACGGATTACAAAGTGGTGTTATTTCCGAAATTTCATGTAATTCATGAACTGGATCCTTCCCATGAAGTAGGATTTGATTAGGCAGCCCAGAAATTTTATCCCAATTTCACTGTGTAAAAATTGAGGTACAGAGAAGCTAAGTACCAATGTTCATGGTCACACAGCCGGTAAACTCTACCACCCATCTCTCTCTCAGACTGCGAGAGGCCCATACCACTCCCTATTTTTATAAGAAGTATGAGAAGCCTCTGCCTTCAGCTCGGGTCATGATCTCAGGGTCCTGGGATCGAGCCCTGCACTGGACTCTTCCCTGCTTCCCCCGCTCTCTCTCTCTCTGCCTGACTCTCTGCCTGCTTATGATCTCTCTCTGTGTCAAATAAATAAATAAAATCTTAAAAAAAAAGAAAAAACATCAAAACATGTTGAAAGATATGTAATATTCTTAAATGGTTTTAACAGATAAGCATTCTTTTTTTTATTTTTTTTTCTGAAGCATTCTTTTTTTTTTTTAATTTATTTGCAGCGTAACAGTATTCATTGTTTTTGCACCACACCCAGTGCTCCATGCAATAAGTGCCCTCCCTATTACCCACCCCCTGGAACAGATAAGCATTATTAACCAAGACATACAATGCAAAATAAATGTAGTGTTGTAAATGAAGGAGTGTGTGTGCATGAGAGACAGAGACTGTGCACATATATATACAGTCCACTCCAGATAACATGCTTATGTGTGCAAAGTTGTAGGACGATTTTGGTGGCAAGCAAACTCTTGTTTCCAGTGAGCGGTTTCCCCACTGACAGCCATGTTCCCAGTGTGAGAACATAGTGGGGATGAACGGTCACTGCCCTAGTAGCTTCATGGTATCATTCTCCTTTATTATGGCTTTCTAGGTGGTTATGGGACTCGGTTCTAGCCAAAGAGACCTTCAGAAAAATTAACTGAGGGTTCATAAGAAATATTTCCTTCCTAAAAATGGAAAGCCTCACAGGAGGTGAAGGTTTTTCTCCCCTTCAGTCTCTTTCCACTTTGGATCATGTCATATAGGGATATGACATGTGGATCCGTGACGGCCATTTTGAAATAATGAGGTGGCCATTCTGAGAACAAAAGCAAATGTTAACGATGGGAGTTTTAAAAGACAGGAAAGTCTGTGTCTGTCCTCAATGACTTTATTGACCCATAGAACTGCCAGCTTGTGTCTAAAACCTTACTAAATATAAATGAGTTGGGTTTTCTCAGATCTCTATCTGAAAGCATCTTCACTACTACGTCCTTCTTTCAATCTTGTTCACTATTATACATAAAACTTCTTTTGGAAGAAACTCAATATAGAAATCGTAGGCCCTGGGTGGCTCGGACAGTTGAATGGCCAGCTCTTGATTTCAGCTCAGGTCATGATCTCAGGGTCCTGGGACTGAGCCCTGCAGCAGGATCCACACTCAGCAGGAATCTGCTTGATCTCTCCCTCTCCCTCTCCCTCTGCCCCTCCCCCACACACTTGCACACACATGCATGCACACTCTAAGATAATATATATTAATTTTAAAAAGAGGAAATCACAGGTTCTTTGTGATTATGAAGCTGGAGTCAGCTGCCCTCCCTGAATTTCTACTGATAAACTTTGTTTGCGTAAAGAATGTGAGGGATCAGACAAGAAGCTCTCCACATCCAGACTCCAGGCCAGTGTGTTCCTGGCGGGCAGTATCCTGTGGAACCACCACAGGGGTTATCTAATCTTCCTATCACTCAAAGAACCAATAATCTTGTACAGTATCTACCTCTTCCCAATAACAACATGAATTCAATGATAAACGTCAACCTCATTATGACGAGAATTTCTAGGTGCAAATAGGTGGTGTTGAGAATAATTTGAAGATCAGCAGAGGAATTTCAATAAAGCAAAATGACTTTTCCTTGGTGACCGAATATGCAATAAACATGAACAACAATGAAGCACTTCAGAAATGCATAGAAATTATGCTCATTTTGTGACTCCTCTCTTCTCAGGATCTCAGAATGATTATGGAAAGAACGCTGATCTTTAAATTGGACTCAGGTATTACACAAGCGTGAGCAAGAGGAAGAGAGCTCATTTGCTGTCCTGCTCACCATTCACTTTCTGTGTGGTATGTGGGTGTGCTTAAACAGCATGCCTATTTATATTCAATCACATATGGATGCTATATATGAATTAGGTATCTATAATGCAGATATTTTAAATATTTGTTTACCACCAAATGCTTAACTGGGATTTCCATGAATAGAATAAAAGATGTATGCACTAAATATATGTGTAGATGTATAAGTATCTGGTACAACTTACTAGTATTTCTTTTTAGGGACCGAAAACGAAAAAAAGAAAAAAAGCATCTTAAATAAATTTTCCCCATTTCTATTGACCTCACCATGAAACAACATGCTTAATGCATGATAAATTTCATTTTTAAGGAAGAAGGACAGGAAATTATGCAAGGAAAGGAGACACCCCAAGTTTTTAAAAAACTGTCAGTGAGAAATTGTTGCTCATTTTTTTGTAGAAAATATTTGCATATTTATTTTAAGTCCAATATAAATGTAAATATTTTAAACAAACAAAAACACGCCAGGAATAACAATAGACTATTTCTGAGTTGGGAAGAAAAAAAGCTTGCCAGGAGTAGGATGTATATTTTTAAGCATACTGCTTCAAAAAGCGGGATGTCGGGATGTTGCATCTTTAATTTTTCTGTTAATTATGGATTGAGCATTGTTGTGAATCTTGTCCTCAAAACCGAGCTCAGAAAATAAGAGCAGATGCTCATCCCCAGGTCTGGCTCATATGGGAATTGAACGGAACATATTGGTTTATAATTAATGTAATTTGTTGGATTATCTTTTGTGAAGGAGCGAAGGTAAACAACCTTGCAGCATTGTGGTAATATCTTTGGAGCTTGGAGCTTCTATGGTTATGGAGGGAAAAAAAGAATGAAATAGAAAAAAGCTCTTCCTGTTAGATTAAGGGAATTTTGAAATGTCTGTCACACTGAAACATACTTTAATTAATTCAAAGGAAAGAATTAGGTGAGAGACCCTAAAGCTAATTACAAATAGTGTGTAAAATGGGAACCATTGCTTTCCCAATGGGGAATTTTGATAAGCTGAATTCTCTTTTCTATTTGCTTTAATTTTATTGTGCAGTAGGGAAATGGAAGGGAAACATTTTCCCTTCTCTCGAAACAGGAAATTGGGCACAACACAA
Source organism: Meles meles (assembly GCF_922984935.1). Lineage (NCBI taxonomy): Eukaryota > Metazoa > Chordata > Mammalia > Carnivora > Mustelidae > Meles > Meles meles. The sequence goes on from NC_060074.1 coordinate 11,098,659, forward strand.
AATTCATTGATTTGAATATTTACCCTTTTGGGGGCACTGTGTTATTCATAAGAAATATACAATGACTTTTTTTCCAAGAAGGTCAGGGCACTTTGCATATCCCATCCTTGTTTTTTTCTCCATGCCCCTCAGAGGTATAGATGCTATCTTCACTTTGAATAAACTCATTCATGAAGAAAAGAAAGTAAACATAAGCCTTTTCCATACACAATCAAGCCAGGCAGGATAAATGCCATTTGGTGTGATGTTTTCTACTCAAAAAATATTTCCTTTGCTTCACGCAGGTCATGAGAGCATATGTGTAACTTTCAGTCCTTGATGATCTTTCACTATCCAGTTTTGATACTGCGCCATCTGAATTTTCATTTTGATATTTTCCTCTTCATTGTATGCTATTTTAAAAATTGGATTTCTTAGCTTCTAATATAGAGTAGTAATTTTGAAACTTTCTGTTACCTTTCTATGATTAAAAAGGTAAAACTCTAATTGATCATTCACTTTTTCATATTTTCTTTCGTTGAAAATTAAATTATTCTTTTTAACATCTCTTAGATGTTAAAAATCTTAGATGTTAGAAATCTAGTTTAGGGTATCACAAGTCCAGAACATGGAAGTAATCTGGGGGGATAAAAAGGAAGGAGAGGGAGTGGAGACATTTAAAATTTTATTTAAAAGCAAATGATGTGCATTCTTTTTAAAGCAATTACATAAATAGTGTTAATATTTTTATCGTCTCTGGGCACCTGGGTGGCTCAGTGGGTTAAGCCGCTGCCTTCGGCTCAGGTCATGATCTCAGGGTCCTGGGATCGAGCCCCGCGTCGGGCTCTCTGCTCAGCAGGGAACCTGCTTCCCTCTCTCTCCCTCTGCCTGCCTCTTTGTCTACTTGTGATCTCTCTCTGTCAAATAAATAAATAAAAATCTTTAAAAAAATATTTTTATCGTCTGAAATGAATTCTTAGATTTTACCTTTGAAATTGCTTTCTTTGGAAGCCTTTTCAGACTACGTTCCCCCCAAAGAATGACTTACCTGTATGTTCATAGTTTTCTGGACTACTTGCTTTAAGTTCAGAGCAAGGGCAAATGTGAAAGTCTCTGATTAATTAATTCACAGATATCTATTCTGCATCAAAAACTCATCCATATATGAGTGCTGAGAGGTGTATAGTGGGATTGTTGGGGAGGATCTCTATTTGTAATTTCAAAGAGAAATTTCATGAAACAACAGTTACTGATAAAAGATGATGTATAACTAAATATTAAATTGTGTAGCATATGCTTTCCTAAACTATAGGTGGCCAGAAAAGGAGAAAAGTTTTAGGGCCAGAATTATCAAAGAAGATCAAATATGACTGACTTGCCTAGGTGAGCGTTAACCCTGGCCAGGTACTATGCTAGATGCCTTCACATAGATTCTCATTTAATCTGGTCTCTTCACGTAGGGCACTTTATCTTGGTGCTACAAAGAAGAAAACAACAGACAAATAAATCCAGCCACCTTTCCAAAGCAATACCACCAACCAATGGTATAGTTAGCTGGTTTGAGCCCTGATTCTTTTACAGTCCTACATGGTAACTGACAGAGTATTACAGAAAGAAGAAGAGAAATGAATTAAAAATCATCCAATAACAGGACAGAAGTAAGTAAATGAAAAAGGGTTAGTAGAGTGCCATTTCACTAAAGACAAAGAAGTAGTGCGTTTTGAAAAGCAAATACAGTGAATAGTGTCAAAACCTAAATACAGTGAATAGTGTCAAAAACTGCAAACAGGTCAAGGAGACTCCATTTGTCATTGTGTTTGACAACAAAGACGGTGATTTTTGAAAGAGTTTCTTCAGTGAGTGGGATGAAAACCATGCTTCAGAGGTAAAGACTGACATAATAATGGGGATGCAGCCTAGGTAGATGTCTGTGACAAAAATAAAGCAGACAGAAATTGACTGGAAGAAAGAGTGGCAGGAAGGTCAAGTAAAGGCTTCCCTTAAGATGGAGAGATGTGAATTATGAAACTAGAGGAAGGAGAAGTGGAATGAAAAAGAAAGGGACAAGTGTGGGGCAAGATACCTCAATCAAGTTTGTACCAGGAGAGGAGTTAGCACTCTGACTGGGGAAATTTGAAGAGAGATCTGTAGTGATAGAAGAAAACAGAATGAGATGAAGATGACAAGCAATGAAGGATAGCCTTGATCTTTTTATTTTAAGAACAAGGTAAGCTCACGAGCGGAGAAAAGGAGCAGTGAAGGAAGTGTTGAAGGCTAGAGGAGAAACAAAGTCTGTTGCCGCTGAAATGGGAATGATGAAAATCCTCCTTCGATAGGATCATCTACATAAACCTAACTGGTTGTAAGGTATCTTCCTTCCTGATCAAATAAAAATGATGATTTGGCTCTTGTAAACTCCCAAAGGATTTCAGGACAATCTGGATGGCATGAAATGGCATGGTCTCCACTGGGGAGGAAAAAAAGAAAGAAAAAAAAAAGTGGACAGATTGACCAATATAGAAATTCTGGCCCTTAGCCAAAATTACAGCATGTCATTGGCAAAAATTGGAAGTATGAGCCAGATCTCAATTCAATTCTATTTCTGCTACACTCTAATGTTTCTCATATAGCATAGGTATTTTTATATATGGTTTTAAAAAAATAAGCACTGTTTTAAAAACTACACTGTAAAAAACTATATGCTGAGAGTCATACCTGGTTTATAGAAGCTTGACTAGATCCTTTATTTTGTTTTAGAAAGTAAATAGGTTCTTTTCCTACTTATCAAAAAAATTTTGCCAGGTTATTTGCAAATATAAACAAGGAGAGAACCACGATCTCTTATCCCTTCAGACTTTGGATTCATACTTTTAAACCACTAAATGCTATTCAATCTGAACTTTTTTGGCTGAGAACTATTCATAGATAATAAAATCCAAACAATAAACAGCGACAAGGCAAACATGTAAAGTGAGCCAAGTTTATTTTTGGAGATTCTCTTCTCATGTTCTTGTCCATCTCAAATGGCCAGAAACTCAATTCAGTTCTCAAATTCTCAAATCATTGTCCATCTACATATCACTCCCATGTTCCCCAGGAGTATAGTTGCAAGGAAGGTGTTCCAAGGAAATCACACTTCATTATCATTTTGGTTTTGCCCACCAAATCCTACTCACAATCAATTATTCACATGGAATGTCCTAGACTTGGCTTTTTTATTTTTATCCAAACCAATAATAATAATAATAATAATAAGCAACAAAAAATTCATATCATACAGAATGTTGAAAGGCAAATTGAAGTCTTGGCAGAAATCTCTGCAATAGATCTATCAAAAACTGATAAATACAGTGACTCTTTAAAAGTCACTATGAGTAAAGATAAAAATCTCAACAGAAAAAAATTAATTTAACATATGAACAGGCAATTTAAAAATGAGAAATCTGACTCAAAAAACATGACAAGGTCATCCTCACAAATAATAAATAAAATGCAAGTAAAAAAGCAATGAATTCTCACTTTGGGAGATTCTCAATTCTCAATAAAATACTAATGTTTATCCAATATTGGTAAAGATGAGGAAAAATCACACTTTTATACATTGCTGGTAGAAATGTTATTCAACCCTATGGTCGGCAACTTGATAACATATATCAAAAATGTGCCTATCTTTTACCCAATGATTTCTCTCTTTAAGTACTCCATGAGAAGAAATCAGTCATGCACAAACATGTGGAAAAGCATAAGCAAACATTTCAGAAAAATACAAAATGATATGAATCATTCTGAGATATGAAAATCTCAGAAGAACCTAGTTATTAATCAAGAGAAATTAAGTAATTTTAGTGCATCTATACAATGGGACTATTTTTGTCCTTTTAAAAGAATTATGAATATGTATATTCATTGATATGGAAAGTTCTTTTGACTCATTTTTAAGTGTAGAAAGGTAAGAGAGCAACAAATTAGATAGTATACTCATGTATATGAAGTTCAATGTTCACTCTTAAAGAGAAATCTGGAAGGACATTTACAGAATGTTGACTGTGCTTTCTTAAAGATGGTGGAATTTAAAGTGTATCTCTTAATATCTTCTACATGCTTTCCTTATTACTTTAATTTTGGAGTATTTATTATCTTTATAATAAAAAAGTTAAATAACAAACACTTCAGATAGAATCTTAATGTTTAGAACTGGAAGGAAACAGATGTATTTTCAGTTCCATCATTTTCAATTATAGCTGATAAAACAGGTCCAGAGACATGAAATGTTTTAGTCAGTATCTATGTTTGTTTCCTAACTTCCTAGTATTCTTTGACTTCTCTAACATATCAACTGAAAAGGAGCAAAATATGCACAGCAAAATAACACCCTGAGACATCTGGAGACTGGTGAAGGAGTGTTCATTTCTATTGTACTTTTGATACAGTTTAATCTATGAATTTCTCTGTTTGAAAAACAAAGAGTAGACCAAAGTTAACTCAAGGAAGATGTGTTGGAACACTGAAACCACAGAAGCTATCAAAGATTCCGAAAACTCCTCAAAATTTATATTTGTTATCCTTAGGAAAGCTTCTTTTTAGGCCATGTAAATATAGATATACATATTTTTTTTTCACAGAATCTTAAATTATGCTACAGCAACAACCATGGGTTTTGTGACCTGAATGCTCAACTTAAAGTCATAAATAGACTACATTTTTCAGCTCAGAGATATATTTTCTAATACATGCATTTGTGATTCCCGGGGAGTCACAAATGCAACTGCTATAATAGTTTCATGCCATAGTCAAAAGAAAACTGTTCAAAGAGAAGGAGAAGCTTATCACAGATTGATGACTTTCTGATACGAGATGTTAAAATTTTCATATCCTTATAAATTAAGAAATACTAGACTGAAGTGACCAGATGTTCAGCTTCCTTTCTGGAATTTCAAATGTATATGTGTGTGCATGCGCACAACAGAAACCATTCCTCTGAAGAGCAGAGATTTCTCATCCGAAAACGCATGTCTTCGTACACTGTTATCAGCCTTCATTTATTATCTACAGGGCTTACATTTCAACACCTTGCATTTTATGACTTCTTTTTTATACAGGCTACCCAGATGGTAGAAGGCATTCTGAAAGAAGGATAACTCTCTTTCTCCCCCTGGAACTTAGCATGAGTGCCTAGGAAATGCTAAGCAAAGTTTTAAGGAAACCATCCATTAAACCTCAGAAGAGTTTTCAGATAGCTCATGTTTCTATATTTGTCGTCTAGAGGTCAAAGAATTCTGCCAGGTAGATGAAAGTATGAAATTGGCGGCAAAGTCAAATCCGGTCTTTTCCTTTCGTGAGCTTCCGATGTCTGTCCTCTACAACTACTTTCATCTACCTGACACCACAGCATCAGGAGAAAGAGAACCTTTCGCAGAAATAAAGCCACAACATGATTCAAATAAGAATTCTAAGATGTGGTATGAGGGCAGTTTGTGAGGTCCTTGTGCAGCCACATGACTGTATTAGGAAATGTATGTAAGGACTGTTTAAATAACAAGCTTCCAACCTTTTTTTAAGTTCAGAAATAGGCTTTTTGTAAATGAAAAAATAGCTCATATTATTAATACTCATGGCAAACATCCCTCCCAAAAGTATCTTATTTTTCTCTCCTTGCTATTTTAGTTCTAGCTCTCTTCTGATCCACCACCAAACTTTTATTTTTCAAATTTTGTCAGAAAGTAAATGAAAAACAAACTGTTCTTGGCTGAGACCATGAATTCTTGGCAATTAGCATAACAAAAATAAATTCACCTTAAACTGATTTACACTCTACCATAATAAGGCTACAGACTATTTTTCTTATATTGTTATTCTTTTTTGAAATGTATCTCTGGTAAGATGCAAAAGCACATTATTTTGTCTTTATTTATATAGCTATACAATGTTTAAACGTTCTGACCCATAAAGCTGCATTCCAGAAGTAGAAGTCTGGCCTAGCCTGGCTTCCCTCTTAGGTTGATTGATTTAAGGATGAAGAAATGTCTTCTCTGAAAACTATACCAAACCAGTCCCTGTTTTATGGTCCCAATTCACCTCTTACAATTTCTTAACATTCACATTACAGCAGGAGGCTCTGGGCCTACTCTTTTCAAATACAAATATCCTTGGAAAAGTTAATGTATAAAACTGTTGACACCTTAGAGTAGAAAAAAGCAAATGATTCCCATGTCAAAGCCAGCTGAGTATAAAACCCTCAGGAGTTGGGATACAAAAGCAAAATTCTCATACTGAAGCGGTGGAAAGGAATGGGCACCCAGACACCCATTAAGCAGTAGGAGGTTCTACAGGAACCGAGAAACCAGGATCAGTGTGATTCTGGCAGTGCGGCGAGAAAATATGGACCCTTGAGACTGATATACACTAGGGGCTCATGTAGCCATAGTTTCTTCCAGTTCTTCGGTAGGGTGTAATATTGCCCTCTTCTATCTGCCACCAAAGGTAGGACAAAATAGAAGCGGGGTGTACCCTTGGGTACAAACTAATACAGTGTTACTGAAATGTATGTCAAACCACCCTAACCAAAAACAAACAAACAAACAAACAAACAAAACCAAAAACCTCCCCTCTTGAGACACTGATGTTGAATTTCCCATTTTTCTGCTTTTGCAGCATATAGGAACTATGTTCTCTCTCTGTTTCCCATGGGGTAAGGGGTTTACCGTGAGTCTGATTTGTTCAGGAGGAAGAAAGGAGCTCATGGTCTCTTCAATAGTAGAAGAAAAGATGATGAGGTACTGGGTTATTGGAAGTAAGGTAAGAGAGCATTTTCAAGATGAGAAGCTGAAGGACTGAGGGAAACAACACCCAGAGGGAAGGGCAAAAAAGAGGAAGGGAAAGGACGAAAGAGATAAGGAGAATCAAGAACCCACGGTCAGGGAAAATGGTAGAAATAGGACATTCCTGATTTTAGAATTTGGCTTACATCACGTCTCTTGACACTTTTTAAATTGACTCTTTGTTTACATTTAATCAAGTAGCATATACAAAATAAAGAAACCAAGGAGAGAGACTTAGTAAAATCAATTTCTCAGGGGTCAGTTAAGAAACAGGAATGGCACCAGTTATGTGGACAGAGAGAATTTAATAAAAGTGTTAACTAGGTATAAAGCTGTTAACTAAATAAGTCAATGAGTAAAAAAAGGGAACACTAAGGCATTAGCGGGGTAACAGCTACAGAAGGAAGCTACCCTGCCTCGGACTGAAAGAATCTCCTAAAGACAAGGGGTTAGAATGACTAAAATTTAGAAGACTGGAAGAAGCCCTTGGAGCTGAGATGGAGACTTCTGAGGAAGGGGCTTGCAGGGGTGATGCTAGTGCCTCTAATTGTCCAAATGTCTGAAGTTTGGCTCTACAGGTGTTGGATAAACTGCAAATTATATTCACGAGCTGCTACAGGAATGCACTCCCACTACTGAGATGCAGAAGCGTTACTGCAGGGGGGCCTGGGTGGCTCTGTCCTTAAGCGTCTGCCTTTGGCTCAGGTCATGGTTTCAGGGTCCTGGAATCGAGCCCCGCATCGGGCTCCCTGCTCCGTGAACCTGCTTCTCCCTCTCCTTCTGCCTGCTGCTCCCGCTGCTTGTGCTCTGTTTCTCTCTGTCAAATAAATAAATAAATAAAATCTTAAAAAAAAAAAAAGGCAGCAACAGTAGCTTGACTGGAGTGACGCTCGCAAAAACAGAATAGAAGTGGATGTGCGCTGAAATAATAGGATGTAAAAAGGGAACAGCATCCCTTCTCTGTCCAGCACCCCCTATCAGCTGAGCCTAACCCAGCCAGTGAAGCAGAAATGTGGTTTGCTGAATCGCAGTCCCTGTATCACAGAACAGAATACAGAAGGGTAGGCTTAAAGAGAAGAGGCAGTAGCTTAAGAACGGGCACACAACCTTTAAAAGAATGATCTTCCCAGGTGCTTTTCATTCCTTAATTTTGAAGACATTTGATCAAAATCAGAAAATAAGAAAGGCTGAAACTTCGATATCAAAACTTCAATAATAAACCGGATTATGGAAAGCCTAAATTTATTTTGTTTAATGATAACAATTATTTAATTTATAGAAAATTATTGTGGGACTATGCTTATTGTAAATGCCTTATTCAGTAAATATTTATTAAATATTGAATATGCATCAGAAATTGTTCTAGGTACTTGAAATATACCAGGAAATATGAAAGACAATATCCTCGGCCTCAGAGAATAGGATTCATTTTATAGAAGATTTATATCAACAGAAAAAATCAATTGCAAAAGTTTTATGAAGAATAGATCTGGTGTACAATATGATATACTTGCATTGACAATTATGGCAGTACATGCATTTAAAGATATAGATATGATTCCAAAATCTCACTACAAGTCTTTCCATTTTTCCTGCCCACTCTCAGATGTATTTCCCTCAACTTCTTCCTGTATCTCTAAGTAGAATTAGAGAAGTATTATATGTGATTCAAAGTTCTATGAATTCTGTCACTGAAATAATTCACACCCCACAGCCACATCATAAAATCCATAGAACTTTCCTCTTTTAGCATCTATTGCTCCATAAAATGTAAGGATAATTTAGTGCGAATAAAAGAAGGAAGGAAATACAGGCTTGATTTTTGAATCATGTTCGACTAATATGCTTCCTTTAAATAAATAGTAATATATGTATCTTTCACAAAGAGTAGTAGTTTATAAACTCGACTTCAGCTTAGCCATTTGAAAACCATCTCTTTAACTTTATGCCAATTAAAAGAATTGCTCTGATTTAGGCTGAGATCATATGGTGTTTTTTGGAACCAACATGGTCTTGTTAAATGTATCTTTCTTCCACATTTATTTAGATGTTCAGAGAAATCTCTTAAGGCTCTATACAGCAAACTTGAATTGTGACACCTCTCTCCTTAAAAAAAAAAAAAAAAACCCAACCCCTTTCTTATTGACCATGTAGAATGTAAGACACAAGTGTTATTTAACATTTGAACACTTAAAAGAAAAGTAACATCTTCAAGTTCTTAGAAATAGTGGATTCACTGCAATCAGAAATATTCAAACTTCATCACAAACGTTCTAACAGTGACTAGCCCAGAGCTTGTTTACATAGTAGGTGCTCCTACTATAGTTTGCTTATCATAGGTTTTATTTTTAATAATAAATGAACAAGGAAATTCAGTATCCCTGAGCAATTCTTCTGTTTAACTGGTCTTATACTCCAGATGTCCTTACAGTTATCCAAAGTTAATCTCTCACTTTTTTAGGTCTCTCTCAACGTAGGTCAGGATTATTTTCTCAATTCTTCTCCTGTTCTTAGACTAAGACAGAAGATCTGAAATGTCACCAATGGTAGGAGATAAGCAGAAGTTCACCCAGTCTCTTACACCCTTGTTTTCCAACCATGTTTTCCAAGGTTGATCTCAGTTTTTCATGGTAAGACATACAGCTTAACACACCATCCAGCTGTCTATATGATGAGATAAATACTAGACTGTATACAAAGACTTCATAACTTGGCTCAAGCCAACCGCTCAGCTCTCACCTCCATCCCCTCCCCCCTTTTTCCATATAACTTCTGCATACCCCTCGTCCACAGCCACCAAATTCTAACCTTTCCCCATTTCCCTTTGGCAATGACACCTCAATTCTAGCTACCGGTTGGAAACTGTTGATCAAGACAGAAAATGCTAAAATTGGGTGTATTTCCACCTGATGTGTAGTACCACTGGAGTGATGAAGGTCACAGCTTTTCTTGTAGAAAATTCTATTTCGAGACCATCAGTGCTGACTGAGAATTTCACAAGTCCTGCCAAATCCTTTTCCTTTTGGCTATCACTGACTTTGCTTCCTCCAGCTGCCAGCCATAGCCTATTAAATGCAAACAACTTTAAAGTAACATTTTTCCCCTGACACAAAACAACACAAGCTGGATTTCTGAGAGAAGCATACAGTCTTAGTTTGGGCTCTGCCTTTGAACCATTTTAGACTTTCATTAAAAAAAAAAAAGAGAGAGAGAGAGAGAGAATTCATTAGCCATTGTCTTTTTAAAGCATTTGATCTAATGTTGGTTTATCTTTCATCCTAGGATTGGGTGGGAAAGTTTTTACAGTATAATACTAATGAAAAAAAGAATGCTTCCTGAAAATGAAATTCTGTCAAATTGTATGTTTTGTTTTTAAGTCATAAGGGTGGGCTGCCGATTCTAGGAGTAGCTGGAAAGTGGAAAGCAGAGGAACTTGAAAGAAAAACAGATTAAAAGTCCTGTTCACTAGGCAATATTATTAAAAATAAAATCCTCTTGTAGCCTGTCATCTTGATGTTATGAAACCCAGTAGCATGTTTTTTTCTCCCTTTCAAATGAATTTTGTTTTTAATAAGCTTGGCTAAAAGTATAAATGCTTTTGGCGAGGTCAACTTGAGCTTGTGGTTTTTCTTAGCCATTGGGGTCTACACCTCAGAGAGTTTTCTGTTTTTACTGGAAGTTTAAATTTTGTTGACTGAACTGGCAGTTTCTTTGTGAGAGCACTTGAGTCCTTTAATGTTTTCTTTTTTGGTCTCTTTTGCTGTTTAAAAGAATGACTTGAGGATAAATTTGGTGCCTTGGATAGATAAATAAATCTGACAAAATTATAAATGACTCAGTTAGCTAGAGCAGGAAGGGGAAAATAATAGTGAATTAATTTTAAAAAGAAAACACACCCCTCAGTAAAATGCATGAAATCCTAACAAAGACAAATGCCACTCAAAAAAAAAACAAAAAAAAAACAAAAACAACAACAAAAAAACTTCACTATTTTAAGGAAAGAAAATAGTCAGTTCTTCCTAATGTGGAAAAACACCCCCCCAAAAAAAACCCTAAGAAATAATGTATCTTTACATACAGTATATAAATATTACCTTTTACCTTATGTTATATATTTGTCAATTTTGTACCTTATTTCAAGTTTTATTTATGTAGTCTATTTGAGTATGTTAATATAATAAAGTGTATGATTTTAATATTTTTATTAGAAATTCATTATGAACAAATTATCAAGCTTATTTGTAATTCTAAAAAGGATGAGTCACAGAGACTATAACTTGACTATGAATAAAATAGTTGATTCCACAGATTCATACTGGCTGACAAAATCAGGCACTGACTATTTAAAAATAAGAACGTTTATTTGATGCACAGAACACAACAGAACTCATCGAAGAGATGAGTTTTCTTAGGGATGGTTACATCTACTGTTTGAGGAAAAGTGATGCAGGAACGCATAATTGGCTGGCCGCCTTCTGTGCTTTCCGCAATAAGGAGAATCTTTCAAAAAATAGAAAACTCATAATTTTGCCTCAGGATGGTTCATTTTTTGCAAATATTTTGAGGCTTGGGTGTTCAGGTTGTTCACATTTCCCACTGGCCAGCCACAGTGACCACACTAGCTTTCTCCATTCCTAACAAGGAGGCACCATACATAGGATTCATGTACTATCCATTTGCAAAGAATATCTGAATACTATTCTAAGAAAAAGCATTTTCTTAATGGCTCAAAAGACATTTAAGTACTTTAGGGTAATGTTGATAGTTTTTAACACATATACTATATATATATATGGGAAGGTATATAAAAGGGGGCTAGATTATTAAAATTTTGAGTTAACTCTAAACTTTTAGATATACATAATCAAGATCTAAATTGATAAAATTTTCTGATCTTTAACATGAGAATAATAATATTTAGCTCATAAGGACTTTTGGAGGTGTGTTAACATACATAAAGAACTTAGAATACCTAGTATATGGTAGGTGTTCAGAAAATATTGATTGAGAAAGTATTGATTCCTTTCCAGTTTCTGAGGATACACCATATTATGTAGGAAACAGCCTACATTTTGTGTGTGTGGAGGTTGGGGCATTGGGAGGATTAATGATACTCTGGGTTGCATGTCTAATCTGACACCTAAAAACTCATAAATTTGGCCAAGTTTTTAACTTCTTAAAGGTTCACATACCTCACGTGTAAAATATGTTTCCTTATCCTCATAGGATCAGTTTATTCATCCTCATAGGACATATTTGAGGATTACACAACACAGTAGTGCCTAACGCAGTACCTGAGACACAGCAGGTGATCATTAGTTTCCTCCCCTAGCTTAGTGCTGAAAGAACTATAAGATCAACTAAAATAAGTATTACATACATACAAGAAGTTGTCTGAAGTCATTTATAACTCTTTATTTAGTTATTCTATCCATTGTCCTCAGGGATCTTTAATATAATTATTATGTTTGTTTTTGGCCTTCTGCACATAGCTCTAAGATAAGAAATAAGCTCTGGTCTCAAACAGACCTGAGTTCAAACCCTCATGTTGCCACCCAGTAGCTCTCTTCCAGCTTTGAAGTTCTATATTGTATTTCAAGTCTTTTACAGGTTACCCCTAAAATTTTAACAAGTCTTCTAAATGTTAAAATGTAAATTTAAAAGATCAACACAGAAAAAGACCCAGTGCTATATCCCAGAGGACCCTGAGAGCTTCCTTCAGAGAGGTGAATGAAATCAGGTTTAGAGCATCAGGAATTTATCATCTGGGGAGCACCCGGTGGCTCAGTCAGTTAGGCATCTGCCCTTAGCTTAGGTCGTGGTCCCAGGGTCCTGGTATTGAGCCCTGCATCAGCAGGGAGTTTGCGTCTCCCTTTCTCTCTGCCCCTCCCCACACTCATGTGCTTCCTCTCAAATAAAAAAAATAATAATAATAAAAAAAGAATTCATCACCTAGTGTAATCAATTGTTAGGATGGTGAGCCTTCAATGATGGCACCCCAAAATCCCTGCCTCCTGGTATTCTGTCTGAATTCCCCTTGAGAATGTTGATTAAACCAGTAACTCACTTCTGACAAAATATGGCAAAAGCACTCGATATCATTTCTGAGATTAGGTTATAAAAGGTGGGGACTTCCAACCCCCACCATTCCTCCCACCCGCGGCTCATGCGTCACAGCCTTGTGAACCAGAGGGTCCAGGCTAAGCTGCATCCACTCCTGATTCACAGCAATTGTGAAATAATAAATGAGCTTCCTTTAAAAAACAAAACAAAACAAAAAAAACACTAAATTTGGGGATAATTTGCTATGGAGCAATCTATAATGCAGATGAGCAGAGCACAATGACTAAAATTATGATGAAATTCATAGATTAAAACTGAAAAAGAGAACTATTTGTTTTGTGTTCAAATATCAACCAAACACAAATCATTTTCAGTGCCATGAAATTATTTTAGACCATCACAGCTATTTGAGTGCCTCTGCCTGGTGTTGTTTTTTGGGGGTTTTTTGTTTGTTTGTTTGTTTGTGTTTTTGGCCTTCATTTTTACAGTATCTGTTCCCAAATGGCTTACTTGATTTGGTAATTCCTAAATATCTAAGTTGAAAATGGGAGGCCAATAAAGACCAGTCCCCACTGAAGAGCATTCAAACCCCATATAGGACCTGGATCATCAGCCACAGCTGTGCTACAATCAAGTCCCAAAGCATAAGAAGCCATTGAGACAGGCGGATAAAGTTTGATTAGGGAAAAGTTCACCTTCTTTATATTGTTCAAATATCTCATAAAAGACAAGGAGAAGTAAATTTAATGCTGAAATTACCATCCTAAAAACTGTCAGAAAACTGTTTCAGGAGATTTGTCATAATCTACTTTCCCCAGGATAGAGAGTTTTACTAATTTATAGTGTAAAAACTAAAGCCAATCAGACTGCTGAACATTGTATATTACAACAAAACAGCCAGGCCCTTCTCTCAGACTCATTTGGCACTGGCAGTACTCTCTGCTCCCAATGATGCAAAAAGCTTCCTGCCTTGCAAACCACAAAGTCTGAGTAGATGCCATCTTCCCTAGAAGAGCTTTAGAGTCAACATCTCAGAGGACATTCATTACCCTGTGGGGCGCCCAGTCTGCCTTGGCTGGTCCCTGGCTTAGTCAGAGAAGAGCAGCCCTCACTTACATCATCGGGCTTTAGATCTTTGAAACTTCTTTAAGCTCGTACTATAGGTTTTGGTATTCTTGCTATGTATAGTTAAATAAATATACATTATTAATTATTCATCTAAATTTGTATCTCTATATACAAATACCTAAGGTTTTTTTTTTTCACTATGAAATCTTTTCGGAGAACTAACTGCCACTTAACAAGAGTAACAATACATCAGAGTCAGAATCAAGGCATGAGGAACTGTTTTCCTCTAGCAAATGTATCAACAAACTTCAAAGGAATATATCTACCAAAACTTATAATGCTACTCTGTTACACCAAAGCTTCTGTCTGAAAAATGTATGTCTGTTCTTCTTCTTTTTTTTTTTTAAATATTCTAAATTAGTCAGAGTACTGCACTAAATGACAGCAAAATGCTGTCATAGGAACCTCTATATGTTCATGGATTCCCTCTGTTCTATGGCCAAAGACAAAACCCCTTATTATTGATGTTTTATCAATAAGCAGAACTATAAATCTATCAGTAATACTATAAAAAATCCCAGTGTCTGATATACTGTTGCTAGTTCATAAATATCATCTTCATTATAAAAAGAAAATTTCTCTATAGATCTATTGATGGGCTTGGGTATTATTTTTCATGGTACTGACTTGTTTACAAATTGAAATTCTTAGTTACTTTGGCTTCATGTTGACAAACCTCCTTTCTCTAACAGCTCAGAGGTTGTAGCTCACATAAATGAAAAACAACACTCTAGCTTTATATAAGTTTATATAGTTTACATTGACCAAAATACAGCAAAAATATAACTTTGAGCTGGAAAAAACTGTTTTCATTTTCATCTATAACATTTTACAGATATTTCCATTTCTCCCATTTATCATATTAAAAATATTGAAAATGATATTAACTATATTCCCAGTTAGACTTTATCACAACTCTATGTTTTACTCAGAATATGTCAAGGAAGCAAATAAGTTTCTTGAGAATTCATGTAATATTGTTTGAAAGTTATCTTCTTTTAGCCAAGAATAAAGTGTCATTTATCTAATTTCAACTAGTAAAATCAAATTCTGGTTACTATAATGGAAGAGTAAAAGAAGTTTATGTAAATTAGAAAAGTTTTAAAAACCTAGTTTTATAATTCATCTTAACATTTGCAATAACTAGAAGTATCTGATAATATAATTTACAACATTTATCAAAAAAAAAATCACAGTGACTGATCATGAAGAAAAAACTGAGGGGAAAAAACTTCACTGGTGCCAAATTAAATGTGTTCATTACATTCTTTTACCAAGATGTTTTGCACCATTCCATAAACATTTATACTTCTAGGATTTTATACCAAGGAATATAATAAAAATTCAGAAGGAAATTCCTTTAGTCAGATTAGTTCAGTGGAAAATTATTAATAGAAAAAATGAAATGACTTAAATTTCCAAAAATTGGTAAATGGCTGAATAAATTAAAACAAAGTGCAATTACTTTTCCCTAACATATCCTTATTTATTCCCTTTTATCAAGTATCATGCTTGAACCTAGGGATATAGCTTTGAACATGGAAGGAAAGTTTCCTAATCTTTCTATCTTACTAGATTTCTCCTAGCTTACTTTATTCAAAATGATGTTTATAAATTATTTGTACCAAAGTGAAACATGCATAGAACAGTTAGAAAAAAAAATTATATAAGAAATTGTCTTTTTCTTTCTTTTTCCCAACCTGGGGCTCAATCTCACAACCCCGAGAACATGACCTGAGTGGAAGTCAAGAGTTGGATGCATAACCAACTGAGCCACGCAGGCACCTCTATAAGAAATTGTTTCTATAATATGATCATAGCCATGAACAAATTAGGTACAGAAAAACATTAAAGAATATAAATAAAATGTTCTCTATATTTTTCCTTGTGTGGCTTGATTTTGAGGGTCTTTTTTGTTAATTTTAATTAATACTAACATTCTAACAGCCTTGTAATAAGTTATCATGATTACATGGTGCAAAATGCTGTGAAAATCAAAACAAAGTTTCTTGAATAACTTCAAAACTGAAGTCAAAACTGAGTTATATATATCTACAAAATATACAAGGTAGAAAACAGGCATTTCTTTTATTTTTCTTAATTTTGTTTTTTGTTAGTTTAAATTTATTGACTTATATTTAATATTTAAAAACCACACATATTCAATGTATACATTTTGATGGGTT
The DNA here is from genome assembly GCF_922984935.1 of Meles meles. Lineage (NCBI taxonomy): Eukaryota > Metazoa > Chordata > Mammalia > Carnivora > Mustelidae > Meles > Meles meles. The sequence goes on from NC_060074.1 coordinate 11,114,833, forward strand.
TTCACACATGCATGTACCTATGATAGGATCAGCACACTCAAGGTAATAAACATATCCATCACCTCCAAAATGTCTCATGTGTCTCCTAGCTTTTGTATGTATGTGTAGTAAGAAAAATTAACATGAGACCTATCTTCACTTAACATATTTTTTAAGTACACACCATATGAACTAAAGGGGCTTTTCATCACTCTACTTTTCTGTACTATCTAAATGCTATGTAATGAAATATATTACTTTTGTATTTAGAAAATAATCTTATTTTAAAACAAAAACTAATAATTGAACTTGAGGAGTAATTGTTCTATTTCACCTACTCTCATCTTCCCATTGAAATACTGATGAAAGGCTGAGAAAGTAGAAGAGACTCATAGTATAATAAACTCTGAGCAGTGATCAGTTACTGGGATTGCACTCCCACCACAACCTGACTTCCACTAACCAAAAAGCTATGAGGCAGAACTGAGGGTTTCAACCTACTATGAATTGCCTCCATTTACCTCAGAAATGCAGGGTTTCCAGCATTTTTCTGAGGTTTCAGAACCACATGAGCCTCTATCCTCTATTCTTTTTTTTTGTTTTTGTATATCCACTTTTTTAAAAAGATTATATTTATTTATTTGACACAGAGAGAGCGAGATCACAAGTAGGCAGAGAGGTGGGCATAGAGAGGGGGAGCCTGCTTCCAATATGGGGCTTGATTCCAGGACTCTGAGACCATGACCTGAGCCGAAGGTAGAGGCTTAACCCACTGAGCCACCCAGGAGCCCCTCCACTTTTGAGAACTAAAGTTGATGTGTTCTGGAGGACTGCATCCTGGGAGAGACATTCAATCCTTTGAGAGGCACATGGAAAACTATGAGTGCGCTGTGGACATCTAGTGCTGCAAATCCTCACACACGAGACAGATGGGAGTACAGCATATAGTAAAATGCTTGGGAATACATCATCCTGAGAACCTGCACAGCCCAGGAGAGCTATGCCACATAAATAAGGCCTAAGCATTACAAACAAGGCTTGAGATGCACATAGTAAGCACTTCTTCTAAGTTCAAAGTAGGGTAAGAGACTATTACCAACAAGGAAGACTGTGAAGTATACCAAAGAGAGCCATTTTCCTCTCATTTAAGTTGAAGAACCAATAAAAGAACAACAGAAATAACTATCATGAAGAAAAGAAGAAAGAAAAAAATCTAAAACACAGAATAAGACAGGAAGTAGTGATTATTCAAAAGAGAAGCATGTCTGGCAAAGTTTACCTACAGAAACAAAGCTAAATTTTAGAAATCATCTTTTATGTCTTTATAGTAACATTCAAGAAAACAGGTTTTCTAATCAGAAAGAGAAGAAAAATCTGATCAAATGCTAATAATTGGTCTGGGAAGCCACTTAAATTTAACAGGGTTTAAGACAATAAAAAGTATAAAGCATAAGACAATTAAAATCTGCATTTTAAGAAATAAAGAGTAAACTGACACTGCAGAAAACTGAATCAGGATTTAGAAGTTAAATGTAAACAGTTCCTCAAAAATGAAAGACACAATAGCAAAGAAATAGACCAGAGAGATGGGAACAGAAAGATAGACAACAGATAGTTAACCTAAGCAAATTAGTACCATAATGGGATCAGAGCAAATGGAATGGAAGTCTTATGTGAATAAATAAAAGAGCTTTTCTGAGACTACAGTTGATAATACAGACTATATAGATATATCTCTGTGTTTATATATGTATATGGAAATATATATGGCATATATAAGTACATGTTAATAGATATTATTATTATTATAGTATCATTTATCATATAAAATAATTAATAAGTAATATGTAATATGGTTGATATTTGTCTACCGAATTTCAAGCAAAATTGTTAGTTTCTTTATAATTGTGTTCAAACATTATGCAGAAAACTGTGTGCATACATTTTAGGGGTTAAGAATTTTTCTCCCCCAAAATAAGTAACCAATACCCCTTATACTATTGGTTGAATGTGCTTTCTTTCTCCAATAATAGTAATAACAACAATATGAGGACCTTTCCAAGCCTAAACCATATTAAGAAATACTTATTTAAAAAAATAAATAAATAAATAAATACTTATTGAATGAATTAATAATAATAGCTAAAGTTTATCAAACCCCCTTTCATGCAGGTATGTGCTATACAACATTTTTACAAAAATTAACTTCTATAAAAAAATTAACTTCTACAGATTCGGTTGCAAATGATAATGTAGGAAGACTCTCTACTCACCTCCTCCAGGGAGCACACCAAGTTATGCCTATTAAAAGAACAATACCTCCTAAGGAACTGGAGACTGACTGAATAGCTATTGAACAAAGACAGAGAACAGCAAGACAGATGGAGACATGCCATTGTTTAAAAGAGTAACTAGCATATACAGTTAGAGTTACAGCCAGCCAGCAAAAGTCACCAAGTTTGCAGTCTGCAGAGAAGGCACAATATACAAGACCACTCCAATTTTAGTATAAGTTGTCATTTTGGCTTCTCATAGAAGCAAACACAGAAAGTCAACCACACTAGCAGAGGAATATGCTCTAAAAGAAAGAACAAGCATAAAACTTAAGTAAAAGAATCAAATGAAACAGAAATAAGTAATATGTCTGAAAAAGAGTTTTAATTAATGACCATAGAGATACTCACAGGGCTGGAGAAAAAAAATGGAAGAACTTAGTGAGATATTCAATAAAGAAATAAAAAATATTAAAAGGAACCAATCAGAGTTTAGGAACACAATACCTAAAATAAAAAACATACTAGAGGGAGGCAACAGTGGACTAGAGGATGCAAAAGAACATGTTAGGAAGCTGGAAGGCAGCGTAATGGAAAGCACACATGCTGAAAGCAAAAAGGGAAAAAAATTAAAAGAAATGAGGACTGATTAAGAGATCTCTTGGACCACACAAGTGAACATTCATAATATAGAGGTCCCAGATAAAGAAGAAAGAGAAAGGTACAGAAAACTTATTTGAAGAAATAATAACTGCAACCTTCCCTAACCTAAGGAGGGAAATAGACATCCAAATCCAAGAAGCACAGATACTCCCTAACAATATGACCCCAAGGGGGTCAACAACATGGCATATAATAATTAAAATGTCAAAGAGAATCTAAAAGCAGCAAGAAAGAAACAAAAAGTTACCTTTGAGGAAAAACCTATAAGACTATCATCTGATTTTTCAACAGAAACTTAGCAATCCAGAAAGGAATGGGGTGACACACTCAAGTTGCTGAAAGAAAAAAACATACAACCAAGGACACTCTATGTGGAAAAGTTATCATTTAGATTGAAAGGTGAGATGAACAATTTCCCAGACAAACAAAAGATAAGGAGTTTACCACCACTAAGCCATCCTTACAAAAAAATGTTAAAGTGTCTCCTTTAAGAGGAAAAGAAATTTTCCTCTTTCCACAATTAGGTATATGAAAAACATGAAAAAAATGTAATCCCCTAGTAATAAAATTCAAAAACTACAATAAATACATAGAAAAATAAAGGAAAAGAAGACAAAATAAAACTCTATAGATATTCATCAATCACAAAGAAAGGGAACAAGAGAAAAAGAAAGAACTACGAAAGCAATCAGAAAACAGATCTTAAAAATGGCAATCAGTTCCATTGATATTGATAGGTATGTATCTATCAATAATTACTTTAAATGCAATGGCCTAATGCTCCAATCAAAAGACAAAGTGGCAGAATGGATTAAAACAAAATAAAACAACAACAAAATAAGACCCATCTATATGCTGCCTACAAAGACTCACCATGGACTAAAAGATGAATAAAGAGTGAAAGTAAATGGCTAGAAAAACAAACACCATGCAAACAGAAGGGGAAAAAAAATCCAGGGTAGTAATACTTACTCAGACAAAACAGACTTTATTTTTTTCAAGATTTTATTTTTATTTATTTGACAGAGAGAGATATAGCAAGAGAGGGAACACAAGCAGGGGAAGTGGGAGAGGGAGAAGCAGGGCTCCCACCGAGTAAAGAGCCTAATGACCTGAGCTGAAGGCAGATGCTTAATGACTGAATCACCCAGGTGACCCCAAAATAGAATTTAAACAGACTACAACAAGAGACAAAAAAGGGCATTAAATAATGATAAAGTAATCAATCCAACAAAATGATATAACAACTGTAAATAATGAGACATCAAACACTGGACCACCTAAATACTTAAAGCAAACATTAATGGGCAGTAAGAGAGAAACTAATGGTTATACAATAATAGTAGGCGACTTAGCACTCCAATTGCATCAGTGGATACATAATCTAGACCAAAAATCAATAAGGAAACAAGATCTTTGAATGACACATTGTACCAGATGGTCCTAACAGATATACACAGAACAGTCCATCCCAAAACAACAGAATACATAATTCTTTTCAAGTGCTCATGGAATCTCTTTCAGAATAGATCACATACTAGGCCATGAAACATGACTTAATAAATTTAAGAAGACTGAAATCATACCATGAGTCTTTTCCAATCATAACAGTATGAAACTAGGAAAAAAATCACAAGAAAAAAAAACTGGAAAAAACACAAACACATGAAGACTAAATAACAGGACACTAAACAACCAATGGCTCAATGAAGCAATCAAAGGAGAAATTTTTAAAAATACATGAGACAAATAAAAATGAAAACATAACAAAACATAAGATCCCTTGGGCACAGCAAAAGCAGTTTTACGAGGGAAGTATATAGCAATACAGAGCTACCTCAAGAAACAAGGGGAAAAAAAACCCTCAAACAGTCAAAATCTACACCTAAAGTAGCTGAGAAGAAAAGAACCAACAAAGACCAAGGTGAGGAGAAGAGAGGAAATAATAAAGATCAAAGCAGAAATAAATGACATAGAGAAACCACCTCCCCCCAAAAATCAATGAAACCAAAAGCTGGTTCTTTGAAAAGATAAAGAAAATCAACAAACACTTAACTGCACTCATCAAGTAAAAAAGAAAAAGAACCCAAATAAATAAAATCAGAAATGAGAGTAGAGAAGTAACTGGTACCACAGAAATAAAAAAGGTTATAATAGATACTATGAAAAATTATGTTACAACAAACTGGATAAGCTAGGAGAAATGGGTAAGTTCCTAGAAACATACGGTCTTCCAAAACTGAACCAGAAAGAAATAGAAAATCTGAATAGATCAATTATAAGAAACAAAATTGAATCAGTAATCAAAAAACACCCCAAAAATTAAAGTCCAAGACCAGTCAAATTCACAAGTAAATTCTACCAGACATTTAAAGAAGAGTAAATACATATTCTCCTCAAACTATTCCAAAAAACAGAAGGTAAAGAAAAGCTTCCCTGTACATACAATAAGGACAGTATTAGCCGGATACCAAACCCAGACAAAACACCACAAAAAGAGAAAACTACAGGCTAATATCCCAGATGCACATAGATGCAAAAATCCTCAACAAAATATTAGTTAACTTCATAAAACAATACGTTAAAACATTATTCACCACAATCAGGTGGGGTTTATTCAAGGAATGCAAGGATGGTTCAATATTCACAAATCAATCTCATCATACACCACAAAAACAAATCCAAAGATAAAAATCATATGATCATCTCAATGGGTACAGAAAAAGCATTTGACAAGATTCAACATTCATTCATGATAAAAACTTTCAGCCAAAAATGGGGTTAGAGGGAACATTCCTCAACATTACAAAGGCCACCTATGAAAAACCAACAGCTAATATATGTATATAATATATATATTATATACATATACATATATACATATATACACACATAATATGTGTAATATATAATATATATACATATATATACACATACATGTGTGTATACACACACACACACACATATATATATATCCTCAATGGTGAAAAACTGAGTTTACCTCCAAGATTAGGAACAAGACAGGATATCCAGTCTCACCTCTTTTATTCAACATAGTACTGGAACTCCTAGCAAAGGCAATAAAACAAGAAAAAGAAATAAGGAACATCCATAGTGGGAAAAAAGAAGTTTAAAAGTCACTATTACTACAATCACAAAGACAAGAAACATGTGTTGGCAAGGATGTAAAGAAAAAAAGAACCATCTTACACTGTTGGTGGGAATACAAACTGGTAAAAAATCCACTCTATATCTCTATTTCTTTATTATAATGTTTTTAATGTCAATTTTTCTTAAGCTTGTTCAACATTGGTCCCTTTTATTGTTCTTTTCAAAGAACCTGTTTCTAGTCTTATTGACTGAGTCTACTATCCTTACATCTGGCAGTCTATGTTCTATTTTATTAATTTCTGATTTTATCAAGAATCAGAATTAAATTCCTCCTCTTATATTTTGTTTACTTTTTTATTTCTTTTCCAACTCAATGAGTTGAATACTTGATTAATTCAGTTTCCGTCTTTCTTGTTTCCTAATAAATGAATTTAAGATCATTATTTTCTTCTCTTAGCAATCACTTGGCCAAATCACAGTTTTTAAATTTATAGTGCTCTCATCATGCTTCACTTTGAAATAGTTTATTTGAATTTTTATTTTCTCTTTAACCCAAGAATTATTTATTGGGTGTTTTAAATTTAAATGGATTGGTATTTTTATTTCTCTTTGTTCCTAATTCCTAATTTTATTGCACTGTGGCCAGACTTCATGCTCAGTATGATTTTTGTTTTGAAGGATTTATTTAACATTGTTTTGTGGCCCAGCATAATAATTAAGAATGCAGGCTGAAGCTCAGAATCATGCTTGGTACATAATAAGTGCCATGAAGTCAAGGTCAGTTTTCATGCATTTTGCATACACATTTGAATGAAGTGTGTACTTGATTTATGTATGTATAGTTATTTATAGTGATTATGTTAAATTCTTTTTTTTTAAAGATTTTAGTTATTTATTTGACAGAGAGAGATCACAAGCAGGCAGAGAGGCAGGCAGAGAGAGAAAGGAGGAAGCAAGCTCCCCACTGAGCAGAGAGCCCGATGAGGGGCTCGATCCCAGAACCCTGGGATCATGACCTGAGCTGAAGGCAGAGGCTTTAACCCACTGAGCCACCCGAGCGCCCCTATGTTAAATTCTAACTCCTTATTTATATTTGTGAACTTGATCTTTTGAATACTCAGAGGACCATGCTAATGTCTTCCAGTCTTCTAGTCATTGAAATCCAACATTTCTCCTTGCATTTCTAAACTTTTTTCTGTATATATTGAATGCTATATTATTTGCTGTTATATTATTTCACCCCATATTTGGTGGACTGCATCATTTAATATTCTATAATTAACATAATTATATATACCATCTTTTTATTTTTTATTCTATTTATTTTCAAAATGTTATTTTAATTTTTTCTGTCATCTCTAAGCAAACTTTTTATTGAAACAGAATGCAATTTTCTTGTTGTTGTAGCTCTTCCAAATTGTATACACATGTGTATGTATTTATGTATGTATATGTGTATTCTTTTATTACCCAAACTAAATACATATAAAATGTTGAATTTTATCCATTTACAGTTACTGTAATCATTGAGAAGTTCAATCCCTTATTTTTTAAACTTTTCATGCCTTTTTGCTAGTTCTCATTTATTGTTTTAATACCACATTTTCATCTAATTCAAGAAAATGTGTTGAATTCATATTCATTCCTTTAGTGGCTTGGATATTTTATACAATGTCAACATTTGTTAGATCTCTCTGCTGATCCTTTCTAATGAAATCTTGCTTCCATTTAAGTATTCATTCTCTTTTGGATATCCATGTATATCAGGGCAGGCAGGTACCACAGGGAAGGACTTACTATATGTCAAAGTAAGTTATGGAAATCTTTTAACTACCATTAGTTTAATCATGGTCATGGAATATAATTTCTATCTAATAGTACTAAATCTACTTGTGAGTTATTGGAAAATATTTTCTGGTTTGATTAAAAATTAAAAAGCAGACATAAGGAGACACAGATTCTCTTCTTCTACTGCATGTTGTCCAAAACAGATAGGATAATTCAGAAAAGCTGATATTATCTTCTAACCTGAAGCCCACCTGTGAGGATGGCAGAATGGAAAACAGGAAGAAGAGAGACTGCCCCTCTTGTTATGTTATTTTGAGTTATAATTCCTATTATTGCAGCTGAATCATCCTAGCTCTTGCAATATTTCAAGTTGTATTTTTTTCTAGCAGTATCTACATTGATAATCTAATCAGTCTCTATATCCTCTGAACTAAACAAGACAATAAAATTTCCCTTCCCATAAACTTTGTCTCATATCCCAACTTTATCCACTCATATGTAAATTTAGTTATGTATTATTTAAAATCATTATTCTACTACTTTCAATTCTTAGTATTTACGTCTTTTAGTCTTATTATTTATACTAGAAATAAATTTTATGTTTCTTTTCATTCTCCCTATTTTCTTTCATGGTTTTATTTTTGTTTAAGTTATGAAGATCATTGAATAATTCCTTCAGATCGGTACTAATGTCTACCTTTATCAGGAATGCAACTCCATTTTATAAACATTTTCCCTCATAGTTCTAAAAATATTTTTTAGCATCCTATGCAAAGAAAAATATGTTAATAGTTTTTCTTTTAGTGTTTATAAATTGCTTTTTTTCTCTCTGAAAAATTTTGAATGTTTTTCCCTTTATCATTAAGTAAATTTGCTTAGAATACTGATTGATGTGGATTTTATTTTGTTTTTCAGCTTTTGCGGTTAGTTTAACTTTTATTTTAATCCTGTGTACAGGATTATTTTAATTCTGTGTAACAGATGTCTTTCTTCAGCTCAAAAGTTTTCTTCCATTATTTCCTTGATCATTCCTTTCTTTCTATTCCCTTGGTTTTCTACTATTACAAAGTTGTTGGAACCACTGGCCTTACTCCTGCTTTCTCCTCATTTTCCACATATTTGTATTTTTGCACTCCATTCTATCTCACTCTATCCTTATCTTAGCTAAATGTTGCACACTGCTCAGTCTTTAACCATATACATTATGATATGCAGCCCCCAAATAGGATATTCTGGCAACCATACTTCAAATTTATAAGAACTTTGTTTCTTTTTCCTTGCAGTCTTCTTCTAAAGGATGCAAAAGCCTATTAAACTCCTAGCTAATATTAACTATAATCATTTAAAGTTTAATATTATTCTTTCTATCAACTCTGATCCCTGAGAGTTCATTCTATTTGTTAAGTTCGATGTGCTTCTCAGATAAAGCACTTTTCTTCAAGCAGTCAATGTTTTTTTGATGTTTGTTCATTATCTGTACATGTGAACTCAAATTCACACCAACAGTTGTAGTTTCTTTATTCAGCCCAAATGGGAGTTTCTGATTCTCTGAAAATAAATGCAGGGTGTGATTACCAGTGTTCACACCCAGAAAGAGAGCAAGAAAGGGGGAAGTATGTTGTAGATGAATTTATTTTTTGGTTTGTAGAAATATACCCTTGAGAAATTTTTTCACAGATTTAACTCCTGGTACTTGATGGTGAGTCAGACATCACCTCACTTTTGTGGATCAGTTTGAGTGTCTCTTATCAGAAATCCCACTTCAGAAACACATATTTTAAGATACTGTAATTTTGAAAAACTTGAATATTGAACCCATAGATCAGAAAGTACAAAATCTATATATAATAAAAAGAAAATTGAGCAAGTCTAATAAGAAAACAAAACCAAACCTTTTTTTTTTTTTTGAGGATGTTGAGGTGATTCTTGGGTTTCTCTGGGTCTACATGACTTCTACATTACTTCATAATTTAGGGTGGTGAGTTCTGAAGCTCTGTGGACATCTTCATGTGTTCCCAATGCTGCAGTGAATTTTCATCTTTGTATTGTTCATGGGATTTAGGAAAAGGGAGTCACACCAGCATGTTCAATCACCTATTTTGAACAGAGCTAGGCTAAATCAGCATTAATCTAAACAGTCAAAGGATTCAGTAAATAGTAGACAATGTTAACAACAGAACATAGGCATACCTTGCTATGTTTTAAAATTTCAAGCATAAAGTAAAAAAAAAAAAAATTACAGAAAGAATAAAAAAGTCACCTATGAAGTTACCAAAACCAGACTGATCTCAGACTTTTCTACCACATAAATTTCCAGAAAAATAAAAAGAACAAACACTTCAAAACAAAAAAACAGCATGATGGCTATAGATCCTAGAATAGAATTTTGAGAAACACGTCTAATTTAACAGATAGGCATTATTATATGTCCAAGGTCTTAAAATGAATAAATTGGTCCACACCATTTATGAATAAATTATTTGGAAAAATGTCTTTCAAAAGTGATGTATTAAAATGATTAACTCACAAATTAGGAAACTGTACTGTGAACTGCTTGTCAGTGATCATTAAACCCATAATATAGATAAGAAAGTTTAAGAGGAAAGTGACAAAATTATTGATGAAAGATAAAATTAGTAATAATAATTTAGACCTAAAGCTTCTATATCATCAAAATAAAACTCAGGAAAAAAGTCAGTAAATTAGATCAAAGATTAGGTAAACCATTCTAATAATGCATTAGGGTAGAAGTTATTAAATATTGGTTGATATTTTACACTGATAATCAAAGATTTGAATGTTTGTATGTGTATTTTAAAGGAAAACATGTAGAATTAAAAATGGGAATTCTAAATGATGACCAAAAAGTAAACTAGTCAAGTTTTCCTAATATAGAGGTCACAGATTTGAGTAAACCATCAAAGATTTCATATTGGATCATATATCCAGGGATCTGATGATTCTAACTGAGCTGCTACTATTGGGCTGAGCTCCTTCTGCAAGTCCATTGGTACTCATCCAACCTCAGACATAAGGCACAAAAACTCTTAATTGCTTTACTTTAACTTTTTTATATAACTTTTATTATAACATATTTTATGTTAAGGCCGTAATTAGGTTTGATAGGATTCAGCACCCCTGTATGGACTTCAACTAAACATTTTAAATTTTAAATTTTTAAAAAATTTAATTTTTTAAAAAAAAATTAAAAAAAAATTTTTTCAGCTTTATTGAGCTATAACTGACATAAATCATATATATTTAAGGTGAACAATGTAACTTGATATGCATATACATTGTGAAATGATTACTGCAATAAAGCTAATATTTTTTACCTCACGAGTTACCTTGTGGTGTGCGTGTGTGTGTGTGTGTGTGATGGGAACATTTAAAATCTACTTTTAGAAGATTTAAAGTATACAGTTCAGTGTTATTAACTATAGCCACCATTCTATATATTAGATTCCCCAGAACTTATTTATTCATATCTGAAAGTTTGTACTAAAGACTAACCTCTCATCATTTGAACAGTCTGCAAGTCCTGGTAACCTCCATTCTCCCTCAACTTTTCTGAGTTCTAATTTTTATTGTTGAATAATATTCCCTTATAGATAAATAATGGTAGATGGATCACGTTTTCCTTATCCATTCATCTGTTGATAAGCATGTAGCTTATTACCATATCTTGGTCACTGTGAATAATTCTGCAACAAAAACAGGAGTGCAGATATCTCTTAGGTCCTGATTTCATTTCCTTTGGATATAGACCTAGAATTAGAATTGCTAGAGCATACGGCAGATACATTTTAAATTCTCAGCTAAACTTATTTTTGTCTGGTTTTCATTAACCAGAATTAGGTATAGTGTTAACATAGTTTGTTATCAATAAAAATAAAATATAATCTCTATATGCATAAATCACATTATCTACATCACTTGAGTATCACTAGATTCATGGATTTTCACAGAATTTTTAAAGCTCAAGTTATCCCAACTTGGCTGAGAGAAAAGATATTAAGCTGGCTCATTTTTACTTCTATATATTTTTAAAGCATTTCTGCTTTCTGGTAATATTAAGATGCTACAAACCTGTTGAACTCTCCTAATAAAAATCAGAGTCAACTGTTTTCTACAGAACCACAAAACAGCATGAGAAACCAAACTATGGACACTAGATGTGCATGTTAGAGTTTATATATGAGGGCTAAGAGTGAATAATAATATAATAATTAATATATAATAATATATATTATATAATAATATAATATATAATTAATTATATTATATATAATATAATAATATATAATATAATATATAACATAATCAAATACTTAAATAACAGTATTAAAAATAGGAAGTGAAATGATTATAACAAAACATGAGTGTTTCTAATTCCTATAGTTTTGTTTTTTCCAGAATATTGTATAGTGTTATGATAGTGTTATACAATTGCATAAATTACATAAAATAAATTGTAATTTACCAGAAGTCATTTTATTTCAAGATTGCTTTCCCTCATTGTTTAGATTGAAGACATTGGCTCTTTTCATACTCCTACCTGAAGAACTTGTTTTAACCTTTCTTTTCTTTTCCTTCCTTCCTTCCTTTCTTTTCTCTTCCTTCTTTACTTTTTTAAGTTTTTATTTAAACTTGCCAACATACATGGTAATTTTAGTTTCAAGTGTACAATTTAGTGATTTAACACTTAATACAACACCTGATTCTCATCTCAAGTGTACTCCTTAATCCCACTCACTTGTTTCACCTATGCCTCTACCCATCTTCCTCTGGTAACCATCAGTTTGTTCACTATAGTCTGTTTCTTGTTGCTTCTCTCTGTTTTTCCATTATGATAATTTGTTTCTTAAATTCCACATATGAATGAAGTCAAATAGTATTTGTCTTTCTCTGGCTGACTTATTTTGCTGAGCATAGTACTCTCTAATTTCACCCACATCATTGTAAATGGCAAGACTTTGTTCTTTTTATGGTTGAGTAATATTCCATTATATATATATAAAAATGGGTAAAGAATGGGTAATGGGAATGGGTAAAGAAGATGTGATATATATATATATATTATATACATATTATATATATATTATATATTATTAATATATATATTATATATAATATATATATTATATATATTATTAATATATATATTATATATATTATTAATATATATATTATATATGATATATATATTATATATATTATATATAATAGATATATATAATAGATATATATATTATATATATTATATATAATAGATATATATAATAGATATATATAATAGATATATAGATATATGTATAATGGGAATGGGAATGATATATATATATATCACATATCTATACGTGTATACATAGATATATATATATGTATATATAGATATATATATCTATATATATATATAGATATATATATATCTATATATATAGATATGTGATATATATATATCAGATATGTGAGATATATATATATCAGATATGTGAGATATATATACGTATATATATCTCGCATCTTCTTTACCCATTCCTTAGTCAATAGACTCTTGGGATGTTTCCATAATTTGGCTATTGTAGATAATGCTGCTATAAACATCGTAGTGCATGTATCCCTTTGAATTATTATTTTTGTGTTCTTTGGGTAAATATCTAGTAATGCAATTGCTGGGTCATAGGTTAGTCCTATTTTTAACTTTCTTAAAAACCTCCACACCATTTTCCAGACTGGCTGACTGTACCAGTTTTCATTCCCAACAACAGTATAAGAGCATTCCCCCTTCTCCACATCCTTACCAACACTTGTTTCTTGTATTGTTGATTTTAGCTATTCTAACAGGTGTGAGGTGATATCTCACTGTAGTTTTGATTTATATTTCCCTTATGATGAGTGATGTTGAGCATCTTTTCATATGTCTATTGGCCATCTGTAAGTATTCTTTGGAAAAATGTCTATTCATGTCTTCTGCCCATTTTTTAATTGATTATTTGGGTTTGGGGATGTTGAGTTTTAGAAGTTCTTTATATATTTTAGATACTAATCCTTTATCTGATATACCATTTGCAAATATTTTCTCCCATGTCATAGGATGCCTTTTAGTTTTGTTGACTGTTTCCTTTGCTGTGCAGAAGATTTTCATTTTCTTGAAGTCTCAAAAGTTTATTTTTGCTTTTGTTTCTCTTGCATCAGGAGGCACATCTAGCAGGAAGTTGCTATGGCCAATGTCAAAGAGGGTACTGCCTGTTTCTCTTCTTGATTTTGATGGTTTCCTGTCTCACATTTAGATCTTTCATCCATTTTGAATTTATTTTTGTGTACGGTGGAAGAAAGCAATCCAGTTTCATTCTTCTGCATGTTGCTGTTCAGTTTTCCCAAACTATCTTGTTGTTGGTGTACAGAAATGCAACTGATTTCTGTGCATTGATTTTATATCCTGACACTTTACTGAATTCCTGTACAAGTTCTAGCAGTGTTGGAGTGGAGTCTTTTGGGTTTTCCACATATAGTATCATATCATCTGCGAAGATAGTTTGACTTCTTCTTTGCCAATTTGGATGCCTTTAATTTCTTTTTGTTGTCTGATTGCTGAGGCTAAGACTTCTAGTACTATGTTGAATAGCAGTAGTGATAATGGACATCCCTGCCGTGTTCCTGACCTTAGCGGAAAAGCTTTCAGTTTTTCTCCATTGAGAATGATATTTGTGGTGGGTTTTTCATAGATAGCTTTGATAATATTGAGGTATGTGCCCTCTATCCCTACACTTTGAAGAGTTTTGATCAGGAAGGGATGCTGTACTTTGTCAAATGCTTTTTCAGCATCTATTGAGAGTATCATATGGTTCTTGTTCTTTCTTTGATTAATGTGTTGTATCACATTGATTGATTTGCGGATGTTGAACCAACCCTGCAGCCCTGGAATAAATCCCACTTGATCGTGGTGAATAATCCTTTTAATGTACTGTTGAATCCTATTGGCTAGTATTTTGGCGAGAATTTTTGCATCTGTGTTCATCAAGGATATTGGTCTGTAGTTCTCTTTTTTGATGGGATCCTTGTCTGGTTTTGGGATCAAGGTGATGCTGGCCTCATAAAATGAGTTTAGAAGTTTTCCTTCCATTTCTATTTTTTGGAACAGTTTCAGGAGACTAGGAATTAGTTCTTCTTTAAATGCTTGGTAGAATTCCCCTGGGAAGCCGTCTGGCCCTGGGCTTTTGTTTGTTTGGAGATTTTTGATGACTGTTTCAATCTCCTTACTGGTTATGGGCCTATTCAGGTTTTCTATTTCTTCCTGGTTCAGTTGTGGTAGTTTATATGTCTCTAGGAATGCATCCGTTTCTTCCAGATTGTCAAATTTGTTGGTGTAGAGTTGCTCATAGTATGTTCTTATAATTGTCTGTATTTCTTTGGTGTTAGTTGTGATCTCTCCTCTTTCATTCATGATTTTATTTATTTGGGTCCTTTCTCTTTTCTTTTTGATGAGTCTGGCCAGGGGTTTATCAATCTTATTGATTCTTTCAAAGAACCAGCTCCTAGTTTCATTGATTTTTTCTATAGTTTTTTTGGTTTCTATTTCATTGATTTCTGCTCTGATCTTTATGATTTCTCTTCTCCTGCTGGGTTTAGGGTTTCTTTCCTGTTCTTTCTCCAGCTCCTTTATGTGTGGGGTTAGGTTGTGTACTTGAGACCTTTCTTGTTTCTTGAGAAAGGCTTGTACCGCTATATATTTTCCTCTCAGGACTGCCTTTGCTGTGTCCCACAGATTTTGAACCGTTGTGTTTTCATTATCATTTGTTTCCATGAATTTTTTCAATTCTTCTTTAATTTCCTGGTTGTCCCATTCATTCTTTAGAAGGATGCTGTTTAGTCTCCATGTATTTGGGTTCTTTCCAGCTTTCCTCTTGTGATTGAGTTCTAGCTTCAGAGCATTGTGGTCTGAAAATATGCAGGGAATGATCCTAATCTTTTGATACCAGTTGAGACCTGATTTGTGACCCAGGATGTGATCTATTCTGGAGAAGGTTCCATGTGCACTAGAGAAGAATGTGTATTCTGTTGCTTTGGGATGAAATGTTCTGACTATTTGTTGAAGAGACTTCCTTTTTCCTTGGATATTATTTCCTGCTTTGCCAAAAATTAATTAACCATAGAGTTGTGGGTTCATTTCTGGGTTTTCTTTGTTGTTATCTTGATCAATGTGTCTATTTTTTGTGCCAGTGCCATAATGTTTTGATCACTACAGCTTTGTAATATACCTTGAAGCCTGGAATTGTGATACTGCTGGCTGTGCTTTTCTTTTTAAAGTTCTTTGGCTGTTCAGGGCCTTTTGTGGTTTCATACAAATTCTGGGACTGTTTTCTCTAGCTCTGTGAAAAATGTTTTTGGTATTTTGATAGGGATTTTCTAAACATTTAAATCACTTTGGGTAGTATAGGTATTTTAACATCTGTTCTTCTAGTCCATGAGCATGGAATGTTTTTTCATTTCTCTATGTCATTTTTAATTTCTTTCTTCATTTTTTTTATGGTTTTCAGAATACAGATCTTTCACCTCTTTGGTTAGGTTTATTCCTAAGTATCTCGTGGTTTCAGGTAGAATTCTTTGCATTACACTCCCAGACAACTGGAAATGGAAACAGAGTCTCTTTTTGGAACATAAAACAGTCATAACTATTTGGCATCTTTCAAAGGTTATATATATTTGAATTGGTAATCCACAACTAGAAATCTAGCATAAGGAAATTAGAAAGATGTTAATTAATCATATACAAAGATATTTATTACAGCAATGTATAAAATCTTGTGCCACACGAAAAGGCTAAAAAATACAGGAATTTTTTTAATTATATAGGAATATATATATATAAATACAGGAATATTTTTATTATACCATACAGTAAGCTCCACTTCAGCACATCCATGCTATAGAAAAATGATAGTGTTCTAAATTATTTATCTAATAATACTTAAGGACAAGAAAAAGCACTTATGATTTTAAGTGGTAAAGAAGATACCAAACTATATTTGAAATATGATTCATTTTTATAGATTTAATGAAACAAAAAAGAAGAAACAGCAAAAATGCAAGATAGGAGTAATGCAGAAAGGGGGAGAAAAACTAAAAACCCTAGAAAAATACATTAAAGCATTTCTTAAATTATATAAGCTCTAGGTGATTCAATATGATTTTGAAACACCATCTATATATTTTTCTCCTATTTCTACAATCATCAGTTATCTTGTCTGATAAGCAGTGAAAACAATGTTATTTTTTATATTAAGTCTATACTTCAGATTCTAAATCAGAGTTATAGCATTTTGTAGAAACCCAAAAGTTAATAGGACTATAACTATCATTGGCTTTTCATGAAAGTCAGTTTATCTATACGTTTAGAATGGTTTCTTTGTTTTTCTAGAAGTCTAAAGGAAAATTACAGAAACCAAGGAGCAAAGAAGATGCCTAGAAGATTAACAGGGACTTTTACCCTCGTAAACTATTAACAACTACCAAAAATTTATTCTGCCTGAAAGAATGAGCTTTCTTCAAGGGCTTTTGAAATGAAAATTTTCTCAAGTCCTAATGGCTAGACATCTGAAATAAAGCTACCCTAAAATCACAAAAGACAATAGCTAACATTATTTCTCTACTTTGGAGGGACACTTACTACTTCATCCTATGCTCCAAGTATAAATTCTATTTACTCATTTATTGGCCATTTAGCCTCTTCTATCTACTAAAGGCCAAAACCTACTGTAGACTAGTTTGCCCAGGATACAAAGGCAAATAAATGGTTTTTGGGTTACAGTAGAGCAAGTTAAGTTTGTGATTCACTCAACCCTCACTACAAGTTTAGACTAATAAAGAAGAGTTACATCTTACTACAGGAAGTACTAATTATTCTTAGATATTTCATTTCTTTAAATAGTCCTTATTATGTATATTTTTAAATATAAAACTATCATTAAAACTGGTATGTTTTGATAACATTTTGATAACACTTTATTATTAATAAAAAATTACAATTTGTAGAAGAGTCTATATATATTCCTTTGAATGAATTATGTCTACAGCTGAAAATCCAAATGTTTCAGCTATGAGATAAGACCCCTCCTTAATAAAAAGTTTCTTAATCAAATTGAAAGCATAGGAACCAGTACAAAAAAAATAGCTTCATTCAAACCAGTTTTGCAAACACACACATACACACAACAGATAAATGGTGTGGCAGAGACTTCTGGTTGTCCTCCAATATCTGCCCTCTTTCTGTCAGTCACAGAATTCCCAGGTTAGCTCATGGTTTTGGTCATATGACCATGTTCTGGCCAACGGAATATATGTAGAAGTGGTGAATACAACTTTCTGGAAGTGTCCTAAAGGGGTGAGGGCTTGTCTTCTGCCTTCCTCTCCTTCTGCTGTTAAAATGTAGATAGGCTGGCTAAGCAGAGAGCAGCCACTTTGAATCACAAGATGGAAGTTGCATGTTCATAGTGGCAGAACATGAGATGAAATGAGACTAAATAAACCCTTCTGGTGTCAATGCATCACCCTTAGACTGCCTACGTTTATGTGAAGGAGAAGCATACTTCTCTCTTTTTAAATCCGTTGTTGTTTGGGTCTTCTTGCACTCATGAGCAAATCTCATCTTAACTAATACAAACGGCAAAAATCTAAGACTAGGTTCTTCATTCTACTGCCACTCAGGTATCATGACTGCTCCCTGCTCAGTGTTGAGAATACTTCTCAGCACAATCATATCCAACGCCCAAGTTAACCGTATTCTTTCTAATGCTATTTAGCTCTTAAATTTTCACAGGAACAGAAAATCTGCCAGGCATTTGCAATATGGCTTTGGGTAAATTATGTTAATGCTACTGTTCTCAGTTTCTTCATTTATCAAATGAGCACAGTAACTCTTACTTTGATAATAATAACATCTATTTACAAATCTTAAAATGATTCTGTGAGACAGGTATTACAATTAGTAAACAGAATTTCAGAGAAGTTAAGTAGAATTCTCAGGATTACACTGCTTAGTAGCAGAACAGGAATTCAAACTCATGTAAGTCTACTCTAACTACTAACATTGTTCAGGTATACTTTAATATCCTCTACCTCTTACCTTGTGCATAGTCAGTGAGGAAACCTATCTAAAACAGACTAACCTATCACACAGCAGATGCACATTAAATGTGAATTATCCACACACACCCCCCATTCTTACAGTTGATAAAATGAAAGCATTTTGCTTTCATTCTCCTTCATATATAATCTTACAATAGGACAGCTCTGTGAAAGAATCAATCTGGATGAATTCCAGCTTTAAGTAAAAATATTATAGAATACAATTTTACCCTTGAAGAATCCCAGGCCCAGTAATTTTTCAACAGATTGAATGCATTAAGCTTTTGTATATACATAGACCCATGCTGGAAGATATACAAAGTTAATCTGAGAGTAACAATTCCTGTCCTCTAAGAATTTATAACCTAAAATAAACCACAGAGATGCCAGCTCTAATACACAGATTCAAATAAACATCAACACATGAATAAAGAGGAACAGTAAAACCTTTCAGTCCTGTGTTGAACAGAACTGTTTTTAATATACACACACAAATTAGAATAATACTAAAACACAAATCAGAACCCTTCTGAGTGGGAAGGATAAAGGGTTTGTCTGAAGGAGGAAGGCATCCTCCAAATTAACTTCACACACCAGGGTTTCTCTAACAATGCCAAAAAAAAAAGGGGGGGGGGAGAAAAAAATAAATAAAAGCTCTCCCACAGGGGTGCAAAGGTATGTTTGCACAAACTAATTTCAGCAGAATGGCCCTGGTAAAGTATAGGTTTTTTTCAGACAGGAAAAAAAAGTTTCAAATAATTTTTTTTCAGCCAACAAGTATAATATAGAAGCATAGGGGCAAGGATTTTCTTTCAGGTTTTGACATTTAGAAGCCTTCTATCCATAGGTACGTGCAGATTGGAAAATACATTTAGAAAAGAGGATCAACAATAAGCTTCATAGCATAATAAAATCAACTAGCTAAAAATTTAGGTAACTTTTACTGTATGATGGTAAATGATACAGATAGTCAGTGCTTCTTCATGATGGTTTTTTTTTTTTTTTCCTTTTGAATGAAATATTTTCTTCCCTAATTTCTAGAAGGTTAAGCTGTAATTCCCTTAAGCATTATACCTCTGCACTGGTTAAATCAAACACCGTCCACCCCTCTCCCCCTTCTCTATCACTCAAACTCCCTTTCTGAAAGCCAGAATTTCATTTAAGAAAAACTTCTCACAGTATATTTAAGTAAGTCAGGTCAGCTCTGCTCCTCCTCAAAACTTAAAAAAGTTTGAATTGCAACCCCTGGCCAAATCTACCACTTGTGTATTGACAGGATAAAAAAAAAAAAATCAACACTGAAAATAAACAAAACGCTACCTCTATTCCTACTTATGTACTGTGTCAGATGAACGTGAAAATCAGAGTAGGCAAGTTTCTGCAGTGATTCTATGGTTGAGTATAAAGACGGCCCCAAGCTGAGGATTTTCATCTTCACCTGATTTATTCCTTCCTTTCCTCCATTTATTTCATTCCCAAGGCAGTGACTCAATCTTTTCTCCAACTGAAGTCATTGAAACAGTGAAATCTATCTTATCCAAGCAAAACAATTTCATTCATCATACTGCAGTCACATCGATTAGGAGTTAACAGATAAAATAAAACATCAAGAACCTCCCTTTTGACCCGCAAGATCTTTCCTGACTATTCCTGGTGCCCTAGGACAGCTCAATACAACCTCTTCACTATTTGGTTTGTCTATCTATTTAACAAATAATTGCTCAATGCCCATTGAGGGACCATGGGCTATCTAGATATTGGTTCTTATATGATAATCGGCCAATACAGACATATATTGATTGGGCTTTCATACCTATTACCTCCCAATTAAAATATAATCTCCTTGATTGGTGTGGGGGATCTTAGTCTTCTCTTCACTGCCTGGCAGAAAGTCCTAACAAGATTTTCTCAATACATATTTTATATATAGAAGACAAGGTTTAAGCTAATGTTATAGCTGATTTCAGGCCTATATGACTCAAACCATTGTGTATTTTTCTCAATTAAAATTTTTGAAGGTTTTTTCCTAGTCTGTGGACTATAGTGGGTATAGTTTCCCTCTCTATGAGTTAGAAGAAACTGAATTTCCATCTTTGGGAATTCACCTACATTTCAGACAATGCCAGATGTGCTGGTTACACATGTCTGCTCTGTGAATACAATAAGCTCAACTTATTTCATTGACTGCACTGAAACAATGACTAATTTTATTCCAGACTCCACACAGTGCAAAACTATAGCCACCATAATGATATAAGAACTTAAATACCACAGTACAAGACTTGACGATTAGGAATATACCTTCAGTGAGGTGAGTTGACTTGAAGTTGTTGTTGGAAAAGGGAATTTCTTTAGTCCATTAGTTATTCATTTGACTACATATGTAACTACTCTATACCAAAATATATGACCTTAAGATCAAGGAATTTATACTTAATTAAAATGTGTGTGTTACAGGATGTGAAAGTGGGACACTGTTATCCCAGTTGTTACTAAGTGTCCAACACTGAGAATAAAAATCCAAGTTGTTAAATGTTCATATATTCTATGTAGTACCAGAATACACACACACACACACACACACACACACACACACACACACACACATATATATATACGATTTGTTAATGTGGCAGACAAAAACTTATTCTGCCACTTTCAGCCTATCACCTATCTCTAGACTATATAAAATAAAGAGAGGTAATAATGATAGATAGACTCCCTGAGAAGCAAGTTGTTGGGGTATTTTGTGTTTCTCCCTCTCCTCCTAAAGAGGAGAACTTGCCACAAACTTTAGGCTCATTTTGGGGGGAAGGAAGAGCTTTATGAACCTCCCAAAAATTTTGCAATGAATTCTATTCTGAATTGGATATCGGAAGCTGAGTCCTACTTATAAAAGATTACATGAGCTGAAGTTGTCTCTAATGACAAAAAATAAAAAATAAAAAGGGCAGCTACAATGTGAGAAAATTTCATTTCTATCTGTGATGGACAGAAGGAAACCACTTGAAAGGAGTTGGGATTAAGTCAGCTTAAGTCATTAACTCTGAATACCAGAGCTAGGTCATTTCAAAAAAGATTTTATGTGGTTTGTACCACATAAAATGGTCTAAAGGAAGAACTTACAAGGGGCCAATTGAAGAGGTATCATTTGCTTCAGAGAATCAGTGAAAGGAGTCCCTGGTGAGGGCGAATCCTCTAAAAGGCTACAGAATTTCCCAAGAGGGGAAAAGAAAGCTTTTGGCCATCTTTCAAACCCAAAGAACACTAATGCCAGATGACTACCTGACCAGTCAAATAATACCTTCTCATTCCTCCTTCCCCTGCTCCCTCCCCTCCCATGATCACAAAGGGCCCAAAGCAGAAAAATGAATGCAATGTACGCTTATCTTTGTTCTTTTGGTATATTGCTTTGGAACTGATTCACCATATTGTGAGCAAATTTAAGCAGGTTAAGAAGAATCCTATGTGAAGAAAAACAAAGCTCTGGCTGAGTTCCCAGACAACAGCCTGAACCTACCTGCCAGCCATGTGAAACAGCTATCTTGAGAGTGGATCTTCTAGCCACCATTGACTCTCTCCTGCTGACATATGTGGGGTAGAAATTAGCTATCCCCATCCAGCTTTGTCCTAATTGCAGGCTGATGAGAAAAATAAATTACTGTTGTGGTTCAAGGCCACTAAGTTTTGGGAATGGTTTGTTACTTAGCAATAGTAACCAGAACAGATGACCAAGCCCAGGGGGTATAGGAACAGCTTTAAATCGAAATAAATATTAAAGCTTCGATAACAGTTAAATGATATTTTATCACACAAGAAACTCTTACTTGAGAAAGAGCACTAAAACCCTTGAATCTGTTTAAGATGCCCAGAGATGAAGAGGGAACCTCTGTTACCCACCCTCCACCTCACTAGTTTGAAATTTAGTGGTGAGAAACAATGAATCTAAAGACTTTATTTTTCTGCATGTACCATGCATGTTAATTCTTCCAAAGATATTTTAATTTTTTTTACCATGCATGTTAATTCTTTAGTAAACCAGTAATTAATTAAGCAAACATGATAATAATCATAACTAAAATGTTTGGAGGGGGTTGAAAGGCAACTTGAGGTGACAATTTAGAGTCAAAAGCAGCACTGTATACGAATGCTAGCTGAATATGATTTGTAAATTAGAATGGCCTTTTGCGGGGGGAAAAAAACCAGAAGCCACTAGTTTAGCTTAAATCAAATTTGAAAGCTGTCAGGAAGAATATTCAAAGTGAGCATGAGAATGAACGTCTTCAGGGTATTCATCTCTGTCTCCAGCATTAGCACAATGACCAGTAAGTACCCAATAAATACTGGTGAATGAATAAATAAATAAATAAATGGCTCTTTGTCAGAAAATTAACCTGTACCCATGACTGGAAACTGCAACACCAAAATCAAAGAATTATTACCATTATTGAATTCACCTTTGCTTTCAAGCCCTTGGCTCACAATGCGATGGGTTTACCTCTACCTGATATATCGGCTTTTCCTAGTATGATCATTAATTAGGTTCATAGAACATCCTTGCAGCAGAAAAGAGACAGAATTTTACTCTCTACCTACCAGGCAGGAAAGAATTAGACTGAGGCAATGAGTAACTTCTAAATAAATGACTAGTAATAATAATATGATGAATTAAAAATAGGAGAGCAGCACTTATTAGAAATGTTATTACTGTTTCTTACTATTAAAAATAAAATGTCTAGAAGTATATTTGGTTGCCTATTTAAGAATGACTTATAAAGAAATATATTATCTAGTCATTTCTGCCATTTTAAGAGTTCAAAGACTTATAATTTATAATACATATAGAATCATGAAATATATGAGTCAAAATTATCTTAAAGATCATCTAACCTGCCCTACAAATTTTATGGTTCAGAAAACTAAATCCTAGAACTGTTTAGTCATTTATCCAGGATTACATTATTTTAAG
This sequence comes from Meles meles, assembly GCF_922984935.1. NCBI lineage: Eukaryota > Metazoa > Chordata > Mammalia > Carnivora > Mustelidae > Meles > Meles meles. Next base: position 11,138,743 of record NC_060074.1, read on the forward strand.
AATGCTGAAAAAGGCAAAAAAACAAAGATTTCTTTATTCCTACTCTAGGACTCTTTCTTTTATATCACCTTGTATCTGATATTCATAAAATATAGAACTTCAATAAGTATAAAATTGTCTAGACACATTGCATAGACTAAGACATATTTATATGCAATGTTAAAAATACAAACATGTATAACCATATTACAAATCTACAGTAATCAATACAGTATGATACTGACATAAAAACAGACACATACATCAATAGAACATAACAGAGAGCCCAGAAACAAACTCATGCATATACAGGTGGTTAATTTTTGACAGAAGAGCTGAGAACATACAAGAGGGAAAAAACAGTCTCTTCAATAAATGGTTTTTGGAAAACTGGATAGCCACATACCAAAGAATGAAACTGGACTACTGTGTTATGACATCACAAAAATCAACTCAAAATTCATCAAAGACTTGAACATAAGTGATAAAGCCCCTAGAAGGAAACATAAAGGGTTAGATCCTTCATACTGGTTTGGCAATGATTCTTTGGATTTGACACCAAAAGCAAAGACAACAAAAGTAAAAATAAACAAGTGGGACTACATGAAACTTAGAAGCTTCTGCACAGCAAAGGAAACAACAAAATGAAAAAGTAAACTACTGAATGGAAAAAAAAATTGCAAATCCTATATCTGATAAAGAGTTAATACTCAAAATATATAAAGAATTCATACAACTCAAGAGTAAAACAACCAAACAACCTAATTTTAAAATGCACAGAGGATCTGAATAGACTTCTTTCCAAAGAATAAATACAGAGGGCCAACAGCTACATGAAATGGTGCTGAACATCATCAATCATTAGGGAAATACAAATCAAACCATAATGAGATATTGCTTCACATATGTTATAATGGCTATTATCAAAAAGACAAAAAAATAACAAGCACTGGCAAGGATGTGGAGAAAAGGGAAACTTTGTGCACTCTTGGTGGGAATGTGAATTGGTACAATCACCATGGAAAACAGTATGGAAGTTCCTCAAAAAATAAAAATAGAATTAGCATACAATCCAGCAATTCCACTTCTGGATATTTATTTAAAGGAAATGAAAATACTAACTCAAAAAAATATCTGCACTCCCATGTTCCCCATAGCATTCTTTACAATAACCAAGACATGGAGACAACCTAAGTGTCTATCCATGGATGAATGGATAAGGAAAGTGTGAAAGCACACACACACACAGAAATATTGCCATTTGCAACAACGCTGATGGACCTTGAGGGCATTATGTTAGATGAAACAAGTCAGAGAAGGGCAAATACTATATGATCTCACTTATATGTGGATTCTAAAACAAACAAACAAAAATAACCAAAACTCGTGCATACAAAGAACAGACTGGTGGTTGCCAGAAGTGGGGAATGGAGGATGGACAAAATGGGTGATGGGAGTCAAAAGGTACAAACTTCTAGTTATAAAATAAACAGGTAAAGGGGATGTGATTTACAGCATCATGATTATAGTTAGTAATACTGTATCACATATTCAAATGTTTCTAAGAGAGTAGATCTTAAAAGTGCTCATCACAAGAAAAAAATTTGTTAACTATGTATGGTGATGGCTGCTAACCAGACTTATTGTGGTGATCATTTTGCAGTATATACAAATATACGTCCAGTCATTATACTATGCACCTGAAACTAGTATACTGTAATATGTCAATTACATCTCAATAAAATAGAAATAAATAAATAAATTGAAATATTTCCTCAACAAATCATCTATTTCTAGAAAGGAAATTGAACTATTTTCATCCCAAACACCTTACTTAAATGGGTTAATTATTGTCTTCACAGCACACTTTGACTGTTTCCATTGTGAAAAACTGAAGTCGTGAGGATTATACTGAAGTTTAATGCACAGCAATTCTGTGACCTGCCCAGAAATAACGGCAGCTAATCAAAGCTCAAACTAGGATTCAAATCTCCTACCTTTGGCCCAAGAGTCCATGATGAAATATAATCATATTATCTACCTTTGCTAATGTGCAGAAAATATTTATACAGGATATTGATATTACTATCTACAGACTTCATTTAAAAAGAGAAGTCCTGATGTCATAAAATGTCGAAAGTACATTTTTGAAAGGAAAGGGTTTTTCTTTTCAAATTTACCATCTACAAAAACCCTATAATTTCACCTCTATATTTTCCTATCCAAGGAAAGTTAGAGACACTTCTACGTGGAAAATCAGATAACCTTGAGAAGGGTAAGTCGTTGGTACTGTTAAGAGTGGCATTGACAACTGCCTAGAAGAGCTGTGTACAAAACCCAACCAACACTCACGTTGTCCTTGTATGAGGGGTATCACTACAGCGTTTAAAATTACGATGCAGTCTTTTATGAATGAACTCTGCAATATTAAAAAAATTGCACTATTCTGTCGGCACTGTGCATTCCTTGCATTATTAATCTCTCTAACCCCTTCATGTCCTTACTATCTAGCTATAAAAACACTTGAACAAATAATAGAGCCCAATAAAATCCTTCATTGCAAAGTCTAAGAAAAATGCTACATGAGGGCCAAGACAAGAATAAAAACATTTCCTGTATTCCAAGGAAAACAGCATTCAGATTAAAGCCAATTTACTGTGAGGTGGTTTTATAGGGCTTTGTTTTTTACTTCAACTTGGCCTTCTCAGGAGCTTGTGAAGGTTACGATGCTTATTCACAAGAGACTCTTCATTATAAATGGAGAGATATGTCAGGACCAACAAAGCCATCTGCAAATTATTAGACATTATATTCAACCACGTAGTTATAATGTACAGCCCTCAGAAATGTTAAGGATGGATGGTGTATTTAAATGAATTGATTAAATAAATCATTTACTGGCTGAACTTTGATTTCACAGTATACTTATTTTTTCCACTTAAAGTTTCTTAACTATGAAAACCTCGAAAGTGTAACACCTGGCCAGAAGCAATCACCAAATTCATTTAATTAAAATCAAATGTATTTAAATTTATTTATTCAACTTTTACCAGATCTCTTTTTTCTTGATCCAGTATATTCATTGTTCTTTACCACTGGTCACAGAAATCTATTCCAGGAATTCTAAATAAGGCTGATTAATTAAAAGGAAGCCAAGAAACAGACTGTTTGCATTGTGTTCAGTAGAAAATTTCGCATCATCATGAATTCTCCACAAAATGAGTCCTTCTTAATAATTATGCATCCGTGAAAACAGCCGAGAACACTGGCACACAGGAAGAGCTTTCTGGCAGCTGACAATGGGTAAACCAAGTCACCAATAATAGAGTAATTCCACACTCAAAAAAACTGAATATTTACACTTGAAATTTGACTGCCTTAAGTTTTCAGTTAAAAGAAGTAATGGTTTTGAAAATTCACATTCAAAAATTTGGCTATACTAATTAAATCATAGAGATTCATAAAAGTAAAATCAGGGAATCCATAGTTCATAAACTAATAAACAAAGCAAGTACATCATTATCATCAAGAGGGTATTGAAGGTTAAGCAGGAATGTCCTGTCCATGAGCATCACAGCACAAATCTAGCCTCTACACATTTTACGATCCTAGTGCAATGGTTTGATTCTGAAAGTCACAAAGATGCCATGGAGTTGTGCCCAGAAAAAAGGTTTTTATTCACTCACTTAAAAATGTTATTCACTGGGAGTCTGTCATGTCATGGACTAGCTGGGCTCCAAGGAGATGGGGAGAACAAAAAAGGCAAGACCTCTGCTCTCATTAGCCTATGGTGAGCAACAAAAAGAAGTATGGCTTCAAAAGGACTTTGCGTTTGATCTTCCACCTTGTGAAGTAGGCAGGATAGTTATTTCCAATCCTGGCTTACCCATAGGACTCCAAAACCCTGGAAAGATAAACCACTTACTTTCCAACTCCATTATTATGTGGAACAACTTTTACTTGGAAAAAATTCATTTCTGAGTCTGAGATTATTGTATATGCCCCTGTCGCTTACCAAGATTAAAACTAGATGATCTATAAATGTGCTGACTGATCAAAGAATCCATAAAATTTAAGAACTAGACAGGAATTTACTTATAGAATGCTCCTGTTATTTTACAGATGAGGAAACTGAGAACCAAGAATCTAATCAAACCACAAGGCATGTAATCAAACCACAAAGCTATTTGGAAGTAGAATTAGTTTGGGAAGCAAGGTCACAGAAAGTATCAGTGATCTTTCCAGAATACTACATTGTACCCTGAAGTTTCATGCTTTCATAGAAACTAGAATGTTTTCTAAGACCACAAGATATTATTCCTGTCTTCTCTGGAGAAGAGTATTGTTTTTTCATAAAGCTCTGTAGAAGAGTATTATTTTTTCATCAAGCCTAAAATAGTCTAGAACCTCCTTTGAAAAGCAGGTGAAAATAAAATTAAACCTGCATATAAATGGTGGTAATGTGTTTCCTTCATGAAGGAAAAAAATAACGAATGGCAAAATCATTTCACATGAATTGAGAGGAATAAAATATTACTCAAGTTGCAATTATCTATAAAGAACAGCCATTCCCTAAAACAGCACCTTTGAGGAAGTTGTTTCTTTATGCCCTTTGTTGATACATTTTTCTTAGACTTGATGTCTGACAAGAAATCAAAAGAGCTATCTGTTATTACTTGGTAGAAAAAAAATAGGATTTCTTTCTCCTGCTGCCTCCCCTGAATTAGAAAGAAGCATGTCATTCTTCACTATCAAACAAGTATGGAGAAACTTAAGCAAAAGAGCTTAATAGCAACAGTAAACCATATCTAATATTTACTAGTCTAAGTATTTAACTCACTTTTTAAGATGCTAGTCCAAGAATTTAACTCACTATCATATTATGGGGCCAGTAATTATAGCATCCCCATTTTATAAACAAAGAGTCAGAAGCAAATCATCTCAACTAGAGTCACAAAGTTGAAAATCAGGAGAGCCAGAATTTGAACCTAGGTATCTCATATTCATAGTCTGGCCTTTCATTGATCATACAACCTCTCACTATAAAAGGTCTTAGTAAGGGGCGCCTGGGTGGCTCAGTGGGTTAAAGCCTCTGCCTTTGGCTCAGGTCATGATCCCAGGGTCCTGGGTTCGAGCCCCGCATCGGGCTCTCTGCTTGGTGGGGAGCCTTCCTCCTCTCTCTCTGTCTGCCTCTCTGCCTGCTTGTGATCTCTGTCTAATAGATAAATAAAATCTTGAGAAAAAAAAAAGGTCTTAGTAAGGCAAGTCTAGAATATATGAACTTTTAAGAGACCTGCCCTATCAGTTCCATATTCCAGCTGCTCAAGTCCTTTCAGTGTCTACCTCCAGATATGAGAATGTCTAGCCTTTAGATGACCCAGAGCCCATCCTTCAAGCCATCCTGACTGACCCAAGATGAACAGAGGAGCTTCCCCTACCAATTCATGGCCAACTTGCAGATTCATGAACACAATAAATGTTGCCACTGTTTTAAAACACTAAGGTTTGGAGTTATTGTCATATAGCCAAAGTAACCACAACAAACCCTCAACTGGGAGTAGTGGATTTATTATCAGAAAAGATGCAGTCCATAGTACTACAACTAGTAGTAAACAGGTATCTACTTCATCCATGATTATCCTTACTGAAGACCACAGGACAGAGTAGAACTTTAGCCCAGAGACAACTACATAAATGAAGAAACAAAGTCTATTCCCCCACCTTCCTCATCTCCATGAGATCACTGAAAACACACCATGCAAAATAAATAAGAGACACTGAAAAAGGGTTACTGAATAATAAAGATTACTTGGTGGAAGAAAAAGAGAAAGGTAACTCCTAGAAACAATAATTATTTAAAAGACTCACTTTAAAAAGCATTATGTCATAACATGGAGGACATGGGGAGATGGAGAGGAGAGGGAGTTGAGGGAAACTGGAAGGGGAGATGAACCATGAGAGACTATGGACTCTGAAAAACAACCAGAGGGTTATGAAGAGGCGGCGGGAGGGGGTGGGGTGGGGTGGGAGGTTGAGGAACCAGGTGGTGGGTAATAGGGAGGGCACGTACTGCATGGAGCACTGGGTGTGATGCCAAAACAATGAACACTGTTATGCTGTAAATAAGCAAATAAAAATAAATAAATTAATTAAAAAAAAAAAAGCATTATGTCAGTTGTGTATATAATACTTTATATGTTGTATTAATAATGTAGTAATACTATGTACTTTTATGTAATATTAATAGCCAACACTATCAGGAAGGTATTAATATTATTATATTATTATTAATTTAGGGATAAGAAAACAGATGATGTACAGAGCTCTTTAGTAATTTTCTTTTTTTTTTTAAGATTTTATTTATTTATTTGACAGAGAAATCACAAGTATGCAGAGAGGCAGGCAGAGAGAGAGGAGGAAGCAGGCTCCCTGCAGAGCAGAGAGCCCGATGCAGGGCTCGATCCCAGGACCCTGAGATCATGACCTGAGCCGAAGGCAGCGGCTTAATCCACTGAGCCACCCAGGCACCCCTAGTAATTTTCTTTAAGTCACATGGTTACAGATCAAAGTCAGGTCCATCAGATTTTGAGACAAATAGAAAAGTGTTTTCTTCCATCTAGAATTCTGGGTTTTTCCTACCACATTATGATAAATGCAACTCTCTCCCATCTCCAATACAATAAAGCTTCTGGAACTCTCCATGCTCTAACATGAGATACAGGAAGAGAAATACACAGCAAACTATAAAGATAATATTTCTATTTTTCTAGAGAGAGAACAGTCTTTACAGCACCATGTAAGGCACTGGCTAATGGCAGGTGGCATTAGGGACAAAGTGGAATGAAGAGAACATTAACAATTTACTATAAATGGTTTTTCAATTGAAGGAAAAAAGGAAATGTGCCAGAAGGCTGTGGATCAGAGGTCAACACCTGCTCTTCCCTCTGTGTGTCCAAAGACTTTGACGTCTCATCTGCTGGGAAATCATATGCACTCAGATGCCAGCCAAGCCAGTGAGCACCAGGCCTTTCTACCAGCACTGCCAGGTCTTAGCCTCCCAAATGCCACTCAGCAGCACCATGTTCCTCAAAAGGACTCATACAACCCCTACCACTGTGACAAAAGAAAGGCTGAGTATGACTTGGGGAACAAATGGCTCTAAGCCTAATTGGTGCATATCAAAAGTGACATGTATTTCTTCATTGCTAACATACATTCACAGAAGTCTTAGGTGATGTAGGAGAGAAGGTCCCTTTGTAAAATGCTTAAATATTTAGCAAATATTGAGTACTTGCCATGTCTAGGAGCTGTTTTTTATTGATGAAAACTGTCTTGGAGATCCAATTTGTACTGGATGACTTACTTTTATCCAAAGTACTAGATGAACAACAAACTTTCTTATTGCCTTCACAGGACAGCAATAGAGAATTTCCTAGTCTCTAGTCCATTGATAAGAAGTCCTTCCTAATACCAGCCTTGTCTTAGTAGCTCAAGGTCATGGCCTATACCACTCTTCCTGAATAAAAATTAAAACTAGAGGTCATAAACTTTAAGACTTATATCTGGCTCCTATACTCCTGTGAATATTTTGGCATCAATCTCTCACTCACTTTGGGTTAATTCATATTTTACACTACTGTGAATTTTCCCTTCTTGATTTTGAGATCAATTAATTTTATTTTAATTATTTGTATTTATTAATATAATTAATATTAATATATTAAATATAAAATATTTACTATGTTAAATATAAAATATTAAATATTTAAATAAATATTTAATTATTTATGACATTATTAAAATAATTTTAATAAGCATTTGGAAATAAATTTTGTACATTAGCTTACGCTGACTCAAGGGTGAGGATATATGGGAGCTCTCTACTTTTTGTTTTTTGCAACTCAAAAATAATAATTTTTGATAAATCAAAAATTATCTCAAAATTAAAAATTAAAAACATTTACATTTCCATTCTTCTGGATTTCATGTCATAAGAAAAGATCATAAAGATTGGGATCAAGAAATCTCAAAATTGGTTTCACCCTTCATTAGTTATGTGACTGGGCAAATCACTTAATTTCAATTTTCTCTGTTTAATGGACAGTGTATTTCATGGGCCTATTACAAGTATAAAATTAGGCAAGATGTTAAGAGTTCAACATATATCATTTCTTCTAGCTCTATGTCTTATTCAAGAAGATTCACAAACTGAAAATCACTGCTATCGTGTGAAGCTTAACCAACATTCTTATTATCAATAGTTCTTTGCTGAGCATAGACATACTGAAAATCTGAGGCTAATTCTCATAACTTATGATGTATATGGTCATTTTTAGAACAATCAATAAAGCAATAATTCAAAATATATACTAAAAATATATTTGAAAAATCAAATGCCACATTAGAAAATATTCACTTACATAAAAGGAAGCATGAGAGGAGGAACGAGGAAACAAAAAAGATATGAGAAATACAGAAAACAAAAAGTAAAATGGTAAACATAAATCCATCTCTTCTGAAACCAACATAAATATAAATAAACAATCTAATCAAAAGGCAAAGTTTGTCAGACAGGATTTTTAAAAAATATGATCAAACTACATGCTGTCTATAGGAAATATGGCTTAAATTCAAACATGCAAATAGAATGAAAGCAAGGTGATGAAAAAGATATATCAAGCAATCACAAGAAAGCTGGAGTGACCATACTGATATTAGATACAATAGAGACAAAAAAAATTGTAATGATAAAGAATAAGTCCAATTATAAATATATATTCATCTAATAACAAAGCACCTAAATACATGCAGTGATAGATAATTCAAAAATAAATGGTGGAGACTTCAAAGCACTTCTCTCAAAAGTGGATAGAATAACTTGGCAGAAGATCAAGAAAAAAAATATAAGATGTGAACAACAATGTAAGACAACTAGGCCTAACAGACATCTAAAAAACACTACCCAACAGCAATAGAATATATATTCTTCTCAAGGATCATGACACATTCTCCAGGATAGATAATTTAGTAGGGCATAAAATAAATTCAATAAATTTTAAACTTTAAAACTTCTACAAAGTACTTTCCCAATCACAATGGAATGGAATTTAAAAATCAATAACAAAAAGAAATTTGGGAAGCACAATTATGTAGAAATAAAACAACAGACTCTTAAATAATGAATGGATCAAAGAAGTAAATGGGGAAATCATAAAATACTTTGAAATGAATAGGAATAAAGACTTTACATACCAAAACTTTGATTATTATCAATAATTCATCTAAACAATATTTAGAGAAAAATGTGTAGTTTTAAATGCCTATGTTAATAATAAAAAAACTCAAATCAATATATCAATATACCAAGTTAAATATATATATATTCAGATATATATATGAAATCAATATTTCAAATATATCATATCGATAACCTAACCTTTCATCTAAGACAATAGAAAAGAATAGAAAATTAAGCCTAAGGCAGATAAAAGAAAGGAAGTAATAAAAATCATGGTAAACATTAATGAAATAAAAAATAGGAAAACTGTAGAGAAGATTATCAAAAAAAGGTCACTGACAATGACAAATACTTAGCTAAACTGACCAAGATAAAAAGGGATACAACTCAATTTACTGTTATCAAAAATAAAAGACATTACTGGAGAGGCACTGAGATGGTAGAGAAGAGAGAAAACCTGGGGCTTTCCTTGTCCCTTGAAACAGCTGTACTGAGGTCAGATCACTTGGAAAACCCAGGAAACTAATCTGAGGATTTGAAAAAGGATTTCTACAGTTGGAGGGAGACAATGTAGCAGGTGCAAGGCTTTTATTTTTTAAATATTTATTTAGTTACTTGAGAGAAAGAGAGAGTGTGTGTGTGAGCAATGGGGAGAAGCAAAGGGAGAGGGTGAGAATCTTCAAGCAGACTCCCCACTAAGCATAGAGCTGGACATGGGGATCAATCCCAGGAGCCTGAGATCATGACCTGGACCAAAACCAAGAGTTCCCCACATACTCCACTGAGCCACCCAGGTACCCCAGGTGGAAGACCTTTTTTTTTTTTTTTTAACGAACAAATCAAAGCAACCCAGATAAAGGTCCAAACACTGCCCACTGCAAGCAAGGTGGAACTCTGCAAAGGACAAGCCCAAATTCAACAGCAGAGTACATGCAGCATACACTAGAAAGACTCCCCGATATGCCAGACCCTGGAAAGTCTATGACCTCCTTTTAGTATACCATTACTCTGAAGTACAGGAAACACAATAAGCTTTCATATGGCACAAAAGGTAGAAACTTAGACAAAATGACAAGATGGAATTCTCCCTAAAAGAAAGGTCATGAAGGTATCACAGCCAGGGATTTGTTCAAAGCAGATATAAGCAATATATATGAACGAGAATTTAGATCAATAGTTTTAAGACTACTAGCTGGACTTGAAAAAAGCATAGAAGACACAAGAGAAAGCCTTGCTACAATGATAAAAGACCTAAAATCTAGGGAGGCTGAAATAAAAAAATCCTATAACTGAGATGCCTATAATCACTATGAGAACTGAGAAAGCAGAAGAGAGGACAGGTTTTACAGAAGATAAAATTATGGAAAATAATGAAGCTAAAAAGAAACAGCAAAGAAAACTACTAGATTATGAAGGTAGACTTAAGGAACTCAGTGATTCCACCAAACAAAATAAAACCTTATCATAGGAGTCCCAGAAGAAAGGGAGCAAGAAAAAGGGGCAGACGGTTTGTTTGAACAAATTATAACTGGGAATTTCCCTAATCTGGTGAAGGAAACAAGCATTCAATACAAGAGGCACAGAAAACTCCCATCAAAATCAACAAAAATAGGTCAACACTACAAAATACTATAGCGAAATTTGCAAAACACAAAGATAAAGAGAGAATCCTGAAAGCAGCTTGGCAGAAAAAGTCCTTAACCTACAAGGGTAGACACATAAGGCTGGCAGCAGACCAGTCCATAGAGACATGGCAGGCCAGAAAGAACTGGCATAATATATTTAAAATGCTAAATGGGGGCGCCTGGGTAGCTCAGTGGGTTAAAGCCTCTGCCTTCAGCCCAGGTCATGATCCCAGGTCCTGGGATCGAGCCCCGCATTGGGCTCTCTGCTCGGCAGGGAGCCTGCTTCCTCCTCCTCTCTCTCTCTCTCTCTCTCTCTCTCTACCTACTTGTGATCTCTCTCTGTCAAATAAATAAATAAATAAATAAATCTTAAAATGCTAAATGGGAAAAATACGCAGCCAAGGATACTTTAACCAGCAAGGATGTCATTTAGAATAGAAAGAGATATAAAGAGTTTTCAAGATCAACAAAAACTAAAGGAGCTCATGAACAATGAACCACTCCTGCAAGAAATATTAAAGGAGACCCTCTGAGCAAAAAAGAGACCAAAAGTAACAAAGACCAGAAAGGAATAGAGACAATCCACAGGAACATCAACTTTACATGTAACACAATAGCACTAAATTCTTATTTTTCAATAATTACTCTAGTGAATGGATTCAATGCTCCAATCAAAAGACAGAATCAGAAAGGATTTAAAGAAATACCCATCAATATGCTGCTTATAAGAGGCTCATTTTAGACCCAAGACCTCTCCAGACTGAAAGTGATGGGGTGGATAGACGAAAGACCTAAATGTAAGACAGGAATGCATCAAATTCCTTGAACAGAACAGTCAGAAACCTCTGTGACCTCAGCCAAAGCAAATTCTTCCTAGAAACCACCAAAAGCAAGGAAGCAAGGGCAAAAATGAACTATTGGGACTTCATCAAGTTAAAAAGTTTTTGCACAACAAAGGAAACAGTCAACAAAACCAAAAGACAACCAACAGAATGGGAGAAGATATTTGCAAATGACATATCAAATAAAGGGCTCATATCCAAAATCTATAAAGCACTTATCAAACTCAACACCCAAAGAACAAATAATCCAATCAAGAAATGGGCAGAAGACATGAACACACATTTCTGCATAAAAGATATCCAGATGGCCAACAGACACATGAAAAAGTGCCCAACATCACTCAGCATCAGGGAAATACAAATCAGAACCACAATGAGATACCACATCACACCAGTTACAATGGCAAAAATTAACAAGTTGGGAAATGACAGATGTTGGAGAGAACATGGAGAAAGTGGAACCATTCTACACTGTTGGTGGGAATGCAAGTTGGTGCAGCCACTCTAAAAAACAGTATAGAAGTTCCTCAAAAAGTTGAAAATAGAGTTAATCTATGACACAGCAATTACACTACTGGGTATTTACCACAAAGATACAAATGTGATCTGAAGGAGCACATGTGCCCCAATATTTATAGCAGCAATGCCCACAATAGCCAAACTATGGAAAGAGCTCAGATGTCCATTGACAGATAAATGGATAAGGAAGATGTGGTACATCTATAAAATGGAATATTATGCAGCAATCAAAAATGAAATCTTGCCATTTGCAAAAATGTGAATGAAACTAGAGGGTATTTTTCTAAACAAAATAAGTCCATCAGAAAAAGACAATTATCATATGATCTCACCTATATGAGGAATTTGAGAAACAAGACAGAAGATCATAGAGGAAAGGAGGGAAAAATGAAACAAGACAAAACCAGAGAGTTAGACAAACCTTAAGAGACTCTTGGTCTCAGAAAACAAACTGAGGATTGCTGGAGGGGAAAGGGATGGCAGGGATAGGGCATAGGGTAGCTGGGTGATGGACATTGGGGAGGGGATATATATATATATATATATATATATATATATATATATATATATATATGGTGAGTGCTATGAACACACCTGTATCCCTGAAACAAATAATGAATTATATGTTAATAAAAATTAATTAATTAATTAAAATTTGGAAAACAAAGTGAGGGGATGGAGAACCATTTATCACACTAATGGACACCAAAAGAAAGCTGGAATAACCACACTTATTCTTAGTGTGTTATTCTTAGAAATCATAGACAAACTAGATTTTAAACCAAAAACTGTAATAAGGGTTGAAGAAGGACACTATATCATAATAAAGTGGTCCATTCAACAAGATCTAACAATTATAAATATTTATGCCTCTAACTTTGGAGTAGTCAAATATAGAAATCAATTAATAACAAAGAAACTAACTAATAATAATACAATAATTGTAGGAGAGTTTAACACCCCACTTAGAGCAATGAACAGATCATCTAAGCAGAAGATCAACAAGGAAACAAGGGCTATTAATGACACACTGGACCAAATGGACTTCACAGATGTATTCAGAGCATTTAATCCTAAAGCAGAAAACACATTCTTTTTAAGTGGGCATGGAACATTCTCCAGAATACATCACATACTGGGCAACAAATCAGGACCCAATCAGAAAAAGACTGAGATAATACTATGAATATTTTCAGACCACAATGCTATGAAACATAAAAGTCAACCACAGGAAAAAAAATTTGGAAAAACCACAAATATATGGAGGTTAAAAACAACCTACTAAAGAATGAATGGGTCAATGAAGAAGTTAAAGAACAATTAAAATAATACATGGAAGCAAATTAAAATGAAAACATGACAGTTCAAAACCTTTGGGATATAGCAAAGGCAGTCTTAAGAGGAAAGTATAGGGTGTCCAGGTGGCTCAGTGGGTTAAAGCCTCTGTCTTCAGCTCAGGTCATGATCTCAGGGTCCTAGGATAGAGCCTCATATCAGGCTCTCTGCTCTGTGGGAAGCCTGCTTCCGTTCCTCTCTCTGCCTGCCTCTCTGCCTAATTGTGATCTCTCTCTCTCTCTCTGCCAAATAAATAAATAAAATCTTTTTAAAAAAGAGGAAAGGATAAACAATATAGGGCTTCCTCAAGAAGTAAGAAAAATCTCAAATAGAAAACCCAACATTACACGTTAGAGACCTGGAAAAAGAACATCAAACAAAGCCTAAATTCAGCAGGAGAAGGGAAATAATAAAGATAAGAGCAGAAAAAAATGACACTGAAATTTTAAAAACAGATCAATGAAAGCAGGAGCTGATTCTTTGAAAGAATTAACGAGATTGATAAACCCCAAGCCAGATTTATCAAAAAGCAAAGAGAAAGGACCCAAATAAATAAAATCATGAATGAAAGAGGAGAGGTCACAACCAACAGCAAGGAATTATAATAGAATATTATGGGCAATTATATGCCAACAAATCGGGCAATCAAGAAGAAATGGAGAAATTCCTGGAAATATATAAACTACCAAAACAGGCACAGCAATAGAAAACCTAAACAGACCCATAACCAGCAAAGAAATTCAATATGTAATCAAAAATCTCCCAACAAACAAGAGATCAAAGTCAGATTGATTCCCAAGGGAATTCTACCAAACATTCAAAAAAGAATTAATACCTAGTCTTCTGAAACTGTTCCAAAAAATAGAAATGGGAGGAAAAGTTCCAAATTCATTCTATAAGACCAATATTACCTAGATCCCAGTACCAGACAGATCCCACTAAAAAGGAGACTTAGAGACCAATATCCCTGATGAACATGGAAGCAAAAATTTTCACCAAAATACTAGCCAATAGGATCCAAGAGTAGGTTAAAAGGATTATCCACCACAACCAAGCGGGATTTATTTCTGGGCTGCAGGAGTGGTTCAACACCCACAAATCATTCAATGTGATACACAACATTCATAAAGAAAAGGACTAGAACCATATGATCCTCTCAATAGATACAGAAGAAGCATTGCAGAAAAACAGCATCCTTTTTTTATAAAAACCCTCCACAAATTAGGGATACAGGGAACATACCTCAACATCATAACGGTCATATATGAAAGACTCACAGCGAATATCATCCTCATTGGGGAAAAACTGAGAGCTTTTCCTGTAAGGTCAGGAACATGACAGGGATGTCCCTTATCACCACTGCATAGCACTGAAAGTTCTACACTCAGGAGACAACAAAAAGAAATAAAAGGCATCCAAATCCACAAAGAAGAAGTCAAACTTTCACTATTTACAGGCAACAAGATACTCTATATAGACAACTTGAACCACTCTCCCCAAAAATTGCTAGAAAATATAGGAATTAAGCAAAAATCACAGAATATAAAATCAATACAGAGATGTCTGTTGCATTTCTATACATCATTATTGAAGAGACAGAAAGAGAAATCAAGGAATTGATCTCATTTACAATTGCACCAAAAACCATAAGATGCCTAGGAATAAACCTAACCACAAATGTAAAAGATCCATACTCTGAAAACTACAGAACCCTTATGAAAGAAATTGCGATGGAAAAACATTCCATGCTCAAGGACTGGAAAAACAAGTATTGTTAAAATGGGTATACCACTCAACATGACCGGCACATTCAAGGCAATCCCTATCAAAATAAAAGAAGCATTTTTCACAGAGCTGAAACAAACAATCCTAAAATTTGTATGGAACCAGAAAAAGACCCCAAATAGTCAAAGTGATGTTGAAAAAGAAAATCAAAGCTGGAGTCTTCAGAATTCCAAACTTCAAACTGTCATTACAAAGCTGTAATCATTAAGACACTATGGTATTGACACAAAAACAAACACACTGATCGATGGAACAGAATAAAAAAAAACAGAAATGGACCCTCAACCCTATGGTCAACTAATCAACAAAGCAGTTAAGAACATCCAATGGAATAAAGACTGTCTTTTCAACAAATAGTATTCTTAAAACTGGACAGCCACAAGCATAAGAATGAAACTGGACTACTTTCCTACACCATACCAAAAAATAAATTCATAATGGATGAGAAACCTAAATATGAGATAGGAACCCATCAAAACCATAGAGGAGAACACAGGCAGCAACATTTTTGACCTTAGCCACAGCAACTTCGTTTAGACACATTTCCAGAGACAAAGGAAACAAAAGCAATAATGAACTTTATCAGGACTTAATCAGGATACAAAACTTCTGCACAGCAAAGGAAACAATCAACAAAACTAAAAATCAGCCTAACAAACAGAAGGTATTTGTAAGTCACATACCAGATAAAGGGCTAGTATGTATATATATGTATGTATGTGTGTGTGTGTGTATATATATATATCCACTTCTCCAACTCTATACCCCAAAGAAACCAAGAAATTCAACAAAGAAAAAGGCAGAAGACATGAACAGACATTATCCACATAAGACATACAAATGGAGAACAGACACATGAAAAAATAATCAACATTGCTCATCATCAGAGAAATACAAATCAAAACCACAATGAGATACCACCTCACACCAGTCAGAATTGCTAAAATTAAGTCTGGAAACAACATGTGTTGGCAAAGATGTGGAGAAAGGGGAACCCTCTTGCACTGCTGTTGTGAATGCAAACTGGGTGCAGCCACTCTGGAAAACAGTGTGGAGGTTCCTCAAAGAGTTAAAAATGGAACTACCCTCAACCCAGCAATTGCACCATTAGGTATTTATGCAAAGGACAAAAAAAAAAAAAAATAGTGATTTGAAGGGGCACATGTGACCCAAAGTTTATAACAGCAATATCCACAATTACAAAACTATGGAAAGAGCCCAGATATCCACTGACAGATCAATGGATAAAGAAGATGTAGTATAGATAGATAGATGGATAGATTGATAGATCGATCTATACACACACACACACACACACACACACACACACACACAGTGGAAAATACTCAACCATCAAAAATCTTGCCATTTGTAACAACATGGATAAAACTAGAGGTTATTATGCTAAGAGAAATAAGTCAGTCAGAGAAAGACAAATACCATACGATTTCATTCATATGTGGAATTTGAGAAACAAAACAGAATAGAGGGGAAGGCAAAGAAAAAATAAAATAAGATAAAAACAGAGAGAGGCAAGCCATAAGAGGCTCTTAAATTTAGGGAACAAACAGGGTTGCTGGAGGAGTGGTGGGTGTGGGGTTGTGGTAATTGGGTGATAGGCATTAAGGAGGGCACTTGATTTAGTGATCACTGGGTGTTATATGCAACTAATGAATCACTAAACTCTACCATGAACCTAAAAATATGTTAACCAACTTGAATTTAAACTTTAAAAAAGACATTGCTAATGACCTTACAGAAATAAAAGATTACTGACCAATTGTTAGACATTAAATTCAGTAATAGATTTAATGAACAAATTTCTAGAAAGAAACAGACCACTAAAACTGACTCAAGAAATAAATGCACCATATGAATAAGCTATAACAAGTAATTAAATTAGTAATTTTTTAAAAGTCCAACAAACAACAACTCAAGGCCATATGGCTTCACTGTTGATTTGTACCATTTAAAGAAGAATTAATACCAATTTTTCACAAACTCTTCCAAAAATAGAAGGAAAAGGTTTTTTTACAACTCATTCTATAAGGCAGTATTACAATGTTACTAAAACAATACAAAGATATTGCAAGAAAGAAAAACTACAGACCAATATCTCTTATGAATATGGACACAAATATCCTTAACCAAATATTAGCAAACTGAATCTGGCAAAAAATAAAAAGAATTGTACTTTGTGGATAAGTGGAATCTATCCCACCTATGCAAGGTTAGTTCAATATTCATAATGTAAGACTCCATATCAGTAGGATAAAAAGAGAACAAAAACACCACATAATCATAAGTGCAGAAAAACCATTTATACTATCCAGTATGTTTTAATGATATGAACACTCACCAAAATAGGAATAGAAGGGAACTTTCTCATCCTGATCAAAGACATCTATGAAAAACCTCCAGTAAACATTATATTTAAAGATGAAAGACTTGTTGATTTCTCCCTTATATCAAAAATAAGAGAAGAATATCCCTTCTCACCACTTCTACTTGAAACTGTAATAATGGATCCAGCCAGGGCAATTAATCAAGGGGTGGGGGGAAAGAAGAAGAAGAAGAAAAGAAGCATCCAGACTGCAATAGAAATCTAGCTATTATTATTTGCAGATCACAGAGTCTTTTAATTAGAAAATCCTAAGAAATCCACTTTCAAAAAACCTGTTAAGAATAAATGAATTCAGCAATGTTTATCAATATACAAAAATAAATTACATTTTAATACACTCTCAATAAATAGTCCAAAAATAAGAAAAGAATTCCATTTACAAGAGCATCAAAAAGAATACAAAACCTAAGGATAAACTAAGAAAATAAATGCACAACTCAGACTCTGAGAAGTACAAAAAATTGCTGAAAGAAATTTAAGAACATCTAAATGAAAGGAATATTAAAAAAAGAAAAGAAAAAGAAATGAAAGGAATAACATCCAAGTTCATGGACCAGAAGACTTAATATTGTTAAGAGAACAATATTCCCCAAATAGGTTTACTGATTTAATGTAAGCCATATCAGAATACAGCAGACTTCTATGCAGAAACAAACAAGCTTATTTTAAAGTTTATATGAAATTAAAAAGAATAGCCAGAAGATTATTTTTTTTTAATTTTATTTCTTTATTTGAGAGATACAGAGAGAGCATGAAGGAGGAAGAGGCAGAAGAAGGAGATTCCCCCCTGAACAGGGAACCAGAAGCTTAATCCCAGGACCTTGAGATCAAAACCTGAGCTGAAGTCACACACTTAACCGACTGAGCTACCCAGGAACCCCTCCATTAGATTCTTTAAAAAGAAAATATTACACACTTCTCAATCCCAAATGCATTACAAAGCAATTATAACCATGATAGTGTAATATTGTCATAAGAATAGACATACAGATCAATAGAAAAGAATTGAAAGTCCAGATATAAATCCCAGGTGTACATGGTCAACTAGTTTTTGACAAGGGTACCAAGTCCATTGTTGAAATGTCTTTTCAACAACTAGTGCTGGGAAAACTGTATATTCAAAAGCAAAAGAATGAAGTTGGACACTTACCTCACATGATTTTAAAAAGTAATTCAAATTGGGGAGAGAGGGAAGATAGCAAAAGAGTAGAGGACCTCTTTTCATCTGGTCATTTTCATTTGAATTTAGCTGGATATCTATCAAACCATTCTGAACTCCCGTGAATTTAGTCTGAGACCTAAGAAAATTTATCTGGAACTCTACTAGTAGAAAAGTGACTGCTTTTTGCAAGGTAGGTGGTGTGGAGACGTGAATCTGTGGGGGAAATACCAGAAGATAAATTGAGGGGGGAAGGATCCTTCATAAACTGGCTACTGGAACACAGGAACACACAATCAGAACCCTTAGAAATCTGCTCTAGTGAAGGGCATCCCTTTCTGAAAGGGGTTCTGAGAATGAAAAGGGCAGAATTCTAGGTGGATCATTGTGACCTCTGGATCCCAGGAGAAGCAACTAACAGAGGCGCCTAAATCAGAATGCCCAAGGAGTGGAGCAGGGAATGTGGTTATGGTCAGCAGGCCCAGGAGGGGACTCTCAGCAACAGCTGTCATAAACGTCAAGTCAGGCCAGTTGGATGACCACTCTTTGCTGAACACCCTGAGAAGGACTGGAATATGCAGGTTATTTACAATGCCCTGGGAAGTGGAAAACAGCTGCACCCATGACACAGCAATAGCTCTGAGGGTGGCAGTGGCCCTGGAAATGACAGTAGGGAGGCACCCAGCTGTGGCCTGGAAGCAGTGGAGCAGGGTATGTGCAGGGCCCACAACCACTCACAGTCCCAAGGACACCAGTGCAGTGACACTGGCCAATCCCTGGAACTCCCCACAGGAGGTTTATAGAGTCTATGGGGTTTGGCATACATGAAAGTGAACACTGTTTGTCCCAGAAGAGGGCCACTGAAGAGGGCGGACCACGATCTTTCAGCTCTGGGCAGGAGGGCTGGGTATGGCCATTTTTACTCTGATTCTCTAAAGAGGTGCAAAAAGCCTCCAGGGAACAAAAGCCACACAGAGGACCAGCTTACACCAAGCCCAGCGCCCTGACAAGCGATGGGGCAACTCTGCCTAAAGACACACATGAGAAGCAGCACAGCAGGACCCTTCCCCAGAAGACAGACAAGAAGAATGGGTGAACAACAACTGTATGGACCTCACATAACTAGAAAACTCCAGTATGGGGAAAAGAGTATATTGAGCTCCAGATATCTTCTCATGACTCGTTTATTTTTCAGCCAAAAATTTTACATTTCTTTTTTTTAACTTTTTCCAATTTCAACTAGACTGTCTTACCAACTTATGTTAAGTCACTTTTTACTTTAATTTTTTATATCTACATTTTATACAATATGCTTCATTTTAGTCCTTTTTCACTCTATTCTATTTTATTTATGTATATGTGTGTGTGTGTGTGTGTGTGTGTATACATGTACATGTACATATACAAATTTTGCTTTCTCTGCAATTTTGGGATGTAGTGTCTTCTAACACATAGGCCAACATTCAATCAGGAACATGTGGATCACCCTGCTTTGTTCGCCTGCAAGATTATACTTTCTTCCCTTCCCTTTTTTTGTTTGTTTTTGGTTTTGTTTTTGTTTTTTCCTTCTTCTGTTTCAATTTCATTTTGTTTGCTTTTCTGTCATGGTTTCTGACCACTTTGGATTTGTCTGGGGTATATTTTGCTTTATTCATGGTTGATACTTTGCACTCTGCTGACTAGCTCACCCATCCTTCTCTGAGCAAAATGACTAAAAGGAGGAATTCACAACAAAAGAAAGAAACAGAGGCAATGTTCTCTGCCACAAAGCTAATTGATACAGATATTAGTAAGATGTCAGAAATGGAATTAAAGTATGAGCAAGTATATGCTAACAGATTAGACAACCTGGAAGAAATGGATTCATTCTCAGAAACTTCTAAACTACCAAGACCAAAACAGGAAGAGATAGAAAATCTTAACAGACCCATAACAGCAAGAAAATTGAAGCAGTAATCAAAAATCTCCCAACAAACAAGAGCCCCAGGCCAGATAGCTTCCCAGGGGAATTCTACCAAACATTTAAAGAACTAATACCTATTCTAAAACTGTTTAAAAAAAAAATTGAAATGGAAGGAAAACTTCCAAGCTCTTTCTATGAGACCAGCATGACCTCTCCATCCCCAAATCATACAAAGATGCAATCAAAAAAATTGGAAGGGGAGGTGAACCATAAGAGACTATGGACTCTGAAAAACAACCTGAGGGTTTTGAAGGGGCGGGGGTGGGAGGTTGGGGGAACCAGGTGGTGGGTAATAGGAAGGGCACGTATTGCATGGAGCACTGGGTGTTGTGCAAAAACAATGAGTACTGTTATGCTGAAATAATAAATAAATAATTTTTTTTTAAAAAAAAGGAGAATTAAAGACCAATATCCCTGACGGACATGGATGCAAAAATTCAGAAAACTATAGAATACTTATGAAAGAAACTGAGGAATATACAAAGAAACGGAAAAACATTCCATACTCATGGATTAGAAGAATAAACATTGTTAAAATGTCTATGTTACCTAGAACAATCTACACATTCAATACAATCCTTATCAAAATACCATACACTTTTCACTCAGCTGTAACAAATAATCTTAAAATTTGTATGGAACCAAAAAATATCCTGAACAGCCAAAGAAATGTGGAAAAAGAAAAACAAAACTGGTGGGATCACAATTCTTGATGTCAGTCTCTATTACAAAACTGTCATCATCAGGACAGTATGGTACTAGCACAAAAACAGACACAGAGACCAATGGAACAGAATAGAGAAACCAGAAATGGACCCTCATTCTATGACCAACTACTCTTCAACAAAGCAGTAAAGAATGTCCAATGGAAAAAAAGACAGTCTCAGGGAGGGCTCCAGATGGTAGAGGAGTAGAAGACCTAAATTTCATCTGATCCTAGGAATTCAGCTAGATAGTTATCAAACCATTCTGAACACCTACAAACTCAACAGGAGATTGAGGAAAAGAATATCAGCAACTCTATGAGCAGAAAAAACAATCACTTTTTGGAAGGTAGGACATATTGAAAAGTGAATCTAGGTGATATACTGGAAGACAGACTGTAGTGGGAGGGAGCCTCTGACAGCCAGCTATAGGTAAGTGATAGAGCAGAGGAACACAAAATTGGAACTTTTAGAAGTTTGCTTTGATGAGGGATGTCACTCTGGTGGCTAAGTGGGGGGTGGAAACCTCACTGGGACAGTGTGGTCTCGGGCCTTTCGGGGTCACAGAAAGACTGAGGGTGCCTAAGTATAACAGAGCTCCCAGGTATCAGAGCAGGGAAGCCAGCTAGAAAGACAGAGCCAAGGACTGGTTTCTCAGCTCAGGACTACCATGAACTGTGATCAATGGCAGAGTTGGGCCACTACTCTTTGAGCAGGGACCCAAAAAGCAGCAGATATGGGGAGACTCCATTTCCTCCATGGGGAGGATGGAAAGGGAGCCTACTGCAGAAATCTACTGGGTTTGGAGACTCCAAATGGGGTCATGTGACAGAGATAGAAATGCTCTACTCAGGCACAGGCCAGGTGAGCACGGAGTGTAACTGGAGACCAAGGTGGCAAGAGTGATTTCTTTTCTCTGAGGATGCACTGAGGACTGGGGCTGAGCTGTCAAAGTCAGAGACTGGGAGGCCACCATTTTCATTCTTGTCCTCCAAAG
The DNA here is from genome assembly GCF_922984935.1 of Meles meles. NCBI lineage: Eukaryota > Metazoa > Chordata > Mammalia > Carnivora > Mustelidae > Meles > Meles meles. Next base: position 11,161,293 of record NC_060074.1, read on the forward strand.
CTGTGTGGAAAGCTTTCAGAGAACAAAAGCTACTGAGAGCAATTCCGAGCAGATTACTTACCTTGGCCCCTGGCAAGAGAAGTACAATTCCAACTCGGGCAAAGACATTTGAGAATCACTGCAACAGGCCCCTCCCCCAGAAGAAGATCAGCAAGAACATCCAGCCAAGGCCAAGTTTACCAATCAAGGAGAAACTTCAAAGCTCCAGTGCTAGGGGAACAGAGCACATGGAATTCAAGACTTTTTCCCCATGATTCTTTAGTCTTTAAAGTTAATTTTTAAAACTTTCTTTGTTTTTTCTTTTTCTATTTTTTCCTTTTAATTTTTATTTTTTTTCTTTTTCAACCAACTTATCAATTTTTTTAAAATCTTTTTTTAAATTTTCATTTTTACAGTCATATTCTATCCCTTAACAGTATTTAAACCTTTTTTTTGTATATATATATATATATATATATATATATATATATATATATATGTTGTTCTTTCTTTAAAATTTTGTGATGCAGATTCTTCTAAGAGACAAAAATATGCCCTTAATCTGGTGCATAGCTTTGTTCTATTTGTCCGCCAGATCACATTCTCTCCCTTCTTTCTCTTTTTTTAAAAAATTTTCTTTCTTTTTTTAAACCGACCTATCTTATCAATTCCTTTTTTAAAATCTTTTTAAACTTTCATCTTTACAGTCATGTTTCATCCTTTCATCATATTCACCCTTATTTTTGTATATATGTAAGTTTTTTCTTTAAAACTGTGGGAGGCAGTTTCTTCCAACAGACCAAAATACATCCAAAATCTAGTATGTGGTTCTATTCTATTCACTAGCCTGATCATATTCTTCTTCTGCCTATTTTTTTTCCTTCCCCACCCCTCAGCTCCAGTTTTGGGTCTCTTCTGATTTGTTTAGTGTATATTTTTCTGGGGTCATTGACCACTTGTAACATTTTGTTCTCTTCTTCACTTACTCTTCTCTAGACAAAATGACAAAATGGAAAAACGCACCACAAAATAAATAAATAAATAAGAAAGAAAGAAAGAACAAGAGGCAATACTGACTGATAGGGAGCTAATCAACATGGACAATAGTAAGGTGTCAGAACTAGAGTTCAGAATCATGATTAAAAATATACTGGTTGGGATTGGAAAAGTGTAGACGATATTAGAGAATCCCTTTCTGGAGAAATAAAATCAAACCAAGTTGAAATCAAAATGGCTAATGAAGTACAATAAAAAATAGAGGCTCTAACTGCTAGGATAAATGAAGCAGAAGAGATAATTAGTAATAGAGAAGACCAAATGATGGAAAATAAAGAATCTGACAAAAACAGACATAAACAACTATTGGACCATGAGGGGAGAATTCAAGAGATAAGTGATACGGTAAAATGAAACAATATTAGAATAATTGGGAACCCAGAAGAAGAAGAAAAAGAGAGGGCAGAGATATACTGGAGCAAATTATAGCAAAGAACTTCCCTAATTTGGGAAAGGAAACAGGCATCAAAATCCAGGAGGCACAGAAAAGCCCCCTCAAAACCAATAAAAAAATAGGTTAACACCCCAACACCTACTAGTAAAACTTAAAAGTCTCAGAGACAGAGAAAATCCTGAAAGCAGCTTGGGATAAAAGGTCTGTAACCAACAATGGTAGAAACATTAGACTGGCAGGAGACTGGATAGGTTTGTGGATACAGGGACCTGGCAGGCCAGAAAAGACTGGCATGATATATTCAGAGCACTAAACAAGAAAAATATGCAGCCAAGAATACTATATCCAGCTAGACTACCATTGAAAATAGAAAGAAAGATAAAAACCTTCCAAGACAAACAAAAGAATTTGCAATCACCAAACCAGACCTACAAGAAATATTTAAAGGAACCTTCTAAACAAAAAGAGAGGCTACAAGTAACACAGAACAGGAAGGAACAGAAACAATATACAGTAAAAGTCACCTTACAGACAATACAATGACACTAAATTCATATATTTCAATAGTTACCATGAAAGTCAATGAGCTAAGTGCCCCAATCAAAAGACACAGGGTATCAGAGTGGGTAAAAAAAAAAAACAAGACTCCTTGAGGGCAGAAGGCTATCTGCAATAGACTCATTTTAGACCCAAAGACAACTTCAGATTTAAAGTGAAAGGGGTGGAAAACCATTTACCATGTTAATGGACATGAAAAGAAAGCTGGGGTGGCAATTTTTATAACACACAAATTACATTTTAAACAAAGACAATAATAAGAGATGAGTAAGAACACTATATTATACTTAAAGGGTCTATCCAACAAGATCTAACAATTGTAAATATTTATGCCCCTAACATCGGGGCAATTATCTAAGTTAATTAATAATAAAATCAAAGAAATACATTGACAATAATAAAATAATCACAGGGGACTTTAACACCTCCCTCACTGAAATGGACAGATCATCTAAGCAAAAGGTCAACAAGAAAATAAGGGCTTTAAATGATACACTAGACCAGATGGACCTCATAGATATATTCAGAACATTCTGAGTGCAACATTCCAAAGCAACAAATACATATTCTTCTTTAGTGCACATGGAATATTCTCCAGAACAGATCACATCCTGGGTCACAAATCAGGTCTCAACCAGTACCAAAAGACTGGATTCATTCCCCGAATATTTTTTAACCACAATGCTTTGAAACTAGAACTCAATCACAAGAGGAAAGTTGGAAAGAACTCAAATACATGGAGGCTAAAGAGCATCCTATAAGGAATGAGTGGGTCAATGAGGAAATTAAAGAGTTAAAAATTTCATGAAAATGCAAACACAACTGTTCAAAATCTTTGGGATGCAGCAAAGGTGGTCCTAAGAGGAAAATATATAGCAATACAAGCTTTTCTCAAGAAACAAGAAAGATCTCGAGTACACAACCTAACCTTACACCTAGAGGAGCTGGAGAAAGAATAGCGAAGAAAGCCTAAACCCAGCAGGAGAAGACAAATAATAAAGATTGGAGAGGAAATCAATGAAATAGAAACCAAAAGAACAGTAGAAAAGATCAACTAAACTAGGAGCCAGTTCATTGAAAGAGTTAATGAAATTGATAAACCCCTGCAGACTTATCAAAAAGAAAAGACACATAGACACATAGACCAGTGGAACAGAGTGGAGAGCCCAGATATGGACCCTCAACTCTATGGTGAAATAATCTTTGACAAAACAGGAAAAAATATACAATGGAAAAAAAGACAGTCTCTTCAATAAATGGTGCTGGGAAAACTGGACAGCGATATGTAGAAGAATGAAACTCGACCATTCTGTTACACCGTACACAAAGATAAACTCGAAATGGATAAAGGACCTCAACGTGAGACAGGAATCTATCAGAATCCTAGAGGAGAACATAGGCAGTAACCTCTTCGATATCAGCCACAGCAACTTCTATCAAGACATGTCTCCAAAGGCCAAGGAAACAAAAGCTAAAATGAACTTTTGGGACTTCATCAAGATCAAAAGCTTCTGCACAGCAAAGGAAACAGTCAACAAAACAAAAAGGCAACCCACGGAATGGGAGAAGATATTTGCAAATGACAGTACAGACAAAAGGTTGATATCCAGGATCTATAAAGAACTCCTCAAACTCAACACACACAAAATAGATAATCATATCAAAAAATGGGCAGAAGATATGAACAGACACTTCTCCAAAGAAGACATACAAATGGCTATCAGACCCATGAAAAAATGTTCGTCATCACTAGCCATCAGGGAGATTCAAATTAAAGCCACATTGAGACCTGACACCAGTTAGAATGGCCAAAATTAGCAAGACAGGAAACCACGTGTGTTGGAGAGGATGTGGAGAAAGGGGAACCCTCTTACACTGTTGGTGGGAATGCAAGTTAGTGCAGCCACTTTGGAGAACAGTGTGGAGATTCCTGAAGAAATTAAAAATAGAGCTTCCCTATGACCCTGCAATTGCACTGCTGGGTATTTACCCCAAAGATACAGATGTAGTGAAAGGAAGGGCCATTTGTACCCCAATGGTTATTGCAGCAATGACTACGGTCGCCAAACTGTGGAAAGAACCAAGATGCCCTTCAACGGATGAATGGATAAGGAAGATGTGGTACATATACACAATGGAGTATTATGCCTCCATCAGAAAGGATGAATACCCAACTTTTGTAGCAACATAGATGGGACTGGAAGAGATTATGCTGAGCGAAATAAGCCAAGCAGAGAGAGTCAAGTATCATATGGTCTCACTTATTTGTGGAGCATAACAAATAACATGGAGGACATGGGGAGATGGAGAGGAGAGGGAGTTGAGGGAAACTGGAAGGGGAGATGAACCATGAGAGACTATGGACTCTGAAAAACAACCAGAGGGTTTTGAAGGGGCGGGGGGTGGGAGGTTGAGGAACCAGGTGGTGGGTTATAGGGAGGGCACGTACTGCATGGAGCACTGGGTGTGATGCCAAAGCAATGAACACTGTTATGCTGTAAATAAACAAATTTAAAAAATAAAAGAAAAGAAAAGACAAAGGACCCACATAAATAAAATCATGAATGAAATAGGAGAGATCAGAAACAACACCAAAGAAATACAAACAATTATAAGAACATATTATGAGCCACTATATACCAAAAATTAGACAATCTGGAAGAAATGGATGCATTCCTAGAGACATCTAAACAACTGAAACTGAACCAGAAGAAGTAGAAAACCTGAAAAGACCCATAACCAGCAAGGAAATTGAAGCAGTAATTAAAAATCTCCTAACAAGAGCCCATGGCCAGATGGCTTCCCAGGGGAATTCTACCAAACATTTAGATTTAATACTATTCTCCTGAAACTGTTCCAAAAAAATAGAAATGGAAGGAAAACTTCCAAACTCATTTTATGAGGACAGCATTACCTTGATCCCAAAACCAAAGACCTCATGATAAAAGAGAATTAGAGACCAATATTCCTAATAAACATGGATGCAAAAATTCTCACCAAAATACTAGCCAATAGAATCCAACAGTAGAGTAAAAGGCTTATTCACCACGATCAAGTGGGATTTATTCCTGGGCTACAAGGTTGATTCAACATCTGCAAATCAATCAAGTCTTACAGTAAAATTAATCATAGAAAGGACAAGAGCCAATAAATACTTTCAATGGAGGCAGAAAAAGTATTTGACAATGTACAGCATCCTTTCTTGATTAAAACTCTTCACACTATAGGGATAGAGGGTACATACCTCAATATCATAAAAGCCATCTATGAAAAACCCATAGCGAATATCATTTCTCAATGGGGAAAAACCGAGAACTTTTTCCATAAAGTCAGGGATATGGCAAGGATGTCCACTATCACCACTGTTATTCAACATAGTAGTACTGGATGTCCCACCCTCAGCAATCAAGAAGAAATAATAGACACCCGAATCAGCAAAGAAGTTAAACTCTCACTCTTTGCATATGAGATGATACTTTAAATGTAAAACTCAAAAGACTCCACCCCAAAACTGTTAGAACTCATACAATAATTCAGTAAACTGGCAGAATATAAAATCAATGCACAGAAATCAGTTTTATTTTTATACACCAACAAGACAGAAGAAATTGAGTCAATCCCATTTACAGCTGCACCCAAAACCATAAGATACCTTTGAATAAATCTAACCTAAGAGACAAAGAATTGGTACTCAGAAAACTATGAATACTCATGAAAGAAACTGAGGAAAACACAAAGAAATGGAAAAACATTCCATGCTCATAGACTGGAAAAACAAATACTATGAAAATTTCCATGCTACCTAGAGCAATCTACACATTTAATACAATCCCTATCAAAATACCATCAATGTTTTTCAAAGAAATGCAATAATCCTAAAATTTATATGGAACTAGAAAACATACTGAATAGCCAGAAGAATGTTGAAAAAGAAAACCAACCCTGGTGGCATCATAATGCCTGACTTCAAGCTCCATTACAAAGCTGTAATCATCAAGACAGTATGGTACTGGCACAGAAGCAGACACATTAATCAATGGAACAGAATAGAGAGTCCAGAAATGGACCCTCAACTCTCTGGTCAACTAATCTCCAACAAAGCAGGAAAGAATGGAAAAAAAGGCAATTTCTTCAACAAATGGTGTTGGTAAAACTGGACAGCCACATGCAGAAGAATGAAACTGGACCGTTTCCTTATACCATGCACAAAATGGATGAAAGACCTCAATGTGAGGCAGGAATCCATCAAAATCCTTGAGGAGAACACAGGCAACAACCTCTTTGACCTCAGCCATAGCAAATTCTTCCTAGAAATATCACCAAAGGCAAGGGAAGCAAGGGCAAAAATGAACTATTGGGACTTCATCAAGATAAAAAGTTTTACACAGCAAAGGAAGCAGTCAACAAAACCAAATGGGAGAAGATACTTGCAAATGACTTATTAAAGGTCTTGTATATCATTGGGGAGGGGAGGCGAACCATAAGAGACTATGGACTCTGAAAAACAACCTGAGGGTTTTGAAGGGTCAGGGGTGGGAGGTTGGGGGAACAGGTGGTGGGTGATGGGGAGGGCACGTTTTGCATGGAGCACTGGGTGTTGTGCAAAAAGAATGAATACTGTTACGCTGAAAAAATTAATAAAAAGGGAAAAAAAAAAGGTCTTGTATATCAAATATATACATATATATAAATATATATCAAAATCTATAAAGCACTTATCAAACTCAACACCCAAAGAATAATCCAATCAAGAAATGGGCAGAAGACATGAACACACATTTCTGCAAAGACATCCAGATGGCCAACAGACACATGAAAAAGTGCTCAACCCCACTGGGCATCAGGGAAATACAAATTCAAACCTCAGTGAGATGCTGCATCACAACAGTCAGAATGGTGAAAATTAACAAGTCAGGAAATAACATATGTTGGCAAGGATGTGGAGAAAGGGGAACCCTCCTACACTGCTGGTGGGAATGAAAGTTGGTTCAGCTACTCTGGAAAACAGTGTGGAACTTCTTCAAAAAGTTGAAAATAGAACTAACCTATGACCCAGCAATTACATTACTGGGTATTTACCTCAAAGATACAAATGTAGTGATCCAAGGGGGCATCTGCACACCAATGTTTATAACAGCAAGGTCCACATTACCCAAACTATGGAAAGAGCCCAGATATCCATCAATAGATGAATGGATAAAGAACAACTGGTATGTATATACAATGGAATATTATGCAGCCATCAAAGTAAATGAAATCTTGCCATTTGCAAAGATGTGGATGGAACTAGAAGGTATTATGCTAAGCAAAATAAGTTAATCAGAAATACAATTATATTATCTCACTAATATGTGAAATTTAAGAAGAATGAAACTGGAAAGGAAACTGGAAGGGAAGAGGATAGGGGGGATGGGGTAACTGGGAGGACATGTGATGTAATGAATACTGGGTATTATTCAAGACTGATGAATCACAGAACTGTACCTCTGAAACCAGTAACACATTGTATATTTACTAACTGAATTAAAATTAAAAAAAATTTTTAAAGAAATATATATGCATTTAATCCAAAAGAAGGCACAGAAAAAGAAACAAGAAGCTGTATGATGGAAATCTAAGCACATCATTAATTATATGTAAATCCTTTAAACATTCTAATTAAAAGGTCATGATCATTAAGAGTGTTTTTTGAAAAATCAATACCTAAATATGTACTGTGTACAAGAAACGAACCTTGTATAAAAACTCTGATTGATTAAAGTCAAAGGAAAGATTAAATTATACCATCTAAATACTAATAGTAATTTTTATTTTATGAGACTTTATTTATTTGACACAGAGAGAGAGATCACAAGTAGGCACAGAGGCAGGCAGAGAGAGAGGGGAAACAAGCTCCCCACCAAGCAGAGAGCCCAATGCAGGGCTCGATTCCAGGACCCTGAGATCATGACCTGAGCTGAAAGCAGAGGCTTAACCCACTGACCCACCCAGGCACCCCTAATAGTAATTTTTAAAAAATAAAGTGGCTATATTAATACCTGACAAAGTAGACTTCAGAAAAAAGCATATTATCAGGGATATTAAAGAATATTCTATCAAGGAAAAAGGATCAATTCATCATGAATACATAGAAATACCAAAGGTATATAAATTCAGTAAAAGAACTTCAAAATTTATAAATAAAAAAAAGACTTCTAGAAGTTGGCATATGTACAATTACAGCTGGAAAGTTCAACACTATTCTCTCTGTAATTGGGCGACAAAAATATGATAACCCAGTAAGGGTAAGTAAGAAAACTAACAACCAACTTTGCTAATAGAACACGCCTCCAGAATCTACAAGCATTGCTCTTCAGGATGCACTGATATTTATCAAAAAAGACTATGTTCTGATCAATAGCATAAATCTGGTGTTGTACCCCATTCAACTTATAGGACCTCATTTACGTGTCTTCCCAACTCCACATTCCTAACTCCATATTCCATCATAATTATCTTAAATTGGGCCTCTGAGTACCCACTGAGGATAGATGCTATCAACACCATCTCATAATTTAAATGTACACACACACACACACACACACATACACACACAGACTGATACAGAAATAACCACAGAGGTGTATGTATGCGGATTATTATGCATACCTATATGATATATTATATTTTTATATATACATATATATGCATATATATGTATATATATTTTAAGTCTAATCACTGAGGAACTAAGATCAAAGACATCGAAAGAGCAGCAAGCATGAGTAGCATGTAGATCTTTCTTCCTCCATAAAGTGAACCAGAGATCCTTGAATAACCAGGTCATTCTGAGACTTGAGAAGGCAAATTTTAAAATATTCCTAAAACATCTAGTAGTAACAAAAGTAAAGATGGACTTAAAGTGATGGAGCATGTTGAAGTACACAGTGGCCAACATGAGTTTCCCATGGCTACACTGGAACAACCTGAGCAAACAACATAAATACGGTAATAATTTAAATAAATAATTTAGAAAACAAATGAAGGAGAAGGAACGAATTTTTTTTAAAGAAATATTCGAAGTAATAAAAGACTGATTGAAATAGAAAATCACCATTGGTACACCATAGTTATAATTAATGCAGGGACTATATACAACACAACATCTACCTACTTTTTTTAAAGATTTAATTTTCTAGGAAAGATTTAGGTTCATAGCAAAATTGACAGCAAGTACAAAGATTTCCTATATACCTACTATCCTTATATATGTACAGCTGTCCTCATTGTTAACATCCCCTCCAGAGTGGTACATTTGTTATAAATAATGAACCTATATGTCACATCACAATCACTGAGAGTCCATAATACACATTATGGCTCATTCTTGGCGTTGTATATTCTATGGGTTTGAACAAATGTATAATAACATGTATCTATTATTACATAATATAGAATATTTTAATGCCCTAAAATTTGCATTATCTCAGAGTATCTGTCCACAGTATTTACTAATTACAAAGGGAAGAATGGTAATTTTAGAGTGGAGAATCTTGGAAGATAGTATCATAACTAAGTAACTAATGTTAACATCATACTAGAATGTTAACTACTATTAACATTAAGTACGTTCTAATATCATGCACTAAGAAGGACATGGTACCTCTTTTTTAGTAATCATAACCTCAGTCTTACTGTAAGAAAACAATGGGAAAATCCAGTCAACCAACAAAATAATGAACTGTACACTTCAAAAGCATCAAGGTTGTGAAAGACAGGGAAGATTGAGAACTGTCACAAATCAAAAAAACTAAAGAGATTTAACAACTAAATACAACATAGGACTGAGGACTCCATCCTGAAAAAAAATGCAAATTAGTAGAAACACTGGTGAAATTCAAATGTGCTTTATAATTTAGCTGATCCTATTATATCCAGGTTTAATAATTGTTCTGTAATGATATAAAATGTTAACAAAATGGGATGAGAATCTGGATGAAAAGTACATGGGAACCTCTATACTATTTTTACAATGTTTCAGTAACTATAAAATTATCTCACAATTAAAACTAAAATAAATATCACCAGACTTTTTAGTAGAAATTGGCAAACTGATTTAAAACTTACAGCAGATAGAATATTAGCCATCAGAAAGGATGAATACCTAATATTTGCATCAACATTATGGAACTGGAGGAGATTATGCCAAGTGAAATAAGTCAAACAGAGAAAGACAGTTATCATATGGTTTCACTTATTTGTGGAACATAAGGAACAGCATGGTGGACATTAGGAGAAAGAAAGGAAGAATGAAGGGGGGGCGAATCAGAGGGAGGAGATGAACCATGAGAGACTGTGGACTCTGGGAATCAAACAGGGTTTTACAAGGGAGGAGAGTGGGGGGATGGGTGAGCCCAGGGATGGGTATTAAGGAGGGCACGTATTGCATGGAGCACTGGGTGTTATATGCAAACAATGAATCATAGAACACTACATCAAAAACTAATGATGTACTATATACTGATTAACATAAAAATTATTTAAAAAATTAAAATTAAATTTACAGCAGAATGCAAAAACAAAATACACAGAATAATTTTGTAAAGGATCAAAGTTAGACAATTTTCACTAACTGATTTGAAGACATTATAAACCTACATAATCAACTCAGAGCAGTATTTGCATAAAGACAGACATATAGATTAATAGAACAGAATGGTCCTGAAATAGACCCACCATTACATTGGCAACTGATTTTTTTTTATTTTTATTTTTATTTGTTTATTTACAGCATAACAGTGTTCATTGTTTTGGCATCACACCCAGTGCTCCATGCAGTACGTGCCCTCCCTATTACCCACCACCTGGTTCCTCAACCTCCCACCCCCCCACCCCCCTGCCGCCCCTTCATAACCCTCTGGTTGTTTTTCAGAGTCCATAGTCTCTCATGGTTCATCTCCCCTTCCAGTTTCCCTCAACTCCCTCTCCTCTCCATCTCCCCATGTCCTCCATGTTATTTGTTATGCTCCACAAATAAGTGAGACCATATGATACTTGACTCTCTCTGCTTGACTTATTTCGCTCAGCATAATTTCTTCCAGTCCCGTCCATGTTGCTACAAAAGTTGGGTATTCGTCCTTTCTGATGGAGGCATAATACTCCATTGTGTATATGGACCACATCTTCCTTATCCATTCATCCGTTGAAGGGCATCTTGGTTCTTTCCACAGTTTTGCGACCGTAGCCATTGCTGCAATAACCATTGGGGTACAAATGGCCCTTCTTTTCACTACATCTGTATCTTTGGGGTAAATACCCAGCAGTGCAATTGCAGGGTCATAGGGAAGCTCTATTTTTAATTTCTTCAGGAATCTCCACACTGTTCTCCAAAGTGGCTGCACTAACTTGCATTCCCACCAACAGTGTAAGAGGGTTCCCCTTTCTCCACATCCTCTCCAACACACGTTGTTTCCTGTCTTGCTAATTTTGGCCATTCTAACTGGTGTTAGGTGGTATCTCAATGTTGTTTTAATTTGAATCTCCCTGATGGCTAGTGATGATGAACATTTTTTCATGTGTCTGATAGCATTGGCAACTGATTTTTAAGAAAGGTGCTTAGGTAATTCACGGGAAAAATAGTATATTTTCTAAAACTGTTTCTGGAACAATTTGACATTAATATAAAGAAAAAACACATTCTTGCCTCACAAAAAGTATTTCAAAATATAGCATAGACCTATTTTTAATTTTTGAGGAATCTCCATACTGTCTTCCATACCAATTGTACCAATTTACACTTCAACTACTCTGCATCTTCGTCAATACTTGTTATCTCTTACCTTTTTGGTAAAAGACATCCTAATAATTATGAGGTGATAGTTCACTGTGTTTTTTTTTTTGTTTTTTTTTTTTTTTTGTGTCTTCGTACTATTTAATTTATTTTTATCATGGACATTACAGTTTTATTACATATGAACATTGGCTTATTTACTGTCTTCTGCTTAAATAACAATGACAGCATTTATATTACAAAACATTTCTTTCTTCTGAGCCAGACATTATGTTATAGACGTAGCCCATGTTGTGTCACTTTATCTTTTTTTCTTTTTTTTTTTAAACCAAACAAATTATTTATTTTTTTTTTCAGCGTAACAGTATTCATTCTTTTTGCACAACACCCAGTGCTCCATGCAAAACGTGCCCTCCCCATCACCCACCACCTGTTCCCCCAACCTCCCACCCCTGACCCTTCAAAACCCTCAGGTTGTTTTTCAGAGTCCATAGTCTCTTATGGTTCGCCTCCCCTCCCCAATGTCCATAGCCCGCTCCCCCTCTCCCAATCCCACCTCCCCCCAGCAACCCCCAGTTTGTTTTGTGAGATTAAGAGTCATTTATGGTTTGTCTCCCTCCCAATCCCATCTTGTTTCATTCATTCACTGTGGTTTTGATTTGAATTTCCCTGATGACTAGTGACGTTGAATACCTTTACTTGTACCTACTAGTCATTTATATAGTATCTTTGAAGAAATATCTATTCAGGTCTTTTGCCCACTAGAGTTGTAGGAGTTCCTTGTATAGTTTATATATTAGCCTCTTATCATACATGGTTTGCAAATATTTTCTCCCATTTTGGTCTGTCTTTTCATTTTTTTAATATCTCCTATACTGTGCATAAGATTTTTAGTTTGATGAAGTCCCACTTGTTCATTTTTGTTCTTGTTGCCTTTGCATTTGGTGCCATATCTTAAAAAACAAAAAATTATTGCCAAGATCAATGTCAAGGAGTTTATCCCCTGTTTTCTTCAGAGACTATGAAGGTTTTAGGTTTTAGGACTTACATTCAAGTCTTTAATCCATTTGAAGTTGATTTGGGGGCACAGTATAAGACAGAGGTCCAGTTTCATTCTTTCCATATGAATAGTCAGTTTCCTGACCATCATTTATTGAAAAGACTGTCCTTTTCCACTGTGTTTCTGGTGTCCTTGTCAAAGATTTGTTGATCATATATCCATGGGGTTATTTCTGGGCTCTCTATTCTATTTCACTGGTCTATGTATCTATTTTTATGCAGCACCATACTGTTTTGATTACTATTGGATTGTAATATAGTATGAAATAATAAGTGCAATGTTTCCAGCTTTGTTCTTCTTTCTCCAGATTGCTTTGGCTATTTAAGGTCTTTTGTGGTTCCATACAATTTTAAAATTTTTTCCCTTTTCTATGAAAAACGCCATGGAAATATTAATAGGAAACACATTAAATCTGTAGACTGCTTACATGGATGGACAGTTTAACAAGACCAATTCTTCTAATCCAAGAACACTGGGTATCTTTCCATTAACTTGTGTCTTCTTCCATTTTTTTCATCCTTCTCTCCGTGCAGGTCTTTCACTTCCTTCACTAAGTTTTTTTTCCTGTTTTATTTGCTCTGATGTTACTACAAATGGGACTGTTTTCTTAAATTTCTTTTTCAGGTAGTTTGTTGTTAATGTAGGATAATATAACTGATTTTCATATGTTGACTTGGTACCCTACAAATCTATTATTTTCTTGTACTAATTCATTTTTTATTTTTTTTTAAATTCCAGTATAGTTAACATAATAGTATTATAATATTTTCCAGTGTACATTATAATGATTCAACAATACTACACATGTTTTGGGGGTAAATACCCAGCAGTGTGATTATCATAGTGTAGTTCCATCTTTAACTTTTTAAGGAAGCTCCATACTCTTTTTCATAGTGACTGCACAAGTTTGCATTCCCACAAACAGTGCATAAGAGTTCCTTTTCCTCCACATCCTTGCCAACACTTGCTCTTTCTTGTCTTGTTGATTTTAGCCATTCTGAAAGGTATGAGGTGATACCTCATTGCAGTTTTGATTTATACTTCACTGATAATGAGTGAGGTTGAGCATCTTTTCATGTGTCTGTTGGCCGTCTGTATTCCTTCTTTTGGAGAAATGCCTGTTCATGTCTTCTGCCCATTTTTAATTGGATTATTTTTTTCAGGTGTTGAGTTTTATAAGTTCTTTGTATCTTTTGGATACTAACATTTTACCAGATATACTATCTACAAATATCTTCTGTCATTGTGTCAAAGATTAACTGACCATATAAATGTAAATATATATGTTTATTTCTGGGCTTTCTATTCTATTTCATTGATCTATGTGTCTATTTTTATGCCAATACAATACTATTTGGATTACTACAACCCTGTACTGTAACTTGAAATCTGAACTTGTGATACCTCCTGCTTTATTTTTCTTTTTCAAGAAATTTTTGGCTACTTGGGGTCTTCACTGGTTCCATACAAATTGTAGGACTGTTTGTACTACTTACATTAAAGATGTTCCTTGTATTTTGATAAGGATTGCATTAAATCTATAGATTACTTTGGGTAGTATGGACATTCTAACAATAGTTGTTCTTCCAATCTATGATCATGATATATCTTTCCACTTGTTTGTGTCATTCTCAGTATCTTTCATCAGTATTTTACCAATTTCAGAGTATAGGTTTTTTCCCTCCCTGTTTAGGTTTATTCATCAGTATTTTATTATATTTTCTACAATCATAAATGACATTGCTTTCTTAATTTCTCTTTCAGTTACTTCATTATTATTATATAAAAATGCCATGGGTTTCTATACATTGATTTTTATATTCTGCAACCTGAATTCACTTATCAGTTCTAGTAGTTTTTTTAGTGGTAGTCTTTAGGGTTCACCATATACAATATCATGTCTTCTGCAAATAGTGGAAGTTTTACTTCTTTATTACCAACTTTGATATCTTTTTTCCTTCTCTTTTCTGACTAGTGACTAGAAATTCCAGTACTATATTAAAGCATAGTGGTGAGAGTAGACATTCCTGTCTTGTTCCTGACATTAGGAGACATGTTTTCAGTCTTTCACCATTATGTATGATGTTAGCTGTGGATTTTTCATGATCTTTATTAGGTTGAGATATATGCCCTCTAATCCTACATTGTTGAGGGTTTTTATCATGGATGGGTGTTTTATTTTCTCAAATGCTTTCTCGGCATGTATTGAAATCATATGGTTTTCATCCCTTCCTTTATGGATTTAATGTATCTCACTGACTGGCCTGAAAATACTGAACAACCTTTTCATCCCAGGAATTAACTCCATTTGACTGTGATGAATATATAATATATTACATAATATATAATTATATAATATATAATATATTGTTGAATTTGGTTTCCTAATATTTTGTTGAGAATTTTTGCATCTATGTTCATCAGAAATATTGGCCTATAGTTCTTTGTTTGTAGTCTCCTTTCTTTACTGTATTATGTTAGTCACTATACAGCATATAATTAGTTTTCGATGCAGTGTTCAATGGTTCATTACTTGCATGTAAAACCCATTGTTCATTACAACACATAGTCTCTTTATCTGGTTTGGGTATCAGGGTAATACTGGCTTCATAAAATGAATTAAGATGTTTTCCTTCCTCTTCTATTTTTTGAAATATTTTGAGAATAATAGGTATTAACTCTTCTTTAAATATTTGGTAAAATTCACCTATGAAGCCATCTGGTCCTGGATTTTTGTTTGCTGAGAATTTTTTGATTACAGATCCAATTCCATTGCTGGTAATTGATGTGTTAAACTTTTTATTTCTTCCTGATTCAATTTTGGGAGGTTATGTTTCTAGGAATTTATCCATTTCTTCTTGGTTGCCCAATTTGTGGCATATAATTTTTCATAATATTCTCTTACACACTTTTGTCTTTTTATGATGTCAGTTGCTATTTCTCCCTTTTCATTTTTTATTTTATTTATTTGCATCCTCCCTCTTTCTTTCTCTCTCTCTCTCTCTCTCTTGACAAGTCTGGCTGAAGTTTAATCAACTTTGTTGATCTTTTCAAAGAACCAGCTCCTTGTTTATTTCTGCTCTAATCTTTATTACTTTCTTCCTTCTGCTGACTTCACTTTTTGTTTGTTGTTCTTTTTTAGTTCCTATGGATGTAAGGTCAGATTGTTTATTTGGGATTTTTCTTGCTTCTTAACACAATCCTGTATTGCTATAAACTTCTCTCTCAGAACATCTTGTGCTATATTCCAAAGATTTTGAACCATTGTGTTTTAATTTTCATTTGACTCCATGTATTTTCTGATTTCTTGATTGACTTATCAATTGTTTAGTAGCTTCTGTGTATTTGTGTCCCTTCCAAGTTTTTTCTTATGGTTGATTTCTAGTTCCATAGCACCATGGTAAGAAAAGATGTATGGTATGACTGTAATCTTTTTGAATATGTTGATACTTGTTTTGTGGTCTAATATGTGATCTGGAGAATGTGCCATATGCACTTGAAAAGAATGTGTATTCTACTGTTTTAGGATGGAATATTCTGAATATATCTGTTAAAACCACCTTTGAATGTGTCATTCAAAACAAATTTCCTTGTTGATTTTCTCTTTGAATGATCTGTCCATTGATGTAAGTGGAGTGTTAAAGTCCTTACTATATTTTATTACTATCGATTACTGCTTCAAATACATTTTCTGTCCCTCTCCACTTTCTTCTCTTTCTGGGGTCCCGATAATGGGAATGTTATTACACTTGATGGTGTCACTAAGTTCTTTAAAGTCTTTTCTCAATATACAGTGTTTGTTTGTCTCTCACTTGTTAAGCTTGATTCCCTTCCATTACTCTATCCTCCAGGTCCCTTTTACATTCCTCTACTTCCTGTAGCTGACTATTTATTCCACCTATGTATTTTTTATTTCACTTATTGAGCTCTTTATCTCTGACATGTTATTTCTTATCTCTTTGGAAAGGACCTCACTGTTGTCCTCTACCCTTTTCTGAAGTCCAGTGAGTGTCTTTATATTCCTTAAATTCTCTATCAGGCGTATTACTTATTTCTGTTTCACTTAGATCTCTTGCTATGATTTTGTCCTGTTCTTTCATTTGGGACATATTCCTCTATCTCCTCATTTTGTCTAACACTCCATGTTAGGAAAGTCAGCTATGTCTTCTGCTCTTGAAAGTAATGGCTTTACAAAAAAGAGGTACCATAGTGCCCCCCAGTACATTGTCCCCTGCTCACCAGAACATGGCACTTCAGGGGCATCTACTATGTGTGTTTCTTGCATCCTGCTGTTGTGTCTGAGTTGCTTTTTCTTTCAGTCCAGACATCTGTACTCTCTGCCTTTTGTGGGCTATGCTTCCTGTCTGTGGTGGTAGTGAGAACCAGGAAGGCCAGTTCTGAGGAAGTGTTTCTCCAGGGTGGCTTAGGGATGGGGCAGTAGTGTTAGCAAAATTTGCAATGAGTTGCTAGTCCAAGGCCAGCTCATTGAAGCATGGCAGCTAGAAGCATGTAGTATCTCTGCCTGTGAGAGTTGCAGAGGGTGCACACATAGCACAATGGCATAAATGGCATTAACAAAACTCATGCTGAGCCCAGGGCCGAGGCCAGCAGGCTGGGAGTGGGCAAGTCCTTAGGAGAATGCATGGGTAAGGCACACTACTAGCAGGTTAGGTATCAAGTGTCTGTATAGAGCTGCCTCCCACAGATGGTGTTTACACTGGGGGGCAGGTGAGGAAAATGGCACCTGCCAGCGTTTTTGTTTCCGGAGAATTACCCAACATGCTCCAAAATGTATATAGATTTTCCTCCTATTTGCCACAGGAGCTGTAGGAACTATGGCTTCTATGTTGCCTCTCTGTGGGCTACTGTCTCTTTAAAGGCAGGGACTCAGCTATCACTCACCCTCCCTGCTCACCTAGTGCTGAGCCAGCTGCCTTTTAGAGCTCCAAGCTCCAAGTCCCACTGGTTATACAAACTCACAGAATTCAACCCCTCTAGTTCTGAAAGCCAAAAATTATGAGGATTCACCTTTCTCATATGGACTCCTTGGTGCGAGGGACTATGTATTTTCCCTCTCCTCACCAGAAGCTCCCTCCCTCCCTCCTGCACATAGCCCCCAACCACATTTCCAGCCTTTCTAACTTCTCAGATGCAACTGCTTCTCTACATTTAGTTGTGGAGTTTGTTCTGTCAGTTTCTAGATCACTCTCCAGATAATTTACACAGATGATACACAGATAATTTACACAGTGAGATATTTATTTGTAAACATGGTTGCCGTGAGCTTAGTGTCCTCTTACTCCATCAACTTCCTGAGCTCCCTCTATTCATTGATTAATTCTAAGAGATTTTTGATGGAGTCATTAGGATTTTTGATAAATAAGACTGTGTCGTTTGTAAACAGAGACAATGATCCAGCTACCCACTTCTGGGTATATCTAAGAAAATCAAAACCACTATCTTGAGGATACTCCCATGTTCATTAAAGTGTTATTTATATCGGGTTCTCTGCCCCGCAGGGAGCCTGCTTCCTCCTCTCTCTCTGCCTGCCTCTCTGCCTACTTGTGATCTCTCTCTCTGTCAAATAAATAAATAAAATCTTTAAAAAAAAGTGTTATTTATAATAGTCAATATATGAAATAACCCAAGTGTCCATCAACAGATTAATAGATAAAGAAAATATCATGTATAAATACAATGGAATATCACTCAGCCATTTAAAAAAACAAACAAAAAAAAGGATATATCTTGCCATTCACAATAACATGGATGAATCTGGGGGGTATAATGTTAATCATGTATAAATACAATGGAATATCACTCAGCCATTTAAAAAAACAAACAAAAAAAGGATATATCTTGCCATTCACAATAACATGGATGAATCTGGGGGGTATAATGTTAAGTGAAATAAGCCAGAAAGAAAAAGGCAAATATTATATTTTATCACTTCCATGTTAAATATATATTGAAAAATAAACTCATAGAAACAAAGAGCAGGATAGTAGTTGTCAGGAGGGGAGGAGTGGGGAAAATGGGGAAATATTGGTCAAAAGATAAAAAGATACATTTTATTGTAAAATGGATGAAGTTCTGAGGATCCAGTATACAACAAGGGGACTATAGTTAATAGTACTATACTGTATATTCAAAATTTGTTAAATGAGTAGATCTTAAGCATTCTCACCAGACTTACAAAAAAAGATAACTATGTGAAGTGTTACTGGTAAATAGTTCATAACATATACATATATCAAATCACTACATTGTATACATTGAAACTGTTTTGTGATTTTTAACTCAATAATGCTGGAAAATAATTTTAATTATAAAATCTTAATATAAATACATTATTGTAAAAGGTAATAAATGCCTGAAACACACAATATTATTAACCTAAATATAAAAACTGAAACTTTAAACTTCTGTACAGCAAAGGAAACCATCACCACAACCAGAAACCAACTTACTGAATAGGAGAAGATATTTGCAAATGATGTATATGATAATGGGTTAGTATCCAAATGTATAAAGAACTTACACAACTCAATATCAAAAAAAAAAAAAAATCCCACTTAAAAAATGTACAGAGGACCTGAATAGACATTTTTCCAAAGAAGAAACTACAGATGGCCAACTGACACATGAAAAGGTGCTCAATATCACTCATCATCAATGAAATGCAAATCTAAACCACAAGGCAATATTGCCTCTCACATGTTAGAATGGCTACAATCAAGAAGACAAGAATGTGTTGGTGAAGATGTGGAGAAAAAGGAACCCTCCTGTACCATTGGTGGGAACGTAAATTGGTACAAGCATTGTGGAAAACAGTATGGATATTCCTCAAGAAATTAAAAAATAGAAACAATATATGACCCAGTAATTCTTCACTGGGTATTTACCCAGGGAAACTGAAAACACTGATTCAAATATATATATATATATATATATATATATATATATATATATCCCCCTATGTTTATTACAGCATTATTTCCAACAGCCAAGACATGGATACAACCTGCATGTCTATCAACAAATGAATGGATTTAAAAAGTGGGATATATACACCATGGAATATTACAGAGCTGTAAAAATGTATGAGATTATGAATTTGAAACAAGAGGGATGGACTTAGAGAGTAGAATGATAAGTAAGATAGGCAGACTGAGAAAGTTAAATACCACATGATTCCAGTCATAAATGGAATCTTGGAGAAAAAAAAATAAACAAACAAAAAGCAGAATCAGAGCTATAAATATGGAAAACAAACTGATGGTTGCCAGTGGGGAGGGACGGGGCAAAATGGGTAAAGGGGAGTGAGAGATATGTGGAATAATTAAGTCATGGGGATGAAAGGCACACCATAAGGAATATAGTTAATGATATTCTAATAGCAATGTAATGAAGCAGATGGTAGCTACACTTGTGATGAATATAGCATAACATATAAATTTGTCAAATCATGAAGTTTTATACCTGAAACTAAAGTAATGTATCAAATATACTTTAAAAAATAATAACTAAAAATAGTGTTGGATTAAGACTATGGATAAAGTATCCATAAATTAACTACAAGAAAATAAATGCAAATCAATTAGCTATCACTTAATATTCATTATTGTGGCTACTACCAAAAGAAGAGAAAATAACAAATGTTGGCAAGAATGTGGAGAAATCAGAATCCTTATGCACCATTGGTGGGATTATGAAATGGTGCAGCCATTGTGGAAAACAGTATGGAGGTTCTTCGAAAATTAAAAATAAAATTATCATATGATCCAGCAATCCCATTTCTGGTTATATATCCAAAAGAATTCAAAGCAGGATCTTGAAGAGATATTTGCAAATCCATGTTCCTTTCAATATTATTCACAATAGCCAAGAGGTAGAAGCAACACATCCGTTCATGAAAGGATGAATGGATAAAGAAAATGGAATATCATTAAGCCTTAAAAAAGAAGGGAATCCTATCATATGCTATAATATGAATGAACCTCAAGGATATCATGCTAAACAAAATAAGCTAATCACAAAAAAATACTGTATGATTCCACTCTGACAAAGTATCTAAAGTAACCAAAATCATAGAAGCAGAAAAAAAGAAAGGTGGCTGCTAAGGGGAGAGAAAATTAGTGTTTAATGTGCAGAATTTCAGTTGCGAAAGATGACAAATTCTAGAGATCTACCACACCACATCGTAAATATACTTAGCACCATTGAGCTGGACGCTTTAAAATAGTTAAAATGGTAGATGTAGCATTATGTGTTTTTTACCACAATAAAAAAAATATCAAGAAAAAAAGTAAAGAGGGTAAACATTTTTTCTGTTATGTTTACCTTCGTTCATACAGGATCTAAATGCTGTCCCTGTATCACATCTGGTTGCTGTTTCTAAGTCTCTCTGAATCCAGAGTAATCTATTCTAAATTCTTTCCTCGTGTCATTGATTTGTCCTATAGAATATTTCTTATTGTGGATTTGTCTGTTTTCTTCCCTATGCCATCACTTCATTTGTTTCTTTCTCCCACATTTTCTGTAAGTACATGTGAGCCCCCTGAGTCTTATTTAGATTCAGTTAACCTTTTTGGCAGGACAGTGCGTAGTGTTTTTTGTGTTGCATCACATCTGTCACCACAATGTCTGTTTCTCTTATTTCAGCCACGATTGATCACTGGATTTGTGTAGTAATCTCCTAATTCCCTCATTATAGGGATCCCCATCAGCCTTTCATTTACTAGTTTCAGCCATTCATGATTGTTGCTTGAATTGATTATTGCAGTAAGGGTTACAAAATGATGGCTTTCTATCATTCTTTCCATTTTTACTATCTGTAATTCTTTTGTAGAGGACTTTCTCACACTTACTGAGGCTACTGCTAAACTTGACACAATGTTTCTCTAAGGAGAAACACTTACTTCTTTCCTTTTAAGTGTAAAATTTAGAATGAAAAAACTGATGTCTTACTAACTGGCAATGGGGCTCATTGAAATGGAGGGGTAAGGTTGGTGGGAATAGAGAGGGAGCTTCCCTATTTCTCTTTTGTTAGTTCCATTATGAATTTACCTTTCTGTATTAATAAATATATATCTATATTATCAAAAAAGAGTAAGTCAGATGGGTAACGACAATGCCAACTTAATTACTAATAAGGCAGATACTGAGAATATGGTTTATATCTTTGACCTACAAGGTTCCAAATACAAGAGTCTAGTCTCAAGTAGTGCTGTCCTAAGGTATACTTCCTTATATAGGGATAGTCCTTACCAGTATACCTACAGCATGGCCAAATAAATGCTCCTTGCAGAAGCTGGCTCCCAGGCAAAAGGGGAAATGATTGGGCTGGCAGATATATTCTCAGTTCTTTTCCCAAACTTACCAATTAGGTAATTCACCGATATCTCAGTATACTAAAGCTAAAGAACTGGAAAGATATCAGCATTAGTATATTCACAGAGCACACTTCACAAGGAAGGAAACATTGGGAGGGAGGAGAATTTGCCCCCATAACAATGTACTTAAGTCTTTCTTACATTGTTAGCAATGGTCTTACATGCCTGTCAGTTTTATTGCATTTTTCCATTACTTTGGCTGTTGGTTTAGAAATGAGGTAATATGGGATTATTACATCAGGGGTAGGCAAACTTCTGTAAAGGAACAGAGTAAATAATTTTTATTTTGTGAGCTATGTGTGCTTTGTTGCAACTATTCAACTCTGCCATTAAGAGCATGAGAGCAGGCATAGGTAATCAATACAAATAAATGATTATGGCCATATTCTAGTAAAACTTTATTTACAAAAAGAGATAGTTAACTGTATTTGTCCATAGTGTATCATATTTTTTAATTTATATTTAATTTAAATTACATTAATTTATGTCATATAATTTATATTTAAATTTAGATATAACATTCTATTAGCAACTAAATAAATATTTTAAGAACAGATGAAAAATTTGCTAATTTTAAGAACATTTTAAAATATTTTCCTAAGCAATACTGTATAAAATTTCAGCAAATATAATTAGAAATGTTTCAAGGTTATTTAGACACCATTTATGAAAATCAACACTCTTCTATATGTGAGTTTTAGGGACAAGAATAGAAACTAATTATGGTTGGGGCTCCTGGATGGCTCAGTGGGTTAAGCCTCTGCCTTCGGCTTGGGTCATGATCTTGGGGTCCTGGGATTGAGCCCCAAATCGGGCTCTCTGCTCAGCAGAGGGCCTGCTTCCCCCTCTCTCTCTGCCTGCCTCTCTGCCTGCTTGTGATCTCTGTCTGTCAAATAAATAAATAAAATCTTTTAAAAAATACCTATGGCATCTTTATACTCCAAATCTATATGTAACATACTAAAATGATAAGTTCTTTTCATAATATTGAATTCTCTCCTTATCATGACATTTGTTAGAAATACAAGTAAATGGTTTAAAAATCCTCTAGTCATATGACCTATAAAGGCATGTCACAGTACCAATATCAGAAGAAAAACAATGCAGATGCTGAATTTTCTTAATTTAAATTTTGAAAATGAAGGTACATAGATAATACATTATGCCACAGTAATTTTTGTTGCACACCATTAGTATTAGACTATTAACACTATATGAATATAGTATAATAGGAACCAATCAGTATTACTAGTAGAACCTTAACTTTCACTCCTCTGTCATTTAATTCCTTCTCAAAACATTACTTAAACATAGCTTTCTGTAACTAATAGATATTGGAGGTAAAAATGCACATCAACCTTGATTTTTCTCACTGGACAACATGGTCTGAATCTTAAAACCTCACAAAGTGCAACTAAATATACTTGTGTAAAAGCCCCACCCATGACGCCAATGGCACCATTTCCATGGTAACTTCAATGCTGAAAAGGAAAAAGCAGAAGGAGTCAAGAAAATCACACAAAGTGAACATAATAAATTATTAGATTGAACATATGTGGCATAAACAAAATATGGGGTGCAGTTATTAAAAATGAATTGCCTCTTAAAAATGAAAACAAGCATAAATCAGGCATGGAACTTCAGCTTATGAGAAATGTGGTCATCCCAAACTCATAATACTAAAATTATCTTAGTACTTCTGATATCCTAGTATTTCAGATGCCTAATTGAGAGCTCATATACACAGCAACATATTCAATCATCCTTCCATTGTGGAGGTTTAAACTTCCAGATGATTTTTACATTATTAATGAATTACAAGAATAAAAATTGATGTGCAGTCATTAAACTTATGCCAGTAATAGCAAATATCTACTATTTGTATTATACTAGCACAAAATATGTATTTCAACATTATTAAGTTCTTTTTGTCCTCAAAACAGAAACACAATGTCGATTTTATATCAAGAAGAACATTTTAAGAAATATTTTCATTGCAACAAATCTGAAGTCTCATTTAAGTTTGATATTTTTAAGATGAGTCTTTGACGCTGGAACCAATCACAATGAATTAAGCAAGCTAATGACAGCTATGGAATGAAGAACACAGCCCACTTTATTGTTAAGTGGATTATTTCATTCTTATACAATTGTGCTTGAGTCATCTAAACAAAAATCAAGCCATGTTTACTTTTCATAGTCATTTATTTGCTTACAGAAGAGTATCTTAGATTTCATTAAAAGTATTTTATTAACTCAGCTTTATTAAATCCTTACTATCCAATTCTGCCTTTTTCAACATCCATCTTTTTTATTTCTATGAATTCTGAACATTTTGGTGAATGAATTATATACTCACCACCAAATGGGAAAGAGGAGTTAATGTAGTATCACTGAAGATTCACTTGGCCTACTTCATCATTTTGCCTTAGGTTGACTCTAATAATATTAATGCTCTAAACTGAAAACTAAAATCTGATTTTCAATTGTTCAAGGCCTCTAATTCAATATAACCATGAATAATAAGATGTGATGTCTTCAGAATTATGAACTAAAATTTGATTTCCAATTGTTGCTTCATTCTGATGAATGTGTTGAATGCCTACTATGTGAAAGGTGCCATCCTTGGCACTAAGAGCACAGATACATATCTGGAATGGCACAGCCCTCAGGAGGCCTTTCTAGTAAAAATAAGAGAGAAATATACTAATTATGGCTTAAAGTTTGATAGAAGTAGAATTTCTAAGGATGCAATGGTGTCTAAGTTTTAAAACCTGAATGTAAGAAATAAAAGAGATGTCAGAAATCATGTGGTCCAATCCCTTTCTTTTATATCTAAAGAAACTATCACAGATAGTGAGTGTGTGGGTGTCTGTGTGTGTGCATGTGTATGTACTTCCGGAGTCCTGTAAAAACAAAGAGAAACTACAAAATAGGATCTCATTGATATAATCTGTATGTCCGTATATAAACACGTATGGTATGGCATGATATGACATAAAGGATGGTGCGCTTGACTGGAAATCTGGAAAAGGATTCTATTTGCACATTGCTAATCTTTAGCAATGACATGGGCAAAATGTTTAGCCGTTTTTTCATCTACATTAATGGGTTAGTTCGATCTCTATCACACCTAATTCTCTAGTTGGATACAAAACTGCTTTGTAAAATGTAAAGCATAATAAAACATTTGATAGCATTTCATGTAACAAATCTACATATAAAGAAGATGATTAATTTAATTGCGGGGAATTAATTGGATTAACAAAATGAAGTGCTTAACTAATTGCAAAGTACAAGAGAATGAAAGTTATTTAACTCTTATCCATTCATTATTTGTCATCATATTTGAGATACACAAATAAATCAACAGAAGAAAAAACAATTAGCAGATTCAGAAAATGTTTTTCTATGTCTCCTTCCATGCACAAGACAGACCAGGGGGTTTCCACCCGATTAAAACAATTCAATTATGAAAGTTTACATGTGAGGAGATCACGCTAGCATCCTCCTCACTCACAGTCTCTTCCAAGGAAAGGTGCCTCACCCATTGCTCTCATTGAGAAAGAAGCTACATATAGGCAGGATTAATCCTACATATCCTCTTCCCCTACCATCCCTTATTGAAAAACTGGTAAATGCCAGAGCCAGATCCAGACAACTGACCTATGGCTATCGAGATAGGAATGACATGCCTAGAATAAAGTCTCTAAAAAATCCGAACTGGGAGATACTGGGAGATTGAGACAGCAGTGAGGAACTGAAAGTGGGTGATCCTAGAGAGACCTATGATACAGAGTCAGGGAAAGCAGAGTCAGGGCGAGCTAAAGTTACAAGGAAACAAAATCCATGGATAAGTAAATCTGTAAGACAGAGAAGGGCACCGATTTGTGTAGTGATGGGGGTGGGAGGAACAATCAGAAACAGAGAGCGGTCATTCTCTAACATTGCCTTTGCTCATGAGGAATGGCCCTACTTGTATATAAAAATTCCCTAATTTGGGCTAAGTTCCTAAAATAGCCTGGATATCTAGGGGAAATTTAAGATTTATTAAATGTGAGAGCCCAGAAACAGTGATTAGAGGTAGAGCAGGAGTAGCACCTAGCGGCGATGTCCAGTGAAATAAGTTAGACAATGAGCGGACATCCAGGAATTGCACTGAAATCATCACCAAAAAGAAGTTGGCCTTGTGGAATAGTCAAATGGCCCAGAGGATACTCAGTTAATAACCTGTTGGGAGACAGAGCTTTATGAAATTAGGAGGCTTAACCTACTATATGTGAGAACTGTGATGTATCAGACATTTCTTACTCATCCTCTCACTCATGCTCTTTACTTCAGCTGACTTTTGATTAACCAACAGACTTCGCCATCAATTGGAATCAGACTTTAGCCAACTTTTTGTTAACTGCTTTGGAAGCCTTCAGAAAATGTGAGAATCATCCTTATCTCCTGAAGTTATAGGAAAAAATGTGATGAGAATTAGGGATAGAGGTACAAGGATGTAAGAGATACAAGAATGACTACATGTGTAACATCCATAGGTCTCTCATACCAAAGTAGTGCCCTGCTAGGGAAAGAGAGGCCCTAGGATAGGGACATCTGGGTGTATATGCATACATCTTAAACTAAATTCCATTAACTTTTGAATGCTAACAAGCAGTCTCTTTTCCTTTGCTAGAGGAGAGCAGTCTTCCACTGACTGAAGACCTTGTAACGAGCACACCTGAACCAACAACCTCACAAGATAATGCTAGGTTTTCTCAAGATTTGCTCCTAGCTCTCTTGATTGCCACCAAGACAGTGACCAGGACTGGATATCAACACAGCATCAGCAAGAAAATAAACTATTATCTCTTCAGAGAGTAAATGATTTAAACACCAAAGGAAATCATGTCTAAATGTTTTTGGTAGGAATCATGGGATTATGTGCGAAAGGTTCCTTAAAAGGGTTAGACTAAGAAACTGAAATGTAAGATTGGATAAGAAAGGATTTATTAATATAGGATCACTCATCCAGATTACAAAAATACTTTAGCCAGAACTACTATGGAGTTTTGGCCCAAGTCTACCACGTGGGAGGTTTATTGGGTCTACATAAGTACAATGGGTTGTTTTATGGCACTAGCTGTATAACTGTTAAAGAATATCTAGCAACTAGTAGAATCTTCACATTGGTTCCCTGATCAGTGGAGTAAGTTATACTATGAAAAGAGGTTAAATGAAGCCCCCCCAGATTGCTCTTATTTCGCCAAAATAACAATTCATAAGCAATATTATATTCTGGGAGGATCTGCAGAGACTGGCACCCAAGGACAAAGGATAATATTCTTCATAATTTCCCATGTGGTTCACCTGTTTGGTCACTACAAACACCAGATGGATCATAAAAAATGAGAGTGGGCCACAAGAAAATTTAACTCTATTGCTTTCTGTCAGAATCTAATCTGCAGGGCTTTTCAACATCTTGACATTCTAGAGAACATCATGCTGCAGAAATACCCACAAAAATTCAGAAGTCGGCCATGCTATTATTAGTTTGTTCCCTAGAACTTAATAATATGCAACCCTTTTTAGGGACTTTTTGGATTGTGAAAGTGACATACTTAACATTTGAGAATATACTATTTATAAAATGACTCTGAAGTGATAATTTTATATGGACCTAGATCAAGACAAGGATCTATAGTGGACACTATGTAGAATCTCCACCAAGTCTTAGGAGACTCAGCACATATCCTTACATTCTGGAGAAAAGCCATGCTTCCTGCCTCAGAGAACCATTAAAAGTTTACAAAATTAATCCTGGATTGTTATTAATCCTTAGTAAATGTCTGAGCATCTGACCATGAGATACCAGATGACTATGCAACCAAAACTGACTATAATGAATTAGGCATTATCAATCCATAGAGTCATAAGGTCGGACAGACAAAACAACAATACATCATATGATAGAAATGGTATGTTTGAAGTCCAGAAGGCACAAATAAATCACATAAACAGGCAGTGAAAACTCCCGAGACATCTACTATTGTTGCATTAAGTATCTCTTCTTTAATTGATGATCATGGGCTAATGGAGGATTTTACCAAAACTAATTGATGGAGAAAGAAAAAATTAGACGTAGTTCACAGTGTGATGTGTTGGTGCTAGCTATAAAAGGAAATAGGTGTGGAGAAGTTCTGTGTACAGAGCTGAGAGTAGAACATGTACCTATTCAATTACATGGAGATGGAAGTGGCATAAAGGACATAGACTCCCAGCGTTGGATGGCTGGTTAGGAGTAGGAAGAAATGTGACTGAAAAATCAAGAGAAAATGCAGAAGAAAAGAGAAGCATGTGAATAACTTATCTGAGAAAGTACAAAGTACATGAATCTTTGGGTCTCAGGTTAAAGCTCAGAAGACACCAACTGTCACAGAGGCACTCAACAACTAAGGGGATAGAATAAATCTAAGGATGTCATTCAGCCTCCATTCTTGGCTACCTCAGTTCTGGAACTATGGGTCCATAAGGGAGTAACAATGGTTGCAGGGCTGGAGGAGATGCATGGAAACAACATGGGCTCCTTCCATCATCAAGGCTGAGCTAGCTACTGCCACTGAAGACAGCCCAACCAGCCATCAGCAAAACTACGGGTGAGCCTCTGACATGATACCATCCCTTGAGTATAGCAGCTAACCACTTGATGCCAGGTGGACTATATCTGATCCCTTACACTCTGAAAGGAAGAGCAATTTGTATTTACTCGAATTAAATCTGTACCTTCCTTGTTCACAGTGTCTCTTCCAGAACCATATTCCAAAGGATTACAGAATACTTGATCTGTAAGCATGATATCATGAATAACACTGTCTTTGATCAAGAGATCCATTTTATATAAAGTATGCCAATGAGCAAATGACCATAGTTGGTCTTACGAACCTCATTATTTATAAGCAGTTGACCTAAAAGAACAGCATATTAAAGAAATATTACAACTTCAGTTAAGTATCTACTCAAGAAAAATACCTTTCATGATTGGCCCACTATCTTCTATATTATATAATATATGAGCTAACTTAATGGAAATATTTGGTGCTGTGTTTCCCAAACTAGAATATACAAGCCCAAAAACCAAGGGGTGAAAATGGAATTGTCACCTCTCCATCATTTCTTATGATCTACTTGCAGAATTTGTGCTCTTCTTCCCAGGAGCTTAGTTTCTGCTTTGTTAAAAATCCTGATTCCAAAAGGCAATGCTTCCACATAGAGACAATTGAAAGAGTTCCACTGTATTTGGAGAAACTACTACCAACTAGTCATTTGGTGCTTCTAATTACAATGCATGAAAGTAAGTAAAGGTGTTCACAGGAAGGAACCAACCTATATTACCATGAGCAACTAGAGCAGGTATTAAACATTATGGTCCAGAAAGAGAATGTCTTGAATCCACAGGATTTACTGGAATGTCTGTTGGCACTTCAATCTTCCATGGTAATGATAAATGATAAATGATAAAAAGCTGTTGCAACCAAAGCCTAACAAGGTCTAAGTGTTCAGCCAGCCAACAATAATGATCTGGATCACTTTATCAGACAAGCCACTTGATTAACCAATGTTCTAGCCAAGGTGAGAAAAATTTAGAACTACACATGGAAGAGTGAGATGATAGATACAAATTATAGCCTCAGAACCAGCTTCAACAGTAGGGAAGAGAAACTGCTTCACTCACACTCTTATTTATATCCTGACAGAGATAGTATCTGGTCTCCACTTTGAAGAGGAAGTATGACATATTGAATTTAAGGAGAACACAAGTAGATCTGAGTGGTGCAAGGAGTAGAATGCATTGGACATCTTTGGTGCGCCATTTCAAATGCTTTCAGTACTATTACGTACAACAGCCTCTGTTAGAACAAGTTCCACCTGGCCTTTGACTAATTTTTCATGGGTACAAGCTGATAGTCCTTTATCTCAGACCAATTCTGTACACATATCATTTTCTGTCAAAAAGTGATATGTGATATGTGATGATATATGGCATGAGACACCCACAGAGATCCTTAGAGTCATGCATATGAAACATAGAAATGTAGTAAAATTAATGCCCATGGGTCATCCTCAGCTGAAAGATAAATGGTTCTCTTTTTCCTTCTTTGAAATGCATTTCTTAAAAGTTCATAGATCTCTCAGAAGCAAGTAACAGTTATACGTATCAGTGGCCAAAACATGTTTCTTTGGATTCGCTTTCCTTTCATCTCTTTTTTACTCCTCCATCTGAAATTATCTTCCCTGTGATCTCTTCCCAAAAAACTTCTTGTGATCCTTTGTCTCTGACCTGGTGTCTAGGAGAACCTAGGCTTGAATGGGGAGAACACTGAATTGACTAAGATTAAAATCTGGCAATGAAAATTTTTATCATTCTTTTTATTATCTAATAATGTAAGACTTAAAATATAAAGAAACTTCTTCTAGGGTTCTTAAGCTTCCAATAAATGGTAAGAAAGAATGGGAGACTTGAAACCATAAAAATCCTAGAAGACAGCAAAGGCAGTAATTTCTCCGACATCAACCGCAGCAACATTTTTCTAGATATGTACCCTAAGGCAACAGAAACAAAAGAAAACTACTAGAACTACATCAAAATAAAAAACTTTTGCACAACAAAGTACAAAAACTATCAACTAACAACTATAACTAACAACTATACACGATCAACAAAACAAAAAGACAACCTACTGAATGGTGGAAGATATTTGTAAATGAGCTATCCAAAAAGGGATTAATATCTAAAATATATGAAGAACTTATACAGCTCAACACCAAAACAAACTACAAAAAAAATCTGATTGAAAAATGGGCAGAGGACCTGAATGGACATTTTTCCAAAGAAGACATACAGATGGCCAACAGACACATGAAAAAGTACTCAACATCACTATCATAAGGGAAATGCAAATCAAAACCACAGTGAAGTATCACCTTACATCGGTTAGAATAGCTGAAATCAAAATGACAAGAAATAACAAGTGTTAGCAAGGATGTGCAGGGGGAATAAAACCCTCATGCACTATTGGTGGAAATGTAAAATGACCCAACATCTTTTTTTTTAATGGTGGTAAAACATACATAATGTAAAACTCATCACCTTAACCATTTTTAAGTGCACACTTCACTGGCATTAAGTACATACATTCACATGGTCGTGTTGCTATCACCATCCCCACCCACAAAACTCCTCACCTTACAAAGCTGACTCTCTGTAGCCATAACTAATTCCCAACACACACACACACACACACACACACACACACACACACACACCCCTAGACCATTCTACTTCTGTCTTTATGAACAAGACTTCTCTAGTATCTTATGTAAGTGGGATCATACAATATTAGTCCTTTCATGACTGTCTTAGTTCTCTCAAATTCATCTTTGTTGTAACACGTGTCAGAATTTACTACCTTTTTCAAACTGAACAATATTTCATACATACACACACGTTTTGTGGATGCATTCATCCATAAATGGACACTTGAGTTGCTTGATTCTTTGGTTACTGCTGCGAACATGGACAGACAACTATCTGTTTCCAGAGTCCTTGCTTTCAATACTCTAGTTGAATACCCAGAAGTGAAACTGCTAGATTATAAGGCAATACTATTTTGAATTTTTTGAAGAACTGCCATATGGTTTTCTCTAGTGGCTATACTAGTTTATATTCTACATTCCCACCAACAGTTCAAAAGGGTTCCAATTCCTCCACATCCTCACCAACACTTATTATTTTCTCATTTTTGTAATAGTAGCCATCCTAGTGAATACAAGGTGGCATGTCACTGTAATTTTGATTTGATCTCCCTAATGATTAGTGATTTTGAATATCTGTTTATGTGCTTGTTGGCCATTTATAACAATTTTGGAGAAATATCTATTGGAGTCCTTTGCTTATTTTTAAATTGTGTTACTTGTTTTGTCGTTGTTGTTGCTGCTGAGATGGAGTTCTTTACACATCGTGAACATTAACCCCTTATCAAATATACAATTTGCAAATATTTCCTCCCCTCCATAGACTGTCTTTTCACCCTGTTGACTGTGTCTTTCGATGAACAGCTTTAAATTTTGATATAGTCCAATTTACCTGTTTTTTTTTTCTTTTGTTGCCTGTGTTTTTGTGTCATGCCCATGAAGTTACTGTCAAATCCACTGTCATGAATCCTTTCCCCTATGTTTTTCTCCAGGAGTGTTAGAGTTTTAAGTGTTACATTTAGGTCTTTAATCTACTTGGAGTTAATTCTGGGCTCCCTATTCTGTTCTATTGGTCTGCATATAATCTGCCTTTATGCCAATACCACACTTTTTTCATTACCACAGCTTTGTAGTAAGTATTAAAATCAGGAAGTATGAAACATCCAACTTTGTTCTTTTTCAAGATTTTTTCCTTAGCATTTAATTCTTTGTAAATTTCTAGGAAAGGGAAAAATATGAAAGGTGCTTTTTTTTTTTTCAGAATAATTTGTAAGACCAGTGTGCTAGGGAACACATTTTAAGAAATAATCCTCTTTTACATAATTCAGATAATATATTCCAACTGATCTCATACACACAAAGTTTTCAAAATTCATTAGATTTTAATAATCCAAAATAATTTCTTTGTAAAATAAAAATTTCGGGGAGCCTGGGTGGCTCAGTGGTTAAAGCCTCTGCCTTCATTCAGTTCAGGTGGTGATCCCAGAGTCCTGGGATCGAGCCCTGCATTGGGCTTTCTGCTCAGCAGGGAGCCTGCTTCCCTTCCTCTCTCTCTGCTGGCCTCTCTGCCTACCTGTGATCTCTGTCTGTCAAATAAATGATTAAAATCTTTTTAAAAATAAATAAATATTTCATTTTTAATTTTCTCACAAAACTTCAAATATTATATAAACATATTAATATTAAGATGTAACATTGGTCATAGTTGAAGTAGTTAGCATTAGACGTGCCCGAAAGGGACAGGAAACCCAATGATGGATTAAACAAAAATGTAGTTTATTTCTCCCTTATGTCAAAATCCAGATGTAAATAGATGCTCCAGAGTTGGCCTGGCATACACTTTCTGTAACTTCCCTTTCCAAGATCACCTCATAGTCTAGAATGTATTGATGGTGATAAAATGCAAAACAGAATATTTGAAATGACATAGGATGAGAAGTAACATCATTTGAAAATTCACTTAATAGCAAGATGATTCTGTTACTCTGTAGCTACTCTTTTTTTTTCTTAAGATTTTATTTATTTATTTGAGACAGAGAGAGAGAGCACAAGCAGGGAAAAGAGCGAGAAGCAGGTTTCCCGTGAGGAAGGAGCCCAATGCAGGACTTGATCGCAGAACCCTGAGACCATGACCTGAGCTGAAGGCAGAGGCTTAACTGACTGGGCCACCAGGCGCCCCAATCTGAAGCAACTCTTAAGAGTGAGTACTAGTGTTATAGAGAAAGTTGTTTAGCAGGCCAAAAAGTCACATTGTGTTATATATACTAAATACCAAGATCTCTCAACTTACAAGCTCACAGTGAGATGTGTAAAACTAAAAGGGTCACTACATTTAGTAAATTAAACAACCTGTGACTTTGCATTCCATCTGATGTTTCATGGCATAAATAAATGCTGCACTCTTAAAAAAATAAATTTATAGATCTGTCTAGCTATTTACACAGAGTTGCATGCACCTTGTGCTCTGTAAAAGAGCAAAGTCCATCACTATTCCAGGAACAAGTGTGTGTCATTCCATATAAATTCCAAAAAGAGGACACACTCACTGGAACAACAAACTAACTTTCAATTTCTAAATGACCACCACTTTGATTGATGGAGCAAATTAAACTATTTACACTACAATATATTGCAAAATATTGCATATGAGCTAAGTCGCAGGCTTATGCTGTACATTAGCCTTCTGTTGATCATGAGCTGCTGTGTTTACACAAACACACCTACTCACATATACATACCCTTACTACACACATCCTGCCATATTTTTCATCTTGATATTTGGCAAGAGAAATCTCTTTGTCAAGAATGTGATGTCTGGTGAAGATCAGACACCACCTCTACTATTCTTTATGCTCCTGTCTGTTCCTCTGGACCTTGCTCTATAATTAAGCCCCCTCATTCCTCTGTCCTCCCTCAGCCTCTTCCTCTGTGGAGTCACCTCTCTTTCCGATGACAAGCAATTCAAGTTTTAACAATAAAATCACTCTCATGATTTTCTGTTCTCCTGCTACTTCTCCATCACTTCCATTCACTTATCATACACACTTCTAATAATATGAATCCATTTTCTCCATCTCTATCATCAATCTGACTTCAAACCGGCATATTTTCCCTAAGGCATTACTGTCTCTTAATTACCCAAACTCAATTGTCATTTTTCAGTTCTTTTCTCAGTTATGCTTTCTGTGACACTTGATACAGCTAACTATTTTTTCCTACTGAAACTATTCCTTTTTTTTTTAAAGATTTTATTTATTTATTTGACAGAGAGAGAGATCACAAGTTGGCAGAGAGGCAGGCAGAGAGAGAGGAGGAAGCAGGCTCCCCGCGGAGCAGAGAGCCCGATGTGGGGCTCGATCCCAGGACCCTGAGACCATGATCCGAGCCGAAAGCAGCGGCTTAATCCACTGAGCCACCCAGGCGCCCCCCTACTGAAACTATTCCTAATGTGGTTTCTCTTATGTCATGCTCTCCTGGTTACCCTCCTATTTCTTTATCAATCTTTCTCAGTTCTTTTCAAATAATTCTTGTTGGAATTTCCCAGGGATTCATCCTTAATGGTCTTTTCTTCTCGACTTAAATGTCATCTGTTTCAGCACCTTATATAAAGAGCTTCTGAGTTCCCTAGAAAATTATAAACTCAACATACTCAAAAAGAATACCTTACCTTTCCCCAAAATGTTCTTCTTCATATTTCTCCTATAATTGTCAGAGATCCCTTCACCCTCCCAGATACCCAAATAAAGCTCATCTACCATATCTAATTAATTGGCTTATCTTACTAATTTTATCTCCAAAATTTATCTCAAATCTATCCCAACACTCATCTTTCAGTCTGACCTATCATATTCTCTTGTCAGAATCAATATAGTAAACAACTAAATGATCTGGCAGGTTCTAATCTTACCTCAAATCTGTCTCCCAGCATTCTGTTACCAAAAACTTCTATCTAAAATGAAAACCTGAGTCACACCTTCCTCCTGATTAAAATATGTGGATGATTTCCAGGATAAATTTCCAGCACAAGGGCATGGGCTACAAGAACCTCCACAACCTGGCTCCTCCCTTTCAGGCCTTCCGCCAACCCCACAATCTAGAATCTCATACTCCAGTAGCACTGCATTACCTATAAATCTCTGGACACCTCCCATTTGTTTATGTCCCCCCACTCATTCCTTGCTCTCCATCCATTTGGTAAATCCTACTCATCCTACAAAACCTATATAGGCATTAACTTCCCTTTAAAGCTCCCCCTAGGGCTCCAAACAGAGTCAATCAATCCTAATCTATTGTTGCTCTATCTTGTATATACTTTTATCATTGTAGTATTCCTATTATAATTATTTGCCTGCATGTCTGATTACCACTGAATAAACTCTAAGTCTCTCAAGAACAGGAACCATTCATTTGCCATTCATCCTTTTATCTCCAGCATCTAACATAATTATCCCTTTATTTCCTTTATAAAAATAACCTTAAATATCAAATATATTTTGAATTATATCAAAGGGCTTCTAGTTCAAGATGAAAAATAAATTTGCATGTTTCTTCAGAACCCAACAAATACAGCAATGTACAAAGGGGAGATGAATTAGTAATTAATCAGAATTAATCAGACTATAGGAAGAATTAATCAGAATAGGGGAAGCAAGGTCCTGAGAAAATCACATACCTTGACTAATTTTTACAATATTGAAAGCAGATCGAATCTATTAGAGTGTAAACCAGAGGGAGCTGTGCCCAGAACACAAGACACTTTTTTCCCCCAAAGGTAAAGCCATAGTAGAATCAACAAAGAGGAGTTTAAGAAATAAAGCAAAAATGTAGGGGATTATTTGTAGGATTATCAAAAATTTATGAGATACCTTCAATATGCCAAGGCTAAAAACCATAGAACTGAACTCCAATGAAAGAATGTATATGCCTGTGAAAGGATAAGGTGGCATTCCACAATGAAGCCTCCTTTATGTGAGCTTTCACGGCTGGGGCACATCCAGTTTAGTCACCTGACTGACTTCCACCAACTCCTTGCCAACTAATATCAAAGAAGCTCCCCTGTTGACACATACTGCAACTTCCCAAAACCCACAGTCTACCCTTCCATCCAAAAAAGAGACCTGTTAGGAAACAGAACTTTACAAGACAAAAACTTAAGCTAGCTACTATCTATATTTAACAATTTATTTTTTTCATATGTAACAACACATAACCAAGAACTACTGTATATTTAAGAATAAAGCAACAACAAGGCCACCTGGATGGCTCAGTTGGTTAAGCATCTGCCTTTGGCTCAGGTCATGATCCCAGTGTCCTGGGATCAAGTCCTGCCTCAGGCTCCCTGCAGGGAGCCTGCTTCTCCCTCCCTCCCTCCCTCCCTCACCCCTTCCCCTGCTTGTGCTCTTTCTCTCTCTCTATGACAAATAAATAAAATCTTTAAAAAATATATAAAAAATTAAATTTAAAAAAGAATAAAGTAACAACAGCGGAAAAAAAGTAAGAAAGAAGGACTAAAAGGAAATAACATCACCATAGCATAAAGAACAAAAGAGAATTTGGAAAAACTATAGAATATCCTTGGAAATATTTTATGTATTCCAATAATAAAGCAAAAACAGGGGGCACCTGGGTGGCTCAGTGGGTTAAGCATCTGCCTTCGGCTCAGGTCATGATCTCAGGGTCCTGGGATCGAGCCCTGTGTCGGGCTCTCTGCTCAGTGGGGAGCCTGCTTCTCTCTCTCTCTTTCTCTCTGCCTGCCTCTCTGCCTACTTGTGATCTCTGTCTGGTCTGTCTGTCAAATAAATAAATAAAATCTTTAAAAAAAAGAATTTCATAAAGCAAAAACATAATTATGTGTTATAATTGTGTTATAATTATACATAGTTATAATTAATGAGTACTATAGTACATGACAGAGTTCTTAAAAGCTAAAACTTCAGAATAATTAAAGTGAAATGCTGAACACTGAATACCTTAATTGGCAAAAAATAACTTAATGGAAGGATTGGACAATAAAGTTGTGACTCTCCTAAGAAGTATACCACATTCACAAACAGATGAAAATAAAAGAATAAATGCAAAAGTTTCAATATCTAACTAAAGGAATTTCTGAAAAGAGAGAACAAAGAAATCTTGAATAAATAATAAAGGCAATATCCTAGAGCTGAAAGAAGATAAAAATCATGAAATTCAAACAGTCAACCAAGTACTAAACTAGATTAATGAAAAATACTGACATCCACACACATAGGGTGAAATTTCAAAATAACAAATTGAAGTTTCAAAAGCTTCTACAGAAAAATTAGAAAAGATTAGTAGATGCTAGAAGACAAAAGAGCAGTATTTTCAAAGTTCTGAAGTAATAATGACATTGAACTTGCAATTCCATAACAAGCTAAACAAACAATTAACAATTTATACAATTGGAAGTCATGAGATACAGTGTGAAGTTGATGGGACATGGGGTGTTGGGGTGGCTCAGTTGATTAAGTGTCTGACTCTTTGTTTCTGCCCTGGTTGTGATCTCAGGGTTGTGAGATCATGTTCCACATCAGGCTCCACAGTCAGTGTGGAGTCTGCCTGGTACTCGCGGGCACTCTCTCTCTCTCTCAAAATAAATAAATAAAATCTTTAAAAAAAATCTTTAAAGTTGACAGGCCAAGATGTAAAAGTTTAGATATTATCTAATGTTCTAAAAACAGCTAATAGAAGAACTTGTAAAAAATATTTGGCAGAAAAAAAAATATTTGGCAGAAGATATTCAAGGAGAGCAAAAACAAGGCAGGTTAATTTGAATTTATCAAATCCCATGCAAGTTATTAATAAAATTTAAATGATAGAGATAGAGATGCATAAGAGTTAAAAACAAGGATAATTTACTGTGAGAACTAAGGCTAAAGGTGAGGAGTAAAAGAAAGAGGGACTAGATTTCTCCTTTTTATTTTTTATTTCTCCTTTTTAATTTTTTTTTTGCCTGCTATAATGTTTGAATGGTGTTAACATTTACTTGACTTACTATTATCACTGTGAATAGCATGTTTCCAAAAGATGGCCACCATTAGTGCCTTCTCTCCCTGTAATGCATGCCACTCCTTCATGAGGAGACGGAATGTATTCCTCTACCTGCCTGAATCTGGGTTGGTTCTGTCAGTTCCAGGTAGTTTCATATTCAACATATTTCTTGTAGACATCTTTGTTGCAAGCATTTTTTTTTAATATTTTATTTATTTGACAGAGAGAAATCACAACTAGGCAGAGAGGCAGGCAGAGAGAGGAGGAAGCAGACTCCCCGCAGAGCAGAGAGCCCGATGTGGGGCTCGATCCCAGGACCCCAGGATCATGACCTGAGCCGAAGGCAGAGGCTTTAACCCACTGAGCCACCCAGGCACCCCAGCAAGCATTTTTACCACAAACATTTTTGCCACATTACTAATTGGCTATTAATAAGTAATCTACTATTATAAAGGTACAATAACAAAAAACAAAAAAGGAACATTAAAAAATGAAATATGAAAAAATTAATGGAATTAATTATAAATTCCTTCCTTCATTAAGAAATGTATCAGTTTTCCAAATAACTAGAATACATATTTATAACTGAGCTTTATATTGAATTGTGAAAGCCTTCACTGTTGTTTGTTCTTGCCATATTGTCACTTATCTGTTGATAGACAATTCAAAGTTCTATTAGAAATGAGGAAGGAATGCTAACACTGTAACATATTTGTAACTGAGTTTTGTTATCATTGTTACTGATACGTTTTCATTTTCTGGTGTAGTATAGTATTCAATCTGGCTTTACACTCTCTTATTTGACACTTCTAATAAGTTTTGTCACCATATTTTCTATAAAGTCAATATATGTCATTGTTATCAGCCACTATTTTAAGACCACCACATCTGCTTGTCACTGTATAGACCATTATAAGGGCTAGCTTATTTTTATAATATATAAATGGGAACTTTGCCAATGGAGAAATGAAACCAAATTGTCAACCAGTTATTTTATCTTTTATGGCAAAATTGCCTTACAGCCAATTAGTTATTTGGCAAAAATATTTGCAGTGAAAATGCTTGTAGCAAAGATGTCTATAGCAAAGATGCTTACAGCAAAAATACCAGATACAAGCTCTGTCTACTTTGGCCAACAGAACTCGGTGGAAAGGATGTTGTGCTACTTTTAGGCCTAGCCTTTAAGAGAACAGGAAGTTTCTACTTTCAGTTTCTTGGATTCCTGAGCTTCATGTAAGAAGTATGTCTAGGGGCACCCAGCCAGTTAAGTGTCTTCTTTCGCTCAAATCATGACACCAGGGTCCTGGGATCAAGTCCCACATTGAGCCTGCTTCTCCCTCTCCTTGCTGCTCCCCCTGCTTGTATGTTCTCTCCCTCCCTCCCTCTCTGTCAAATAAATAAAATCTGACACAGAGAGAGAGAGAGATCACAAGTAGCCAGAGAGACAGGCAGAGAGAGAGAGGGGAAGCAGGCTCCCTGCTGAGCAGAGAGCCCGATGCAGGGCTTGATGCCAGGACCCTGAGATCATGACCTGAGCCGAAGGCAGAGGCTTAACCCACTGAGCCACCCAGGCGCCCCCCCCTTTTTTTTTAAAGATTTTATTTATTTATTTGACACAGAGCAAATAAATAAAATCTTTAAAAAGAAGAAGAAGAAGAAGAAGAAGAAGAAGAAGAAGAAGAAGAAGAAGAAGAAGAAGAAGAAGAAGAAGGAGGAGGAGGAGGAGGAGGAGGAGGAGGAGAAGGAGTCCATCTAGTCTACTACACAGAGAAAGAATCCACGTGCTTCATTAAGGCAGCAGACACAGGGGTGAAAAAGCTACCCTGAATGTCCAGCCTAAATGAGCCTTCAGATCACTCCAACTCTAGCTGCTGACTAAAACGGTATGAGAGACTCCAATTAAAAAAAAAAAAAAAAAAAAAAAAAAAAAAAAAAAAAATTACACAAAGTCAACCCAGAGAATCATAAAAAGTAAGTCAATTTTTACTTTAAGCCACTAAGTTTTGAAGTAGTTTGTTATGCAGCAATATATAGTAAAGATAGACATGATAGTGAATACCAACATAGGTTGTGTTACTGAAGTACAAAAATGGCAAACTAAACTCATATATACAATACCCACTCTTTCAGTTTCTTGCTAAAATGGCCCAAAAAATATGATAGAGAAGGTTAGTACCACTTTTAGAGATTAGAAAGAAGTTCTACTTATATTTCTGAAATGTTAAAGGATTTAATGGGAATCAGTGCAGGTGAGAAGGATACTGATGTGGGAAATCTCCTAATATCTACTGTACTCAAGAAGAGAAGTTAGAGTAGTGTGGGGCCAAAAGCTAATTTGGAACCATATTAAGTCTCCAACCAATTCCTTGCCCACAAGTATGAACTGAACATTTGTGTTCTCCCTGAACGCATATGTTGAAATCCTAATGCCCAACACAACAGTACTAGGAGGTAGGGTCTTTGGGGGGTAATTAGGTCATAACAGTAGAACCCC
This sequence comes from Meles meles, assembly GCF_922984935.1. Lineage (NCBI taxonomy): Eukaryota > Metazoa > Chordata > Mammalia > Carnivora > Mustelidae > Meles > Meles meles. Next base: position 11,202,243 of record NC_060074.1, read on the forward strand.
CATGAGTGGGATTGTTGTCCTTATAAGAAGAGATACAGGGGCACCTGGCTGGCTCAGTCAGTAGAACATGCAACTCTTGACCCTGGGGTTAAGTTTGAGCCCCACATTGGGTATAGGGATTACTTAAAAGTAAAATTGAAGAGGAAGAGGAGAAAGAGGTAGAAGAGGAGGAGGAGGAGAAGGAGAAGAAGAAGACCACAACAGAGATATGAGACCCACCTCTCTCTCACCTTTCCTCTCTCCCTTTCTGCTCTCTACCACATCAGGATACAAAACAAAGACAGATAACTGCAAAACAAGAATAGTGACTGCCCCAGACACTGGATCTGCTAGTACCTTGATTTTCCACTTCCCAGCCTCTAGAACTGTGAGAATAAATTTCTCACAGTTTCCCAGTCTATGGTATTCTGTTATAACAGCCAAGGGACAGCAGTAGTTAAAATGTGCTAAAATTATTTTTTAAAATAAAATCATAGATAGTTTCATTCTTAGTACTTATAAAGGAAAAAACACTGAGAACTTTAAAACATTCAAAGTAAACCATAAGTATATACCAAGGATCCATAACTTTTAAGACATTCAAAGAAATGAAAAGAATAACAATAAGTACAGCAATATATAGAAAAACAAAAGTAAGGAATCATAAACATAAAGATAAAATAACTTGATAAAAACTAAAGCCAAATATAGTAGTGAGCACTCCAAATATTAATGAGTTAATTTTCCTAATAAAAGATAGATGGAGTAGTATATAATCATTGAAATGGATACTACAGAGCAATATTTAAAAATTTGGAAAGGTCAGCCTGACATATTTCTGAGTGAAAATAAAAAGCAGGCTACAAACAGCCTGCAGAATATAATCCCATCTAACTAAAGTTAAGTGTCTGTGTGTGTAACCATATAAAAAAAATGAGCTGTCAGGAAAATATTATTTTTATTTCTAGGGACAGAATTTTTTATTGTGTTTTGTACTTGATTTTTATTGTTGGTTTACTGTTTAATGGTAAATACATATTTTTATAATAAAAATAGAGCCTTTTTCATATTTTAAAGTAAATATATTTTTAAAGACTATTATATTGGATCAAAGAAAAAATTCAATAACGTGCTAGTTATAAAAGACAATATAATAGAACAATCAAAATTGTTGAAAATAAAAGAATAGGCAAACTGTCCTAGACAAATTTAATTAAAAAGAAAAGTCAATATTAATACTAAGTAGAATATAAAACATTAAAAGAGTGGCAAGAAGTAAACAATAAAAGAAAATGGAAGAAAAGAATATTAAAATAAAGTCTAATTTATTAGAAGACAAAAAAGAAAGGGGTTTTAAACAGGCAAAGTGATAAATAAAACCCAAACATTCAGCAATTGTCTTGAGAGAGAGAACAAAAATGATCCTTAATGAAACCCATGAGAGCAGGATCCCACCTATCTTGCTAACAGTTGTATTCTGATGCCTAGAACAGTGCCTGGCATATAGTCAAAACTCACTATTAGCCAGGGGTGAGAATAAATTCTCCTTTGGAGGTGATTTAAAAAGTAATAAAAAGCATATAAATCAAGAAAGCAAATTTAAAAGACTAAATAAAATAAACATAAAAATTACCAGAATCCACTTAGTAAGAGAATGAAAATCAGAAAAAGATTTAAAAAGATTTTTAAGATTTTTAAAGAAATAGAAAAGATGCCAGGCCCTGTCAGTTTTATGGGCAAGTTCCATTAAAATATCAGGAGAAAAATTATCTGTTTAAGATATTCCAGAGCTTTGAAGTAGAAATAGAAAGCTTCCTAATTCATTTTACAAGTCTTACATAACCCTCACAAAAATAATGCACACTACTACAAAATAGAAGACTCATGAATATGGATGCATAAATTCTAAATACTACATAGTGAATTGAATTCAGCAGTGTATTAAAAGAAGAATATACCATGACTAAGTAGATTTATTTCAAACTGCAAGAATGGGTTAACATTAGACATTCTATTAATGCTATGCACCAAATGAATAGGTTAAAGAAGAAAACCATAAATTAGTAAGTGCCAAAATATTGATAAAATTTAAGATGAAATCCCAAGGAAAAAAAGGAAAGAATAGAAGAATGTTGTCTTACCTATACAAAAAGGAATTAAAAATCAGCAGTAAAATTCACACTGAATCATAAAAAATTAGAGGCACCCCATTAGAAAGAGGAAGAAACAAAAAGACATGTTCAACGTTGTTCACTAGTTAAGAAAATAAAGAAAAACGAAATGAAGTATGCATTACTGAAAAGAATATCATTTGAAATATTTTTGTACAGGAAAAACAGCCTCGAGCAATAGATAATTTATCGTCCTGCAAAACACATAAGTCCAGTGGAGGTGGATATTTAAGCAAAGCAATTATTAACATCACAATCAAGGAACATTATGGGCCTGTGTTAGATGGAGAAGATAATTAGACTGTTATAACACCGTGCTTCAGCCAGATAATGTAGGGAGAAGTGCAAATGGGGAAATTAATGTAAAGAGCCATGTGGGCCCTTTCTAAGTCTTCACGTAATCCCTGAACTCACCTCTAACAGCTAATTCTCAAAGAAATCCTGCTTTCTCTTGACCTGCCTTCCAGCTATAAGCCCTTATCTCAATAGCTAGTTTTCAAAGCAAAAGATCTGAGTTCAAATCATGACTGCTAGTTACTAATGCTGTGATTGCCTTAGGCAATTACCTAACAGAACTGACATTTCAATGTCTACAGGTATAAACTGGGATTATCAACCATATATAAATCTAATGGGCTATTATAAAACATAAATGAACCAACCTAATGCTTGGCATTTAGTAAAAACACTCATTCAGAATCATTCACCAGAATTCCAGGGCCTGGGATGTTATCTTCATAGGAAAAACCATTTGAATGAAAGATAAACTCAAATTTCCAGGTATTAGGTAGAGCCACTGGGGATATCCTACGGGAGAGCTCAGGATAAAAACAGTAGAGAAACACAGGAGGGGGAAAAAGTCAATAGGGAAGGGCTCATTCGAATGAGAAAAGCTTTTAGAAGCAGCAATCAATGGGACACTCTGGGTTAAAAGAGACATATAACATCTGCTATGGTTTGAAATAGGTTAAACCCCTGAATTCTCACTTCAGGGAAATCTACAATAAAGACATGTTCTTCATCAAGTCTTCTGGAGTTACACTGCAATTGATTTAAAAATCAGACAAATGACAGTTGAATCATGCAGAACCCTAGGTTTTGGGGAAGGTTAAAGTAAATTCTCATAGTTTAAAGCTATAAAACTATAATTGTTATTTTTATGCTAGTTTTCATGAATACACACATATGTACATATTCATGAAATTGTATATATATATATGTGTGTGTGTATATATATATATACACACACATGGGGATATGTATATGTACTTACTTATTTCCGGACTCACCAAACTATTAGGAAGCTCCTTCTTCCGTGTTTGGATGTAGCCCTTCTTTGCTCTATCAGTCTTTCCTTACAGCCTCCCCCAAGCCTCAGTCTGCTCTGTCTTGCTTCTCTACATGTAAAGTTAACCTCCATTATAAGCAAGGCTGAACAGGGCCCTATAGTCACTACTTCCAGGGCCGAAATCTAATGACCATTCTGAGTAACCTGACCCTGCAGCAGCAAACCTCTGACAAAAACAAGAAAGCAGAAACATGTCCGTATCACAGAGTTAAAAATGTCAATGGTATAGGAAATCATCAAAACAGTAAGAGATAAGGTATTCTTTGGTGGCCAAGAAATCAAGGGGCAAGAACTACAGGGGAGATGATGGAAGGGGCAAATGACATCTACATATTCAAGAAATAAGCAAGAAATGAATGAGGCTATAATTCCACCCTGGGGGTTCTGGTGACAAACCACTCAGATTCTGACTTCATGGTACATGTTACCGCCAGCACCGCTCAGTGGAATTATAGCCTTGCATTACAGGGTAGCTTGTCTGTTATTATGCTCACAAGAGTTTAGAAAATATGCCCAGTGTTGTTGAAATGAGAAGTGAAAGCAGCCAGGCATAGCTTGCAATCAAGTTCTTCCTGAAAATGTTCCAGGAGAGCTTTGATGGGCTGAAGTGGCTGCCACATGGCCTTGTTGGTAGGCTATGTTCAAAGAACTTCATCTTCCATCAGGTTTCTTCTATTCTTCACTGACCCCACAACTGTGATAGCCTCTAATTCTCTGCCACTAAGCCATGGGGCATTAATGACCAACCCCACAGTAATGGTAGCAATCCTAGATGCCACAGTTCAATCTAAGGTTCTTGTGAAATGTCCATCACCAAAGTGCCACATGCTTTGAGAATTATGCCTTTAGAATGGAGCAAAATAAGATGGGTAATGGGAGAGCTGTAGGGAATGCAAGGAAATTAAGCCTAAAACACATACACACCAAGTTTAAGAATCTTTTAGAAAGCTTTTCTAAGGGCACAGAAAGTTCCACAATCCCAGATGTTCTCTTGTCTGGAATCACCTAAGAATTAGAACAGCGGGGTGCCTGGGTGGCTCAGTTGGTTAAACGACTGCCTTCAGCTCAGGTCATGATCTCAGAGCCCCAGGATTGAGTCCTGCATTAGGCTCCCAGCTCCATGGGGAGTCTGCTTATCCCTTTGACCTTCTCAGCCCTCATGTTTTCTCTCACTCTCTCTCTCTCAAATAAATAGATAAAATCTTTAAAAAAAAAAAAATTAGCACAGCTATAATCATAGCTCTATTTTTTATTTTTTTTAAATATTTTATCCACTTATTTGACAGAGATCACAAGTAGGCAGAGAGATAGGCAGAGAGAGAGGAGGATGCAGGGCTCGATCCCAGGACTCTGGGATCATGACCTGAGCCGAAGGCAGAGGCTTTAACTCACTGAGCCACCCAGGTGCCCCAGCTTTCTTTTTTATTTAATTTCAGTGAGCATTTATTAAGCAGTAAATGATAGCACTCTCTAGATATTATCTAGTAGAATGTGTAACCAAATAACTGTTGGCTATTTATAAGTGGAGAGATAGAAGACCATGGGCAATTCCTATCATATTAAAACCTGAATTAGTGCATTATTCCTCTTTATTCCTCTCTCTCTCTCTCTCTCTCTCCCCCAAACTCTTAGCATAGTGTTTTAAACGTAGTTATTAAAGAAGTGAAAGAAGACCTGAATGATGCAAGGCTATATGGATGTTTTAAGGTTGTAGTAAAAATCTTCAGCAAAGACAGAACATCGATGGCCTATTTCATAATCAAAGTTTTGACACAGGTACATTCCCACATCCTCACCTGTGGGAGACTTTTCTTCTATATCATGGCACTCATTTCATGGAATACCTTGGAATCTTCAGAATAAAGCCCTCCAATCATAGAAAGGCAACTGAGTTAGATTCTGGAACTGCTAACATCCTTATCCAACATTATGCCCCCATACAAGTCACATTGCTGTAATCCAATTTAGAAATAGCCAGGATGATGAAACTGCTCAGCTTTCATGATGAAAACACAGTTTCCTGCCTACACAGAGGAATCCAGGTGTGGAGGGAGGTGGGGGAGGGAGAGAGTCCCCATCTAAGGTTGTCTGTGGATACCTGAGAAATGATTCAAGCATAAGTCCAATGAATCAAACTGCCCTATCCTACTAAAAACAGTCCACTATGCCTTCTATAAGGCCTCTGAATCCAGTACTAAAATGATTTTTTCTATCATTTGTGCCCCCTTGATTTGATATAGTGATGGGTATCAAAGAAGAAATAAATAAAAAGTGGTTAGGTTAGGCAAAAAGGAAGCAAATAACTGGTATCTTTTGCAAAACATAAAACAAGGTAATTTGGGACAACTAAACTGCTCTTCTTCAAATTTCTTTTATATATAACAGGACCGTTCCAAAACAATGGGACCATTCCAGGATAATTCTAAATATTGTAAAAGTCTGCATTTGGAGAATGGCCAAAATCAACAAGACAGGAAACAACAAGTGTTGGAGAGGATGCGGAGAAAGGGGAACCCTCCTTACACTGTTGGTGGGAATGCAAGTTGCTGCAGCCACTTTGGAAAACAGTGTGGAGATTCCTCAAAAAATTAAAAATAGAGCTTCCCTATGACCCTGCAATTGTACTACTAAGTATTTACCCCAAAGATACAGATGTAGTGAAAAGAAGGGCCATCTGTACCCCAATGTTCATAGCAGCAATGGCCACGGTCGCCAAACTGTGGAAAGAACCAAGATGCCCTTCAGCGGACGAATGGATAAGGAAGATGTGGTCCATATATACAATGGAGTATTATGCCTCCATCAGAAAGGATGAAAACCCAACTTTTGTAGCAACATGGACGGGACTGGAAGAGATTATGCTGAGTGAAATAAGTCAAGCAGAGAGAGTCAAGTATCATATGGTTTCACTTACTTGTGGAGCATAAGGAATAACACAGAGGACATTGGGAGATGGAGAGGAGAAGTAATATGGGGAAAATAGGAGAGGGAGACAAACCATGAGAGACTGTGGCCTCTGAGAAACAAACTGAGGGTTTTGGAGGAGTAGGAAGTTGGGTAAGCCTGGTGGTGGGCATTAAGGAGAGCACGTATTGCGTGGAGAACTGGGTGTGGTGCATAAACAATGAATTTTGGAACACTGAAAAATAAATAAAATGAAAAAAAAAAAACATTCTGCACTTGGTTTAAAAAAAAAACTTAAAGAACTTTCTACAACACCAGTTTTCAGTTATTAAGTTATCTAAAAGCTCTTCAGTTCCTTTTGTACTCATTAGCAGAATTTCAAAAATCAGCAGAACTTTGTGTTCTTGGTCACCCCTGCTCCCTCCTAGAGTCAACAACTTCACGTCTAGAGCCATATACAAAACTCTGAAACCCCAGATGTACACCCTTCATTTATGACCCTTGTTGGTTTGATTACGATTTCATATTTTAAGTTTCATTTTAAACAGTAATTTTTGCACTGTATTCCATAATAGTTTTTTTATTAAAATATAAGAAAGCTCTTCATTTGCAATTAATGACCACCTTACTCTCTTATGATAAAGGTTTTGCAGGTTATTCAAATTCTCTAAGTGGGTGATCATTTCATCTACAAATAATAAGATTGGCTTTTCCATTTCAATAATTTAACCTCCTACTTTTTTCTTCTTGTCTTCAGTGTTTTCCTTAAGACATCTAATCCTGTTTTGAGAAGTACAGGTCTCTTACCAGCTGTGTGATTTGGGACAAATTACTTTTCCCATTTATGTCTCAGTTTCCTTATCTGTAAAATTGGTATAATACTATTATTAACCCAATAGGGTTATTGTAAATAAATTAAAGACTTTTAGAAGAATATATGTTTACTTACACAACACCATAATTATTTTATCCACATCATAAAGCATTTTAGCATTTCTAAATTTTGATATAGTGCCCATAACCATATTTTTTTAAGATTTTTATTTGTCAGAGAGAGCAAGAGAGAGAGAGAGAGCAAGCACAAGCAGGGGGAGCAGCAGGCAGAGGAAGAAGCAATCTCCCTGCTGAGCAAGGAGCCCAATGTAGGACTTGCTCCCAGGACCCTGGTATCATGACCTGAGCTGGAGGCAGCAGTCACCCAGGTGTCCCCGGTAACCATAATTTTAATGGATATATAACATACAATTGAGTTGATTAGTGCTCAATTTTCCTTATGACCTGCCTATTTCTCCAAAGTATTTGAGAATTTCAGAGAATGCCACACACATGACATTCAAAATATGAGACAATATTAAT